>NC_080542.1:95554193-96778693 GCF_028640845.1 Ahaetulla prasina
GCTGTCATGCAATTCGCCGTCGACTTTTATGGCTAGGTGGACCTCAGCCGAATCAAGGAATAGAGCCAGCTGATCTGAGTCCTCATCGAATTTCCCCCTGAATCAGGGCAGCTCGTTCAGTACTGCTCTTCCCTCCTCATGTTAGCCCCTGTATGCTTGCACTTGGTGTGTCTAGCAGTCTTCCTTGGCTCTAGTTCATAGAGAGGGGAGAGGCCACCTGCCCTGGGTGGCTTGCCTGTTGCATGGGGGAGGTCCTGGCTGCAGGCTCAGGTTCATTCTCCTTCTGGTGGGTGGAGAAGAGGAGCTGCTTTCTCGTCTGCATCTACCTCACTTCAAAGGGCTCACTGCAATTCACTCTCTTGTGGGCGGCATGATGGCCCCTCATCACAAAGGGTGGCTCGGTCAAATTCCTCCCTCCGCTGCTCTATGGATCTCCCAAACAGTTCTGTCAGGGGCTTTGGGAGCCTGGCCTGTGCCCAGTCCCACATCCATTCCATTCTTCCTAGTCACTCAGGGGCTTTCCCCAGCCTTGGGTGCTGGGGATGGGAAAACTCGACCTCAGCTGCTTTAGATATTTTTTTCCCACCAATACTCTTCACTTTTTGTTCCATTGACTTTAAAGAAACAACTTTGAATATATTTGACAAAGTGTTTGCTTTTTTAAAACATATACTTTGGTTATTTGATTTGTATCCCCACAGGCTAGAGAGAACTAGACTCATTAAAATCTCTGGCAAAATGTGCAGTAGCAATTAAGGGTGAAAAAGAAATCTGTTTTGCAAGATCTAGCAAAACAGACTCATGCATAGCATGAATATTAGCAGTGAATGGAATTTGCTAGCATCCACTTTCTTTGGTAAAATATTAATAGACAGAAAAAGATATTTCTTTGTAACAGACATGTCTAAAATATGTTTCTCATAATTACTTATAAAAGGTTAATTACATTTTTAAAAAAGTTATATCTAGGAAATTTATATTTAAATGTTTGCATCAAAAATTACCCACTCAAAATGATTTTAGGAAAATATGCTATTTAAGAATATTTTCTTCCTTAAGAAATTTAACTACATATATTAGAGTTTTTACATAATAAAAGCTGTCTGATTATGTTAAGGAATACTTCAGACAAAAAGAGAAGCAGTCCCTTTTTTACTGGGTCCTTTAAAGTCTGTAAAAAAATTCAATAGATCAGTACAATGCAAAGAATAAATGAACTAAATTTATATTCATCTATTCATAACAGCAACAAGAACATTTCTGTAACTTATATAAATTAATTATGGAATTGAATCCAATAAATGTAAAGTTCTCACAAACTAATAAAAGACAATGTTAAAAAGAAAATACTGCTGTTTTTTAAATTATAAATACAAAATTCAAACTTTGCAGAATCCCATACAAAAACTGGTGCCAGTATTGTTGCTAAGAAAGGCACAAAGCATGATGAGTATATCATAGCATTTTCCTATTACTCTTTATAGCACCTGTGTCTTTTTCAGGAATTCCATGGCTGTTGCAGGATGCATAAAAAAGATGCAGCTGCTTTGAAAGATATTATAACAGTATCCTGCTTGTTCCAAAACACCATTTGGGGATCAAATCTAAAGTCCCAACAGGCATTATTTTGCTGGAACAGAAATAAGCATTTAAAATAAAAATACTGAAATGAGCAGACTTAATCATATGAATACTCATCTAAAACATATTCAAAACATCTAATATTAATCTAAAACATACATCTAAAACATATCCATAAAGCATATTTTGTTTTTACAAAATGCTGGGTTGAGCAGCATCTGCCAGTGTATCCTGTCATTCCTCTAACACTATTTCAAGGTAAATTTTCATTGTTTACTGCTTTGGCTCTATGTTACATTCCAAAGAGTACCATTGCTTGAGATATATTGGAAACCAGCACAAAAATCACATTCAATGTACTAGTAGAAGGGATAAACTCAATCAAACAGTAATACACATCTCTACCCACTAGCCCACAAAACAAACAAACAAACAAACAAACAAACTCTAATCCCTTAATTCGGGAGAATACAGCTTACTTCATCATGTAAAATTTACATCACACTGTCAGCTTGATAATCTTTGCTTAACTTAAATAATGAACATTGAAGCCATCAAAACTAACTATGATAACTAATACAAGCAGAGCTTTTACTATGCAATCAACTATGTTTGTTTCTCTTCCACACCATTCAGTGGAATAAAAGCAGTATTTGTTATACACAATTTGCTGGCAATAATATCAGCAAACATATGTGCTAAAAATTGGGTTTTGAAATGTAACAATTAAATGGTGTAAGCATTTGGTTTTAAAATGGTATGCTATGTTTATATACGGACCATAAAAAAGGCTGAGTGCCAAAGAATTGAGGCCTTTGAACTCTGGTGCTGGAGAACACTCCTGCGAGTCCCTTGGACTGCAAGGCAAACAAACAAGTCAGTCCTAGAGGAGATCAATCATGACTGCTCTTTAGAAGGCCAGATCCTTAAGATGAAACTCAATACTTTGGCCACCTAAGGACTCACTGGAGAAGAGCCTAATGCTGGGAAAGATTGAGGGAAAAAGAAGAAGGGGACAACAGAGAACGAGGTGGTTGGATGGAGTCACTGAAGCAGTAGGCATGAGTTTAAATGGACTCCATAGGATGGCAGAGGACAGGAAGGCCTGGAAAAAGGTTGTCCATGGGGTCACGATGGGTCAGACACGACTTTACAACTAACAACAAAGTTGATATAATGCAGTGCATGTTTATTATCAGTAAGTTGTTTAAATTGTGTGTGTGTGTGTGTGTGTTATACTTGATATATTAATATTGTACATTTATCTGTAAAATTGTTAGAAAATAAATATTGCAGATTCAAAGGTGATTCATGCATATTTTAAATTCTTGGAGATTATTACTTGACATATGGCTAGTTTCTTTTGGCTGATATTTACTATAATTGTCTCTACCATCCTCCAGCTCTTTGTCTTCTTTATAATCTTCGTCTTCCTTATAATACCTGATAAGAACAACAATTGTGTTCTAAATGGATTCTAAATGGATTGTATTCTAAATGGAAATTTCTAAATGGATTATAATTTGCTATGTAACTCTGCAGGGGAACAGTATCTTTTATAATTGAACTCTGTAAAATAGTAACCCTCACATAAAAAAAGCAATGGTACCTTACAGTAGAAGAAACTTTCTGCCTGCCATATGTGCTAGCCAGAAGATGACTGAAAAATAAACTGTTCCTGTGTCTTGGAAAAACCATCTCCTGATATCTCTTTGGTTAGGTCTAGCTTTATCATTAGGCAATAAAACAAATTTGGAGGCAATAATACATGCTTCCCAAGAAAAAGATGCTGCTCTTTCTGAAGCCTCTAGCCAATTTCATTTTTTACAGGACAGGATATATGCAGTGCATTGCCAACTATACCAGGTAAGTTAGCTTCCTTCATTCAGAATATAGTGTAAAATATCCCACATTTAGTGCCAAAATATTCAACTTGTCTTTTTTATTGAAATAGAGAGAGGACTTTGCCAAGTCCTATCCCTAGCCATTTTGACAAAATTCTATCAGCCTGTGCCCTGCTTCATTTTGTACTCCAAGGCCAAGCTTTCCTGTTATTCGTGTTATCTTTTGGCTCTCTACTTTAGCATTCCAATCCCGCATGATGATAAGGACATCATTTTTTGGTGTTAATTCTAGAAGGTGGTGTAAGATTTCATAGAACCGGTCAACTGGTAGAATTTTGTCAAGAGAATACAATGGTCATAGCAAACTCTCTTTTCAAACAACCCAAGAGATGACTCTACACATGGACATCACCAGATGGTCAACACAGGAATCAGATTGACTATGTGCTCTGCAGCCAAAGATGGAGAAGCTCTATACAGTCAGTTAAAACAAGACCAGGCTCGGATCATGAGCTTCTAGTTGCAAAATTTAGGCTTAAATTGAAGAAAGTAAGGAAAAGCACTAGGCCACTCAGGTATGAACTAAATCATATCCCTGATGAATATACAGTAGAGGTGACAAATAGATTTAAGGAATTAGATCTGATAGACAGAATGCCTGAAGAACTATGGATGAAGGTTCGCAACATTATACAAGAGGTAGCAACTAAAACCATCTCAAAGAAAAAGAAAGGCAAGAAAGCAAAATGGCTATCTGAGGAAGCTTTGCAAATAGCTGAGAAAAGAAGAGAAGTGAAAGGCAAGGGAGAAAGAGAAAGATACACCCAGCTGAATGCAGAATTCCAGAAAATATCTAGAAGAGATAAGAATACATTCTTAAATGAACAGTGCAAAGAAATAGAAGAAAACAATAGAACAGGGAGCACTAGAGATCTCTTCCAGAAAATTGGAGATATGAAGGGAACATTTCATGCAAAGATGGGCATGATAAAGTGGCAGGGACCTAACAGAGGCAGAAGAGATTAAGAAGAGGTGGCAAAATTACACAGAAGAACTATACAAGAACGAGCTTAACATCCCTGATAACCACGATGGGGTGGTCACTGACTTAGAGCCAGACATCCTGGAATGTGAAGTCAAATGGGCCTTAGCTAGTGGAGGGGATAGTATTCCAGCTGAGCTATTCAAAATGTTAAAAGATGATGCAGTATAAGTGCTACACTCAATTTGCCAGCAAATTTGGAAAACTCAGCAGTGGCCACAGGATTGGAAAAGGTCAGTTTACATTCCAATTCCAAAGAAAGGCAATGCCAAAGAATGTTCAAACTACCGCACCATTGCACTCATTTCACATGCTAGCAAAGTTTTGCTCAAAATCCTACAAGCTAGGCTCCAGCTGTATGTGGACTGAGAATTACCAGAGGTACAGGCAGGATTTCGAAGAGGCAGTGGAATTAGAGATCAAATTGCCCACATATGCTGGATCATGGAGAAAGCTAGGAAGTTCCAGAAAAACATCTACTTCTGCTTCATTGACTAAGCTAAAGCCTTTGATTGTGTGGATCACAACAAATTGTAGAAAAGTTTCATTGCAAATCTCAGTATGTTCTAATAATTTTCTGTTTGAATACATTTCAATGTATTATTTAATATACTATCTAGACCAAGAAAAACAATAACATTAATTAATTGCTTCAATTGGCAGAATTGACTTGCTTCTGAAAAGTCTCACAGACAAAAAAAGAAGAGGTTCTTATACACATTATAAAGTAACATTTAAAGTCAATCTGCATGTTATGCTGATTTCAGTGAAATGATTGTAGAGATGACCTACCATTAGTATACTCGCAGCATGATATATAGAGCTGCATGAAGACTCTGAATTCTCAAAGAGCTAGGACATAAATAATGTGATAAAGGCAGCAGGCCAATGCAACAAGAATTTAAGAGAGTGTCCAGATTAATGCTTAAATCAGAATAATGCCTGGTGGTTTATTAATACAATGGCAAGGTCCATCTGGTGGCTTTGCCATAATTGCTGGGGGGGAAAAATCAAACAGCAAAAGTAACACAGGTGGAGCTTCATTTCATTTTTATTTGAAAGACAGATAAATACACCTATGCACAAATCCCTTTATATTCAAATGTGTCCCATGCATGCATAAATAACTATCCTTTGCAACCATGTAATCTACTTCCAACTGCAGTGAATTTGACCCTAGGGCCATGTAACTCTGTCCAGTCAAAGTACTGCCAGAAAAAATAAAATCAATATAAAAGAAAAAGTATATTTGAAGGCACTTATTAGGAGATGTGGAGACTAATGCTTTATACTTTATTTCTTCTCTCTCCTCCTCCTAACAATAGCAGCAACAACAGAATGTGAAACTGTTTAAATCAAACTTCCTTTTAATCAATTTTTTCCAGATGTGATGGGAGTAAATAGTCCCTGAATACTCAACTAGCAGTATCATTGAAATAAAACATTCCAGGCAGGGAGAGAGGTTGTAAGGCATGCCTATTTATTTTGCTTTTGTACCTTTTTTATTGATTTGAAACTATCTATTTTGATGTGCGTCAAATGGCTTTGAAATTACTATTGCTGTCACAGCAATTGCATCAGAATTATCTGAAAAAATACATTTATGCATAATTCCCTGAAATCATTGCCTAGTTTCTTGTCTTTCTTTTTTTTTGTTGTTGTCAATTTTTCCTAGCTTATGAATACAGTTACTAAGTAATAAAACCTATCAAACATTGAACTGACTCCTGAATAAACCCTGTGATACAAACACAACAGTTAGAGGAAAAGTCTATGGAATTATATCTAATCTGCCAACATTTTTTTCTCTCTCTCCAACTCAAAATATAATGTTCAAGTCACATTATAATGAACAGCGACATAAACTAATTGTTCATTTTCAGGCTGAAATTATTATTTATATTTTTGTAGGTTGTCCTGAATTATTAAAAAAATGCAATACAGGAGAATCTCCATTAATATGAATTGCTAGCAAGAGCAGAACTGAGAATAGTTTTGCTTTCAGTTTCTTCCCCAGATATTATCTGAATGGAAAGTCACTTGTTCCAATATTTAGAAACTCTTTGCTTCTTCATCAGAGCTGTAAGTTTTGAAGGATCAGCAGTGGTAGGATTCAACCGGTTCGCACTACTTCGGCTGAACTAGTTGTTAAATTGCTGGCCAGTTCTTCCCAGCTACTACTTATTGGCCTCGCACGCCTTAGTTGGTACTTTAGAGTCACACTGCGGCATAGCTGCAGCTGCTCTTTGGCTCCCTTGCCTCAACCACATGGCCACACAGCCCAGCCTGCTTGCCTACCTTTGCTGTGGCCTACAATGCGGTGGCCTCCTGCTCATCTTGGCCTGCTCCTGAATGCCTGCCTAAAGCTGCTTCCAACTGCTCCAGCAGCAGAACAGGTAAGCACAGCCAGGCACCCCCTCGGGGAAGTAGGACTGGGAAGGGTGCTCATCTCCAAAGACTCCCACTTCTCTCGCCCTTTGCCTCCTATCACTTCTCTCAGGCTCAATCTGTTTATCTCCTTCTGCCTCCTTCCGCCTTTTCATGCACCTCTGCTGACCAGAGTGCCCTGTCCTTCAGATCCCAATGGGCCCAGCACTCAGCAATGGTGATGCTCTGGAAGGGTGGGTGGATGTCCCAGGGCTGCATGCATGCACAGCAATGGAGATGCAGTCTTGGCCCCAGCACTGTATCTCCCCCAAGGACCCCTGCCACCAGCCTTACCTTCACAGGCAGCTGTGCACTGGTCCCATTGGGAGCTGAAGGGCAGGGCATTCAGGCCGGTGGAGGTGTGTGGAAGCTCTGAAAGATAAGGCCAATGCTAATGGCAGGGGAGGGAGACCCAGTGTGCTTGGCTGAAGAGCTGCCTCAGGTGAACATGGTGAAGCTTGCTCACCCTTTTGGGCCTGGCACGCTTGGCTTCTGTGGGCGACTGCCACCCACTCACCTTTCCCTCTGCCTTGGGTCCCACATTCAGCCCGTGACACGCCCCAGGGGCGCACCCCTGCTGGCCTGGCCCAGTCAAAAGGTGGGCAGGCAGCCCTCAGGGGAGATGCCACACGAGCCAAGACTGCTGCTCCACTGCCGTACATGCATGCAGCCCCAGGACATCTGCCCTCTCCCCCGAGTGCCACTGCCGCGACTCTGCAGCTCACCTTCTACCACTGCTCTTTCCACCACCACTCTGGAACTTGCCTTCTGCCACCACCGCCACCACTGCCACTCTGCAGCTTGCCTTATGCCACTGCCACTGCTGCTCTGGAGCTTGCCTTCTGCTGCTGCCGCATGGGCCTCCCACCTCGCATGGGGCAGCGGGAAGAGGAACTATGTGGCTGAGAAGGCTGTCTGCAGTTCTTGCAGCCAAAGCCAGAATGTCTGTGAACCTGCAAGTATGTCTGAGGTTTTCTGCCATGAGCAAAAGTTTGAACTATAAAACCTCTAAGGTACCTTCTGCTAGCCTATGATTCTAAAATCTCCAAGACAAAGGAATGTGATTAAATTGAGTGTGTGTGTTTGTGTGTGTGGGGGGGTTGGCTTGGCTTCTTGGGGGTGCAATTTGGAGAAGTATCAAGAGAAATGCCGAAAGGGCAATCAATTTGGGATTAAATTCCAAATGAAATTGGGTCTTCAGGGTAAGGAGACATGAAGAACTTACAGGTTTCTAAAAATCTTATTAAAATGAATGTCTAGAGGCAGCTTTTTAACTCATTAGTCCAGAGGGAGCAAAAGAGAGAGGATCCCAATGAGGGTCTTAGCTATTTAGTTCAGGAATAATGGAATAACAGAGTTGAAAGGGACTTTGGAGGCCTTCTAGTCCAACTCCCTGCTCAGGCAGGAAAACTGAGGATGCCAAAATCTGAGTGGAGGGCCTGAGAAAGATGTCAGAATAACAGCGTAACACATAGAAGGGATTTTGCGAGGGACCCAGTACCATTTCAGAGAAATGGCTGTCCAGTCTTTTCTTAAAAACTTCCAGTGATCAAGCACCCAGAACTTTTGGAGACAAGCAGTTCTACTGGTTAATTGTTCTCACTGTCAGGAAGTTTCTCCTTAGTTTTAGGTTGCTTCTCTCTTTGTTCAGTTTCCATCCATTGCTTCTTGTTTAGCTTTCTGCTTCTTTGGAAAATACATTGCCCTCCCTTCTTTGTGGCAGCCCTTCAAAAGCCTGTTTTGTGATCTGCCTATCTCATTCTTGGGCAAAGCATGTGGACCATTTCCTCCTTTTAGTGGTCCATGAAAATACATCTATAGTATGTAGATGCAGATAATAAAGTTGAAAAAAGGTGAACAACATTTTTTCAGAACTATAGATAAGTTGTGGCCAGGCGTGACAAGCAGTGGCTGGGAGGGAAGGGGCTGAGTGAGGCACCCCTTGACGTGAATGACGTTGAGTTGGCCATGGCAACTCAATAACATGAATACACAGCCATGCCCACCCAGTCACATGACCACCTAGCCTTGCCCACCTAGCCACACCCACAGAACAGAATTATTTGAATCCCACCCCTGAGGATGGGGTAGTTTTCACAGTGGTTTTCTTAAAGAGAGTATATTTGTATTAAAAAAATAAAACAGCAATACAGAAGTACTCAAAGTTTTGTAGTATTGTTTTTCACACTTTTTGCAATCACTAAATAACATGCAGAAAATATGGGTACCGTGGAAACTTATGGTTTGTGACAAATAAGATTATTGTAATTGCATTCACTCCTGTCCACTTCATTTTTAAAATTAAAATTCAAATTTGTACCAAAATTATTTCATCCAGCAATAGTATTTATTACCACTTCAATTATTTTATATACTCTATGTTATAATAGCTTCTGGCATTAAATATTTGGACCTATTCTTTTCTATAAAGCTGAAAGTGCACAAATGTTTCTATTTTAATATTCACAGTTACTTGGCTTACCCTTTGAAGCTTCAAAAGGCCAGTTTACAGTTATGCTATTTTCTCAAACTATCCTATCTCTTTTATCTCTTATCTCCCTATCTAGGCTCTTTTGGCTGTCCTGCACCACAACAGTTGAGGCAATTTCAACAGCTGCCACTACCCCCAGGATTCTACTTATTCTTGAATACAGCTTATCCGTCTGGAACCCATACCACATCTCTGACATAAATACAATAGAAAGAGTCCAGAAATATTTTACT
The DNA here is from genome assembly GCF_028640845.1 of Ahaetulla prasina. Taxonomy (NCBI): domain Eukaryota; kingdom Metazoa; phylum Chordata; class Lepidosauria; order Squamata; family Colubridae; genus Ahaetulla; species Ahaetulla prasina. Next base: position 95,563,812 of record NC_080542.1, read on the forward strand.
AGAAGAGTTCTTCACTCCTCCGAAAACAACAAAATACCTTATACCAACAGACTTGAAATCCTGGGATTAGAAAACTTACAACTCCGTCGACTTCGACATGACCTGTGTTTAACACACAAAATCATCTATTGCAATATCCTTCCTATAAAAGACTACTTTTATAGGAAGGATATTACAAGAGCAAAAAATAGATTCAAGCTAAATGTCAACCGCTTCAAACTTGATTGCAGAAAATATGACTTCTGTAACAGAGTTGTTAACGCTTGGAACTCACTACCTGACTCTATAGTCTCTACTCAAAATCCCAAAATCTTCAACCAAAAACTGTCTATTATTGACCTCACCCCATTCCTAAGAGGACTATAAGGGGCGTGCATAAGAGCACAAAAGTGCCTATCGTTCCTGTCCTATTGTTCCCTTCATCATATCAAATTGATATAGTTGATGCATATTTTTTTACATATATGTATATATTTTCTTCAAAATATGTTGTTTTATCTATGACAATTTTTTGTGTATACTGTTGTGAAAAAAAGAAATTAAAAACAAACAAACATTGCTACCACTGAGAAATGTTGCTTCAAGCCCTACTTCACAGCCAGCCATGCCAGCACCATTCTGCAAAGCCTCAATTGATTCCTCCCCTGCACTCCTCAGGATCTGTCATGTCCCATTATCTTTATCATTTTTCTCCCATTTGTGACAGGCATGCTGGCTGCACCAAGCTTTCTTACCAAGACCATCTTGAGCCATCTAAGCTGACAATCCATTCTCATAATAAGGGATGGGGACAGTTGCAGTGTCCTTGTGGTTGTAAGTCCAACTGGGCCAGGATGGTTGAGGCTTCCTTTGCACTGCACTGCATCACACCCCAAACTTTTGCTCAGCTGGTGCTGGGCCACCCTAACCTCTCTTTATTCCCCTGCAGAACCCCATGTTCTTTACCTGGAACATTCTCTGTTTAATGAACCATGATTTTTGCTTAATGAACCATGATTCTTGCTTAATTATAGCAATCAGGAATGACAGAATTGCAGCAAAGTAGTCACATGATGTCTCATTTAATTACTGCTTTGCTCTACAACCAAGATTCCAATTCTGATTGTAAATCAAGGATTATCTTATTTAACTAACTGTTAATGCAGGCAGGCCTGTACTGAAGTAGTAAGAAACTGATGGGCCGTAGACTCTTAGGGAACTTGCAGAATCAAAGATTGAAACAATGAACTGTCTAGGTAATTGGCAATGAATGTGGAGAAGTAGAGGCTCAGGTCAAATGAGCATTGGTCAACCAACTGGCATTCAACCCAAAAAGGCGAGGGATGAATTGTTGAGCATTTCTATTTCTGGCCTTGGGTAGAAAAAAATGGCCATTTCTCTACTAAACATGGGTAGCTTAATTCAGGGAAATGTCATTCTCTTTTTGCCAAAAGGGATCCAAGCATGTCACCAAGATAATTGGAAACTGAACAAAAGCAAAGGACAAATGCTCCTGATATCTTTTATAGAATATATTCAAAATTACAGTATAATAATCCCTAAATAAAGTATCTAATCCAGGCATCATATTGGAACTTTTCCCCCCTTACTAAACTGGGTGTGGCCAGCATGTGACACATCAGGCCCATGGGCCAGAAATTTGACAGCCCTGATCTAATCCATCAATTTAAAAAAACAATTTTTATCCAATATTCAACCTTAGGAAGGCCCTTTAAATATGGTTGGGTCACCATGCTTGATGACTGTATGTCTGAGGAATCCTGGAAGAATGACTAGAATTTCAGGATAAAGATTGCCATCCATATTTTTTTTTCACTCAGAAAAGAGAGAAGGGCATAACTTTCCCAGGGCAAAGTTGCCCTTTAAATAGCATGTGAATGTCATATTCAAAACAGTTTGGATGAAGTCAGCACAAAAATCTGGAATGATTTCATTTCATTTACATTTAATTAAGATGGATTATTAAAATGGATTATTTAATCCATTTAATTAAAATGGATTACTGTTAATACTATTATTCCTAGTTGTACATTTAATAATTTTCTCTTCTGTAACCTGAAGATTACAATCTGGAATAATTTTTGGATGTTTCCAGAGACTACATCTTTAGGATGGCTTGCCTTGTGAATTATGGATTATGGGCTACTTATCTACAATGATACCACTTGAGTGACAAAAAAAAAATGCTCTCCAAATTTGTTTCTTATGTTGCTCTATCCTATAGTAGTATTTTTAATTATTGCTCATTTTGTATTTTAGTGCATAGCTTTTATCCTCACACATGCTCAGCCACAACCCAAAAGTTTTTTACCATACTGTCTGTATTGCACTACAGATACAAATATTTAGAATTGCACTGTAAGTCTGCAAAACATTTCCTTCATTCTATTATATGACTACAGAAAGATGCAAATGAGACTTCTACCTGTGAAGATAGATTTTTTCCTATTCTTTTACCTTAACCAGCCATATATTTTCTTTTCTTTTTCCTTTTCTTTGTGCTTGAATATCTAACTGAAAGAAGCATTGTCATAAACCAACAGGTTTGAAAATTACTTCACAATGATTGAAATTTGTTGTAATTAGTTATTACTTCAGCCATTTCTGCATGCAATTCATTTGAAAGGAAATATTTTTTTCCTATTAGATTATTAGCGGACTTGAAGAGCAGGAAACTTTCTTAATATCTGCCAATTGTTGAAGTCAAAATTTGAAATATTACAATCTTTAGCTGTAGGCAGTTCATCCATTTTTATTTCATTTTTAGCACAAGGAGGATTCTCTTTAAAGATTGGATTATGTTTTAGAGAGCACACATATTTAGAGGTAGCAGACTATTAACTTCAAAGCTGATTGATTTTTTTAAAAATAAAATAAGGAAGTTTTTCTTATATTTCATTTCTTTTTTTTTAAGGATTACTACATTGCCCTCAATATCTTAATTACATTTACATTTACAATTTGCATTTTTACAAATTACATTTCTGCATAATTTGGGACGATGTTTCATAGCAAAAGTTGGTAATCCTCATATGGTCTTCTAAAATGATTTGTACAGCTGAATATCCTAAAGAAATAAAACATGCTCACATTTTGACACAATAAGAAAAGATCTAGCCTCACATTAGCTCTTTCTATTAACATTTATTAACAAGAGATTTTTTTAAAAAAATTGCTTAATGCAGCAGTCCTGCTGCATCAGGGCAAACCCTGACTGGTGAGAAGGTGCTATGGCCCTCTGAAAGATACTTTTGAAGGTCACTTGTAGTATCTGAAAGTAATTACCTCTTCCCATTTTTATTATCAATCATTTATCATGCTATTATGATTTGTAGCCAATTACAACTGATGTAACTCCATGCATTTATTTATTTCTGTTTGAAGTCATTTACATTAAATATTACTGGTCCATTTAGTGACAGTAGGATTTGTAGATTATGAATGCATAACCATGAAGAATTGATCTTTGCCTGTCTGCCTATTTCTTCATATCATATTATAAAATGAAATAAGGAAATACTTTGATAACAGAATCATAGGGCTAGAAGTACGTTGTAAGTCTTCTAGTCCAATCCTCTGCCCATGATGGAAGACCTTATAACATCCTAAACAAATGGTTATGTAATCTTTTCGTGAAAACCTCCACCCACAATTCAAGAAAGCAAGCTATTTCATTGATTAATTGTTCTCACTGCCAGGAAATTTCTCTTTAGTTCCAAGTTAGATCTCTCTTTAACAAGCATCCATTCATTATGCTTGTTATGCATAATAAAAATAAATATAGAATAGAATAGAATAGAATAGAATAGAATAGAATAGAATAGAATAGAATAGAATTTTATTGGCCAAGTGTGATTGGACACACAAGGAATTTGTTTTGGTGCATATATACTCAGTGTACATAAAAGAAAAGATACCTTCATCAAGGTACAACATTTACAACACAATTGATGGTCAATATATCAATATAAATCATAAGGATTGCCAGCAACAAAGTTACAGTCATACAGTCATAAGTGGAAAGAGATTGGTGATGGGAACTATGAGAAGATTAATAGTAGTGCAGATTTAGTAAATAGTTTGACAGTGTTGAGAGAATTAATTGTTTAGCAGAGTGATGGCCTTCGGAAAAAACTGTTCTTATGTCTAGTTGTTCTGGTGTGCAGTGCTCTATAGCATCATTTTGAGGGTAGGAGTTGAAACAGTTTATGTCCTGGATGTGAGGGATCTGTAAATATTTTCACGGTCCTCTTCTTGGTTCATGCAGTATACAGGTCCTCAATGGAAGGCAGGTTGGTAGCAATTATTTTTTCTGTAATTCTAATTATCCTCTGAAGTCTGTGTCTTTCTTGCTGGGTTGCAGAACCGAACCAGACAGTTATAGAGGCGCAAATGACAGACTCAATAATTCCTCTGTAGAACTGAATCAGCAGCTCCTTGGGCAGTTTGAGCTTACTGAGTTGGCGCAGAAAGAATATTCTTTGTTGTCCTTTTTTAATGATGTTTTTGATGTTAGCTGTCCATTTTAGATCTTGCAATATGATAGAACCTAGAAATTTAAAGGTTTCTACTGTTGATACTGTGTTGTCTAGTATTGTGAGAGGTGGAAGTATGGAAGGGTTTCTCCTAAAGTCTACCACCATTTCTACGGTTTTGAGCTTGTTCAGTTCCAGATTGTTTTGGTTGCACCACAAGGCTAGTCGTTCGACCTCACATCTATATGCGGATTCGTCATTGTCTCGAATGAGACCAATCACTGTTGTGTCATCTACGAACTTCAGTAGCTTGACAGATGGATCGTTGGAGATGCAGTCATTGGTATACAGAGAGAAGAGAAGTGGGGAGAGCACACAGCCTTGGGGCCCCCTGTGCTAATTGTACAGGTATTTGATGTGATCTTGCTTACTTCACCTGCTGCTTCCTGTTTGTTAGGAATCTTGTGATCCACTTACAAGTCTGTTCCGGTACCTGTAGCTGGTTTAGCTTAGTTAGAAGAGTGTCTGGAATGATGGTATTGAATGCTGAACTAAAGTCTACAAAGAGGACCCTTGCATAGGTCTTTGGAGACTCAAGGTGTTGTAGGATGTAGTGCAGAATCGTATTAACAATATCACCTGTTGATCTATTTGCTCGGTATGAAAATTGCAAGGGTTCTAACAGAGGATCCATGATGGTTTTCAAGTAGGAAAGCACTAGCCTTTCAAGGGTTTTCATGACTACAGATGTTAAAGCAACTGGTCTGTAGTCATTCAGTTCCTTGATGGTGGGCTTCTTCGGCACTGGGATGATGGTAGAGCATTTGAAGCAAGAAGGAACATAGCACATCTCTAGCGATTTATTGAAAATATGGGTGAAGATGGGGGCCAATTGGTCAGCACAGACTTTTAAGCAAGAAGGAGTTATCTTGTCTGGGCCTGGAACTTTTCCTGGCTTTTGTCTATGAAATAGGTCCTGCACTTCCTTTTCTGTGATCACTAGGGGTTGTGAACCCAATGAAATAGGGTCAGTTGTAGGAGGCTTGGCTGTTGTTGGTGTGTCTGAGATGGGGATTGTGGAGATAGGTGGCTGTAGTTTCCTTTCAAACTTGCAGTAAAACATGTTCAGGTCATCTGCCAGTTGTTGATTACCTTCAGCCTAGGAAGGAGGTTTGCCATAGCCGGTGATATTTTTAAGAGTTTTCCACATGTTTGCTGCTTCATTTGCTGAAAACTGATTCTTTAGCTTTTCAGAGTAGCTTCTTTTTGCTGCTCTGATCTCCCTTATTAGTGCATTTCTGGCCTGATTGTACAGCATTTTATCACCTTTTCTGTAGGCTTCCTCTTTGGAATGTCGTAGCTGCTTAAGTTTAGGTGTGAACCAAGGTTTGTTGTTACTGTATATTCGCAAATTCCTTGTACACATAGGTCTTCACAGAAGCTGACATATGATGTTACAGTATCTGTGAGTTCATCCAGGTCTGCAGAGGTATCTTCAAAAATATTCCAATCAGTGCAGTCAAAACATGCCTGTAACTTTAATTTTGATTCCTCCGTCCAGGTCTTCACTGATTTAATTGTTGGTTTTCTGGTTTTAAGTCTTTGCCTGTAAGCAGGTACAAGGTGAATCATGCAATGATCAGAGTGTCCTACAGCTGCACGTGGTAAAGACCGATAAGCATCTTTTAGTGTTGTGTAGCAATGGTCTAGAGTATTCTTGCCTCTGGTGGGACAATTGACATGCTGAAAGTATTTTGGTAGCTCTTGCCTTAAGTTTGCCTATTTTAGATCTCCCAAAACAATGGCCAGTCAATCAGGGTGTTTGGCTTCAGCCTCCATGATTTGGTAAGCTAGAGTTCATAATGCCTTGTTTACTTCTTGTTTACATTCTTCTAACTAAGCTAAACCAGCTACAGGTACCGGAACAGACTTGTAAGTGGATCACAAGCTTCCTAACAAACAGGAAGCAGCAGGTGAAGCTAAGCAAGATCACATCAAATACCTGTACAATTAGGCCCCCCAAGGCTGTGTGCTCTCCCCACTTCTCTTCTCTCTGTATACCAATGACTGCATCTCCAATGATCCATCTGTTAAGCTACTGAAGTTTGCAGATGACAGAACAGTGATTGGTCTCATTCGAGACAATGACGAATCCGCATATAGACGAGAGGTCGAACGACTAGTCTTGCGGTGCAACCAAAACAATCTGGAACTGAACACACTCAAAACCGTAGAAATGGTGGTAGACTTTAGGAGAAACCCTTCTATAATTCCACCTCTCACAATACTAGACAACACAGTATCAACAGTAGAAACCTTCAAATTTCTAGGTTCTATCATATCGCAAGATCTAAAATGGACAGCTAACATCAAAAACATCATTAAAAAAGGACAACAAAGAATGTTCTTTCTAGGCTCCAGTGACGTCACCGCTCCTGCCGGGTGCTCTAACAGGGCACTCCGCGTTAGAAGATTGTAAAAGTCAGTGAAACAGTATAAATCACTGTTCACTGACCTTAGCATACCCTTTGGGCATAAGGGGGTGTGCAGAGCTGTGGAAAAGTGGTAGATCTAGACAGGGGGTTTGCTCTTAAGAGCGAATTTTCCTGGATTTATGATCCCACCGAATTCCACTATCTCCAACTTCAAACGCGCTCCTGTTTTTTATCAGGAAAAAGGAGTAGGAGAGTCGCTTCTGCTCAAAAGGACTTATTAAATTGATTGATTTTCAAAGCAGACGGGAATTTCACAAGCGTTCTATCTTTGATGTAGAATCAACACGGCAAGTACCGACTCCCTTTTTGAAACCTGAAACCTTTCTTTGTCTCTGATTAATTGACTTCTAAAATGGCATCTGAAAGTGAAAGTAAAATTTTTTAGTACAACAAAGTAGCGTTATTTGTGGATTGTTACAAACGGAGTTCTCTTATACTGAATGGAGTAAAGGAAAGTTGTTAAGTTTAAATTCCTGATCTTTTTGAAGACAGAATGGCAGCTAAACCTTTAAAGCCTTCTGGAAGAAGGGGATCTGAACCAAGTCTTGAGGATATATTGAAAGTACAATTAAAACTTTCTGAAGATAGGCAAAAAGAGATGATGGAGAATTTTAATGCAAAAATAAGAGAAGATATTCTCATGGCAGTTCAAGGACTGAGTAAAAAAATTGAGGGATTGGAAGAGGAAATGCAACAGATCTCTCAGTCAAATAAGCATTTAGAAGATAAAATGCAAGGTGTTCAGAAAAAAGTGGATCAAAATGAAGATCAGGTTGTGATATTACAATATAAACTTATGGAAGGAGCTCTTAGAATTCGTGGTATGCAAGAACAACGAGGAGAAGACTTAAGAAAAATTATATCAGAAGCATTGGCTGAATTTATTGAAGTGGAACCCCAAGAGGTAGCTTATCAAATTGATAAAATAGATAGAGTTAACTCCTGGATCTCAAGACAGAGAAAGCTTCCTCGGGACATTGTGGTTTATTTTGTGAAAAGAACTATGAGAAATCAGATTCTGCAAGTTTCATATCAGACAACTTTAAAAATTGGAGAACAGGAGCTGAAGGTGTTGAAAGAGATTCCTTCCAAGATGTTAAGAGATAGGAAGGAATTTGGTTTTTTTACACAAGAACTTAAAAAACATCAGATTCAATTCAGATGGGAGGTGCCAGTTGGACTGACAGTATTTTATCAAGGAAGGAGATATAGAATTGACACTGTTTTAAAGGCAAAGGATTTTCTTTCTACAGTTTTGAAAGTTGAAACAGAAGTGATAGAAAAACTTCAAGAGATTCAAGAAGGCGTGGTGATCCAAGAGCCTTTATTGCTGCCAGCATTAGAGGAACCACAAGAGCAAAGGGTGACAAGAGGAGCTCTTAAGCGTAAAGAAGAGCAACAGTCTCAAAGTAAAAGTCAGGACCCCAGTATGGAAGCTGTGGGAGGAGCCAGACGGAAGATACCGGAGGAGGATCTTCCGTTGTTTGCTTCAAAGCTTCAGGAGGCCAGTAATGGCAAATAGAATTTTGTCATGGAATGTTAATGGCTTGAATTCAGCTCAGAAAAGAAGGAAAATATTTCACTACTTGAAACAATTTAAAAATGATGTGATTTGCCTGCAAGAGACACATATAAAATTATCAGACCTAAAATACTTAATTAACTCAAAATTAGGTAAACATTTTGTTGCATCAGCTTTGGAAAAGAAACATGGAATTGTTGTATATATCAGGAAGGATATACCAGCTAAGTTAATTGAGGCAGATACTCAAGGAAGATTTATTGCTATTGAACTGGTGATAGATGCAAAAAAGACTTTGCTGATAGGTATTTATGCACCTAATCAGCAACAAGAAAAGTTTTATAAAATGTTACACGAGAAGTTGATCCTCTGGGATTATAGTTCGTTTATTTTATTAGGAGACTGGAATGGAGTAATTGATACAAGAAGTGATAAGAGAACCTCTTCCAAGAAGATACCTATACATGCAAAACTACCAAAATCCTTTTTTGAAATGATGGAAGACTTTGAGTTTAGAGATATATGGAGGTTATGGAATCCAGATGAGAGAGATTTTACTTTTTTTCCCGAAAGGCACCAATCTTTCTCAAGTATTGATTTTATTTTAATTTCTAATGACTTGCTTTCTAGGGTGAAGAAAATGAAGATATTTCTGAGGTGTTTAACTGACCATAGCCCAGTATGGATGGAATTATTACAAGGGAAAAAAGGTGGTAGAACATGGAGGTTGAATGAAAATCTGTTTAGATATGAGGATAATGTAAATCATTGTAAGAAACAGTTGAAAGAATTTTTTGATTTTAATATGCACAAAGGGACACCTATAGGAACTAATAAAGCTTTTATTAGAGGGATATTGATATACTTGGACAACAGGCAAAGGAATAATAAACAAAGGCAGCGTAGGTACTTGGAAGAAGAAATTCAAAGGAAGCAACAGTTATTAATTCAAAACCCACAAGATCACAAACTTAAAGAGGCTTGGTGGATTATTCAAAATGTACTGAAGAAGAAGATAAAGTTCCTGCCACAATTTTTCCTTTTGGGAATTATAACGGATTGTACAGGGACTGAGACTAAACTGATTCTGAATTTAATAGCAGCAGCAAGATTGTTGATTGGACAATATTGGAAGAAGGAAGAGGTACCTACAATAGAAGAATGGATACTGAAAGTCATTAATTTGGCTGAGATGGCTAAAATCTCAGCTTTTTAAAAAGACAATATGCAGGAAAGATATTTAATTGAATGGAAAAAATGGATTGATTATCTACAAAACAGATATCAGATTAAGAAATATCAGATTGCCTTTGAATAATTAGAAAGTTATTTTATTTAATGGGGAGGGGGTTGGGAGATGAAAAGCTTTGGATGAGGCTAATTGGATTGAAAGGGAAAATTTTATTCTATGTTTGGTTTATGTATAACAATACCTTGTGATTGACCCGGGAAGCCGGGGCGGGGGGAAGGGAGGGGGGAAGGGGGTTTTCTGGGAGGGAGGGGGAAAAAAGGGGCGAAAATGTCTTTGTTTTTTTAAAAACTTTTTCAATAAAAAAAGAATGTTCTTTCTGCGCCAACTCAGTAAGCTCAAACTGCCCAAGGAGCTGCTGATTCAGTTCTACAGAGGAATTATTAAGTCTGTCATTTGCACCTCTATAACTGTCTGGTTCGGTTCTGCAACCCAACAAGAAAAACACAGACTTCAGAGGATAATTAGAACTGCAGAAAAAATAATTGCTACCAACCTGCGTTCCATTGAGGACCTGTATACTGCATGAACCAAGAAGAGGGCCGTGAAAATATTTACAGACCCCTCGCATCCTGGACATAAACTGTTTCAACTACTACCCTCAAAACGATGCTATAGAGCACTGCACACCAGAACAACTAGACACAAGAACAGTTTTTTCCCCGAAGGCCATCACTCTGCTAAACAAATAGTTCCATCAACACTGTCAAACTATTTACTGAATCTGCACAACTATTAATCTTCTCATAGTTCCCATCACCAATCTCTTTCCATTTATGACTGTATGACTATAACTTGTTGCTGGCAATCCTTATGATTTATATTGATATATTGACCATCAATTGTGTTGTAAATGTTGTACCTTGATGAAGGTATCTTTTCTTTTATGTACACTGAGAGCATATGCACCAAGACAAATTCCTTGTGTCACACTTGGCCAATAAAAATTCTATTCTATTCTATTCTATTCTATTCTACACAGGCTTGTGGTGGGACATAAACAGCAATTAGAAGAAATGAGGAAAATTCACGAGGCGAATAGTATGGTTTGCAGTTGATAATTAAAGTCTCTAAATTGTTGTCACAGAATTTGTAAATTATTTTAAAATCTTGACACCAGTTGTTGTTAATATATAGGCATAAGCCTCCTCCTTTCTTTTTACCAGATTTTCTGTAATCCTGTCTGATCGTTCAATCTGAAACCCTGGAATGTTCAGGCTGCTATCTTCAATTGATTCATTTAACCAGGTTTCAGAGAAGCATAGGACTGCTGAATTGCAAAAATCAGAATAATATTTGTTTAAGAGGAGTATTTCATCCATCTTATTTGCAAGTGAGCCTATATTTGTTAGGAAAATTGAAGGCAGAGGAGTTTTAATGCAATTTCTTAGTCTGTTTAAGATCCCAGCTCGTTTACCTCTCTTCCTTCGTTTCTGTCGTTTGGTTTTTTTAGTAATCCATGGCTCCATGGGAATTGCTTCCTCCTGTGTTAGAATCTCCTCCGTGTTTGTAAAGACAGGCAGGGGTGAGATCAAAGAAAGCTGCTCCTTAAAGAAATGTTGCTTAATTTTTAGCAGATGGTCTCGTGAGTAGGAAATCCGTAGTGAGTCACAGAGAACAATTAGAAATAAAGAAACCGACTTCCGGTTTGGCTCCGCTTCGTGCGGATGATTTAGCTGCTAACTCCCTAGTCTGTAGAGCTGTCAGGACATCGTAAATCTTGGTCCGACAGCTTGGAATTCTTTCCCTCGGGCAAAGAGGGAAAAATGAGCATACAGGCTGAAGTTGAGACACCCTAATAATCTTCTAAGGCTTGCGGGGAGTTCTCCTTCCATAGCCTGATAAGCTCCTGGCTGGGGGAGGCATTTGCCTTTATGGCAAACAAACGAAGCATCCAAATTCCACGGCAGGAATTGATTTATGATGGATTGTAACATGGACGGAGCAGAAACTGGAATTCTAAGCACTTGTTTGTAAGAAGACTGTAAGCCCCTGAGGATATATTTGCTACGAAGATAGGAGAGAAGAAAGCAAATGGCGGTTTTGTGGAATGTGTGTACTGAAAACGAAAGTAGAAATGCTTACTAACGGCTAGTGTTGAAATAGAAGATAGAAGATATATAGGAAGATATTGACTAAATGGAAGAAACAAGAATTTTATGATTTATATTTTTTCTTTTTCTTTGGGATTATAGTGATTTAGAAGAAAAGTTTTTTGAATTTTTTTTTTCTAAATATTTTTTTCCCCCTCTTGGTCTGTTATTAAGTTATATTTTTTTAAAAAATGGCTTTTAAGCAAATAGTGCCAAAAGTTATTAAAAACTTTGAAATTTCTTCAGTTCAGATTCAAAAATTAAAAGAAGAAATCAAAAGGAACTAAGAAATTCTTTACAGGAGTTTTTGGAGAGTCATTTTCTAGAAATAGATCAAAAATTTGATGAAATAGAGAAAGAGATGTTGGATTTTAAGGAAGTGGTGGAAGAGCAGAAGAGGGAAATGAAAATGGTAAAGGATGCAATTGCGCAAATATTAAGCTCTTATATTCAGATGGAGGATGATCTTGCAGAAATTAATAAAGCTAATTTAGAATTGCAAAGGAAAATAGAAATTCAAAAAATCAGAACAATTGGAATTTAGATAATAAGATGGAAGATATACAGGCAAAGGTAGATAGGGCAGATGAAGAAAGAGTAATATTACAATATAGATTAATGGAATATGCTATAAGGGTGAGAGGTTTGAAGCAAAATAGGAAAGAAAATTTAAAAGAGATTTTTACGCAAGCCTTTGCTCAGATAAAGGGTGTGGAGCTGGAAGATTTTGAGATTAATATTGAAATAATTTATCGTGTTAATTCTTGGTGGGCAAGACAAAATAGAGTACCGAGGGATGTGGTTATTTATTTTACATCTAAATAGGTTAGGTATGAAATTTTGCAAGCCTTTTATAAAAATAAATTTCAAATATTGGGACAAGATATAAAAATGATGAAGGAAATTCCTCCTAAAATGTTAAGAAAGAGAAGAGAATTTGCTTTTTTAGTGGATGAGTTTAAGAAACATCAGATATATTTTAGATGGGAAATTCCAATGGGTTTGTCAGTGAATTTTAGAGGCAGAAAGTATTTTCTTAATTCAGTTATGAAAGCGAGACATTTTTATATTAATATTTTAAAGAGTGGGAATCCTTTGTTGTTAGATGTTAAGTTAATTGGTTTGGAAATGATGGAAAATAGAATGGGAGAGGGGAGGAATGTTTAAGATGTGAATATGATGATTATGATTAATTTTTGGAATTGATTTGTTTAGGATATAAATTATAGAATTTTTGTTATTTGCTATTTGTATGGTATAAATCTATGGGATGATATTATTTAATTGCGAAGGATGGAAAGTGAAATTTATGAATTTAGATAATGTGGATGTAATGATTTTAATTGTTTACTGTTATATTGTGGATGTAGTTTAAATGATTATTTGTTTTAATTGACATGTTTATAGATAGTAAAAGTTATGAAGTTAAGTTGGAAATACTATATTTGAGAGATTTTATTTGAAATGATATTTGATTGGGAGTAGTATTGGAAGATTGGATATTAAATGTTATGACAATTGAAGAAATATATAAGTGATGAAAATTTGAATTTGAGAAGCTGGATTGTAAATTAAGAAATGGACTTATGAAATTTGAAGGAATATACAAGTGGGTGAAAAAAAAATTGAATCTTAGAAGATGGACTAATTTTTAAAATGGACTGTAAGAAGAACGGACATTAAATGTTATGGCAATTGAAGAAATATATAAGTGATGAAAATTTGAGTTCGAGAAGATGGACTGTAATTTGAGAAATGGACTTACGAAATTTGAAGGAATATACAAGTGGGGGGAAAAATGAATTTGAGAAGACGGATTAATTTTAAAAATGGATTGTAAAAAGATGTAATATGTGAAGCTGGTATTGCTTCTTTTCTTTTTTTCTTTTTATTATTCTTTCCTATCTCTTTATTTTTATTGTGAGGGGATCTAAAGTTTTAAATTTTTAAAGGTGGGAGGTTATGTTTATTTTGTATACTTTAGCTTGTGATTGTTGGATATAATACCCAGTATTTGCTCTGGGAAGTCTGGGGGAAGGGGAGGAGGGGAAGGGGAAATGATACATGGATTGATTATTAATGCATAGTAATTTTGAAGATATGAAAATAAATTTAAAATGATATTGGGGATGCTCGATTGCCATTTCAGAAAGAAAAGGAGAGAAGTAGAAGGAGGGAAGAAAGTAGGTAGGAAAGAAGTAGAAGGAGGGAAGAAAGTAGGTAGGAAAGAGTAGAGAAGGAGGAGGGGAATAAGAAGGTTAGATAGGGTAAGAAGGGAGGAGTGGAGAAGGAGGAGAGGAAATAGTAAGGATGTGAAAGTAGTAGAGGGTAGAGAGGGAGGTGTGAAGAAAGGAAGTGGCAATCGGGCAGGCCTGAATCAGTATGATTAATGATTAATGATAGATAATAGTTTGCACATAAATATGATGTTGGAAAATGGAAATAAAAATTATTTATATAGAAATAAAGAAACCATTAGAGAGCATTTCACCGAGGCAGCCTTCATCGGCGCCATCTTGGATTTATTTATTGATATTTATCAAAAAATGGAGTATTTTATACCACTATCTTCCTGATATTTTCTATTCCATGAAGCCCACTATTATATACTCTAAATAAGTGATTTTCTAGAATTTTAGGCAGTACTTACTTAATTTTGTTTATTCCAGCCTATCTTTCCCCAATGAGAAGTACAGTAAATTAGGCTGACAGAAACTGATTCAGCCATTGAATTTTATGGCTGAGTAGAGACTAGAAATTGGGTCTTCTAATTCTACAGCAGTTCAATATTCTAACACCATATTAGCTCACTTTACTAATCCTCATCCAGTTTTAACTAGAGTAGTATATTCTTTGTGCTCTGCCTCTGAACTCATGTTTGTCCCTTTGAAAAGGAATGTTAGTATTTCTTATCAAAAGAGCAAAAAGAAATATAATAGCTTTAGATTTAGAAAATAAGTCCTGGTTGTCTAAAAATAAACAAAATATATTTTAAATAAAATGATATCGTGATTGTGTACATCTATGTATCTTTTGTGATTAATTGGATTGCATGAATGTAAGTTTTGTTCAGGTTTCCTAAAATGACTAAAAATTGAATCCTATCATCTATAATTTAGAATTAATCCTATGATCTATGGATTCTTTGTACTCAGATTTGAACAAAACATCTCTAAAATCCCCCAAGTCCTAATCTTCTAGGTCGGGGTCTCCAACCTTTCCTAGCTTCTAAGTTTCATTTGGTTCAATTGTTCTCAGTCATTTATTTTTTATAACAACAGGTGATCATATGGCTGGACAAAGAACTTTAATAGCCGGCCTGGCTTTGTATTTGTCAGACTAAATAGCCAGTTGTGCAATCTATCTATGGAGCAGCAGCTAACAAGAGAGTGACAAACAGACCAAGTTATGGAGAAAATACATTCAATGAATGGGAACTATAGATATGATTAAAGATGCTACTTTTATTATTTTTATTTATAATTAATTACAAATATATTATCCAGAACCAAAAGAAAGTTATTTTCAAATAAATAAGTTTAGCATTAAAACAGGAGTGTTGTGGTCCATCAGCAGCCTACGGAGCTGGCAACGGAGTCGGACAGCGATGAGGCTGAGGTGAGGCCAGGGCCATAGGGAAGTGAGGTGCGGACTCCAGAGCCTCCAGAGACTGATAATAGTGAGGAAGAGGAACTGGAGGAGCCTGTTCCTAATGCAAGCATAAGAAGAGCTGCCACAAGGCAAGAGCAACTCAAGCAGAGAGGACAACTCGGGAGTAGGGACAAGAGATGATTGGCCCCTCCCATAAGGCTTAAAACAGATTAGCACCAGTGTTTCAGCTTTGCCAGAAAACAACTTTGGTAGCTGAGTCTTCTGCTTCGTCCTCTGCTTCGTGTACATCTTTGTTTTTGTGGCTTCTGGACATTTGCCAGAAAGGGCCTTTGGCAGTTTGCCTAATTGGACTAAGGTTTGTGAGATAACTGAGGAATTTGTGTTGGGAGGCATTTGTTTTACTTTGAGTTGAATGACGCTCGGAATGAAGTAATTCCCAGCTGTTCGAATAAAGTTTGTTTTTCCATGGACTAAGTTTATTACTACCTACTTGGGCCTGGAGACACAAACTGCATTATTTCTCAATTACCATAATGCCAGGAATTAAATAAGTTTAAATGTGAATATCTCCATATTCAAAGTGTTCAGGTATCCTTTGTTTTAAAATGCCAGTAATATAGAAAAGATTCAAAATTCTCCTCACTGAGTATGTGAGGAGATCTTGAATTTTAGCCTCATCTTGGGAACAAAGGAAACTAGTTTGCCTGGGGCTAGTAACTTTCCCTCAGTCCTAGGAAGGAGGTAATGCCAAATCTCTTGTAAAAATCTTGCCAAGAAAACTGTAGAGACTTGTCCAGGCAGTCTGCAAGAATTAAACACAATAAAATAGAAGAAAAAATATGTGTGAATAGAAATGTGTATTTCATAGTTGAATATGTGTAGCCACTTAAAAGTCTCCAACATTCCACTGGATAACTATTACAGCTAGAGCCTAATGTGACCTAATACTCCAACGATGACTATTATTGTTATGGTTGGTTGCCCAGTTGGTCAGATGTTTAGACTGAATTTGGCACTTTTGTCCACCTATTGAGTTAGTTCCAAGAAATCAGAATTGGCAGATATTGTTGTTTAATAATATTAAAGATGATGATGATGATGATGGTAATGATGATGATGATGAGTGCTGGTTTTTCACACAGTCAGCCAATGTACAGATTGATTTGCTAGTTTTGTCTGCCTATCAAATCCTTCCTAAGGACCTGGGATAAACAGATGTGGATATTAGATGGTATTAAAAATTATCATTACAGGATGTAAGTTGTTCCAAATAAAGCTGCCTTTTACAATTCACTGGTGGTGAATTTGTCAAGTTATGCTCCAGTTGTTTTGGGTTAGCACTCAAAGTGCCCATGATTATTACTATTATCTTTGCTTTCTTTTGACACAGCCATTCTATTTCTATTTGCAGATCTTTCCATTTTATTATCTTTTCCCATTCTTTCTCTTCTATTCTGTGTCCAGGTACTGTGATGGCTTCCCTAGACAACAGCTCAGATGAGGAGGACAAGCCGCAGGAGAAGTGCCCCTGCAACTGGAGAGCTCAGAAACCATGGAGGGAGAATGTGCTCAGCTGCAGCTCAGCAGAGATGAGGAGGAATTGCCCCCTCCACCTGATCAGACCTGAGAGGAAGAAGGTACAATAGAGATCAGCAATGTTACTCATGAGTGGGCAGCCTCAACCCTCATGATGAGCTGAACTGGCTAGCAGCTACTTAGCCCAGCTCATGGAGTAATGCAAAGCTGGGAACAACTTCTCTGCTTCTTGCAATGAGTTTGTTCAACCATTGTGATTCTTTGCATAGATTTACACTTTGATTCTGCTTCCAGATTTGGACTCTGCTTCGTGGACTTGGGATTTTGCTTCTGGAATCTTTGATTTGGCTTTTGGCTTTGGTTAGTTTGGTATACAAATTCAAAGACCATGGACTTTGAATCTGGTGGGGAACTTTATGAACTTATTCTGTTTCCAAACTTGGGAATTGGACTGATTGGGTTCCTGTGCAGGATGAATCCTGGGGAATATTATTTGAGGTTGAGGAAGCCTCAATAAAGATTTTACCCCTTGAGGAGTGTCTATATGTGTGTGTATGAGTGAGTGTGAGTGAATGAATGAATGAGATAGGACAGTCATTGTCATGTCCATTATCCAGACTTTTTTTGTCTTTCTTACTGACAATTGCTAAGTCTGTAGCAGATGCCCGTCTATTTGAAGTCTAAAGTCCCAGAACACTTTATCTTCTTCATTTTTTATTACTTTTTCTATTGTATAGTCCCACCAGTTCTTGCTGGCAAGCAAATGGTATTTCTTGCAGATTTTCTAATGCACTATTATTGCTACTTTGCCATATTGTTATTTGTACTTGGTCTGCGCAATCTTCATGCAGCAGCTAACTAGGTGATCCAGTTTCTTCAGCTTCTTTGCATAGGTGGCATTTGTTATCTATTGCTGTCTTCTCAATTCTAGCATTTGTATGCATTTGTTCTTAGGCTTGGTCTTGTGTATCCAGAATTATCCCCTCATGTTCTTTCTCCAACTTTCCTGCTCTTAGCCAATGCAGATCTTGTTATTATCTGCTTTTCCTGTTATTTTTTAATGTACTTGCCATGTAATTGGCACCGGGTTACTTAAGGGACCATTTGCTGCCATCTTCTATCTCCCAGCGACCTGTGCGTTCTCACAGAGGGGGACTCCTTGGAGTGCCGTCAGCCAAGCAATGCCGGTTGGCGGCCCCCAGGGGAAGGGCCTTCTCTGTGGGGGCTCCCACCCTGTGGAACAAACTTCCCCCCGGACTTCGACAACTATCTGACCTTCAGACCTTTCGCCGCGAACGTAAGACTTATTTATTCCGTCTTGCTGGACTGGCTTGACTTTTTAAAAAAAAAATTTAGATGATTTTATGGGTTTGTAATCTTTATTAATTTTAAAGGGTTGTTCGTATTTTAATATTCGACCAAATTGAATAAGTTTTTTAATGTTTGTTTTTAATACTGTACGTGTTGTTGTTGTATTTTATTCTGGTTGTAAACCACCCTGAGTCCTTCGGGAGAAGGGCGGTATACAAATTAAATTATTATTATTATTATTATTATTATTATTATTATTATTATTATTATTATTATTATTATTATTATTATGCTTTGTCTTGCTGTGCCTCTTTTCTGGTTTTCATTTGATCTTCCATATTGGCCACTTTGGTCTCTCCAGGACTTAGTAGGCCTTCTTAATATACTAATTTCATTACATCTTCTTCACTATCCTTCAAATATTCTTCCAACACCCCTTTTTCTTCTTCAATTTTCTGCTGTACTTGCAATATTACACACACACACACACACACACACACACACACACACACACACTTTCCTTGATAAGTAATCTATCAACATCACTGAGCAGATGGAAGGGCATGATTCATTAACATTGTTTTTCTGGTCTTTCTATACAGGATCTTTTATTCTGCTTGAGTCTATTCCAGCTATTTCACTATTCCAGCTATGTATCTAATGCTTGAAATTGGCCAGATGTTAATTGCCTTGATAGTATTGCCTTGATGGTATTGCCTCCACTGAGTTTGGACTTTAAGCTCTTCTTCACTCTCTTGATGTATTCATTTACTGTATAACCTTTTTCTTAACTTCAGTGTGCTTGATGCCGGAAACTTGAAGGCTGATGCCTAGATATTTTTAGTGATCATCTTCACCTAGACTCTTGATGCTATTTCTGTAGAGAGTTTTGATTCTGTCAATTTTTACTATTTTCCCCCATTTGACAGTAAGCATTGCACATTTGTCCAGTCCAAGCTCCATTGTAGTATCTTGGCTGAATATATGGACAACGTTAGCAGCAATCCTATTTCAGATGGATTTTTTCCATATAGCTTCAAATTCTCCATATAAAGGAGGTGGGGCAGCTGGCAGATTTTTTTTTTATGTTTGATAGCCATAGCTTGTGTTATTCAGTATTGTTGACAGAGGTCTCAGTGCAATTACAAATGGTAGTAACAATAGTGAGCCTCCTTGCAAGTTTCTTCTCTTAATATTAGTGTCTCCCAATCAATCATATTGACCAGCAACCAGGTCTACCATTATGCCGTTGATCTTTGCACAAAGCTTTTGATACTTCTACTGATTCCTGCTATTTCTAAACCCTTGATTATCCAATCACATGGCAGGGAGTCAAATGCCTTCTAGTAATCAATCCATGCTACGTTTAAGTTGGCCTTTCTTTTTTTTATTTATTTGTCACAACATCATATAAAAAGGATTATATAGTATATAAACATATATATGAGTAAATATTAGGAGGTATAAGCATCAATATATATATAGGAAGAAGAAAAGAAAAGAAAAAAAATAGGACAGGAACGGAGGGCACGTTTGTGCACTTATGCATGCCCCTTATGGTCCTCTTAGGAATGGGGTGAGGTCAATAGTAGAAAGTTTTTGGTTGAAGCTTTTAGGATTATGAGAAGAGACCACAGAGTCAGGTAAAGTATTCCAAGCACTGATGATTCTGTTACAGAAGTTATATTTTCTGCAATCTAGATTAAAGCATTAAGTTTAAATCTGTTGGTTGCTCTTGTATTGTTGCAATTAAAGCTGAAGTAGTCTTTAACAGGAAGGACATTACAATAGATGATTCTATGAGTTAAACTTAGGTCTTGTCGAAGGCGACGGAGTTCCAAGTTTTCTAAGCCTAGGATTTCAAGTCTGGTGGGATAAGGTATTTTGTTGTTTTCAGAAGAATGGAGAACTCTTCTTGTAAAATATTTCTAGACTCGCTCAATTGTATTGATGTCAGAGATGTGGTGAGGGTTCCAAACAGGCGAGCTGTATTCTAGAATTGGTCTAGCAAATGTTTTATATGCTCTGGTTAGTAGTGTAGTGTTTTTGGAGAAGAAGCTACGCAGGATTAGGTTTACAATTCTTAGGGCCTTTTTTGCTATGTAGTTACAGTGGGCTTTGACACTTAGATCATTTGACATGAAAACTCCAAGGTCTTTAACGGGGTGGGGGTCATCTGTAAGGTAATGTCCATCAAGTATGTACTTAGTGTTTGGGTTCTTTTTTCCAATATGTAAGACTGAGCATTTGCTGGTTGAGATCTGGAGTTGCCAAGTTTTAGACCAAGTGGTTAGATGATCAAGGTCTTTTTGGATGATAGATGCATTGTCTGTGGTGTTAAATAATTTGACATCGTCAGCAAAGAGAACACAATTACTTGCGATATGGTCACAAAGATCATTAATGTATAGTATGAAGAATATTGGTCCAAGGACGCTGCCTTGAGGAACGCCACTCTTGACAGGAACAGGATTTGATAGAGCATTGCCAATTTTGACCACTTGTTGTCTGTTAGACAGAAATGCAGATATCCATTTGTGAAGGGGTCCTGAAATGCCATAGGATTTTAGTTTTAGGAGAAGTTTATCGTGTACTACTGAGTCAAAAGCTTTGCAGAAGTCTATGTAGATTGCATCTATTGTTTTGCCTTGATCGAGATTTGTAGTCCATATGTTTTTACAGTGAAGAAGTTGTAAGTTGCATGATAATTTTTTCCTGAAACCAAATTGTTTATTGGAGAGTAGGTTGTTAGTTTCTTCTCTTGCAGATTTTCAGATTCATCTTGTCAATTAAGAGTGATCTTTTGTTCCTCTGCCTGAAGTTTCCTCTTTGGGTGGTTTATCTTTCTGCTCAAGTGGAATGAGCTTATTTTCAATTAAGATGCTATTGGACTGCATCAGCAAATAATTAACCTGTGGTTACCTGATGCTGCTCTTTTTTCTGGACTTTTCATTATCAGGTAAGACTGCTAGGTTAACCACTTTTCAATTTTACCTCTTTCAGAATGTTGTTAAAATCCTTGGAGACATATGACTGCAGACAATCAATATTTCACCAAAATATATGCAATTCATCTTCACCTAGTGTTGACCAATTCTTGATGTTTCTTGCCCTTTTCTCTACCATTTCTGCTATCATTACAAGTTATTTCATTTCATCTTCTTTTTTATTCTCCTTTAACCAAGCTATGTTCCTGTTATGTTTATTTGGGTTATCCCATATCTTTGCCTAAAACTGCAGTTTCTACCTTGTTAGTTACTGAATGGTCCACTGCAATCTTTCCATTGATAGATTGGTAAAAATGTTTCTGATTAGACTGAAATTGGAGATTCTGCCTATAATTTGCAATTTGAACTTTATATCTGTTACTCTTCTTCACTATAATTGTTATTCACTGCTTTATGATGCGTTGATCTTTCTTGTTTCTAGGTGGTATTTCTTGATTAGGTATTCTTTGGTCTTTTTGTTCTTCAACTTCTTTTCTGTCATCTGTTTTAGTTTACTTGTATCTGATTTCAGTTTGCTAATCTTATTTTCCAGTATGATTTTCCATTTTGGTGGTGTCCTTTTTTTTCCTTTGTTGATTCTGCATCCCAGGTATTCAGTAATAACTGCAGCTGTGCTGTACATTAGTTGGTTTGTTTCTTATAGTGACCTGGTGAGTATATTTGATAATACAGTATTGGTATCTTTTAATTCTTGTGTTAGCTATTACTTTGGAACAAGCTTCAATGCAGACATCCTTATTCTGTTGTTTTTGTGCTGTAGATGCTCAGTTATTCTTGGTTTCAATTCTTTTACTTCTTCGGTAAAAGAGTTTTCCTCTTTCTGACATAGAAGAAAGGGTGCCTGGTTTCTGAATAAAACAATTCTATAAATGTGCTGGCTTTCTTTACTGCCAATTCCCCCTGGTTTGCCTCTATAGCCTGGATTGCTTCTGGCAAGGCTTTGATTTCTTTGCCCTTTGTAAATCTTCCAGTTCTGCTTCTGTGAATACTTTATTTCATATTATAAATCAATGTTGATCTGGTACCTTCTTGTTCTGTTATTTCTGATTCTTGATGTTGTTCTTTCCAAAAATGGTGCATTAGTTTCAAATATCCTCTTGTTCTTCAACTTGATCTTTAAAAAGAGATCAGTATTTATTTGTTTTTAATCACTGTATATTTGTGATAGGTAAACACTTTTCCTTCCAATAGTTCTGTAGCTGCTGGCCCTGGTCGCTTAGCCAACAATCCTGAATTTTATAGCCCATTGTTAGGAACTCCAACACCCATTATCTTTTTGATCTGGGCAATGACCCAGCTAATGTGAGTTTCTATAATTTATATCTCACCATATTTTTTTATGGGAGAGACATTCTTTGTCAGACTCTTCTGATAAGAAGTATCCAGTATGATTGGATCCAGTATGATTGAATGGCATAGCTTTCATCTTCCTCAGTGTACACAAGCGCCACAACCACAGCAAGGTAATGGGAGGTTATTATTATTAAAATCATTATAGTTGACCTCTTCAAAAGTTGTCAATGGCTTACAGCATAACAAATGTACAATTAAAACAGCCCAGACCAGAAAACAGCTCTAAGTCAAAAGAATGTAGGAGCTCCATATTTATTTATTTTTATTTATTTATTTTGGTCACACAGTATATATATATAAGCATAAGCATGAAACAATTATACAACACATAAGCATATATATGAGTATGTAATAACGATATTAATAGGATATAACGAAGGAAAATAATAGGACAGGAACGGTAGGCACGTTTGTGCTCTTATGCACATCCCTTACAGACCTCTTAGGAATGGGATGAGGTCAATGGTAGATAGTTTTTGGTTGAAGCTTTTGAGATTTTGGGAAGAGACCACAGAGTCGGGTAGTATATTCCAAGCATTAACAACTCTGTTACTGAAGTCATATTTTCTGCGATCAAGATTGGAGCGGTTAACATTAAGTTTAAATCTATTGTGTGCTCGTATATTGTTGCAATTGAAGCTGACAGGACATTGTAATAGATGATTCTATGAGTTAAACTCAGGTCATGTCGAAGGCGGCGCAGTTCTAAATTTTCTAAACCCAGGATTTCAAGTCTGGTGGCATAAGGTATTTTGTTGTGATCAGAGGAGTGGAGTACTCTTCTTGTAAAATATTTCTGGACATGTTCAATTGTATTGATGTCAGAAAAGTTGTATGGGTTCCAAACAGTCGAGCTGTATTCAATAATTGGTTTAGCAAATGTTTTATATGCTCTGGTTAATAATATAGTGTTTTTGGAGAAGAAGCTACGTAAGATTAGGTTTACAACTTTTAAAGCCTTTTTTGCGATGTAATTACAGTGGGCTTTGGCACTTAGATCATTTGATATGAAAACTATCTATCTATCTATCTATCTATCTATCTATCTATCTATCTATCTATCTCTTTGGTTATTTGGGTTTTCTCCCGCGTAAAATTGGAAGTGTCTTAGCGACATTTCGACGAAATCCCATTTGTCATCTTCAGGCTAGGTGTTTACAGCTCCATGCTTCTAGGAGAAAATTTTCTCCTAGAAGCAAGAAGCTTTAAACACCTAGCCTGAAGATGACGAATGGGATTTCATCGAAACGTCGCCAAGACACTTCCAATTCTGAGAAAACCCAAATAACCAAAGACCTACCTACAAACACCCACAAAAACCTCAGAAAATATATATATATATATATATATATATATATATGTATAATATATATATATATATATATATATATATATATGTAGGTCTTTGGTTGTTCAGGTTTTCTCCTGTGTAAAATTGGAAATGTTCGTCATCTTCAGGCTTCAGCTTCGTGCTTCTGGGAGCAATGTGTGATCGCAGCTGTTTCTTCCTTTTAACTGCTAGTGGGGGTTTGAACTGATTGGGTGGGAGCTTGGCTGTGCTCTGATTGGATGGAGGTTTTTTTGTGCTCTGATTGGCTGGGGGTGTGTCCTGTTTGGGTGGGGGCTTGGTTGTGCTCAATTTAGTCTGTGTTGCAGGGGGATTTGAGCTGGTGAGCTGCATAGCTGTTGTTTGGCTTTGTGGTGGTGCTACATCTTCATAGTGGGTGTCAGTCTGCTGCATGTATGGATTGGAGGGGTTTGAAATGGCTAATGTTGCAGCTGCGGTCTGGCTTCTGGTCCTTGGTCGTGCTTCTTGATCAGTGTGGGTTTGGGTCTGCTTTCTGGGTGGATGTGCGGTGGTGACATCCTGTGTGGACCACATGAGTGTGGGTCTGGTGTCATTCCTCGTGTTAGGGACTCGTTTGTCAATAAGGGCGGGTTTCCAAATGGCTGGTAGGCGGGAGGTATCATCTTGTTTGTCCATGCTGTGTGGGTGTTTTTCTATCTCAATGGCTTCTCTGATTATTCTGTTGTTAAAGTGTTCAGTTTTGGCGATAGTTCTGGTCTTTTTAAAGTCAATATCATGTCCTGTGACTTTAAAGTGTTGGACCAGGGAAGAAGTTGGTTCCTCTTTTTTGACTGAGTTCTTGTGTTCTTCAATGCGTGCACTTATTCTTCTGTTGGTTTGTCCGATGTATGTGGTGGGGCAGGCGGTGCATGGGATTTCATATACTCCTTGATTTTCTAACTCAATTTTGTCTTTGGGGTTTCTTAGGATGGTGGATATTTTTTGGTTTGTGCAGAATGCTGTCTTGATGTTGTGTTTGTGGAGGATCTTGCTGATTCTGTCTGTGGTACCTTTTATATATGGGAGGAGGGCTGTGCCATTTTCTTGTTCTCTGTCTTGGATTTTAGTGGGGGGTTCTTTTTGGATTAGCTTGGTAATCTTATTTCTTTGGAATCCATTGGATGTTAGTACGTTAGTGAGAGTGTCTAGTTCGGTTTTTAGGTGTTGTTCGTCAGCTAAGCATTTTGTTCTGGAGATGAGTGTCTTGGCTACGGAGTTGATCTGTGCTGGGTGGTGGTGTGAGAGTGCGTGCAGATAGCGGTTTGTGTGTGTTTTCTTCTGGTAGATGGTGTGTCCTAGGGAGCCATTGGGTTTCCTGTAGACTAAGACATCCAGGAAGGGAAGTTGGTTGTTAACTTCTGTTTCCATGGTGAACTGCATTTTGGGGTGTAGGCTATTGAGGTGTGTGAGGAAGTTGTCAAATTTTTCTTTCCCGTGTGGCCAGATTATGAAGGTGTCGTCTACATATCTGAGCCAGAGTTTGGGTTTGTGATCAGATTTTTCTAGAGCTTGGGTTTCAAAGTGTTCCATGTAGAGATTGGCAATGACAGGTGAGAGGGGTGATCCTTCGTCGAAACGTTGCCAAGACATTTCCAATTTTACACGGGAGAAAACCCGAACAACCAAAGACCTACATACAAACACCCGTGAAAACCTCAGAAAACAAATATTGCACCTCTACGGGGAGGAAATCCACCATCTGACCAGGACCTATGAAAAACTAGAAGTCCAAAGAGCTTCCATTTTATGTGACCTCGCATTCCTACGAAACTGCCGAGATCAAAATTTAATCCCCAAATGCTTCCAATTGAAATTCCACTCCAACTCTGCAGCCACCAAACGCATCCTAAAAAGAACAGAATTGGCCTTAATCAGAAATGAACTTCACACAAAAAGATTCCTCCTAGATCAAATCAACAAAGATCTCCTCACACTTCACCTCAAACTCAGCAACAAGATGCACCCTGCACTTTGGGACAAATCCAAACAACTTGCCGTCTGGAGAGCCGAAACACAGACCACCCTCAAGACAGACACGCACACCAACAAACTCCGAAGACTACAAGAACGCCAGAAAACAAACCCTCCCCTTCACAGCCACACATGAAACAAACAGTGCATAACATCTCAGGTAGGATCCTCACCAAAGCTGAAACCGATGTCCTTTCCAAAGGATTCAACTTTGCAGTCACTCCCAAATACATCCCCACCGAAACCATTATATGTGGAGTTGAAACCAGCCTGACCAAAATCAACCCCGATGACGCTAACAAAATCAGACTCAAGATCTCCCACATCCTCTGCACCAGCAAGCCACCCAAAAGCAACTTACCCAAAGAGGAACAGACAGCACTACTTAACCTGAAAAAGATACCAGCATAATAATCCTACCAGCAGACAAGGGCAACACCACGGTGGTTATGAACACATCTGACTACCAAACCAAATTAACCAACCTACTCCAAGACCCTGCATACAAGCCCCTAAACACAGACCCCACCACCTACCTAGAAAACCACTAGATCCAAAATAAAAGCCTCCCCATCAGCGAAGAAATCCAACAAAGAATCATTCCCAGAGAGAAATCATCCAGATGCCCTAAGCTCTATGGCCTCCCAAGATACACAAAGAAGGAACCCCCACTCAGACCCATAGTCAGCTCCATAGGCTCACCTCTACAAAACCTAGCCAAATTTCTCGCCAAACAACTACAGCCCTATGCAGAATCCATCACCTCACACGTAAAAACTCATTCCAGTTCATAGAGATCATAAAGAAACAAAACTTACAGCCCAGCGACCTACTCGTGAGCTTTGATGTCATATCCTCTTCACCCAAGTGCCAATCAAAGAAGCCTTGACAGCTATCCAAAACAAATATAACCCCCCCAAGCACATCCTAGATCTGACCAACCACTGCCTATCCAACACATACTTCATCTATAATGGACAAAAATACAAACAAGTAGAAGGGGCACCCATGGGATCACCCTCTCACCTGTCATTGCCAATCTCTACATGGAACACTTTGAAACCCAAGCTCTAGAAAAATCTGATCACAAACCCAAACTCTGGCTCAGATATGTAGACGACACCTTCATAATCTGGCCACACGGAAAGAAAAACTTGACAACTTCCTCACACACCTCAATAGCCTACACCCCAAAATACAGTTCACCATGGAAACAGAAGTTAACAACCAACTTCCTTCCTGGATGTCTTAGTCTACAGAAACCCAATGGCTCCCTAGGACACACCATCTACCAGAAGAAAACACACACAAACCGCTATCTGCACGCACTCTCACACCACCACCCAGCACAGATCAACTCCGTAGCCAAGACACTCATCTCCAGAACAAAATGCTTAGCTGACGAACAACACCTAAAAACCGAACTAGACACTCTCACTAACGTACTAACATCCAATGGATTCCAAAGAAATAAGATTACCAAGCTAATCCAAAAAGAACCCCCCACTAAAATCCAAGACAGAGAACAAGAAAATGGCACAGCCCTCCTCCCATATATAAAAGGCACCACAGACAGAATCAGCAAGATCCTCCACAAACACAACATCAAGACAGCATTCTGCACAAACCAAAAAATATCCACCATCCTAAGAAACCCCAAAGACAAAATTGAGTTAGAAAATCAAGGAGTATATGAAATCCCATGCACCGCCTGCCCCACCACATACATTGGACAAACCAACAGAAGAATAAGTGCACGCATTGAAGAACACAAGAACTCAGTCAAAAAAGAGGAACCAACTTCTTCCCTGGTCCAACACTTTAAAGTCACAGGACATGATATTGACTTTAAAAAGACCAGAACTATCGCCAAAACTGAACACTTTAACAACAGAATAATCAGAGAAGCCATTGAGATAGAAAAACGCCCACACAGCATGAACAAACGAGATGATACCTCCCGCCTACCAGCCATTTGGAAACCCGCCCTTATTGACAAACGAGTCCCTAACACGAGGAATGACACCAGACCCACACTCACGAGGTCCACACAGGATGTCACCACCGCACATCCACCCAGAAAGCAGACCCAAACCCACACTGATCAAGAAGCACGACCAAGGACCAGAAGCCAGACCGCAGCTGCAACATTTCAAACCCCTCCAATCCATACATGCAGCAGACTGACACCCACTATGAAGATGTAGCACCACCACAAAGCCAAACAACAGCTATGCAGCTCACCAGCTCAAATCCCCCTGCAACACAGACTAAATTGAGCACAACCAAGCCCCCACCCAAACAGGACACACCCCCAGCCAATCAGAGCACAAAAAAACCTCCATCCAATCAGAGCACAGCCAAGCTCCCACCCAATCAGTTCAAACCCCCACTAGCAGTTAAAAGGAAGAAACAGTTGTGTATATATATAATATATATATAGTGTAATATACCATATCACATTATCCTCAAGCCTGGGAAGAGAGCCAGATCTTAAGGGAATTCCAGAACTCCAAGAGATGGGGCAGTGGTGAAACTGAGCCGGTTCTATCTGGCTTGAGCGAACCAGTAGCACCAGTGGTGGAAGCTCCGCCCACCTGCCCAGACGTCATCACATCCTGTTTTTGACCCTCTGCGCATGCACAGAGATGTTATGCACACGGTAGCAAGCTAGTAGCAAAGGTAAGTAAATTTCACCCCTGAGATGGGGCATCATCCATATCTCTGGGAGGATGCAAGACGGCATGCTTCTTTAGTCCCACAAAATTATAATATTTAATTGAGGGGATCTGGAGCACACTCACTGAGCCCAGACATAATTAGTTAGGCAGAAAATATTGGAGACAGGCTGTCCCACAGATAAGCAGACCCTATGCTATTGCTAAGAAGGGCTCTATACGTGACATCCAGCACCCTGATTTGTATCTGCAAACTGACTGGCAATCAATGCAGTTTTCAGAGCAATGATGGCACTGGGCAAAATGAGATGTGACCATTGCTGTTTTCAGCTGTTGCATTTTGAATCAGCTGCAGCTTCTTTATGGTCTTCAAGGGCAGCCATGTAGAATGTATCCAAGATTGTACTAAGTTAATGAAGCTTAATTTTTTTGCCTGAGGCAAACTTCTACATAAAGCATAGAAACTATGAGATAATTGTCAGCCAGCACATTTGCAGAACACTAAATTGGAGAAGCCTGATCTTCTCTTTCTCTCCATGTGTTTCAGTAAAGCTTATTTTAGAAGTTCTTCTTGATCATTATTTTTCTCATTTTCTTCTTGAAAAATAAGGTGTGTAAAGAGTTGTAAACTTGAGAATTTTCAAGATTCTGTACATGGATAACAGTGGGTAATAACTACTCTGATCTATATATCAGAATAATAGACAACCTTTGCAAACCTATTATTGAGACTCCAAGATTATCTCAAGAGCAATTTATTCAGCAATTTATCCTGTGCAAAGTATTAAAGCACCAATACATGGGATTCTCTTTTCTCACTGCTTTCTTTTAAGTTTCTACAGTTATTGTGAAAAAGTAGACAAAATCTTTTGGTTTAAATAGATGCTCAATTTTTTTTTCTACAGATATATTTTTCTATAATACATCTATATTAATTACAAGCAGCATTTTCACAATAAACCTTTTTATTTCTGATTACTGTAGGAAGGAAATGTTTTATGATCCTATAAAAATTGCTTTGCAATATCTACATAAAGTATCCTTTCTCCTCAATTGGAACAAAAAGTTCACTGTATATCTTTTATTCATTCTGAATTCAGAGTATTTTATGATAAGCAACATTTATGGAAAATAACCACAATCACAGTAGTGTAAGAAAAAAAATCAAGGAATTTAACATTCAGATCTTTGTTGTTGAAAAAGAGAAAATATTGATCCCAACAACAAGATTGTTAATCCATTTTATTGCCTTTTGAAGAATTCCTAAAACATTCACTTTAGGAGATTTTCACAGACCCACTTACAATTTTCAGTTGAACATAATTCTTTAAAGATGACATATCTGTGACTGATACCAACATGAATAAAACAAATAAAAATGCTAACATTATTTGTTTATTGGCCATTTACCATTTCTACATGAGTTACCACAAAGTTCAAAAATGAAAGAGAAATATATAAAAAATACGCCTAATCAAATGCACATTAAGAGGTCAGTAGCTAATTTAAACATAAACCAGGAGAAGGAATGTTATTATTATAGTAATTATTACATTATATAACTCTAAACATACTTATTTGGAAAAAAAAACCTTAACTGTATACTATAGTACTCACTTCAAACAAATTTTGAATAAGCTATTCTCCAGATAAAGTACTATCAAAGACAGGGGATCTTTAAGGGAAGGCTGGTAAGGACTGGAACTTTAATGTTCATTAATCTCTAGTAACACAGAAGTAAAAATAATTTTATAAAATTAAACAAGTTGTTTTCACAGTAAACTTGTCCTAGGATAGTACAAGTCTGAGTAATGTAACATAAATATACCTGAGATGAAAACATAAATATTAGGTGGAAATATAAAATATTTATTCATAGAGATCATCCACAGATAAATTTAGTGATTCAGTGGTTTCTTCTAATATCTCAGTAGAAAATAATTATTAGGTTCACTAGCTGGAAAATGCAGTAGTAAGCTATCCTCAGAAAAGTAAAACTTTACAAACAGAGAGCAACAGATTAAATATTTCATGTCCTGATTCAAAATAATACAGAGGATGCTTCAAGGTTCGCGATCTAGGCGTTCTCCTGGATGCATGGCTGTTGTTAGAAGATCATATGATGGCCGTCGCCAGGGGAGCTTTTTATCAGGTTCGCCTGATACGCCAGTTGCGTCCTTTTCTAGACCGGGCTTCCCTCTGCACAGTCACTCATGCTCTCGTCACATCCCGCCTGGACTACTGCAATGCTCTCTACATGGGGCTCCCCTTGAAGGGCACCCGGAAGCTCCAACTGGTCCAGAATGCAGCTGCGCGGGTGATAGAGGGAGCACCTCAAGGCTCCCGTGTGACACCTTTCCTGCGCATCTGCATTGGCTCCCGGTGGTCTTTCGGGTGCAATTCAAGGTATTGGTTACTACCTTTAAAGCACTCCATGGCATTGGACCGGGTTATTTACGGAACCGCCTACTGCCACCAGTAGCTTCCGATCGACCTGTGCGCTCCCACAGGGAGGGCCTCCTCAGGGTGCCGTCAGCCAAACAATGTTGGCTGGCGATCCCCAGGGGGAGGGCCTTGTCTGTGGGGGCTCCGGCCCTCTGGAATGAGCTGCCTCCAGGGCTTCGTCAACTTCCCGACCTCCGGACCTTTTGCCGCGAGCTGAAGACGCTTTTGTTCCATTGCGCAGGACTAGCCTAAATGCAGTTTTAAATGGGGTTTTTTATTTTTATTTTAGCTTTTCTATGCCATATATTGAATCAGTTTTTTATATTGTTTTTAACCTGTATTATATGTATTTTTATTGGCTGTAAACCGCCCTGAGTCCTTCGGGAGAAGGGCGGTATACAAATTGAATAAATAAATAAATAAATAAATAAATAATAAATAAATAAATTTACACAAAAAAGCATGAAAGTTGGATCCATAAAATCTAAACATTCAAGATTCTTTATGGATTGGGCATGCAACTGAGATTCAACCCAAGAGAGTTTTCCAAAAGCCTTGTTGAGGCAAAGGAATATTTTAGAAGATAAAATAAAAAATCATCCAGCTCATAAAGAAAGTTTGTTCTTTTAGATTTTACATGTGATATAAATGTATGAAATAGCAAAAAAATCACATATATGAGTGAACAGCAATCTATGGGAAACAAACACAAATATGTAGAAAGGCTTATATAAAATAAGGTAGACCTGCAACATTCAACTTACTCATTTATATTTGCATAAAATTAATTTTCATATTCAAGTTTCAAGCATTTTGATAGCCTTGTTGAGTATGTTGCATAGTAATTCAAGTATGACACTTCAAAATCAGCCATTTTATGATAAAGTTCCTCATTAAGCATTAATCAGGCTTTTGATCCTCCATTCCTCACTCCTTAGGGAAACATGTGGAGTTATCTTAATCGGCCACCTTTACTTTTTAATATGTTCATAAAAAGTTAATCAGATAAGAGATATTCAAGCATTCAAATTTGATTAAAATATTTACACTGACTACATCTCAAATAGGAAAAGTAATAAATCAATAATATCTATTTATAGCCAGCCCCTCAAGTTTATTCTAATTAGTACAGCAAAACTTGTTCTTGCTTTTTTAATTGCTTAGCATACAGAGTTAAATTTGAACCAGAAGCAGTTCACCATATCATGACTTAGAATCCAAGAACGTATTATATTCTATTCGAATATATATTTGAAAATTTAAAAAGGAATTTTGTTCCTATCCAAAACTGGGGTCTTGAAGGTAGGACAGTAAGTAATTTCTCCTTATGACACTGTATATTTCTGAAGGCAAGTGCTTTATGGTGCTTCAGTTTATAGCAGAAGAAAGTTGTAATGTTTTAATCTTTAACCTTTATTAAAATTGTTACCCGCATCTAGGATAATGCTTAATGTATCCCTTATAGACTCCATTTCACTATACAAAATAGTGAATATTTATACCATATGCAATTTTTAGGATAGATACTAAAAAAAAAAAATCCTATATAGCAGTGCCTTTGCCTTTGCAGTGAGAGAGATTGAGCCAATAATTGCATGCATTAGATACTGTTAACAATACAGCAAATTAGTGGCAGAAAAGATATATAGTTCCTAAGTTTGTTTTAAGGTACCAAATATTTTTATGATGGCCAATTTTATACAAATGATTCTGGAGATATCTCAAAAAAACTATTAAAATAAAGGACTAGAAAGAAAAACCTAAAGAATGGTTGTAGTCATTGGGCATGTTTATTTTGGCAGAAAATACAGTGAGACCTACTAGTTGTCTTCAGGTGTTTGAATTGCTGTTAGATAATAGAATTGTCTAAAGTTGTTTAGACAGAATATTAAATTGCAAGGAAGAAGATTTCTGTTGAATATCAGGAAAAGAAAACCTTATTGGTAATTACTGTTGAACAATAGAACTGGGTAACTTGGAAGACAGTGACTTATTTATTTATTTATTTATTTATTTTTCGTATTTATATACCGCCCTATCTCCCTAGGGACTCAGGGCGGTTTACAGGCAGATAAAAATACATATAAATACAAAATAAAACATCCATTAAAAAACTTATTCCAAATAGCCAAATAATTAAAAATAACAGTATACATAATAAAACCCATTAAAACCAATTTAAATTTAAAATCTAAAATCTAGTCCAGTCCTGCTTACAAAGACTTACCTTTGCTACAAGTGTAATAATGGGTTTTCTGCACTGGGCAGGGGATTAAATTAAATTATTTCCAAAGTCTCTTTCAATGTTTATATTCTGTGATTTTGTGGTTATTCCCGGGATGCTAAACCATGTGTGATTTAGATGAACTTTGTTTAGCATGTATAATCCACCCATTTTGATTATAAATATTACTTATGATTTACTATGTTGTGTAAATCCAACCAATGTTTATTCAGTAAACTAAGTTAAAAAGTATGATTTAAATTATTTTCAATGAAACTTTAGATTCTTTAGATCATCCATAAATATTTAGACATTTAATAAATATCAGTATTTGAATAACACTCCATTCTATAAAGTTATTACCAAATCCCAAATATTACTCCTTTTCTTGAGTAAGAAAGAAAACAAAACAAAGCCATGTTCCACAAAACAGAACTGCATTCATGTGCCCAAATTGAAAGAACAACAGACAACCAAATGTATTATTTAATTTAATGAATGAAAAGAGGAATTGTTATTCCCATTGCAAATTTTTACATAGCTATACTGGGATATGCTTTGATCATATGTACAAGTTTAACAAAAACAATTAGTCTCAAAGGTGCTTTTTCAAAAGGCAACTGGATTGTTTTTTTCCTTGAGAAGGAAGAAGAAGAAGAAAACGTTTCACTTCTCATCCAAGAAGCTGAAGATTCTTGGATGAGAAATGAAACATTTTCTTCTTCTTCCTTCTCAAGAGAAAAAAAACCACCAGTCTATTTGTCTTTTGAAAAAGCACCTTTGGGATAACTATGACATGGATAACTGAGAATCTCCATATACAAAAAAACAATTAATGCTAGACTTGTGTGCCAGCCTTTTTTTAAAAAAATTTTTTTTTTTACTTTACAGCTACAGGAGAAGCAGTGATTAATTTTGTAACAGTAGCAAGTAGCAAGCTTTCATTATGTCAATAAAAGTAAAAGGATAATAGATTACTGCCCCATACTCTACAAACGGGTAACATCTGCATTATTCTGAAGTCGAATATCAACAGGGCAGATCCTAAGAACATGCAGGCACCACTGCTCATCAAGCAAAGATACATCACCATGCTAGCGATAATTATTTTTGCCCAGAGCATTTGAAACAATACTAGTTCAAATTCCAACTCACTACCAAGTGTAGTTTGCAGCCTGGAAAAAGCTGTACAGCCAGGTTTTATGTATTATTCATAAATTAAAATTATATATCAAACTCTGTTTATGGTTATCAATCCAAAAATTGTGCTGTGCTAATGTCATTGCAAACAACTTACTGTTTGTTTTCATGATTTCACTGATTCCAATTAAGTATCTTAGAAATTCTGGTAGTCTACTGTGTTTGCTTTATTGATTAACTTATCTGTTCACAAGGAAACAAAAAAAGGACAAACTGGAAATATACTGAAAGGCATGTATATTCTCAATTCCTTTGGTACAGAAGGCTTTGTTGATAAACTCATCTACAGTAGAAATATGTCCCAAATTATATCCTTGCATTTGAAGTGAAAAGAAATTGGACACAATTTCTTTTGGACATTACCTTATAGATGACCCTCATCCCATCAAAGACCTTGGCGTTTTCATATCAAACGATCTAAGTGCCAAAGCCCACTGCAACTACATCGCCAAAAAGGCTTTAAGAGTTGTAAACTTAATCTTGTGTAGCTTCTTCTCCAGAAAGATTACACTACTAACCAGAGCATACAAAACATTTGCTAGACCAATTCTCGAATACAGCTCACCTGTCTGGAACCCACATCTCATTTCGGACATTAATACAATTGAGCGTCTCCAGAAATATTTTACAAGAAGAGTTCTCCGGTCCTCTGATCACAACAAAATACCTTATGCCACCAGACTTGAAATACTGGGTTTAAAAAATTTAGAACTCCGCCGCCTTCGGCATGACCTGAGGTTAAAATCATCTGCTACAATGTTCTTCCTGTCGAAAACTACTTCAGCTTCAATCGCAACAATACACGAGCACACAATAGATTTAAACTTAATGTGAACCGCTCCAATCTTGATTGTAGAAAATATGACTTCAGTAACAGAGTTGTTAATGCCTGGAATGCACTACCTGACTCTGTGGTCTCTTCCCAAAATCCCCAAAGCTTTAACCAATGACTGTCTACTGTTGACCTCACCCCATTCCTAAGAGGTCTGTAAAGGGCATGCATAAGAGCACCAGTGTGCCTACCGTTCCTGTCCTAATGTTCCCTTTGATTGTATCCAATTTGTATGGTTATTTCATGCTTATACTTATATATACTGTTGTGTTTGACAAATAAATAAATAAATAAAAAATAAAACAATTTGGATTGGCAACATATTCCAGAGAAACTGGACGACACGGGTGCCTGGCTGTTCTGGAGCCAATCAGGCAGTTCTTGATTCTTTGAGATGTTTTAAGAAAGTTTTTGCTTTGACTCTTCTGCAGTTTGCAACAAAGGAAATACTTTTCTCTTTCATTTTCTAAAAGGAATCTGCTCTGAACAGGAAATAGAGAACTCTTTCAACCAGTGGCCTACAATTATAGGGGTGCATGACCAAGAAGAGAGAGGTCAGAACATTTTTCCTCACTGCCTATTTTTCTTCTCTCTTCTCCATTGTCCCATCTCTTCACTTTCTCTCTCATATTCCTTGCTTTCTTATTCTTTTCTTGTTCTTTTTATTTTTCCTATTCCAATTATTCATGAACTCTTGGGTTATTCAGGATCTGGATTTCTTTTTAAAGTTTTGACTTCATTAATTATCAGGAAATGCTTTAGATGCTTCAGACAGGCCATAAATCCATACTGTATTTTTTAACAACTCTCCTGAGGAAAATGAGACAAGAATCATCATAGTACACTCAGTGTAAGTCACAAGTTGAATTGCACCATGGGGATAGCATAGAAGACTTGGAGATAATTGTGGGGGATGGATCAGCGATGAAATCTGGCCAGATCTATCTGGCTCGTGTGAAGCCGTAGCACCAGAAGCAGGGGGGCTTTGGCCATCCGCCAGGACGTCATTACATCCTGTTTTTGACCCTCTGCGCATGTGCAGAAGAGGTGTGCACTCCTGTTCCTGAACTGGTAGCGAAGGTAAGTGGATTTCACTGCTGGGATGGATGTAGTACATCCAGAAAACCAGAAAAAAGAACAGGCATGGTAAAAATACAGGTAGTTCTTGTTTAGTGTGTGCATTATTTAGTAACCATTAAGACAGTGATAGAAGGTAACTTTTTAACAATCCTAAAATTTATGACATTTGTAGGTCTGTAAAGCAAAGGAAAGTTGAAATAAATGGTGGTTAAGCACAGTGAAAGTTTCACTTAGTGAGCATTTTGTTTAATAATAATTGTCCAAATTATGGTCACTAAAAAAGAATGCCCTGTATCTCTTTTTAAGTTTTGAGTCAGATTTATTGATAAGATGTAAGTTCAGATTATGAGTTTTGTGCAGCTTCTGATATCATTCTGTTTGGTTTCTTTTTCATTAAGCAAAAGCTTTCCGGAATTTCAGCAGAAATATCGGAGGCAGAAAATCTCCCTAGTTTGCATTTTTTTTCTCTACCAGGTCAACAGCAATTTGAGACAAGGATATTTACAAACAGGAAAATAATTGCAATGGGATAAATTAGAGCTATCATATCAGCCACAAAACTTTGAATTACCATTTGGGTTTTTATAGACCAGATATGCTAGCTCTGTTTAATGGCAGGAATAAGAAGAAAGCTATTGTACTTTATTTCCGGCCAGAAAGTCCAACAGTGAACAATGCTGAGATTTATAGTTCATCTAGATGCAGAAAAGTTCCCCATTCTTGTCTGAAGCTAACTAGCTTCATATTCACGCTTCCAGATTAATATGAGCAGGTCTAATCCTATGTTACTGTAAGATTATTTGTATACTAGTGATTTATAGCATCATTCAAATTCTGACATTATAAAGTGTGTTTGTGTTGAAAATTTATTATCATTGTGATGGCTGACAGACACTATTAATCTACATCGCAAAAAAGGCTTTAAAAGTTGTAAACTTAATCTTACGTAGCTTCTTCTCCAGAAATACTACACTACTAACCAGAGCTTATAAAACATTTGCTAGACCAGTTCTTGAATACAGCTCACCTGTCTGGAACCCATACCACATTTCAGACATCAATACAATTGAACGTGTCCAGAAATATTTTACAAGAAGAGTTCTTCACTCCACTGAATACAACAAAATACCTTATGCCACCAGACTTGAAATCTTGAGTTTAGAAAACTTAGAACTCCGCCGCCTTTGACAGGACCTGTGTTTAACTCATAGAATCATCTACTGCAATGTCCTTCCTGTTGAAGACTACTTCAGCTTCAATCACAACAATACAAGAGCAAACAATAGATTCAAACTTAATGTTAACCGCTCCAATCTTGATTGCAGAAAATATGACTTCTGTAACAGAGTTATTAATGCTTGGAACACACTACCTGACTCTGTGGTCTCTTCTCAAAATCCCCAAAGCTTTAACCAAAAACTGTCTACTATTGACCTCACCCCATTCCTATGAGGTCTTTAAGGGGCGTGCATAAGAGCACAAACATTCCTACCGTTCCTGTCCTATTGTTTCCTTTCATTATATCCAATTAATATAGTTATTACATACTTATGCTTATATATATGCTTATACATTATATAGTTATTTTCATGCTTATGCTTATATATATTGTTGTGACAAAAATAAATAAATAAATAAAATTGCTACTGTGAAAATTGAAGTGAAACAGTTGACATGAAAATTCTTGCAACTTCCAGATGCCAGTTCTAAAATTTGGTGGGCCTTCGGTAAGATGATCTTAGTTCTTCATCTCTAGCTCCATTAGTTTTGTCCTCTTCTGTGTCCTAGTTACAGTTTTCCTACCAAAATAGCAAAGGCAAAACAAGTAGAAATGTCAGGGGACTTGGTTATTTTATTTCTTTTCTTTAACTCTTGTTTGCATTCTCAAGGCAATTGACTAAACAGCAAATAGATAATCAAGGATCCTTACTATTGGTAGAATAGTCCCATTTGGTTGTTGCCTTGGCAAGTATCCCATGTTAATACCATAGGTGCTAGCCCAGAGTTTGAATTATATATGCTCAAGGTGTATGCAATATAACCCTTGGGTTGGATGGATGAGTTCCCATTCAAATGCAATAAAAATACGTGACAGGTTATATATGCAATGGTCTGTCATTCTTCTTTAAATTAATGCTATTTTGAGAAGAAGGATAGCTTAATAAAAGGGACAGGTTGTAATGTGGATGCAGATACAAAACACAACTTTTCTTCACATTTAGAGATTGAAATGTTCTTTTAATTTAGCTACAACTGGAATGTTTCTAAATAAGTTTTTGGAGCATAAAATGCCAGAAAGATAACTCTTTTTTACCTATCATTTGAAACCTACTATGGTACAGTCATTTGCTGGGGAGAATTGTCCAATTTTAACAAACAATTATTAAATAAAAGAGCTATAAATATGCAAATTTCAATTTACTGATGCAAAATGTATTAACCTAGATTTTTTAAGTAATGTTTCCAGATCCTACCCATGCCTATCTAAAACACCTGTTTTATATTTCTGTGAATAAGCTAAGGCTTAACATCCTTTATTGTCCTTTAAATCCAGCATGTCAGAAACTGTAGAACAGATTATGAGATGAAGCCAGAATCTTTTATATTATGGATTTAAAGACTGAAAACGTAAGCCCAGACCTAGTTCAAAACATTATTATAGAGTTAAGGACAAAGACACCTATTTGATAATAGTTCCAAACACACAGAATATCCTGGCTGCATGTAAATCATTTTACAATCTTTATTGTATAATCTGATATGCAATGTATAACATTAAATATTGAAGTATTTTTACTATCTTATTAAAAAATTGCTTTTAAATCTGTGGCCCAAATAAATTCTCAGCTACCAAACACTAAGCCTTTGAATATCTGAGGGCATGAACTACTCAAATTCTAGCATTTTTGCTGCAATGATTGCTTAGTGATTCTACTTAGTTTTTAATCATAAGTGAAACTTATCTTTTAAATTAGTTTTAAATGTCTTCTCAATCTATAATAGTTATGATAGGTGAATGAAGCAAAGAGGTATCAGGAAATTGATTACTTGTGGTGCACCCTGGATAGCGCGAAAACACGTACTAAATGAACTAGCAATTTCAGGCAGCCAAAGTATTCTGCAATTACATTGTAGAATAGACTTTCTGGAAGTCTATATATGGAATATGAACTAATATGCATGGATTATGCCCTGAAAATGAATGATATATCAATGTTAATATATCAAATGAAAACAACTTACTGGTCAGAAGTTGGAGATGTCAGATTTTTTTTTATTATAAACCACTAATAATCTAAATGAAAAGCCATTATAGCATCATTTATTAAAGTACACATTCATGAGTGCAGCAATGGTTGATTAGTCTAAAACAATATGGGAAACAAGTATTTTGGTCCCCCCCAATTACTATAAAGTGATATGAGCTTTCTCAATGATAAAATAGTTTTCCAACTTTATTTTAAATATTATACTGATTAATTTCAATACAATTTAGAATCAACTAATCTTTTTGTGAAAATACATTCTGTATCTACATGAAACCCCAGTTATCCAAAACAATAAAAGCAACCTGATTCAAAAGGGGCTATTTAGATGAGGAGGATGTCATGAATCAATTAAATGAGACAAATGTAACAATCTCAGGATCAAATAATCTTTCAGGCTGGCTCCCTATTTGCATATGAATTGGTAGCAACAGGAGTGGATGCAGCTGTTATATTATTTAGATTCCTAGGTGTGGCTTTTTGTTGGCTCAGCAAGGTCCCAAGTTGAAACAATGCTAGAAGGAACAAGATGAATACAATTTTCCAAAGATCAAAAAAATGAGATGTTAGCACTTCCTAGCCTATTCCTCAAAACATCAGGGAGCTGTGTTTGTATAAATAAAATGAAGAAAATCCATGTATTTTTGGAAAATACATTTTATTTGTAAGCATATTGTGGTCTTGGAAATATGCAAATAAAGTCTAAATTTCATTCACTGCTGAACTATTGAGAGAAATCAAACAAACCTTTCATCTCTCATTAGTCTGAATAGAAAGTACTATATAAACTGAAATTCATGTTTCATGTGAAAAATCCCCAACAGAGAATATGCAACTAAAGCTTTCTTCTAGGATATATGATGTGACTACCAGATTATATTGCTATGAGTAGACTAAATATAATTGGAAGTTAATTTACCATGGAAACCTTAATGATATTTGAAAACACAGTTGAATGCATTTGAGAGATAACAGTGAAAGCTGTCATAGCAAAAAAATATCTATCATAATAGCGGTAATAAATCTTAAACAGTTTGAGACAGTGTCTATTAAAATCAGCAATCTTTTTGCTACTTTGTTTACAAGTCAATTCATGCGTTAGTTTTAGATTCTTCCAGATGGGAAAGAAAGAAAGAAAGAAAGAAAGAAAGAAAGAAAGAAAGAAAGAAAGAAAGAAAGAAAGAAAGAAAGAAAGAAAGAAGGAAGGAAGGAAGGAAGGAAGGAAGGAAGGAAGGAAGGAAGGAAGGAAGGAAGGAAGGAAGGAAGGAAGAAGGAAGGAAGGAAGGATGGAAGGAAGGAGATCTTGTCATCTTAATCTTCTACAGCAGTGGTGTCAAACTCAAGGCCCACAAGCTGGATCTGGCATGTGGGATGCTTAGATTTTGCCCACTTGGTCACCCTGGAAACACCCTGAAGAACTGGCCCATGGTGGCTCAGCCTGACCTAGGCCAATCAAGTGTTGATCTACAACTTAGTGGCAGCTGGCAGCGTGCTGGAGGATGCCGTGAAAACTGAAAATGGAATGGGGGGAGCATATGCGGCCCTCTCTAACTCCGTTTTTGCTGACAGAGTGCTGGAAGAGGAGGCAGCCAAAAATGGAACTTGGGGGGGGGTGCTGGCAGAGTGACAGCAAAACAAACTACTAGCAAAAGTGGCATTTGATCACAAGGCATCGAAAAATGTTTCCCCTTTTGCATTTGAGCATCCAAGAAAGAACAGGAAAGGAGAAAGGGGAAGATGAAAGACAAAGAAAAGGAAGGAAGGAAGGAAGGAAGGAAGGAAGGAAGGAAGGAAGGAAGGAAGGAAGGAAGGAAGAAGAAGGAAGGAAGGAAGGAAGGATGGAAGGAAGGAGATCTTGTCATCTTAATCTTCTACAGCAGTGGTGTCAAACTCAAGGCCCACAAGCTGGATCTGGCATGTGGGATGCTTAGATTTTGCCCACTTGGTCACCCTGGAAACACCCTGAAGAACTGGCCCATGGTGGCTCAGCCTGACCTAGGCCAATCAAGTGCTGATCTACAACTTAGTGGCAGCTGGCAGCGTGCTGGAGGATGCCGTGAAAACTGAAAATGGAATGGGGGGGG
Source organism: Ahaetulla prasina (assembly GCF_028640845.1). Lineage (NCBI taxonomy): Eukaryota > Metazoa > Chordata > Lepidosauria > Squamata > Colubridae > Ahaetulla > Ahaetulla prasina. The sequence continues at coordinate 95,605,594 of NC_080542.1, forward strand.
CATATGCGGCCCTCTCTAACTCCGTTTTTGCTGACAGAGTGCTGGAAGAGGAGGCAGCCAAAAATGGAACTTGGGGGGGGGGTGCTGGCAGAGTGACAGCAAAACAAACTACTAGCAAAAGTGGCATTTGATCACAAGGCATCGAAAAATGTTTCCCCTTTTGCATTTGAGCATCCAAGAAACGACAGGAAAGGAGAAAGGGGAAGATGAAAGACAAAGAAAAGGAAGGAAAGATGGAAAGAGAGCAAGGAAGAAAAAAGAAGGAATATACTATGTCAGACAAAGGATTGTCTAATCTCTTCTTTAAAAAACCCCAGTGTTGGAGCATCCACTATTTCTGGAGGCAAGTCTTTCCACTGGTTAATTGTTCTAACTGTCAGGAAATTTCTCCTTAGTTCTAGATTGCTTCTCTCCTTGATCCATCCATTGCTTTTTGTCCTGCCTTAAGGTGCTTTGGAGAATAGATTGACCTTCTGTTTTTTGTGGCAACCACTTAGATATAAGAACACTGCTATCATGTTATCCCTAGCCCTTTTTTCATTAAATTAGACATACCCCATTCCAGCAACCATTCTTTATATGTTTAGCCTTCAGTACCTCACATTACACCAGCCAAAACCAACCAACCTTGTTTTAGCCTCCTTTCCCGCACATTAACCAGCCAAAACCAGCTCACATATTACACCAGCCAAAACCAAATAAATATTTAGCTTAGTCCAGTGTGAGAACCGGAACAATGAAATGAAATAATTATATTAATAGTGTAATGTTTCATTCACTAACCTGGACATCCTAAAAGGAATATATATTACATAATTCATGTATAATTCAAACCAGTGCTGGGTTTCAATTTTTTTTACTACCGGTTCTATGGGTGTGGCTTGATAGATGTGACATGGCTTGGTAGGCGTGGCAGGGGAAGGATACTGTAAAATCTCCATTCCTTCCCCACTCCAAGGAAAGGTTACTGATCAAAATCCCCATTTCCTCCCAATCAGCTGGGACTTGGGAGGCAGAGAATAGATAGGGGCAGGGCCAGTAAGAATTTTTACTTCCAGTTCTCCGAACTATTCAAAATTTCCGCTACCGGTTCTCTAGAACTTGTCAGAACCTGCTGAAACCCATCTCTGGTTCAAACAATATAGATATCTTGTTTATATAGATATAAACAATATTAGTATTAACTTCTTAGCAATATTTCTGGTTGTGCCATTATAGGGATGATAAATTATGTCATGCTAGGTTTTGACATAGCTCACGGTCAATATTTTAATCAATAAAGCCTCATTAGATTTTCAGAATATAGTTTGAAAAAATATGCTGTATTGTAATTGACAGTCTTTTAATGGGTAATAGTGTTTGGTTTGGACAACAAAGATCAGTGCAACTCAGTCAAGACAGAATTGAATTAGACTCGAAAGCAAGCTGATACATATATTAGTTTGATATATTGAAAATGGAATAAAAATACTTTGCAGTAGCAGTATTAATTTCAATCCTACAAGCACTTCTATTATACTTCACAGATATGAGTTTTCTACGTGCTAAAAAGTAGCTGATGAATTGTATAAATTCCCAGATGTGATTATCACTGATTTCTGTGAAACTTACTGAAATATTCACATAGATTTATGTAATAGCTTTTCTCATTTTTGTTCATGGGTGTATTTCTATTCCCTAGAAATCACTTCCTGCTGAAACCAATATGACATTGGAAGAGGCCCAATTTCCTGCACAAATATGGAGCTTTCGCAATTTATTCTGACTTCTCACCTCAATTAATTACGATTTATCATTTTTATTTTATTATATAAAATACAAAGAAGAAAAGAAAATAGGAAATTAAGGGGAAAGAGAGCGGGGAAAAGAGGGGGTGAGATACAAGGAGAAAGAGAAAAAGAAAAAGAAAGAAAAGGTGGCATTGACTTCCAACTCTTCTTAGCACAGTATAAGATAAACACACTCCAAACTCAATTTTTTGCTTTTACACATTAATATATAACTAGCCATTCCTATAACACCAAATCTTTCTAATCAACAAAACCAAGGTCAAAGTTTCATTTTTTTTTCTTCACAAGCAAAAATTTCAGAAGTAATATCCAAATAAGAACATATTTTTTTGGCTTCTTAACATACAAGCTTTAAACTTTAGTGTTGCATCCTTCCCTCCAATCTACCCTTATAGAATATTTTCCCACTTTTATAAACATTCTTTTTAACATACAGAGTTTTTCTTTAAACTGCTACATAATTTTCTTTAACTTTACAGGTACTCTCAGATACATTTTCAATAGCTTTGCCTACGTAAATAATTAAGCATCTTATATATATATATATATATATATATGTATGTATGTATATGTATATGTATGTATGTATGTATAAACCCTTATTTCAGCTGCACATATCAAGCAGAGAAAAATGCATCCTGATTCCCGTTAACTCATTAAGTTTAAGTCATTCCTTCCAGCTTATCTTCATGGAGTAAAATCTTTTGCTTCTCTGGAAGTTTTATCAAAAACTTATAGGCAGAGGTGGGATTCAGCCAGTTCGCACCAATTCAGCTGAATTGATTGTTAACTTTTTGTCCAGTTTGAAGAATTGGCTAATCCCACCTGTGGCTGCCCCCCTCCCCCTCCCCTCCCATGAGTCCCCCACCCCCCCACACGTGTGCCCAGGCTTCCAGGGTGGTGCAAAACTTTTGTGAGAAACTGAAATTAAAAGTTGATCTGGGCTTTGATGATTAAGTAAGGGGTTATGGAAAGAATATAGACAAATGTTAATCTTAGAATAAGAGTTTGATCTATTTTCTTTTTACTTTATGTCTGTACCAAAGAAAGTTGGAAGTCATTCCTTTTCAGTTTTCCTTCTTTTCCTCTTTCTTTCTTAAACTTTCACTCTTTTTCTTTCCTGAACCTTTTCTTTTTTCAAATCTGATTTGTTTATTCCTTAGCTTTATATTTTTTGATGTATGAAGGATCAAATACTCAGCCATTATAATTCTAAGTTTCTTATTTACAGAAATCATACCAAAATTTAGAATGAAATCCAATAGGAGCCATCTCATATAACATTTTGATTGGTGCCAGGTCATATGTAGCTAAAAGTCAGTGTACATCTGACATTGGGATATTTCTTCATAACCAAATAAAAGTGTATTTTCTGTGCAGTTCACACCCCTTGCTCACTGGGTCTGGATGTCACAAAGCAAAGTCCACATTTTGTAATTAACCCCTGTGCCCCATTTTGGCTGGCAGAGTGCTACAGGAGGCTGAGTGCTGTCATGCCCCCTGTCCATGCCCATGCAGCCATACCCACCTGCCAGTCATTAGGGCAGAGAATAGGTTGTTAAATTATTTGAAACCCACCACTGCTTATAGGTCTTTCTTTTTATCATGATATCCTCAGCCTTATTAATTGTCCTTAAAGAAAAAGTCCCAATTTTTTCTTCTTTCTCAACACTCTTCTTTCAATTGTGTTGAGAGGTTTACATTTGAACCATAGTAGTAAAAGTTAATATCTGGTTCTTCCAAAACTGTGATAAACTCCTCTGCATACTTGTGAAGCTGTCTCAGCAGTTTAGTAATATTCTCCATATGTTTGAATCTCAGAAATAATTTGAGCGGAATTTTTATCATCAGAAAATAGCTGGTCAAAAAATTGACATATTTTATTTAGAGACCTTTCAGATATATCTCTAATACTTCCTCTTTTCAGAATCAGAAGATTTTAGCCACCCACAGCTAAGAAGATCTATCTACCAGTTAATGCAATAGTAAACTAAAATCACAACTTTCAATCTTTATCTTTTCTCCGCCAGCTTTTTTTTTTCAGCACACTTTCTTATTTGGCTTGCCTTAGCAGCCTTCTTGCTTGTTCTTTGAGACAAACAGAAAGCACTAAAATGGCGTGAGTCTTCAAAAACGAATAGCAAGTTGTTGCTAGAAAGAGCCTCTTTTAAGTTGACTTAAGAAAGAATAATAGTGGTTAAAGGTGATTAATAAGAGCAAGGCATAATGTATTGTACATTTGAAAGGTGAAATTTCAAAACAATGGATTCTTCAACCCTGAACAGATTGCAGCCTATCCCCTCCCAGCTTTTGGCATGTAGATAGCTTCAGAGTTCAACTCCAGAAGCCATTTTCTGGCTTACAGTTCTATTGAAGGATTCTGAGGGGAAATTTTTTAACACACCTTGACTGGATGGGTGATAAAAGCTGATGGGATGCCAATCACTTCAGTTAAAAGATAGAAGACCAACACCACAGGGAAAAATCCTTCAGCGATTTCTCCCGGGGCATGTGTTCAGTTAGCCATGTTCCTAGGAAGTGAATTTCTCACCTCAATTAATGATCTAGTTGCAGATCAGAATTCCATTTATGATCCCCAAACACTTTGACAAAATTGTTGCCAAATGGCAAGATTTAATGTTAGTCATGAGGAAATAATTAAGCACATTAAAATACATTAAAATCATTAAAAATCAAATTAAATCAAATGCTGTTTGGGGTGGATCATAGTGGTTGCCCATAAGGCCTTTCAATTGCAAGTCAGATGTTAAGTGCAATTTTCAGCAGAAAAAAAATTGTAAACATTGTATATAAGTTAGTTACATAACTGTATAAGTTAAAGTTGGAATTCTCTTAATTTAGATACAAAGCAGATATAGGAGTGACATAAGCAACAAAATAATATGACAGAATGAAAATTCTTTAAATTTGATAGAGTTATTCGGTTCATAATTTTTAATGCCTAACTATTTATATATATGTTAAGGACCTCTGGATTGAACATCCTTTATATATATTATTTTTTAAAAATGGATATTGTCGCAGAATTCATCTAGATGTTTACCCAAACAAAGCATACAATTCAGACAAGAGGAATTACAAATATACTGGAAAAAGGAACCATAATTAGATAAAATTACAAAAGCAGTTCAGATTTGATTAGATTTTTTTATCCTTCTTCTTAATTACCCTTAACTATCCCTAGGATTTAGGACAATCTTTAAATTATCTTTAAAAAGGTAATAAGTCCCAGAGACTATTTCTATTTGCAAAATAATAATAATAATAATCCTGAGGAAAACTTCTAACATTACTATAGGAGCACCCACCAGATCGAGCATCTTAGTTAGAGTAATGGTCCAGCAATATAACAAAAATACCTTTGCTTTTTTATTTCCTATTTCCTCTTCTGTACTTCTCTTCCCAACTGCTTTTTAAATGCATATCCTGGTTGGTGTCCTTAGAGTCCTTATTGGTTTGAAAGTAAACTGGAAAGTATGTCAATGAAGACTCAATCATCTAAACCAAAGATGTCTAAAAGTTGAATCATAATAATGTCTGGAACCCACACTGCATATCAGACATTAATACAACTGAGCATGTCCAGAAATATTTCAGAAGAAGAGTCCTCCACTCCTCTGCTCGCAACAAAATACTTTATGCCACCAGACTTGAAATTCTGTGTTTAGAAAATTTAGAACTATGCCGCCTTCGGTATGACCTGAGGCATAGCTCATAAAATCTTCTGCTACAATGTCCTACCTGTCAATAACTACTTCCGCTTCAACCATAACAATACATGAGCACACAATAGATACAAACTTAAAGTGAACCGCTCCAATCTCGATTGCAGAAAATATGACTTCAGTAACAGAGTTGTTAATGCCTGGAATGCACTACCAGACTCTCTGGTCTCATCCCAAAACCCCCAAAACTTTAACCTAAGACTGTCTACTGTTGACCTCATCCCATTCCTAAGAGGTCTGTAAGGAGCATGCATAAGAGCACCAACATGCCTACTGTCCCTGTCCTAATGTTCCCTTTAATTGTATTCATTTTATGTATTCAATTCATGCTTATACTTATATATATTATCTAATATGTACTTGACAAAATAAATAAATAAAATAAAATAAATAAATAATTGGACCAAACTTCATTAACCTGAGACATTTCATTGCTTATCCAAGCAACTTCACCAGTCAGAGCAAAATTAGTTAGGCAGAAAGTCATTGGAATGAACTAACTCTTACCACACCAACTTCATACCAGATTAACAAAGTTTGGTCCAGTTGCCATGATTCAATCTTTAGACACAAACTGGCGTATAAGACAAACAAGACAAAATCTTATCCCAATATTAGAAACTGCTATAAAAAATTTACTATCATTACATTATTAGAACTGGAATATTACATTTTATACATCATTACACATTTTAAAGTTTAAAATAATTACTGAAAAAACTTGTGCTAGCTGTCTTTGACCCTATTGATGCTCTAGCTCTTCCCACAGCAACTGAAGGACATCATCAACATAATAGCAACTGGATGTTAATTTGTACTCAAAATAATTCTCAGAATGGAGATAAGAGGTCAGGAAACCTACTCAGCTTACTATTATTATTTTGTCTGTAAAATCAGGTGGTATTTTAAAAAGGAAGCATTTTATTTTGTGAATTGCAAGGGTCTTTGGCAGTAATTTCTCAAGTGATACTGCTTGTATCTAATAACCCTGTGTGTGTGTGAGAGAGAGAGAGAGAAAGAGAGAGAGAGGGAGAGGGAGGGAGGGGGGGGGAGAGAAAGAGAGATGGGGTAGCGGAAGAGAGAGGAAAAATACATGTTCAATGAAAGTAGAGGAAAGGGAAACAATGAAACTCTAAAAGATCTCCTATAAATTTTTTTAAAAAGGCTTAAAAGCATCTGATCTAACTCAGTGATAGTCAACCTGGTCCCTACCGCCCACTAATGGGGGTTCCAACTTTCGTAGTGGGCGGTAGGGATTTTGTCCGATACTGAAACACTTTCCTTTTTTTTAATTTAATTGACTTTTTAAAAAAAATTTCATAGCATTATTTAAAAACTTTTCATTAGGTTTTCATAAAATCCCCCGTGACAATTTAAATTTCTGAAAATATACTATTTGTATCGCCCATGCATAAGTTTAGTTCACGTTACATAAGTGAAACTAGATGGCGCTATAGTGCGACCTCAAACAAAAGAGCCTCATCCCAGAATAGCTCACACATCTTCCCGCACACCACTCAGCTGTAACAGACAAGCAGAGCTGGTACCTGGCGCCCCACCACCCCACCCCAATCCATGATGCGCGAGAGGCATGCGCAGATGATGATATACTTTATAAATCACCATTATTGTGGAACTGGTGGGTAGTTAGAAAATTTTACTACTAACAGAGATACAAAAGTGGGCGGTAGGTATAAAAAGGTTGACTACCCAGATCCAACTCATATTTGTACTTTATGAGACTTGGCATCTATCAAATATAATATCATATGCACTATCTCATAGGCTTAAAAGCAAAGAAATAAAAACACTTTCCTTATGCCAAATCTTTTAATATTCAAGGCTTTCTGGAAAAAAATACAAAAACATACCTGATCTTTTTAAAATGAACATTCCTTATGGTAATTTTGCACCCAAAGTGCCTGCTCTTAATGTGTAGAGCAGAGTAATTTTGACATAGGAAACCAACTATACTGCTGCTTATATAAATTTAGTATGGTCATGATTACTTTGTTACTTTAGTCTTATTCTTATAGATTTGGTTTGAAAATATACATCTCTAAGTAGGTTTGGAACTGGAGCCTCTTTATTAATATAGAGGTCATTGAGTTAGATGTACAGTCAATATTCATTAGAGTTAAGATGATGTAGAACTCCAGTTTTCACCAGACCTCATCTTTATGACCAAAAAAGAGTGATGGGAGTTGCAGTTAAGCAAATCAAGAAGGCCACAGATTTCCCAAACCCTGAGATGTAACAGGATAAATTCTATGTTGTACAATTTGCTAGACTTGTAAAGTAGAGTCCCTTCTATGCCTCAAGTTCAACAGACTTACTGTCTCCTGAAATTCAGATTTTTTTGAACAGAAACATTGATTCAATCAGCAAATTTCCAGAGGCTCTGCTAATATTCTGATTGGATTATGGACCTCATTCTGGATTATAATTTGCTATGGGATCTGCTAAAATAGTTTGAAGCAGATTACAGCACTGAACCTATCTGTCTCTGACCTTATCATAGTTCTACGAAAATTTTTGATATGTGCATATAGAAAAAGAACTGCTATAGGTAATTTTTGTGGTTTGTGTTTCATTTCTTTCTTGAAAAGAGAACATATATGATACACAGTCTACCATCTACTTAAAATTAAGACACATTTAGTTTTATTTCCATATAGGAGTGAGTTAATCAGAATAATTTCATTCTATTTTTCTATGCTATTCAGTGCTGAATTAGTTGCACTTTGTTTCTCCATTAATTTATAAATATAGAAAATATACACAGTTCCTACTTAAATTCATTCTGTAATATCCCGTTTATAACATTATATATTTTACGAAGTTTTGATACCATGTTGTTGACAATTCTGATAGCTTAAGTACTTCATGCAGCTCTCTCCTCTCCTTTCCTCTCCTCTCCTCTCTTCTCTTCTTTCTCATTTTCAGGTAAGTCAGCACTGAATTGCAGCTTCAAGCTGAAAGACATGATAACAAGATGTTTCCAAAAAGCCAGTATATGTATATTATTAACTAGTTTGATTGTGAATAAGCCTTGCTGATTTCAGTTTATACACATATTAAGAATTCATTTTAAAAAACCCTCAATTTTGGGGGGGGGGGAATCTCATTCATACCATAGTCTGTAACATTTCTACCTACAATATACTATTACAATTATTATTATTATTATTATTATTATTATTATTATTATTATTATTATTATTATTATTATTATTATTATTATTATTATTTATACAAAATGACAGTATACACAGCAAATGAGATAACTATGCTGGATTTCGTATCACAGATCACTAGTTGAACACTTCTCAAGCGTTTAGGACTGCGTGATGTATCGGCGAATTATGTGAGCAGATCCGAGTAAGGTAGCCTTCTGCAGCTGACCAATGGTGATCTTGTCAGCACCAATCGTTTTTAAGTGCTTGCCTAGGTCTTTAGGCACAGCTCCCAGTGTGCCGAGTACCACTGGAACCACCTGCACTGGTTTATGCCAGAGTCTCTGCAATTCAATTCTCAAATCTTGATATCTGGTGACTTTTTCAAGTTGTTTCTCATCGATTCTGCTGTTACCAGGTATAGCAATGTCGACTATCCACACTTTTTTCTTTTTCACAATCGTGATATCTGGGGTATTGTGTTCCAAAACTTTATCAGTTTGTATTCGGAAATCCCACAGTAGTTTTGCATGCTCATTTTCAATCACTTTTTCAGGCTTATGATCCCACCAGTTCCTTGCTACAGGCAGATGGTAGTTGTGACACAAGTTCCAGTGGACCATCTGAGCGACTGTGTTGTGACATTGTTTGTAATCGGTCTTAGCTATTGTCTTACAACAGCTCAGTATGTGATCAATGGTTTCATCCGCTTCTTTGCATTTGGGATCATCAACAGATTTTTCTATTCTGGCTTTGATTATATTTGTTCTAATGGCTTGTTCTTGGGCCGCAAGAATTAGGCCCTTTGTTTCTTTTTTCAATGTTCCATTGGTCAGCTATAACCAGGTCTTTTCCTTATCTACTTTTCCTTGGATCTTTTCAAGGAACCGTCCATGCAGTGCTTTGTTACACCAGCTGTCAGCTTGAGCTTGCATAATTGTTTTCCTATATTGATACTTGGTTTGCTGTACTTTTAGCAACTTCCTCTTGTTGACCTTCATCAAAGCTGGTTCAACACTGTCTTTCACACAATCTGCCAGAGCATGTTTCTCTTCTTTGACTGTCTGCTTCACTTGCAAAAGTCCTCTGCTGCCCGTCTTTCTGGGCAAATATAGCCTGTCAATGTCACTACGCAGGTGCAGTGCATAGTGTATGGTCATCAGTTTTCTTGTTTTTCTATCCAGGCTGTCCAGCTCTGCCTGTGTCCAGTTTGCAATTCCAGCAGTATATCTGATAACAGGTATGGCCCAGCTGTTTAGAGCCTTGATGGTGTTACTGCCATTCAGTTTACTTTTTAGAAGTTTCCTGACCCTTTACGTGTATTCTTTGCTGACCACATTTTTCACTTGCCCATGCTTGATATTGTCCAGCTGCAGTACGCCCAGGTATTTGTAGGCTTCGGGTTGGTTGCACTTGATGGTTTGTCCATTGGGCACTTCAATTCCATCACTTTCTATGATCTTCCCTTTCTTCAGTGCCACTGTGGCGCATTTGTCCAGCCTGAACTCCATGCTGATGTCAGTGCTGAAACTGTATTGGTCAGTGACTGGATTTCAATTTCTGATTTACCGTATAGCTTCAGGTCATCCATGTACAGCAGGTGAGAGATTTTCTGTGAATTTTTAGCAGTTTGATAACCCAGGTTAGTTTTCTGTAAAATTGTTGACAAGGGGATCATAGCAATGATGAACAACAGAGGTGACAAAGAATCACCCTGGAAAATACCTCTTCTAATGTTGACCAGTCCGTAGTTTTCACTTCCAATAAACAGTTCTGTTTTCCAGTGCTTCATCATATTTGCAATGAAATTACCGATGCACTTGCATATTCCAATAACGTCCAGGCACTTGATGATCCAACTGTGTGGTATGAATCAAATGCTTTCTTGTAGTCAATCCAAGTTATTTTTCGGCTTTTGCAGTTTTCTAGAATCATTTTGTCAATCAGGAGCTGATCTTTTGTTCCTCTGCTTCCTTGTTTGTTTCCTTTCTGCTCTACTGGCAATATGTTATTTGCTTCTAGGTAGTCCTGGATCCTATCAACTATGATGCCGGTCAACAGCTTGAACATGGTTGGCAGACATGTTATTGGCCTGTAATTTGCAAGTGTTGCCCCTTTTGCTGGATCCTTCTGTATCAAATAAGTTTTTCCGGATGTTAACCATTCATTGATGTTTCCCGTCTGCAGCATCTCACTGAATTGTTCGGCCATTTTTCTGTGTAGGCTGGTCAGGTATTTGATCCAAAAGCCATGCAACTGATCTTTGCCAGGCGATGTCCAGTTCTTGATTTTCTTCATTCTGTTGCTTATCATTTCAGTAGTTATTTTCAGTTGGTCCATTTTGTTCTTGGAGAATTTCGTCTCAAAGTCTCTGATCCACCCAGCATTTTTGTTATAACCTTTCTCAGTCTCCCACAGGTCTTTCCAAAACTGGGTAGTAGTAGTAATAGTAGTAGTAGTAGTAGTTGTTATTATTATTATTATTAATAATAATAAAACATTTGAATATAGTGTATTGTCAAGGTATATCATTTACAAAAGAAAAACAAAGAGAAAACAAAAAGAAGCATTGATACATATACTGGTAACAATAGTAATAATATAACAGTATAGTTTTGGCTAAATTATCCTTTATATTAGCTTATTTATAATTCTGTTAATTATATTGGCATATTTATAATTATAAACCGTCTTTATATTTAATTCATATATAGCAATTAACTTTCTTCATCTAATTTCTACATCTTCTAACTAACTAACTAAAATCTATTCCAGATCAAGTAATATTCTGTGTCTTCTTTTTCTTTTATTTTTAAAGTCAATCTGTCCATCTCTGCACAGTTTAATATTTTCCAAATTACATCCTCATCTGATGGAGTGTTTTCATTTTTCCAATATTGTGCAAATACAATCCTTCTTGTTGTCAGTACATGCAAAATTAATACATAGTCCCTTTATCCTAACCCTCCAGTATTATACCCAACAAAATTATTTCTGGTTTCAGATCTATATGTTGCTTAATTATCTTTTCCAACCAAGTATGTTTTAGCAAGTAATATTTTCTTGCTTTCATACAAGTTCACCACATACTATAATAAGTACCTGGGGCAGTGGTGGAATTCAAATGTTTTATTTTTATTTATTTTATTTTATTTTATTTATTTGATTTTTATACCGCCCTTCTCCCGAAGGACTCAGGGTGGTGTACAGGCAGAAGTAAAAAAGACAATACCAATGTACAATTTAAAATGCAAATTAAAAAACTTATTATAATTAGCCTGAAAACTTTAAAATATATAAAAACTAAAATCCCATTTAAAATTAATAATAAAAATTTAAGAAATTTTAAAAACCGATAAAATTTTAAGCCAGCCCCGCGCGAATGAAAAGATGTGTCTTCAGTTCGCGGCGGAAGGTCCGAAGGTCAGGTATTTGGCGTAAACTCTCTCTGTCTCTCTCTGTGTGTACTCTGTGTGTGAACTTCCGGTTCTGTGGGTGTGGCTTGGTGGAGGTGGTATGGCTTGGCAGGGAAAGGATACTGCAAAATCTCCATTCCCACCAACTCTTGGTCAGCTAGAGGTGGTATATGCTGGTTCTTTGAACTATTCAAAATTTCTATTACCAGTTCTCCAGAACCTGTCAGAACCTGCTGAATTTCACCCCTAACCTGGGGTCTGATTACATTTTCAACATGTGGCAGACATATTACTAAACATTTTTGCCAATCTTTTTTTTTTGCCAACATTTTATAAAGATTTTCCTTATATGCAGTAGCCATTGTCAATTTATAGTTCCTATCTCAAAGTTTTTGCCATTTATCTAATTCTATAGTGTAGCCAAAAAATTTGCCCATACAAGCATTGTTTCTTTGACTTCCATTTTATAACTTAATAAATAATTATATATTTTTCATCAGTTTTTCATCTGTCCCTAATAAAATCTTATCAGGTGTTGTTGGTTCTTTGTAGATCCTATGGTTTTACATCTTTCTTGTATTTTGATTGTATTTACAGATATGGCCACCAAGCTAAATCCATCCTTTGTTTTTGCAATTGTTGTCTAGTTTTAAGTTCACCATTTAAAATGTCTTTATAAAATACAATTTTTTCCAAGTTAATAAGATTTTGATATATCAATGCTTCCATTGTGGAGAGCCAGACTGGCATTTTCATATAGTTTTGTAATTCAATTTTTTCCCATACATAAAGCAAAGCATTCCTCACATAGTGTCTTTGAAAGTATCTATGTACCATACTCCTTTCGTACCATAAAAAAGCATGCCATCCTAATTGAAAATCATGTCCCTCTAATAATAATCATCTTCTGTATTTCAAGTTTATCCATTCTTTTACCTGTGTAAGTGCCAATGCCTGATAGTATAGCTCCCAATCTGGTAGTCCAAGCCCCCCTTGCTTTTAGATTCCTGTAGCAGTTTCAGTTTCATTCTTGCTTTTTCCCCTTGCCAAATATACTTCAAAATTGTTTTATTAGTTCTTCAAAGTATTTTTTCTCTATTTTAATCGGTATCGTTTGGAATAAAAAAAGTAATTTTGGTAGTATATTCATTTTTATAGTGGCTATTCTATCAAAGATAGTTGTAAGTTCTTCCATTTATCCAGGTCCAACTTAATTTGTTACATTAGTTTTATATAGTTATCATATTTAATTGTTGCACATCTTGCTGTTAAATAGATGCCTAAATATTTAACTTTCTTTACTATCTGCAGGTCTATTTTCTCTGTCAATTCTTTTCTGTTGTTGCTTGTTATCTGTAAGGTTTTTAACAATTACTTTGTTTTTTTCTTTGTTTATTTTCAACCCTGCCACTTCTCCATATTCCTCAATTTTCTCTAACAATTTAGGACCAGTTTCTAGTGGTTCTTCTAATATAAAAACTAAATCATCCGTGCATGCTTGTAATTTATATTTTTTCTTTTTTGATTTCCATTCCTTTTATTTCTGGATCTTGTCTAATACTTCTGGTTAAGACTTCTAGTGTTAGTATGAATAGTAATGGAGATAGTGGACAATCTTATCTCGTTCCTTTTTTTATATTAAAATGTTCTGTCATATCTCCATTCACCATCACTTTAGCTCTCTGGTAGATGTAAATTGCCTTTATCATATTTGTAAATTTTTCCCCAAAGTCCATGCATTTTAATTGTTGCAACATAAATTGCAAATTTATATTATCAAAAGTTTTCTGGGCATCCAAAAAGATTAGTGCTAATTGTTTTTCACTATGTATTTCATAGTACTCCAATGTATCCAAAATTATTCTAATGTTGTTTCAAATTTACCTCTTAGGTTAAAAACCCATTTTGATTAGAATGTATAAATTCAGTTAGGAATCTTTTTAGTTTTTCAGCGATTATTGAAGCACATATTTTATTGTCTGCATTTAATAGAGATATTGGCCTGCAATTTTTTATTTGTGTTAAATCTGAGTCTTCTTTTGGGACCAAAGTAATGTAGGCTTCTGTCCAGGTATCTGGTATCTTGGCTTCTAATAGGGCCTCATTATACACCTCTAACATTGACAAACTCAATGCACCTAGCAGGTCTTTATAAACTTCTGCTGGTAAACCATCTGGGCCTGGTGTTTTATTATTTTTTTTGTCTTTTGATCGCTTCTGTTAATTCTGCCATTGTTATTCTTTTGTACAACATATTTTTCACCGTTTCCAAAAACTTTGGTAGATTAGCTTTTTCCAAGTATTGCGTTATTTTTTCCTCAGGTATTTTTTCATAACTATATAGCTTCTTATAAAACTCCTGTATTATATCTTTTTTCTTTTCCATTTGGTATTGTTATGTACCTTTCTCATCCTGCAATTTACTTATCCATTTCTTCTCTTTTTCCTTCTTCAGTTTATAGGCTAACCATCTTCCAGGTTTATTAGCATTTTCAAAAAAAATGTGTTATGCTCTTTTTATTTGTTGTGCCAGTTCATCTTTTTCCATTATATTTAACTTATGTTTAATCATCTCCATTTGATTTTTTTAAGCATAACTTTTGTGGTTCTTTTTGTAACTCTATTTCAAGTCCTTTATATTCTTTTTCCAAAGTCTTTTGATATTGTTTCTTTTTCTTATTTTTCTTCACTATATAGGTTATAGCTAAATCTCTAATACATGTTTTTGCTCTCTCCCACACATTCTGTAATGAAGTCTCCTCTTTTCTGTTCTCTCTTTTTTAAAAAAAACACAGTTCTCTTTCCATCATCTGTATAAATGTTTTATCTTTTGTTATAGATTGATTTAAAGTCCACCTTACTCTTCTCTTTTGTCCCTTCCAACTGATTTTGATTGGATTGTGATTGGTCCATAGATTTCTACAGATACTGATACCTCTCTCTGTATGTGACTATATGTATTTCTCTCTGTCTCTCTCTCTGTGTATATGTTTTTGTATGTGCAAGCATATATGTATACCCTGGAATACAAATGCTTTAGCTGAGTAGCAACAGAAGGAGAAATGGGTTCAGTTAGCCTTCCAAATGTGATTAATTCTGCAAAATTCATACACATGATGCCAGGGAATGGTAGGAATTCAGTATATTTGAGGACATGTATGCTTATTCATAGCTAAGAACCAAGGAAATACATTTTCAAATAACATTTCCACCTTCATTTTAGGTGATTTTACAGTATTGTTTCTTCAATTTTTGGTTACTTGAAGGCCTTCACTAAAAGCTTCATTTTTTCACTTTTGCTGAAGCTTTACAAATGCATTGTGAAGGGGTGTTGCTAATATATGAAGCAGCAGCAGCTTTGGGAGCAATACAATTAATGATTGGCCAGTAAAAGCAAATATTGATTGACTGGCATTTTTTGTACCCAGCGGTTTGCCAGCTGTGACTGAGCAATAATTGGTTGAAAGGATTTCCTGAGATCTTGTATCTTGCCAGGATACAGATGATGCTCTGCTGAAAGCATTGAGATTTGCAGATAATGAAGATTATGTGAAGAAACCATGGGTAGCTTTAAAGTGTTTTGCAAATGACTGGCAAAATGAAAATGCTGATGGTGTGACAGATCTTTAAATCTTCAGCCACATTCCAGTCAATCAATAAATACTGCCAGATAAAATCAGAGGGTACTCTCATACCCAGCAGGAACTATTTTTATCATTATTTCACTATCTGACATGGAACAGTGGGAAAGAAATGGCAACTAAATTGTTATTGTGCTAAATATAAGATAGCAGAATTAATTTCTAAATGTTTCAACTTGCTTGAGATTCTATTTTTATATGAAACAAACAAAATTTATTTCAGTTTTCCACCTCTATATCTAAAGTGCAGCAGGAACTATTCAGTCCAAAAGTTACCAAACAATCCTGATCTGTTTCTGAAGATTGTATAATTAAATATTTCCTATTAAACTAGTGTTCTAGTACCACGGTAACATACTATTCCTTATTTAGCCATTATTCTGTTCGCCTGCTGTGATTTTTTGACATATTGTTATATAAACCTTAGCACAAAACAAATTAAATAGATACTGAAAAAAATCCCAACCCCAATATCAAAGACTAGAAACAACTTCCTAATATATGATCCTATGGATACATAGATTGCTGTGTGACTGTCAAAAGAAGATCTAACAAATGCAGGCAAATATATGTATCCCAAGATAATGTTGCAGAATCCAGTCTGGGTCAGTCATCAGGACCAGACATTTAGTCTTCCGAGATTTTGGACTCATGCTATAACCTATCCTCAAGGAACTTCTCTCTATACATTTCAGGCACACAGTCAGGTAGAGAGAAGTTTCCTGAGGATAGGCTCTAACCTGAGTCCTAGAGCTTGGAAGACTAAACCTCTGGAACCGGTGACCAACCCAAATAGGATCCTGCAAAAAGATCTAAATCATGGATCAGTTCAGCCACTTCTTTTAACAGAAATAACAGAATAACAGAGTTGGAAGTACCTTGGAGATCTCCTAGTCCAGCCATCTGCTCAGGCAGGAAACACTATATCATTTCAGACAAGTGGTTGTCCAATCTCTTCTTAAAAACATCCAGTGTTGGAGCACCTACAACTTCTGGAGGCAAGTCATTCCATTGACTAATTGTTCTAACTATCAGGAAATTTCTCCCTAGTTCTAGGTTGCTTCTTTTTCTGGATTAGTTTCCATCCATTGCTTCTTATCCTGCCTTCAGGTGCTTTGGAGTATAGCTTGACTCCCTCTTCTTTGTGACAACTCCTTTGATATTGGAACACTGCTAGCATGTAACCCTAGTCCTTATTTTTATTAAACTAGACATAACTCAATTACAGTAATCGTTATTTATGTGTTTTAGCCATCAGTCCCCTAATTATCTTCTCTGTTACTCTTCTCTTTCTAGAATCTCAATATCTTTTTACATCATGGTGATCAAAACTGGATGTAGTATTTCAAGTGTTCTCTTACCATTATACATAAAGTGGTATTAATACTTCACATGATCTTGATTCTAGCCCTCTGTTAATGCTGTCTAGGACTTCTTTGGCTTATTGGCAGCTGCAGTTACACTGCTGAATCATATTTAAGTGATTGCCCACTAACTCTCCAAGACCCTTCTTGCAGTTACTACTATTGATCCAGTACCACCTATACCAGTGATGGTGAGCTTTTTTAACCTCGGGTACCAAAAGCACATGCGTTTGTGCAAAAGCACACATGTGCATGCTGACACCCATAATGCAATGCCCTCCCACAGGCTCCAACCCCCTACATGTATGCAAGACCTCCTCCCTGTACTCCCTCCAACCCCCGCATATGCGTGTGTGACCTGTTTTGGTGCTAGCAGGCGTCCCTGAAGCCTCCTGGGACCAAAAATGGGCCACAGGGGGGTGCCGCACCCCCCACATCCTGTGTTTGGTCCCAGGAGGCTTCAGGGAGGCCTGCTAGCACCAAAATAGGGTGTGAGGGTGTGGTGCAGCTCCCCTCCCCATTTTTGTGCTAGCAGGCCTCCCTGAAGCCTCCTGGGACCAAAAACAGACCAGCGGAAGGCACACGGGCATGCATGGTAGAGCTGACCTGGGCATCAGCTCAAGTGCCTGCAGAGATGGCTCCGTGTGCCACCTGTGGCACATGTGCCATAGGTTCGCCATCAGACCTATACTATATCTATTCCTAAATGTAGAAACTTATTTTTTTTACCATTGAATTTCACTTTGTTAGATAGAGCCCAGTGTTCAAGTGTGTCAAGATCCTTCTGTGTCCTATCTTGTGGAAGGTTGTCTTTGTCTATTCCTACCAGCTTTGTGTCATCTGCAAATTCGATGTATTTGCCATCTATTTATATATAACTCATCTTTATATGATATTTTTCAGAGTTTCCTAAGCTTCTTGAGTTGTTTTCCCTTTTCAGATTTTCATCCATGAAATCCATTCTAAACTCTCTCAAAGTTTTTAAAAATCAGTCTTTTTAAGTTCAAGACACTGGCTTTATTATGTTCTAATTTTTGTGTTTGCATGATATTGAATTCCAGTTTGACATAATCACTTTTCCTCAAAGTTCCGGAAACTTAAACACCTCTATCACGTATTCTCTGTTAGTAAAAATTAGATTCAGTATAGCTGCCCATTTAGTTCCCTCCTCTACCTTTTGGATGACAAAGTTATCAGCTAGGTTGGTCAGGAACCTGTTTGAACTCCTGCTTGATGCAGAAGTTATCTCCAAGTTGATTTCAGGATACTTAAAGTCTCTCATTATTACTGTGATGTATTTCCTACATACATTTGTTAACTCGTTAGCAAAAGGTTCATCTATTTCTTTTGCTTGATGGGTGGCCTGTAGTATATACCTATTGCAATGTCATTCTTTTTTCCTTTTATATTCCCATATGGATTCTAGTAGGCTTTCGTTTTTGGTTTTGTATATTTCTGTAAAGATGTGGTGATCTTTTACATATAATTCAAATTCTACCTCCTCTTTTGTTAGGTCTCTTTCTTTTGAATAGTTTGTGTCCTTCCATCAGTACATTCCAGTCATGGGTTTCATCCCACAAAGTTTCAGTAATGTCAACTATATATTACTTGTCCTTATGTACTAGTATTTCAAGTTCATCTTGTTTGTTCTCCAAACTTTGAGCATTTGTGTATAGGCATTTGAGTCCTACTTCAATGACCCTGGTTTTGCTTCCTATATCTCCTACTTTATTCCTGAGGTTTTTTTCCTTCCCATCACTCCCTGCCTCATTGCTCGATTGGTTATCTTGGTGTTTATGCTTGGGATTAGGTCCTAAACATCCTAAGGATGGGTCGCCTCTCCCCTCAAATTTAGTTTAAAGCTCTTCTGTTTTTGAGCCAGTCATTTTCCAAATACATTTTTCCCAATATTGTGAGGTGTAACCCATCCCTTGCCAGAAATCCTTCATATAGGTACCATGGTCTAGGAAATTGCATCATATTTCATAGTTTCATTGATTTACGTGGTAGGCAGATAACTTTAATTATTGCAAAACAGGAGAATGACATCAATTTCAGTGTAATTATCTTTCTTAAAAGCCACTCTTGGGCCTCATTTTCTTATGAAATGAAAATGGAAGGTCCCTACATGCCATTGTTTGGGAAGGGTCTATATGCCCATCAAGAAAAAAAAATGGAGAATAAGGAAGATGAGTTTGATATAAATAGGCCAGGTCTGATACTACAAGAAGGAGAAAAATATGAAATAATTCCAAAGCAAACAGAAAGTACCATAAGTGGTCAGATAAATGGCTCACTGATTCACAATGATATAGGAAGAGGAGGAAGCATAACATGAGCAACTTGCAAGATTCTTTTATTATAACCACTCTTAATAAAAGTAGTCGTAGCCTTCCTATGGAGTTGATTCTGGTTCTGGTATTAGGTGAGGCTAACAGGAAAAAAAAAGAACCAGAATAATAAGCTGATAGTAAAAAGGGGGAGAGGGTATGCAGTAACAGAAGTAGCCCAGACCCATGCTTATTAAAGGACAGAATATAAAAGCTATTTGTGATTGGCAACATACTCTATGACAATCATTTTGTACAAACCTCCACAAAAAGACTTCAAAATTCCATATGAATAGCTTCCAAAGCTTGAGAATTATTGTCCTAACATACATTCACATATGCTAGAATGATAACAAACACTCTCAGCTAATTGATTAATAGTCCTATTTAATCAGGAAATTCTTTCAGGAGGTAAATTAGTTATTTTCTGATTTTTAATTAATGAATGGAATGCCACATTTTATTTAATATTATACATGCAAATCCAAATGTACATCAGTTATTTCTGCCCAGGCTGAAGTGAAATGTATTGGCCCAAATTGAATGCATTCTAAGTGGCTTTTTAAGCATAATATTCATATATTTTCCATCAATCTAAAAATGAATTTAAGTAAGAAAGAGAGAAGTAGACATATACACACCACATGCTGACTCATTTTGAAAGCAGAGAATCTATTTTTTCTGGGTCAAACCCCATTTAGAGCATTTTGTCTACAGCTCAGGAAGGATTCAGACAAAGTAAAACAGGTTCAAGCAAGGGCAACAAGTATGATAAGAGGACTATAAATTAAGATTTATCAATGCAGGTTGAAGACATTGCATGGACTTTGCATTAAGAAGATAAAATAAAAGCCAGGTAGCACTTCTTAAATAGATCACACTGAGAATACTGTTAAATACTGTTCTCTATCATCCTAGAATATGGGAAATAAATAATTTGTTACAGGAAGAAAAATTTTGTCTGTAAAGATTGAAGCTGACAAGACAAGGGCCTAGGTAACTAGGAAGGCAGGCAAATAGATAGACAATGATGCAGATAAATTACAATCATGAATATCTGGTTTATTCTGTGCAGGATAAATAACTTGCATAAAAGGAAGCAAAATGAATTGTAGATGGTGAACTGCATGAGAACTGGGTCTACAGTCAATGTTTATATCACCCAACAAGCAATAATAAATAACTAATAAAAAGTGGCTCAGTTTTGTTTTGCTTTTCACAGCAGTTATTCCCTATACCAGTCACAATCCTATTAGATAAGACATGTGTACATATATCTATCTCTATCGCTATCTCTCTATCTAGCTATCTATTTATCTCTCTCTCTCTCTCTCTCTCTCCATATATATATATTTCTTTGCTTGAGAGGCACGAAGCTGAAGAAACAAGCCTGAAGATGATGAGTGAGACCTCATCGAAACGTCGCCAAGATACTCTCAACCTTACACGGGAAAAGACCCGAAAATGTCAAGACCTACATACCTATACCCGTGAAAACCTACGAAAACATATATATATACATATATGTAGATCTTTGGTTATTCGGGTTTTCTCCCGCGTAAAATTGGAAGTGTCTTGGCAACGTTTCGACGAAGTCTCATTCGTCATCTTCAGGCTTCAGCTTTATGCTTCTGGGAGCAATGTGTAACTGCAGCTGTTTCTTCCTTTTTAACTGCTAGTGGGGGTTTGAACTGATTGGGTGGGAGCTTGGCTGTGCTCTGATTGGATGGGGGTTTTTTGGTGCTCTGATTGGATGGGGGTGTGTTGGCAATGACAGGTGAGAGGGGTGATCCCATGGGTGCTCCTTCTATTTGTTTGTATTTTGTCCATTATAGATGAAGTATGTGTTGGATAGGCAGTGGTTGGTCAGATCTAGGATGTGCTTGGGGGGGTTATATTTGTTTTGGATAGCTGTCAAGGCTTCTTTGATTGGCACTTGGGTGAAGAGGGATATGACATCTCCTCTCACCTGTCATTGCCAACCTCTACATGGAACACTTTGAAACCCAAGCTCTAGGAAAATCTGATCACAAACCCAAACTCTGGCTCAGATACGTAGATGACACCTTCATAATCTGGCCACACGGGAAAGAAAAACTTGACAACTTCCTCACACACCTCAATAGCCTACACCCCAAAATACAGTTCACCATGGAAACAGAAGTTAACAACCAACTTCCCTTCCTAGATGTCTTAGTCTACAGGAAACCCAATGGCTCCCTAGGACACACCATCTACCAGAAGAAAACACACACAAACCGCTATCTGCACGCACTCTCACACCACCACCCAGCACAGATCAACTCCGTAGCCAAGACACTCATCTCCAGAACAAAACGCTTAGCTGACGAACAACAGCTAAAAACCGAACTACACACTCTCACAAACGTACTAACATCCAATGGATTCCAGAGAAATAAGATTACCAAACTAATCCAAAAAGAACCCCCCACTAAAATCCAAGACAGAGAACAAGAAAACGGCACAGCCCTCCTCCCATATATAAAAGGCACCACAGACAGAATCAGCAAGATCCTCCACAAACACAACATCAAGACAGCATTCTGCACAAACCGAAAAATATCCACCATCCTAAGAAACCCCAAAGACAAAATTGAGTTAGAAAATCAAGGAGTATATGAAATCCCATGCACCGCCTGCCCCACCACATACATTGGACAAACCAACAGAAGAATAAGTGCACGATTGAAGAACACAAGAACTCATTCAAAAAGAGGAACCAACTTCTTCCTGGTCCAACACCTTAAAGCCACAGGACACGATATTGACTTTAAAAGACCAGAACTATCGCCAAAACTGAACACTTTAACAACAGAATAATCAGAGAAGCCATCGAGATAGAAAACGCCCACACAGCATGAACAAACGAGATGATACCTCCGCCTACCAGCCATTTGGAAACCCGCCCTTATTGACAAACGAGTCCCTAACACGAGGAATGACACCAGACCCACACTCACAAGGTCCACACAGGATGTCACCACCGCACATCCACCCAGAAAGCAGACCCAAACCCACACTGATCATAAAGCACGACCAAGGACCAGAAGCCAGACCGCAGCTGCAACATTAGCCATTTCAAACCCCTCCAAACCATTCATGCAGCAGACTGACACCCACTATGAAGATGTGGCACGACCACGAAGCCGGACAACAGCTGTGCAGCTCACCAGCTCAAATCCCCCTGCAGCACAGACTAGACTGAGCATAACCAAGCCCCCACCAACACAGGACACACCCCCAGCCAATCAGAGCACCAAAAAAAACCCCATCCAATCAGAGCACAGCCAAGCTCCCACCCAATCAGTTCAAACCCCCACTAGCAGTTAAAAAGGAAGAAACAGCTGCAGTCACACATTGCTCCCAGAAGCATAAAGCTGAAGCCTGAAGATGACAAATGAGACTTTGTCGAAACGTCGCCAAGATACTTCCAATTTTACGCGGGAGAAAACCCGAATAACCAAAGATCTACATACAAACACCCGCGAAAACCTCAGAAAACATATACATATATATATACATACATATACATACATACATACATACATATATATATATATATATATATATATATATATGTATGTATGTATAATATATATATATATATTTTCTGAGGTTTTCGCGGGTGTTTGTATGTAGGTCTTTGGTTATTCGGGTTTTCTCCCACGTAAAATTGGAAGTGTCTTGGCGACGTTTCGACGTTTGGATTTATCATACAGATCTGAAATGCTTCTAAAAATGCAGTTACTTTGGTGTCATTTTTTTAAAAAAGAAATAAATTAGACCTACCATTTCACTAAAACAGCATCTGTAAAAGAGCACTCTAATTGATATTGGGTAAAAGTTAGCATTAGCTGAAGAGCTGCTGAAGCCATTTAACTGCAGTGGAATAGTACTGGGTAAGCTCCTAAATTCACCAGTAATTGCTTTAATTGATACCTCCAAAAAAAATGTCTATAGCACCCCACTCACATAATTTGATGTCTCTCAGGGTCAACTAAGGCAGCCAGCCTTAGCTGGCTGGAAATAGCCATCCTATCTTCCATTTGTGCTGTTATATTCTTCCTGAAACTGCCAGAAAGTCTACTATAGATTGTCTCATTGTACCAAATAATTCTAAAGGGGATTAATTAAAATAACCAGTGTGGTTCAGTGGCTCCAATATTGGGCTAAGGCCAAGAAGATCCAGTCTATGCTTGGCCATGGAAGGTTACATATTGCATTAGTCATTCTCACTCAATTACTTATCTCATTGGTTTGTTCTTGTAATAAAATTGGAGGACAGAATGTTATGTTTTTTGTGTTGAGCGTCTGGAAAAAAGTGAGATACAAGTCAAAGCAAACCATAGTAGAAGGTTGAATAATAATTAGTAAAGCATTATGTCACAAAAGTTTAGTTTATTTAACATTCTTTTTATTATACTTTTCTATTTTAAATGCACTCAAAGCTGCCATCAAGATAATAAAAATAAATAAAAATGTAGCTTATAATTAAAAACTACAAAGTTTACATTGAGAATAATACAATATAGCCAAGTTTAAGACAACTCAATGCAACCAGCATAAGTGAAGAAAATCTTTACCTTATGCTGCCTGAAAAGTTTGCTTTCATGAGAATATAAGAGGTATAGTCACTTGGATGGAACCTCCCCATCTATTCTTCTAGGCTGTACAAATAAATACTAAATACTAAAACACAAGGAATTTATACGAAATATGGAAAAAGAAATGGACTTTTTTTCCAAAGAGAAAAGAAGAAACCTCATTACAAAAGGTATGGGAGACTGCTTAGGCATATATTTAGGGACTAGCTATAACATCTACAGGGGAGGGAAAACAAGAAAAAGAAACAAAACCAAAAGATGTTAGCAGACGAAAACAAGAGACTAGAATTAGTACTACAGAAAAAACAAAACAAGAAGATTTTAAAAGATCAAATGGAACTAATAAAACATAAAATGAATCTACTAGATAAAGAAGAATTGGCACAAAAAAATCAAAAATGCTAAACAATTTTTTTTTTTTGAAAATGCGAATAAACGAGGAAGATGGTTGGCATACAAATTGAAAACAGAGAAAGAGAAGAAATTGATACATAGGCTGGTAGATGAGATAGGAAGTTTATATTACCAAAATGAGGATTAAAAAATAACAATTCAAGACTATTATGAAAAGCTGTATCAGCAAGAGAAAGTTTCAGAAGAGAAAATTAAAAAATATTTGGAAAAGGTGGAACTACCTAAAATACCAGAAACAGTGAAAGCTATGTTAAATGAACAAATATCAATGATGGAATTGTCAGAAGCTATTAAGAGACAAAAGAACAATAAAACACCAGGACCATATGGGCTACCGGCAGAATTTTATAAATGTTTACAAGATACTTTAGACCCATCAGTGTTGGAAGTCTATAATGAAGTATTGATTGATGCGAAGGTGCCAAATTCATGGCTGGAAGCAAATATTACTCTGATTCTGAAAGAAGACTCAGATTTAATGCAGATAAAAAACTATAGACCCATATCTTTACTGAATGCTGACTATAAATATACGCTTCAATAATGGCAGAGAGATTAAAAAGGTTTCTAAATGAACTTATACATCTAGACCAAAATGCCTAAGAGACATATTAAAAACAATATGAGAATGATTTTAAATATGTTGGAATATTATGAAGCACATCCTGGAAAAGAAATGGCATTGATTTTAGATGCATAGAAAGCATTTGACAACATGAATTGGCAATTTATGCTGACCCAACTAAAATTTATGGACTTTGGTGAGAGATGTTTTAACGTGATAAAGGCAATATACAACAAACAAACAGCCAAGGTGATGGTAAATGGAGATACAACAGAGAATTTTAGTATAAAATTTAGTATAAAAAAAGGCACAAGACAAGGATGTCCATTATCTCCTTTACTATTTATATTGGAAATGTTAGACAAGATATAGAAATTAAAGGTATGGAAATAAAAAAGGAACAATAAAACAATAAAAAATACAGGCATTTGCAGATGACTTGGTCTTTATCTTGGAAAACCCACAAAAAATGGATTTAAACTAATTAGGAAAATGGAAGAATATGGTGAAGTTGCAGGACTGAAAATAAATAGAAAACACCAAAATAATAATTAAAAATGTCACAGGCATATAGGAAAAAGAACTAATGAGGAAAATAAGTATACAGATAGTCAAGAAAGTTAAATATTTAGGAATTCAATTAATGACAGGGTGGGTAAAGATTAAAGAACATAATTATTATAAACTGGCAGAACAAATTAAAATGGATTTGGAGAAATGGAAAAATCTACAATTATCATTGATGGGAAGAGTAGCTACCATAAAAATAGAAATAGCACTTAGACTTATATACTGCTTCATAGCGCTTTACATCCCTCTCTAAGCAGTACAGGGTCAGCATATTGCCCCCAACAATCTGGGTCCTCGTTTTACCAACCTCAGAAGGATGGAAGGCTGAGTCAACCTTGAGCCTGGTGAGATTCAATCTGCCAAACTGTTGGCAGCCAGTTATCAGCAGAAGTAGCCTGCAGTATTGCACTCTAACCACTGCGCCATTGTGGCTCAAATGAATATCTTGCCAAGATTCTTCTTCTTCTTTTTGTGCAATATTTTATTTATTTTTTTTTATTTAATTTTGTCAAAACAATATATACAAGCATAACACTAAAAGATTATATAATGTATAAACAAATATATGAGGAGAAACAAGGAAGTATAAGTATATATATATATATATATATATATATATATATATATATATATATATATATATATATATATATATATATATATATATATATATATATAAAGAAACAAAAGGACAGGCACGGTAGGCACGTTTGTGCTCTTATGCACGCCCCTTAGAGTCCTCTTAGGAATGGGGTGAGGTCAACAGTGGATAGATTTTGTTTAAAGCTTTTGGGGTTATGAGAAGAGACCATAGAGTCAGGTAATGCATTCCAAGCACAGATAATTCTGTTGCAGAAATCATATTTTCTGCAATCCAAACTGGAGCGGTTGACATTAAGTTTAAATCTGTGGTAGCTCTTGTGTTATTGTAGTTGAAACTGAAGTAGTCATTGGCAGGAAGGACATTACCATAAGGGGCGTGCATAAGCGCACAAACGTGCCTACCGGTCCTGTCCTATTGTTTTTCTTCTCTTCTTCCTATATATGTTTATATGTGTATATACCATATAATCTTTTTGTATGATGTTGTGACAAAAATAAATAAATAAAAAAAATTACAATGGATGATTCTATGAGCTAAAACCAGGTCCTGTCGAAGGTGATGGAGTTCCAAGCTTTCTAACCCCAGGATTTCAAGTCTGGTGGAATAAGGTATTTTGTTGGTTGTGGAGGAGTGGAGAACTCTTCTCGTAAAATACCTCTGGACACGCTCAACTGTATTGATGTCAGAAATATGGTATGGATTCCAGACAGGCGAGCTGTAATCAAGAATTGGCCTAACAAATGCTTTATATGCTCTAGTCAGCAGTGTCCAATATCCATCACTGAACATTGGTGATCATATTGGCAATCCTATTTTTGTCAAAGCTGCAAGAAAAAGTGCTGCTGAGTTTTGTCCAAACCAGTCCCTTAGGTTTTGAAGCCATGATGTTCTTCTACTGCCTGAACCTTGTTTGCCTTCAATCTTTCCCTGGAGGATTAAGTGAAGGATGCCGTATTTTTCTGGGTGTCACATCACATGTCCAAAATATCCTAACTTTCGCTTTTTAATGGCTTTTTTTAATTGCCAGGATTACTATATTTACTTCAAACAATAGCAATAAAACTGGAAAAAATATTTTGAAGAATTAAATAAAACAATATTAAAATGTATTTGGCAAGGGAAAAAAGCAAGGATAAGTTTGAAAATATTGCATGGTTCTAAAAATAGAGGTGATTTTGGGCTACGAGATTGGGTATTGTACTACTAGGCTTTGATACTTACCATATTTTTCAGAGTATAAGAAACTCTGGACTATAAATGCACCTACTTTTTGGGGGGAGGAAAACAAGAAAAAAATCTGCCTCTGCCTCTGCCTTTCAGCAATTTGGCTCCTTGCAGCAAACAGCAAACAGTTTGCTGTAGTTTCATTTTCATTTTCAGCACAGCCTGATTAGCACAAGAAAAAAAGTCTGCCTCCTAGCATTTTGCCTCTTTGCAGCAAACAATGGAGGCGCACGGCAATAGGCAATGGCATTCCCTGCAGCCTGAAACAGCTGACTGGCATTTTCCATGCACTCTTGCTTTGCCTTTTTGTCGCCAGCAAAAATGGTGGGAAGAAGAATTTTCCCTAATTACCACCCCCAGGTGCCCTCACTTTCCTCAAATTCCCCAAGGATTTATTTGCCTATCTGATTTCCAGCTCTATTGTGTTTCTCACCTCCGTATATAGGGAAATGAAAGTTTGTTGGGTTAGAAAAAAAGTTCAATCAATTCCAACTTTTCATGAAGAAAAAGATCTTGAGAAGTTGGAATTAATTGAGTGAAATTTTTTTTAGTCTCACAAACTTTCATTTTTCTGCAGGCGAAGGCAAGAAATGCGACAGAGCTGGAAATCAGGTAGGCAAAGAAATGCTTGGGAGAAGCGAGAGCATCTGGGTGGTGGTGGGTGGGTAAAGCTCTGTGGCACACTACTGCATTTGGACAATGGAGAGGTCAACACAAGGTAAAGAGGCCACTTTCACTCTCTTCCCCTACTCCTCTTCCTTCTTTCATGCTGCCTGCTCCATTTCCTGTTCCTACGTTGCAGTCAGTGGTTCCGTCAGTGGCAAACAAAACAGCCCCTTCTTCTCCTTGTAGCACTGAGCTCCTTGGCTTTTGAAATCCTGCTTCTCCAGCTGCCGAGCCCAAGCAGCTGGTCCAAAAGTGCTGAATTTCAAAAGCCAAGGAGCTCAGTGCTAGAAGGAGAAGTGCCAGGAAGCCATTGGCAAGTATCACAGGGCATTGCTGGAGCTCAAGGGGCTATTGCTGGCCCAGGAAAATTCCGAGGACACCGCTTCAACTGCCTCCTCCATGGGGGCTACCAACCTGGCAAACTCTTGGACGAACAGAGGCAGCATCAAAATCAATTGTTACAGCAATCTGGCAGGTATAGGGTGGTGACTTTTGAGGGTTTTGGCCTCAGGGTGAGTGGGAAAGGTGGGGAGAATGGTGAGGGAAGAAGGAAAAATTATTATTTTTAATAGATTAGAAAATGGTGGCTCAGCAGACTAAGTCTGTCTGTTATTAACACAGCTGCTTGCAATTACTGCAAGTTCAAGTCCCACCAGGCCCAAGGTTGACTCAGCCTTCCATCCTTTATAAGGTAGGTAAAATGAGGACCCAGATTGTTGGGGGCAATAAAAGTTGACTTTGTATATAATATACAAATGGATGAAGACTATTGCTTAACATAGTGTAAGCCGCCCTGAGTCTTCAGAGAAGGGTGGGATATAAATTCAAATTTAAAAAAAATAATATGAGGGACTTTTGAGGAGAAAGCCTTGCACGTTTGTGGTGTTGGAATGGATTAAATGGCAACTCCTAGTCAAACCTATAGATGACAGGTGCTTGATGGCGACCAGGAAGGTTGCACCGGAGAAATGCTCTCTGTAAAGGGGCTCTTTTGAGCTCTTAGGAGAGCAGTTTCCCCGAAGATTCTTTGCTGGCGATACTCCAGAGCCGAAGGTTTTTCCAGGCTGCCGTGGATTGAGGCTGCCGAGGTTCCTTCAGGCTGCTGAGGACTCAGGCGCTGGGCGAAGAGTCGGAGACCGCCGGAGCCGGGACTGCCGCTGCCGTGGGCCGTCGACTGAAAGAGGCTGGAGCTGCCCGCTACCGCCGGAGCCGCCGCCAGCCCTGTGACTGCCGCTGCCGCTTGTGCCGCCACCGGAGCCGCCGCCAGCCCCGAGACTGCTGCTACCACTGGTGCCGCCGGAGCCGCCACCGGAGCCGCCGGAGTCACCGGAGCCGCTGGAGCCGCCGCCAGAGCCGCCGCCAGAGCCGCCGCCAACCCCGAGATTGCCGCTGCCGCTTGTGCCGCCGGAGCCGCCGCCAGACCCGAGAGACGCCCGAAACCACTAAAGCCACCCCGCCAGACCCGGGACTGCTGCTGCCGCTGCCGCTGCCGCTGCCGCTACCGTGAGTCGCGCCGCTGCCATCACCGCCCTCCATCATCGCCCTCCCTCACTGCTTCTAACTTTAAATTTCCCACCAAGGAGATAAAAGCCCAGCAACATTAACATCAACCCTAATCAACCTATCCCCCAATCGGCAGGACTGCTGCAGGACTACTGGTGAGTTCCTAGGAGACTCCAGTCTCCCGGCCTCTACTGTCTTTTTGAATCTCCCGCCATTACAGCCACCTGTAAAGAAGCTTCTTCAACCACCCTTTCTCACCATTTTAAATTTCCCGCCAAATCTCACTGTTACCATAGTGACTCCCCATTACCATAGCAACTGCCAAATTGATTACCATTTAAAGTTAAAGAGAGAGATATAAAATCAAAGATAATTGATTAAGTGACAGATACTTAATCATTACTAAAATTGGAATGTGTGTGAAATAAAACAAAGGAATAAGAAAGATCATCATTATGCCAGCCAGAAAATCAAACGCTGATAAAATCTTAGAATCAAGATTAACAACTATTGAACAAAACATAGATAAAAGATTACAAGCTATTGAACAAAACCTAGAAAAAAGAATTCAAAATATTGAACAAAACCTAGAAAAAAGAATTCAAAATATTGAACAAAACTTAGAAAAAAAAATTCTATCAGTTATTGAACAAAGTTTCACAGATTTGATAAAACAAATTTCAACACTAAAAAATGAAAACTCTAATGATCTAAATCTCTTCCAAACTCATCTATCATCACAAAATATACAACTTACAACTCAACCTAGACAACAAATTAATACAACACAACCCAAACAACAAACAACTACTAATCAACTAATCAGAGATGCAATAGAGAGAGGACAAAAAATAAATAATGCAATATTATTTGGACTTGAAAACACAAACGAACCAGATATCAATAAGATTCACAACATCATTGGAAATTATAATTCATCAACCATCTCCCCAAATGAAATAATTGCTGTCTCCAGAGATGGACCAGAATATAAAAACAGCGATGGGACAACAGCACCAAGATTTTGTAGAGTTACATGCACTAATGAGGACAGTAAACGCAAATTCATAAATACTATAAACTCAATTGCTAAATCCAACCCTACCTACAGTAAACTTAGATCACGTCCTGATCTATCCTTTCTACAACGGATACGTTCTCGTGAACTTCGCACAGAACTTAAAAGAAGACAAGACAATGGTGAATCCAACCTATACATCGACTACCATGCTGATTGCATAAAAAATAAAACCTGCAATCAAAAAATCACCTCCAAACCCCCCATCACCCATAACAATCAACCAGCCATCCCAGTATTCAATCAAGTACCCATCCCCCTACCTCCCATTCAACCAACCATCTTACCAACTATCCAACCAACAGCCATCCAATCAACAATCCAACCAGCCATCCAACCAACCATCCAACCAACCATCCAAACAGCCATCCAAGCAGCCATCCAAGCAGCCATCCAAACATCCATCCAACCAGCCATCCAAACAGCCACCCAACAATCCACCCAACCAGCCATCCAAACAACCATCCAACCAAACACCCAAACTACCATCCAACCATCTATACAACCATCTATTGTCCACAACCCCAACCTACTAACACCCAAAACTAGGTATGCACGCCTTACCTCTTCAACACCAATCATATCAGATCTCAAATGCAAATTGATAAATGCAAGAAGCATAGTCAACAAATTACCTGAATTTATCCTCTTATTAAACAGTGGCACATTTGATATCATTTTTGTTTGTGAAACATGGCTGAATTCATCCCTTCCTGACTCCACTATCTCAAACAAAGCATATCAAGTCGATCGATCAGATCGGAAAACCAAGAGGTGGTGGAGTGGCTATCTTTACAAAAGACACTGAATCTAAAAATATCCAAGTAGCACATAAACTCTCTCTTCCTGAAACTATAGTATCGACCTATCCCTTGACACTACTCTTGATTCTTACTATGCTACAGAGCCCCCGACTATGACATTACCCACGCAAATATGCTAACCTCAATGCTAACATGGACTACCTCTTGCCCATACCCTCTTATCTTCCTTGGTGACTTAAATCTACCTCTCATTAACTGGACAACCAATGAATGTTCAACTGACCCAATCCATACTACACTATACAACGCTGTTACAAACCTAGGTCTTGAACAACTTGTAACTAACAATACAAGACTCAACAACTGCCTTGACCTCATCTTCTGCAACAATCCAAACTCAATTTACGGACTACAAATTAAAGAACCTTTTTCAAACAGTGACCACTGCATGATTGATTTTCGTCTCAATATACGTCCATACTTAAATCGTCATAACAACAGAACTCCCAACTACAACTTCAAGAAAGCCAATTACGACCTTATAAACAACGATCTTTCACTTCTGAACTGGCAAAATCTGTTTGCAACCTGCATAACCGCTGATGACCTCTATAGAATCTTCCTACTTGAAATCAATAGAGTCATTAAATTATATGTACCACGAATGACTACCATGTCCAAGAAAACAAACTACCCATATCAATAAAAAGCTTCAATCAAAAAAATCCTCTGGAAAAGAAACAAAAAGGCTATGTTACAAACTTCAGAAACCGTTACAGAAACATATGCAACCAAATTAAAACTGAATGCACAAATTACCACACCAAGCAAGAAGAGAACCTTCTACGCACAAATTCTAATCGTGCCTTTTATAATTTTGTCAACAGTAAACTTAAAGATTCAAGATCCATCCGACCACTAAAAGATTCTAACAACAAAGAATGCAATGACGAAACAGTCAAAGGAAACCTCTTCAACATTTTCTTTGGCTCAGTTTTGTTAACTCCGATAACACATATCCAACATTCCACAAACGAACCAGCAATGACTATGATGATTTAACTCATATAGATTTCACAGAAGACAACGTTGGTAAAGCTCTTCACAACTTAAAACCATCGCTTTCTATTGGACCTGATGGTCTATGTGCATATTTCTTAAAAAAACTTTCCATTAATATAGCTGAACCCCTAAGTATTATCTTTGATAAAGCTTTCACTACCAGTTCTCTTCCCAAACTTTGGTCACTAGCCACAGTCATCCCCATCTTCAAAAAAGGAGACCCCAGCTTAGTCGAAAACTACAGACCGATCTCCCTTTGCTGCGTCACCTGCAAAGTCATGGAATCTATCATCAATCAATCCATTACCTCACACTTAGAAACTAACAACCTACTCTCCAACAAACAATTTGGTTTCAGGAAAAAGTTATCATGTAACTTACAACTTCTCCACTGCAAAAACATATGGACTTCAAATCTAGATCAAGGCAAATCAATAGATGCAATCTACATAGACTTCTGCAAAGCTTTTGACTCAGTAGTACACGATAAACTTCTCCTTAAACTAACATCCTATGGCATCTCAGGACCCCTCCACAAATGGATATCTGCTTTTCTGTCTAACAGACAACAAGTGGTCAAAATTGGCAATGCTTTATCAAATCCTGTTCCTGTCAAGAGTGGCGTTCCTCAAAGCAGCGTCCTTGGACCAACACTCTTTATTCTATACATTAATGATCTTTGTGACCATATCTCAAGTAATTGTGTTCTCTTTGCTGACGATGTCAAACTATTTAACACCACAGACAACACTTCTATCATTCAAAATGACCTTGACCATCTAACCGCTTGGTCTAAAAATTGGTAGCTCCAAATTTCAACCAGCAAATGCTCAGTCTTACATATAGGAAAAAAGAACCCTAAAACTAAGTACATACTAGATGGACATTACCTTACAGACGACCCCCATCCCGTTAAAGACCTTGGAGTTTTCATGTCAAATGATCTAAGTGCCAAAGCCCACTGCAACTACATAGCAAAAAAGCTCTAAGAGTTGTAAACCTAATTTTATGTAGCTTCTTTTCCAAAACAGTACACTACTAACCAGAGCATATAAAACATTTGCTAGACCAATTCTAGAATACAGCTCACCTGTTTGGAACCCTCACCACATCTCTGACATCAATACAATTGAACGTGTCCAGAAATATTTTACAAGAAGAGTTCTCCATTCCTCTGAAAACAACAAAATACCTTATCCCACCAGACTTGAAATCCTAGGCTTAGAAAACTTGGAACTCCGTCGCCTTCGACAAGACCTAAGTTTAACTCACAGAATCATCTATTGTAATGTCCTTCCTGTCAAAGACTACTTCAGCTTTAATTGCAATAATACAAGGGCAACCAATAGATTTAAACTTAATGTAAACCGCTTTAATCTAGATTGCAGAAAATATGACTTCTGCAACAGAATCACCAGTGCTTGGAATACTTTACCTGACTCTGTGGTCTCTTCCCATAATCCTAAAAGCTTTAACCAAAAACTTTCTACTATTGACCTCACCCCATTCCTAAGAGGACCATAAGGGGCGTGCATAAGCGCACAAACGTGCCTACCGTTCCTGTCCTATTGTTTTTCTTTTCTTCTTCCTATATATGTTTATATGTGTATATATCATATAATCTTTTTGTATGATGTTGTGACAAAATAAATAAATAAAATAAATAAATAAATAAATGAAACCTCATATAGACAAACCCTATAGATTTTAAGTGTTGGAATTAAGCTCTTTGAAACTTTTGGAAGTATTAACTTTTGGTGACTGAGAGCAAAAGGTATTTAATGACAGTACATTAGAAGTACCTTAGAATTGAAAACAACAATTTTTGGCAAGGATGCTTTATAAAAATAAAAATATTGAACCTTGTTTCCAAACAATTACTTTGTACTGTATTAAATTATTTAAATAAGCTCATGTGATAACTTTTCCTACAAGCTGTTCATGTTGACTGTTTTGATAGGTTCTCTGAATTTACAGAAAGAATTCTCTGAGAAGGGTGGATTTGCAGTATTAAAAAAGAAGACAGAGAATGGTAATTTAATGATACTGGATCTCTATATGATCTACCAATTATCTGAGGCCTGGGATCCCTATTTGTGTTGGGTAACCCAGAGGGCCAATGTATGCCTCTGATACATACCTTATTAGTTGCTTGGCAATTTATCTATTCCACTTGTATGTTTTTATTCTTCAAAATATGTTTAAACTTTTTTAAAAATGGAAGCTGACTTGCTACAAAGAAAAATCCTCCAGAAAAATCATTTATTTCTTTATTTATATTCCATCATTATTTTTATAAGTAATTCCAAGCAACAAACATTCCAAATATCCCTCCTCCTCCTATTTTCCCCACCACAGTCCTGTGAGGTAGGCTGGGCTGAGAGAAGGAGTGATTGGCCCAAAATCAACCAGTCAGCTGTTAACTTACTGAGCCATTTCTGAAGTTTCCTGCAATGTGAAAAAGAAAGCTATCTGCAGCCAATGTTTTGTTTAGAAACATTTAGTGTCCACCTGTCTTAAAAAAACAGAAAAATTATAAGTGTAGGAATTTGCATTGCTATGGTGGATAGGGATGCATTTGTCAGCAATTCTTTAAACAAATACGGCTTTTTCAGGGAAAGAAAGACAGCTGCATAATCCCAGGAAGCTGCATAATCCCAGGGAAAAAATGCAGCTGCCTTAAAGAATTGCAAACAGGTGCAGCATTCCTTTCTCTGTGCTCTCCAAAATATTTTTTTTTTCATTTGAATCAATATAAAATAAAGAAATGTTATTTGAAACAGGTGCTTTGTAAACTTATTTGTAGCACGTCTTCCCAGTCACTGTTTTGCAAATACATTCACAACAATATATATGCACCAGAATCCAAATATAGGGTCCCAACTTTAGGTGACATTTATGGCTACTTATTTTTTTTCTACAAGTAGTAAAGAAATGAGTGAGAAATCATGTTTATAATTATTTCTGAAGTGAAAGAAACAATTATATAAAAGGCTTCAAATTTAATTTAATATATAATTGCAATTAAGCCAAAGATGCAAGTCCAATAAATTAGAATTTGCTCATAGAAATTCCCAGATTAACCCATGACTTCTCCAGCAAGTGATAGGAAAGCTCTTTTTCCACCTAAGGCACAGAAGAAATAGTACTGAGTTAAGTAGACTATAAGCATAAAGGTAAAAAATGATATAGGCAGTGTTATCTTCATTTTAGATGTCTCAAGGGTTTTGTGGTTCTCTATATTTTCTTTTCTGTGGGAAACAGGTCCAAATGGCTCTTTGAGTGTTTAATATGGCAGGCTCCTGCTCTGGGGTGGATAGGTGTGTAAAAGGCAGCACTGATCACTGATCAAACAGCACTAGAACAGGCACTAAGCACCAGATCCATAGAAGCAGAGATTTAACACACTAGATAGAACACAAGGGGGATCAGTATCTCTCAGCTGAAAGATGGATGGACTTTAACTCCCAGAGTTCCCCAGCCAGCCCCTCGATGTGAGTGATGTCGAGTTGGACATGCCCACCCAGTCACA
This sequence comes from Ahaetulla prasina, assembly GCF_028640845.1. Taxonomy (NCBI): domain Eukaryota; kingdom Metazoa; phylum Chordata; class Lepidosauria; order Squamata; family Colubridae; genus Ahaetulla; species Ahaetulla prasina. The sequence goes on from NC_080542.1 coordinate 95,641,664, forward strand.
TGACTACCCAGTCATGACTATCCAGTCACCTGATCACCCAGCTTCACCCAGCCAGCCAGAGAACCAGTTGCTAAATTATTTGAATCTCACCAGTGCAGCCATTATAAGTGAAGAAAATCTTTATCTTATGCCACCTGAAAATATTGCTTTCATGAGAATATAAGAGGTATAGTCATTTGAATGGAACCTACCAATCTGTTCTTCCAGGCTGTACAAATAAATAAGTAAATATCTCATTGATAAGTGTCAATAAAATCTGAAAAAGCTTTACATGAAATATAAACATCAGCAACATTTGTATGAGAGGCAGATTAGGAAAAGGAAGAGTAAAGCCCTTTACAAAAAGTATTTGAGATATTAGCAGATAGCTTATTAAACCAACACATTAATGAATATTATTCCCGCTGAGATCCAGGTACTTCTGACCTTGTCTTTTTAAGATCTTTTTTAAGATCTTTTTGAAGATCTGGTTGGTTTCAGTTGAATGTTCTGTTACATCTTTTGTTTATTTTTTAGTATTTTGTTTTAATTGTGTGCCATACTGAGATTTTTGAAAAAACAATTATATAGACTTCTGGCTGATGTTGTGGCAGTATCGGAAGTGAGAAGCGGATCTCTGTGCTCCCATGCTGAGTTCTCCCTGTTAGAGGGATCTGAAAGGAGCTACACCGACCCTGTAGGGGTGGTGAAGAAAAGAGGGGAACCCTGTAGTTCAGGGAGAGCAGCAACTTTCCTGTTGGACTCAGGGCTTCTTCCATGGATGAAATCTACTTACCTCCCTTACTGGTTTGGAAGTATGTGCTGCGCATGTGTCAGATGCAATTTTGGACCCTCTGTGCATGCACAAAGCCTTCTGCACATGCACAGAGGGTAAAAAACAGGTTACTTCCTGATGTCCGGGTGGGTGGGTGGAGCCTCACACTGCCACCACTATCAGTTCTCCGAATCACCCCCCGCCACCGCTACTGGTTTGCCCGAATCAGTACAAACCGGTAGCATTTCACCCCTGGCTTCTTCCCTCTCCCTTGACGAGGCTGCCACAAAACTGGGATAGCCAAAGCAACAAAGAAACATGATAATTACCATAGAGAGAAAAATCTTAGACCTGAAAGAAAGGAACTAAGGGGAGAAAATCTAAAGACCTTTTGAAACGTAGAAAATTGGACTTTTTAATTGGGCAAGCATTGTTTTGGAAAGGCATTAAAATGCTGGACTATCTACTTGAATTTACTTGAATAGTTGACTTTGCTTCCATAAACTGAACTAAATTTGGATCAATTACCGTATATACTCAAATATAAGCCGATCCGAGTATAAGCCGAGGTCCCCAATTTTACCCCAAAAACTGGGGTAAACTGGGGACTCGAGTATAAGCCGAGGGTGGGAAATGAGGCACCTACCGGTCGGCGAAACCCTCCCTCCCTCGGCCGAGAAGGCTGGCGGCTCCCCCGCCCCGCCCTCTCACTGCACCGGCAGGGCTTCCCCGCGCTAAAGCAAAAGCCCGCCAAGTTCGCGCCGGCCGGTATAATGTGAAAAAAACGAAAAAAAAAAACTCGAGTATAAGCCGTATATACTCGAGTATAAGCCGAGGGGACGTTTTTCAGCACAAAAAACGTGCTGAAAAACTCGGCTTATACTCGAGTATATACGGTAAATCTGTAAGACTTGAAACAACACTGAAACTAAGCTGAGGGTGCCATCTACTGGTGAATGGAATATACCTTACAAGTTTAGAAAAAATTTTTGATGAGAGAAATAAAGAACATTCATCTGGGGGATTGTGGTGACACTTACTGTTCTATAACTAATTACTTTATGATTACTGGAGACTCTATTATGAGAATATGAAAGACTTAAGTAAAGCAAAATGATTTTTGACTTGCAGAAGCTTCCTGGACTATTTAAATGGAATTGATTAATAATTCTGAGATATAAAGGACTATGATTACTGAACTTTCTGAGGAGTAACATTGGACTGGAATATATTGCTTTTGGACTTGAGTAAGAACAGGACTTATTAAAGTAAGACAAGATACTTCATCGGGGAAAAGGAGGGAGATTTCAAGAGAAATCATGTTGATGTTTCAAAGCGTTAGTGGAAAAGAATCATAGAGAGGTAAAGTACCTAATGCAAGGCATATATGGGAAAATAGAAAATATGCTACAACTGATGATGAATGAAGATCAAAGAGTCTAGGAAAGAGAGGAGATAGCAGAAAGAACGGAAGAAGCGACAGAACAGACAAACCAGCAAAGAAAGCAAGAAGATGGGAAGAACATGATAAAGGTAATAATGACTGATGAAATAAACCAAGGGAAAATCACTTTAAGGATTTAAAAATGGAATTGGATAACTGGGAAGATACTTTTGAAAGGGAGATAGGGGCTTGGGTGGATATTCTGGAGACCTGGCAGCTTAGGAGGATAGAGATGGGAGAAATATTCAGTCTGAATGGTGAAGATATAGAGGTTGATAGAGATAAAAATCCAAGAGAGCCGTATGGGAAGCAAGCCAAAAAACTAATAAGAATTAAAACGGGTGAGAGATGATGGATAGAAAGGATGTGTGTGTGTGTGTGTGTGTGTGTGTGCAAGTTTTGGTATATTTGGGTCTTTTCCTATATAAGGTTGAGAGTATTTAGGCAATGTTTCAACGAGGTCTCACTCGTCATCTTCAGGCTGGAGTTTTTGGCTTTGTTCTCCAGCCTGAAGATGAGTGAGACCTCGTCGAAACGTTGCCTAAATACTCTCAACCTTACACAGGAAAAGACCCAAACATACTAAAACCTGCATACATATACCCATGAAAACCTACGAAAACAAACATATATATATATATATATATATATATATATATATATATATATATATATATATATATATGTGTGTGTGTGTGTGTGTGTGTGTGTGTGTGTGTGTGTGTGTGTGTGTGTGTGTCTTTGGTTATTCGGGTTTTCTCCCATGTAAAATTGGAAGTGTCTTGGTGATGTTTCGACGAAGTCTCATTTGGTTGGAGACCCCTGGCTTAGTCATCAATGAACTGGGAAGGTGTGAACCCTGCACAATTCTAGTTTTGCACCCCCAACTCAATTGCACATTGCTCCCAGAAGCACAAAGCTGAAGCCTGAAGATGACGAATGAGACTTTGTCGAAACGTTGCCAAGACACTTCCAATTTTACGCGGGAGAAAACCCGAATAACCAAAGACCTACATACAAACACCTGCGAAAACCTCAGAATATATATTCTTTTTTTCTAATATAGATGGCCTGATTAGAAATTTGAATAAAAGTAGAAATAAGAATACAAACCTTTATATAAAGCAATAGTTAGATGGAAAGAATGGAAGTTGAAAAAGGGTATTTATAAAGTATATTTAAATGATAGGAAGACTGGTACTTGAATGGCATATTGTGACTTTGAATAACTAAATAAAGAAGAGCTATGCCTTAATTAAACATGCGTATTAATATTAGGATTAGCAATAGTGAACTGATTATAATAGAGGTAGAAATAAGAAATAGGGGGAATGTTAGTAGATATAATTTTTATATATATATAATAGAATATAAGTAATAATTTGATGGAAAAGATCAGAGGGTAAAGATGGTATTACCAAGTATGCTTACAATATAATTGGCATTAAAATGGAATAATTACTTTAAAAAACCATGTATATTAATACTAGGATTATATAAGTTTGATTAACATAACAATTATTATGGTTATCGTTATTGATGTTTGTATCAAAATGAATTATGCCCAGGGGCTACAGTGTTCATGTATTGATATTGATGTATATTTAAAAATAAAAAATTAATAAAACGGGGGGAAGCAGTTATATAAATCTTCTCCTTCTCCTTCTCTGGCATTGTCAGAAGTTAAAAAAAACTTTCAGCCAGCAAACACTTATAAAAATTCAGATTTTGTGCAACAGGTAAACATACTGAATATAATCTGTTCTTGTACAGATCTCTTCATATATCCATTTTTATCCAGAATTCACTCTGGAAAAACATCATCTCAGAATCATTCTTGTATTCTTCACTAATTCTCTAAAACTATTATCATAGCAAGTCAAATCAATACTTTTAAATGTAGATTCTTTTCTCTGCCATAATACATATTATTAGAGTTATTAAATCTACATTTAATCATGTCATTCATTAATTCATGTTCTTTACCAGTTAATACATGTTGTTTACTATTTACTCTTATCCAAGTCAGAATCTTACTAGGCAATATTTTTTAATATTGACCCCTGCTTCTCATCATGGCTTTGATCAGTCAGAACTTTCATATAATATTATTTAATAATTTAAAAAGGTAGAGGAATAGATTTCTAGACTTAGTTGTACTACCATCACATGTTGCATTCTATGCCAAGTTATTATAATAACTTATATTGGTGGGATGGCGGAGGCAGCTCTTGAGAATATTATTTGGGGGGAATTCGATTCTGTGACTCCCGAGGACATGGACAGGATACCGAGAGGGCTAAATGCTACCACATGTTTATTGGACCCGTGTCCCTCCTGGTTGGTACTGGCCACACAGGAGGTTACACGAGGCTGGCTTCAGAGAATTGTTAACTCTTCTTTGAAGGAGGATATCTTCCCCACAGCCTTGAAAGAGGTGGTGGTGAGACCCCTCCTCAAGAAGTCTTCCCTGGATCCAGCTATTTTATCGAACTATCGTCCGGTCTCTAACCTTCGTTTTGTGGTGAAGGTTGTTGAGAGTGTTGTGGCACATCAGCTCCCTTGGTACCTGAATGAAATTGTTTATCTAGACTCGTGCCAGTCCGGCTTCCGGCCTGGGTACAGCACAGAGACAGCTTTGGTCGCGTTGGTTGATGATCTCTGGAGGACCCGGGATAGGGGTTGTTCCTCTATCCTGGTCCTACTTGATCTGTCAGCAGCTTTTGATACCATCGACCATGGTATCTTGCTGCAGCGATTGGGGGGGCCTGGGAGTGGGGGGCACTGTTTTTCGGTGGTTCTCCTCCTATCTCTCCGACCGCTTGCAGACAGTGTTGGCGGGGGGGCAGAGATCGACCGCGAGGCACCTCACATGTGGGATGCCACAGGGGTCGGTTCTCTCGCCCCTCCTGTTCAACATCTATATGAAGCCGTCGGGGGAGATCATCCGTGGTTTTGGGGTGAGTTGCCAGCTGTACGCTGATGACACTCAACTGTACATTTCCACCCCGGATCACCTCAACGAAGCCGTCGATGTGATGTCCCGGTGCCTTGAAGCCATTCGGGTCTGGATGGGGACGAACAGACTTCGACTCAACCCATCCAAGACGGAGTGGCTGTGGATGCCGGTGTTCCAGTACAGTCAGCTAGTTCCGTCGCTGACTGTGGGGGGCAAGTCACTGGCCCCCAGGGAGTTGGTTCGCAGCTTAGGCGTTCTCCTGGATACACGGCTGTCATTGGAAGAACACTTGACGGCCGTTGCCAGGGGAGCTTTTTATCAGGTTCACCTGATCCGCCAACTGCGTCCCTTCCTGGACCGGGATTCGTTATGCACGGTCACTCATGCCCTCGTTACCTCCCGCCTGGATTACTGCAATGCTCTCTACATGGGGCTCCCCTTGAAGAGCACCGGGAGACTTCAACTGGTACAGAAAGCGGCTGTGTGGGGGATAGAGGGAGCGTCTCGGAGCTTCCATATAACACCTCTCCTACGCAAGCTGCACTGGTTGCCGGTGGTCTTCCGAGTGCAATTCAAGGTGTTGGTGATCACCTTTAAAGCGCTCCATGGCATAGGACCAGGTTACTTACGGGACCGCCTACTGCCGCCAATAGCCTCCTATCCACCTGTGCGCTCCCACAGGGAGGGTCTCTTTGGGTTGCTAAACAATGTCGGCTGGCGGCCCCAGGGGAAGAGCCTTCTTTGTGGGGGCACCTACCTTATGGAACGAACTGCCTCTGGGGCTACGCCTTCTTCCCGACCTCCGGGCCTTTAAGCGTGAGCTCAAGACTTTTTTGTTTCACCGAGCAGGGTTGGTCTAAGAGTAATTTTTAATTGAGTGGTTTTATTACTTGTTATTTTAATATTTGGCCTTATGGTTTCAGATTTTTAAATTTCAAATATTGTGTTTTAATTTTTGTATATGTCTTTTTAACTTGGCTGTAAACCGCCCTGAGTCTTCGGAGAAGGGTGGTATAGAAATGTAAATAATAACTAAATAAATTAGTCAAGCTAGCATAATTTGGAAAGTATGCCACAAATGCAACCTAACCCTCATTTTAGTCTAAGCTTTCTCACACAATTCTGCACAAGCTAGTATCTTTTATCTAATCATTATCTTGCAAGTCAACATACTGTTGACTTTACTGCATTTAAAAATTAAGAGATATATAATAGAATCATAGATTTGAATGATACTATTAGGCTGTTGAGTGCAACTTCCTTTTTACTATAGGGATCTAAATTAAGATCTGACAGATGTCCATCTAGCTCCTGTTTGAAAATATCTAGTGAAGGGGAGCTCACCACCTGAGAGAGAATGAAGAATGAGCCTTCATTCCACCATGAAGTTCTTCCTAATATTCATTCAGACACTTCTTGTAACTTGAGGCAATTATTCCATGCCCTACTTGGCAGTTACAATATTCTGCTGAGTCATTTTCATCTTGTCTTCAATTCCCATTATAAGACTTTTTGCACAAGATATCTTACAGTTTATACCTTTTCAGTGGAATTTTGTTTTGTTAAATGAAAATATTCCTAAGTCTACGGAATCCAGATGAGAGAGATTTTACTTTTTTTTCCGATAGGTACCAATCTTTCTCACGTATTGATTTTATTTTAATTTCTAATGACTTGCTTTCAAGGGTGAAGAAAATGAAGATATTTCCGAGGTGTTTAACTGACCATAGCCCAGTATGGATGGAATTATTACAAGGGAAAAAAGGTGGTAGAACATGGAGGTTGAATGAAAATCTGTTTAGATATGAGGATAATGTAAATCATTGTAAGAAACAGTTGAAAGAATTTTTTGATTTTAATATGCACAAAGGGACACCTATAGGAACTGTGTGGGAGGCGAGTAAAGCTTTTATTAGAAGGATATTGATATACTTGGACAACAGGCAAAGGAATAATAAACAAAGGCAGCGTAGGTACTTGGAAGAAGAAATTCAAAGGAAGCAACAGTTATTAATTCAAAACCCACAAGATCACAAACTTAAAGAGGCTATAAAAATATTACAGAGTCAATTTAAACAGTACTACCTTGGCTAATTTTATACATGTATGTATTGCAAAGTGAATTAATTTCAGTGTGATGAAACAAACATATAGACTACTGATCAGTTATTAGTTATCAAACTTACTATAACCTTAATTTAAAAAAAAACAAATTTATTGACTTCAAGCTCTAGATAAACACAAAAATTCGTTTCTTGCCATTCAGAAATATTTTTTATCACGTACTCAAAGAAAAATTGATTACCATACTATTTTAAATATAGGGGAGTTTTGCCAAATTAGTCATAGATACTATTTTTTGGAAATGACTTTGATAATTTAGATTACACCATTTAGAATAATCACTAGAAATTTTAAAAATTATAGCTTCTAAAAAGTTAATTTGACAAGGGACACTGCCAGTATTTCAATAACACTCCCAGAATTTTTATTTATATGATGTTTTTGTGGATAGGTGCCTTTGTATATTTGTTGGGAAGCCATCTACTGCTACTTCCCTTGATTCTATTTATATTTACTATCCCAATCTACTCCACTCCATTTTGAGCTAAAAGCCTCTCATTTCCAATTAGAACTTGGCTGTTCCCCTGTCTCCCAATACAATTCTAAGTATTTATATTGGACATTGTTTTGTGAGTAATGTAACATGGTAGCTGCTAATTTCAAATAGAAATGGTAAATAGATAATATGCAGAATAAAAACGCAGAACTCTAAGTTCCGCAGGTATGGCGGAAGCGAGGGGTCATATCAAATTCCGGGAGCGCGTGCTCGATGTCTTAAAGCGATCACGCGCTCCGACCCCTTGGACTTTTCCCGTTCCCCGGATGGTCAGGATCCTCAGAGCCTGGGCCTTCGGTTGATGTTGTGCAATGCTCGGTCTGTGGTGAACAAAGCCCCCCTTGTTTGTGATCTTATACAGGGGGGTTCCGCGGACCTTATGGGCATTACGGAGACCTGGTTGGGCACTGAAGGGGGCGTGCCCCTTGTAGAGATGTGCCCGCCGGGTTTCCGTGCATTCCATCAGCCGAGGGCCCAGGGTAGGGGTGGGGGGGTGGCGGTTGTGATTAGAGAGAGTCTAGAGCCGAGGGAGACCACTGTACCTCAGATTGCCGGGTGCGAATCCCTCTTTGTGAGATGGGGTCGTAGGTGTCAGATGGGCTTGCTGATCACGTACCTGGCTCCTTGCTGCGTGACAGCTGCCCTGCCCGAGCTCCTGGAGATGCTGGCTGGGGTGGCAGTTGAGACCCCCAGACTTTTAGTCATGGGGGACTTTAACTTGCCATCTTCCGGCTCATCATCGACGGCAGCTCGGGAGTTCACGGCTTCCATGACGGCCTTGGATCTGACCCAAGTAGTTGATGGCCCTACTCACATTGGGGGTGGCACTCTGGACCTGATTTTTCTCTCTGGACAGTGGTTGAGAGATCTGGACTTAAAGGAAATAGTCATCGAACCTTTGTCATGGTCAGATCACTCTCTTCTTCGCTTGGACTTTCTGACCGCCATTCACCACCGCAGGGAGGCGGAGCCGACACGTTAGTTCCGCCCAGGCGCCTGATGGACCCTGATGGGTTCGGACGGAGCTTGGGCCGTTTCCTGAGGTCTGGCCCACGGCTCGGCTGAGGAACTTGTGGCGGCCTGGGAGCGGGCGCGGCGGGGCCTTAGACCGTGTCGTGCCTTTGCGGCCTCTGACCCGGCGCGGGTCCCAACCGGCTCCTTGGTTTTCCGAGGAGCTGAGAGGATGAAGCGCGGAGAAGGCGCCTAGAGAGTTCCTGGAGGTCTAGCCGTTCGGAAGCTGATCGGACACTAGTGAAGTCCTATACTAGGACTTACCTAGTGGCATTGAGAAGCGGCGTAGCTCGCCTCCTCCCTCATTGCATCGGCAGATAACCGCCCAGCCGCCCTGTTTGGTGACCCGCTCCCTCCTACATCAGGGGAGCGGGATGACCCGCTGCAGGGCCGTGCTGAGAGTTTAACGGTTATCTATCGATAAAATCGTTCAGCCGGGATGGGTTGGACCAAGATTGCGGTGATGCGGGCGAGATGTTCGAGGTGGTCTTGGCGATATTGTTTGGGATGAGTTTGACCCTGTGGCTCCTGAGGACATGGACAGGTTGCTGGGTAGGCTGAATGCCACCACATGTTTACTGGACCCGGGCCCCTCCTGGCTGGTGCTGGCCACTCGGGAGGTCACACGAGGCTGGCTCAGGCGATTCTGACCGCTTCTTTGGTGGAGGTGTCTTCCGGCCGCCTTGAAAGAGGCGGTGGTGAGGCCCTCCTTAAGAAGCCTTCCTGGACCCGGCTGTTTTAGGTAACTATCGTCCGGTCTCAACCTTCGCTGCGGCGAAGGTTGTAGAAATATGGTGGCATATCAGTTTCCTTGCACCTGGATGAAACTGTCTATCTAGACCCGTTCCAGTCCGGTTTCCGGCCCGGTTACAGCACGGAGACGGCTTTGGTCGCGTTGGTGGATGATCTCTGGAGGGCCAGGGATAGGGGTTGCTCCTCTGCCCTGGTCCTATTAGACCTCTCAGCGGCTTTCGATACCATCGACCATGGTATCCTGCTGCGCCGGTTGGAGGGATTGGGAGTGGGAGGCACCGTTTATCGGTGGTTCTCCTCCTATCTCTCCGACCGGTCGCAGTCGGTGTTGACAGGGGGGCAGAGGTCGACTCCGAGGCGCCTCACTTGTGGGGTGCCGCAGGGGTCGATTCTCTCGCCCCTCCTGTTTAACATCTACATGAAGCCGCTGGGTGAGATCATCAGTGGTTTCGGTGTGAAGTATCAGCTGTATGCGGATGACACCCAGCTGTACTTTTCTACACCGGACCACCCCAACGAAGCTATCGAAGTGCTGTCCCGGTGTCTGGAGGCCGTACGGGTCTGGATGGGGAGAAACAGGCTCAAGCTCAATCCCGCCAAGACAGAGTGGTTGTGGATGCGGCATCCCGGTACAGTCAGCTTAATCGCGGCTGACCATCGGTGGCGAGTCATTGGCCCCGATGGAAAGGGTCCGCAACAGGCGTCCTCCTGGATGAGCGGCTGTCTCTAGAAGACCATTTGACGGCCGTCTCCAGGAGAGCGTTCTACCAGGTTCGCCTGGTACGCCAGTTCGCCTTTCTGGACCGAGATGCCCTATGCACGGTCACTCACGCACTCGTGACGTCTCGCCTGGATTACTGCAATGCTCTCTACATGGGGCTCCCCTTGAAGGGCATCCGGAGGCTGCAGTTAGTCCAGAACGCGGCTGCGCGGGTGATAGATGGAGCCCCTCGTGGCTCCCGTATAACACCCATCCTGCGCAGACTGCACTGGCTACCTGTGGCTTTCCGGGTGCGCTTCAAGGTCTTGGTGACCACCTTTAAAGCGCTCCATGGCATTGGGCCGGGTTACTTACGGGACCGCCTACTGCTACCGAATACCTCTCACCGACCCGTGCGCTCTCACAGAGAGGGTCTCCTCAGGGTGCCGTCAGCAAGGCAATGTCGTCTGGCGACGCCCAGGGCAAGGGCCTTCTCTGTGGGGGCTCCCACCCTTTGGAACGAACTTCCCCCCGGACTCCGCCAGCTTCCGGACCTTCGGACCTTCCGCCGCGGGCTTAAAACATATTTATTTAATTGTGCAGGACTGAGCTAGGTTTTAAATTCATGGGTTTTAATTGGGTTTTATTTGTATATTTTAATTAACGGGCTTTCAAATAAGTTTCTTAATTGTTTTTATTCTGTATTTATATTTATATGTTTTTAAATGCCTGTGAACCGCCCTGAGTCCTTCGGGAGATAGGGCGGTATATAAATACGATTAATAAATAAATAAAAATAAAATAAAGTCATATCCTGATCAAAATGTTAGTCATTTAGTTCTAATCATCCCATGATTCCTACTAACCAACTTTAGAGAGCCAATAGTAAAAGTAACCAGATGGCAAATCCTTTCTAAATATAGCTTTATCTTGTTTGCCAGCAGTTAAAAAGATCTTGCATTCCAGTAGATAGACTATAGTGTACAGTAACTGATTTAGAACAATTAAATTATTAAATAGTTACATAAAAAAGGAATCTTGGAAAAGGAAGAAATGTGAAATATGTCAATGTGATACTAAATTATATCCCTGAAATGTATAACTTTCTAAATATAGTTTATCATGGATGGGCAGCAGCTAAGAATGCTTATTCCAGTGGAAAATCTCTAGAACAGTTTTTCAAGTTGCCAAGGCTGAAAAATGCTGCTGTAGATGCAAAAGTGTTGCATTCACACAAAATCATGAACTCTATTCTTCTTGAAGTTTATTTCCACAGCCAAGCAGCTGTGATTTAATATTGCATTATGAGATAGAACTCACACCAAGAATCTCGTTATCAATCAAATACATGGACATCAGCATTAGATTTCATTGTACAGCTTTCTCAGAACAAATTAACAAGGATTATATATAATTTTGCAAATAATGCCATAACATAACACAATGGAGTATTACTTTCTCCAGAATAATGAAAAATCGTATCTGTATTATTTCTTAATGAAAATATAATCTCTCTAAATCTACAAAATTCTTGGTGTGAGATTAAAAAAAATAGAATTCATGATTTGTCCTTGAAGTACTTTTGTTAAAACTCCTTTCTTAGATACTGTAGTCTCCAAAATTATATACAATGATGGATCCCTTCTAATATGTTTGAACTAAGTTTGACATATTTGACAATACAACAGCAACCAAGGTCTAATTAGAATGGGAGGCTTTTTAGCTCAAACTAGGATTTATTTATTTATTTATTTATTTATTTATTTATTTATTTATTTATTTATTTATTTATTATTTTTATTGAATTTATATTGTCATTTATTGGCCCATGGTGACTCAAGGTGGCTTACAGAATATAAAACCACATTTAAAATAATAAAGCTAATAGAAAGAAACAAATAAACTAATATAATATAACCTAATAAAACCACCTGCACTCTTCACCCTCCTCCAAAGCGACAGCAGATCACACAAGCCATTTAATGGGCTCTATTCTGCTCTTGGTTCCCCAGGCCCATTGGCAGAACCAGGTCTTCAGCACCTTCCAGAAGGGTATTAGAAAGGGGGCCATTCTCTGGAGGAATGATGCTCCAGAAAGAGGGAGCCACCATGGAGAAGGTCCTTCTTCTGGGTCTCACCAGATGTATCTCCTTTGGGGATGGGACACGCAGCATTCCCTGCCTCCTCGCTCTGATGGGTTGGATAGATGTGACTGGCAAGAGACAGTCCTTCAGATAACCTGGTCCCAAGCCATGAAGGGCTTTAAAGGTTGCAACCAGCAACTTGAAATGCACTTGGAAGCAAATCAGCAATGCATCTCTCACAGGAGAGTGATACATGTGCACACCAGGGTCTACATCAGGGGTAGTCAACCTTTTTATACCTACCGCCCACTTTTGTATCTCTGTTAGTAGTAAAATTTTCTAACTGCCCACTGGTTCGAGGGGAGATGCACGAGCTATTCTGGGATGAGGCTGTTTTGTTTGCAGTCACACTATAGCGCCATTTAGTTTCACTTACGTAACATGAACTAAACTTATGCACATGTGATACAAATAGTATATTTTCAGAAATTTAAATTGTCACGGGGAATTTTATGAAAACCTAATGAAAATGTTTTTAAATAATGCTATGAAATTTTTTTAAACAGTCAATTAAATTAAAAAAAAGGAAAGTGCTTCAGGATCGGACAAAACCCCTACCGCCTACCATGAAAGCTGGAATGCCCACTAGTGGGCAGTAGGGACCAGGTTGACTACCACTGGTCTACACAAAACCATGTGGGCCACTGCATTTTGCATCAACTGGAGTTTCGGGATGTCTTAAAGGGCAGCCCCATGTAGAGCATGTTGCAATAGTCAAAATGGGAAGTGATTAGGGCATGAGTGACTATGAGTAAAAATAGTTGGTCTAGGAAAGTAACTGGTGCACCACCTACAGTTGTGCAAAGGCCCTCCTGGCCAGGCCTGCCGCCTACTCTTCAAGCAGGAGTCGTGAATCCAGGAGAACCTCCAGATTATGCACAGGGTTTGTTTGGAGTAGGGCCACCCCATCCAAGACCAAAGATGGCAATTCTCCCTGAGCCAATGACCTTCCAAACCAAGAGCCACTAGGTCTTGCCAGGGTTTAGTTTCAACCCATTGCTCCTAACAGCCTCCAGGCACTGCAAGAGGGAGGACACAGCTTCACTTGCTCCTATCCAGCCCCTAACAGCCTCCAGGCACTGCAAGAGGGAGGACACAGCTTCACTTAACTAACCACAGGCCAAGACAAACTGCTGAGTATCATCAGCATATTGGTGATACTTCAGTCCATGGTGAAGGATGATCTCACCTAGTGGCTTCATATAAATGTTGAACAAGAATGACAAGAGTATGAAACCCTGGAGAACTCCATGAAGCTGGATCTCTCCCCTCCTATCAACACCGACTGAGAGCAGCCGCAGAGGAAAGAAGTAAATCAGGATAGCACAAGGCCTCACAGTCCCTTCCCCCGAAGCTGCTCTAGGAGAATACCATGGTTGATGGTATTGAAAGCTGCTGAGAGGTCAAGAAGGGCAAGGATGGATGCACTATCCCATCCTGCTCCCACCAGATATCATCCAAAAGTGTGACCAATGCTGTTTCTGTCCCAAATGCAGGCCTGAATCCTGATTGGTAGGGGTTGAGATAATCCATTTCATCCACAAACCGCTGGAACTGCCACCAACCACCTTCTCACCAACCTTCCCCAAAAAGGGAAGATTGGAGACAGGTCAGAAATTATCCAACCAGGTGGAGTTCAGTGATGGCTTCTTAAGAAGAGGGCGGACCATAGCCTCCTTAAAGTGCTGGGGTATTGCCCCCTCCTGTAGGGAAGCATTAATCACCATAGTCCACCCACATGTCACCTCCTGGGAATCTTTCACAAGTTTCTTCTTCTTCTTCTCCAAAAACACTACACTACTAACCAGAGCATATAAAACATTTGCTAGACCAATTCTTGAATACAGCTTGACTGTCTGGAACCCATACCACATTTCTGACATCAATACAATTGAACATGTCCAGAAATATTTTACAAGAAGAGTTCTCCACTCCTCTGAATCCAACAAAATACCTTATGCCACCAGACTTAAAATTCTGGGTTTAGAAAATTTAGAACTACGCCGCCTTTGACATGACCTGAGTTTAACTCATAGAACCATCTATTACAATGTCCTTCCTGTCAAAGACTACTTCAGCTTCAGTTGCAACAATACACCAGCACACAATAGATTTAAGCTTAAAGTTAACCGTTCCAATCTTGATTGCAGAAAATATGACTTCAGTAACAGAGTTGTTAATGCTTGGAATAAACCAACTGACTCTGTGGTCTCTTCCCAAAATCTCCAAAGCTTCAACCAAAAACTGTCTACTATTGACCTCACCCCATTTCTAAGAGGTCTGTAAGGGGCGTGCATAAGAGCACAAGTGTGCCTACCGTTCCTGTCCTTTTGTTTCCTTTCATTATATCCAATTAATATAGTTATTACATACTCATACTTATACACATATGCTTATATATTGTACAGTCATTTCATACTTATGCTTATAAATACTGTGTGACAATATATATGTGTGTGTGTGTGTGTGTGTGTGTGTGTGTGTGTGTGTGTGTGTGTAGGTCTTTGATTATTCGGGTTTTCTCCCGCGTAAAATTGGAAGTGTCTTGGCGATGTTTCGACGAAGTCTCATTCGTCATCTTCAGGCTTCAGCTTCGTGCTTCTGGGAGCAATGTGTGACTGCAGCTGTTTCTTCCTTTTTAACTGCTAGTGGGGGTTTGAACTGATTGGGTGGGAGCTTGGCTGTGCTCTGATTGGATGGGGGGGTTGTGCTCTGATTGGCTGGGGGTGTGTCCTGTTTGGGTGGGGGCTTGGTTGTGCTCAGATTAGTCTGAGTTGCAGGGGGATTTGATCTGGTGAGCTGCATTGCTGTTTTTTGGCTTCGTGTACGTGGTCGTGCTACATCTTCATAGTGGGTGTCAGTCTGCTGCATGTATAGATTGGAGGGGTTTGAAATGGCTAATGTTGCAGCTGTGGTCTGGCTTCTGGTCCTTGGTCATGCTTCATGATCCGTGTGGGTTTGGGTCTGCTTTCTGGGTGGATGTGTGGTGGTGACATCCTGTGTGGACCTCGTGAGTGTGGGTCTGGTGTCATTCCTCGTGTTAGGGACTCATTTGTCAATAAGGGAGGGTTTCCAAATGGCTGGTAGGCGGGAGGTATCATCTCGTTTGTTCATGCTGTGTGGGCGTTTTTCTATCTCGATGGCTTCTCTGATTATTCTGTTGTTAAAGTGTTCAGTTTTGGTGATAGTTCTGGTCTTTGTAAAGTCAATATCGTGTCCTGTGGCTTTAAGGTGTTGGACCAGGGAAGAAATTGGTTCCTCTTTTTTGACTGAGTTCTTGTGTTCTTCAGTGTGTGCACTTATTCTTCTACTGGTTTGTCCGATGTATGTGGTGTGGCAGGCGGTGCATGGGATTTCATATAGTCCTTGATTTTCTAACTCAATTTTGTCTTTGTGGTTTCTTAGGATGGTGGATATTTTTTGGTTTGTGCAGAATGCTGTCTTGATGTTGTGTTTGTGGAGGATCTTGCTAATTCTGTCTGTGGTGCCTTTTATATATGGGAGGAGGGCTGTGCCGTTTTCTTGTTCTCTGTTTTGGATTTTAGTGGGAGGTTCTTTTTGGATTACTTTGGTAATTTTATTTCTCTGGAATCCATTGGATGTTAGTATGTTAGTTACAAGTTCCTACCCAATCAGTTCAAACCCCCACTAGCAGTTAAAAAGGAAGAAACAGCTGCAGTCACACATTGCTCCCAGAAGCACGAAGCTGAAGCCTGAAGATGACAAATGAGACTTCGTCGAAACGTCGCCAAGACACTTCCAATTTTATGCAGGAGAAAACCCAAATAACCAAAGACCTACATACAAACACCCGCAAAAACCTCAGAATATATATATATATGCAAGCCAGGAGGAACATGTGTCTAAAACAAGGGTTCTCCCTAGGATCCTGTCCACTTCTTCAGGAGCAAGAGGGTCCAAATTGTTCACAGCTAACAGGGCAAAAACCTGCGGCAGGGGCTTCCACCAGACCAGCAACCACGCCAACATCTAACTAGGAATGAAGTCAAGTGATTTGGTCTTCCAGAAAATCCACAAATTCCTCAACACACTCTCTCAGATGGACCTCAATCTCCTCCTTCTCCAGGAGGTGGTGGCTCATCTTAAAGAGGGTTGCTGGGTGATTACCTGCAGGATGGGGTTGTGTGGGATGGTGATGTAAATATAACCGCAGGAACCAGCAACAGATATGTGAAGTTAATAGCTGAACAAAACTACCATACAAGTAGGGATTCCAGGACCATTATTGATATAGTACTGTATAATTGATAGCTCCTTCATATTTCCTTGCCAGGTAATCAGTTTTTATTTGAATATAACATAAAAATATTTTAAAATGTCAAATGACAGGCTCAAGCTCAATCCCTCCAAGACGGAGTGGCTGTGGATGCCGGCACCCCGGTACAGTCAGCTGCAGCTGCGGCTGACTGTCGGGGGCGAGTCATTGGCCCCGATGGAAAGGGTACGCAACTTGGGCGTTCTCCTGGATGGGCGGTTGTCTTTTGAAGATCATTTGACGACCGTCTCCAGGAGAGCTTTTCATCAGGTTCGCCTGATCCACCAGTTGCGCTTCTTCCTTGACCGGGATGCCCTATGCACAGTCACTCATGCTCTTGTTTATCCTCTCGCTTGGATTACTGCAATGCTCTCTACATGGGGCTCCCCTTGAAGAGCACCCGGAGGCTCCAGTTAGGCCAGAATGCAGCTGCGTGGATGATAGAGGGAGCGGTTCAGAGCTCCCATGTAACACCCATCCTGCACAGACTGCACTGGCTACCTGTTGTCTTCCGGGGGCGCTTCAAGGTATTGGTTACCACCTTTAAAGCGCTCCATGGCTTAGGACCGGGATACTTACGGGACCGTCTACTGCCATCTTGTACCTCCCATCGACCTGTGCACTCACACAGAGAGGGACTCCTTAGGGTGCCGTCAGCCAAGCAATGTTGGCTGGCGGCCCCCAGGGAAAGGGCCTTCTCTGTGGGGGCCCCCACCCTGTGGAACAAACTTCCCCCTGGATTGCGACAACTACCAGACCTTCGGACCTTTCGCTGCGAACTTAAGACATATTTATTCCGTCACGCAGGACTGGCTTGAATTTTAATTTTTAGTTGATTTTATGGGTTTTAATTTTTATTAATTTTATAGGGTTTGACTGTATTTTAAAATTGGGCCAAATTTAATAAGTTTTTTAATGTCTGTTTTTAGTATTGTATGTGTTTTTTCATTGTATTTTATCTTAGCTGTAAACCGCCCTGAGTCCTTTGGGAGAAGGGCGGTATACAAATTAAATTATTATTATTATTATTATTATTATTATTATTATTATTATTATTATTATTATTATTATTATTATTACTATTATTATTAAATAATGATTTGTTTATAATTATATATAAAATTTATATATCTGCTTCTTAAATTAATGTTTACAATAGGTTTAACTACTAATGGAATTAAATAGCGTTTACTTATAACATGGTAATTTTGATATAATTATTATAGCTTTTAAAATACATCAAACTTATTTTGATATATTTTTCACAATTTTCTTTATACCTTAATGTTATTCAATAACATTAAAATGAATATGACATCTGTTTCTTGAATAGGAATATGCTAAATGACAATTTCCCCTTTATTGTGATCTACCTTTGGTGAACTGCAGTTCCCAGATTGTTATTATGATAACTGCCATATCATAAATGTTTCCCTTATGTCTGCCAGATTTCTTTAATCCCTTGAAGTTTCATTTATTTATGTTGTAGACAGATCATTTTTATTATTATAAAAAAAATACAGGACCCCAAGGTCAGTATAATATTCTTTTAAAAAGCCTGTCTTGGGCTTCATTTTGTTAGACAGAAGAAGATGCCTACATGCCATTGCTTGCAGTGGTAAGGATCCTGTTTGCTCACCCTCTTAAAAAAATGTGGAGAGCAAGGAAGATGAGCTTGACAGAGAGATATCATATCTGTTACAAAGCAACAAGGAGAAAAAATAAAGCTGTCCAAAGCAAGCAGAAAATAGCCGCAAGTGGTACAACACAGACCTCCCTAATTCATATGGGTAAAGGAAGAAGAGGCACAGCATGATACTTATGAGATTCTGTTATTATAGCCACTCTAAATAAAAAAGACTTAGCCTTCATGAGTAGTTGACATGTAAATGTAGTAGTGGTCTAAATTAACATATTTTTGGTTTTCACATTGTATTTGGCACATTGAATAGCAAAATTAAATAGCATATCTTACCCAGTATCTTATTGCAGAACCTATTCATTGCTAAATCACAAGTGAAAAAAATACATTTTCTTTCAAATCTGTTTAAGGCACATATATTTCTGAAAAATATTCCACCACTGTTATACAGATTTTGTTGTCGTTGTTGTTGTTTGCATACCTTTGAGTCAGTGCAGTTTTCTTGGTCATGGTTTTACAAGTAGTTTGGGGTTGCCTCTTTCCTAAGGCAGAGAAAAGTAACTGCCCTCAAATCACCAGTCAGCTTTGTGTGTAAGGTGGGGCTAGAACTCACTGTCTTCCAGTTTCTAGCCTGATGTCTCAATCACAATACCAAAGTGGCTTTCATACATATGTCACAAGGATATTTTTATAGACAACATATGGGTCTACCTCCAGGATAACTTATTTTATGCAACTTTCCCTAACATTTTTGGGAATATTTGTATACTTTTTCTTATACAGTATATCTTATATGCTCTTTTCTGAATAACTTAGATATACTTTCACTTTAAAAAAAAAAAGAACTCCAATGCTGTAAGATACCTGGTATGAAAAGTATTGAGGACCAATGGCAATCTGAAAATGAATCAGCAAAATATGGTAGCTGCCAAAAAAAAAATGCAATTTTAGGTGCTAGTAATACGATAGGAAAAGGTTTCTAAATCAAGGGAATTAATAGTTTTATTATATTTTATATTGGTCAGACACCATATCACATTAAGAAAGTGAAAATTGCCAAGAAGAGAAACAAGAATGATCAGAGACTGGAAACTAACTCTTATAAAAAAATGAGGGAACTGGGTACATTTAGTCATGAGAAAAAATAATGGGAGGGCAATGGGAGGACATAATAATATTACTTAAAAGTCTAAATAGATATCATAGTAAGAAGGTCCAAATTTATATTGCTTCAAAATATAAGGCAAGGAATAATTATGTGAAGATACAGGAAGGAAGTGTCTGGGGGAATGTTAGGAAGAACTTCACAGCAATATCAATTTAATAATATATTTTTTAATCTGTTGGATTCAGGCAATAGTATGCTGCCTTGCAAGATAATGCTAGATAAAAGATCCTAGCTTGTGTAGAACTGTGTAAGCATGCTGAGAATAAAATTGGTCTTTATTGTGGCAAACTTTCCAAAATGTGCTAACCTGACCATAAGGGTAGTAGACAGTGCAGCATGTTGCACTAGTTACAAATAAGGCTTGATAGAAATCTATTCTACCTTTTTTTCAATTATTAAATAGCATTGCATGAAAGATTTGATCGATCAAAGCCATGATGAGAAACAGAAGTCAGGATTAAACTTCTTTGTCCTCATGTTCTGTGTCTAGCAGGCATAGCCTTAAAATTAAAATTGCCTGACTTTTGGAGTATTTTTGTTTTGTATCGTTTCACAACCATAGTCATTCAAACATTTGTGAATTATGACCTTGTAATTTGTCTGTTTTTTTCTTTCCCTGTTTGTTGATAGACTCAACAACTTAGATTTTGGTTATTTATTTCCTGATTCCAGCAATTGGTTTCAATCCAGCTCCTTTAAATCTATGACCACTATATTATGTAAATCCTGAGTCATTTCTAGGATGAAATCTGAAAAAGTGCAGCATCGTCAGTGTTATATTATAGCTTGCACATATTCTTGAGCTAAAGACTTGTATGAAAAATATTGTGATTGAAAAACCAGTCTGGCTACTGCTGGAAAAAGTAATTTGATATACATGTAGGTCTAAGTACATTAGTTTGTAGTTTTTCAGTGTAATTTGTGTTGTGGGTGCCAAGAAAATTAAACAGGTGTCATGTTGTCCTTTTCTCGCTTCAGCCCATTTATTCTCCTTTTCAATTGTCTGCATCTTCCTTTGCTTGTTCAGGTATCTGGTAACAATAATTAGTCCATCATTCGGTGCAGTGCATACTGCTTCCACAATAGCCAATGAGAAACAAACAATATAGCATATATGCATTATGTAATAAAAATAATTTAAATTTTGTTTAAAAGAAAGAAGAAGGGTGATATGTAAAAAAAAAAGTTGTAAAATCAGTCTGCATGGCTTTTAAACAACACTACAGGTAGTCTTTGATTTGCAACCACAAATGAGCCCAAAATTTCTGTTTCTAAACTAGACAATTGTTATGTGAGTTTTGCCCCATTTTACAACATTTATTGCCATATGTGTTAAGCGAATCACTGCAGTTGTTAATAACACAGTTTTTAAGTGAATGAGGTTTCCCCATTGACTTTGCTTGTCAGAAGGTGGCAAAGGGGGTCACATGGCCCCATGACATTGCAACCATCATAAATATGAATCAGTTGCAAAGTGTCTGAATTTTTATCATGTGACCATGGACATGCTACACTTAATGGTCTTAAGTGTGAAAAACAGTAAAATTAATCTTCTTCTGTCCTGCTATAACTTCAAATAGTCATTAAACAACTTGTAAATCAAAGACTACCTATATATAAGTTGCATTATCTTCTGGGTTATTTTCTCAGACTCCCCAAACTAGCTTACAAATATTTCCTCATGATCATCTATATGAATACTAAGTCTTATCTTGTTTCATTTTTTAAAAAACTAACCAGGTTTTATATACGGTATAAACACACAAACATATTTGGGAATAGTGATATTTTCTTTTAAATAATCATATATATCACTACTGCTGACATAAAGAAGCTATCAGAAATTATAGTTTAAAGATACAACTTTGTCAGTTTTTTCAATGAACTTGCTCATGTCTTCATAGCAAAGCTTACTGTGAACTATTCTAGAGCTATTTCAACACATATGTTTTGTATCATTTTTTAAAATAATATAGCTAAGAAATGTTCCAAAGGTGTTTTCCAAGAGGCAACCGGATTTTATTTTTCCTTGAAGATGCTTTGCTTCTCATCCAAGAAGCTTCTTCAGTTCTCTGAGAACTTTCAACTGTGACCTAGATCAGGGATGTCAAACTCAAGGTCCATAGGCCAGATCTGGCCCATGGGGTGCTTACAATACAGGGATTCAAGTAATTTAACAACCGGTTCTCTGCCCTAATGATTTCTTCCAAACACAGTTTACCAAACTGCTCAGAAAGTTAACAACCAGTTCTCCCGAAGTGGTGCGAACTGGCTGAATCCCACCACTGGGTGCTTAGATCTGGCCTGCGGGGTTGCCCTGAAAACAATGAAAGATGAGCCCACTGTGCCCCTACCAGCAAAAATGGAGCTTGGAGAACTGCATATGGCCCTCCTGAGTTCCATTTTCACTGACAAAGGGTTGCAGGAAGGCTGTCTTAGCCAAAAACGCATGTGGCCCTCCTGAGCTCCATTTTTGCTGGCAGGGAGCTTTAGGAGGGTGTTGCAGCTGAAAATGGAACTCATTTTTGCTGGCAGAGTGCTGCAGGAAGCCAAAAACACAGCCCTCCCAAGCTCCATTTTCACTGGCAGAGTGCTAGCAAAGCAAACTACTAGCAGAAGTGGCATTTAATCATAAGGCAAGGAGGCATCAAGATATGTTTCCCCTTTTGCATTTGAGTATCCAAGAAGGGACAGGAAAGGAGAAAGGGAAAGAGGAAAGAAAAGGAAGGAAGGAAGGAAGGAAGGAAGGAAGGAAGGAAGGAAGGAAGGAAGGAAGGAAGGAAGGAAGGAAGGAAGGAGATTATGAGAGGAATGGAGGGTCTGAGGGAAGTCCTGCCTTAGCACTTGGCCACCAGCAGCCCTGCTACCCTTTTGCCATCCCCTTTTCTCCTCCTCCTGACCTGTCCTGGTGGTCTCCCATCCTATTGCTGACCATGCTTTGATTACAAAGCTGGGTCTTCTTGTGTGGAGAATGAGTGGGCATCCCTCTGACTCACATACTTCCCCCCCCACACACACACACACCATAAGCAATCTGGCCAAGAAGAGTGAGAACAGCAGCAGCAGGGGCGAGGAGGAGGTAAGCATAGCTGGGCAACCCCTCAAGGAAGCAGGGCTGGGCTGTGGGATCCCAATGCCCTGAGAACTCAAGGGCCAGGCTGGGTGCTAGCCCTACACTGCCTATGCCACCATCCAGGGGTCCTGCAAGTGGCCTAAAGGGATGGCGAGGCTCCTCTGGAAGACAAGAGTTTAGTGCTTTCCCCCAATCCTGCCTGGGCCACCACAGGAGCCCGCGACATGATGATGTCGAACTAGCCAAACCCACCCTGGCCATGCACACGCTGGCCATACCCATCCCAGCCTTGCCAATCCCTGCCACACCCATCCACCCAGGTTAAACACAACCCTGATTCAGCCCTCAATGAAACTGAGTTTGACACCTCTGACCTAGATGTAGATATAAAACTATAAAATATTTTTAGTCATTTATCATTGGCCTCCTCACACTCAGCTTCTGGCTTCTTGACGCAAGCAGAGGCAGGTGGTTGGAGCAAGGGGAACCACAATGCTGGGCTCCCATGGCTGCGAGTGCCAAGGTGTAGCTAGAATTGGAAGAAAAGGCAGCTTGGCTGTGGCGGAAAGAACAGGAGCAACACCTGGCAGGTTGGATGAGAAGGCGCAAGCGAGGCAATGAATGCTCTTGCTGGTAACTGAGCCCACCGCGCCAATTTTCACCTTACTCCTTGGTGCTTGTATTACATAATTTGTATGCAGATATAATGCCACACATTTTGTTATTGTGTCATGTTCTGGATGTCCATGAGTGATTCATGGTTCTACAGATATTTTCAACTCATCATTTTAAGCAACACCTTCAATGGCTCATTATCATGGAAAAGACAGGAGCAAGTACCCAGAAAAGAAATGCCATTTACAATTTGGATGTTATCTCAAAATTACCTGGATTAGTATACCTGAAAGAACAATTCATATTTCCATTTGGAAATAAACCAGTCAAGCAGCCCAAAAAGACATGATATGAAAGTTACTATTGACTTGTTTCTTGCATGTATTTTAAATCTTATTACAAGATCTCCACTTAGACCAGGGGTCACCAACCTTTCAGACTTCAGGGACCACTAAATTCATAATTTTAAATCCTGCAGACCACTAATATGAACTTTTAAAAAAGATAAATAGTATTTAGTGCAATATAAAAAATGCAAATAATTTTTCTGTGGACCACCAAAATTTTCTCACGGACCACTAGTGGTCCACGGACCACTGGTTGGTGACTGCTGACTTAGACACAATGAAAAAGCATTAAATAGACCCCACTATTAATATAATTATTTCTTCCCAGTGTAGAGATCTCTCATTAAAGAATAGTTTCTATTTCACTAATAAAAGTCAGCAAAATTCTCAACACAAAACTACCCAGAATCCATTTTATCTTACAATGTAATACAATATCCCTTCTCTTTTATTCTAATTCATTCAGTGGCAATTTGGCTAGGCAAACCACTAAGGAGAATAATTAAATTGAGAAAAGGTACCCCTGAGCAAAAACTGCAAGAAAAATAATTATGCTTGCTGCCTAATTTAGTTTCTGAATGGAGGCATACTTTATATTGTAAGGAATCATCATTAGAGTTTTTGGAGTAAGTAAAAGTTTTTCCTTTTTCAAAAGTGATGTTTATAGAAAAAAGTTTATAGAAAAAAAACCACACTGTTACTTGGTGACTTTTTTTTATGATTGTAAATTTTAAACAAAGATACCTTTCAGTTTTTCCATTAGCATTCAATAGCCTTTTGAAAGTTGGCTAAAGATAGCAAAACATTTTCTTACTATAGATTTATTTTGGAGGCTAAAAAAGAAATGCTTTGAATTTTGAATAGAAATGGAGACAGAAAATATCAAAACCCATTCAGCTAATCTTTATGCTAGAACTACTTACATCTGAGATGCCAAAATCCAGGAGATCACAGATGGCAGCAAATAGTTACAGTTTTCCCTTGCTGCTATCTCATGATCATCTGGAATTTTGCATCCTAGGTCTAGTAACCTGTTCAATTCCATGTAATGACTTTTTGTACATTTCACATTTATACATCCTTGGAGTACAGCTCGTTTAGACTAACACAAATTTAAGGGGTGACAGTGCCAGATAACTTTAGAATTTGTACTATGGTGCATAAATCGGACAGATGTAAATTCAGCTATAATGAGCCATTCTTGCCATTCATGTACCTTATGAACTCTGATATCCTAGAATGAAAATACCGTATATACTCGAGTATAAGCCGATCCGAATATAAGCCGAGGCACCTAATTTTACCACAAAAACTGGGAAAAACTATTGACTCGAGTATAAGCCGAGGGTGGGAAATGAGGCAGCTACTGGTCAATGTAAAAAATAAAGATAGAGCCAAGTAAAATAACATGAATATTTATTTGAACGAAAAACAATAAAAGTGCAAAAGGGGGAAGGAGGATTCCCAGCTTTAGAAAATTTAGAACTCATACCTTTGGTATGACCTGAGCATAGCTCATAAAATTATCTGCTACAATGTACTTCCTATCAATGACTACTTCAGCTTCAACCACAACAATACACGAGAACACAATAGATTCAAACTTAAAGTGAACCTCTCCAATCTAGATTGCAGAAAATGTGACTTCAGTAACAGAGTTGTTAATGCCTGGAATGTGCTACCTGACTCTGGTCTCTTCCCAAAATCCCCAAAGCCTTAACCAAAGACTATCTAGTATTGACCTCACCCCATTCCTAAGAGGTCTGTAAGGGGCGTGCATAAGAGCACCAGCGTGCCTACCGTCCCTGTCCTAATGTTCCCTTTAGTTGTATTCCTTTTATGTATTCAATTCATGCTTATATTTATATAATTATTTAATATGTATTTGACAAAATAAAATGAATGAATGAATGAATAGAATAGAATAGAATAGAATTTTTATTGGCTAAGTGTGATTGGACACACAAGGAATGAATGAATGAATGAATGAATGAGTGAGTGAGTTACTTCAACAACATTGTCTCACAGAAATTGACAATACAACTGCAAGCATGAAAATGAGTCCTCCTTTAGCTTCCAAGGGACCAGGGTGCCTCTGAAGGTCAGTGCTCTAAGCACTAAGAACCCAGCACAAATCTAAGCCTGTATGCACACCAATAGTGAAAATACCCTGCACAGTGTCTCTTGGCAGAAGGTTAATTTTCATAGACGTTGGGGTGGCTCTTTTTTTTTTTTGGCAGGGCAATAAGGATCTCTAATATCATTAAACCCAAGTGTGAGGAAAAAGACAGCAGCTAAAATGTTAAGGCCAGTTGTGTGACCTTCTCCAATACAGTTGGCCTGGCTGTTTGCCAAAACTTAAAACACCCTCCCATCCCCCTCCTGCTAAAGCTTCTTTCTTAAAACAATTGTGGTCTTTGCCTTTCATGTCGCTCAACCTTTCACCTGCCAGGTTCCTAGCCCTTCACCCTTGACCCACTGCTGTGTTTGCTTAGCATTGTGCCAATCGACTTTAGAAGTCTGTGTGTGTGTGTGTGTGAGAGAGAGAGAGAGAGAGAGGGAGGGAGGGAGGGAGTGCAAAGGGGAAGGAGGATTCCCAGCTCTAAACAAAGGAAATCCCGGAATGCCAGCCGAAGGCGGTGCTCGCGTTCCTCCTCCCTTGCTCAAAAGCCCCAATAACCTTCACCAGCAAGGCAGACCCCACGGAAGGAAGGGGACGGGCTGACTCACCGAGCATCTGGCTGAAGAGCAGCTGCTCCAGGTCGCCCAGCACGGTGAAGCACGGAGGAGAAGAAAGAATGAAAGAAGGAGGAACGGCCTCCTTTCTCTCTCTCTCTTCCAGCGCCACGGAACAGAAGGGGACTAGGCGCGCACACACGCCCAGCTTCTGAAGCACGGAGGAGAAGAAAGAATGAAAGAAGGAGGAACGGCCTCCTTTCTCTCTCTCTCTCTCTTCCAACGGGAAAACGCTCTTTCGCTTGCGGGGGAGAGGAGGGAGGGAGGGAGGTTGGCTTGCTTATTTAACCCTTCCCGGCTAGCCATCCAGCCCTTCCCAGGAGAAGGCGAGGGGTTTTGGGCGGCGACCTTTTTGCTAAGCGGCAGCTGCTGCCCCAACACCACCAGTTGGGGCGGGAGCCGGGTGAGCTGCAGTAACTCCCGCCAGGCTATGCATTGGCGCGGGAAGCCCTGGCGGTGCAGTCCTTCTCGGCTGAGGAGGAGGTTTTCCCCCTCTTCTCTCTCCGTTGCGCCTGAACATCTGCCTAGCAACAATGACGACACGGGAGAACCTTTTTCTACTGGTTGAGCTTGGCCAATCGCCGCTTGCTCTGAGTTGCTGCATTGTTTGTTCACCCGGGCGTCTCAATTTACCAGAAAGCGGAACGCGAGTTTGAGGGTCGCTGGCGGGATGGCGCTGCGCTCTGCGCCGCGCGAAACCACCCAAAGGCCAGAAGAAAAGGTCATTCCATCGAGTAATGGGCGAAGGCTCCTTCCTCTCCGCCTTACCCATGCTGTGCGAGCCCGGCTGGGCTGCAACCCCGCCGCCGCCGCTCCTTCCTCAGCCTCCGGGGCTCGCGCTCTAGCAACCGCCAAGCTCAGGCCGGACTCGGCAGCTCCCCATCAGCACTCGCCGCGGCGCGATTCGGGCAGGAGGTCGGGCTCGCTCCGTGGCGGTGGTGGCGGCGGCCGCCACCACCGCCACGGAGCGAGCCCGACCTCCTGCCCGAATCGCGCGCGAGTGCTGATGGGAGCTGCCGAGTCCGGCCTGAGCTTGGCGGCTGCTAGAGCGCGAGCCCCGGAGGCTGAGGAAGGAGCGGCGGCGGGGTTGCAGCCCAGCCGGGCTCGCACAGCATGGGTGGCGGAGAGGAAGGAGCCGCTCCATTACTCGATGGAATGACCTTTCTTCTGGCCTTTGGGTGGCTCTCGCGCGGCGAAGCTCGCGGTCGGGGAAACCCTCCCTCCCTCAGCCGAGAAGGCTGGCGGCTCCCCTGCCCAGCCCTCTCACTGCACCACCCGGGCTTCCCCGCGCCAATGCACAGTCCGCCAAGTTTGCGCCGTCCCCCCACCAGCCACGGGAATGGGGGCGGCCTGGGGCGACAAATCCCGAGACCTCGGCGGGCCCGCTCCCCGTCCCTCCCATGGGAGTCCGTTCGGTACCCCCTCCTGTGCGGGGTTCCCGAAGACGTAGACTCGAGTATAAGCCGAGGGGACGTTTTTCAGCACAAAAAACGTGCTGAAAAACTCGGCTTATACTCGAGTATATACGGTAATACTTTTAAATTTTTCATTGAAATAGATAACTGCCCGGTAAAAAAAACCAACATTGCTAGGTTATTATCTATACCCTTCAGGTACTCTGGGAGACAAACAAGAATGAAACATACAATCCAACTTCAATAATGAAACTAATTGAAACAACCAAAAATTGAAGATACTGATAAAATCTGCAACCATCAGTCAACCATGACATGCTTTGGAAAATTATTTATTGTTGTAGTGATTTCTTTACCTCCAAGAATGTTTAAGCTCTGAAACCTTTCAGTAGTCTGAAAGGACAATGCAAATAATTTGGAAATGCCCATAGAAGAGAATTTGAAAATGTTTTTTGAGAATGACAGATACAGCATTGTTTTTGCATGAAACATTTTTATATATACTGTTGTTCTAGGCAATTTCTTGCACTACATTACATAGTATTTAACTATAACTGGCACTGACTGACTGAAAATAAAATGAGAGACAGTCTATTGTTAGGGAAAGCAATTTTCTGGAATTGCTTGGATGTATCTATTTTTATGACTTTCACATATCATAGCTGCTATTTAGATATGGTAAAATTTAGAACTGATAGCAACCGGAACTAAAATGAACATGTTATATCAACTGTTGCAAAATTAACAGTAATTCATTCTTTGTATTCTTATGTATCCCTAGAGATAAAATAATTATTTTACTTTGTATATTTATTTATTTATTGGGCCAGGCAACCACCAGTGGCACACAGGGCCATTGAAATCAATGGGACTCTGATTCCAGGGTGGACAACCTCATTCCCCATAATGAATTAAAATCCCAGAGAAACCTCCTAATTTTGAGAAACAGACTCACAGTACAAAGATTTGACAAAGTCATGGAGTGAAGCAGCAAGCTATTTGTTGTAAAATACATTCTTGGAAGAGCAGGTAGCAAAGTAGATACACCCAAAAATAGATTTCAGCACCTTTTATTCTCTTAGCCCAAAGCTAAAATCCTCCCACCCTTGCAATCCAATTTGACAAGAACCGCCTAGTTCCTTTTTTCTGTGAATTTCCCATGCTTACTTCTTTCCCTATCCTTTACCCTTTCTTCCTTCCCCTAAACCAGGAGTCGGCAACCTTAAACACTCAAAAAGCCACTTGGACCTGTTTCCTACAAGAAAAGAACAGACTGGGAGCCACAAAACCTGGGTGGGCATGGCCAACTCTATGTCACTCATTCCCATCCAGTCACATGACCACCTAGCCATGCCTACCCAGCCACAAAACTATTCTCTATGTCTCTCCCCATCTCCCTATCTCCACCTCTCTCCCCCCTCTGTGTCTCACTCCCTTTGTATCTCTCCCTCTCACCCCCTCTCACCCCTCTCTATGTATCACTCTGTATGTCTCGCCTTCTCCCTCTCCCTCCCTCTCTCTCTGTCTCTCTCTGGGTGGGGGGTTTGTGTGTGTGTGTGTCTCCCTCCTCCCTTCAGGTGACTGTCTTCCTTCTTCCCCCTCCTCTCATAACTCCCTGGCCGGCTGTGGCTGAGCCAGGAGCATTCACACACACAGGGAGACTCCATCCTGAAGTGGCAGGAAGCGAAGGCTGCCTTAGGTGCAAATGTGGCACAGAGGCAGATACAGGGTAGCTTTGCTCCTGCACATTCCGGTGACTGACTTCCCTCCTCCTCTCAGGATGCCCAGGACAGCTGTGGCTGAGCCGGGAGCATGTGCAAGGAGACCCTCCTCAAGCAAGCACCAAAGCGTAGGAAAGGCGCATGTGGGGCGGGCAGCAGCTAGCTTACAGAGGATCTCTCCATGCGTGCGCACGCTCCCAACTCAGCTACAGCCAGCCAGGGGGTTACAAGAGGAGGGGAGAGGAAAATGCAGGAGCGAAGCTGCCCTGTACATGCCACATTTATGCATAAGGCAGCCTTTGCTTCCTGCCGCTTTGAGCTGGAGTCCAAAAAAGAAATAAAAGGGGCAGGGCGAACCAATGATGGGACAGGGAGTCACGGCAGAGGGCCCAAAGAGCCATTTGTGGCTCTGGAGCCGCAGGTTGCCAACCCCTGCCCTAAATTATCTTTGTCCTTTCTAAGCTGATTTCTTCATTAGCTGTACATACAATTTCCTTAACCCACAGTTCCTGTTTTCTTAGGATTTAGCTGTATAAGCACAAGTGATTGATTTCTACATCTTGTGCAAACTCATGTGGTTTTTTTAAAAAACCTACTAGCTTATTTTTGCAAGCTGACTTGGCTCTAGGATTGCAAACATTTCCCACTTTCCACTCTTGGCCCTTTTCTTGGTATTTCAATGCCCTATTGAATTTCTAAGAACACATCTCTTAAAATACATTTAGCTTTGCAAAAACAATACTATCTCCATTAGTTTCTTACATAAAGAAAATCTTATGAGTCCCAAGCTGTGGTGAAATGCAGCTAGTTCTATCCGGCTCGGGTGAACCGGTAGCGCTGGCGCCAGGAGGCTCCACTCACCCATCTGGACGTCATCACATCCCATTTTTAACGCTCTGTGCATGTGCAGAAGGTCCTACACATGTGCAGAGGTGTTGCGCGCAAGCAAAGCAAACACACATGCGAAATTTCCCATTTGCAAAAGGGTAGCGAAGGTAAGTGGATTTCATCCCTGATCCCAAGCCTGTGTAGAAACTATTCCCCAGAATGACTGAAACTGTCTTCCCAGAATGTTCTTCTCAAGTAACAGTTTCATTTTTATTTTGAAGCATATTTCTAAAGATTAAAATAGGAGTTTCCTTGCCTGACAAAGGAACTGGCTTGTGTCATCAAATTATTGACAAAAATTGCAACATTGCTGTGTGTTTCTGGAGAAACGCCTAGATTGAGTTTTTTATCAGTGCTAAAAAGCTACCCCTCTCTTTAAACATGTTGAAGTGACAGTTTGATTCTTTTCTGCTTGATTTTTAAGAAAGGTATTTTAAAAGTATTGGAGATGATTTAGTCATTTGCCTATCCTGGTCTTTCTGATGAATTCACAGATAACACATTTTAAATTAGCTAGTACATCCAACTATGACAAATGATTAATAGTCACAGTGGTAGTTTATCTAACTCTCAAATATGACTGTTGCCCAACAAATTTTAATACCGTGGATGATGATGATGATGATGATGATGATGATGATGATGATGATAATAATAATAATAATAATGATGATGATGATCTGTGATACAAAATCCAGCATAGTTATCTCGTTTGCTGTGTATACTAACTTGATAATAATAATAAGTCACCAGATATCAAGATTTGAGAATCGAATTACAGAGACTCTGGCATAAACCAGTGCAGGTGGTTCCAGTGGTACTCGGCACACTGGGAGCTGTGCCTAAAGACCTAGGCAAGCACTTAAAAGCAATTGGCACTGACAAGATCACCATTGGTCAGCTGCAGAAGGCCACCTTACTGGGATCTGCTCGCATAATTCGCCAATATATCATGCAGTCCTAAACGCTTGGGAAGTGTTCAACTAGTGATATGTGATACGAAATCCAGCATAATTATCTCATTTGCTGTGTATACTGTCATAATAATAATAATAATGGATTCTGGCTAAAACACCTGACAAGCCTCCATCATCGCATGGCCACTCAATTTGATCAAATGCTTCAAAATGCAACAAGCAAAGAATGGGCAAAGAATTGCCCAATGGACAAGCCATCAAGTGCAACCAACCCGAAGCCTACAAATACTTGGGCATACTGCAGCTGGACAATATCAAGTGAAAAATGTGGTCAGCAAAGAATACACACAAAGGGTCAGGAAACTTCTAAAAAGTAAACTGAATAGTGGTAACACTATCAAGGCTATAAACACCTGGGCCATACCAGTTACATATACTGCTGGAATTGTAAACTGGACACAGGCAGAGCTGGACAGTCTGGATAGAAAAACAAGAAAACTGATGACCATACACTATGCACTGCACCCACGTAGTGACGTTGACGCTATATTTGCCCAGAAAGGTAGGTGGCAGAGGACTTTTGCAAGTGAAGCAGACAGTTGAAGAAGAGAAACATGCTCTGGCAGATTATGTGAAAGACAGTGTTGAACCAGCTTTGATGGAGGTCAATAAGAGGAAGCTGCTAAAAGTACAGCAAACCAAGTATCAATATAGGAAAACAGCAATGCAAGCTCGAACTGACAGCTGGTATGACAAAGCACTGCATGGACAGTTCCTTGAAAAGATCCAAGGAAAAGTAGATAAGAAAAAGACCTGGTTATGGCTGACCAATGGAACATTGAAGAAAGAAACAGAAGGTCTAATTCTTGAGGACCAAGAACAAGCCATTAGAACAAATGTAATCAAAGCCAGAATAGAAAAATCTGCTGATGATCCCAAATGCAGACTCTTCAAAGAAGCAGATGAAACCATTGATCACATACTGAGCTGTTGTAAGACAATAGCTCAGACCGATTACAAACAATGTCACAACACAGTCGCTCAGATGGTCCACTAGAACTTGTGTCACAACTACCATCTGCCTGTAGCAAAGAACTGGTGGGATCATAAGCCTGAAAAAGTGATTGAAAATGAGCATGCAAAACTACTGTGGGATTTCCGAATACAAACTGATAAAGTTTTGGAACACAATACCCCGGATATCATGATTGTGGAAAAGAAAAAAGTGTGGATAGTCGACATTGCTATACCTGGTGACAGCAAAATTGATGAGAAACAACTTGAAAAAGTCACCAGATATCAAGATTTGAGAATCAAATTTTTTATTATTATTTATTTATTTTTTTCCCACAGTATATATAAGCATAAGCATGAAATAATTATACAATATATAAGCATATATATGAATATGAGTTGTAATAACTATATTAATTGGATATAACGCAGGAAAACAATAGGACAGGAACGGTAGGCACATTTGTGCTCTTATGCATGCCCCTTACAGACCTCTTAGGAATGGGGTGAGGTCAATGGTAGATAGTTTTTGGTTGAAGCTTTTGAGATTTTGGGAAGAAACCACAGAGTCAGGTAGTATATTCCAAGCATTAACAACTCTATTACTGAAGTCATATTTTCTGCAATCAAGATTGGAGCGGTTCACATTAAGCTTAAATCTATTGTGTGCTGGTGTATTGTTGCAATTGAAGCTGAAGTAGTCTTCGATAGCAAGGACATTGTAATAGATGATTCTATGAGTTAAACACAGGTCATATTGAAGGCAGTGTAGTTCTAAATTTTCTAAACCCAGGATTTCAAGTCTGGTGGCATAAGGTATTTTGTATTCGGAAGAGTGGTGTCCAATATTTCTGGACACGTTCAATTGTATTGATGTCAGAAATGTGGTATGGGTTCCAAACAATCGAGCTGTATTCAAGAATTGGTCTAGCAAATGTTTTATATGCTCTGGTTAGTAGTGTAGTGTTTTTGGAGAAGAAGCTACGCAAGATTAGGTTTACAACTTTTAAGGCCTTTTTTGTGATGTAGTTACAGTGGGCTTTGGCACTTAGATCAATTGATATGAAAACTCCAAGATCTTTAACAGGGTGGGGGTCATCAGTAAGGTAATGTCCATCAAGCTTGTACTTAGTGTTTAGGTTCTTTTTTCCAATATGTAAGACTGAGATTTGGAGTTGCCAAGTTTTAGACTATTCAGATAAGAAGTCCAGGTCTTTTTGGAGGATAGCTATATTGTTGGTGGTGTTAAATAGTTTGACATCGTCTGCAAAGAGAACACAATTACTTGTAATATGGTCACAGAGATCATTAATGTATAATATGAAGAGTGTTGGTCCAAGAACGCTGCCTTGGGGAATGCCACTTTTAACAGGAACAGGGTTGGATAGAGCATTGCCAATTTTGACCACTTGTTGCCTGTTTGATAGAAAAGCTGTTATCCAATCGTGGAGGGGTTCTGAGATGCCATAAGATTTTAGTTTTAGGAGAAGTTTATCATGTACTACTGAGTTGAAAGCTTTACAGAAGTCTATGTAGATTGCATCTATTGCTTTGCCCTGATCAAGATTTGTAGTCCATATGTTTTTGTAGTGAAGAAGTTGTAAATTACATGATAATTTTTTTCTGAAACCAAATTGTTTATTAGAGAGTAGGTTGTTTGTTTCTAGATGGAGGGTAATGGATTGGTTGATGATAGATTCCATTACTTTGCAGGTGACACAACAAAGAGAGATAGGTCTGTCTTTGTAGAATTGCAGAGAGATAGGTCTGTCTTTGTAGAACTGCAGAGACTCTGGCATAAACCAGTGCAGGTGGTTCCAGTGGTAATCAGCACACTGGGAGCTGTGCCTAAAGACTTAGGCAAGCACTTAAAAGCAATTGGTGCTGACAAGATCATCATTGGTCAGCTGCAGAAGGCCACCTTACTGGGATCTCCTCGCATAATTTGCTGATACATCACGCAGTCCTAAACGCTTGGGAAGTGTTCCACTAGTGATCTGTGATACGAAATCCAACATAGTTATCTCGTTTGCTATGTATACTGTCATTTTGTGTAAAGAAGAAGAAGAAGAAGAAGAAGAAGAAGAAGAAGAAGAAGAAGAAGAAGAAGAAGAAGAAGAAGAAGAAGAAGAAGAAGAAGAAGAAGAAGAAGAAGAGGAGGAGGAGGAGGAGGAGGAGGAGGAGGAGGAGGAGGAGGAGGAGGAAGAGGAAGAGGAAGAAGAAGAAGAAGAAGCAAAAATTAAAACAGAAAAATTATGGCATAATCAGATTTTGGTGGTTCCAATGGTTACTGGCATATTGATTTCTATACCAAAAAATCTTGGATGGCATTTAGAAAATCTGCACAAAATTTCCATCTATCAATTGCAAATGGCCACACTGTTTGGATCCACATACATACTATGCCACATTATACATGCTAGATTCTTGAGAAGAATTTGATGCATATGAAGGCCAATACCAGCTAAGGAACTGGCAGCTATTCTCTGTTGTGGACAGAGAATAATAGAATTGCAAAATAGCCATGTGCTCTAATTATGTTTTAGATCAGTCATAGCATTCTAAACTTAATTACAAGAAGATTTTAGATATCTAAGTACCAATTAATAATTTTAATATCAATCTTTCAAAATGGTTCAGAATCTTAAACATGCTCCATTCCAATTCTGCACCACAATTATTACCTTGTTGAGATGATACAAGAAGTTAAATGCATACTTGGTTTCTGTTAGTATTCCAAATACAGTAGTGGCCAAAATTGTGAAAACCTTTTGGGAAAAGTGTATTTTTGAGGTTTGATAGCTAATTACACCACTTTTTTGGGGAGTAGTACCATAAAATTAGATATCCATTGAAAGATAATTTAATCAAGAATGTAATGCTTTTCAACCTTTGTTTGAGAGATAAAAGTGGCTTTTTGCATGGATTTTTAGACTTTAGGCCAAATTCCTGCAGTCTGTGCTGAACAGTCCTTGCACTCAACTTCATATTGCATTGTGCCATTTCATCTTGTATACATCCAGATGATTTTCTTCTGTCATGTAGGCACAGTCTCTTAATTCTTCTATCATTACTTGCTGTTGTGCGCCTTTTCCTGCCTTTACCTGTGTGGTTTTGTAATGACTGAGTCTCCTTATACTTCTTCAAAAACTTAGAAATGCCACCTTTGGTTAAGTTTCCACTAATTTTTCTTCTAATTTCTTTATAACTGTAGCCTTGTTAACTTAATAATACTATTTTATATCGCTTTCTGGGCGACCAGTCAACTCTTTGCACCATTACTTTAATTTTATTATGTTTTACAAGCTCACTAAATGAAAGAACACAAAAAAACCCTACCAACTTGATAGCAATCACATAATACACTGACAAATGTCCTTCTCTTAGCTTCTATACATGACATCAATAATTGAATCCTACTGTAATCTGATTGGCTCATTGCCAAAACAAGATAATGCCTGATTGGCTCTCTAGACGCTCATGCTCATTGGCTATAATCAGATGAAGAAGAGCTACCTGATAACAACCTAAGCAAGTTGTACTTCCTTTTTCTGGTTATTTAGCTATAACTTTTCATAGAATACAGATAATTGAACAAACTATGTTGTATTACATTCTTTATTAAATTATATTTCCATTGATATATAATTTTATAGTACTACTCCAAAAAAAGTGGTGTTATTAGCCATCAAACCTCAAAAATACACTTTTCCCAAAAGGTTTCCATAATTTTGGCTGCTACTGTAAATACTAACATAATTAATTCTTCATTTAAAGGCATACATTTAATTTTGGCTTAATATATCATGTGCTAGCTGCTGCAATTTGTTATCAGGATGGCTTATCATGATACAGGTATATGTAAGTCAACTGTGGATTTACTCAGTGAATTGGTAAAGAAATTATGACTACAGAGTCAGCCATAACTGCATCCACAGGCTTCAGTTAACATTTGTTGATGATTAAAGAGCTATACCCTATCATATAAGTCAATAGGATTAGGTCTGGGAAGATTCTGTCGATTTTTAAAAAATCATGATTGCTTCTTTTAGAGCTTACATGACAGTTTTTATTTGTTTCACATCTTGAAATATGAAAAATTTTGATATTGATTTTCATTAATTAAATTCTGGGAGTTTCAGAAGGAAATATTTATGTCCTTATGTGTACAAGTCTTTTTCATCCTATTAGCACAAGATATGAAACAAATAATTTTGTGATTATAGGGATCATTATTCATCAAACTGTTTACCTTGGTTTTTTTAAGTATCTATATTGTTTTTTTTATAATTACAAATCCATTTAAAATATATATATATACCCTGAACATATGAAATCAAACATTCAAAAAAAAACAAAATATACAAAAATTAATGAAACAAGCTAATATATAGAAAAGGAAGAAAAAGAAAACTTGAATTATTCCATTCCATTATAATATAAAAATAATAATCATATCTCTCAAAATGGCTACAATTCACTTTTTAAATTATAAATTAACTTTTTATTTTTATTCAAAAAGTTTTTCAAAAAATTTTTTCCCCTTTCCCCCCACCCCCTCTCCCTTCACAAATCCCCCTCCCTCCCCCCGACTTTCCAGAACAAACACAAGGTATAGTTAAAAATAAAACAAACATATGGTAAAAAAATTTCCCTCCCAACTCAATTATATTCCTACAATTCTCATCAGTTCCTAACCTCCCCCAAAACAATCAGAAGTAATACATCCTAATCATTCAAAGGCAGTCTGATATCTCTTCATCTGATATCTGTATTGAATATAGTCAATCCATTTTTTCCATTCCTTTAAGTATCTTTCTTGCGTATTGTCTTTCAAAAAGGCTGAGATTTTTGCCATCTCAGCCAAATTGGCAACTTTCAATATCCATTCTTCTACTGCAGATAGTTCTTTTTTCTTCCAATACAGTCCTATCAGTAACCTTGCTACTGTTATTAAATTTAAAATCAGTTTAGTCTAAAAATATGGAATGCTTCACGAATTTGCGTGTCATCCTTGCGCAGGGGCCATGCTAATCTTCTCTGTATTGTTCCAATTTTAGTATATATGCTGCCGAAGCGAGCACTGTAAATTAACTTTTGATTGGGCTAAATCATAAGCTTCTATCTTTCCTTTTACCAATAAAGAACCAATTCAAGCCTAGTCTTGACAGTTTTCTGAGCCAAATTTTAGGATCCAATATAGAAAAGTCCTTCTTGGAACCTCCACCAAATATTCCAATAATACTTCTTGTAAGTAACTATACTTGGATTATTCAACAAACATTACTCAGTTTTTCAGTTTGCTATTAGCATAGAAGAAAAACCCTTCTTAGAGATAAAAATTAAAAATATAACCCAAAGGACAACGTCTAAACCCGGGAGCTTTCTTTACCATATGCTGCTAGCTTATGTGTTCCAGAGGAAAGAGGCAGTCACTTTTTTAGGAAAAAAAACTTTGGCAAATTTCATACATCCCACAAGCCATCTGTTGCTTATAGTTTAATGCAGATGCAAATATGTGTTCATATTTTCTTGAATGTTTACAAAGGCTTTGTCACCGTGTTCTTTAGACATATATGCACTCATAAGTTTATAAATAACTTAATCAGTATATCAGTGCATAAGCTGGAGAAGTCATGTTTCATATGATTTCATAATAGCAATGAACTCAGTTAAGGTGACAGAATGATTTGTTCAAAGATGCTGATGATGTTTGTGACTGAGAATGAAATATTTATTTAACTCAGCAGATGTAGTCCTTGACTCATCGTCTCTGAGATTCATAGGTAAGCAATATCAAGTATTTGGAAGAGAAATATCAGAGAATCTGAAGGATATAGATTATACTGAGAAGTAAAGAAGAAGAATGTAATAGCAAATATCCATACTGTATTGTTTCCTTCCTCCCAAAAAACCTATATGGATCTATCTATGCAATGACCAAGTCCTTAAATTTGTTCCAGGATGTCTTTATCTCTTTTGTCAAACAATATTGCATTACAATATATTTTATACACCCACACCCACACCCACACCTCACAAACCTACATTCTATCACATTTTATAAGGAACTAAAGAATATAATTATAGTCTAGGATCTGGTCATATGAGACCTTCTGACAGATCTCTAACTGACCTTTCTCCCTCCTTTATAGCAGTGGTGGGTTGCTACTGGTTCGCCCCGGTTCAGGAGGACCAGTAGCGGTAATTTCGGCTAGTTCAGAGAACCGTTAGTAATTACTGGCTGGCCACACCCACAAACCGATTCCCTTCACCAGGCGCCCGACGCTCACTTGCCCCGACCCCCTACACCCAGTCACTCCTCACTTACATTGTGTGGGTCCTCTGCATGCCCAGCTGAGCCACACAATCATCAGAGGTTTTTTTTTTTACTTTTATAAGCATTTTTTCTTCAGCCAAAAAATGTAAAAAAAAGTTTTTAAAAAAAACTTCTGATGATCACGCAGCTTAGCTGGGATCATCTGAACCCTTTAAAAAGCATTTTTTCTACAACCTCTTCGGCCAAAGAGGCTGTAAAGAAATGCTTTTAAAGGGTTCAGGCGATCAGGTAACTTAGCTGGGATCACCAGAACCCTTTAAAAACACTTTTTTTTTACAGCTTCTTCGGCCGAAGAGGCTGTAGCAAAAATGTTTTAGTCCACTCTCAGTAGCTTAATGTATTCAACAAACAATGATTAAATCTATGATTTAAGAGGATATGTGAGTTTCTACAAATAATTAATTTAATTTATGTTTATTAAAATTCACCATTCTCAATGTAGAAATTTGGAACAATTATTCATATAAATATAATCAGATTTTAATAATGAAACATAGTCATCAGGCTCCCTTATAATGTTTATATTCAAGGTAATAGCTTGTTATTTATTTATAATGTAATTCTGTAGGCTATTGATTGAATCAGGATCTCCTCAGAGTCAGAAGATAAATAGCAAATATCCCCTCTTGTCATTCCCATTTCTCTCCAAAGACCATAAAGTGGCCAAATTCTGGAAATCACTAGTAGGGATTGAATATGAGCTGGACAGCAAGGGATTTGCATCCAAAGCCATGCTCTAACACAAAAGAAAACTTGGAATAGCTGTTCACATAATCTATTTTTTTTTCTGTTGTTTGTATATAATAGAAGACATTCTCCTATTGTTGCTCACAGGGTCCTCCAATCTATTCATCTAATCTATTAGAATAGATCTATCCAATCTATTCATCTAACCTTACCTTTCCTTTAAATAACAGGTTTTTTTAAAAAAAACTACCATGATTTCTTAGGCACATGTATTTAGTTCCGGTTTGTTTCCTGTTGATCTTTTATTATGTAACAAAGTGCCCTAGAGTAGACTTTTAGGCAATTGTTTTTAATGTATCAATTTAAAAGTGTGTTTAATCAGTCTTTTCAAAAATTAATGCCAGGCTTCCCAATCTATTTTACAAAGATGTGCATTTGATGAGATATAAAAAATAATAAAGAGTAATTGTGTTTCATATGCCCAGAGAACCAGCAAAAAGATTGTACAATGTGTGGGAGCCTAATAAAATCTTTTGGTGAACTGCTGCAAAAAAAGAAACTGATTAATTCCAAACAAAAAACTATGGCAACTTGTCTGTACAGTCAAGTCAAAGAACATTCTACCGTGTCCAAAGGTTTTGTTGTAATTCAGACTTTGACATCTTATTATATATAATGAGCTCTCAAATATTCTACTTTTTATTATAGATGTTTAACAGTGAGAAAGTCTATGGAAGAAATCAGTAAAATTACATATTAAAATTTAAGAGAAAATTGATACAAAATGTTTTACAGATGGTATATAGCTCCATCAATAATGACCAAAATAGACAAACAATGTTACAATAAATGATAGAAATTCTGCAATAAACATGCCTTACATGAAATAGGTAAGTTTGTGAATATGTTCATATATCAAACCATAGTATGGTTAACTTAATTTTGGCTTCATTAATTATGTTGTACAAGCCACTGTTGTGTAAATCATGAATTATACATAATATGCTAATCAAGCCATTTGTCTTTCTGTAAATTGGGGTACAGCCATGGGTTACCGCAATGTGTAAAACTATTCACTGGAACTGTCCCATTTATAGCTTGAATAATCAGTTTCTTCATTCTGAATTTATTCGAAGTTACAGAAAAGCCAGTTTAAGAGATTTGGGACTAGCCTTCTGAGACTAGCTCTTCTGTATTCCCACAAAATTTTCTATTTCTACAAACTCTGAAAGCATTGCTTATAATTGTACCATATTATCCATCAGCGGGCTTAGTTTCAGAGGGTTTTAGAAGTAACCAGCACTAAAGTACAGAAATTGCCTGAATATTGTATTTTTCTTTATATGGAAAAATCATTCAGTTTAAACTGTCACTAACAAACTATTAAAAAGTTATAGTATATTACGTTTAATCCTGCTAAAGTGCTGTTTTCAGTCTAAGTACTACCAAAATGCTTCTGAAAAATATAAGATAGTTTTAAACTGACTTTTCTGAAAGTCAGTTTTACAGCAGTTTGGGCTATAATTCTTTTGGGTCTCCAATTTTATGATTGCTGATTCTCAAGAGAAAATTGCCAGAAAAGAGAATCAGCAAGCACAGTAAACCTTGTAAGAGGCTAAGGCCAAACTATAAATCATGATTAATTGAAAAATTATCAGAGACATAGTCACCAGTGGATAAATGGCTTGCAGTTGTGTTTTAAGCTACAAACATGTTGCCAGAAGAGACAAAGGATTAATAATGAAGAAGGAGAACGCCTATTTCAGGCTTATTTAGAGATCGTGTTCTAGTAAAACATATATATATATATTCATAGGTTTTCACGGGTATATGTATGCAGGTTTTGGTATGTTCAGGTCTTTTCCCGTGTAAGATTGGAAATATTTAGGCAACATTTCGATGAGATCTCACTCATCATCTTCAGGCTTTGGCTTTGTTCTTATGTGAGCAAAGGATATATATGTATGTATGTATGTATGTATGTATGTATGTATGTATGTAGGTCTTTGGTTATTCAGGTTTTCTTCTGTGTAAAATTGGAAGTGTCTTGGCGATGGTTTGACAAAATCTCATTCATCATCTTCAGGCTTCAGCTTCGTGCTCTGGGAGCAATGTGTGATCGCAGCTAGTGGGGGTTTGAACTGATTGGGTGGGAGCTTGGCTGTGCTCTGATTGGATGGGGGAGTTTTGTGCTCTAATTGGCTGGGGGTATGTCCTGTTTGGGTGGGGGCTTGGTTGTGCTCAGATTAGTCTGAGTTGCAGGGGGATTTGAGCTGGTGAGCTGCATTGCTGTTGCTTGGCTTTGTGGTCGTGGTCGAGCTAAATCTTCATAGTGGGTGTCAGTCTGCTGCATGTATGGATTGGAGGGGTTTGAAATGGCTAATGTTGCAGCTGCGGTCTGGCTTCTGGTCCTTGGTCGTGCTTTATCATCCGTGTGGGTTTGGATCTGCTTTCTGGGTGGATGTGTGGTGGTGACATCCTGTGTGGACCTCGTGAGTGTGGTTCTGGTGTCATTCCTCGTGTTAGGGACTCGTTTGTCAATAAGGGTGGGTTTCCAAATGGCTGGTAGGCAGGAGGTATCATCTCGTTTGTTCATGCTGTGTGGGCGTTTTTCTATCTCGATGGCTTCTCTGATTATTCTGTTGTTAAAGTGTTCAGGCAATAGTTCTGGTCTTTAAAGTCAATATCATGTCCTGTGGCTTTAAGGTGTTGGACCAGGGAAGAAGTTGGTTCCTCTTTTTTGACTGAGTTCTTGTGTTCTTCAATGCCTGTTGGTTTGTCCGATGTATGTGGTGCTGCAGGCAGTGCATGGGATTTCATATACTCCTTGATTTTCTAACTTAATTTTGTCTTTGGGGTTTCTTAGGATGGTGGATATTTTTTGGTTTGTGCAGAATGCTGTCTTGATGTTGTGTTTGTGGAGGATCTTGCTGATTCTGTCTGTGGTGCCTTTTATATATGGGAGGAGGGCTGTGCCGTTTTCTTGTTCTCTGTCTTGGATTTTAGTGGGGGTTTCTTTGTGGATTAGATTGGTAATCTTATTTCTTTGGAATCCATTGGATGTTAGTACGTTAGTGAGAGTGTGTAGTCCGGTTTTTAAGTGTTGTTCATCAGCTAAGCGTTTTGTTCTGGAGATGAGTGTCTTGGCTACGGAGTTGATTGTGCTGGGTAGTGGTGTGAAAGTGCGTACATATAGCAGTTTGTGTGTGTTTTCTTCTGGTAGATGGTGTATCCTAGGGAGCCATTGGGTTTCCTGTAGACTAAGACATCCAGGAAGGGAAGTTGGTTGTTAGCTTCTGTTTCCATGGTGAACTGTATTTTGGGGTGTAGGCTATTGAGGTGTGTGAGGAAGTCGTCAAGTTTTACTTTCCCGTGTGGCCAGATTATGAAGGTGCTTGGGGGGCGGGTATCCTAGATCTGACCAACCACTGCTTATCCAACACATACTTCATCTATAATTGCAACTCAGACTAACCTGAGCACAACCAAGCCATCACCCAAACAGGACACACCCCCATCCAATCAGAGCACAAAAAAACCCCATCCAATCAGAGCACAGCCAAGCTCCCACCCAATCAGTTCAAACCCACACTAGCAGTTAAAAAGAAGAAACAGCTGCGATCACACATTGCTCCCAGAAGCACGAAGCTGAAGCCTGAAGATGACGAATGAGACTTCGTCGAAACGTCGCCAAGACACTTCCAATTTTACATGGGAGAAAACCCGAATAACCAAAGACCTACAAACAAACATCTGTGAAAACCTCAGAAAACAAATTATATATATATGCCTTCCATGCATGCACATGGCATCGAAAAACTGGAGATTATATAGGACGTGATAGTGCCAGGGCAGGTGGGCGGGGCCAGCAGTTGGGCGGAACTACAGGTTCGCCTGAACTGGTCTGAACCGGCAGCATCCACAACTGTCTGTACTGTATAAGATCTTACCAAACTTTGCCTCTATTTTTCTCAAGACATAAGCTATCTTTCTTTCCCTTTTTCATATGCATTGCTTCCTATTCAGATCCATGGTCTGCTTGGCTTACCATTTATCAGTTACCAGAACAGTGCAATCTTTGTTCAGGTCTGTTTTAACTTCAATATTTTAAGGCAAGTCCTAGGAATATATACTTGACAACTATATGTCCTATAACTTTCTTTTAATTGTTGTTTTTTGTGTATTAGGACTTTTGCTAAATATTTCAGAAATAATATAAACAGTAACACTGTGGAAACTAAGTTGCTTAGTCCACCTTATACCAGTACATACCATAACAAATTTGGGACTTTATCATTTCAGAAATTGAATATAGAGGGGACTAAATATTCCAGGGATAAAAGGAAAAAGAGAAAGAAAGGAAAAGAAGCTTGCCATTTTTTTAATACAAAATATCAGAAAATAGTATGAAACAGTCCAGGAGATACCTGAAGAATAGGGACAGAAACTAGCAGTTACAGTGTTAGCAATGATGTCTGCTTCTAAAAGTTGTTAAAGAGAATACCTTGAAAGATTTACAATATAAATAGCTGAAGCTAACTTTAGTATTAAACTATAAGTAATTTTTTGAAGTAATGAAAAATAAAAAATTGTGGATTATAAGACAGAAATGATAATTAAACTGGAAATGCAAATGATAAGTCAAGATAAAGACCTGGATAATGACTCTTACCAGATTTGTAAAAAAGGGTTGCCAACACCAAAAAGGAGTGTTTGAAATAGGGAAAAGAAAAACTGAAGAGAGATCCAATTCTATCATAGCATCTGAATGAGTGAAATATCAAGATTTCTAGAAACAAAAGGAAGCAGTACAAAGTTGTTTGTTTGACCAAAGTTAAAATAAGATATGTTTAAAATAAACCCTTTGTGGACTTTTTTTTAACAGTAGAACCAAAATTTTAATAATTTATGGATTTGTGTATGCATAAGAGATGGATTCCTTGGAGGTCAGAGGAAACTCTTCGATCCAGCGGTGGGGGTAGCGGCCATGAAG
Source organism: Ahaetulla prasina (assembly GCF_028640845.1). NCBI lineage: Eukaryota > Metazoa > Chordata > Lepidosauria > Squamata > Colubridae > Ahaetulla > Ahaetulla prasina. The sequence continues at coordinate 95,685,881 of NC_080542.1, forward strand.
CTGGAGCAACTGGAATAAGATTTGTGCAAGTGCAGTGTTTTGGATGGAGCATTGGTACTGGGTGAGTGATTGGCCAACTCACAGGTAAAAAGAAGTATTTTTAAAAAATTTTAAAGAATAGCAGCTAATTGGCATTGGGGAATGTTAATGAAGGGAGAAGAACAAAATGGAAGTTAAAGCACTAAAGCCCAGAACAGAGCTTGATATTTGGATTGGAAATTGGATTTGGAGATATTAAAATTATTATAAGAAAAAAAAACCTGAAAGAAAATAGTTTCTGAACAAAATTGGACATAATCTTAAAAGTTTTGAACTTTGAAGGAAGAACAAAGAAAAATTTTAAATAGAAAAGCCTTGTAATGGAAATTTTTCAATTGGATTTGAAATTGGAATTTGGGATATATAAAATTAAGAAGAGAAAAAAGAAACTTGAAAAACATTTGATAAGCAGATTTAATACACAAATTGGATATTTTGCGACTTTGTTGATTTGAAAATTGTGGATTGGAGAGAGACATCTGCTGGTGGAAAAAAAGCACTACAACGAACAATTTGAAATCTGGAAAAAATTACAGTGACCTTGAGCTACAAGAGCCATGAGAAGTTTGAAGGAGGATTTTTTAAGCTGTTTGATCTTGACAACCAAAGGAGTGAAAATAATAAAACTGTATATTGGAGTTAGAAACAAACCAGAACATCAAAATCATAGGTGGGTCTTATTTATTTATTTATTTATTTTTGTCACAACAATATATGTAAGTATCATACAAAAAAAGATTATATAGTATATAAACATATATATGAGTAAATATTAGGAGGAATAAGCATATATATTATATATAATAAGCATATATATATATATTGCTCCCAGAAGCACGAAGCTGAAGCCTGAAGATGACGAATGAGACTTCGTCGAAACGTCGCCAAGACACTTCCAATTTTACACGGGAGAAAACCCGAACAACCAAAGACCTATATATATATATATATATATATATATATATATATATATATATATATATATATATATATGAAGAAGAAAAACAATAGGACAGGAACGGTAGGCACATTTGCGCTCTTATGCACATTTCAGCAGGTTCTGACCAGTTCTGGAGAACCAGTAGCGGAAATTTTGAGTAGTTTGGAGAACCGGTTGTAAAAATTCTGATTGGCCCCATCCCATCTATTCTCTGCCTTCCAAGTCCCAGCTGATTAGGAGGAAATGGGGATTTTGCAGTAACCTTCCCCTGGAGTGGGGTGGAAATGGAGATGTTACAGTATCCTTCCCCGCCACGCCCACCAAGCCATGCCCACCAAGCCATGCCATACCCACCAAGCCACACCCACAGAACCAGTAGTAAAAAAAAATTGGAACCCACTATTGGTCAAAATGTGGCAGGAATTAATTGAGATGGTTAAAATGATGCATATATCATTTAATCTTGATAGAAAATGAGAAATTGTGTCAGACATATTCAATTGGATAAAGAGGCTAAGAACAAGAAGCAAGAAAACGGCACTGAATATAAAGACATTGATGAAAAATTAAATGATTACATTGAGAGTAACAATGAAAAAAAGAGAAGGGATAGGAGGAAACAATTTACAAAAAAGAAGCAAAATGAGGGGGGAAAGGCTAGAGGAAAAATATTTTTAATGATTACACTGGGATTAACAGTGGCAAAAATAGAGAGGATAGGATGAAGCAAAAGAGAAAAGAAAAGGGGAAAGGATTAGCTACAAAAAAGTTTAATGACTACACTGAGATCAACAGTGGGGAAATAGAAAAGTGAGAGGAGAAAAGGGGAATAGATCAGATGGGAACTTAGGGCAAACTAGACAAGTAAAGGATTTAAAAGTCAAAGGAAGGATACAGAAGAAAAGATATAATAATTATTTAAAAAAAATATAATGGGAGAATTATAATTAAGGGGCGTGCATAAGAGCACAGATGTGCCTGCCGTTCCTGTCTTATTGTTCCCTTCATTATATCCAATTACTATAGTTGATGCATAATTTTAATTATATATATATATATATATATATATATATATATATATATATATATATATATATATTCTTCAAGATATGCTGTTTTATCTATGACATTTGTTTGTGTATACTGTTGTGACAAAATAAAAAAAAAAGAGAATGGGATAAAGGGAGGAAAATTTTAAGAGTGGGATTGCTGGATGAACCAAGAGAAAATGGTTAAAGGAGTAATTAATGGAAAGGAGACAGGATAATATGATATATATCTATAGTTATAAGTGAACTGTATTATTATTAATATTTGTGAGTGTAATACGAAATATTGTGTAATACAAATGGTAGAATGTAGAAAAACAAGAAATATGCTATATACTTATAGAATCAAATGAAAAGAAATATGCTATATACTTATAGAATCAAATGAACTGTACTAATATCAGTATTGTAAAAATGGAATTATGATATAAATTGTGAAATACAAAAAGAATGGTAGAAGGGTTAATATGATCTTATTATGTATTTAGAAGGGGTTAAGATATGAAACTTCAAATGAAATTGAATAAGATATTAATAGAAATTAAGAAAAAGAAGGTGATAAAGAGATTAAGATAATATTTGTATTTGAAAAAGGTGGTGTGAAAAAGAAATATATTGTTTTTGGTAAAATCGTAAGATGATTAATAGGAAAATAAGAAATGATAAATTGGTCCACCATAGAAAATAATTAACATTAAGAGATAAATAAAAAAATTAGAAACTAAGGATGGAAATGACTAGGTTTAAAATAAAGGGTTTCAATAGAAAAAAGAAAATAAGAGGAAACAAATTGATTATTTACAAATGTAGTGATTTTGAGAAATATATGTGATAAATGGAGAAATAAGATTAAGATTAGAGGTTTGGGTTTATCCTCCTCGATTCTGATTGGACCGGGTCTGCTGTAATTTTTTTTATGTTGCCCCACCTCTTATCTGGTCTTCCAGCTTTTCGGTGAGGTACCGATCGCAGACTGATGTGTCGGACTGAACGAGAAAGAGTTAATATCCTCCCACCCCCATATGCCACAGTCGCCGAGGGTGGAACTGATGGCTGTTTCCCCCTCTCCAAGAAGGGGCGTTCAGGTAAGCCAATGCCCCATTTCCCCCCCACAAATTTTGCCAATTATCCAGATCAATACTGTACCCAAAACATCTACCCCAGATTATCATGGTCTCCTTGACGTTCTTCAAACATATCTTGTTCTAATAGGTACCTGTATAGTTTTCTTATGGCCTTTCCCTCGTTATTTAATAAAATTTTATCCAACTCTGATGGTTTTGGTTTTATGCCTGTTTCTTTTTTGTCCTTCATAAATTTAGACTGTCTGTGTAGATATACCCACCATTCTAATTAAATTCCTTCTTCCTTTAATTTATTCCTTGATTTCAGTTACCCTTTCACATTTAATAATTCGTTATATGAAACCCTCCTGCTTTGAGAAGATTGGGATGTGTGAGCACATCCCAATCTCTATATAATTACTCTATATAATTACTTCTTTAGGTTTTAAGTCAAATACCTAAAACGCCCCATTCTCTCTGTCGGGGGAAACGGCCATCAGGTTTGGGACATACCAAAGCTAGATGTCTTCACGGGAGGGAAACTGGCACTAGTCATCTTTGCTCCACCTGAACCGCCTGTAGGACTCGTCTCCCAAATGCAGCATCAGCTGAAGCGAAAGCGTCCACCCAATGGTGACGAATAAATGTCGATGGAGTGGACCACGTCGCGGCCCAACATATTTCATTGATGGGTGCTTGAGTACTCCACGCCGCCGATGAAGCGGCACTCCTAGTAGAGTGGGCCATAATGTTCCTTGGTACAGGAAGAGCTTGCCTTTCGTACGTTGTAGCAATAGCAGCTTGAATCCATCAATCTAATACAGACTTAGATATCTTCGACCCCAATGACACTGGTTGGAATGATACGAAAAGAGCTTCCGTTTTCCGGAAGGATGCCGTCCGGTTGATGTAGATCTTCAATGCCCTTCTCACGTCCAATGTATGCCACACTCTCTCCAGGTGATGAGAAGGGTTTGGACATAAATTAGGGAGCACCACCTCCTGAGACCTATGGAACCTTGAGTTCACTTTTGGAATGAAAACCGGATCCATACAGAGTACCACCCTATCGGCCAGAAATACGCACAGAACCTGACGAACAGAAAGAGCTGAAAGCTCCAAAATCCTGTGGGCCAAGGTAATAGCTACTAGGAATGCCACCTTCAGCGACAGGAAACGAAGCAACACCTCTTGAAGAGGTTCGAATGGAGCTTTGGTCAATCCTGTTAGGACTGCATTCAACCGTCATGTCGGAAAACGGTGTACTACCGGAGGCTTGATATTGTTTGCCCCGAGCAGAAACTGTTGAATCAGAGAGTCTCTGGCTAGAGAAGATGACGAACTGCACCTCATGACAGAAGGGAGCGCCGCCACCTGTCTCCTAAGCGTATTAGGGGCAAGCCCTATGTCTAGTCCGTGTTGTAGGAATGCTAAGATGTCCAAATTAGAAGCAGAGGTGATGTCCCTATTGTGCTTGTCACACCAGGAGACGAACATATGCCATGTAGCGTCATAAATTCTTGTGGTGGAGTCTCGGTGAGCCGCCAGCATGGTAGGAATGGCCTGTTCTGGGACCTTGGCTGCCGCTAAAATGCACCGCTCAGTCTCCTCACGGTTAACTGTAACCATTGTGGGTCCGAATATCTGAGTGGGCCCTGGCACAATTCCACCCGGTCGTCTGGGATCCTCCACAGTTCGCATGTCGAGAGTGCTATCAGATCCGCAAACCAGGGCCTCCTCGGCCAACACGGAGCCACTAATATCAGTTCTGCCCGTTCTGTCAACAGTTTGCATATCACCCTGGGTATGAGCGGGAGAGGTGGAAAGGCATATAGTAGGCCTGGAGGCCACCTGCTGCATAGGGCGTCCACTGCTTCCACTCCAAACGAGGGGAACCTCGTGAAGAACCATGGTACTTGGTTGTTGGTTCTGGATGAAAACAGGTCCACGAGGGGACACCCAAAGCAGAATGATAAATCTTGGAAAATCTGTGGACCCAAAGACCACTCCGCTTGGTCCACTGTGTGACGATTGAGGGAATCTGCTGCCTTGTTGTCTGTGCCCGATATGTGATCCGCTTTCAGGGATCAGAGGTTCAATTTGGCCCAATGTCCGAGATGCAGGGCTTCAGTCATCAAGGCCCGAGAGTGAGTGCCTCCCAACCTGTTCACATGAGCCTTCGCCGTCATGTTGTTGGTAAGTACTAATTAGAAACTCGAAGGCCTGAAGAGCTAGAAAGATTGCACGCAGTTCCAACAGGTTGATACCCTGGTGTCTTTCAGCTGGTGACCACTTGCCTTGGGCCAGGTGATGGTCTAGATGAGCACCCCATCCCGACAGACTGGCATCGGTTGTGATAACACTCCGTATTGGATCCCTGAAGAAGGAGCCTCTGGTCACCGCCGTTGTGGTCCACCACTGCAAGGACTCCACCACTTCCTTTGGCAGAGTCACTCAACGATTGGATGCACTGATGAAGTTCCTCTGGTGTGGTAAGAGAAACCATTGCAGAGGTCGACTGTGAAGGCAAGACCACGGGACAATGTCATAGGAAGATACCATCTTACCTAAGAGTTGGGATAGCCTCACCAAGAGAATAGAACCAGAGCGACTACAATCGGCTGCCAAATCTGAAAGACTATTCTGCCGGTCCTCTGACAAGAAAACCATGGACTCACGGGAGTCTATTCTCGCCCCCAGGTGTATAATAGATGTAGAGGGGATTAGGTGACTCTTGTCCCAATTATTTGAAAACCCATGTGCCTGCAGAATGCTTATAGTACAAGATATATCCCTCTCTGCCCCATCTTGAGAAGCGGACATTATTAGGATATTGTCAAGATAGACTTGAAGCCTAACAGGGATCTTGTGGATATGTGCCATTAATACAGCCAGGGGCCGAAGACAGCCCAAAGGGCAAGGCTCTATATTGGTAGTGAGATCCATTATAGTGGAAACAGAGAAATTGGCGATGTTCTAATCTGATAGGTACATGTAAATAAGCTTCCGTCAGATCGATGGAAGCCAGCCAATCTCCAGGACAGATGCACTCCAATATGGTCCATAAGGAGTGCATCTTGAAGCGCTGATATGCTACATATCTGTTAAGGTCCTTGAGATCAAGAATAGCCCTCCAGCCAACAGTTTACTCACTACAAAAAGGCAGGAATAAAATTCCTGTTTTAGCTGATTTGCAGGGACTGATTGAATAGCTCGTATCTCCAAAAGGTGGAGAACTGCCTCGTCCATCAAGACCCGGTTGGAGCCGTAGGACCGAGGGCAAAATAAGAAAACCATCGGTGGGGTGGAGAGAAATTTGACGGAAAGACCTCTGTGGATAGTCTCTCGAACCCAAAGGTCAGTGGTGGAAGATTCCCATTGAGGAAGGAAACAAGCCAGCCGGCCCCCAATGGGAAGGCCAGCGCGGGAATTACTTACTACGGTTGTAATACCTCCCTCGCCCTCCCCTAAATGACCTGCGGGCAGTAGATCTAGGCCCCAACCTGACCTGATTATCTCGTTGGTAACCGCCTCTGGCAGACGAGAAACATTGGGATCGTTGACCGAAACCCCCGAATTCTTGGCCATGAAAGGAAGACTAGGGGACTGAAGGATGAAAATAAGGCTGGTGTCTAACTTCACCCCTCCTCGACAGAGAAGGCATGATTTTTTTCTTATCCCGAGTTTCGACCAAAATGGGATCCAGAGAGGAGCCGAATAACTGTGATCCTGTATATTGCGAGGCTACCAAGCGCCACTTGTTCCTGGTATCTGCTCTCCAGTTTTTGAGCCATAACAGGCGGCGGAAAGTTACTGTTGAGCCGATCGATTTAGCCAAAAATCTAGAGGCATTTAAACTGGCATCCGCAGAAAATTCTATTGCTGCGATAATTTTATTGATGTCTTGGTGCGACCGTATGTCAGTGTGTGGAATCCTAGTCTGGAGTTGTTTGATCCACATAAAGGCCGCACAGCTGAAAAGAGACGAGGCAGTTAGAAGCCCTGATAGCCCAGGCCGAAGCCTGATGAGATTTTACCATGGACCTATCAGCTCTCTTCTCCTCTGGTCGAAGGGCTTCTTCGGCTGGTCCTGTCACATGTGACGACGAGGTCGGCACTACTATTGGGGCATTCACTGTGGGGAGTTGTAAGATTTTTTCTAGATCTTGAGCGCAGTTGTAAAATCTCTTGTCGTTAGAATTCGGGTTGGAACCCGAACTCGGGCTTTGCCACTGTCTCTGGACCACGTCCACAAATAACTTAGGAGCCGGAATGGCTTCAACGGCTACCGTGGGCTCGACAAAGAGATTGCCAAAGTATCTGGCAAAGATTGAGGTTTCCTCTCTGACGCAGTAGGAAGGCCCAGACCCGTTGTGGCTTGAGTCTTGAACAACAGTGAACGAAAAAGATGGGGTTTAAAGAGACCGACAAATGACGGCTGGTCTGGGCCGAGACCTTTGTCATCCGACAGCGCGGTCTCGTTGATACCTTCCTCTCCAGAAAAGGAGTCTCGATCGGGCGACTCCGGGGAACGGTCCCTGTGGGGCGAGGGAGAAGTGGCGCATGCCTGGGTGGCCTCAGCTTCCCTGTGACGTGGTCTGTGGTGCAGACCTTCCGTCTGAAGGCATTGTGTAACTCCCTGGCGAATGGCCTCTGAAAGCATAAGGCCAAAGGACTCTGGGAGTTGTAGGACTGGTTGCTGGGATGCTGGAGGATGGACCAGTAAGCCAGGGTCCTAGGTTCCGGGTCTGATAGGAGCCAGCCCGTGTCCCAATGTAAGATCTGCCTGGGACACAGTGCGAAACAGAGGAGCTGCTTCCGGCCCAGGAAGAGGCGCTGCGGTCATGGCTCTATCAGGAGACCAAGAGCTTGATCCTTGGGTCATAAGGGGGATATGAGGAGGGCTCCCAGAAGTTGGTTGTATAGTGGATGGAGGGGCACTCCTCCTGACTGGGGAAGTCGACTGATTGGCCCTCTCTGAAGCCTGATGGTATGCCCTTTCTAAAGCCCTATGTCGTCTTTCTTCCTGATGAGAGAGCTTTTTGGTCTTAGGACGGGTGGTAGACCATCCTCGAGGTTTGTGGACTGATAAAGTCCCTGATGTGCCCTCCCCAGGGTCAGCCTGAATATGGGGTGCTGGCAGGTCAGAAGCCAGAGCTCCCTCAGTTGCCGGTGATAAGCGATCGGCCATTTTGTTGTTTCCTGCCACTTTAGGGGCGCCTGTGGCCTAATAATACAGTGGCAACAAAGTTTACTTACAGCGCAGGAGGCCTGTCCCAGCATTTGCTAATGGCAGCGCCGATGAAGAAATAGGCTGAGCAGAAGCCGCGGTGTTCCTTCGATCCAAAAAAAAAACAATTAAGAGGGCTCTGCTGTGGCTCTCTGGCCATCGGCCAAGTCCAATGATCGCTCGCCGATAGGCTACAAGCGCGATCTATATTAAGAGCTCTGTAGTGAGGCAAAGATTACAGGAGGCGATTTGCGCCATTTTAGAGCCTGCCGTGAGCTTTCCAAGTTGCTAGCCACAATCGGCTTCAGGCGCGACAGCTTCAAAGAGCAGCCTGACTCTTCCGAATGCATTTAGCCGATGCGAATTTAGAGCCGCCGCCTCCTGCTGCATCAATTAGTGGCCTCCCTGGGGCGTGTTGGCGCGAGCGCGTGATCACCCTCAGTGAAATACTGCTCCTTAAGCAGAAATCTGCCTTGAACAACCGTCAGCGGGCTCGGGAGCAAGTCCCTTCATGCTGCAATTTTTAGCAAGAGGAAAAAAGAGACGAAAAAACCTTTTCCAAGTACTTCCAAATGCAAGGAATGCTAACCGACACGTCCGGTCCTTATGGGACCAGGTCGAAAAGCTGGAAGACCAGATAAGAGGCGGGGCAACATAAAAAAAAATTACAGCAGACCCAGTCCAATCGGAATCGAGGAGGATAAACCCAAACCTGATGGCCATTTCCCCCAACAGAGAGAATATCAAAATCACATTGGCAACCTCTTACAAAGAAAACGTGTACAAAATGTTTTACATGTAGCACTTCCCACCCACAAGATTGGCAAAAATTAGTAAAAAAATATTTTCCAATTCGTTGGAAATGTGAAATTGAATTAGGATCATACTATTACATATGGTGGGAGTGCCAAAAAGCTAAAAAATTCTGGCAGAAAAGAAGAAGCTGGTTAGAAGAGATGCTAATGGTCAAAATAGAGGTCAAACCAGAATTTTTCTTATTGGGCATGATGGATGGCAAATACGATAAAAATGTAACCTACTTAACATTGCATATATTAACCACTGCAAAATTAGTATTTGCTCAGAAATGGAAGGGTAAAGAAATACCCTCTGAAGAAGAAGTAATAAGCAAAATTTACAACTGTGCGGAGATGGACAGACTAACTTTAGAACTCAAAAACAAAAGTGAATCAAGGTACTATGAGGACTGGAGTAAATTCTACGACTGGCTTGATAGGAAGAAGCATGCCAAAAACAAGTGATAATGGATGTCTGGAAATGTATATATCAATGTATATTGAACTTGTGAGGATATAATAGATTTATTAAATATGTATATAGTTGTCTGGGTAGTAGTAATATAGTATATACTTGATATGTAATGAATTAGGAGATATGTAAATTTGTATATAGACTGAGGAATATATGATATGGTAATTTGAACTTGACACAAATGTTAGAAACCAGAGACGTAGAGCAATGTCCATTGTTTTTGTTTGTTTTTAAAACCAATAAAAATTTTCTAAATATTAAAAAAAATATTCCAAAATGCATGCAGTACTACTCCAAACAACTGCAAGTAGTACAAACCCGTACTACTCCAAAAAACCCGTACTACTCCAAAGTCCAAAGACTTTGATACAAAGTCTTTGGACTTTGGATTCAGCTGAACGTTTGGGCTGGGGTTAACAATATTTTAGCATAATAATATTTAGCATTGCAATATTGTAAAGGAGCCTTTTAGGGATTGACTTTCCCATCTTCTTTTTAAAGCAGAGGTTAGCTCTAGACTCAATACTTTCAAAAGGAATAGACATGATTGGATGCAACTTTCTTTGCTTAAATTGAAAGAACGTTTACTTCATATATTGCTGTTATCCAAAATCGAGCTACATTGGATTTTGCTTTAGTCCTTTAGCTTGTAATCTACAGCCAGCCTCCGTAGTTTGTTAGTAGCATAATGAATGAAGCCATGCAACAAGGACTTTGTTAAGTAATTAAATAAACCATGAGTTAGTACAATGTCTGAACTCAGAAAATGATGAATTTCAGCTCATGTGAAAGCATTGTATGCAAAAACTCCACTTGGCAGGTAAATATGTGAATAAGCACTAAAGATAATCAGTGGATAATCACTAAGGTTAATTTAGGGATGAAGAAGGTTGCTCACCACTACTCATGCACTGAATTTCAACAGGAGCTGACAACCTGAACAAAGCTAGTGTCTTCTGAATAATCAAAGCCTGATTTTCTCCATCAGGGAAAATAAAGATTAATCTCAAAGTATTCTATTGTTTTAATGGAGTGCAGAGCAGATTGAGTTATGCAATTACCAGATCATGACATATTAATTGTAACTCTTTTTAGAAATCATCAAACTGGAATTCTATGCCATTGTATGACTGCATATCAAATGACTGTGCCCAGTGCTTATATACACAGGACATACTTAAATTGGTGCAGGGTAGTTGCTAGTAAAATGTGATCTATGTTTTATATATACAGCATGTGTGTTTTATTAAAATGTAGGTTCAGTTAGAGTAAAGCTGTCAATCGTCTTTGAACCGCAATATTTGCCATCTCTTTCAAGGTAAGCAGAAGCATATTAGATGTATTACACTATTGGTATATTATGTAGAGTACAATGGAAAAGGCTGAATTAGTTTAGTTGAGAGAAGCCCTGTCTGATGATGTATGATACATTCAGCTATATGATACATCCAGGCACCCAAACCTAATGATTGTGTTAATCAAAATCTGCCTAGGCATTGATGAAGGTTCAAAGAGCTATGGATAAATGCAAGGGTTGACTCAGCCTTCCATCCTTTATAAGGTAGGTAAAATGAGGACCCAGATTGTTGGGGGCAATAAGTTGACTTTGTATATAATATACAAATGGATGAAGACTATTGCTTGACATAGTGTAAGCTGCCCTGAGTCTTCGGAGAAGGGCGGGATATAAATGCAAATTAAAAAAAAAAAGTGGGGAATGAAGATGCTCTACTTCCCTTCTTTCCCTTTTTTTTTCCTTTGTCACACAGTTCAACTAGAAGTTGAAGCCATGTAATAATGAGACAATGGACCTCTGTTCACTGCCATCGAAGAGCTCCAAGACTAAGGCCACCATGATGAGTGGACCCCAGACTTGCAGAACAGCTTGTAAAAATGCAATCATTCCAGTTAGCTTGCAAACCCAGATAGGAACTGGAATCCAGAGCTAAAACACCAATAGACATTTATGAGTCTGGCAATTTTATAAGATCATTTTGCATGCAGCTATGCTCTACTGTTAGCTAGCCATCTTGATTAAAGCAACTGAGGACTGGATCCAATGCGCTGCATCAATCACTGCATTCACAGAACTACTCAAACTTACTAAAGACAACCATTCATACTTACAATTTTAGAAATAGTAAAGGGAGTGATGATAGCATGGGCAAAAAATGTAGGGCACAATATTGAATTAGAGGAATGAGAAACAATTTGGATCAGAAATTATAAAATAACGAGATTGGCAAAATATAAAGAAAATCAATACAAAATGTTCTACTACTGGCATATGGCTCCCTCAAGATTGGCAAAAATATATCCAAATCTAACCCCAAATTGTTGGAAATGCAGACAGAAGCAAGGTATCTTCTATCATTCATGGTGGCTGTGTCCAGAATCAAAAAAATATTGGGAAAAAATAAAAAATTGGTTACAAGAAATAACCGGTGCCCAGCTGGAATATACACCAGAATTTTTCCTTCTGGGGCTAATGAGAAAAACTTACCACAAGAAAACAAGACATATGATTATACATATAACAACTGTGGCAGAGGTGGGCTTTAGCAGGTTCTGGCCAGTTCTGGAGAACCAGTAGTGAAAATTTTGAGTAGTTCAGAGAACCAGTAGTAAAATTTCTGACTGGCCCCGCCCCCATCTATTCTCTGCCTCCCGAGTCCCAGCTGATCGGGAGGAAATGGGGATTTTGCAGTAACCTTCCCCTTGAGTTGGGTGGGAATGGAGATTTTACCGTATCCTTCCCCTGCCACGCCCACAAAGCCACACCCACAAAGCCATGCCACACCCACCATGCCACAACCACAGAACCAGTAGTAAAAAAATTTTGAAACCCATCACTGAACTGTGGCAAGACTGGCCTTTTCGCAATGTTGGCCTTCCGAGGACTTAATAATTTTAAAAAAATTTGACTGCACTGAAATGGATAAACTATCATTGGAATTGAAAAGAATGACAGATTTGGAGTACTATGTATCATGGGAGAAATGGTACAAATGGATTGAAAACAGAAGAATTAAACAGACTTAGACATAGTTAAAATTTAATGAAGTAAAATGTATAAAATATAAAAACTTTGTAGTGATTTGTAGTGTAAATGGTCACAGTTCTACACAAAAAAATTATTTTTTGTATTTTTGTAATTGTGTATTGCTGTATTTACGTTTGGTCTTCTGTTTGGTTTAAAAGTAATAAAATATTATTTTTAAAAAATACTTACAATTTTACTTTGTCTACCTTTTGCATTTTCTAATAGTCCTGGAAATGGAATAGTTTCAGGGTCACAATCCATTAGACCATAATGATATTACATTACATAGTATAAACAGTAGAGACCTTAAATTTCTAGGTTCTACCATATCGCAAGATCTAAAATGGACAGCTGACATCAAAAACATCATCAAAAAAGCACAACAAAGAATATTCTTTCTGTGCCAACTCAGAAAGCTCAAATTACCAAGGAGCTGCTGATATACTTCTACAGAGGAATTATTGAGTCTGTCATCTGCACCTCCATAATTATCTGTTTGGTTCTGCAACCCAACAAGACAGACTTCAGAGGATAATTAGAACTGCAGAACTGCAGAAAAAATAATGGCTACCAACCTGCCTTCCACTGAGGACCTGTATACTGCACAAGTCAAAAAGGGGGCTGTGAAAATATTTACAGACCCTTCACATCCAGGACATAAACTGTTTCAACTCCTACCTTCAAATCGACGCTTTAGAACACTGTACACCAGAACAACTAGACACAAGAACAGTTTTTTCCAAACGCCATCACTCTGCTAAACAAATCATTCCCTCAACACTGTCAAACTATTTACTAAATCTGCACTACTATTAATCTTCTCATTCTTTCCATCACCCATCTCCTTCCACTTATGACTGTATGACTGTAACTTTGTTGCTTGTATCCTTACGATTGCTATAGTTTCCGGATTGGTTATTTGTACCCTATGACTATCATTAAGTGTTGTGCCTTAGAATTTTTGATGATCTTTTCATTATGTACATTGAGAGCATATGCCCCAAGACAAATTCCTTTTGTGTCCAATCACACTTGGCCAATAAAAAAATCTATTCTATTCTATTCTATTCTATTCTATTCTATTCTATTCTATTCTATTCTATTCTATTCCATTCCATTCCATTCCATTCCATTCCATTCCATTCAACCCACTCTCTGGATACCAGTTTCATATCTTGTAAAGGTTGAACTCCTCATCAATCATAATTTATAGGAAGGAGGCTCTCTAACTTTGTCTTCCAAATAGTTGGACTATTCAAATATGTTTAGGAAAATAGAAATCTACCTCTTCCTTTCCCCAGCAGTTCTTGATTGCTCAATTAAACTTATCCCTGGAGCTCCTAGTGCATGAGTTCCTACTTGCAATCTATACCATAAGTTGCAGGCATAGTCAGTTTGCTTAAAAGAATTCATAACACTCTCTATAGAGGGGGTTTACCATCCTCTTATCTCTCTAACATTGTGGATAATATCTTTACCTGATTTCTGTAACTTCTATTAACAGAAGTCATGAGTTTTCATTAGGTCAGACATTAGTCAAGTTCATAACCTAGTTCAAATGAATGAGGGGATAATTATTATAATTTTTATGTATATAATAATATCTTTTAACCTTTCATAAATACATATCACCTAATTGACTATATAACGGATCTCTGCCAATGCCAGCAATTCTAATTGTAGGAAAAAGACTTGGAGGAAGGGGAGGCTGAGTGACAAAACAGGTTGAAAAGTTAGCCATTCTCTTTTAATTTTACCAAATAGTTTCAAACATACAAAAGCGAACCAAGAGAAAGGTAGACTGAAAAATGGTACATAAGATACAGTAAAAACTGACATTTCCTAAGAAAAGAATGCTAAACAGCATATTTCCCCCCAAATAAGATGCAACCAGAAAATAAGCCCTAGCATGATTTTTAGATGCTCATAATATAAGCCCTATCCCAAAAATAAACCCCGGTTAAGATTATCAGCTCTGGGGTGGATAGATATGGCCAGCAGAGGAGGCTGCAAGAGGGTGTCTGGCAGTAGCTGCTACCTGCTGCACCTTGGCTGGCACACTCTGGGGCTGCACAGCCCATGCACTGCAGATGAGTTCAAGCTCTGCAACCACAGAACCAGCCCTCCAAGCAGCAGGCAGAAGCAGAGGGAAGGAAGTATGCTATCCAGCCTGCCAGATGCACCTTGCGGCTGCCTGCCCAATCACAGCCATAGTCAAGCAAAGACAGACAGTGGGTGAGTGGCCATGGGAAGCTCATCCAGGGTATGCGGAGAGCTGGAGGATGACTTTGGATGGCAGGGACCAAGTGCACAGGGACCACAGCATAGCTCCATCCCCACCCTGTAATTTGCCTTACCTCACAGTAGTGGCACCAGTATTAGACGGAGGCAGAGGCATGGCGGGGGGGCGGGGAAGGCACGTGATCCAGCCCATCAGACACGATGTGCAGCTGCCTGCTCTGTTGCAGCTCCAGGAAAGGTGAGATGGTATGAGATGGTAGGCGGCTACATAGCACATCCAATGGGCTGGATTATGTGACTTCTCCCCACATCTCTGCCTCTCTCTTCTGCTTAGAGGGCTGACCTGGTGGTTTGTAGGGCATGGACTCACCTGCTGTGATGACCCAGGGGATGGCACAGAGATAACACAAACAGCTGGAAGTTCAAACCACCTCTATTTCTCCAAAGCTCCACAAATTCGCCCATGTTTCTGGCAAGTCCCTGAGCAAAGGGAGAACAACCCCTCCCCCATAAACCTCAAGCAGCCTCTGGCTGCAATTAGTCCAGCCCAATGCTGTCTGCATCACAGCTGCAGAGCAATAAATTCCAAATGTATTTGGGAAAACAAGAGCCAAGCAAGGGGTTCAGGGAGCAAAAGATTCAGATAATTACTCCAGAATGCCAACAAGGAATGCAAGGACTCTTGGCAAGTTCAAACATCGGCACACAACACTTCAGGACCTCAGCATTTGTTTCCGACTAATGTGCCTCCCCACAGCGTCTCCTTAAGTCTTATTCCCCAAGTGTGGCTGGTGAAGCTGGGTGGAGCACTCTCCTCACACATGGCCTGCTCTGTCTGCACTGATTACATCTTCTCTGCACTCTCCAAACCCTTGCATCAGTTCTTGCTCCTTGTCTGAGCGCTGTCTCTCCTCCCTGCCTGCAAGCCTTACTAATTCCAAACAGACTTGCCTGGACTGACTCTGCCCTTCCCCAGTTTCCTTCAAGACCAACGGAGCTGCCCTCTCACTCGCTGTCAGTTCTTGTTCCAGCTCATCTTCTGCCACAGATTCAGACTCTGACAGGGGCATGAGAACTGCACAACTCCAAAGTGCACCAGCCAAGGGGCTGGCAGGCTGCAGCTACTGTCAGACACCATCACCTGTCCCCACACACTCACCACCTCTTGTGCGTGTGTCAGCCAAGCTGGGCTGATCACCCTGATACTGTGTTTTCCCCAAACTAAGCCCTAATACAGGGGTCACCAACCTTTCGGACCTCAGGGACCACTAAATTCATACTTTTAAATCCTGCAGACCACTAATATGATCTACCTAATAACCAGCGTAGCTAGGTGGTCATGTGACTGGGTGGGTGTGGCCAACTCAATGTCACTCACATGGAGGGGTGCCTTGCCAGCCTCTACTCACCCCTCCCCTCCTCTCCCCGCCCAGGCTCCTTAGGGCCCAAAAGGAAGCAGTTGTTGGAGCTAAGCAGCCACCATAAGAAAGAATTGGCAAAACAGCTCAGTTCAAATTGGATCTAACAGAGAAGGAGGCTCAGCAGAGGGAAGATCTGCAGGAGTGCAAGGCCAGGTACCGGCGCCTGGAGGCTCAGTGGGCTGAGATGGTCAGCCAGTTCCAGGTCATGGAAGTCCCACTGGAAGAAGGCCCTCCGACTCTTTGCTACCAGCAGTGCTTCCCTCCAGCCTTCGCCCAAAGCCCCACACTAGGAGGCTGAAGCAGACCCCAAGTCAGAATTTCTGCCCCCCTCCGACCCCCACAAAAAGACCCCAAAGAGGGAGATTCTCTGCAGCAACACATATGTTCATTGCACGTATCCATTCCAGGGGCCATAGTTTGAGGACCCCTGATTTAGTGCAATATAAAAAATGAAAATAATTTTTCTGTGGACCACCAAATTTTCTCACGGATCACCAGTGGTTCATGGACCACCAGTTGGTAACCGCTACCCTAATGCATCTTTTGGAGCAAAAAAATAAGAAGAACAGGTCTTATTTTCAGGGAAACACCATATATATCTAATCAACTGCCAGTATGAGAAATGCAAAACAAGATGTCCATTATGTTGTGTAAAAGGCAGAAAAAAGCAATATATTTAAAAAGTGCATTGAAAAAGAGGGGGGGAGAAAAACTAACAACTATAAACATATTATTCCCTATTGAATACTGGTTAATATAAAAGTACAAGATTAATTTCTTACCTCTTGCAAAACAGGACCAAAAGATTTTAAACTACCAAATCCATTTGCAAATTACTAACCTGTCATCTACAATATATACTATATTAATGACAAAATAGTTAACAGGAAGAACAACAGTAATAAAGAAAAGATTAAAGTTTCAAAAATCCCTGTTAATAAACTATTATTGTAAACAACTTGTAGAAAATTTTCCACAGCATCTTATCCATCCCATATTATCCCAAAGATTACCAGTAATTTGTTCTGGATTAAATATCCACATTTGTTTCTTAATGCCATTTCTTATCAATTGTTGTCTGATTAAATATAATAATCTCCAAAGTTAGTCAACCCAAAATAATCCAGATAAAAATAGTTCCATTCTCCCATTTACTTTGATCCTCCTGGAAAACTAATTTGCTTTCCCTCTCAGTGTAATTTTTATTATTGTAAAAGACTGCAGACATAAACTTCAAAGAGATGTATGCCATCAGCTCAGTTGATTCTAAATTTATATAATCCCAATTTCTTTCCAACAAATTACATTCCTTTTGTGAATCTAATTCTAGAACAATATTCCTCTGAATATATTCCACAGCCATTATCATTTCATAAAACTTTTTGAAGAAGCTTTTAGCTAAAAACTGCATGTTACTAAACAGTTTTTTCAGCCATCTCTCTTTATTTGTAATGTGACCTATTGTTGCTTTGTATAAATTAGCCCACACTAAAGCCAAGTGAAAAAAGAAATTAAAGGAACAGGAAAGATATTTTCTAGATAAGTTGCTCAAAAGTTGAAAGAAAAATAAAAAAGTAAGCTCCAAATATTTTGTAAGTTAATACTGTAAAGTGCAAAAACACTGTGGTGAAACGCTAATATTGATATAAATCAAATAAAAGAACTTTACCCTCAAAGGACATGCCGTGTTTCCATATAGAAAATCAAGAGTTATTCAAAACAGCAACATAAATCAAAAGGAGGAGGAATAAAAAACAGATAAAATCCAGCAAGGGGTTAAAGTATCTGCCAGTTAACTTTTAAAGATAAAAATGCAAAATAAAGCAATAAATAAATGAAAGTTAATACCCAGGCATGCTTAAAAAACAGAATGTTGAAAGGAAAACAACTACTCTAACTTTCTGACCATTCCCAAAGGGAATTCAAATCTTCAAGACTTCTTTTCACAGATGGATCCATAGCCAGCTGAGTCATTCCTAAATTTCCTATTCAAATTCAGATAACAGCACTGCCAGAAAAACCAGGTCTGGCAACAAAATCAACAGACTGTAGACAGGAAAAGAAAAAATTCCTATCTTGGCAGGGGTGTATGTGTATGTGGTATCTGCCTCATCATTCAGCAATAACAACATCTCTATTTGAAACTTAATCAAATTAAGCTAACTTTATATTCTTTCCTTTATTCTTTATTTTTAATATCATAGCTTATTAATTTTTCATACACACACACACACACACATAAAATAGCTTTATATTCCTCTTCTTTGCTTTTAAAAGTTTTGATATTTATTCACTTTACATAGTGTTCCAAAAACTTTTTTTTTTCATTTTCTTTTTGTCTTTTCTTAGGAAATTCTTCATAAGTTTAACACATTCATTTTGTAAGTCTAAGATAAATACTGTAAGTTATCCAAGTCAAAGTAAATCTAGTGCACTAACATTTTCATTCTTCTAACTTGTAATTTTTAAATCTACACCGGAAACAGCCTGTATCATCTTCTATCTTGTCTTTCAAATTCGTTTTCATGGTAGCAGACAATCTTAAGAGAAATTTCCAGATCATTTCCCCCAAATATCTTTAAATTCTTCCAAAATTAAAATAATAAAATAAAATAAAATAAAATAAATAAATAAATAAATAAATAAAATCAAAATATTTTCTCCATTTTGCATAAGTGGGTCTCTTCTCCTTTAACTATAATCTTTATTCATTCTGATTGCCTTTAGCAATAGCCTTCAAAGTCTCCTCTTACTGGTTTTTTTTTTCCTAATCCATAACATCTTGCTTCAGGTTGATTTCTTACATTTAGATTCAAATTTTTCATATATTTTGATAGAATTTTAAACAACTCACAGGAAGGATTCTTAGAATTAATTTCAATTTTTTATTTCTACTCTGTCTGTCCCAATCTATTTATAACGTTCCAAAATCAATGTCCTAAATACTCTTTTTGCCCTCTATCAAGATTAATAGATTTGTAAGTCTAAATTTACATGAAACTTCTTTCACTGAACATTAAAAGATAATCACCTGATATAACGAAACCTGCCTTTCTGAAGATTCTTAAAATCCAAAAATCAGAATAATTTTGAGAAGTGATTAAGAAAGGAAGTGGATGAATTCAAGGTCCATCTGAAGGCTCCAAATGGCAGCTTGGGAAAAGATGACTTTTTCTCAGCTCCCAAAATCTAAAATCCATTATGCTATTTTCCGGTCTTCTCATGGGAAGCCTCTGTATAGAAAGCTTATGAACAGTCCAGGTTCTTCATTTAGTCCAGATAGAAATTTTGAGATGCCAATAAACTGTGGCCAGTTTATTATTTAATAAAAATATTTATAAGTAGAAATATCATCCATTGAAGGATATAATGGTAGTTGCTATTCCAACAATTGAGAGCAGTTTAATAGTTTCCTCAGTGTTTTTAAAGCTACTGTTTGCATATCGGGATGAAATCTAGCAGTTCTGGAGAACCAGTAGCGGAAATTTTGAGCAGTTCAGAGAACCAGTAGTGGAAATTTTGAGTAGTTTGGAAAACTGGCAAATATCACCTCTGGCTGGCCCCAGAGTGGGGTGGGAATAGAGATTATGCAGTATCCTTCCTCTGGAGTGGGGTGGGAATGGGGATTATGCAGTATCCTTCACCTGCCATGCCTACCAAGTCACGCTCACCAGGCCACACCCATGTCCACAGAACCGGTAGTAAAAAAATTTGGATTTCACCACTGTTGCATATGGAGAAAATATGTATCAGTACCAACATTTATATTTAAATACATTAATTCCCTCTTGTTTATCCCAGTGTGAATAGCAGAAAGCTACAGTGTATATATTTAAATAAATACTCCTTTCAGTTTTGTAACCTTGCTTCAGCAGCCAAAGATCTGTAAACAATTTCATGAACTTAAGTTTCATTTTATAAACTTAAAATGAGTTTTTAAATCAAAATTATCAACCTGCTTGAAAGTTCAATAGTTAGAAATATGTCAAGATTTTTAAGATTAATGCAGGATCCAAATAGCCTGAACTTCCACTGAGACTTTGCAATTATAATTTATCCTAATAATCCATAGGCAGATGTTTTTCCTCTTTTTCTTATTTTCATATTTTAATTACAAAATCAAAAAAATCAGAACACAAAATACAAGCTAGGTGGATATGAGCTAGCAGATGACTCTCACTCTGTCAAAGACCTTGGAGTATTCATCTCAAATGATCTAAGTGCCAGAGCTCACTGTAACAGCATTGCTAAAAAAACCATTAAGAGTTGTTAACCTAATTTTGTGTAGCTTCTTCTCCAATAATATTGAACTGCAAACTAAGGCATACAAAACTTTTGCCAGACCAATTCTTGAATACATCTCATCTGTCTGGAACCCACACTGCATATCGGACATTAATACAATTGAATGAGTCCAGAGATATTTCATGAGAAAAGTCCTCCGCTCCTCTTCTCACAACAAAATACCTTATGCCACAAGACTTGAAATTTTAGGCTTAGACAACTTAAAACTTCGTTGTCTTTGGTCTGACCTAAAAGTAGTAAATAAAATCATCTGCTACAATGTCCTACCAGTCAATGAATACTTCAGCTTCAACCAAAACAAGAGCACACAATAGATACAAACTCATGTTAAACCAATCCAAACTAGACTTCAGAAAATACGACTTCAGTAACATTGTCAACATCTGGAATGCACTATCTGACTCTGTAGTTTCTTCCCCAAACTCCCCAAACTTTAACCTTAGACTGTCTACTGTAGACCACACCCCATTCCTAAGAAGTCTTTAAAGGGTATGCTTAAGCGCACCAACTTGCCTACCGTCCCTGTCATCATGTCCTAATGTTTCCTTTATTAGTATCCATCTCACATATTCATAATTATGTTTACACTTGTCTCTGTTATCAAATACATGCTTGACTAGATAGATAGATAGATAGATAGATAGATAGATAGATAGATAGATAGATAGATAGATAGATAGATAGATAGATAGATAGATAGATAGATGATGGACAGATCCCAGTCTCTGAAGACATCATTACCAACATTATCAGTTTATATGATGTCAGCAGTGAAGTAAAACCCCACTTAAATCTAGACCAGCGGTCACCAACTGGTGGTCCATGGACCACTGGTGGTCCATGGGAAAATTTTGGTGGTCTGCAGAAAAATTATTTGTATTTTTATATTGCACTAAATTAGGGGTCCTTAAACTATGGCCCCTGGGCCGGATACATGCAATGAACATTTGTGTTGCTGCAGAGAGTCTCCCCCTTCGGGGTCTTTTTGTGTGGGGCAGAAGGGGCAGAAATTCCAGCTTGGGATCTGCTTTAGCCTCCTGGCGTGGGGCTTTGGGCAAAGGCTGAAGGGAAATGCTGGTGGCGGCGAAGAGCCAGAGGGCCTTGTTCCAGTGGGACTGCCTCATGGCCTGGAACTGGCTGACCATCTCAGCCTGCTGACCCTCCAGGTTCCAGTACCTTGCCTTGCACTCCCATAGGTCTTCCCTCTGTTTGGAAAGCCTATGCTCATAGTCCTCAGCGAGGTGCTTCTGCTGAGCCTCTTTCTCGGTCAGATCCAATTTGAACTGAGCTAGCTATTTTGCCAACTCTTTCTCATGGTGGCTGCTTAGCTCCAGCAACTGCTTCCTGTTGGGGCCCTAAGGAGCCCAGGGCGGACAGGCAAAGAGTGGCAAGTAGAGGCTGGCAAGACACCCCTGGACATGAGTGACATCGAGTTGGCCATGCCCACCCAGCCACATGACCACCTTGCCACGCCCATCCAGCCGGTCATTAGGCAGATCAGATTAGCGATCCACGGGATTTAAAAGTATGAATTTAGTGGTCCCTGTGGTCTGAAAGGTTGGTGACCCCTGATCTAGACTACCACAGAATTTAACTTCCCACCAGGATCTATAATGTACACATTGATAATGTATTCGGAGATGTAATTAATGTAATATCATGCAATTGTAGTCTTTAAAAATGTTTAGCAAAATATTTTCATGCTGCAATTAGCAATACGTATAGATGGACAATAAGATATATGCTTACATCTGCAAGAATATAAAACAGTCATAGGCAAGCCAATTGTTTTCAGCAACTGATTGACAAAAATTATGAAAGTGAGAATGTAAAATATCTGGAGAACACTACATGACCTCTCTCTAAAATAGAATTATTTTGTTGTAGACTAATTTTGTTGTAGACTAATTTAATCTTCACCAAAGATAGCCCTTAACTTATAACCATTTGTTTAGTGACTATTCAAAGTTACAATAGCTCTGAAAAAAGTGGCTTCTGACCATTTTTCATAGGACTATTGCAGCATCTCATGGTGATATACCGTATATACTCGAGTATAAGCCGAGTTTTTCAGCACGTTTTTTGTGCTGAAAAACGTCCCCTCGGCTTATACTCGAGTCTACGTCTTCGGGAACCCCGCACAGGAGGGGGTACCGAACGGACTCCCATGGGAGGGACGGGGAGCGGGCCCGCCGAGGTCTCGCGGGATTTGTCGCCCCCAGGCCGGCCCCCATTCCCGTGTCTGGTGGGCGGACGGCGCAAACTTGGCGGACTGTGCATTGGCGCGGGGAAGCCCTGGTGGTGCAGTGAGAGGGCTGGGCAGGGGAGCCGCCAGCCTTCTCGGCTGAGGAGGAGGGTTTCCCGACGCGAAGCTCGCCGCCGCGAGCCACCCAGGCCAGAAGAAAGGTCATTCCATCGAGTAATGGGCGGCTCCTTCCTCTCCGCCTTACCCATGCTGTGCGAGCCGGCTGGGCTGCAACCCCGCCGCCGCTCCTTCCTCAGCCTCCGGGGCTCGCGCTCTAGCAGCCGCCAGCTCAGGCCGGACTCGGCAGCTCCCATCAGCACTCGCACGGCGCGATTCGGGCAGGAGGTCGGGCTCGCTCCGTGGCGGTGGTGGCGGCGCCGCCGCCACCACCGCCACGGAGCGAGCCCGACCTCCTGCCCGAATCGCGCCGCGAGTGCTGATGGGGAGCTGCCGAGTCCGCCTGAGCTTGGCGGCTGCTAGAGCGCGAGCCCCGGAGGCTGAGGAAGGAGCGGCGGCGGGGTTGCAGCCCAGCCGGCTCGCATAGCATGGGTAAGGCGGAGAGGAAGGAGCCTTCGCCCATTACTCGATGGAATGACCTTTCTTCTGGCCTTGGGTGGTTTCGCGGCGGCGCAGAGCGCAGCGCCATCCCGCCAGCGACCCTCAAACTCGCCCGCTTTCTGGTAAATTGAGACGCCCGGGTGAACAAACAATGCAGCAACTCAGAGCAAGCCGGCGATTGGCCAAGCTCAACCAGTAGAAAAAGGTTCTCCCGTGTCGCCATTGTTGCTAGGCAGATGTTCAGGCGCAACGGAGAGAGAAGAGGGGAAACCTCCTCCCTCAGCCGAGAAGGACTGCACCGCCAGGGCTTCCCCGCCAATGCATAGCCTGGCGGGAGTTACTGCAGCTCACCGGCTCCCGCCCCAACTGGTGGTGTTGGGGCAGCAGCTGCCGCTTAGCAAAAAGGTCGCCGCCCAAAACTCCTCGCCTTCTCCTGGGAAGGGCTGGATGGCTAGCCGAAGGGTTGAATAAGCAAGCCAACCTCCTCCTCCCTCCTCCTCTCCCCGCAAGCGAAAGAGCGTTTTCCCGTTGGAAGAGAGAGAGAGAGAAAGGAGGGCCGTTCCTCCTTCTTTCATTCTTTCTTCTCCTCCGTGCTTCAGAAGCTGGGCGTGTGTGCGCGCCTAGTCCCCTTCTGTTCCGTGGCGCTGGAAGAGAGAGAGAGAGAAAGGAGGGCCGTTCCTCCTTCTTTCATTCTTTCTTCTCCTCCGTGCTTCACCGTGCTGGGCGACCTGGAGCAGCTGCTCTTCAGCCAGATGCTCGTGAGTCAGCCTGCCCCTTCCTTCCCGTGGGGTCTGCCTTGCTGGTGAAGGTTATTGGGGCTTTTGAGCAAGGGAGGAGGAACGCGAGCACCGCCTTCGGCTGGCATTCCGGGATTTCCTTTGTTTAGAGCTGGGAATCCTCCTTCCCCTTTTGCACTCCCTCCTCCTCCCTCCTCTCTCTCTCTCTCTCACACACACACACACACACAGACTTCTAAAGTCGATTGGCACAATGCTAAGCAAACACAGCAGTGGGTCAAGGGTGAAGGGCTAGGAACCTGGCAGGTGAAAGGTTGAGCGACATGAAAGGCAAAGACCACAATTGTTTTAAGAAAGAAGCTTTAGCAGGAGGGGGATGGGAGGGTGTTTTAAGTTTTGGCAAACAGCCAGGCCAACTGTATTGGAGAAGGTCACACAACTGGCCTTAACATTTTAGCTGCTGTCTTTTCCTCACACTTGGGTTTAATGATATTAGAGATCCTTATTGCCCTGCCAAAAAAAAAAAAAGAGCCACCCCAACGCCTATGAAAATTAACCTTCTCTGCCAAGAGACACTGTGCAGGGTATTTTCACTATTGGTGTGCATACAGGCTTAGATTTGTGCTGGGTTCTTAGTGCTTAGAGCACTGACCTTCAGAGGCACCCTGGTCCCTTGGAAGCTAAAGGAGGACTCATTTTCATGCTTGCAGTTGTATTGTCAATTTCTGTGAGACAATGTTGTTGAAGTAACTCACTCACTCATTCATTCATTCATTCATTCATTCCTTGTGTGTCCAATCACACTTAGCCAATAAAAATTCTATTCTATTCTATTCTATTCATTCATTCATTCATTTTATTTTGTCAAATACATATTAAATAATTATATAAATATAAGCATGAATTGAATACATAAAAGGAATACAACTAAAGGGAACATTAGGACAGGGACGGTAGGCACGCTGGTGCTCTTATGCACGCCTTACAGACCTCTTAGGAATGGGGTGAGGTCAATACTAGATAGTCTTTGGTTAAGGCTTTGGGGATTTTGGGAAGAGACCAGAGTCAGGTAGCACATTCCAGGCATTAACAACTCTGTTACTGAAGTCACATTTTCTGCAATCTAGATTGGAGAGGTTCACTTTAAGTTTGAATCTATTGTGTTCTCGTGTATTGTTGTGGTTGAAGCTGAAGTAGTCATTGATAGGAAGTACATTGTAGCAGATAATTTTATGAGCTATGCTCAGGTCATACCAAAGGTGGCGTAGTTCTAAATTTTCTAAAGCTGGGAATCCTCCTTCCCCCTTTTGCACTTTTATTGTTTTTCGTTCAAATAAATATTCATGTTATTTTACTTGGCTCTATCTTTATTTTTTACATTGACCAGTAGCTGCCTCATTTCCCACCCTCGGCTTATACTCGAGTCAATAGTTTTTCCCAGTTTTTGTGGTAAAATTAGGTGCCTCGGCTTATATTCGGATCGGCTTATACTCGAGTATATACGGTATTCAAAATTTGGGTGTTTGGAAACTGGCATGTGTTTATTGTTCTGGTGATCACCATTTATGGCCTTCCCAGCTGGCATCCAACAAGCAAAGTCAATGGGGGAAGCCAGATTTGCTTAATGAACAAATAATTCATTTAACAACCTCAGTGATTCACTTAACATCTGTGGCATAAAAGGTCAAAAAATGGGGCCCAACTCACTTAACAAATGCCTTACTTAACAACAGAAATTTTGAGCTCAATTGTAGTTGTAAATCAAGGTGTCAGGGTTCCAACTAATGCCCTAATAAAAGCAGGAGCCCCAAGACATTTAGCAAGAAAAATCCAGTTGTTTATTAGGAGTGCCATGTTGGCATGAATTAAGTGAAGCCAACTTTGACTTCACTCAGTTCACACCTTGCATCTGACCCTGTTGTTCCCTCCCCCCAAGGTGTGTCACCAGTCACATTCCCCAACAAAGCAATTTCACAGGTCATAGAAGTCACTGCCTCTGGCCATTGTGGGTCTTCATGGGGATGGCCTTGACTTTGGGCGGCTAGGATGTGTTTTGTTTTGACTGAGGTGTGAATTCCTCGGTGCAGCTGCAAGGCGTAATTTCCCATCCCTCTGCCAATGGCAACTCGGAAGCAGGTCAGGAAAGCTTTGTGAGTTGACACAAGGATTACCTGTATATCAGTTGAATGGCACTTTAGTCCCTGGAAGCTTTCATGATACAATTTTAATTAATGTACTATCCTTTAATATTTATAGATAAATAGATAGATGCGCAGATAGACAATTATTCCCACAGGTTAAATGTATAAAACATTTTGTATTGATATGCTCCCAATTGTTTATATGTACCTTCAAATAACATTTTATTATGTTAATAAAGCACTGCAATGAGTTTAACTCTATGATAAGTATTTCATAGAAAATGTTCTTTTTGAGAATCAAAGACATCTATACAGATAATTTAAACAGTAGCAGTAAGTATTGTGGGCACAATATAATATGCCTAATTCCTAGTGCAAATTATCTTGATCAGAGATAAGAATATCTTCATGGTTACAAAAATTGATGAGGAAAAATCATCAGCCACATATTCATTCTTCAGAGCAGACTTACTTGAAAGAAAATTGCCCTTGTGGGAAAAGTGGTTTATGTACAATAAAACATTTTAATATGCATTCAGAGAAACACAGCTTTTCAATTTCTGTTATTCAAAAATAGAACATACCTGTGACATCTGTAAATGAATGGCTTCATTCCATATAATTTGCATATTATGCCCTCAAGGTCAAGAACTCTACAGATCCCC
This sequence comes from Ahaetulla prasina, assembly GCF_028640845.1. NCBI lineage: Eukaryota > Metazoa > Chordata > Lepidosauria > Squamata > Colubridae > Ahaetulla > Ahaetulla prasina. The sequence goes on from NC_080542.1 coordinate 95,712,831, forward strand.
AAAATTAACTGTTGACCATGATGAACTTTAGCTCAGCCTAATTCAAGCAAAGTCACCAACAATTCGTTTTATGCTACCTTGATCTGACAAGACATTTCTATCATTTACTGGTAACTCAAAAATAACTCTGCCATTGATTCTTTGGCTTCTGAGAAAGGATCAAGAACTTTAAGCTTTGTGACAACAGCAATGAAGAGAAAAATATAAAGGATTTGCTTGACCAACCTTCTATTGTAAACTTCTCCATTGATTAGATGGATATTGAAACAATATCTCATTTTCTTTGTGCTCTATTCTCAAAAGTCTTACCCATGCTTTTTTTTCTGCCAGAGCCAAATCTATTTGTGTCCTTCTAATTACTGTATTATCTGGATTTTTGAGACATTGTCAAATCAAATGGATCAGAATTGAGTTGATGGAAGCAGACTGATTTGACAAGAACCCACTAGATCAACCAGTAATCAAGCTAGAGAACAAGCCAAGAACCGAAGCAATCTCATGCAATTCAGTTAAATGTATTTTTGACAACACAGTATCAACAGTAGAAACCTTCAAATTTCTAGGTTCTATCATATCGCAAGATCTAAAATGGACAGCTAACATCAAAAACATCATCAAAAAAGGACAACAAAGACTGTTCTTTCTGCGCCAACTCAGAAAGCTCAAACTGCCCAAGGAGCTACTGATCCAGTTATACAGTGGAATTATTGAGTCTGTCATTTGCACCTCTATAACTGTCTGTTTTGGTTCTGCAACCCAACAAGAAAGACACAGACTTCAGAGGATAATTAGAACTGCAGAGAAAATAATTGCTACCAACCTGCCTTCCATTGAGGACCTGTATACTGCACGAATCAAGAAGAGGGCCGTGAAAATATTTACAGATCCCTCACATCCTGGACATAAACTGTTTCAACTCCTACCATCAAAACGACGCTATAGAGCATTATTTATTTATTTATTAGATTTTTATACCGCCCTTCTCCCGAAGGACTCAGGGCGGTGCACAGCCAAGTAAAAACAACATGCACATAGACAAAATTAAAAAGCATATTAAAAAACTAATTATAAAATGGCCAATTAAAATTAAAACTAAAGTAAAACAATCCTAAAGCCCCACTTAAAATTTCATCAAGCTAGCCCCGCACGGTGGAATAAGAAAGTCTTGAGCTCGTGTTTAAAGGACTGGAGGTCAGGGAGTTGATGCAACCCGGAGGCAACTCATTCCACAGGGCTGGAGACCCCACAGAAAAGGCCCTCCACCTGGGGGCCGCCAGTCGGCATTGTTTGACGGCACCCTGAGGAGGCCCTCCCTATGGGAGCACACAGGCCGATGGGAGGCTATAGGTGGCAGTAGGCGGTCCCGTAAGTAACCCAGTCCTGTTCCATGGAGCGCTTTAAAGGTGATAACCAGCACCTTGAATTGCACCCGGAAGGCCACCGGCAATCAGTGCAGGCTGCGCAGGAGCGGTATTATATGGAAGCATCACGGTGCCCCTTCTATTACCCGCGCAGCCGCATTCTGGACCAGTTGGAGCCTCCTGGTGCTCTTCAAGGGGAGCCCCATGTAGAGAGCATTGCAGTAGTCCAGGTGGGAAGTGACAAGGGCATGAGTGACCGTGCGAAGGGAATCCTGGTCAAGAAAGGGACGCAACTGGCGAATCAGGCGCACCTGATAAAAAGCTCCCCTGGCGACGGCCATCATATGTTCTTCTAAGGACAGCCGATCGTCCAGGAGAATGCCTAAGTTACAAACCCTCCCCCGGGGGGCCAATGATTCGCCCCCAACAGTCAGTGATGGTGTAAGCTGGCTGTACCGGGATGCTGGCATCCACAGCCACTCTGTCTTGGATGGGTTGAGTTGAAGCTTGTTCTTCCCCATCCAGACCCGCACAGCTTCCAGACACCAGGACATCATGTCGACGGCTTCTTTGGGGTGGTTAGGGGTGGAAATGTACAGCTGAGTGTCATCAGTGTACAGATGGTATTCCACCCCAAAACCATGGATAATCTCGCCCAGCGGCTTCATATAGATGTTGAACAGGAGAGGTGAGAGAACCGACCCCTGCAGTACCCCACATATGAGGTGCCTTGAAGTCGATCTCTGCCCCCCTGCCAACACCGTCTGCGATCGATCGGAGAGATAGGAGGAGAACCACTGAAAAACAGTGCCCCCCACTCCCAAACCCCCCAACCGCCGCAGCAGGATACCATGGTCAATGGTATCAAAAGCCGCTGAGAGATCTAATAGGACCAGGTCAGAGGAACAACCCGTCCCGAGACCTCCAGAGATCATCAACCAACACGACCAAAGTCGTCTCCATGCTGTACTCAGGCCTGAAGCCAGACTGGAACGGGTCCAGATAGACAGTTTCATCCAGGTACCGGGGAAGCTGACATGCCACCACACTCTCAACAACCTTCACCACAAAGCGAAGGTTGGAGACAGGACGATAATTTGCCAAAATAGCCGGGTCCAGGGAGGGCTTCTTAAGGAGGGGCCTCACCACTGCCTCTTTCAAGGCAGTAGGAAAGACACCCTCCATTAAAGAGGCATTGATAATTCCCAGGAGCCAGCCTCGCGTAACCTCCTGTGTGGCCAGTACCAACTAGGAGGGACACGGGTCCAATAAACATGTGGTCGCATTCAGCCTCCTCAGTATCCTGTCCATGTCCTCGGGAGTCAAAGCATCAAACTCTCCCCAGATAACATTCTCAAGAACTGCCTTTGTCATCCCGCCCGGATCTACCCAATCAGCGTCCAGACCGTCCCGGATCCGAGCGATTTTATCGGACAGATACTGTCCAAAATCCTCAACACGACCCTGCAAGGGGTCCTCCCGAGCTCCCTGTTCAAGAAGGGAGTGGGTCACCCTAAACAGGGCGGCTGGGCAATTATCTGCCGATGCAATAAGAGCGGAAAAATAATTATGTTTTGCCGCTCTTATCGCCACTAAGTAGGTCTGAATATAAGACCTTACCAATGTTTACCATTGCACACCTAGACGCAAGAACAGTTTTTTCCCGAAGGCCATCACTCTGCTAAACAAATAATTCCCTCAACATTGTCAAACTATTTACTAAATCTACACTACTATTAATCTTCTCATCGTTTTCATCACCAATCACTTTCCACTTATGACTGTATGACTGTAACTTTTTGTTGCTATCATTAAGGGTTAAATTGCAACCTATGACCATCATTTGTGTTGTAAATGTTGTACCTTTGATGAAGGTATTTTTTTTCTTTTTCTTTTATGTACACTGAGACCATATGCACCAAAACAAATTCCTTGTGTGTCCAATTACACTTGGCCAATAAATTCTATTCTATTATATTCTTAAGGCAATCAGACAGATTTATACTAGACTTATTGTGTCCAATAGACCCAAATCATAAAACAGTTCCCATATTCAAGAAAAAAAATAGGAATTGGCCTATATCCATGAAGAACTAGAAATGATAATATTGGGGCCAGACTCTTGTCTGGGTGGATAACAAAGCTAATAAACAAATGATAAATAATTTATTATATGGCCAAAGTTTCCAAAAATGTGTTACAAGTATAATCCAGACTTGGTCTGGATAAGGAGTATGTGGAGCAATCACAATTCTAGATTTTTCCTATGCATAATATTCTGGGCAATATTCTTATCTAGCAGCACCCAAGCTTTTGTTCATCAATGTAATAATCATTGTTTAACAATAATTCACTTCTCTAAGCAATATAATAAACCATTTGATAAAATATATTTGCTTAATGACCACCACATTCACTTAATGATTGTGACATTCATTTAACAACCATAACATGCACTTAACAACGACCACCAAAAAATTCATAAAATCAATCCCATGGGACCTACTTAATTACCTAAATGACTTATAACTGGGTACAGTTATGGTCATAAGTCAAGGACTAACTGTATTTACTTCTGATTTTTAAAATTAACAATTGTGTACTGGCTCTATTAGCAGCATTCCCTGATTGTCTGGCTGGTTGGGACCTTTCCCCTGAAATGGGGTCAGGAAGAAGACCTCAGGAAGGGATTTTTTTAAAATGCACAGTTTATTAAGAAGAAGAAAAAAACCAAGGTAAGATGGATACAATAGACCAGAGCTTTCCTGCCATTTAAAAATAGTCTTTTTCCTGCTACCTACTAAAATATAATTGATATGTGTTCTATCTAGTTTTAAGGTTGTCCAGTTAAACCATCCTTTTTAAAGATCTTCTTTTTTTTTACATATTTAGAGTTTCTTTTAGACAATGTTGGGGCCTTTTCCCTGGAATGGGGACAGGAAGAGTCCCCGAGGGAGTTTTATTTTCTGGGTGATGAAGTCCCTAGCTGGAGGAGGACAGCTTCAGGAAGCTGAGGTAAAACAGGATTGAGAGGGAGCTGAGGAAAAAAAAAACAGAACTGAGAGGGAGACGAAAGAAAAAATAGCTACTATGAGGGAAAGAGGATGCACTCCTTCAGAAAGGAGATTGCCACCCCAGGGAAGAGACGATAGTTACCGTTGGCCTGGAGACCGCAGGCTACCACAAGAGGGAGACTGAATAGGCCTCTGACTGGGCCTGAGAAGGACATGTTGAAGAGGCAACAGAATTGCCTGTAACTCCCTCCAATTAGTGTTTGTGTGCCTGGGCTAAGTGAATTGGTCACCTGGGAAAAGGCTAGATTGCCAGCAGCTCTTTCAGGGGAAGTGCTACAATAATAATTGGTAAAATTCATTGGCCCAATTTAATTGTCCTGGAACCCATGTGAAAAGCCCCCCTCCGAGAAATATTTTGGGGGAGATTAAAAGAGGCAGAATATTGTATTTCCGCGAAAGAGAAATGGAGAAAAATCTTAATAAAGGCAGAAAGTCGACAGCCTCCAGCAGATGCCTGAAGTCTTTAGTGATGGATATTTTGTGCCCATTAAGAAATTCAGGCCAATCTATTCATAAACAAAATACCTTCAGGTCTAACTGATAGGATTAAGAAAGGCAGGCCATGATCTTTAGGACACAATAGAATTAATCCACCACCAATCAAATAATAAAAGCACTCAAGCAAACCTCAAAATTAGAAAATACTGTAAACTGTATAAAAATCCTTGCACTCATCAAGCTAATTTGTCAGCTGTCCCAGAACTACATGCTGCTGTTTGTTCTGTTTAGAGTCCTTCTTTCCAATTAGCCTCCATTTTATTTCTAGTACCTTTCTCAATGAAGCTATGAGCTATGCCGTGCAGGGACACCCAAGACAGACAGGTCATAGCAGAGAGTTCTGACAAAACGTAATCCACTGGAGAAGGAAATGGCAACCCACTCCAGTATCTTTGCCATGAAAACCCCATGGACAATACAAAAAGAAAAAAAGATATGATGCCGGAAGATGAGCCCCTCAGGTCGGAAGATGTCCAATATGCTACTGGGGAAGAGTGGAGGGCTAATACTAGTAGCACCAGAAAGAATGAAGCGACTGAGCCAAAGCTGAAAGGACGCTCAGCTGTGGATGTATCTGGTGGTGAAAGGAAAGTCCGATGCTGTAAAGATTTTTTCTCCATAGGAACCTGGAATGTAAGATCCATGAATCAAGGCAAGCTGGACGTGGTCAAACAAGAGATGACAAGACTGAACATCGACATCTTAGGAATCAGTGAACTAAAGTGGACAGGAATGGGCGAATTTAATTCAGATGACCATCAGGTATACTACTGTGGGCAAGAATCCCTCAGAAGAAATGGAGTAGCCTTCATAATCAATAAAAGAGTAGGAGATTATTTCTACAGAGGAATTATTATTATTTTTTTTATAAATAATTTTTATTTCCATTTTGCAACATCATATTTATGTACAAACTATTACCCATCATTAATCATTAAATTTTTATTTATTACTGATTCAGGCCTGCCCGATTGCCACTTCCTTTCTTCACAACCTCCCTCTCTACCCTCTACTACTTTCCCATCCATCCTCATCTCCTTCATTTTACTACTTCCTCTCCTCCTTCTCCACTCCTCCCTTCTTCCACCCTATCTAACCTTCTTATTCCCCTCCTCCTTCTCTACTCATTCCTACCTACTTTCTTCCCTCCTTCTACTCCTCTCTCCTTTTCTTCCTGAAATGGCAGTCGAGCATCCCCAATATCATTTAAATTTTTTTAATTTCATATCTTCAAAAATTACTGTACATTAATAATCAATCCATGTATCATTTCCTCCCCTTCCCCCCCTCCTCCCCCTTCCCCTCCCCAGACTTCCCAGAGCAAATACCGGGTATTATGACCAACAATCACAAACTAACGTATACAAAATATACATAACCTCCCACCTTTAAAAATTTAAAACTTTAGATCCCCTCACAATAAAAATAAAAAGATAGGAAAGAATAATAAAAAAAAAGAAAAGAAGAGAAGCAATACTAACTTCACATATTACTTCTTCTTACAGTCCATTTTTAAAATTAATCCATCTTCTCAAATTCAAATTTTTTTTTCCACTTGTATATTCCTTCAAATTTCATAAGTCCATTTCTCAAATTACTGTCCATCTTCTCGAACTCAAATTTTTATCACTTATATATTTCTTCAATTACCATAACATTTAATGTCCGTTCTTCTTACAGTCCATTTTAAAAATTAGTCCATCTTCTAAAGTTCAATTTTTTTTTCAGCCATTTGTATATTCCTTCAAATTTCATAAGTCCATTTCTTAATTTACAATCCAGCTTCTCAAATTCAAATTTTCATCACTTATATATTTCTTCAATTGTCATAAGATTTAATATCCAATCTTCCAATACTACTCCATCAATCAAATATCATTTCAAATAAAATCTCTCATATATAGTATTTCCAGCTTAACTTCGTAACTTTTACTGTCTATAAACGTCATTTAAAACAAATAATCATTTAAACTACATCCACAATATAACAGTAAGCAGTTAAAATCATTACATCCACATTATCTAAATTCATAAATTTCACTTTCCATCCTTCACAATTGAACAATATCATCCCATAAATTTATACCATACGAATAGCAAATAACAAAAATCCTATAATTTATATCCTAAACAAATCAATTCCAAAAATTAACCATAATCATCATATTCACATCTTAAACATTCCTCCCCTCTCCCATTCTATTTTCCATCATTTCCAAACCAATTAACTTAGCATCTAACAACAAAGGATTCCCACCCTTTATAACATTAATATAAAAATGTCTCGCTTTTATAACTGAATTAAGAAAATACTTTCTGCCTCTAAAATTCACTGACAAACCCATTGGGACTTCCCATCTAAAATATATCTGATGTTTCTTAAACTCATCCACTAAAAAAGCAAATTCTCTTCTCTTTCTTAACATTTTAGGAGGAATTTCCTTCATCATTTTTATATCTTGTCCCAATATTTGAAATTTATTTTTATAAAAGGCTTGCAAAATTTCATACCTAACCTTTTTAGTTGTAAAATAAATAACCACATCCCCCGGTACTCTATTTTGTCTTGCCCACCAAGAATTAACACGATAAATTCTTTCAATATTAGTCTCAAAATCTTCCGGCACACACCCTTTATCTGAGCAAAGGCTTGCATAAAAATCTCCTTTAAATTTTCCTTCCTATTTTGTTTCAACCCCCTCACCCTTATAGCATTAATCTATATTGTAATATTACTCTTTCTTCATCTGCCCTATCTACCTTTGCCTGTATATCTTCCATCTTATTATCTAAGTTCCAATTGTTTTGATTTTTTTGAGTTTCTTCTATTTTCCTTTGCAACTCTAAATTAGCTTTATTAATTTCTGCAAGATCATCCTCCATCTGAATACAAGAGCTCAATATTTGCGCAATTGCATCCTTTACCATTTTCATTTCCCTCTTCTGCTCTTCCACCACTTCCTTAAAATCCAACATCTCTTTCTCTATTTCATCAAATTTTTGATCTATTTCTAAAAAATGACTCTCCAAAAACTCCTGTAAAGAATTTCTTAATTCCTTTTTAATTTCTTCTTTTAATTTTTGAATCTGAGCTGAAGAAATTTCAAAGATATATATATATATATATATATATATATATACATATATATATATATATATATATATATATATATATATATATATATATATATAGCTTGATAATGGACCAAGAAGAAGAAGAAAAAAATTCAAAAAGAAAAATTCAAAAAACTTTTCTTCTAAATCACTATAATCCCAAAGAAGAAGAAAAAATATAAATCATAAGATTCTCGTTTCTTCCATTTAATCATTCCTATATATCTTCTATTTCGACACTAGCTGTTAGCTTTAACTTTCGTTTTCAATACACACATTCCACAAAACTGCCATTTGCTTTCTTCTCTCCTATCTTCGCAGCAAATATATCCTCAGGGGCTTGCAGTCTTCTTACAAACAAGTGTTAAAACTCCAGTTTCTGCTCCGTCCACGTTACAGTCCATCATAAATCAACTCCAGCCGTGGAAATTGGACGCTTCATTTGTCCGCCATAAAGGCAGAAGCCTCGCCCAGCCAGGAGCTTATCAGGCTATGGAAGGAGAACTCCCCTTAAAAGATTATTAGGGTGTCTCAACTTCAAACCTGAATGCTCATCTTTCCTTCTTTGCCCGAAGGAGAGAATTCCAAACTGTCGGACCCAGATTTACGATGTCCTGACAGCTCTACTGACTAGGGAGTTAGCAGCTAAATCATAGCTGCTCTCCACGAAGCGGAGCCATACCGGAATTCCTACAGAGGAATTATTGAGTCTGTCATTTGCACCTCTATAACTGTCTGGTTCGGTTCTGCAACCCAACAAGAAAGACACAGACTTCAGAGGATAATTAGAACTGCAGAAAAAAATAATTGCTACCAACCTGCCTTCCATTGAGGACCTGTATACTGCACGAATCATGAAGAGGGCCGTGAAAGTATTTGCAGATCCCTCGCATCCTGGACATAACTGTTTCAACTCCTACCCTCAAAACGACGCTATAGAGCACTGTGTCAAGGTTCCAGAAAAACCTCTTCTGCATAAAAAAAACTCAGAAGCCATTCTTTTCCAGAGTTCTTTACTAGCATGAGGAAACTGGCACACGATGAGTGAAATTCCAAAACTGAATTTCCGGATTCTTTTCCCAGTTATACAAACCCCAAGAGTCCCACCCCCCTGACCCCTTTGATGGTCACATGGGCCCACGTTCTCCCAGTTCATTCGAATATCTTCTTGCCACTCTTCCTTCAGATGTGAACACCATCCGACCTTGACCGCTTGAAGAATGTTACCATACCCCTCAGCCCCCCTTCTTCCCCTCAGGGGAAAAATGTGGCAGCGTCTGGAACCCTAAAGTCTAGTATGGTTTCCAGGCCTGACAGGCGTCCCCCCTTGGAAAAGAAGCTATATCCTAGGAAAGAAAACAAAGAGTTGATAAAGAAGAGTGTCAGTGGTCCACACTTCCCTTCTACCCCCCCTCCCGTCTCCAAGAGGTTTTTTAGGTTTGTCAGGGAAAGTGTCGTGAAATTGTTTAATCAAATTGTCCGCATTTACTTTCCAACTTTTGACCCAAGTAGATTCAGATAATGGATATCCCTTCCAGTGGACTAAATATTGTAATTGACCTCTGTATAGTCTAGAGTCAAGGATTTTCTTGATTTCATAGTGGGTTTCACCTTGGATTATCAAGGGTGGTGGGGGAGCGGCAGGTTGAGGTCTCAGACCAGACTGTCTAGCAGGTTTTAATAAGCTGGTAAGGAATACCGGTGTATTTTCCCAACATTCGAGGAGCTTGAGTTGACGGTAACGGATTAATAATTTTTACAATGGGGAAAGGACCCAAAAATTTTGGACCGAATTTTCTGCTGGGTATTCTCAACCTCAGATACTTAGTAGATAAAAAGACTTTATCTCCAATGCGAAAAGGGGGTTGAAGGGAACGGTGTTTGTCAGCTTGGGCTTTGTAATTCCGAGCTGTCACAGCTAAGGCCTTTTTTGTATTCTCCCAACCTTTTTTCAATGAATTCATCCAGTCCATTAGGGAAACGGAAGTGGGGGGTTGCACAGGGAGTTCAGGCATTGGAACGAAGTCCATGCCGGTGGTTACTTGAAAAGGGGTTAACCCCGTGCTGCTGTGTACAGCATTATTATATGTGACTTCTGCAAATGGTATCAAATCTGACCAGTTTTCTTGTTGGTAATTTACATAACATCGTATGTATTGTTCTACCATCGAGTTCAATTTTTCAGCCGCTCCATTGGTCTCCGGATGGAACCCAGAACTAAGTCCTTGAGACGACCCAATGGACCGTAGGAACTCCCTCCAGAACTTGGCTGTGAATTGAACACCCCTGTCGGATATTATCCTTTTAGGAACTCCATGAAGTCTGTAGATGTGTTTGACGAAGAGCTTTGCTAATTTTCTCGCAGATGGCAATCCACTGCATGCAGTGAAGTGGGCCTGTTTAGAGAACAAGTCCACTACGGTCCATATCACTGTATTTCCCTCACTAGGTGGGAGTTCAACAATAAAATCCATGGCAATCTCTTCCCAGGGTCTGGTGGGTTCGGCTACGGGTTGTAGGAGTCCAGGGGGTTTCCCTGGTCTGGACTTCATGGTGGCGCAGGTAGCACAGCTCCGGACATAGTCTTCGACATCTGATTTCATTTTTGGCCACCAGAATTGTCTTCTAGCCAAGTGGAGATTTTTAAAAATCCAAAGTGACCTCCTAGGCGAGAGTCGTGGCTTCTCTGTAGTATAGGCAGCCGCATAGTGACAGGTACATAAATCTTGGTTCCTTTCCAGGGTATCCCATCCCTTAAGGTGAGGTGTGGGAAGTTTTCTTTAAACCAAGCATCGTCAGTGAGTGCTGATTTTAATTCCGCTAGTAGTTTATTTGGTGGGATGTTAGTACTATGGCGTGATCGTGGTCGAGTAAGTGCTTGGCTGGCCGGTTCGCCATCGGGAATCATCGCATGTATTACCTCTTTGCATTGGCTGTCAAATTGTGGTTTCCTAGATAGGGCGTCAGCCAGTAGATTTTGGTCGCCGGGGATGTATTTGGGTGTGAAATGGAACCGTTTGAAAAACTGAGCCCATCGAACTTGTTTGGGAGAAAGCTTTCGAGGGGTTTTCAAGTATTCGAGGTTTTTGTGGTCGGTCCACACCTTGAATGGTTCTTTTCCCCCTTCAAGGAAGTGTCTCCAGGAGAGGAGTGCCCAGCGCACTGCAAAGGCTTCCTTTTCCCAAACTGCCCATCTGCGTTCAGTGTCCGTCAGTTTCTTAGACACGTATGCGCAGGGCATTAGATTGTTGTCGGTATTCCGTTGTAATAAGACAGCGGCTACTGCTACATCACTTGCATCAGCTTGGACCACAAAAGGTTTATTTGGATCCGGGTGTTGAAGAATTGGTTCCATGGAGAATAGGCGTTTCAGGTGTTCAAAGGAACGTTGGCAGTCCATTGTCCAAGGTAGGGGTTGGGTAGGTTTGGGTTTGGTGGGTAAAGTCAATTGGAGGGGGGAGTTGCGATTCGCCCCAAGTCCCTGGTGCTGCCTGAACTCCCTGCCGTCTGAAGGAGGGAAGGGAGGTCCTCCTGCATTCATCGGAACGGCTTTGAGCTTCAGTAATTTCTCCCTCTCTGGTGGGAGGGAAGGTGAATTTAGGCTGAGCTAAAGGCTCTCGAGGTGGGTGAGCTGAGCTTATACGAGGCCTCACTTCTAAATGCTCAAAAGTTTCAGGGAGGTCTAATAGGGACTGGGATTTCAGGGGGTTTCTCAGGTCCCAATCCAGTGACTCTCCCAATTCTCCGGGTTTTACTGTCCTCCAGTGAGGTTGAGAAGAGGGAGGGGGCTCTCCATTCCGCCCCGGGGAAGTGTTTTCTCCCGACCGACAGCTTACCCATGAATCGGAGTCTTTGGGCCGTGCTCCAAGCTGACAAGCAGGCTCTACCACTTCGGGTTTTTGAGTCATATCTTCCGATGGGAAGTAGGGGATTTCAACTAAATCGTCAAGCTTCTGTGCTACTTCCACGCCTTCAGCTTGCTGCTCTTCCATCTTTGCTGGGTCTTTGCACCGCTGTGGAGGTTGCGGAGGCTGGGGCCCAGCACCCCCCTAACGGGCCCCCTCTGAGCGGAGGAGAGGGTACCGTTAGCAAAAGAAAGTTAGGAGTTTTGAAATAATGTCAAGGTTCCAGAAAAACCTCTTCTGCATTAAAAAAAAACTCAGAAGCCATTCTTTTCCAGAGTTCTTTACTAGCATGAGGAAACTGGCACACAATGAGTGAAATTCCAAAACTGAATTTCCGGATTCTTTTCCCAGTTATACAAACCCCAAGAGTCCCACCCCCCTGACCCCTTTGATGGTCACATGGGCCCACGTTCTCCCAGTTCATTCGAATATCTTCTTGCCACTCTTCCTTCAGATGTGAACACCATCCGACCTAGACCGCTTGAAGAATGTTATCATACCCCTCAGCCCCCCTTCTTCCCCTCAGGGGAAAAATGTGGCAGCGTCTGGAACCCTAAAGTCTAGTATGGTTTCCAGGCCTGACACACTGCACACCAGAACAACTAGACACAAGAACAGTTTTTTCTCGAAGGCCATCACTCTGCTAAACAAATAATTCCATCAACACTGTCAGACTATTTACTGAATCTGCACTACTATTAATCGTCTCATAGTTCCCATCACCAATCTCTTTCCACTTATGACTGTATGCCTATAACTTGCTGCTGGCAATCCTTATGATTTATATTGATGTATTGACCATCAATTGTGTTGTAAATGTTGTTGTCAGGCCTGGAAACCATATTAGACTTTAGGGTTCCAGACACTGCCACATTTTTCCCCTGAGGGGAGGAAGGGGGGCTGAGGGGTATGGTAACATTCTTCAAGCAGTCAAGGTCGGATGGTGTTCACATCTGCAGGAAGAGTGGCAAGAAGATATTCGAATGAACTGGGAGAATGTGGGACCATGTGACCATCAAAGGGGTCAGGGGGGTGGGACTCTTGGGGTTTGTATAACTGGGAAAAGAATCCGGAAATTCAGTTTTGGAATTTCACTCATCGTGTGCCAGTTTCCTCATGCTAGTAAAGAACTCTGGAAAACAATGGCTTCTGAGGTTTTTTTATGCAGAAGAGGTTTTTCTGGAACCTTGGCATTATTCCAAAACTCCTAACTTTCTTTTGCTAATGGTACCCTCTCCTCCGCTCAGAGGGGGCCCGTTAGGGGGGTGCTGGGCCCCAGCCTCCGCAACCTCCACAGCGGTGCAAAGACCCAGCGAAGATGGAAGAGCAGCAAGCTGAAGGCGTGGAAGTAGCACAGAAGCTTGACGATTTAGTTGAAATCCCCTACTTCCCATCGGAAGATATGACTCAAAAACCCGAAGTGGTAGAGCCTGCTTGTCAGCTTGGAGCACGGCCCAAAGACTCCGATTCATGGGTAAGCTGTCGGTCGGGAGAAAACATTTCCCCAGGGCGGAATGGAGAGCCCCCTCCCTCTTCTCAACCTCACTGGAGGACAGTAAAACCCGGAGAATCGGGAGAGTCACTGGATTGGGACCTGAGAAACCCCCTGAAATCCCAGTCCCTATTAGACCTCCCTGAAACTTTTGAGCGTTTGGAAGTGAGGCCTCGTATAAGCTCAGCTCACCCGCCTCGAGAGCCTTTAGCTCAGCCTAAATTCGCCTTCCCTCCCACCAGAGAGGGAGAAATTACTGAAGCTCAAAACCATTCCGATGAATGCAGGAGGACCTCCCTTCCCTCCTTCAGACGGCAGGGAGTTCAGGCAGCACCAGGGACTTGGGGCGAATCGCAACTTCCCCCTCCAATTGACTTTTCCCGCCAACAGGGGCCTACGCTGCCTCCAGCAGCTTCTATTCCTCCTGGTTGGGCATTTTATCCTGGACTCCTACAACCCGTAGCCGAACCCACCAGACCCTGGGAAGAGATTGCCATGGATTTTATTGTTGAACTCCCATCTAGTGGGGGAAATACAGTGATATGGACCGTAGTGAACTTGTTCTCTAAACAGGCCCACTTCACTGCATGCAGTGGATTGCCATCGGCGAGAAAATTAGCAAAGCTCTTCATCTACAGACTGCATGGAGTTCCTAAAAGGATAATATCCGACAGGGGTGTTCAATTCACAGCCAAGTTTTGGAGGGAGTTCCTACGGTCCATTGGGTCGTCTCAAGGACTAAGTTCTGGGTTCCATCCGGAGACCAATGGAGCGGCTGAAAAATTGAACTCGATGGTGGAACAATACATACGGTGTTATGTAAGTTACCAACAAGAAAACTGGTCAGATTTGATACCATTTGCAGAAGTCGCATATAATAATGCTGTACACAGCAGCACGGGGTTAACCCCTTTTCAAGTAACCTCCGGCATGGACTTCGTTCCAATGCCTGAACTCCCTGTGCAACCCCCCACTTCCGTTTCCTTAACGGACTGGATGAATTCGTTAAAAAAAGGTTGGGAAAATACAAAAAAGGCCTTAGCTGTGACAGCTCGGAATTACAAAGCCCAAGCTGACAAACACCGTTCCCTTCAACCCCTTTTCGCATTGGAGATAAAGTCTTTTTATCTACTAAGTATCTGAGGTTGAGAATACCCAGCAGAAAATTCGGTCCAAAATTTTTGGGTCCTTTCCCCATTGTAAAAATTATTAATCCCATTACCGTCCAACTCAAGCTCCCTCGAATGTTGGGGAAAATACACCCGGTATTCCATACCAGCTTATTAAAACCTGCTAGACAGTCTGGTCTGAGACCTCAACCTGCCGCTCCCCCACCACCCTTGATAATCCAAGGTGAAACCCACTATAAAATCAAGAAAATCCTTGACTCTAGACTATACAGAGGTCAATTACAATATTTAGTCCACTGGAAGGGATATCCATTATCTGAATCTACTTGGGTCAAAAGTTGGAAAGTAAATGCGGACAATTTGATTAAACAATTTCACGACACTTTCCCTGACAAACCTAAAAAACCTCTTGGAGAGGGGAGGGGGGGTAGAAGGGAAGTGTGGACCATGACACTCTTCTTTATCAACTCTTTGTTTTCTTTCCTAGGATATAGCTTCTTTTCCAAGGGGGGACGCCTGTCAGGCCTGGAAACCATATTAGACTTTAGGGTTCCAGACGCTGCCACATTTTTCCCCTGAGGGGAAGAAGGGGGGCTGAGGGGTATGGTAACATTCTTCAAGCGGTCAAGGTCGGATGGTGTTCACATCTGCAGGAAGAGTGGCAAGAAGATATTCGAATGAACTGGGAGAACGTGGGACCATGTGACCATCAAAGGGATCAGGGGGGTGGGACTTTTGGGGTTTGTATAACTGGGAAAAGAATCCGGAAATTCAGTTTTGGAATTTCACTCATTGTGTGCCAGTTTCCTCATGCTAGTAAAGAACTCTGGAAAAGAATGGCTTCTGAGTTTTTTTTATGCAGAAGAGGTTTTTCTGGAACCTTGACAGTTGTACCTTGATGAACGTATCTTTTCTTTTATGCACACTGAGAGCATATGCACCAAGACAAATTCCTTGTGTGTCCAATCACACTTGGCCAATAAAATTCTATTCTATTCTAAAAGCAATACTGGGATATAATTCCCAAAATGACAGAATGATTTCAGTTGGAATCCGAGGCAAACCATTCAATATCACAGTAGTTCAAGTCTATGCCCCAACCACTCATGCTGAAGAAGATGAAATTGACTGGTTCTATGAAGCCCTACAGCACCTGATAGAATTAACACCAAAAAATAATGTCCTTATCATCATGGGAGATTGGAATGCTAAAGTAGGAAGCCAAAAGATAACCAGAATAACAGGCAAGTATGGCCTTGGAGTACAAAATAAAGCAGGGCACAGGCTGATAGAATTCTGTCAAGATAATACGATAGTTATAGCAAACACTCTTTTCCAACAACCTAAGAGACGAGTCTACACATGGATATCACCAGATGGTCAACACAGAAATCAGATTGACTATGTGCTCTGCAGCCAAAGATGGAGATGCTCTATACAGTCAGTAAAAACAAGACCAAGAGCTGACTGTGGTTCAGATCATGAGCTTCTTCTTGCAAAATTTAGGCTTAAACTAAAAAAAGTAGGGAAAAGCACTACTGAGGTCACTCAGATATGAACTAAATCATATCCCTGATGAATATACAGTAGAGGTGACAAATAGATTTAAGGAATTAGATCTGAAAGACAGAGTGCCTGATGTACTATGGACGGAGGTTCGCAACATTGTACAAGAGGTAGCAACTAAAACCATTTCAAAGAAAAAGAAATGCAAGAAAGCAAAATGGCTGTCTGAGGAAGCTCTGCAAATAGCTGATGAAAGAAGGGAAGCGAAAGGCAAGAGAGAAAGAGAAAGATACACCCAGTTGAATGCAGAATTCCAAAGAATAGCTAGAAGAGATAAGAATGTATTCTTAAATGAACAGTGCAAAGAAATAGAAGAAAACAATAGAATAGGGAGGACCAGAGATCTATTCAAGAAAATTGAACATATGAAGGGAATGTTTCATGCAAAGATGGACATGATAAAGGACTAAAATGGCAGGGACTTAACAGAGGCAACAGAAGAGATTAAGAAGAGGTGGCAAAATTACACAGAAGAACTATACAAGAATGAGCTTAACATCCCTGATAACCACGATGGGGTAGTCACTGACCTTGAGCCAAACATCCTAGAATGTGAAGTCAAATGGGCCTTAGGATATCTGAGCAACAACAAAGCTAGTGGAGGAGACAATATTCTAGCTGAGCTATTCAAAATCTTAAAAGACAACGCAGTAAAAGTGCTACACTCAATTTGCCAGCAACAATGGCCACAGGATTGGAAAAGGTCAGTTTACATTCCAATTCCAAAGAAAGGCAATGCCAAAGACTGTTCAAACTATCACACCATTGCACTCATTTCACATGCTAGTAAGGTTATGCTTAAAATCCTACAAGTTAGGCTCCAGCAGTATGTGGAGCGAGAACTACCAGAAGTACAGGCAGGATTTCGTAGAGGCAGAAGAACTAGAGATGAAATCACCAACATATGCTGGATCATGGGGAAAGCTAGGGAGTTCCAGAAAAACATCTACTTCTGCTTCATTGACTATGCTAAAGCCTTTGATTGTGTGGATCACAACAAATTGTGGCAAGGTCTTAAAGAGATGGGAGTGCCAGATCATCTTATTTATCTCTTGAGAAACCTGTATGCGGGTCAAGAAGCAACAGTGAGAACTGGACATGGAACCACAAACAAGTCAGTCCTAGAAGATATCAACCCTGACTGCTCTTTAGAAGGCCAGATCCTGAAGATGAAACTGAAATACTTTGGCCACCTAATGAGAAGGAAGGACTCACTGGAGAAGAGCCTAATGCTGGGAAGGATTGAGGGCAAAAGAAGAAGGGGATTACAGAGAACAAGGTGGCTGGATGGAGTCACTGAAGCAGTAGGCATGAGTTTAAATGGACTCCAGAGGATGGTAGAGGACAGGAAGGCCTGGAGGAACGTTGTCCATGGGTTCGCAATGGGTCGGACACGACTTTGCAACTAACAACACCTTTCTCCTGGCTTGGAACCAGACCGTATTTTTTTTCATACACCCACATGTAAGTATTTGTATAGTAAAGATGTTAAATTAAAAAATAGGAAGACATGAAAGTCATGCAAACTCATTGGCTGACTTTGGACTACTTGTTCTCTTTTCAACCAGCCTACCTTGCTGTCGTGGGTATAAATTATAAGGAAAATTGCCTGTAAGTCAGACAGAACATTAGAAAGAAAGATAAGACAGAAATCCAACAAACATTTTTTTCCAGCTGACCAGGTTCTGCTCCAGTGATGTAATTGTCCTGCGTGAGATCATCCTTTTGCCCTGTGTTATTTGAATGGCAGCAGTACAACCATCCCTTTCATAAAACTGAAGCGATAGCCTCAAACATCAGACCTGGCTAAGGTGAATGAGAAGCAAACTCTATATTAACTGCCAGGATTAGGACAAAGTACTGAGATTTTCTGCTTTCAGTGTCAACATAATTTAACTGGATTTAGGAACTACTTAATTTGGGGGTATTCTGCTATTGCTGCTCTGCTGCAGGCAGCCAAGCATCTTTGAAAGGTCAATCTATTAGAGACAGCTCATTTTTCATCTTCCTTTGACATGTGACCAAATTCCCTCTCCCTCTGGTACCCTCATTTTAATTTTAGGCACTTATTTATTTACAATATTTATATAACCATTTTCAGTTTTAGAATACAAAAAGGCATAAAATCATCAATTAAAAATGTTGTTATCCTTTCCATAAACCTTGAAGTTCCCCTCTGTGTAATACAAACCTCCTTTTTCCTCAGTGGACATATTTGACTATTTTATTTTATTTATTTATTTATTTTGTCACAACATCATACAAAAAGATTATATAGCATATAAACATATATATGAGTAAATATTAGGAGGTATGAGCATATATATATATAGGAAGAAGAAAAGAAAAACAATAGGACAGGAACGGTAGGCACATTATAGTGGCCTGGTGTTTTTTCCTCTGTGACATGGCTAAAATGTGTAGTTTTAGCAAAAGGATGGTGGATTCTTGGCAGAGAATCAGATTCGGAATATTGCCTTTAGCACAATGAACATATTTGTTAAATTTGCACAATGTTAGTCCCTTCATAGTGATTAACAATTCTATCGTTATCCTTTTCTGTGCCTTTATGTATAGCTCAAATGGCTACAGACAACTAAATCAATTAGGAGGCAGCTTTTTGTCAAAATTCTAATTTCTTTTTGTACAAAGCAGAAAAGTATCTTTCAAAAGTGGAAAAGAAGTGAAGTATAATTCAACAACCAGAATCCACAGCGATGGGCAGTTTAAACAACTGATTTTTTGCTTCTTACCGTTACCAAAGAAAAATCATATTTTGAAAAGCATACTCAGTGCTTTTATTTTATGCTGCTCTCATGTATGCAACAAATTGAGAGTAGTTGGCACTTCTTCAGCATGGGATACTTGATTCATCAAAGACCATTGAAAATTATCCACATTATATTACTAGGATTTATTTTCCACTCCACAATCTACTCTATCTTTCTATTAGTGATTACATAAGTACTAATGTTGTAGTTTACAACTAATGGTGCACGTACTACAGATAAATCTTGCTTAACAATTAGTCACTTAGTGATCATTTGAAATTTTGACAGATCTTTCAAGAGCTACTTACACTTCATTTTTTATCTTTACGATCACTTAATGATCACATGGTTGCATTTTGGATGCTTGATAATCAGGTTTCATTTAAAGTCATTTGCAGCACTAAGGCCATGTGACCACAAATTTTGGGATTTGTTTGCCTTTATTTTCAGTTTCCAGCAAGAAACCCCCATTGAGGAGAACAGACTTACTTAAAGGTTGCAGCATTCACTTAATAATCATCACAAAAAAGATAGTAAAATTAGTCAAAAGTTCTAGATTCAGTTACGGTCATACATAGAGCACCATTTTACTGCTACAGTTTACTACTGCAATTGTAAACTAGATATTATATAAAGGCAAGTATTTTTAATTAAGTATTTCAGATTTTTCATACACAATAAATATAATCTCCAAATATCTGTAAACATATAAATGGACCCTAGGATTTTTATTTTTATAATGATAAAGGCAGAGTTGTTTTCTAGATTGATTAGAAACTTAAGATATGAAAGAACTATGGAGTAGAAAAACAACCCATTAGATGAGAATCAAATCAATTCTATAGCTACTGGCCATTAATCTGGCATTGACCTGTCGACTGGCATCAATGAAGTTTCCCTTAATATCTTAAGGTTTTTAAAATAAGATTTAGAGAATATATTTGTGTCAAAACATAGAGGTTAAAGCACTAACATTGAAAAAGGAAGATGAATGAAGCAGAATAGTTGGGAACCTCCATGGACTTTTCTATAGATAATGTATAGAATAACTCAAAGCAATTATATATGGCAAAGCATCAAGATATATGTAGGAACAATAATCATTCTTAAAATAATAATTCCTTCCTTGTCATTCATTTTAAACTATAGTAATTTCTATATCATTCATGTAATAGCCATAAAGCACAGTAACTAAGAAATTTACCTATATATAGAAGGGTGGAGGTTTGAAACTCACCACAAATATTTTAAATAATAATCATTTTCAGCCAGATAACTTTAAGAAAAAATGGGCAGGATTCCAAAGTAAAATAGAGAACCTGCACTTAAAAAAAATCTGTGGATAACTGAAGATTTTTTTTAAAAATATAGCAATTTTTTATGTGCTATGCATGGCTTTTAACTATTGTGCTATTTTAATAATAACAATAAGCAAAAACCCTAACTCTTTTTATATCACAGTAACTATTGCATCAGTTAAGAGGGTTTTCTCTCTGCAAAGTAGCTAATGAGATCCTGAAAACTGCCTACAAGGAAGTAAAGCAGATATAAAGCAGAAAATCTAAAGCAGGAATCCACAAACTATGGCCTACTGAAGCAATTAATCTGGCCTGCACAGCACCATGAGGCTGCCATGTCCACATCTCCCACCCACCTGCCAGCTCCTGCCCTTCGGCCAAGCACAGGCCTTACTTTTGTGGGTAGCCATAGTGAGCAGAGCGGCGCAAGCCCAGTGGGCTACAACTGGAAGGTAAGGCCAATGGCAGGGGAGGGAAATCTGCTCTGGGCCCACCATGCTAGGCCAAAGAGACATGGGGAGGCTCAGCCACCTTTTGCTGCTCTGGTCTGGGCAGCAATTCAGCTTTCCCAGCTATCTGTGACCCGAGTTCCCCATCTACTCTTCCCTTTCTCCCATGGCTGGTGACAGAGTGGAAGGCGAGCCATTGCCGCTTGTCTCTCCCAGCCCACATCTGGTCCCTCCACCCAGACTCTCTGCAGCTGCTGGTACTCACCTACCACAGCTGCCAGCAGCCAAGGAGCACAAGGCTGTGCCACCACCATCATCCTCTGCCAGCTGGCTTCCCCCACCAGCCTGAGACCTTTGGCCGAGCGTGGGCAGATACTTACTTTTGCGGGCAGATACAGTGAGCAGAGCGGTGCAAGCCCTGCGGGCTGGAACTGGAAGGTAAGGCCATCAGCAGGGGAGGAAAATCCACCCTGGACCTGGCTCCCATGACTGCGAGTGCCAAGGCATAGCTACAATTGGAAGAAAAGGCTGTGCAGCTGTGGTGGAAAGAACCAGAGCAACACCCAGCAGCTTGAATGAGAAGGTGTGAATGCCAAGTTGAGTAAGGTGCAAATTGGCACAGTGGGCTCAGTTACTGGCAAGAACAGCCTTGTTCGTGCCTTCCTGGAGGTTGTGGGGTCTGGCCAAAAGACTAAACCCTGGCAGGATAGAATGGTTTTAGGTACAGGGGGTTCTGTGATGTGGGACTTTGTCAACTTTAACTCTGGATGGATATCAGTACCATTGCCCTAGATAGATCCAGTTACAATTTCAGGGTTCTCCTGGACTCATGACTCCTACTCAAGGAGAAGGTGCAGCTTGGAGAGCCAGTTGTGGCCTTTCCTGGATCAGGATTCCCTGCACTCAGTTGTTCAGTCCCTAATCATCTCAAGGCTGGACTATTGTAATGCGCGCTACATGGAGCAACCCCCTTGAAGAGCATTTGGAAGCTACAGCTGGTACAGTCTGTGGCATTGTCAGCATTTCATGGGGCCCCAAGAATAGCCCATGTAACACCATTGCTTCCTGAGCTGCACTGGTTGCCAGTCTGCTTCTAGGTACATTCAAGGTGTTAGTGATCCCCTTTAAAGCCCTTCATGCCATGGGTCCAGGCTACTTGAAGGATGA
Organism: Ahaetulla prasina; assembly: GCF_028640845.1. Classification (NCBI taxonomy): domain Eukaryota; kingdom Metazoa; phylum Chordata; class Lepidosauria; order Squamata; family Colubridae; genus Ahaetulla; species Ahaetulla prasina. The sequence continues at coordinate 95,734,656 of NC_080542.1, forward strand.
TCTCATCCCACTGGTATTACCCATCTCATTTGTGCTGGTAGAGAGGACATGTTGCAGGTCCCATCAGCCTGAATATTCCAGCTGGTTGGGTATAGGAGAAGAATCTTCCCTGCTATTGTACCTGCTCTCTAGCACAATTGCCCCCCAAATGAGGTTGACTCCAAACCTCATCATTTTGTAAGGAAACCTAAAGAATTGGTTCTGCAATTTGGCTTGGGGCTTCAATGAGGGAACAGCACAGTGGAGTGGTTGATTGAGTAACAACATATCCCATCTCCCACCGTTCTGCCCCCATACTCTCCATATGAAATTAGGTTTTAATGGTTAGTTTTAACTTATGTTTTATTGTATATAGATAGATTTTTATGACTATAAGTTGCCCAGAGTTACCCTGTGGTAATATAAGCGGCCAATAAATTTTATAAATATTGTATTTTTTGGACTATAAAATGCACTTTTTTCTCCCAAAAATGTCTATGCGTCTTATAGACCAAATATTGCTGAAGGTGGAAAGTCCCAGAGTTCGACGCATCTCTAGCCTGACAATAGCCAGGCGTGTTCTGATTGGTTAAGACGCATCTGAAGAAAAGCGGGAGTTTTGGAGTCCTGTCATTGGTGTAGCTCCCTCTGGCAGCCGGTATATAAGAGCTGTTAAAGGTTTCCTGTCAGAAGTTCTCTTACTGTTAGCCACGGTTGGCTCTAATAAAAGTATTGCAGCAATTCCTACCTGGACTATTTCTAGTCACTACTTTTAAGATTTAATACTGACGACGAGGACGAAGTAGACCTACGACGCAGTGTGCCTTTTGAGTGCACCATTCTATTGCGGTTTTATTTTTTTATTTTTTTCTTACTAATGGTGACTCAGCCATTCTTCGCTCCATTCGAGCTGAACACAGAGACGTAGGAAGCGTTCCTCGACCGTTTTGAATGCTTCCTGCAGGCGAATGATTACACTGATCTGTCCGCCTCAAGGAAACATAGTTATTTCTTCAGCCTATGTGGTCGGGACATGTTTGGGACGGCCAGAACTTTAGCCGCTCCCCTTCCTGTGTTCGAGGTGCCTTCGGACATTCTGTTGAGCAAGCTTAAGAGCCACTACTCCCCCATGCCCTCCCGTATTGCCCGGCGGCACGCGTTCCGATGGAGGGTTCAGCTGCCGGGTGAATCGATTAATGTGTATGTAGCTTCTTTAAGGACGGCTGCCTTGGATTGTGAGTTCCATGATCTGGATGAGGTCCTTTTGGACCAGATTGTGAGTGGCATCGTCAACCTGCAGCTGCAGCGGCGACTGCTAGCACGCACAGATTTGACTTTGGCCTCAGCACTCGATGAAGTGCGGGTGGCGGAGATGGCGGAGAAGTCCTCAGCTGAGCTTCATAAGTTTCAAACACCTCCCTTTCCAGCCAAGAAAGGCTTCGCCATCCACCATGCCACTGTGGACCAGTCTGACTCCTCTGACGAGGGCGAAAATGTAAGCCGCCTTAAGACCGCCCCCCAAAAAGGGTGGCCAGTGGCGAAGTCACCCGCTGCTAGTTGTTTGGGTTGCGGGGGAAATCATGGCAGGTCCGATTGCCGATTCAAAATGTCCACCTGCCACCAATGTGGACAGAAGGGTCACCTCGCCCGAGTCTGCCATGCCGTGCTGCCAGCCTCTGACTTCCCAGTGGAACCAACATCCCGGAAGAAGATGACTTGGAAGGCCGCTGGTCACCGAGACGATTGCTTTGCCATCGGGCATGCCACGGCGGCCCCTCAGCGTAATAAGATTTACCTCACGGTAGATCTAGAAGGCACGCCCTGCAGGATGGAGGTGGGCACTGGATCCTCCAAGTCATTAATTTCTTGTCCACGGTCAAGCGACTTTTACCAAGATTTTCACTGTCCCCCCTGCGGCCATGCCCCATCAACCTCAAGGACTACCAAGGGTGGGGAATCCCTGTCTTGGGCTGCAGCGAGTTCTATATTCGCCATGGGAGGTTCTCTGGGTATCTGCCTCTCATTGTAGTCAGAGGGAACCTGCCCACACTCCTGGGGTTGGATTGGTTCGATAACCTTAGTTTAAATGTGTTGTGAGTTCACTCCACGATCCCTTACGATTATGACAGCATCACCCGCGAATTTGCGGATGTTTTTAGCAGTCAGCTGGGTAGATATATGGGCACCCTGGTGTTGTTTAATTTGGAGCCCCAAATCGCGCCAATCCGGTTGAAAGCTCGAAGGGTGCCCCTCACATTGAGGGAGAAGGTTGACAGGGAGTTGGATAAGCTCATCTCCCAGGGGGTTATTGAGCCAGTGGATCATTCCCCCGGGAGACGCCTATTGTAATTTCCCTCAAACAGGACGGCTCAATTAGAATTTGTGCCGATTACAAGGGTATGATTAATAAGGCACTACAGGCCAACCCCTACCCTTTTCCAGTCGTGCAGCATCTGCTGCACTCCTTTGGGGCAGGGCTCTGTCTTCGCAAAGCTTGACTTAGCGCAAGCCTACCAGCAGTTGCCAGTAGACGACGCCACAGCGATGGCTCAGACTATCATAACACACCAGGGGGCATTTAAGTGCAACCGCTTCCAGTTCGGTGTTAGTGTTGCCCCTGGGTTGTTTCAGTGCTTGATGGAGCATTTGCTCCAGGGGTTGGAGGGCGTCATTCCTTATTTTGATGATGTCCTCATTTCTGCTGCCAGTCCAGAGGACCTGGCAATGAAATTGAGGGCCATTTTGTCCCAGTTTAGGAGCGCTGGTTTGAGGCTTAAGATGCAGAAGTGTCAGATCGGGGTTCCTCAAGTGGAGTTCCTGGGATTCCTTTTGGACTCTCAGGGAATCCACCCTACCCCGTCCAAGGTTGTGGCTATCCTTAGGGCTCCTGTCCCCATGAATAAAACAGAGCTCCAGGCTTTTTTAGGGCTCCTAAATTTCTATGCCATTTTTTTGCCGCATAAGGCTTCCCTTGCGGAGCCTCTGCATTAGGCTGCTGGCAGATAAATCGCCCTGGAGTTGGGGGAAACAGGCAGCTGCTTTCTTCGAGGCTGTCAAGAGCCTCCTCACCTCCCGGGCAGTCCTTGTCCAATATGATCCACACCTTCTGGTCACCCTGACTTGTGATGCCTCCCCTTTTGGCATCAGCGCAGTCCTGAGCCATGTGCTGCCTGGCGGAGATGAGGCGCCAACTGCCTATTATTCCAGAACGCTCTCGGCACCCGAACAGAATTATAGTCAATTGGACAAAGAGGTTCTAGCAGCAGTGGTGGGAATCAAGAGATACCACCACTATCTTTATGGCCATTTTTTTTCTTTGATTACGGACCATAAGCCGCTCTTCGGCCTGCTGGCCAGGGACAGGCAGTCCCACTAAATCCTATCCCCCAGGATGTCACGCTGGATTGAGTTTTTGGCTGCGTATAATTATAAACTTATCTACCAGCCGGGCAAAGCGATTGGGCATGCAGATGCCCTAACTCGTTGCCCTTTGCCTACCCCTGTGATTGACCTTGCCCCGGCAGCGTCAGTCCTTCTGATCGATGAGTGTCAGTCTCCAATATCCTCTTTGGATATTGCTCACCACTCTGCCTCAGACCGGACCCTGTCCCAGGTCCTGGACTGGGTGCGCAGAGGTTGGCCAAAGGACCCCATGCCAGAAGAATTTCTCCCATTCTGGCACAGACAGCATGAGCTGTCAGCGCTTAAGGGCTGTTTTCTGTGGGGAAATAGGGTAGTAGTTCCGGAAGATTTAAGGGGTGGTGTCTTAAATACTCTCCACGAGGCCCACCCTGGAATTGTCAGAATGAAGACTTTAGCCAGTAGTTATGTGTGGTGACTGAAGGTGGACCAGGATATTGGACTATGTGTCTCCAGATGCCAGCGCTGTCAGACATCGTGGCCAGCACCCCCGGCTGTGCCCGTCAGGGAGTGGGAGGCCCCCCGTTCACCCTGGTCTTGAATCCATCTGGATTATGCGGGACCATTTTTTGGGCAGTCATTCTTGGTGGTAGTTGACGCCTACTCCAAGTGGATGGAGTTGGCACACATGTCATCTACCACCGCGGAAGCAACCATGAGGGTGCTTGAACATTTGTTTGTGACCCACAGGTTGCCAGACCTTGTGGTTACAGACAACGGGCCTCAATTTGCCTCGGCACCTTTCCAGATGTTCTTGGCCAGGCATGGCATTTGCCATGCGCCAATGGCATCATTCCACCTGGCAGCGAATGGCCGGGCAGAAGGGGTCATTCGTTGGGCCAAGAAAGCATTGGGCCGTATGGGGCCCTCCAATTGGCATGACCGGATCTGCCAGTATCTACTGGCACAACATTCCACCCCTTGCCTTATTTCCAATCTCAGCCCAGCCGAACTTTTTTTTTTAATTTGCATTTATATCCCGCCCTTCTCCGAAGACTCAGGGTGGCTGACACTATGTTAGCAATAGTCTTCATTCTATTTGTATATTTATATACAAAGTCAACTTATTGCCCCCAACAATCTGGGTCCTCATTTTACCTACCTTATAAAGGATGGAAGGCTGAGTCAACCTTGGGCCTAGTGGGACTAGAACCTGCAGTAATTTCAGGCAGCTGTGTTAATAAGACTGTCTTACCAGTCTGAGCCACTCAAGGACCCTAAAACTGTCCATTTTAGATCTTGCGATATGATAGAACCTAGAAATTTGAAGGTTTGTACTGTTGATATTGTGTTGTCAAGTATTGTGAGAGGTGGAAGTATGGAAGGGTTTCTCCTAAAGTCTACCACCATTTCTACAGTTTTGAGTGTGTTCAGTTCCAGATTGTTACGGTCGCACCACAAGGGTAGTTGTTTGACCTCATGTCTATATGCAGATTCATCATTGTCTCAGATGAGACCAATCACTGTTGTGTCATCTGCGAACTTCAGTAGCTTAACAGATGGATCGTTGGAGATGCAGTCATTGGTATACAGAGAGAAGAGAAGTGGGGAGAGCACACAGCCTTGGGGGTCCCTGTGCTAATTGTACAGGTATATGAAGTGATCCCGCTTAGCTTTACCTGCTGCTTCCTGTTTGTTAGGATGCTTGTGATCCACTTACAAGTCTGTTCAGGTACTTGTAGCTGGTTTAGCTTAGTTAGTATTGAATGCTAAACTAAAGTCTACAAAGAGGACCCTTACATAGGTGTTTGGAGATTCAAGATGTTGTAAGATGTAGTGCAGAGCCATATTAACAGCATCATCTGTTGATCTATTTGCTCGATATGCAAATTAGGGTACCCTAAAACCCCTAGGTAGGCGGCTGCGGACAATTCTGGATAGGCTACACCCTCATTATGATGCAGAGTGGGGCCCAGATAACTCAATCACGACCAGGGGTTTCAAAACAGGGACACTGTGTTTGCCCGGAACTTTTGGTCACAACATAAATGGTTGCCGGGCAGCATTATACAAATAACTGGGCCCTATTCCTACAGGGTCTGGTTGGCCGATGGACGAGAATGGCGCCGCCATATAAATCAACTCAGACGGCAGTTACTAGGCACATAGGATCTACCATATGAACAGGACTACCCAGAAACTGCAGAGCAGGCCGCTCCAGTTCCACTTTCCAGGCCACCGGTCCCGGAAGGAAACCACAACTATGCCGGTCCGTCTCTAGGACGCGGCCTTCCGGACCTGCTGGCCGGGGAGGGACTCCAACCCTCAAACCATGGATTGATCTGGTGTTCCTGAAGTTCCCGCGGTGGCCTGGCCTTCCCTGGAGGTGGAGTTGCCACTTCCTACAGGTCCGTCAGCAACCTCAGCCACTCCTCCTGCAGCTGCTGCCCCTGAACTGAGAAGATCTGGGCGGAGCCGATGTTGGCCTGCGTACTTGGCCGATTTTGCATGCGCGGTCCAGGAGGGGAAGGGTGTAAAGTCCCAGAGTTCGATGCGTCTCTAGCCTGACAACAGCCAGGCGTGTTCTGATTGGTTAAGACGCACCTGAAAAAAAGCCGGAGTTTTGGAGTCCTGTCATTGGTGTAGCTCTCTCTGGCAGCCGGTATATAAGAGCTGTCAAAGGTTTCCTGTCAGAAGTTCTCTTACTGTTAGCCACAGTAAGAGTACTGTTAGCTCTAATAAAAGTATTGCAGCAATTCCTGCCTGGACTATTTCTAGTCACTACTTGTAAGATTTAATAGAAGCCCTGCCCACCCATTGGCCATTTTTTTGCCTCTGCATGCCCCATTTTTTGGCCTTTTTTTGGCCTTTTTCAGGCCTTTTTTCGGCCTGTTTTTGAGGCTTTTTTTGGCCCATTTTCGAGGCTTTTTTTGGGGTCAATTATTTCGGAAAAAACTATCTGAAAAAAAGCCTAAAAAACAGGCTGAAAAAAGCCTCAAAAATGCACCAAAAAAAAGCCTATTTATATTTTAACATTATTTTACACTTGAACGAAACTGCTAACTCATAGAGAATACTGTTACTGTTTTTGCTTTTTTATTGCTTTTTTAAGAAGTCTTCAATTTTTCTGCCACCTTAAAATTTATTACCAAGTCATCCCCAAGTTCAGGATGAGCAACTTCATACTATATTTAGGCTATAAGTTTGAATTTAGGCATCTCCTTTTCTTGATGGTTAAAGCTAACAATTGGAAAAGAATCAGACTACATCTGAAAGTGAATTATCTACATTTGAGTTTTTAAACCAGGTATTGCTTACTATGCATCATTTCAAATTTTGCAATTTAATTTATTAATATAAAATTATATTTATTAGAGAAAAGTCTATATGAAGATGTGCCTAGATTCATGACAATGTAGAAAAATAAATATATTATGAAAAATATTTTATGCAAAAACATTTTAATTTAGATGAAATGACTGCCTATGTTTAAAAAATGTATCTTAGCTCAAATCTCTCTCTCTCTTTCTCTCTTTCTCTCTCTCTCTCTCTCTCTCTCTGTGTTGTAAAATTTTCTGAACCAAAATGGAAATGGGATGTTCTGAACTTCAAAAATGGCAGAAAAAGAAATAAAAGAATTTCAAATTGGCAAATTGGCAAAAACAAGAAAGTAGAATTGATAAATTTGTCCTGTCTAATTATATCTCTCTATTTGTGTTCTTAAATTTACGCTGGATATGACTATGTCATAATGTTTACAAATTTATTTTGTGATTGATCAGACAAGTTTTCATCTGCATGTAGAATGGTAATCCAATATTGTAAATGTTTTGCTTCAGTAAGGAGGAAACTTAGTTTTCCCCATTTCCCTGACAGGATGAATCAGGAAATGCAGGGACTATAGCATATTCTTGATGTAACAGCTTTTACTTTAGAACATTTGACAGAATTGATTTGGAATATAAATTGCATTTGGGGGTGGGAATAAATTGTGAAGAAGGTTCATTGATTTATGAATACCAGTTTATAAGCCAATAACAGATATAACACAAATAATTCTAATTTTAGTGCTGGCTTTTCTCATTTAGAAAAGTTTCTGAAATCCTGAATAGATGCCAGCAAAAGACAACATATAGTAAAGCAACCATATCTGTGCTTCAAAATGCATATGACTATTCAATGCTAGCAAGGGACACAGAAAACCTTAACACTTTGTTGTCTTTTAGTAATTTCATTGATTGATTGACTATATACTATTACATGTCATCTCTTAGCAAACACATAGATTTTCTCCATGATGATCTGTTCCTAACTTGATCCTTCAGGTCTTCCAACAATTCACCCATTACCACTGTAACTAAGTCTCATCCTGAGTCTGCAGCATATTTCTTGACTGCTTTTTCCTTTACTTTAAATAGTTGACTTAAAAGGCAGAAATTATCTACTACTTCAATGTCTTCATTGTCAATGTTATGGCTCGTTGTATTTATTGTCATTTATTTGATATTTTTTACATTTAAACTTACTCCCACTTTTTCACTGTGTTCCTTGATTTTTGTTATAAATCTTTGCATTTTTAGCTATCAGATAGTATCATTAGTTTAGCAGAGATTATTGATATTTCTTTCCCCAAGTTTAGTATCATACTCATTTTCTTCCAATCCAGGATTGAATAAATAAGGGGTAAGGATACAGCCTTGTCTTATTGTTTTGCTAACCTGGAGAGAATCTATTTCATCATGTTTTCTCCATATTGTTCCTTCCTGACCTTTGGATGTTTTGATATTCCCATTCTTCTAAGAGATCCACAACTTGATGTGATCAACATGATGAAAGGCCTTTCTATAATTGATGAAATACACAGACTATTTTTTCACTTTTTCCATTATGACAAATTGAATATGCCATCACCTACAATAATGTCTCATATTCTTTGGCTTTTTCTAAAGCCACTACCCTCCCGTGTCTTACATGTTTTTCACCCCCAGTCTTAAAGCAGCTTCCTGTTATTCAGGATACTGCCTATAAACATTATGTGCTTAGAGCTCAAAGCATTGTTAGAGATCCTACACACCCACTTTATGGTCTGTTTGTGTTGCTCCCCTCCAGGAGGAGGTTTTGAAATATTTCTAGCAGGACTACCAGATCCTGTAACAGTTCCATCTGGTACTCTCGCAAAATTCATTTTCCTTACCATGTACATGTATACATACAGACTAGACTGTATTGTTTGTCTGTGTCATGTGGGTATGTGGATATATGTATAATTTTGTATTTATTTATTTTGTCATGTTTATGTAGTGTATATTGGAGGTGATGATTTTTTGAGAACTGTATGCAATGAAATTTCATTTTAATGTATGCTTATTAATATAGATTTAAAGTGACAATAAAGTTATTCTAAAGTTATTTTATCTTTTTTATTCTGGTTCACATGAAAATCTATTGTAAAAAGATGGATTTCTTTAGTGAATTGCAGAGATTCGCTTTGCTCTTATAAGATTTTCCAGACTATTAAAATCCTTAACAGCAATAATTGGCCAGAAATCTATACTGTTTCATTAACAGAAATTAAAAATGAAAATAAAATTTAAAAATATGATAAACACAATGTTTCTAAAGCATTAGAAATAAATTAGAATTCTTACTAACTTGCAGAAGCACTAACTAAACACTAGTATTTCTAATTTACTAAACTATTTTATTAAACTATCCTCTACCTGTTTACTCAGATTACATTCCTGCCTTGGACCCAGTTCTCTTTTATCTGGCTGTTGTCCTAGTATAGTGCTTCTTTCTGTCCCTCAAGACTATTCCCTCTTCCCTCTGTACAACAGTGACATGCCAAATAAAACTTTGGTACATGTCTTGAGATTTGGGAGATTTTCATCTGCCAGCTTTTAAATTTAGGTTTTTAAAAATATAGAGCACCTTGGATTGCCTATATCATGAAACTCTGGACATCTCTATGGATGAGGCACTTCAAAAGTACAGGATAAGGAGCTTCTAATTCACTATCCCACGTGAGGCAGAAACTTCCAGTGAATACTGCTTTCTTATATTTGCTCTTGAGAATTGTTAAAAAAAGAGTGCTAAAATTGAAGCGTGCTCATAATATAAAGCAGCTTTCTACATTTGATGGAACCCAAAAAACCCTGAGAACAGTATATAAACAACTGTCAAGCAGCAGGCTGTTGCCAAACATTCACGAAGAGTAGTTTAAGTGGGAACAATGAATAGAATCACTAAATATCAGTAAATCCAGCAGGAAACTGGATGGAGCTAGACAACCTGCACAACAAACACCCAGTTTAACTACTGACCCAACAGTATCTCAAGTTGTATCTCTTTCCAAAGCTCCAAGGGTGAAAGAACACTCCATTCTCATCAAGAAAGTGCTTTCAGCTTTTCAGCAGTCAAGTTGAATGCTCTCTGAGTACCTTTGTCTCTTCTCTATAAAGGAAATTGGCACTGCCATTGCTAGTCTGAAATGTGGTAAAGCAAGAGGCTCTCATGGCATTCATCTAGAATTCCTCAGGAAGTGCACATGGAATTAGATTGGTAAATTTCTCTCAGATGTACAGCTGCCTCCCACCAAAATTCAAAAAAGCTAAAATAATATCATTTCTAAAACCTGGCAAATCACAAGATAGAATTGAAAGCTTGGTAGCAAAAATCACCCTTTTGTGCTCCTGGTACAAACTCCTGGAAAGATTAATTATAAACAGTATAGGTCACATAATAGATGAACATCTGCCCATGGATGACAAGACTAGAGCTGTGTAGACCAGTGCTAAGCCAGGTGCTAAGCCTAACAGGCTACAGTAGAACCTCTAGTCACATAATTTGTTCCATAAATTTGGTTGCAACCTGATTTGGTCATGACCCGAACCTAATTTTGGAAATAGAGAGGTAGATTTAAGGCATCCAGTATTGCATAATTTTACAAGCTTCATTCAGAGCAACATCTACTTTCCCAGCATGTGCTGATTTATACCAGACTGGGCAGGTGTATTCGTCTGCTGAATAGCAAAGTGCTAGAGTGGTTTTCTTAAGGACCTTTGTTTGGCATCCTAGATAGAGCTCATTAATTTCCTGGGGACATTATTTCATCCACTGACCTTCAGTTTAGTATTGGTATAATGCTATTTATATGTTAGGGTCCTATCTAGAGTGACCCCTAAATATTTAGAGTCCTTTCAGATAAAAGTGAGGTACAACATAAGTAAGGTAAGAAGATTAAACAACAGCCTCCCACACGGCTCTGTAATGGCAAATACATTATTCATCTTATCTGATATGCTGACAATATGTATAGGATAATGATTTGGTCATAGCAATAAAAGAAAAACACATGGAAGTGTTTCTCCTGTCCAAAAATCATAAAATATTGGGAAAATTATTCACTGACTGGAGGCTCACTTCTAGCACCAGCAAAACTGTAACTACATGCTTCCACCTTAACAACAAACTAGCATATGAAGTCCTGAAGGTCTACTTAAACAACTTACTCCCTTGTGATCCCCATCCAAAGAACCTTGGAATGACATTGGACTGGACTTTTTCTTACAAGATTCACCTAGAGAATACAGTGGCAAAAATCAACATTAGAAACAACATACTCCAGAAATTATGTGGAATTAAATGGAGAGTTTCAACTGCCACCCTCAGGGCATCAGCACTAGGGATGGTCTACTTTGCAACAAAATACTGTGCCCCTGTATGGTTTAACAGCTGCTATACTGATAAGTTAGATGTCAAACTCAATGACACCATGAGGATTATAAGCGGATGTATTAAAACTACTCCAACTTGCTGGCTTCCTGATCTGAGCCATATAGCATCACCAGCTTTATCAAGGCAAAATGTACTAATGACAGAACAGAGAAAAATTATGAGCAACTCATTCCTACCGGTGCATCCAAACTTTCTCATTAATCAGCCGAAGAGTTAAATCCAGTAAGCTCTCACTGACACTTGTACAACATCTGCCCAACAACTTTAACATGGAATTCCCAATGGAAAGCCAAATGCCCAGGCAATGCCTAGACATAGGAAGACATATAAATGACCCTACAAAAAAGGTGCCAGGCTTTGACTATCATGTCAGCTATGCACAATCCTAAATAGGATTCGCATCTCACACATCGTCTGCCAAAGCTCTCTGTATAAATGGGACATAATATCTTTCCCTCAGTGTAACTACAGTGTCCCATGTCAAACTGTAGATCACATTGTAACCAGCAGTAAGTTTAGGGCATATTCCAATCTAGTATATGATTTTTAAAAAATATAAATGATGCTGTGCTTCAATGGTTAGTTGGCCTAGATATTGGTATTTGAATATAGATTTTTATTGTGTTTATTAATCCAGGTGAAATGTTAATATATATTGCTAGTCAAAGAAAGAAAGAAAGAAAGAAAGAAAGAAAGAAAGAAAGAAAGAAAGAAAGAAAGAAAGAAAGAAAGAAAGAAAGAAAGAAAGAAAGAAAGAAAGAATTTTAAAAAAAGAAATACAGACTTGTTGGAGAGCAAAAACCTTAATTAAAAGGGGGAAAGAACTTATGATTGAGATTGCTAAAAAATCAGATAACTAGAAGAAAGAAAAAGAATGAAATAGATAGAAATAATCAGTGAAGAATTGGAAAAGTGAATGCTGTGAACTTATAGTACTTGCACAGCTTGACATTTTGATTAGCTTTTTAAAGTTCATAAACCCAAGAAATGTTAAAATAAGCAATCTGGAAATTGTGACTTTTAACATATCATTTTCTATACTGTCAGATCTCAGTTACAGTCTTATTGTCAAATATAATGTTTCTTAAACATCCTTTTTTGGCTTTAGAAAAAACTGTATGTGCAGTAATCATGAATTATTTATTCAATAGTCTCCTACTGAGACTTGAAAATGTCAAGATTTAATATTATATTAAATGTATCAATTTTTTAAAAAGAAAAGAAAAGCTATCTATCTAAACTATTTGGTGTACAAAGGTACCAAATTTTATAAATGTATGCCCTAGGTTATTCAATCCCAAGTGTGCTCATGAAGTTTAAAAGAAAAATGCAGAGCAAATTGACACTCTATAGATTACCCATAAATGTGGACTAACGTTAATTTTTAAGTAGTGGTGTCTAGAATCACAATATGATTTAATATAAAGTTTTAACAGAAGAAACATAGGAAGGACTGTTGTGGCTGGTAATTCCCTATTGGGAGATCCAAAGGAATAGGACATGGTGCGTCACCAGTCTTCATCATGAGTGAGTGAGATCATTAGCAGAGTATTTTTTTCTATTCTATTACAGAATCTGAAGACAATAATTGCAGCAGCTGAAAAAGTTCCAAATATGTACAAATATTTATCTTCTAGCTTTATTATAATTTATTATTATTAGGTAAGATGGGCACAATTTCCATAATGTAAGAAACTAAAGCTTTATAATACATTTATACCAGAATTATTTGTTGCTGTTGAGTATATTGTTACTCTCTAGAGTCATCAAGCTATGAACACATTAAAGTGGTCTACTCCCATCCTTGAGGCAGAAGAAAAATATGCTGGTATATTTTACACTGTCCTCATTGATGAGCTCTATTCTACTTCAGTAATGAGGTCAGGAAGTGGTGCTGTCCTTAGCATTTTATTGATGAACAAGCAAATACAATGACTGATAGATGCCCTTGGCTTCCTATGTGTTCCCAGCTGGAAAAACATCCATCAAATTGTTCTCCTTAACATGAGATGGAATGGAGAAATTTGTAAAATTGACACATGGCTAGAGTAGCAAGCTTAACACTGTATCTAGACTTGTGGCTTTTTGCAGGATCTTTAACCTGTTATTAAGGAAGAGACCTCTTTCTCTGCTTGATCCACAGTTTTCTTAAAATAAGTTTTTTCTTTAGTAGCTTCATTAATCCCTTTCTGTGGGTTCTCTTCCTTTCTCAGGAGTGTGCACATGTGTATTTCTCAGTGTTTATGCACATGCATGCATGCACCAACCAGCTTTACTTGGGTGAGAGAAACCAGATGAAGGGAAGAAAGAGTTGCTTAAGATAAGTGATAGAAGAAAAAGAGGAGGAGGAGGAGGAGGAGGAAGGAGGAGGAGGAAAAATGATGCTGCCTTCCCCCAACTTATCCTATTTCCTCTGATTGGTGTTAACATTTTAAATGATGAAAGCTGATAGTCTGGTTGTCAAGTGATCCATTCTTGTCCTACAATTCTCTTCTTGCTCAGACAGATTGATAAGAAAAGTTGGTTAATTCCCTCACTGTCTCATAAGGGTTGTGGGGGGTGGGGGGTGGGGATTCCAGAACAGCATTCTTTTCAGATTAACTGCACCCATGTCCAAAAATTTCTTTTTTGTTGTTGAAGTTGATCAGCTTCACTTCCCTCTTTGCTTTTTTTTTTTTTTTTGCCTTTTCTGTCAGGGACAGAGCTTCATAAAGTTGAACCTTGATAGATAGGAGAAAGAGCAAGCAATCATGGAGCATGATTAACTGGGAAAGTGATCTCCTCTTTTCTATCAGTTCCTATATTGAAGCCCTTGTCATTTCTCTCAATTTCTCCCCAAATTAAAAAAAAATAGATCTTTCAAAAGAATATTGGATTCATGAGGAGGAACTTCAGTACATTAACCACTTTGAGAAGGCCCGGTTAAGCATTACTCCGGTAGATTTTTCCCTTGAAAAACAAATATCTGTGTCTTCCACCGACCAAGCCAAAATGCCCATGGAAATGCTAAGAAACCAGAGGAGAAGTGGTAATACTATGGCAACCCAAAGCAGTCAAGAACAGTTATGCAAATGCCAGTTCCAGACGATGTCATCAAAAGTTTTAAATATAAGTTATCGTAAATTGTTCATGCTGCAATAATTGCATCAAGTGAAACTGCTATTTTATCATCAGAACAGCTAAAAAAAAAAAGTATGCTGTCCTTTCAGTAATCTGGAGATGTGTGGAGCTCACTATCATAAGGATATTTCCTTTAAAAATGATAACTAAGATATATTCATGCTGCGTTTGGTAGAACATGAGGATGAGCCCATTATGACTCATTCCTGTGGCCTAAACATACCATATCACTATATTTATATCCAGAATATAACGATAACATATACATTGGCCCAGTCAGTTGAGTCCATGGTTGTTTTTAAAACATAAATGTTTTGTAAAAATTTTGCAGTTAACTATTACCCTTCACGTTTCCAAACAATATATAGCTTAATGAATAGATCTTTTGAGAAGTTTTCTTTCATTCTCTTTGCTCCAAGTTAACTGAAAAATTGTGGCTTCCAAACTCTTATAAAGAGACAAATGTTTCTTCTATGTACACTATCTTAGAATTATATTCCAATATATTGGACATGGAGGACTGTGATCAAATATTTGGTTCCAAGAACACTGAACTGGCATTTGAAAGCTTTATTGTAATTGAAAGTTTGCTATAACTTTTTCAGCATTTCTGCCATGTTCCATTTTCATATGGCATTACTGGTCAATATCTAATCTCAGTTCAATGCTACAAATCAAAATATAGTGGTATCACTGTAGTCTCTTCTGTGCTATCTCAAACACATATTGTCAGCACAGTGATGAATAGAACTGAACAATTATTCTCATGCCCAATGTCAATGGTTTTAAAAATCTTCAGGTGTTGATATAAACAGCACAACAGGCAACATATGACTGCCCTAACAAAATGTTCTGATGCTGCAAAACATTAGAAAGCAATTGTATGTTTGGGAAGCACCTAGTATCTAGCTACCGATGGCAGAATCTTCCCACTGTGGATAACGATGAAAAGAAGCAGTATTCTATGTTCAGA
Source organism: Ahaetulla prasina (assembly GCF_028640845.1). Taxonomy (NCBI): domain Eukaryota; kingdom Metazoa; phylum Chordata; class Lepidosauria; order Squamata; family Colubridae; genus Ahaetulla; species Ahaetulla prasina. The sequence continues at coordinate 95,749,825 of NC_080542.1, forward strand.
AGGCCCTGTTTCTTTCATTTAATCTATAATATCATTTGTGGGTATTTACCTTTATATCCATCTTGATTCCTGGTGAGTATGTGGACAAATCCATGTGTTTTTTCCTAGGCAATATTTCATAAGTATTTTGCCCTTTCCTTTTTCCTAGGTCTGGGAGAGTACATCTGGAATTAAATTACTTAGCTGGTTTCCTTGCCCAAGGCCGAACTCCCATTTCTTAGATTTTAGTCTAGTTCCTTTAATTAGTAATTACTAAAGTTAGCCTAAATGATTAAAGAAACCATATGCTTTGGTTTGAGATTGTTCTCTCTCTCGCTGTCCCCCTCCCTCCTTGATTATGGAGTACAGGCATTTGATACCCCATTAGATAATAGAATCAGTACAGGAGTTTGTTTTCCTGTACAGGAGTTTGTACGAGATTTGTGATTTGGAAAGAATGATATAGCCTTCTGGTTTGCCTTCTCTGCATGTGCATGGATCGTATGCTTCTGTGGGTGGATATTGTTTTTCAAGAGATAAATGCTTTCTTGTTGGCAGATTATTTGTTCAGCTGAAAAAATGGTGGTTCTGTTTATCTCTGTCTTGGTAGCTGGCTATGTAATCAGTTGTCTTGATAGCTGTATGATGAAATAGCTCCTAGCAGTAAAAACCAGATTGGAGAATAATGCTTTTATTTTCTAAAACTGGGGAAACCATCATTTTGTTTCTTGTTAAGTGTTGGATGAAATTGGACACTAAATACCTTTATTTCTAATGTGTACATGCAGTGAACTAAGGCTACAAACCTCATGAGTATATCTGCCCTAATTTTTAGACTTTTTTTTTCTTTATAGTTTTTTCTTTCTATCTGGAAAAGGGCAAAATCTGAAAAATTCTATACAGGAAATATACCTGCAACTCCATTTTGGCCCTTCTTGTTAATGTCCTTAAATATTATTTGTACTAGACTCCCACAGATTCATCTGCTCTGATATTTTTTCATGCACAGATGCATGTACAAACAGCCTATCATCCTGGAAACGTAATATCCAGAACAATTGGTAGCTTGATATTTGGCTCAACTTTCAAAAATTTAGTTCCTTTGTTCCAGCCAACATATCACTTGGTAATTTCTGCGAGAACTACAGCATTTATATTTGCTTATATATTTAGTTCACTGAAACTTTGTCAACAGATAAGCACAAAATGGCATTAAAGATACCAAAAATTCTAGGTCTTTGCTGACATCTAATCATCCAGATTTTAAACCTATCATATATAGACACAGACACACAGAGAATGTTCTTATCCATAATCTTGTGCTCTGAGACCAGTGTTTGAAGTCTAGGAAACAGGCCACTCATCAGTCAACAAGGGTGCTGATTTACCACCAGCCCATTAAGTACTTAGAAAGCAAGAGTTGGGCAGCACAAGCAAATGACAGCTAGCAGCTTAAAATCCAGCCATCAACACACGCCAATCAATATCTAAAAAGCCACGTACAACAGGCATTATAAATACCACACCACACAGAACAGCACACATTCTGCTAGAGAGAAAATTCCTGAAAATGGGCTCCAGCACGAGTCCAAAAGCTCGGAAGACAACCTATGGTCCCACTGACCGACCCAGATTGGATCCTGCAACATTATCCTGGGATACGTATATTTGCCTTCATTTGTCCAAAATTATTATATGTGTAAAGGCTCCAAGTCTTGTTTTTTTGTTACTTTATGCATATAGATACTGACAAATGAGTCATATGGATACTAGTGCTATCCAAAGACCATTTGTGATGGTTAACTTGATTACCTTGTTAAAGGCTAGTTCTACATGCAGGCCAATCGTGTGATTTTTGAACTGCACTGCTGAAGTGTAGCTTGCACTCACAAATCATTCCAATCACCGCACATTGTCTGGAAGTGGCATTACCATCTAGTAAAGTAATTGACAGGTCCCTCCACTAAATTCATTAAAGAGCTACACAGAAAAACAGGTAGCTGATGCGAACCACATGATATAAGGAAGGCAATTCTCTCATTACTACCCAAATAGGTCACTTTGAAAAAAGCCAGCTGCTACAAAAAAAATCACACTGAGTTTATGATCAAGCTAATCAATGAACTCTGCCATGACTGGGTGAGAAAGAGGAGGAACAGCAAATACAAGTGTGCAGATAGGAGGAGGAAGAAATTTCTTGTAGGAGGAGGATAAGCATAGTTACTGGAACTTAACTTTCAATTCCCACACCTTCAAAAATTTAATATTTTGCTTTAGTTATTAGTGGTAGGATGTGATGTATATAGCAAGGAGATCACTAGGATTAAGTGATTACTGTATCTTCAAGGCTTTGGATGTTTTGCCTTGACTTGACTGTTCCTTAACACTGCCCAGGGATCACATGTGACTTAAAGAATGTCAGGAACAAAACGTTTATAGCTCTAAATGCTGCATATGATACATGGAGGCATAGATTGTTACATAAATTAATACAGGTAATCCTATGCCGAAACATTATCCAATTTATTGATAATATGCTTACTGACAGAACATGTTCTGTAACTATGGGGGACAATATTAGTACTAAACAATGGACTACCACAAGATTTGAATAGAATAGAATAAGTTGGAAGGGACCTTTGAGGTCTTCTAATCCTACACCACTTCAGACAAATGCTTATCTAATTTCTTCTTAAAAACTTTCAGTGTTGGAGCATTTACAACTTCTGGAGGCAAGTTGTTCCACTGATTAATTGTTCTGTCTGAAAATTTCTCCTTAATTCTAAATTGCTTCTCTCCTTGATTAGTTTTCACCTATTGCCTCTTGTTCTACCTCAGGTGCTTTGGAGAATAGTTTGACTCCCTCTTCTTTGTGGCAACCGCTGAGATATCAGAATACTGCTATCATGTTACCCGTAGTGGGGTTCAAAACTTTTTGCTACCGGTTAGGTGGGCGTGGCTAGGTGGGGGCCTGTGACTGAATGGAAATGGCCAACTCAACATCACTCACGCCCACGCCCACTCAGTCACCTGACCCCCCCTAGCAACATCCACAGGAAAAGGTAGCAATTTTTTTGGAATTTCCAACTATCTATCCCCACCCTCCCTTCGCCAGTCACCCCCATTTCCCCTCCTATAGCAGCCCCAGTCCTAGCCCCGCCTCCTCCTCCACCACCGCATCTATGTTCGGGCTGCTTCCTTCCACGACAGCTGGTCCAGAGTCCAGAAGACAAGCTGACTGGAGTTTTTGATGGTCCCCAGCCTGCCGCCGCCGCTGCTCTTTGAGAGCCACTTTGCAATTGTGGTGGTGGGCTGCAGGCCGCTGAAAAGTACCAGAGGTCACGGAAAAAGCTGCTGCCATCACCATGTTCTTTACACATGAACATCCCATTGGACTTGTAAGACAATGGGATGCCCATGCGCATGCACCCATGTGCATGCGCCCATGCCCATGCGCAAAGAACATGGCAGCGATGAAATGGCGGGCGGGGCGAGCAAATGGTGACTGGGGGACAGGTTCGGGGACATGGCCAGCTAGCCATCACTACTAGTTTAGTGACCTTGGCCAAATTTCCTCCAATGGTTTGCGTGAACCTGTACGAACCGGCTGAATACCACCTCTGATGTCGCCCCTAGTTCTTTTTTTCATAAGACTTGACATATCCAGTTCCAGCAACTGATTTTTATGTTTTATCCTTGAGTCCCCTAATCATCTTTGTTGCTCTTCTCTGCACTTTTTCTACAGTCTTAACATCTTTTTTACATTGTGGCGACCAAAATTAGATGCAGTATTCCAAGTGTGGCCTTACCAAGGCATTATAAAGTGGTATTAACATTTCACGTGATCTTGATTTTATCTCTTTGTTTATGCAGCCTAGAACTGTTTTGGATTGGTTCTAATGCCCCTTCTTTTCAATTTATATATAGCCAATATGCCTCATACAAAAGCCAGGAAGTTTGGCTATGCAGATAATTGGACTTCAGCATAAATTCTTTGAAGATTTCCTCACTTCTAACATAGATGTATTAGATAAGGTTAGAGCATAATCCAACCAAGAGGGAAGTAACAAAGCTTCCATCTTTGTAACAGATCAGCAGACAAAGAGCTTAATGTTCTTTGGGAAACCAATTCAATCAAAATAAGTATCCCAAATATCTTGGGGTTATCCTGGGCAGGAACTTTCTTACAAAGAAACTTGAAGACTGCTGACAAATTGACAAGTAGAAATAACATCCTGCACAAATTATGCAGAACTAATTGGGGCTTGGCAACAGACATGAAAATTTGCCCACAGCTTGGTTTATTCAGCACCGGAGTATCGTGCCCCAGTATGGCTTAATAGCCCATGCACAAATAGGATTGATGTCATGAGTCAATGTGAGTCAATGTGCATCATCAGTGGGATGATCCAAACTACTGCCACATATTGGCTGCCTGTTTTGAGTCATTTATCAACGCAGAAGTAAGATTATTGATAACTGCCAGCTACTAATATTGAGCGATGTAGAGTGCCTGGAGCAAAAGGACGTTGAGATCCAGACATCCAGCTATTTCTACTGCTAAAGTACTTAAAGAAGACGATTTTAACATACACAATATGTGGAAAGAACATTGGATACAAAATTGTTATCTACGATGACAAGGTTTGTCTTACATTTTGGAAAAACTATCTGGATTTGACCAGCCTTGTGACTGTGGGATCTAAAAACAATTCAATATAAAGTCAAATGCCAAAATAGAGCCTATAGTGGATAGTTTGCTCGCTGTGACAAAAGAAGCAAACAATTGTATCTATCATTTATAAAATTTTATATTTTATACTTCATATTTGTATTTTATTCAATGTATTTTTATATAAATATGTGAATGTGCCGATACTTAGATAGCTAGATAGATAAATAATCAATGGTTTCTGCTGGAGTGGAATCTTCACAAATAACAAGGAGTGTGTATAATCTGACCAAGTGGGGAAAAATGAATAATACACACACACACACACACTACTGTCATTCCTTTAGATGAAATGTGTGGTCTAGAAATGTGATAGACAGACATACAGATACAGGAGGGGAGAGAGGGGGAGAGAGGTGGGGAGAAAGAAAGAGGGAGGGAGGGAGGGAGGGAGAGACAGAGGGAGGGAGAGAATTCTTATTTTATAGCACATATTCTGATAAAAAGAAAAATAATGTAGTATAATAATAAAAGAATCGGTTCTCTAATCTATACTACACAAAGGAAACTTACTACTATGGCTTTAGTGCCATCGTGTGGTCAGTTTGTTTTTCTTTCATAATAGCCTACATTTTATTCTCCTTTCCTTCTTTGTACTTAAATATTAAAATTAGTCCTTTGTTTTCAAAATACACATATATGTTCAAAATGTGAGTATTTAGATTAGGCCACAGAAAATATGTTGTATTAGAAATTGACAAAATTTAACTCATAATTTAAGCTGACAAATAAGCATCAAATTAAGTAAATAATACTTAATATGTATTATTTAATACTTAATACTTACTAAGTCTGTGTGCATGTGACTATGTATGACTAGGAGGAAGTTAAAAAAATGTCACTCAGATTCCAAAAAGGAACTAGTTTGAGAAAATATTTCAAAACTTTCATCATGCATTCTGGATAAGCTTAATTAATTAATCAGTGGAACAACTTGCCTGCAGAAGTTGTAAATGCTCCAACACTGGAAATTTTTAAGAAAATGTTGGATAACCATTTGTCTGAAATGGTGCAGGGTTTCCTGCCTGGGCAGAGGGTTGGACTAGAATGCCTCCAAGGTCCCTCCCAATTCGATGGTGGCGGTTGTTGTTGTTGTTGGTGCAGTTGTTGTTGTTGTTGTTGTTGTTGTTGTTGGTGCGGTTGTTGTTGTTGTTGGTGGTGGTGGTGCGGTTGTTGTTGTTGTTGTTGTTGGTGCAGTTGTTGTTGTTGTTGTTGGTGGTGGTGGTGCGGTTGTTGTTGTTGTTGGTGGTGGTGGTGCGGTTGTTGTTGTTGTTGTTGTTGTTGTTGTTGTTGTTGTTATTATTATTATTATTATTATTATTATTATTATTATTATTATTATTATTATTATTATTATTATTATTATTATTATTATTATAGCTCTGGGTGATCAGACAATAGGCAAAAACTCCCAATAAATGGGTAATGCCAGGATTCATGCCTTACTAGGATTTAGACTTCAAAGCACACCAGAATTAGGATTAAATTAAGATTAGAATGAAGAACAAAGGCACAAGAATAGAGTTAAGATAGGATTCAGAACTCTGAGATGCCAAGATATCAAGCATTTTTAAAATTTGTACTTCTTTAAGCAGGTAGCTTATCTGTGGTTATAAAGTATTGTATGTGGTTACAATGGTAAGAGGATATATTTTCTGAAAGTTTAAATTTAGTTTCTTTGGCCAATAGGTCCAGTAGTTGCTGTATTTATGTCTACCTTTGAATTTCTAGAAGTTTTATGTAAGATTTCTAATTGTTTTTACATGGGGGAAAACGTATAAGTTTTTGTATCCTATAGAGCCGTGATGGAGAACCTATGGCACGTAGCCATATCAGTGGGCACGCAAGCTCAGCTCCAGCCGCCAGCTGATTTTCGGGCCTTCTGGGCCTACCAGAAGTAGGGAAACAGGCTGTTTCCTGCCTCGGGGAGGGGGAGGCCCATTTTCTGCTGTCCCCAGCCTCCAGAGCCTCTCTAGTAGTAATGGGAGGGCATAAACAGCTTTCCCCACCCCTGGAGGCCAGAAACGGCCCATTTGCCAACTTCTGGTGGGACTGGAAGTTGGCAAACGGGCTGTTTTCGGCCTCCGGAAAGCCTTCAGGGGGGTGGGGAAGGCCATTTTTGGCCTCCCCAGACTCCTAGAGAAGCTCTGGAGACTGGGAACAGCAAAAAACGAGTCTTCCGGTCCCACCAGAAGTTGGCAAACGGGTCGTTTCTGGCCTCTGGAGGATGGGGAAGGCTGTTTTCACCCTCCCCAGACTCCTAGAAAGGCTCTGGAGCCAGGTGAGAGAAAAACCGGGCCTATCAGGCCAGGAACATGGGGAGTGGGAGCGGGGTCACATGCACATGCAAGGGGGCAGGGCACATAGAATTATGGGTGTGGGCACGCACATGCCCACCCCCCCGGGCACGCAATAGCTATCACTGCTATAGAGCTTTGATTAAATGAAGAACATTTACTGGATGAAATTGAAATATACAGTATATGCCAATCTATCACAATGAATACAAGCCTATACTGATCCAAGCTAGGTACTTAACATTCTTTTCTAAGAAAGAATAAATGTAGAAAATCCACACAAAATGTATCCTCTTTTCACTCCACTCCGTGTAAAAACCATTGTGGTATAGTGGTTAAACATTAGAGATTCAGATTAAAGTCCACTTTTGGTCATAGAAGTTCACTGGATGACTATGGGACAGTCATTCTGTCTTACACAATCTAGTCCACAGGAAATGCTCTGTGTGCCATCTTGAACTCTTGAAGGAATTCAATCCTTAAAACTGAAAGATATAGTAAGTATAAAGAGTCTAACACACCTCAGGTACATATGATGAAAATAGATGTCTATTGGCAACTCTCACTCCCATACAGTGTAAGAATGGCTGCCTGCCATTTCACACTAGAGGGAAAATGCAATGTAAGTTTAATTAAGAAATAATAAAAATTGAGTTCCATGTGATTATAAAGATAGGAATGTTGATTACTGATTGCTCCAAAACAAAGTTTCTGAAAGTGAAAGCATGTGTATGCTAATGTGCTGCTGTACTAGAACTCTTCTGAGGATATGAATTTTGAATTTTGAAAAGAAAGTCAGTGTGATCAAAATGTGATCAAGACTAAGGAAACATAGGTTCAAGTCAATCAGATAATTTTGTAAACAGCTGTCTTACATGATTTCTAAATCCCATTTCATTACTGTTTAATCTGGTTAGATTCCAACAATATATTATCAGGGCTGTTTATATAGTAAAGTCATATATTATAGAGTAGAGGGCTGCTTGTATGGTAAAAAACTTTTAGAACTCTTGGTATTCCTTGTCAGGTCCAAACATATTGTACGCAATTCCATGTATAAAAATAGTATTCTCTGGGATCCTACTTAATACAGATCTCTTTTGACACATTTGAAACCTAGTCTGAAGATTTGGGACTCCCATTCAAACAGGATTCATTGTGACATGGAAGACTATATAGGAAATTAAAATTGACTTGAAAGATATTCATCTTGATATATGATACTTGGGATCTTGATCCATACATTTTGGCTGTCATTGTGAAATTATTTTGCCTCTCAGGAATATCCAAGTAATCCAAGTAATTAGTATGCAAGTAATTAGTATGCAAGTAATACTGTTACATTTTTTATTATTTGCTGACTTCTAGCAGAAAATAGATTTTTTCTAACAATTCAGTACAGTTCTTAGAAAAGTTGGAATGATATTTTACCATGTTACTTGCGAAGAATTATTAATCTGTTTCATATATGTTTCTGGCATTAATAATACTATTTATAGATTTTAATTACTTTGCCTCTTATGTAGATAATCACTATGTATATTATTTCTCATTCATAAAAACATTTAAATATAGTTATCTGAACTGTCACTATATCGCTATTTATTATCTACTACTATATGGTTTACATTGGCTTGTAGGTTGTCATGTATTATGTAGAAGTAGATTTTTTTTCAGTGATAGATCAGAGATCAGAGCAAATAAATATACAATTAAAATTCTAGAATAAAATAATAAATAAAATATAAAATCTTTGATAAAATCCAGTCTGTCAATTATACATGGTCTAGCTATTGTAAAATCACAGTCCATAAACTGTATGGCCCGTAGTCAGTTTATTACTAAAAAGGGAAAGGAACAAGCAGTGCAAAGGATTTGCCGTATTTGTTGTATAAAATAGCTATGGTGGGTTTGACGCGTGTTTCCGACAAATCCCTAGTGCAACTGCACAGAATCTAACCACCTGTGCTGTAATTTTGGACTGTTTGTCCTTAAGCAGCCACTGGAGATAAGAGTGTCAGAAGGGCCAGGATATCTATCAATTAGAAAGATATGTTTTTTTCTGAATCTCTCTAAAAGGAACATTGAAGGAGTATGTGACCCACAGTTTCCACCACTCCTGAGCCACAGGAACAGTGTTTTTCAGTCACTGATATTTTTTTATACTTGCTGTACAGGACGGCCGATGGAAGAGCTTGGCAACGTGTGAGCAAAAATGCTTTCTGATAGTTTGCCAACTCCAACTAGCTAAGATATCTGGCAGGAGTAACAACATACCTAATGGTATCTGGAGCCAGAAACAACGGAACTTTTCCTAAGTCCATTTGCCTTTCAGCAAAGTCCACCCTTTGTCGCAAGGTTTGTTTTGCTTGGTCGTAGTCCAACTTGAATATTGAGGCTTGGGAGAAACCTCGTTTGGCAAGGTTGGACACACAGTCTTGATCCATGATGAGAATTTGTTTTGGAGGATTAATGGAACAAGATCTTGCAGAAAGAAGTTAAGTTTTAGCCGGAGATTTAAAGATGCTATATAGACTCTTGTTTTGACTTTTGTCAATCCTCTGTGCAGGTGCAGAAGTGCGGCATCTGGAGAATTGTTCTAATAAATTTGGATTGAACTTTTTCCAATGGTGTGAAACACGAAACTGAGGGTCCGAGCAAGGTCCCATAAGGAAGTTGTGCTAGTGACTTGGCCAGAAAAAGCTTAATTGCAGCAGGAACATAGTATCCTCCCTTTGTGCAGAAAAATTTAAGGATGGCACTTGCTGATCTTTGAACCAAGGCAGCTGTATATTCATCATGTGCTTTTCTTGAACCAGTAGCCTGGTATTTGAACGTGGTTACCTGCTCTATATTATGGCCATTTAGATACCGTGTTTCTCCAAAAGGACAAGCCACTTGAAAAGAAACCCTATCACGTTTTTCAGTGCATGCAAATTAAGCCCCACCTACAAAATTAGCCCAAATTAAAACTTCGCCCACCTGGGGTGCAGGAATGGGGTGAGGCACCCAGGTAAAAAATAAGCTAGGATGGGGATGGGGGAATGGAGCTTCCCTACTTACCAGGCCTCGCACACCCCGACACCTGCCTCACCTTCTTCTGCGGCCACTTGCCTCCACTCATACATATCGTCCTGGCCTTCATTTTGCCTGCAACCGATAACAGAATTCCGGATTGGTCCTGAGCTCTATTATCGGCTGCAGAGGGCTTTCCGGAAGGCATCTACAGCCAATAACAGAGCTCTGGATCAATCCAGCAGGTATCTGAAGGTGAAACAGAGGCCAGGGCGATGTGTGTGAGTGGTGGCAAGCAGCCACAGAAGAAGTGAGCCAGCAGCAGGCTCCTGTTGGGTGGGGCTGCTGGTGCCACCACCACAAGGTGAGTCAATAATTATTTCACTCATAAGGAGTGAAAAACTGATTCAAAAAGTTTTTTAAAAAAAAGATGTACAAAGGTTGTCATAGGCTTTGAGAACAGATGCATCAAGCTTAACAAGAATTTAAATTTGTTTCTGAAACAAGAGAATGGGTAGCTTTTGCCTTAACTTTGCTGTAACTAAATCCAGTGCCATTCAATAGACTATATAGTAGCACTATATGTAAACAAGGACACTTTCTTAAGACAGCTATTTAGTTTTATATATTTAGAAATTATTTTCTGCAATTCCATACATTTTACTCTAGATATTGAAGATATTAGGATTTTAATTTAGATGATAACATACTATTTCAATATCTTCCCCAATTATATACAAATTATATACAAAAAAATATACAATCTTAAACTTTTTATGTTAGTCTAGATGTTAGGCATTATTATCATTACTCGTTTAAACTAAAAACAAATTATTTTACATTATATTACATGATACATGTTTCTATCACTGCATTTTCAATATTACATTTGTTTAAAAATTTTCCTTTTATCATTGCTATGAAGTTGGGTTATTAAGACATTTTATGATATGAAACTACCTATTATAGACAATACACAAAACACTGATATTTAGCAAATTGAATTAATTCCTCTAATTAAATTTATTTGCTTAGAAAAGCAAATTCCAGGGCTTTTCACCAAACCAACCACTCATAAAGGAAGAAAATAATCAGATCAAAAATGTTATACAATAGAAGGAAATAAGAAGTAGACAAAAGAATAGGTAACTAAAGTTTAGGTAACTAAAAAAATGAAGAAGCTATCTTTCTCTTTAGTGTGCATAAATGTGGCACAGAAATGCAGGGAATATTTATTTATTTATTTATTTACTTAATAAATTTTATTTGGCCTCCTAACCTAAATACATGACTTGTGGATTACACTTTAAGGCAAAATAAAAATGGGATAAAATAACCTGAATTTCCTTTTTGATTCAGAGTAGGTGTTCACTCACTTCAAATTTTCTGTTTCAACTGTTTCAACCCCATAGGGTATTACAAATTCAAAAAGTTCTGAATTTGAAACCTTTCACATCCTTTTAATGAAGAAGTTCTAATCTTCAGAAATTCAGTTGAAGGAAAGCATTCAAAAAAACAAAAAAGATGTGAATTAAAAAATAAACAAATGATTTACATTTATACTTATATTTGGTTGATAGGTTAAATGGAGGAGGGAACATAGTACTTACATATAGAGATTGCAAGATTAAATACTGGCAAAACACAACGATGCATTAGTTCCACCAAAACCAAAGGAGTTACTGAGAGCAATAAGCCGCTTTTTACTTTTCCATTCTTGTGGTACTAGAGGAACATAATTGAGATCAAATAGTGGCTCTGTCTGATCCAGATTTAAAGTAGGTGGCAAAATTCTATGGTAACAAGCTAAAGCAGTAAAAGCTGCCTCAATAGCTCCTGCAGCACCCAAGAGATGACCTGTTGCTCCCTTAGTTGAGGAGACTGCAAGAGCAGAAGCATGACCTTTAAAAAGGTCTTTGATAGCTTGATTCTCTGCAGCGTCTCCTAGTGGAGTGGAGGTGGCATGAGCATTGATGTATGTTATATCTTCTAGAGAAATCCCAGAATCTTTGACTGCTGCAGACATGCACCTTTGGAACAAAAAGGAAGACGTTAGCTTATCAGATATCAGAAAGTTATTTCAATCCATCAGTATGCCTGGAAATAATGAAACATGCAACACTGTAAGGATGTAAAATGTCATATATGTAAATGGGATACTCTGGGATCCCATCTACTGCAATCCTGCACTGAAGATTAGGAGATCCTCACCCAAACTAAGAAGTATGAAGAACTTCACAAGACACCTGTTACAACTAAATGTTGAATTCTTAAACTGGGTCTTTAAGACACGAATAGACATCTTTTTCTTCTATATTATAATTTTAATTGAAAAATGATATTCTATATAATATGTATTGCCTGATTGGTTGAAACTAGAAAATTAAATTCTAGTGAGCTGATAAATTTAATTATCTTGAATTTTCAGTTGTGCTGTTGGTAGGATATTTCACTGTATGTATTTTGGAGCTGAACAAGCAGAAGCAATTAATAGCAGTAAATGTAGTCTTTTTTTACATAATGGAGGATCATCATTATTTTAAGAATGGATAAGATAGATTAGTTTAACTTTTAATGCAATAGTGTCATTTCTAACTTAGTATGTAGATACTATATAATTCATAATTTTTTCCTTATTTACAATGTGCCAGCATGATTGGCTCATGATTATCTCCAATAATCACAAAAATATTTCATGGCTTTATCCAAATTCAAATTTAAAACTATGTCAGGTTCACATCCTTCCTAAATAACAGCTCTGCTCACACTTTAATACTTTCACCAAATTATGAAAAAACAGGTATTAAGCTAACAACTAGTACACTGGGTCAGCTGTTTCTCAATTCCTTTTTAAAAATATAATTATTATTTTGAATGGAAAATAATTATAATTATATAATTTATAATTATATGGAAATGTAACTAAAAACTTAGAACAGTATAAAGGAGGCAGTAATATAAAGCCCCAGAAACAGGCAAATAAAGGAATAAAAATATTCCATTCATCAACCATCAAAAAACCAGGAAAACAGAAACAGGAAAATGAAAAGATGTCTCAGTAATAAGTGTACTAATGCCAATCTAATTTTTATATGAAAAGACATTTTTTCAAAGTGTGACCACAAAAAAGGTTCTCTACCAGTGTACCATTTACATAATCTTAAAGGAAGACGCCTTAAAGGAAGGCTGTTGGTATCCATGTCATATCTGGCTTTATCCTGGGAAGATGGGTGGCCACCATAATTTGTCATTGGGCAAATAACATGAATGCACAGCTGCACCTGGTGATTAGTTCAAATGATTGTGAAATGGCAGCCAAGGCTAACCCAGCATTGTAACTTTGCTTATAGGGTAAATAGCAAGTCTCAGTATCTGCTCACTGCCAGCAGTTCCAAAAGTGCTTTTTCAAAAAGGCAATTGGACTTTCTGGTTACCAATCTCCATAGAGACTCTTTGCCAGAAGGCTCTTCACACATGGAGACACATATTTATACATACAAACACACCACCACCACACCCAAAACTGGTATCACTTTGCTGGTAAACAGATTTCTCAATTAGCTAGTTAATGTTCCGGTATAAAAGACCTCTGATCAGCCAGAAAGCAAGCCATTCCTACATTAGGAAATTATACCAATGATTTATGATAATAGCTGTTACCTTAAAGCTCCATCTCCATTTGGATCAGGTGCTGTAATGTGGCAGGCATCAGCTGACAGTCCATAGCCTAAAATTTCTGCATATGGTTTGACTCCTCTCTGGATAGCATGCATGTATTCTTCCAAAACCAAAACTGCAGCACCTTCTCCCATAACAAATCCTTCTCTTAGTGGATGGAATGGACGACAAGCTTTTTGAGGGTTGGAGTTAAAGCTAGTGCTCAGAGCCCGAGCTCTGGCAAATCCAGCCAGAGACAATGGGCTAATACAAGCTTCCGTTCCTCCAGCCAACATCATATCAGCATCACCATGAGTTATAAATCGAAAAGCGTCTCCGACAGCATGTGCTCCAGTGGTACAAGCAGTGGACACAGAATGGTTTGGTCCTTTTAATTGATGTTTGATACTAATATGACCTGCTGCCATATTGATCAAAATCTTTGGAACAAAAAATGGGCTGACTTTGCTGTAGCCTTTTGTTTTGAATATCAAGGCTGTATCGGAGATATCTTCCAGTGGAACCATTCCCATTCCTATAGCCACACCAGCTTTCAAACTATCCTGGTCAGATTGCGGAGACCAATCAGAATCTTTTAATGCTAGGTCAGCAGCGCCTATGGCCATGATGGTGGCAGAAGACATAGCTTTGCTGTCTGATTTTATTATAAAATTTTCTCCATGGAACTGACCTTCATCAACCCCTTTTGGCACGCAAGCAGCAACTTTACAAGGGACAGAAGCATATTCTTCCCCTTCAAGGGCAACAATCCCACAATTTCCTTGGAGAAGATTGTTCCAAACCAACTGGGTTCCAACACCAAGAGGAGATACTAATCCTATACCTGTGACAACAACCCTTCTTCGACCATGAATTAACCTAGTATTCAGACATCTTTTATTGATATTTAGATATTGTTGTACTTGTGAACTTGGAAGGCAGAGGCTTGTAGCTCTGAATCTAGTTCTCAAGTGTTGGAGAATCATCACTATACTACTTCAAAGTTTATTCCTATGGAGGGGAGGAAAATAAAATCATTAGAATAAGAATAAGAATAATTTAATTTCTATACCGCCCTTCTCCCGAAGGACTCAGGGCGGTTTCCAGCCAGGTAAAAACACAATAAAACATACAATATACAGTTAAAAACCCATTCAAAAATCTATTCAATTTGGCCCATTAATTAAAATACACACTCAAACTATAAAAAACCTAATTAAAATTACTAATAGTTTTATGCCAGCCCTGCGAGGAAGAATAAGTACATCTTCAGCTCGCGGCGAAAGGTCCGGAGGTCAGGAAGCTGTTTTATTTACAAGCTTTCACCAAGTTTGTATTTCTTAGTAAAAAAAGTTATCAATATACCAAACATGTGAATTATAATAATATAAATTTAAGTAAAATGAAATAAATACATTCTAATTTTCAAGCCTAATTGAAGAATTTATCTTTGAAATTTGAGAACAGAGGTAATCAGTTTCCAGTATATTCCAGTCAAATTATTCATAAAATTTGCAAGAAATGACTCTTTGGTCATACTAAACTCAATGTATTTGATGTATTAAATTCACAAAGTAACGTATTAAATCAAAAATATATGCATGGAAATTTTCAGCTCAAACTTTGAAGTCTTTACTATTATAATTTTATCTTTCTTGTAAATTTTTGGAAGTAGAACAAAACTTTGGAATTTTACTGCTTTCCAGGAAATAATTTGAAAAACAACTCACTATGCCACAGTTTTGTTATATATACTACAATACACTTTAGCTTGGAAGCAAACAGTGTCAGGCTTGATTAATGATTCTACGGGACACTGTCAAAGACTATCAAGACTGGAAAATAGATTCAGAATTTTATTCAAACGTCCTAGAAAAAGGAAGGACACTGTTGTAATGAAAACTGTATGGATCTATTAAAATCACTTTTTAGTCAGCAACAACATCAAGAACACGCTGCAGTAGCCAACTTCATAAGCAATTTGATTCATGTCTCTGATTTGTATATATAATTCTCTGATGTTTAGCCAAATTGGCTCATAAGCCTTCTGTTTCCACCTTTTGGGGTATGAGGACAATAGCCATCCCCCCCCCCAAAAAAAGGGAGGACAGGAATATATAAGGGCTGAAATATGTCCATAAACACTTTTTATTGTCTGGAATGTATAGGTCTCCTGCTTGAGCAGAGGCTTGTTCTAGAAGACCCCCATTATCCCTTCTAACCCTATTATTCTATGTTCTTTGTATTTACCTGGCTCATATAATACATAACCTATTTTTAGAGGTTTTTTTCACTGCCTAGAGCATATTTATAAAATGATGCTATTCTTTAAGAAACAGAAGTGTCCTCTTCAGTATATAGAATTTATTATTATTATTTCATTTTGTCACAACAGTATACACAAACATTGTCATAAGTAAAAAAAAATATCATGAAGAATATATATATATGTATATGTATATGTATGTATGTAAAGAATATGCATTAGCTATATTAATTTGATATAATAAAGGGAACAATAGGATAGGAACGGTAGGCACTTTTGTGCTCTTATGCACGCCGCTTACTTATTACTTATTACTGAAACTCTATTTGGATCTCAGTATCTTATATAAATTTCAGCATTGCTGAAGACAAATAATGAAAGAAAAAATAGTTTAATTTGAATCGAAGAGAACAAGGGAAAAAAGGGATTAGCTATTCAAAATCAGAGACAATTTATATCCTTGCTACTGTTTACTTTATATCACCAACAAATCCTTATACATATATATATATGTATTGCCCTATACATTGTAAGCCGCCCTGAGTCTTCGGAGAAGGGCGGGGTATAAATGTAAACAAAAACAAAAAAAAAAAGTCTTTTATGCCAAGTCTTTTATGCCATACAAGCCTTTTAATTTGGGGCCTATATAACATGATCATATACATTCTATTTTAATTGTATTGCATAGAAAGTGTAAATAATCCTGTGATCCTACTGATGTTACTAGCCTATATTGCTGCAAAATTTGGAGAACTCATATTGCTCATTTCTTGTGGTAATACAATGTAGATAGATTTTAATTCCAGATCACCAACATTCAACTGTATGAGGAAGGAATTTTACCGTACTAAGGAGCTAAACCATAATGAATTGGCAGAGCTTGCAAGTTTACTTTCAACTAATATATAATTGTTCAGATTTAGGAAGTAACTCCAATAAAGGTAAGCGAGATTTAACTTTGCAGGAAAATAAAAATACATCATTTAGCATTTTATATGAATATTATAAGGATTAGGATTGCAGTGCAGATGAATCCAGTTGAGGCTTGTTAGCATGCAATTCATATGACTGGCTTTTTTCATTCACCAAAGGGATCTAGGGTGATAAGTGTTTTCTAATTTATAAAACATATTGATTTTCCTTATCATTTTTCCTCTTATTTTCTTAAAAGAAAAAAGTGGGAACAATGAGGATAAGATCCATAGTGCTTTTTGATTAAAGTTGCCAAATCTGAATTGCAAAAGCCGAATAAGCACTAAGTTACAGTAAAGTTTTCTTATCTTCTAGTTACTGTCTGGATTCTGCAACACATATCAAGCAGACATAAAAGACACTAGCATTAACAAAAACAATTTGCTCGAAAGCCCTATAGGATTACCATATCTGGAGATGTAAAATCCAGACTACACTAACTGGGAACAAAGAAGTGTTATTTTGCTGTCACTGCCATTCAGTAGCCCGGATTTCTGTTGCTCAGCATCGGTAAACCTTCAAGAAGTCGCCTCCCCACATGTAAGGTTCGGGAAATCTATCAGATGGGGTGTTTGCGGGGGGGGGGGAGAACGACAATGTAGCTGCTGCGCATGCTCATCACGGGGATGGGGAAAGAGGTCCTGTCACACGAATGAAGGCGTCATCGCTATCCTTTTCTGAGTCACCATAGTCGGCGCCCCATTTAGACGTATGGTAGTCTGAGTCAGAAAGATTTAGAATTGAGTGCGGGCGGGCGCGCCGCGAAAAACAAGTTAATGTTTTCTGGCGAAGACTAACAGTAGGCAAATGGTATTGCAATGGGAATGGTGGACTAAGCGACCTGTCCCAGAATTCTAGAGACACGTTTTTAGAGGCCTTTGGTTGCTGCTTACCTACGCGTGTTATATCACCAGGTGAGAAGGACGGACGGGTCCGCCAAACAGGAGGTGACGACGTTGGGGGTCTGTTTTTCAGTGAAGACTGTCGGAATGGGACTTCCCTAGATATATATATTTATATATATTTATATTTATATATATATATAAAAACCTTTCTGGATCGGGGGCATAAGAATTGTTTTCAGTGTCGCGGGCGGGTTACTAGCTGACAAAATCAGTTGCGCAATTTCCTGTTTTTGTGCTCGTTCAATTGCAAATTAAACTCTCTCTCCTGCATCTGTTTAAGGAGAAGGAAGTCACCATTAAGATCTGCGTTGTATACAGTATAGCACTGCTAGGGCATTACTAGTTTCTGCATTTGTTCAGCGTGAATACGAAGCTGCATTCCAACATTCCAATATTGTGGAAAGGCGAATCTCTTATAGTAGCTTCTTTCTGCCAGGTAGATGAATTTAAAACAAAGATGTACCCTGCTATTTGTTCTGTCCAGCATATGCCAATTTGAGAGCTGGGGAGAACCTTATGTATGTGCAGAGTGCATATTCCCTTCACAAAATAATGTTTGTGTTTCAGATTGAATAGAAAAGTGACTTAGTATAATTGGATTTGCAATAGAATTCATTTTAAAAATTAAGCATGTAAAGTTGAATTGAGAGCTGTAATATCACAATCGAAAAACAAGCAAGTAATGCAGCTATCTAGAACATTTATTATTCAAAGATCAGGATAAAATTATAGGTTGGAATAATATGCTTCTGGATGTTTGGGGTAGCACAAAACATATTTGAATGTGTTAACAATGGGAAATCCAGTTTATTCTCAGGGTTGGAATAAGTTCTGATTAAGAATCCCAAAGGTGCTTTTTTCAAGAGGCAGCTTCAGAAAGTCCAGTTACCTCTTGAAAAAAGCACCTTTGGGACAACCATGATCTAGATGACTGAGAATCTCCAGCAGCGGAGAGGGGGAGTGGATATTATTTCACACATGTGCCTGCTGCTTGCACAGCCCAATTCCCAATTGCCTGTCGACCAGGGTTAAGGACCCCTGAGTTAAACAACAGCGAAGTTAAAGTTCAAGGGCCTCTGTTAACAAACTATTATTGTAATTTACTCATAGAGAGTCTACAATGGTTTCTTATCTACCTCAAATTCCCAGTCATCATCTCTAACGGTCCAGGATCAAATACCATCATTTGAGTCTTTTTTTTAAAAAATTTTTTTTATTCAGATGCATTTTTGTGCTTTGTCAGGATAATATTTACAAATAGGACAAAATTAAAGAAAAATTGATAGTAAATCTTAACACATAAACTAATGATAAGAATAATATAATAATAGTAATTATAATAGTGTAACCAAAAAACTTAAACTAAATTTCTTCTTACATTAGCTTATTTACATTTTTATCCCTTACTATAGTTATAGTTTTATACATCTTTATTTTCCATATTAACAATTATTAACATTCATACTCTTACTTTCTCTCATTTCTACCTCTTGTCTATCCATTCATAAAATTTATTCCATGTCCGATAATATTCTGAGTCTTCTTTATCTTCAGTTTTTAAAGTTAGTCTATCCATTTCAGCACAATCCCAAATTTTCCCAATTATATCCTTGTCTGATGGGGTGTTCACGTTTTTCCAATATTTAGCATATATAATTCTTGCTGCCGTCAATATACGTAACACTAAATATGTGATTGCTTTATCATAACTTTCTGATAGACATTTCTGGTTTAAATTCAATATTTTGCTCAGTTATCATTTCCAACCAGTTATATATTTTCTCCCAGCATTTTCTTGCTTTACTGCACGTCCACCACATGGTGCCTAGAGTCTGATTGCATTTCCAGGATTGATCAAAAAGTATATATGTTTATTCATTTAACTATAAAATGGAGGAAAAAATTGTTAAAGAAATGATGAGGGTTTTCGGCAAAGGATTTCGGATACAATATAGAATTAGAGAAATGGTTAAAACTTTGCAACAGAAATTACAAATTGACAATGGCTTCGGCCTACAAAGAAAACGTCTATAAAATGTCTTACAGGTGGCATCTACCATCTGCAAGATTAGCGAAAAGGTTCAGCAATCTGTCCTCTAAATGCTGGAAATGCATTTGAGTCTTAATAATAAAACTATTTCTTGGATTTTAATTGGGAATTTTCCAAAAAGTTGCATTTCATTTCTGAAGTTCATAAGTCTCTGTTGTGAATATTTCTGCAGCATCTATTGTTGAAAAATTCTCCGTAAAAACACAACATTAATCTTGCCAAGAAAATCCAATCCATCCTTCATCATTCATTATCTCAACATTTCTTGTCTGCATATTCCTTTTCAAACCAAATACTTTCTTCTTCACATTTGGCAGCAACAGATCGTACTTTATTTCATCAAGTTGCAAATCAAGTCCAACAGTTATTTCCTGCTTTTGAATATCCTCCTGGATTTGGTTCAGAGTCACTGTTGACCCATCACATTTTTTATTTATATTTTCTAATAAAACCTATAGGTTATCTGGTAGCCTTTCTCATCGTTCAACAATAACAATGTCTCCAAAAGGTGAAGACCTTCAAAAAGGAGTAGAATAGAATAGAATAGAAGAATAGAATAGAATAGGCTGTGATTGAAAGAAGCCTCTTTTAGCTCAGTAAATGTAATAAGCTAATAAATTGTTTAAGAAATGAAAGGGACAACTTATTGTCTATTTGAAAAATAAACTCTAAAATGGCTGCTTTTCCACAACAGAGTGACAGCAGCTCCCAACTTACCTCTAGTTAAATGGCTCACTTGGTTTCTTTGAAGTGCTGCTCCAGAATCTCCTTGCAGACCATTGCTGTATGGAAGATGCTGTGGGATGATTATTAGACTTTCCGCAATCCAGGAGACTTATATAAACTTATAGAATTTAGTTCATTATTTTGTAAAACTGAAAAGACTTTGGTCTGGAAAGTGCTTTCTGGTCAGTTGGCCATCTTCACTGGAAGCCAGTTCAAAGAATTTTCAAAGGTAGACAGTACAAAAGGTAATGTATTCAGGAGTTGATCAATGTGTGAGTGTTTATGAGTAGAATTTCTTTATCTAAAAACACTAAGATGAAATAGAGGAAATAGTTGCAAAATATGGCAAAATAATTTGATTAGCCCAGCTGTGTTCCCTTAAAAATACTGATCATGTAAGGTGCTGGGAATATAAGCAATAAAAGACTTTAATCGATTTACAGACTTTAAAAATGCGAATAATAATATCTCAGCATTGTGAAACCGGAGAACATATCCATGGAACTCAAAATAGTCATGGTTGGGCTCATGGGGTCAGCAAACAGCCATAGTTTGTTACTGAAATTGAGAGCAATGTTCTTAGCTTCAAAACACAAGTATGTCTTAGAAAAATACTTTAAATAGTTTTCATCTAATCAGACACTCAAATGAAGAAAAATATAGATCTCTTTGGATTGGAGATCAAGCATTTTCAACTACATTGTTGGCTGTCAGAGGAGCTGTTGAATGCCTTTTTGAAATGGGGTTTGTAGCGGTAAGTACCTTGAAATTGTTATGTGGAAGAATTTTATTTGGTCCTTTTGAAATGTCTATTATTTTCATCGTCTACAGTGAAGGTATTTTTCCTGTTGTTCTGGCTAAGGAAAACTTGATCATTTTTTAAGATTACCAACATCTATCCTAGTGAAAAATACGTATGCCATATTCAACCATTCTTGATTGTATTATCTATTTTATAATTTGTATATACACACAAACTAGTCATGGCTAGTTAGATTTTCTGCTAACTTCCCCATTGATTTTGCTTTTTGGAAGCTGGCAGGAGGTCACAAGTAACAGTTAAATGAAACCCTTGCTTAACTATTGATTCTTACTTAAAGATGGTAATGATGATTGCTGGTATTGCCATCACTAAGTGATGTGGTCTCATAGAGTTTTACTTTATGATTCCATCATTTAATGAAAGTGGAAATGGAAATTCCGATCTCAGTTACCATTATTAAGCAAGTTTATCTGTAGTTGACAAGAGTATTTTTTATTTATGCATTTATTTTACCAGGCTGGAAGACATGGCATAATGCAGAATAAAATAATTTTTAATATAGATAATTTTGCTTTTGTAATTGTAATTTCAGGGGAAAACCCATCTTACTTCTCCTAAGAAGGCATCAATTGAGCAGCTATGCAGAATTTGAAATCTAATTGCTGGGGAAAAGAATAGCTGAATAAATGGATCAGATCAAATGAGATCCTCTGGAAAGATAATAAGTACACAGCCTACTACTGACGCCAAATTAGACACAAATACTCAGTCTGCTGTCATGGTAACCTATTTTAAAGTTTGTTACATTAAACAATAATATTTGAAATTGGGAGTGTAAATTGAAGATTTTTAAATCAGTGTGAAATGGAAATTAATTCATATATCAATTCCTAGAAATATTATTTTCTATGCTTATATAAAATCTTTAAAGTTATATATTGCATAAGCATTTAGTCTTCAAGGATATACCCAATAAAGTATGATTGCAAATATGTTATATAATATTAAAACAAAATTTATAGTGGATTTAAGGTCATTTACATGATATTTGATAACATACTTGCAAATCATGCTGAAATTATTTGTATGCCCTGCCTATATAACCATGCTGAGTAGTATGTGAGTATTTGGAAATTTACTTTGAAGTTCACTTGATCAAATCATATCAATGCTTTATTTATTTATTTATTTATTTATTTATTGTTTATATTTATATACCGCCCTATCTCCCAAAGGACTCAGGGCGGTTTACAGGCATTTAAAAGCAATAAATACAATTCTAAAAACAATTAAAAAACTTATTCAAAAGCCTAATAATTAAAAATATAAAAAATTAAAACCCAAATTAAAACCCACAAACTAAAAACTAACTCAGTCCTGCGCAGTTAAATAGGTATGTTTTAAGCTCGCGGCGGAAGGTCCGAAGGTCCGGAAGCTGACGAAGTCCTGGGGGCAGTTCATTCCAGAGGGTGGGAGCCCCCACAGAGAAGGCTCTTCCCCTGGGCGTCGCCAGACGACATTGCCTCGCTGACGGCACCCTGAGGAGTCCCTCTCCGTGAGAGCGCACGGGTCGGTGAGAGGTATTCGGTAGCAGTAGGCGGTCCCGTAGATAACCCGGCCCTATGCCATGGAGCACTTTAAAGGTGGTCACCAAAACCTTGAAGCGCACCCGGAAGGCCACAGGTAGCCAGTGCAGTCTGCGCAGGATGGGTGTTATACGGGAGCCACGAGGGGCTCCTCTATCACCAGCGCAGCCGCATTCTGGACTAACTGCAGCCTCCGGATGCCCTTCAAGGAGCCCCATGTGAGAGCATTGCAGTAATCCAGGCGAGGCGTCACGAGTGCGTGGGTGACTGTGCACAGGGCATCCCGGTCCAGAAAGGCGCAACTGGCGCACCAGGCGAACCTGGTAAACGCTCTCCTGGAGCGGCCGTCAAATGATCTTCCAAAGACAGCCGTTCGTCCAGGAGGGCGCCTAAGTTGCGCACCCCTCCATCGGGGCCAATGACTCGCCACCGATGGTCAGCCGCGGTTAGCTGACTGTACCGGGATGCCGGCATCCACAGCCACTCTGTCTTGGAGGATTGAGCTTGAGCCTGTTTCTCCCCATCCAGACCCGTACAGCCTCCAGACACCGGGACAGCACTTGATAGCCGTTGGGGTGGTCCGCGTGGAAAGGTACAGCTGGGTGTCATCCGCATACAGCTGATACCTCACGCGAAACCACTGATGATCTCACCCAGCGGCTTCATGTAGATGTTAAACAGAAGGCGAGAGGATCGACCCTGCGGCACCCCACAAGTGAGGCGCCTCGGGGTGACCTCTGCCCCTGTCAACACCGACTGCGACGGTCGGAGAGATAGGAGGAGAACCACCGATAAACGGTGCCTCCACTCCCAATCCCTCCAGCCGGCACAGCAGGATACCATGGTCGATGGTATCGAAAGCCGCTGAGAGGTCTAATAGGACCAGGGCAGAGGAACAACCCCTATCCCTGGCCCTCCAGAGATCATCCACCAACGCGACCAAAGCCGTCTCTGTGCTGTAACCGGGCCGGAAACCGGACTGGAACGGGTCTAGATAGACGGTTTCATCCAGGTGCAGGGGAAACTGATATGCCACCATACTCTCTACAACCTTCGCCGCGAAGCGAAGGTTGGAGACCGGACGATAATTACCTAAAACAGCCGGGTCCAGGGAAGGCTTCTTAAGGAGGGGTCTCACCACCGCCTCTTTCAAGGCGGCCGGAAAGACGCCCTCCACCAAAGAAGCGATCGTAATCGCCTGGAGCCAGCCTCGTGTCACCTCCTGAGTGGCCAGCACCAGCCAGGAGGGGCACGGGTCCAGTAAACACGTGGTAGCATTCAGTCTACCCAACAACCTGTCCATATCCCCGGGAGCCACAGGGTCAAACTCATCCCAGACAATGTCACCAAGACCACCCTCGGACGCCTCACCTGAGTCACCGCAATCTTGGTCCAACCCGTCCCGAAGCTGAACGATTTTATCGTATAGATAACCGTTAAACTCCTCAGCACGTCCCTGCAGCGGGTCATCTCGCTCCCCCTGGTGAAGAAGGGAACGAGTCACCCGGAACAGGGCGGCTGGGCGGTTATCTGCCGACGCAATGAGGGAGGAGGCGTAGCAACGCCTCGCTTCCCTCAATGCCACTAGGTAAGTCCTTGTATAGGACTTCACTAGTGTCCGATCAGCCTCTGAACGGCTAGACCTCCAGGAACTCTCTAGGCGTCTTCTCCGGCGCTTCATCCCCCTCAGCTCCTCGGAGAACCAGGGAGCCGGTTGGGACCTGCGCCGGGTCAGAGGCCGCAAAGGCACGACACGATCTAAGGCCCCCGCCGCGGCCCGTTCCCAGGCCGCAACAAGTTCCTCAGACGTGCCGTGAGCCAGACCCTCAGGGAATGGCCCAAGCTCCGTCCGGAACTTCTCCGGGTCCATCAGGCGCCTGGGACGGAACCAACGCATCGGCTCCGTCTCCCTGCGGTGTTGGGTGGCGGTCAGAAAGTCTAGGCGAAGGAGAGAGTGATCTGACCATGACAAAGGTTCAATGACTATTTCCTTTAAGTCCAGATCTCTCAACCACTGACCAGAGACAAAAATCAAATCGAGTGTACCACCCCCAGTGTGGGTAGGGCCATCAACTACTTGCGTCAGGTCCAAGGCCGTCATGGAAGCCGTGAACTCCCGAGCTGCTGTCGATGACGAGCCGGAAGAAGGCAAGTTAAAGTCCCCCATGACTAAAAGTCTGGGGGTTTCAACTGCCACCCCAGCAAGCACCTCCAGGAGCTCGGGCAGGGCAGCTGTCACGTAGCAAGGAGCCAGGTACGCGACCAGCAAGCCCATCTGACATCTATGGCCCCACTTCACAAGGAGGGATTCACACCCGACAATCTGAGGTACAGTGGTCTCCCTCGGCTCCAGACTCTCTCTAATCACAACCGCCACCCCCCCACCCCTACCCTGGGCTTTCAATATCTGAATCAGCTAGAGATTCCAAATTGGGTGAACGATCTAGTTAGCGATTCAGGTTGAATCCAAGCTGCTTCATACACTCTGAGTTGAATGTACATGTATCAGTTTTATTGGATGCATGTATATTGGTGATAATTGTTCTGGCACAACTACAACAATACATTAATTCAGTTTCTGTGGCTTTTCTCGTGGCCAGCGGGCTCGCCACGAAAGGGTCCGGCCTTCCGTACCGGACGGAGTGAGAAATGAAGACGCAGAGTCCAATTCTCCTCGGGGTGAGCGAGCCCCGAGTTAGCTCAAGACAAACTCTTTTATTAAGATTAGGGGTGGGTTACAGAGATTCAGAAGGCAAGCATGTGATCCTGATTAACCATATATAAATTGACACATTGGGTTGGATATGCATATTGTGGCAATATGTTTGCAAGCACAGCTGAGCAAGCAGTTTTCTTATCATGTCCGGTGTTACCCGGACAGGCTCTGTAGTTAGCGTTTCTGAGCAGTTTGCAACAGCAGGTGTGGATACATTTCTACAGAATGCTCAAATGTAGCGAGACATGGAAACATCACAGTTAGGGTTATGTGGTTGGAACAGGGTATGCAGTAATACACATACAATGGAGACTTTGTCTGCTTGCTACTTGATCATGCTTGTACATGATCCAATTCTTAGAAGAATCTACATCTACAAGTTTATGTTGTTTATCTAAGAGATTATGTGGCTAATGCAAAGCAGAATTATCTGGCCATTGCCATAATGATTCCCAACATCTCCTTTCTTTTTTTATTTCAAAGGAAAGGCTGTGGTAGGTTAAGCCGGCGTTTAGCCCAGACTCCTCTGAGCCTGAGGGTCACTTCCACTTACCAACCACTGGGCATAGAGTCAAGTCCTCCGACTCGGCCTGCACCGTTTGACCTTACCCTATTTTTGTCTGAGGAGATGTTTATCTGGCTGGCAAGATGAGTTAGAGAACTGAATCGTCCTCATCCTCACTGTTCAAGATGGAGAGATTTTTTGCTGACATATCATCCTGTGGCACAGATTGATAGGTGCCACCACTTTCCTGGTCCCAGGGGGTATTCTGGGATAGCAACAGCAGGATCTGTAATGAATCTATTTTACTTGTGATAAATCTAGAGAAGCGGTTAAACAAACATGGTCCAAATGTGCACATTAATACAAGCAAAATTAATGGTCCTATAAGAGCGCTTAGCAGAGTGGTGAGCCAAGGGGGGAGGTTGTACCAGTTTCTAAACCATCCTTGTTGATCCTCCCTCTCTTTCTTACGTTTATTCAGGCCCTCCCTGAGTTTGGTCATGGAGTCCTGCACTATGCCAGAGTGGTCTGCATAGAAGCAACATTCTTCTCTTAAAGCCACACATAATCCCCCTTCTTTTAGAAAAAGCAAATCAAGCCCCCTTCTGTTTTGTAGGACCATTTCTGAGAGGGAGGTTAGAGATGTTTGTAAGTGAGAGATAGAAGTTTCTATTCTCTCTAAGTCTTCATCGATGGCCGCCCTAAGGTTGTGGTATTGAGTATACTGATGTGCGAAAGAAGCTATTCCAGTTCCTGCTCCTGTTAGGCCAAGTCCTACCAAAAGAGCTATTGTGAGAGTGGAGATGGGTTCTCGCTTGTGTCTTATGAGTTCTGGCCCTGAGTAAGTGTTGTAAACTTCCTCTTCTGTGTAGAGGTATATGCGTGGTATGACTTGGACAAGGATGCAAAAGCCTTTGGTGCTTATCACATGGCCGTGGGCACAGGCTGTAAGGCCTGTAGAGCAGGCCCACCATCCATCTGTAGGTGGTATGTAAAAGAGTGTTGTGTCAATCTCGCTATGTGTCGTGTTGCAGTATTGTTTGTACTGTGTGGGTACCTGTCCAATGCAGGTTCCCTTACCTGAGACTGATCGTAATGTTTGTGAGCCATGTTTCCATCTGCATGCCTTGTCATCCGAGGAAGTATTGTATGGAGAGACAAGCCCAACAGCCTCGTAATACGGGGGTTGAACATTGTAGAACAACCAGCAGGCTTCAGTAAGGTTGGGATTGGTGTTATTTATCAATTGATAGGTGGCTGTGACGATGTCCCAAAGAGGGTTCCCAGGGCGGCTCTGTGAAGGAGAGTAAGAATAACTAATGGGAGTAAGCGAACTTTTTTCTGGAGTACCGGTGGGTTGTGGGGGTGGTACCTTACGGTCGGTTAGTATATTTTTGGGGCCTACCGGTACCGGAGGTCCTATGGGGGTTTGCACTAATTTTATGGTAAAGATGTTTCCTGGATCCCCGCTTTTGTCATAAATACGACCTCCCCAAGTGACCCCTGCCTGCCACTTCTTGTATCCTTTTCCGTAAGTGGTGAAGGAAATTTTTACCGGATTACATGGTTCCCATCCCCCCCATTGGTTTCTGTCACATAGTGCGTCCTCAAACATATGGTGTGGCTTAACTGCATAATTCTCAGCCTGTTTGAGCGTAATGAAATAGTCTTTGATGGGAGAGTCCCAAGATATTTGTCCCGTGGAGACACAGCTCCAGTCTGCACAGAAATAGTGGCGTGCCCCCCCGCACTTTTTCCAGTGTGTTGTTTCCTTCTTATGGCCAGGGCAGACATAAAGTTGGCTTCGCTTGACCGCTGCGTGGTTAGTCATACCCGGCTTGTTGGGGCTAGTGGTGGTGTCCATCATTATGCCAAAGTCAAAGTACAAATCAGGAAACCAAGATCCCGGCACCACTATGGATGAAGTGGAGTTCAGGATGTCCAGGTGTGTGTCCAATACTTCCCACGTTAAGTTTTGGGGCTAGTGAGGATTGAGTTGCGCACAGTTAGAGGTGTAGAAGGCAATGTTCAGTAGCTGAAGGGCAACAGGTAACCACAGTATTCTTCCTAGTTGAGGCATGGCTGAAGGGAACCGTCTTTAACCAAATACGGTCTGGTGTGTCTGGCTGGAACCCAAAGCAGTCGGTCCGGCAGCTGGACAGCTGCGTAACCTCGACCCCAGGTGATGAGATCAGCAGGCCCTCTCCATGTCAGGTCAGGTAAGTCGCGGTAGTATACCTGTGGTTTGGGTAGACCTGCAGATGGGAGAGAGGAAAAATGTTGCTCTGCAGCGGTCGCGAGCGGTTGTCCAGTTAAGTTTAAAAAATTCAACACATATAAGCAACGATTCAAGGTATCTTGCACTGCTGGGAGACCAGGGGCATTTTTCCCCTGTTGTTTGGTGTACCGGTCAAGGGCTGTTTTTAATGTCTGGTTGGCGCGTTCTACCAGAGCTTGACCTTGGCTGTTGTATGGAATTCCGAATTTATGAGTAATGTTCCACCGCCCGCAGAAGTCTGCAAATGCAGCACTGGTGTAAGCGGGACCATTATCTGTTTTTAGTTCATTGGGGCATCCCAGCGATGCAAAGGTCCGAATACAATGATTGATTACATGTTTAGTGGCTTCTCCCCTTTGAGGGGTGGCCATGATGAAGCCTGAGAAGGTATCCACTGATACATGCAAGAATTTCCATGGAGCAAAGGATGGATATTGAGTAACATCCATTTGCCAAAGTTGACAGGCCACTATTCCTCTGGGGTTGACCCCCATCGGAAGAGAGTGACCTTGGCGGCTGCAGGTAGGGCATTGTTGTATGATAGCAGATGCCTCAGCAGCCGTTAAGCCAAATTGTTTCATGAGCGCCTTTTTATTTTGATGAAAATAAGCGTGACTCTCCCAGGGAGATTGGGGAGAGAGAGAGAGAACAGATAGTAAGGTACTAGCAGAGGCAGCAGCAGCTGCAGCATCGGCCACATTATTGCCTTTTTGAAGTATTCCAGGCAGAGGCTGGTGGCTTCGAATGTGTGAAACATGAAAAGGAAGATGTCGAGCAGAAATGAGTGTTTGTAGTTTGAGAAACAAAGATAGCAGTTCTGCATCGAGGGAGGGAGCCAGATATGACTCATAGAGAGAGCTAACAATTTGAGTAACATACAAACTGTCTAAGATGAGGTTAAAAGGTTCATCAGAAAAGTTTTGAAAAGCCAATATAGAAGCAAAGAGTTCTGCTCTCTGGGCAGATTTTTGAGGAGGAGTAATTTTGGTGAGCCACTGACCGCCTTTCTGCCAAGCACAGGCACCATAAGACTTGCTACCATCGGCAAAGACAGTGAAAGCATTAGGTAGTGGTTGGGGAGAGAAGGGGGAATTCCAGGAGAAAGGAATGGTTCTTAGAAGTAGCAGCCGTGGGTCTGGTGGCGGATGGCACCAGCAAGCCATTCAGCAAGCGCAAATTGCAATTCATCAGAAACAGACAACAAAGATTCCCAAATAGACAAAGAAAAAGGAACATATAAAATAGATGGTTCTATTCCAGCGAGGAGTTTACTTCTAGATCTAATCTTTGTAATAAGCTGCGCTAACTGTGTAGGCTTTGGGGTCAAAGAAGTGCGAGAGGTGTGAGGGAGATGAAACCATTCTAGGATTAGAAGTTTCTCCTCCTTTTGAAATAGTGCCCCAGTAGGGAGCATTACAGTGTTGACAATGAGCATGCCAAATGGGATATTGGGGGCAAGTCTGTCTACCCATATGTGTTTTAGGGTTTGATTGACTTGATGCATGGCATGCGTTTGTTGATCGGTCAGTTGTATGCGGTCTGATGGGTGAGAGCCTTGTGTGAGGGCTGTGAAAAGTGGAGATAATTGGGCAGTGGTTAGAGCTGTGTAAGAGCGAACCCAATTCAGGGTCCCTAAGTATTGCTGTAACTGAACTAAAGTGGGGTTGTTTGAAAGGTGGAGGGTTGGCACATTCGGGGTTGCTGCTGACCTAAGGACTGTATGTCCTAAATAAGAGAAAGGAGGGTGGGATTGAATTTTTTCTGGGGCAACGGTAAGGCCACCCTTCTGAAGGATGTGTAAGAGTTTTGGCAGTTGCTGTTTGACTGTGCCTGGGGGCCCAGGCGCAGCAACAAGAATGTCATCCATATAATGATAGACAAGAAAAGAAGGGAACAAAGAACAAAAAGGTTGGAGAATTTTATCTACATGATATTGACACATCGTGGGACTATTGAGCATACCTTGTGGTAGAATCTTCCATTGGTATCTAGTTGTGTGTTTGGCATTGTTAAAAACTGGGACTGTGAAAGCGAATAATTGCTTATCTTTAGGGTGCAAGGGAATTGAAAAGAAGCAATCCTTTAAGTCAATTATTATGAGATCATAATCCTTAGGAATCAAATTTGGATTGGGGAGGCCACATTGTAGCGCCCCCATTGGGTGAATAATAATATTGATTTGGCGCAGATCATGAAGGAATCTCCATTTTCCCGATTTCTTTTTTATTACAAAGACCGGGGTATTGTAAGGACTTAGGGAAGGCTCAATATGTCCTTTTTGAAGCTGCTCTTGTACAAGCGAATGAAGCGCAGCAAGTTTTTCCTGAGTCAGTGGCCATTGATCCACCCACACTGGGGTTTCAGATTTTAGCGAAAGAGAAAGCGGAGCAGGAGCAGAGAAAACCATTATCAATCAAGAGTTAGTCTAGCGTGAAACTGCTGCATAAGATCTTGCCCCCACAAATTTATGTGCAAAGGAAGAATAACAGGCCTGACAAAGGCGACTGTGGGAGAGTCCGGGGATATCACTGGAAGCCAATTTCTGCTGACCTGGGCGTGCTGAACGCCTCCGACACCACGGACTGCTGGAGAGGAGACAGTGGGCCAGGTCGGGGGCCATTCTTCAGAACGGATTACCGATACGTCTGCGCCGGTATCTAGAAGACCAGAAAAGGATTGGCCTTGTATTACAAAAGTGACAACCGGGCGACTCCTTAGTGGCTTCTGTATAGTTAGAACATCAGCGGGTGGGAAGGAAGTGATAGTAGCGGGGGGATAAGGGAGAGGAATCATGGTAGCGACAATGTCCCCTTCATTAATATGAACCTCTACAGTAACCATAAAAGCCAAAGCAAGAGAGGAAAGCTCTTCGGAGTTTCGAAGGAAAGGTGAAGCAATGACACCTTGCACAACCAAATTACGGTGGGGAAAAATTATAGCAGGGGTATTTTCTGGCTCAGGGACAGCGATAGCAGGTTTGAGAGAAACGAGATAAGTGATTGCGGGGAGGGGAGCAATGACTGATTCAGCCGCTCTGAGTTCAATGATGTCTGGATCTAGTTCCAGCGGGGGAGATTCAGTCTTTGGTGTGGGGTTGGCTGAACACCCCAGATCTAGTTTCCCGGCTGTTGATTTTGGGATCTAGACCTGCATTGGTTCGCCCAATGTAAGCCTTTCTTACATTTCGGGCACACTGTCTTTGGCTTGGCAGTGGCTCGGTTGTTATTTGCACCACCCCCTTGGGCACGGCATTGAGATTTAAAATGGCTGGGCTTCCCGCAATTAAAACAATTGCCGGACAGGCGTTTAGGTGAGGGAGAAAGTGGGAATGAAGTGTTAGTCTGCAAGGCAGCAGCAAGGGCCTCCATTTTGTGGCTTGTGGTTCCTACAATGCGGCACGCTTGAAGAAAATCGGCCAGAGTCACCCCAGGCTTGTTTGCTATGGGCTGGAAGACCTTCTGGCAATCTTTATTCGCATTTTCGAAAGCCAGTTTAAGAGAAAGTTCTGTGCGTGCCTCTTCATTATCTATTTGCCTCTCCAGAGTCAACTGGAGGCGGCTCAAAAACTCTGAATAATTTTCGCTTGGCTGTTGAATAATTTTAGAAAAGGTTTGAATCGGCCTGGAAGTAGAATCATCCACTTTTCTGATGGCCGCAAGGGCACACCGGGTAATTATTGGAAAAGCGGCCCTATCTGATTGCATCTGGGCTGCTACAGTGTTAACTGTTCCTGTGCCAGAAGATGATCTCTCAAGACATTGTTAGGTAAGCCTGCTTGAATAGCAATCTCAGCCTGTTTTTGATATTCTGACCACCATACAACATATTGTGCAGGAGATAAAAGCATGTTAAAGAGCAACTGCCAATCAGCCAAAAGCATTTCTGTTGTTGCGTTAGTCAATGAAGCTAAAATGCCCTGCGTATAGCGAGATTTCAGACCATAAGTGACAACAGCATTTTTTAGATCTTTAACAAGCTTGAAATTTATGGGGTTGTATACTGGGACTGCGGCTGCCCCGGCAGGGGCTCCCGCTGGGACAACAAAACTCACCGGGTATGCTGCACAAGCTTCCAAATCTCCCCCCCCCCCAATTCTCCCTTACCCCTTGCCTCTAGGACAGCTCGAATAAGGTGACCTCCTGCCTGAGGAGAGTCACTCGCCAGAGGGCAGAGATCAACCGTTTTGCTTGGTGGGGCAGTCGGTGTGTGTGAGGCGACAGGTGGAATTGTATCACACACGTAGGGAGGCGGCATAACTTCAGCGGGCGTTTGATTGTCAAATTTATGATGAATCATTAAGCATTCCATGACTATCCGCCAGGTTGTTAAAATTTGGATAGAAGCTCTAGGGGATGTGTGGAAAAAAGTCCCCAACTTGGTCCATGTGGAAATTCTTAAACTTCCCTTTTCGGGATATGATGGACACTGTTTCCAAATGTAGGACAAAAGACCAATTAAGTCCTTGTTCTTCAAATGGGGAAGTGTTTTTCCTCCGTTTGAGGCTATCTTAGTTGAGGAATCGGTTAGTTCTCTCAACTCCTGCAAGTGCGCTGCCTGCTGCTGAGAAAACTTTCCGCCCATACTTACGAAAGACGTAGTCGTGTTTCAGACCAGTCGAGTGCGCGGCCTCCTTCGGGCGAATAAGTATGGACGGTCCGAGACGTATCCTTGAGGGGATCACATCGGGGTCACCAGTTGTGGCTTTTCTCGCGGCCAGCGGGCTCGCCACGAAAGGGTCCGGCCTTCCGTACCGGACGGAGTGAGAAATGAAGACGCGGAGTCCAATTCTCCTCGGGGTGAGCGAGCCCCGAGCTAGCTCGAGACAAACTCTTTTATTAAGATTAGGGGTGGGTTACAGAGATTCAGAAGGCAAGCATGTGATCCTGATTAACCATACATAAATTGACACATTGGGTTGGATATGCATATTGTGGCAATATGTTTGCAAGCACAGCTGAGCAAGCAGTTTTCTTATCATGTCCGGTGTTACCCGGACAGGCTCTATAGTTAGCGTTTCTGAGCAGTTTGCAACAGCATGTGTGGATACATTTCTACAGAATGCTCAAATGTAGCGAGACATGGAAACATCACAGTTAGGGTTATGTGGTTGGAACAGGGTATGCAGTAATACACATACAATGGAGACTTTGTCTGCTTGCTACTTTTGCTTGTACATGATCCAATTCTTAGAAGAATCTACATCTACAAGTTTATGTTGTTTATCTAAGAGATTATGTGGCTAATGCAAAGCAGAATTATCTGACTATTGCCATAATGATTCCCAACAAGTTTCTATCAGAGATTTCCTAAAGCAAGAGTTTATTTATCGAACGTATATATCTGCCCATCTTATGAATGTGACTCTGGGTTGTAGGAATCAGTATTCCTATTGTGTGTTACTGGATATCTCTGGATCACATGTGCCCCTCCCAATGCTTTAGAAGGAAACATATCATTACATATTCAGAAAAGGTTGTACATAACATCAGTTTGCCTTCTGGTAAATCAATATTTCTGATTCAAAGATATACATTATTCGAAAGTACACTGGATCAAAAATTTATTATGTCTATGAAGATTGTGGGGATTTAAGTCCACTTCCTTTCCTACCTCATAATACCTTAGGAGACCCTATGGAGAAAAATTGTTAAAGAAAAGTGGGAGTGGGTACTTCGTACTTATCACCAAAAGATACTGTAAAATCACATTTTGGACTTTTGGTTATTAGGTTAAATGTACTGACATAAATTGATTGACTATACTTTACAATATCTTCTAAGATAAATCCTGAGAAATATCAGGAACCAGCAAGTGACCCATTGTCAGGTATGGAAGGGCCAGCCAACATTCCTTCAAAATCTCTGAGGAGCTTAGAGGCTGAACAAAAGAACCTTTTGTTTAAAAAAAATGGCATACATGATCCCATTTTGGAGGTACTCTCTGATGTAATTTCCTTAAATAATTATTCCAAGCACCTCATAATTGCTTGTGATTGTTTATTTGCGCTAGAAACTAGTTTATTAACTTCAGATTTGGGTATATTCTGCTTAGTCATTTATTCATCTATGTCAATAGAAAAGAATATTTATAGTTCAACGGTGAACTCCTATTTCATTACCAAACTAGTAACGTCATCATCACCAACAACTAGCACTAGAAAATATTCAAGACCACTCCCACCAACACTGACAGGGCAAGCCACTAGTATATAAAATGAGAACAAACCCCACTGCCTACTAGCCCTGATAATGTTACCTGGTTTGGTGATGAAACATCTGAGCTTGGAGAGTACCAAGCACCCTGCAATTCTATATTCTGCCCTAGAATCTGATGTTATAAACTTGTAATGGTTGCTGATATTATTTCTATTCCTAAATCATGTCATTTTTTATAAAAGCATACCCAAGTATTTTACATTACATACTGATTTTGAACAACGGAAAATATTTATGCTTGAACAGCTTGTTTAAACTTGTTTTACTTAAATATGTGAAGAAACCTCTCAGACTAGTACAAATGTCCTTTTTGAGATATTTCAAACAGCCTTTTTAAAATCATTGTTCCCCAAATATATTAGGACCATAACTTCCAATAGCCCTGAACACCTTGAAATCTATGCTGTAAGAATATATCTGGAGGACCATCAGATTTAAGAACATTTATGTAGAAGAATAAATTTATCTGAAGTTCCTAGAAATTCTGTTTAAAACAATTGAAATGAGAAGATTTTTTCCCGTTTTAGACAACCGAATCAATTTTCTTGAAGACACTTCAGTCAAATTTTCTGCATGTAATGGCATATGAAAATCCAATTTTACAAAAGAAAGCCTTGGCTTGTATTCCACTTCAAAATCTGAAAAAGCAAGCTCAGAAAAAGTTATCACAAACCCAAAAACTGGACAGAGGTAATATCTGAATAGGTTGTTTGACAGTATCAAACAAAACATTACTATATAAATGCATTCATCTGTTAGCAAACACAATTGTCACAGGGGATGCATTTTGGAATGGCTTTAGAAATAATAAAGCTATGTATTTTTATGTAAGTTTAAGAATTGTAGCTCTGTGTTCATGCAACCTGATAGAAAGATATTTTAGATGGTGAAGTTATCTCCATTATACTGTCATGATTCTATTAAAAGTGGTCATTTTTGTCCCTGATTTATATTTATCTAGTGCAGCAAATATTTTTAAGTGAATTACAAATTATTGTAATTAAGTGAATTACAAATAATTACAAATTATTACAAAATTATTTGTAAGTGAATTACAAATAATTCTGATGTTATACTCAAAGTAGTTTTTTTCACCTGGTACCATCAGAATAACTGCCTTAATGTTGCATTTCAAGGCAGAAAAAGCCCAACTTAAGTAAGACTTGGTTGAAATTCTAAATTGAAAGCTTGAATTCAAGATCTGTCATCCTATTGATTATGTGTTAGTTATGGCAGTGGAGATGTCCTGATATTTATGTATAGAATGCTTATATTTCCAATTTCCTGGCTCTGAATTAATGAAGAATTTCTTTCAGTACCTGAACCTTGAAAGCTACTGTATTTTTTTTTCAAATATTCAGTACGTAAAATAATGAACAAGTCAAGTGTGTCTTAGATTAAAACAACCAATTAATATCTCCCTAAAATACAGGAATATTATAGAAGTTATACCACATTTGATATAAAGTTACTATTTCTTGGTGCTCCTTTAGGAAAGGAAATTATTTTCTTTTCAATTCTGTATAATTCCTGAAATGGTTATTCCAATTTGATAACCTGGACTCCTGCTTTAATTTTAATTCTTTTTTAAATATATAGATTGCATTCTGAGAGAAGAGGATATTCTTCTGGTGGAGTTAATCAACTGGTTTAAATGTAGTTTTTTCAAATGGGTAGATAGCTTACTGTGTAGCAAATGTGGGGGACAAACAGAAACTAAAGATAATTTGTCACCTAACGAGGATGACCTGAGATGGGATGCAAGTAGAGTTGAAAATCACTTCTGTAACCAATGCCAGTTCAGCAACAGGTTCCCAAGGTGAGTTTAGTAAATTTTCTTTAACAATTGAGTTTGTATTAGACATTATTACTTTAATATATGTATCTCATTTGTATTTCAGTCTGCATAGTTTGGAATTCCATAATGCAAGGTCACAACAACCATTGGATAGCACAACATGGTGGTTCTTTGCTATCACATAGAGTAGAATATGTGCCTTATCTTCTTTCTGATTTCTTTTTAAATTATATTGGTGAGCAGAGGAAGATAGTCATTCAAATTTTATTGTTTCAAGATTTACTACAAAATCTGGAGTTGAGCAGCAGTGCTATCAATAAATTTAAAATATTAAAATATTACTCTAGTTTTGTAAGTTTTATTTTAATCATGAATCAAGTAATAGGATTTTATACCTCTGGATTTATTCAGATAATAATAGCCAGCTTAAAGATTTGAAGTCATAAAGTGCTTTGTTTTGGGCTCCATATCACAAAAAGGAAACAGTGATAGAAGATAAAACTAAACAAATTAAAGTACCATTATGAAAGAATTCTTGGATGTAATAAACCAAAAGACAAATTTTTACATTATAATATTTGACCTATTGTAAAATTTCTAGCTATTAACTTTAGATACTGGTAGTTATGAGAAAACGTTTTAAGATAATTGAATTATTTTGGCTCTTATAACAGTAACTAAAAACTTCATATTTAAAAAATTATGTTTCCAGATACAACAATCCTGAGAAACTCCTGGAAACTAGACAAGGGCGTTGTGGTGAATGGGCTAATTGCTTTACACTTTGTTGTAGAGCAGTAGGATTTGAAGCAAGATACATTTGGGATGCAACAGGTATAGCTGTTTTAGAATACCTTATATTAAAGCAAAATGTTCTATAGGCATTCTGAAATTGTTAATCAATAGTGCTGTACCAAGAACCATTTTAATGACTTCTAGTTTATAGTATTAATGCAATCCTATTTATCTAAATCCCACTGAGTTTCTATTTATAAACTGCTTCAGAATATACTGATGTAACCTCTTAAATTTTCATTTATGAGTACATTTATTATTACTAACACACACTTATTATCTTGACTAAGAGAGTTTCTGAAGTGAAAGAAGTTATTTTGGAGACAGAGGAAGATTCATAAATTTGGAATTGGGATAGTAAAAATAGCTTTTTCACCAAAAGATTAGACCTAAGAAGCAGATGGTTGGTCTATATTTGGTAAGCAATATGTGATAGTTAAGGGAGATGGGTAGGAATTGGGGATATCCAGGCTGAGACCTCATACACAGAATTTACTGAAAACATTTTTTAGCAAATTCTACCTCAGAGGTTTATTGTTGAGGTTGAAAAGCAGGAAGATTGAATTTTCTGAGCTTGGACAGACATACACACACACACACACACAAACACACACACACAAACACACACTGAGAAGTCTATAAACTGAGGTCTGAGGTGATATTTCTTTATATTCAGCTATTGAGGGGACTGTCAACTCCCCCACTATTAAAAGAACCAAAAAGGCATTCATATATGGTAGTTGGAACTCCAGCTTTGGAATCTTGGGAAGGTAGTACAAACAAAATAACAAGCTTTTATTTGCCATAACTGTTGTTTAGTCATTCTGTTTATTTAGATGTCTTTCATTCTTTTTGAACATCATCTACCTAAAACAAACTTAGCCAAACAAACCTATCAATTTAGCAAAAAATACAGTTTTATTAATTGTACCACATCCTGAAATCCTGAAATTAATGTATAGGGCAAGGAACAAAAAGAGGGAGAGAGGGAGGTCGAGAGAGAGATTACTACTAATCAATACCTTTATTTATGTATTTGTCTAATCTTTCTAAATAGTCTAAGTCAGGAATAACTACTACAATTAGACATGCTTTTTCTTTAAGTGATCTTGATAAAGCAATATGAGGAGAGTATATATTTAAATCAATAAGCAAATGAAATTTAAGTGAAGTGTAAAAAGAAAAAAATCTTTCTTTGAGGAGTTTAACATTCTAAATTTGAGAAGTTTCTTTTTTAATGCTCGCTGCTTCTATTGGGTTTTTTTTTTTCTCAGATCATGTATGGACTGAAGTTTATTCTATATCACAGCAAAGATGGCTTCATTGCGACTCTTGTGAAAATGTCTGCGATAAACCCCTTTTGTATGAGATTGGATGGGGGAAAAAATTGTCATATATCATTGCCTTTTCTAAAGAGGAGGTAGGTGAACAATGCTTACTGAATTAAACAGACTTCCAGTAGCTATAGCTATAGTACTGGTTCTGATAAAGTAGTCATATACCTGCAGAGCAAGGAGGATATCGTTTCTTCATTGGAATAATTCTAATCTTAGCATACTTGAAATTTAGTCTATTTTGTCTCTATAATGCTGTATAAGGTATTTTGTTTCATAATTTGTGTTTTACAGGTTGTTGATGTCACCTGGCGTTACTCTTGTAAACATGAAGAATTGCTTTCTAGAAGGACACAAGTCAGAGAAACTGTGTTACGAGAAACAATCAATAATCTTAACAAAATTGTATGTAGTTTTAACTAATCTGTTAAATTTACAGAAAAAATGAATTCAAACATGTCTTGAATCAAAGATTGAAAATGTAACCTGTAGCTGTTCAGTTAATTGAGAGGAGATAACAGACTTATCACTCTAGATATATGTGCTATTTCTGAATGAAAAATTAGTTGCATGTAAATTACAATCGATGGCAAGAAAAAAATTACACACCTCCCCATATAAGTGATAAACTGCTGCATAATTGAATATAGCACTCTTTGAAAAAAGTAAGAGGACCACATTGACTTGTAGCCTGTCGTGGCATACATTCTCCGTTACAAATTTTATTTCACAGAGTCATATTTTTATCTCTTTTCCTGCAAGTCCTTATCAAGGGCCTTGATTTTTCTCATGTAAATTTCCTGGATTTTTAGATTAGATTAGATTAGATTTATTGGATTTTTATACCGCCCTTCTCCCGAAGGACTCAGGGCGGTTCACAGCCAAAATAAAACAACAATAATATACACAATAAAACAATAGTTAAAAAACTTATTAGATATAAGGCCAAAATTAAAACCATTTAAAACCGTAAAAACCCCATAAAATTTATGTCAAATATTAAAAACTATTAAAATTTCTATGCCAGTCCTGCGCGAATAAATAGGTAAGTCTTCAACTCGCGACGGAAGGTCCGAAGGTCAAGCAGTTGACGAAGTCCTGGGGGGAGTTCATTCCAGAGGGTGGGAGCCCCCACAGAGAAGGCCCTTCCCCTGGGGGCCACCAGCCGACATTGCTTGGCGGACGGCACCCTGAGGAGTCCCTCTCTCTGCGAGCACACGAGTTGGTGGGAGGCATTTGGTAGCAGTAGGCGGTCCCATAAGTACCCCGGCCCTAAGCCATGGAGCGCTTTAAAGGTAGTAACCAAGACCTTGAAGTGCACCCGAAAGACCACAGGTTGCCAGTGCAGCCTGCGCAGGAGTGGTGTTACATGGGAGCCACAAGCGGCTCCCTCTATCACCCACGCAGCTGCATTCTGAACCAACTGGAGCCTCCGGGTGCTCTTCAAGGGGAGCCCCATGTAGAGAGCATTGCAGTAATCCAAGCGAGAGGTAACAAGAGCATGAGTGACCGTGCATAGGGCATCCCGGTCAAGGAAGGGGCGCAACTGGTGAATCAGTTTTTAAAGCTCTCCTGCCCCTGTGAAATTTTAGTTGGAGAAAGATACCTACTTAGCAGATTCTATTTGCCTATATGTGTTTCAGATTTATCCAATTTTGGCAGATATTGCAATTTTGGATTTATTTATATCTCTTTAAATCTCACTGGAGTCTGTGGTGTTTTCTGAAGATAATGGCTATTCTCTTTATTTCAAAGAATTGTCAGTAAAAAAAAAATTAGAGATAGCTTTCATGAAAATAACAATAGCAATAACCTATAGACTTATATACTGCTTCACAGTACTTTACAGCCCTTTCTAAGCAATTTGCAGAGTCAACATATTGCTCCCAACAACCTGGGTCCTCATAATAACTATTTCCTCCTCTCTGAAATGTTCAGTTATTAAACTTATGACAAATACTCTGTGTGTAGATAGAAGGCTCATGTGATTTAAATGATTCATCAATGATCTAATTTAGTACAGACTTTTCTGTTACAACTGAAATTGTGTAATGCTTAATAGGACAAAACACATGTCTTTAAGAATTCAAACTTTTTAACCAAACTTATCAAATATTGTCTTATTCACAACATTAATTCTTATATTCCAAGGACACACAGTCATATAGGTAATGATAGACTTAGGACAATTTGTTCAGTAATCATTCAAAGTTGCGGTGGTGCTGAACAAAGCGTCTGATGTTATCGCTGTTGCAGTGCCCTTGGTCACATGATCAAAATTTGGCACTTGGCACTTCAGGTTCTTCCCATCTACGCTTTTTCAGATCCGTGCACTTCAAGGCCCCTACTCCCTTAGCTAATCTTTGCTCTCTGCTTGCTCCCACTGCTAACTAAGCATGCCCTATGAGACATAGTTGCTCACCGCACAACGTTTTGCATGGCAATTTTCCCACAAGACCTGGTGAAGAAGGCGTCATGTGGTTAACAGCTGCTTCATGAAGAACCTTAATGAAGGCCAACTGGGATAGCGGAATGCAGGATATCTTGATGCCTTGGGATATAGAGCAACTAAAAGGGCAGAAATACAGGGAATAGGCAATTGTGGAGAGTTAACGGGGAGGCAGTCCCTGAGTTGGAGGAAACAAGACTGGAATGGCTTAGTTTGGCGAGGGTCCTTAACTAACTGTGAAATTTGCTTAACGATGGCATCGGTGAATGTCATGATTGCCATTCCTAAGACGTGCGGTCACGTGACACCACACTTTACAGCCACATCAGTCAATGACAGAAATTCAAGTCCCAATTGTAATTGTACAGAATAACGTTTTTGATCCATCCAACAACTTTTTAAATGTTTTTTTTTTCTTTTTAAAAAAGTTTTTTATTAGTAATTCAAATTAAAAACAATGGGCATGGTTTAACGCTTCTGATTTTAAATATTGTCGTCAAATTTAAGCTAATAAATGATATACTTCTTTATCTTTGTACAAATTTACATTACTTCTTAGATGTCAAGTATGTAGGTTAATTCCTCCTAAACAGCTACATCCATACTCAATATAATCATATCTCACATACAAGTTTAACATACATTGACATATCTATTTCTAGACATTCACTTTTTTTTTCTTCATTACAGTACAGAACAAATCTCACCAGAGAATTAAATTTTCAAATATCATAAATCCAATTTAATGTTAAAACTTTTTAAAACAATTAGATGTAATGGACTTTTGTGCTTTATAACCCCAACCATAACACTTATTCAGAAATACTGTAAATCCTTTATAATTCAATGGGAACTTACTTTTTAAATAGACATGCATAGAAATTCATCAGTACAGGTAGTCCTCAAGTTATGAATGTAATGGAGCCTGCATATTACATTTGTAACCAAGGATTTGTGGAAGTGAATTACATAACTTGACTGTGATCACTCCCTGCTTATCATCCATGCATTTGCTAATTGAATGTGTGGGTCATTAAGTGCATATGAGGTATCTCAGGGTGGGGAAGGCCATAGGGGCCTAGTGATGGAACAGACCACCCGCTTCAGACCACCCAGGGGTTCTCCTGAACCCCTGGGATACGTCACGCTTCCGTGGGTCTCCATAATTGTTCCCTTCATCCTGCTGTGCCAGGTTACTCACCTTGTGAAGATCTGTCTCCAGAAACTCCCATGGTTTCTTTGGCTGCTGGCAGACTTGGCATGAAGACTTGGGGGCAGCAAAATCCCTTGCTTTGAGCCTCCTATCGACTAGTGCTGAGACTGGGATGGTGCAAAAGGTGTTATGGAAGGCTTGAAGCAAGGGACTTCTCTGCCCCAGAGTCTCATTGTCTTGCTTCAAGCCTTCCATAGGCTTGTAAATGCTCTTTGCACTGAGACTGGAATGGTGTGAAAGGCATTTGCAAGCTGATGGGAGGCTTGAAGCAAGGTGATTTCGCTGCCTCAAAGTTGACTTGTCGACTTGCAAGTGCTGTTCGGCTGGATCTGGTACAGGCCTCAATTTGCAGGGAACAGAGGCCTAAATTACTTTAGTGTTAAGATCACGTGAAATCAGTAGCACAAGATTTCATGCTTCTGATGTCTTACTACAGTACTTAGGCCTCTGTACTCTACAATCCGAGGCCTGCACAAGATCCGGGGCAAAAGGCTTTGCAAAAGCTACTGATCTCATGTGATCTGTCACTATTTAGGTCTCTGTTTTCTGCAAATGCACCAAAACTGGCAAAGGAACTGATAGCTTGCTAGATCGTCACAAGGTAAATCCTGGCAGGGTGGGGTGAGGGAATAGGCAGGGTGACTGTTGCAGTGCCTCTGCCATCGTTCATAAGTGTGAATGATGGCTGTGGTGCTGTAACTTTGGGACTGGGTCATAAATACTGGGGGGTTGATAGGTCATAACTTTTAACGGTCACTAAGTGAACTGACGTAATTTGGGGATTACCTGTAATCCTGCTTGCAAAAGAATTAACTTAAAATCACAATTTGGACTGGGATTTCACTTAAAGTTGTTTCAGTCATATGTGGAGGCACTGTATGACCGGATTCAATTTTACAACTGTCTTTATAACAGTTCTTAAGTGAGGCAGTGCAGTCATTAAAAAAATCATGTAGTGATTAAGCAAATTACAGATTTGTTATGTAACTCCATTCTCCCAAGGGGCATTTTTGTCTGGAAATACATAACAGAAAATAGCCCAAAATGTTCCAAATGGCAGTCACATGACCATGGGATACTGCAACTGGTGTCAATGCAAGCAGGTTGTCAAGTGCCTGCAGGGAGGCGGGCAGGGAGAAGGTTGGTGGCAATCATAACTTCAAGGATAGATCATAAGTAGCTTTTTTAAGTAGCTGTAACTGAACAGTCTTCAAATTGTATTTATTATTAATAAATAAATATATTATTATTATATTATTATTAATAATAATAATATATAATATTATATTTAATAATAATTAAATATATATTATTAATATTATTAATAATATATTAATATTA
This sequence comes from Ahaetulla prasina, assembly GCF_028640845.1. Classification (NCBI taxonomy): domain Eukaryota; kingdom Metazoa; phylum Chordata; class Lepidosauria; order Squamata; family Colubridae; genus Ahaetulla; species Ahaetulla prasina. The sequence goes on from NC_080542.1 coordinate 95,793,417, forward strand.
ATAAATATAATTAATTTATAAATACATTTATTTATTATTTAAATTTAAATTATTTATTATTTAAATTTCAGTCATATGTTGACAACTACACCTTTAAATGAAACTGTCAGTTTATCTGACTTTACATTACAGCATGATTTAAACCACTGTTAAAATTTTCCCCACTTTTTTTATCTTCCTATTTAACTTTGCTTTAATATTAATGCTAATTAAAATTAATTTTGTTATATCTTGTGTGTGAATAATTCAATAGATATAAATTTAATAAATAAATGTCATACAAATTGCAGCTGATATCTAAGATTATGTAAAATAACTAATTGCAGCTGATATCTAAGATTATGTAAAATAAATTATCATACATTATTTTTATATTATGATTTATTACAATGAAATTCAGATTCTAATCCTCAGTTTCCTGATAATATTTGCCTCTTGAGTACATAGGTATAAATTTCTGGTGTAATTTTATTGTCATTGATTCTAGAGGCAGGAAATATTGAGTGAGGGAAGAAAACACGAGCTCTTACAGAGACTCATCGTAGAGCTTGTTGAGTTTATTTCTCCAAAAACACCAAAGCCAGGAGAACTTGGTGGAAGAGTGTCTGGATCATTGGCTTGGAGAGTTGCCAGAGATGAAATTGCTTTAGAGGTATTTATAGCATCGAGTAGCAATTTTTAGAATTTTTAGCATAAGCCTAATTGTCACTTGTTGGTTTGGTGTGTATTCAAAGAAAAATATGCTTATATTTTGTTGGTTTTATTTAGTAACTAAAGGTTTGTCCTATTTATTTCAGACCAAAATTGTAATTCAGTTTTTTTTATTTGTTTTAGTCTCATCTAGAGTAAATTAGAATCAAAATTTCAACAGCAAATAGATCCTACTTGAACAAAGAAAAACAGACTTATTTTATTCTTTGATTGGATTCAACTTCCTATTAATGGAACAGTAAAATTTCAAGCAACTAAAATACAAAGCATTTTAAAAATAATATTAATTAGTATTAATAGTATTAATGTAAGTACTGTAAGTACAATCATGCTTTTAGGCATGTTAGCAAAGTGTGTGCTTCATCTGTTAATATCAACTAACTTAAACCTCATTTCCCAAATTAATATGCAAATCTAAATGTATTTGCCTTTCTGTTTTTACATTTTTAAAAATTTTGTAATGTACCAATCTAGTAAAAAAAACAAAAAACCCTTCTACCTGAGAAAGCCATACAGAATTTATTCCTTCTTCTGCTTCTCCATTTTGGCTTTCTTTTTGTATAATAAATAATAACATGATATAACATCTCATGTGTGGTTCATCTGAGGTTGCATTTACTTACTTTTAAGTACTGCCAAGTACTAGATGATTTTTACTGTATCCTGATACATAAAACCAAGAGGATGTACTTTCTTTTCGCATGACTGTATATTATATAAAATGTTTGTATCAGATACATATTATTTATTAGTGATGTTTCTAAAATGACAAGAAATTAACTTCAGTTTTGGGTTTGATTATTTAGACTAAAGAAGTAGTATTTATTCCAACTGTAAAAGAGAAAGCCTCCAAGCTTTTTCACCTCAACTATAATATAGTGGAAGATTGTTACACGCGGATATCAAATAATAATGAAAAAATAAATGGTTGGGAGAATGGTGTTTGGAAAGTGAACTCTTTATGGAGAAAGATTGAATCAGATTGGAAAATGGTAAGTAGAAAAAAACGTTATTCTAAAATAGGGCTGCACATGACTCCTATTTAAAAGGAAAAGGTGCTTGGCATGTGCATGCAGGGATGCTCATGTGACAGCAGTTGGCAACTCCTTAGAACAGTTGAATCTTTTCTGGGTATCTATTGGATATCTTCTGCAGCTGCAGTAAGACTTTACTAAATAAACATTTGTTTTGACAAGTTGTTGATAAGGATGCTCCAAAGCACTTTTATGTCTTCAAGTCCAAAGCACTGTATGCCTTAATGTAAAACATTTCTTTATCAATATAGCTTCCATGACTTTACTCTGAAAGAACTGGTATAACTATTACTCCTGTTAGAAGTTTGGCTACCTAGAGTATTATTTATTTAATTCTAGAGTGAGGATATTTATCTTACATCTATATTATTCAACATAAGAACTATGCAAAATTTTCTTACACTAAATTTTACTTAATCATGAGCAAAGAATAAAGCACATCAGTCTTTATACATTTAAGATTCGACCTGTTTTCAGTTTTGTGAAGAAATTAAATAGTTGACATATCCAAATACAACATAAAAAGAGGACTGGTAGATTAAACATGAATCAAGTATTTTCAATAGTCACCATAAGTACCAGTTGCAAAAGATAATTGAAATGGACAGCCTGACATTCTAACATTTGTCTGTATATATACACTCCATTCAGTTTAGAAAGTGATACAGGTAGTCCTTGTTAGTGACTGCGTAATTCAGCAACTGTTTGAAGTTGTGACAATACTGAAAAAAACTTTATAAGCAGTGCTATCATTTATAACCCTTGCAACATTCCTCAGACATGTGATCGCTATTACATGATAGCAATGTAATAACTACAGTCAATAGATGTTGTTTTAAACTTGACCTTCCTCACAGAGTAGAGAAAATGGAAAGGAAAGGATTACTTATTTTCTTTTGGGCCCAAAATAAGCACTCAGGCTTTTTTTTTTTTATCACAAGGCTTGGCCTGGCTGTACGTCCTGCCTCCCCATGCTTATACAAGAGGCGATGACGGTGCAGAGGCCGACTACAGCAGGAGAGAGAGAGGCAGGCATTGGCCTGCGTGCCTTGGATCAGCTGCAGGCCCCCATGGAGAGCATGTCTGGTGCCATCGCCATGAGGTGGGGTGAGAGACTGAGAGAACAATCTGATCAAACCTCTGGGTCTGTGTGTGAGTGTGAAAGAGAGAGAGATCACACTGCTGCCAGCCCTGGTATATCTCTCTGAGGTTGGATCGGATCTCTCTCTCTCTCTCCATCTCTCTCTCTCTCTCTCTCTCTCTCTCTCTCTCACACACACACACACACACACACACACACACGTTGGATTGCGTTCTCTCTCTCGCTTTCCGGCCCTCCCTTTCTCTCTCCCTCTGGTGGTGATGGGCTTCAGTGCCTGACCGATGGGATGCTTCTCACTCAGCCGCTCTCCCTCTTTCTTCTCCTGCGTCTGCTCTTCCTTCAGACAAAAGCTGCGCTTTTCATCTGTGGGCAGCACAGTGCTCAGTATTTACAATGGCGGGGCTTGGGGGATGGTCAATCCCCATTTGTGGTGGAATGTAATTTCCCCCCCAACCAGACCAGACCAGTCTGGTGGGGGTGGGATGGAAAACTAAGTGATGCTGAAAGTGTGGTGTTCAAGCTCTTCAGCTGCCCCGCACTGGCTTACCAGTGCGGGGCAGGGATGTTGATAGCCCTGCAGCCAGGCCATCAACATCTTAACAACTGCCTCCTCTTGCAGCGGCTCCAGCAGCCCCATCTAGGACCTCATATGCATTGCTCAGCCTCCTCTGTTGAGGCAGCAAGCAAGGAGAAATGGTCCAGCAGCTACACTGGCTCCTTGACAGGTTTCTGAAGCTGCTGCTGGGAAGCCAGGCAGTTGTCAGGATGTTAATGGCCTGGCTGCGAGACCTCAGGTAAGCCAGTACGGGGTGGTGGTGGTATCTCTGCACCCCCCTGCCTCGTTTCATCCTCCACCCCCATCACCTCATTTCGTCCTCCACTCCTACCATCCCTGCCCTAGCTTGATTTTTACAGCTGTGCCTCACCCTATCTTGTTCAACCAGGTGGTGTGCATAGCTTAACTAGGCCTTATTTTGGGGGTAAGGCTTATTTTAAGTGCAGGCATGAAAATCTAGCTAGGCTTGTTTTCAGGGTAGGTTGTATTTTCAGGGAAACACGGTAGCAAGTAAACAGGCACATAATGGGGAATATATGGGGCTATCTGTGTAGCATGTTAGTGACAGCTAGTCCATCCCATTTGATGTGTATTTCCCATTGTATACCTGTTTATTGTCTTGTAATCTCTCCCTGCTCAATGCAAAATACAGATATGAATTTACTTATTGCAAATGCTTATCTCAACATCAGGATGAGGATTCCCAAGTGTGGAGAAGTGGTAGTAGATCCAAAAAAGACAGAAAATGTGTTTTCAGCATTCTAAAGAGAAGGGGGAATGAGAAAAAGAAATCATAGGGAGATTATGTGATTTCCCTCTTAATGACAACTTGACTTAGCAACAGACCTTCTAGTCCCAACTGTAGCTAATAAGTAAGGATTACCACATCTGGTACAGAGACCTTTGATCAACTGTGCTACATCTAGTTCAGCTGTGCAGCTCCAGATATGTAAGATTCTTATTTAAAGTTGATAGAAGCAAACCCTATTTTCAAAGCAAGGGACTAAACCAGTGGTAGTCAACCTGGTCCCTACCGCCTACTAGTGAGCGTTTCAGCTTTCATGGTGGGCAGTAGGGGTTTTGTCCGATACTGAATTATTTTCCTTTTTTTTAATTTAATTGACTTTTTTAAAAAAAATTCATAGCATTATTTAAAAACATTTTCATTAGGTTTTCATAAAATTCCCTGTGAAAATTTAAATTTCTGAAAATATACTATTTGTATCGCCCACGCGTAAGTTTAGTTCACGTTACGTAAGTGAAGCTAAATGGCGCGACAGTGCGACCACAAACAAAAGAGCCTCGTCCCAGAATAGCTCGCGCATCTCCTCCCACACCACCCAGCTGTAACAGACAAGCAGAGCTGGTAGCCGGCGCCCCCCTCCAAAAAAAACCCCCAATCTACGATGCGCAAGAGGCATGCACAGATGACGATACACGGCGCATTACTGTGGAACTGGTGGGCGGTTAGAAAATTCTACTACTAACAGAGATACAAAAGTGGGCAGTAGGTATAAAAAGGTTGACTATCCCTGGACTAAACTATCACCTTTTGATAGTTTGAAATTGAATATATTTTGGCACATATCTGCCTCATTGCTGTATGTCAGAATCAGATAGGTTTTTAATATCTGTAATTTTATTTTCTTACGTAAAATATTATTTGGTAAAGCACAAAACCTTTAAATAGTCTATAAAACTATCTGCATGTGAATTTTATTGTAAAACCATAAGAAAACATGTGAATTCTACTAAGTTATATATAGAATTCTTTTTAGAAGTTATTTTTAATAGGATGAATGCTCAGCATGTATTAGGAAATAAACTGCAGATAACTTAGTAGTCTATATGACTAAATATACTAAGGTTTGCACTTTTAAGAAGCAACTAATATTTCACTGGTATCACTGAAACAATTATGCAGTAAGTTGAGTGTAATATCACAATATTAATGTGATATTGAGTGCAAATAGGTGGCATGTGCAAATAGGTGGCAATATAATCTAATAAATAAATAAGTATTGCAATTCAGTGGTTAATATTCACACTTTTTGTCAATCTAACTAGGTTTATTTAGCTCGAAAGGAAGGCTTCTCATCTGGCTACATCTGTTGGAAGTTTGAATGTGGTTCTGTTGGTCTGAAAATAGACAACATTTCAGTTAGAACAACCAACCAAACATTTGAGAGTGGAAGAGTAAAGTGGACACTGCACTCTGGAAGCATTACAGTTGATGTTAATGGAGGTATATATAATATTTAATAACTATATACAGCCAGCGCAAAAATATTAAAAATATTATATTAAAAATTAAGATTTTGATGGTAATATAGTGTATCCAATGCTAACAATACATCATGTTTATCAATTTTTAGTAAAACACAAAACAAGTAAAACACAAACAAATGTGTCTTTTTTCAGAATGGTATGAGAAGAATTAAGCTAACAAATCAGAGACTAAAACTTCAAATTTTTGTGGTTTATATTGCAACTCTTAACAATATTATTTAGAATGTATCACTAGTTGTGAATCTGATTCCAACCTATAGCTGGATTCTCATATATTTCATAAATATTTGAATATAGTGGAATTTAATTCTATAACCAAAGGATTGTGTTGCTATCCTGAGAGTTACATGTTACAAATAAATGTAAATAATTCTGCATTTGTTTGAAATATATTTGTCTCAAAAATTATTATTTAGTCAGCATTGGTAGTCCTTGACTCACAATAATAATGGAACCTGCCCATTATGGTCAAAAGTTGGAATTGCCTCATTAATGACCCTCATCCCAGCTCTGCGGATGTAATCATAAAATGTATGCATGGGTTGTTAAGCAGAGCACAGGTGCCATGGGTATTCTGGGAGATCTAGTGCAGGCCCTGCCTGAAACTTCCCAACGCCGCCACCACTCCCTGAACACCTGTGCTCTACTTTTTCCCCTCAGGATCTCACATGCTCCTCCCCAAATCTGTCACCTATTGCTTACCCATTGCTCACTTACCTTTTATCATAGCTCTCCATTTGCACATTCCATAGATCACATTAACAATGAGAACAAGCTGCCCCATCTTTGGCATCCCTAGACTGTGGCCCAAAATCAAGTGCTATTTTAGAGTGCTTTAAAATGTTGCTCACTTCTAGAATAGAGGAATGTGTCCTAAAAAATAAAGCAGCTTGTTTTTCTTCACTAGTGCTTCTTAGTTGTATGCACATCACACAACAACCTTTGAGTGAGAAGCATTGGAGGACAACGCTGGACGTTGTTACCTTTGCTGGTTCTGCTGCTGTCTTTTGTCCTGGGAATGACAGTGGTGGAACTGACAAAGGCAACTGCACATATCTCTTCTTTGCCAACGCTTCTTGCTTGCTCACATGCCTGCTGTGCAATTGTCTGTCTGTCTGTCTAATGAGAAGCATTGGGAAAAGATTACAAAGGGATAAAAAAATAGGCTACATGCTGCGAAAATGGAAATAAAGATAGGAGAACTTTGTCCCAATGTCGCTTTCCTGCAGGTTCTAGCCTCTCATGCCCAAATAAAAATGAAAGAATTTGACCAAAAAAGTTGACTTTCCCAGAGCTTCTAGCATGCCGAGTCTAGAAAGAAAGGCATTGCAGAAGAGAGGCTGTTCCATTCCTAGGCCATGCTGCTGAGCTGCATTGCTAGATAGCCTCTCTGGCCTGCTCCAAAAAGGGTGCTTGCTCTGGATCAGGTGGCTTAGGGATGGAACACTGTTGTTCTTCCCCAGTGCAATCTGTGGAGATTCCAGAAGGAAATCTATTATAAAAGATAAGTGAGCAATTTGTGATGGAACTGAGCAAGTGTGTAAGAAACCCAGAAGCAGGTCTAGTCCTTGTGGGCACCCAGTGGGTGAGATAAGAGCGAAAAAGGTGTAGGGTGCTGCAGAATCTCTGTGGTCATAAGAATAGCAAAATGCTACTCTATACAGGTAGTCCTTGACTTATACCAGTTCATTTAATGACCATTCAAAGTTATGATGACACTGAAAAACGTGATTTACAACTGTTTTTCACACAACCACTCCAGTATCCCCCTGGTCATGTGACCAAAATTCACTCATATTTGGCAATTGACTCATATTTATGTTTGCAGTCTCCTGGGGGTGGGGTCGCATGGTCACCTTTTGTGGCTCTACAAAATCAATCAGGAAGCCAATTCACTTAACAACCATGTTACTAATTTAACAACTGTAGTGATTCATTTAACAAGTATTTCCAAGTACAGATAATCCCTGAGGTACGACAGTTCAGTTAGTGACCATTTGAAGTTATGGTCTAGCCCCACTCAAATACTTACAACCTCGTCTTGAAGTTACAAATGTTGCAGCACCACAGCCGTCATTTACACTTACAAACGATGGCAGAGGCATTGCAATATTTACTCTGCCTATCCCCCACCCCTCCGCTGGGTCTCCACAGCCATTGAGTCTGTGGAGATTCACTTGTGATGATCTAGCAAGCCATCAGTTCCTTTGCCTGCTTTTGTGCATTTGCAGAAAACAGGTCTAAAGTAGTGAGAGATTATTTGCTCTGATTTCACTACTGATTTTGCGTGATCTTGTATTCACTTCTCTGTGAACTGAGGCCTATACCAGATCCAGCTGAAGAGCACTTGTAAACCGATGAGACTTTGGGGCAATGAAATCAAAGCCTCGAAGTCTCCCATTGGCTTGCAAACCTTTTCACACTGAGACTGCATGCGGATAAAGAAATTGTGGCAGATAGGAGACAGATCTCCAAAAGCTATGTGATCCGGCGCAGAAGGATGGGGGAGAGAGTAATTGTGGGGAGCCCAGGGAATGGAACATGAAGTATCCCAGGGGGTCGGGACAGGCCTTGGGTGGTCTGAAGCAGGTGGCCTACAGCCCCCATGGATTTTCCCACCCTGAGATACCTCATGTGCACTTAATGACTTGCAAATTAGATTAGCAAATGCATAGGCCAAAGCATGGAGTGATTGCGGTCAAGTTATGCAATTCACTCCTACGAACCCTTGGGTTACGAATGTAATTGGCAAGCTCCATTATATTCGTAACTCGACGACTACCTGTAGTGCCTGTAAAAGAGAATTTCTTTCTCTGAACTTTCTTTGACCCTCTTCTCCCCATTTGAAACCTTTCTCTTTAATTAATTGTACAAAAACTTAGAAATTGCTAGGGACATTCTGTAACATTTTTCTGGTTTTCATGAATTTTTTCCTCAAATCTTTTTTATTAATGTCCATTAGTGCAACTTGATCCTCTTTAAGGATGTATGTTTTGCATTTTCTAAGTTACTTCCTGCTATGGAGACTATGGCAACTAGTTAAACTCATTTTCTGAAACAGTATTACCATACACATGTCAGTTTCCAAATACGAATAATGTACATCAGATGTAATATATGTACTACAGAGTCAAAAAAAGAATGTAGAAAAGAGAATGCACAAGCCTTTTTAAATACATGAGAAGATAGTAAACTGATATGTATTCTCTTGCCTGTTCTACGTAAGCAAATTCTGAAAATGATTTAAACAATTACTATTGTATAATAAATAATTTACAGAGCTTATCAATGTGTGTGTCTCTCTGTGTGTGTAATTACAATTCTTTTAACAGGCTTTTTTTGTTTCCATTTCATAGATAAAAGACTTCGTTTTTATCCTGATATTTCCAATACAACAAATGTTATGTTAGAAGCTGAACTAAGTGGCGGAGATGGCAATATTGCATGGCAACATGCACAGCTATTTAGACAAAGTTTAAAAGAGATTGAAGATTGTTTCGAGATAATTATAACATTGACTGAATTCTGAATATTAAATATTCTGATGAAACAACAACTTCCATGCAAAATATTTTAGAAGTAAATGAATAGAATAAAAAACACCTCAAGATTCATATTTTATTACTGTTGAAAACAATCTAAAAACACTAATGTGAAATGCAGTAAAATTCTATATTACTTTTGTTTTCTTGAAAATAATGAAAAAAATATATCACGGAAAAAGGATATGATTTTTTTTTATTAATTTGGAAAGCAATTCTCTGAATACCTATACAGAGGGAAACAGTTGAGTTAGATGCTAAATAATCATGCATGGCATCTCCTGCATATTCTTTCAGTTTTAAAATACAGGTTAAATTTTTTTAATCTATAAAAGAAGTTTTTTAAAAAATTGAATGAAGATTTTAGTGTCTTAAATCTGGGTTCTGGAATGTCATTTTTTAAAAAACACTTGTGTCATATTTTAATATTTTTGTTTACCTGTAATTTTATAGTAGACAATCTATTGCATTCACAATATTAAAGTAAACTAATAGAAGTATAGTACTACTGCTTCTTGTAATTTTTAATTTACTTAAACTTTAGTTTTTAAAAATGAAATTTTGATAAAAGATAATTTTGATGATTTCTAATTATTCCAAATTTGGTATAGATTCTGATAGAGAAAAATATTAAATACATTAATTATGTTCCTAAAATTTGGACTATTCTAATATAAAGATATACATTACTTAAAAGTGTAGAGCTTTGATAAACTATCTAATTTGAATTAGCATGTTATAATGTATAAATTTGGATTGACTCACATTTTTATATAAAATTGCTTCTTTGCTACAGTTATTCAAGACCATCTTATGTTAGTTTATGCAAGAGAATCAATCTTCAACCTGTTCCAGCCACCAAATATTTGTTTATTTAATTCTTTTGCACCACCTGACTCTTAGTAAATGGTACTGAGTGAGATAAATATAAACTGTAAAACTACAAACAAAAACAAACCTAAGATCTATCTTTATTTCATCTATTGTTTCTTCTCCTGCTGTCTGATGCTTTGGAAATATGTTGATCCCCTCTTTATGGCCTCTTCAAATACTGGAATGCTGCTATCATGTCCTTCTTTTCTCTAGACAGGCTATACCCAATTCCTGTAACTGTTCTTCATATGTTTTTGTCTCCAGGCTCTTAATCATCTTAAGTTGCCCTTCTTTGCATTTTTTTTATGTCTCAACATCTTTTTTGTAATGTGGTGACCAAAACTGGATGCAGTATTTGAGGTGTGGCCTTACTAAGGTTTTATAAAGTGGCATTAATACTTCACATGATTTTGATTCTGTGCCTCTGTTGATACAACCAAGGATTGTATGAACTGATGCACACCTGCTGTTTCATGTTTTAAGTGATCGACTAAGTGTAAAATCTTGCTTTTCTCCACATTAAATTTCATTTTATTGGTTAGGGCTCAGTGTTCAAGTTTGTCAAGATCTTTTTGGATTCTGAGCTTGTATTAGCTATTCTTGCCAGTTTAGTGTTGTCTGCAGATTTGATGAATTCCCCTTCTATTCCCTCATCTAAGTCATTTATGAAGATATTGAAGAGTACTGGGCTTAAGACAGAACTTTGTGGTACTCCACTGCTTACTTCTCTCCATGTAGATGTAGTACCATTAAGGACTATTCATTGAGTACCAGTTACAAATCCATCTGGTGATCATGCTTTTTAGCCCACATTTTTGCAGCTTATCAAGTAGGAGATTTGGTCTACTTTGTCAAATGCCTTACTGAAGTCTAAGTATATTTATTTCTTTATTTATTACATTTGTATACCACCCTTCTCCCGAAGGACTCAGGACGGTTCATATTACCGTATGTCCATAGCATTTCGCTGATCTACTAATTTAGACACTTTGCCAAAGAATGAAATAAGATTGGTCTGACATAATCTGTTTTTAACAAACCCATGCTGGCTTTTAGTTATAACTTCATTTGTTTCTAGATGTTCACAGATCTGTTTTTTGATTCCAATATCTTCCGAGGTATTGATGTTAGGCTAATTAGTCTGCAATTTCCTGGGTCTCTTATTTTACCTTTTTTGAAGATGGGAACCACATCAGCTGTTTTCCAGTCCTCCGATAATTCCCATTTTCTAGAATTTTTGAAAGATATGGTACAATGGTTCTAGACAACATTTGCTAGCTCTTTCAGAACTCTGGGATATAATACTTCAGGTCCGGTGACTTAAATTCATCAAGATCAGATAGGTATTCTCTGATCATTTTCTTGTTTATTTTAATATTTACTTCTAATCTATCCTTTATGGTTAGGTTTTTGATATGTTTGGCTATAGTTTCTTTTTGCGAGAGCTTTCTCCCTACTGTCTATTACTTCCTTGCCATCTTCTCTTTTTAATGGACCTCCTGTTTTGACTTTTTAATTATTTATTTTTATTTATAATTTTTTTTGTTATTCTATTGCTCTGATTCCCTGTAATCTATTGTGCCTATGGTCACCAATGTGGCAACAGGATGCTTTGTCTACCATCCAGCAAGCTCCTAACTATATTTGATTTATTTTGTTTTGTAAGTGACATTCTAAATATAACCTCATTTTTGAAATTGCTCAAACTGAAATAGACCAAAATAGCTGACAACCCTAATACACTGAACAATACTGTTCCGATTATTTGATGCATTGTATTGAAAAAAACACCAATTTTCTATATAAGAGATTTAATATTCAAGGAAAAAGTTAACTAGAATCAGCTATTCTGATAGCATTTTCCTCTATGGGAAAATCGGAACTGAATCTATCGAACATCTCATAAGGATACTTTCAGAATGTATTTTGAACAATGATTTCTTCTATGACATAATTATTAACAATCCATCAAGTTTCACTGTGGAACTTTAGTATAAATAGCCTTTGCTTGCCCATCCAGGTTACTTCACCAGTTATAACAACATCACTATCCTTATGTTAATACAATACAAACTTTAGTGGGAAAATTACCCACATCTTTTTCATAGTACTATTATATACATATTATGATTTAGTCTTTAAGAAATTACAGTTGCATTAAAAGAATATGCAGGATTCCATTTGCTTATTCATTGGAATGACTGACACAATTCATAGATTTGACTGGTAAAAACAAAACCCCAGAAATTTGAACTAAATGTTTACGCCATTACACAAGGAAGCATGGAGCCAATTTAAAGGTTTCAATTTTGTTTATTTTGTCTTACAATTTAACAATAAAACCTACTAATAATATATAAGAACTATTTCTAGAATGTAGAAATATTAAGCATCAAAACTCAGTTTCAAAGCATTCTAAATCAAAGGCAAGATAAGGCCAGACTAATTCCAACTCTTCCAGTTGCTAGACAAGTCTTGCTTCAAATGCAATTAACTTGCCCATCACCTCAGGTCATTAAGGGAATGTGATGAGACATGCTCATGAATTTGTGAGAATTTGTGCTCCATTTGTGGGGTTATAGCAGCTTTGTACTATCCAACCACTCAATTCTAAGTTGCCTTGTCAAACCAGTATTCTGGTTTTCAGATCTACAAGTTCACAAAGTGCTCAGTCACAGCTAGAACTAGATTTTTACACATTCATGAAGAGGTTTCATCACATTCCCTTTTTATATTACTGTTGAAATACCTTAGCCTGCAGAACAATAGATCATTACTAAATGAGCTGCCTCTAACTAAGTCTGGATCAAATGCATGATGGTAGCTGCTGAATTTGTAATGCAGGTATTGATTCTGAATTAAGTCCTAATGAAACAAAATCATAGAATTATAGACTTGGAAGGGATCACTCAGGCCATTGGGTACAACCAACAGTTGTTTGGGAATTCAAATTAAAAAACCCATATTAGATGGCAGTTAAACTCTGAATATATTCAGTTCATTTGTTATGATCTAAGAAAATCATAAAAATACATCAAATACTGCAGCTTAAAAAATATAAAATGATTACAAGACAAGTCTGAAACAGTTAATAATGGATTTTTCTGATTAAAATCACAGTATTTTGTATTTTTATTAATTTGTTTCTTTAGAAAAGAAAACCTATTCAAGATATGGATCAAGAAAATTCCACAAAGGATTTGCCTCACCCATAATCTAAGGCAATGAAGGCTTCAATGGGCCCAAAAACAAATGCAACTCAGATCCAAATTCTCATTTGAATGAGTGTTTAAATATTTGTGTTGCATATACAAATTTATATTCTGAATTTCCTATTTTCTAGTGTTAAATAAGACAACTTCTTTATCTATTTGTTAGGGCCAGGTTATTTGAGGGATTGCCTATCCATAATTCTTTCCTATCCAGTAAGATTGGGCAGAGTTGGTTCATGTTGGGTCTTTTCAATCAAAGAATGCCATCTAGCAGGACTTGGAAGACATGCATTCTTTGTTATGGTATCTGCCATCTGATAAATATATCCACCCAGAGATCTATCGCATTTCCATGCTGATGGGGAAAAAATTAAGTCTCTTCCAGGCCTTGAATCGGATGTTTGTGGCATCCTGTTGGTGATTTTGTTGTTATTAGGGAAGTGTCTTGCATTGAACTGCCTTTTTATTGTTTTTCCATTCTTATTTTTTATGTAGGCCACCCAGAAACATTTTAAAATCAGGAAGACACTAAATCTACTGAATGGATTTTTATATATTCAGATATGAGAATATATGTAAAATAGATTATATGAACTTACCGTATATACTCGAATATAAGCCGATCCGAGTATAAGCCGAGGTCCCCAATTTTACCCCAAAAACTGGGGTAAACTGGGGACTCGAGTATAAGCCGAGGGTGGGAAATGAGGCACCTACCGGTTGGGGAAACCCTCCCTCCCTCAGCTGAGAAGGCTGGCGGCTCCCCCGCCCCGCCCTCTCACTGCACCGGCAGGGCTTCCCCGCGCTAATGCAAAAGCCCGTCCGGTAAAATGTGAAAAAAAGAAAAAGAAAAAAAACTCGAGTATAAGCCGAATATACTCGAGTATAAGCCGAGGGGCTTAAAAAAAAAAAAAAAACTCGAGTATAAGCCGAATATACTCGAGTATAAGCCGAGGGGCTTAAAAAACAAACAAACTCGAGTATAAGCCGTATAGACCCGAGTATAAGCCGAGGGGACGTTTTTCAGCACAAAAAACGTGCTGAAAAACTCGGCTTATACTCGAGTATATACGGTATTTATTTTACAGTGCCCAGCTTGCAGTACATGACTCGTTGGTTTACAATAAATAAAAATAAGATTGTCAATCATTTCAAACATAGCGATAAATATAAAACAATCATATGGCAGGTCTCTGTAATATGTCAATAAAAAAATTATTCAATTCCTGTAGTTGTCCATCTCAATCAATGACTGGGAGGCTTATAATTAAAAAATACTACAATTAAAATAAAAAAACATTTGAAAACAATAAAAAGATACTTGGCCAATTACAAATAAAGCCAGGAAACATTCAGTGTCCCAGATTGAGGAACACAACCAGAATTTTGAAGCTTTACAAAAGGACATCAGGGTTTGGACCAATCCAATCTGAGGGGAGGATATTCCAGAGCACGGACTACTGCAGAAAACCTTCAAAATATCGAATAATATTTCAATTGCCTCTTAAAAAACCCATCTCTTTTTAAAGCAGTTTTTCCTATTCTTCCTGATATAACTATTTTTTTTAAAAAAAAATTATGGCTGTGATCATGAATAAGTAAATATTTTTACATCAATCAGATTTTCTAGTAAAAAGCTTTAAAATTGCAAATGTTTGAAAATGCTCAGTAGTATTTCTTCTTTCTATATGAATCAGGTGACTTGATTTAGATTGGAATTAATTACAGGTAGTGCTCTATTTATGACTGCAATTGAGCCCAACATTTCTGTTGCTAAGCAAAGCAGTTGTGAGTTTTGCCTGAGTACTTTTTTTTTTGCCAAAAGAATCACTGCAGTTGTTTAGTGAATTGTGCATTTGTTAAGCAAATCTGATTTTTCTTCATTGACTGCCATTGTTGAAAGGCAGCTGAGAAGGTTACAAATGGAGATCATATGACACAATACGGTGCAACTGTCATAAATATTTGCCAATTGCCAAGCACCCAGTTTTTAATGTGATCTTGGGAATGTTGCAACAGCTATAAATGAAAACTTGTCAGAAGCCATTTTTTTTCCACTGCCATTATAAGTTTGGTCACTAAACAAATGGTTGTAAATCAAGGACAAGCTGTCTGTGCAATACAATAGATATACTGAAATGTAATTCAGGGGTAGGCAACTATAGTGGACATATTGTGGGCCAATACTCAGACTAGAAAGTCTAAACCTGGCACACTGGAAAGCTATGATATATAGCTATGTAATATAAGTCATGTTAATGTACCTCATTTGCAATTGCCTCTGATCACTTTGCTTTGGACAATGGTAAAGCATAAGTTCATTTGAAAAAGCAGTAGAAAAAGCCCAGGATTTAAACTCTAAATAAATATAAATAGATATAAATTTAGGTAGGGATTCATTAGGCAATTTTTCTACCTATCTGTTAAGACTGAAATGTGTTCTGTTAACTATTTACAGAATAAAGGATATTGTTTCCAAAAAGTTTGGACTTACGCCTAGAATCAGGCACATTGCCATTGACAATGCTGATAGAACTGAAGAGAATTTATCCACATAAATTATTGCCAATTTTTGTTTAGGTTATCCAGACTAGAACTCAGAATCACCCACTTCTAGCTCACTGCCTTAAACCATACTGATTTAGCTCTCATTTTAGTCTTTCTTCTTTTTAAGGACCGATTTTACATGACAGTTATCATCTTTGTATGTGCATATGCCTTCAAGTCAGTATTGACTCTTGACACCTACCCCTACCCTGCAGTTTTCTTGGCAAGATTTCAGAAGTGGTTTGCCAATGCCTGCTTTTTAGGACTAGAAAGACAGAGACAACCAACTGGTTTTGTGTGTAGGACAGGACTAGAACTAAAACTCACAGTCTTCTAGCTTTTAGCCTGTGTTCATCATTACACCAAACGTCGTAACAGCTGCTGGTCTCCAAAGAGAGATTATTCTGCTCATCTCCAAAGAAAGTAGCATTTAAAATGCTTTTAGAATCTGCATATGCTATGGAAGCTGAAGTGAATATTTAGAGGCAAAATTCAACATTGACAATTGACTATACAATCTTTAGGATTACATTCTCATTGACTATACAATCTTTAGGATTACATTCTCATCTTGCTGGTGTATTAATACTTCTAATTGTATATAATGTTAATGTGATTGGCTATATTATAAGAATATAAAACAGTAATCGTGTTCTGCAGGTAGCTAGGCCTAAAAAAGCAATATTGAGATTATACAGATAGTCCTTGACTTACAACAGTTCATTTAGTGACCGTTCACTTACAACAATACTGAAAAAATGACTTCTGACCATTTTTTATAGTTACCTTTGCAACCTCCCTATGATCACATGATTAAAATTCAGTCACTTTGCGACTGGCTCATATTATGACCATTGCTGTTTCCCAAGGTATTTTGATCCCATTTTATGACCTGATAAGAAAAGTCAATTTATCAACAGTAGTTATTAACTTAGTAACTGGAGCAAGAAAGGTGTCTCACTTAATAACAGAAAAATTTGGGCTCCATTGTGGTTGTAAGATGAGGACTACCTGTATTACAGTATTATAGATTTTATAATGAAATATGGTTAAGAAATTTCAGCTAGGAGGTAGCATCCATATTTAACAGTCCAAAAGATGAACCTCACAGGGAGTGATTCAAGATATCCCATTGAAAGGAAAGAAAGAATTGGATCATCATCTACTTATATTTACAGTACTTCTAAGTATAGTCTGCTTTACAAGTTGCTGTTTATGTTTAATTCTGGATAATGGAAAAAATGGATTGTTAAAAGCTCTGTTATAGGAAGACATATAACTGACCCCACAAAAAAGGTGCTAGACTTTGAACTAAATCATCAATGGACAAACCTTAATAGGATTCAGGTCCCTCAGGGCATTTGCCAAAACTCTATAAATGGACATAATATCTTCCCCTCAGTATCGTTGCAGACTCCCAGGTCAAACTATAGATCACCTCATGACTGGCTGTAAACTGAAGGCCTATAGTGGCCCAGTAGTAAGTGCAGTAAATGCTGCTGCACTTCAATAGCTAGATGGTCTAGGCCAGCAATGGCTAACCTTTTTGCCATCGTGTGCCAGAAGACAGGGGGAGGGGGGGTTGCATGCCCACACCCACAATTCTATGTGCCCCACCCTCACGCACATGACCCCCCCCCGCTCCTGGCATATAATGGCACAGTGGGCCTGGTAAACCCATTGGGGAGGGTGAAAATGGCCTCCCCCCCCGGAGGCCCTCTGGAGGACAGAAACAGCCCATTTGACAACTTCCGGTGGGAACAGAAGTCCCGTTTTTTGCTTTTCCCCAGGCTCCAAAGCCTTTCTAGGAGCCTGTGGAGGGCAAAAATGGCTTTTCCCATCCCCTGGAGGCCAGAAATGGCCCATTTGCCAACTTCTGGTGGGCCCAGAAGTCCTGAAAATTAGTTGGCCGGTGCGTGCATGCACATCAGAGCTGAGCTCACATGCCCACCGGTATGGCTACGCGTGCTACCTGTGGCACAGGTGCCATAAGTTCGCTATCATGGGCCTAGACATTGATATTTGAACATAGATCTTTTTAAAATTTATATTTTATTGGGTTCTACTAATCTGGTTGAAATGTTCATTTATATTGCTAGACCATGCATGATATGCCATTCCCTAAATAAATAATGTGGATTTTCACTTAATACAAATTACTACGAACAGAAAATTATTTTGAAATTTGAATAACCCAAAAATACCTGATCTTTTTATATTAGAAAATCTCTTATTTGGGCAAAACTAGCAATAAAAGTGACAGTAATTAAGCATGTAAATATTCCAGTCGGATACTTTAAAATCTGGAGAAATCAACTGATTTCTTGAGTTCGATTGTTCTACCGTATTTACCAACGTCCCATTAAACTTTAATGGTTGTTAGTCTCAAAGGTTACTAATGAAATGAGGTGAAGAGCTACAATACAAAATTTTAAGGCAGGTCTGCTATTGTAAACGTAAGTTGCGTATCCAGATCATTAATCCATTTCAAAACCCGCTGTTTCAATTTATCCTCCTTTTCTTCTGAAATTCCTCAGATAACCAAATTATATTTCCTCATCTCTTCTTCCAAGAGACAAATTCTCTTATCTTGCTGCTCATTTTTATAAAATATTTCACCAATTTGCCGATCCACTTTTACCTCATGTACATGGATCTGCTCCATTTCATCTTTAATAATTGTCATTTCCTCTCTTTGCTTTGCAAAATTTTCATTCATCTCTTGTTTCATCTTTTTCATTTCCGATGTCATTTCCAATGTCATATTATCCATGCGCTCTGATAGTCTTGCTATTTTTTCCCCAATTTTATTTAAAGCTGCAGCAAGTTGCTGCGTTTCTGAAAGTTGTTGAGTCATTTTAAAAAAACCTAAAAAATTTTCCAAACTAGTATTCCAAACCAATTTTACAGAGGGTCTTAATGAAGATCAAGGGACGGCAGTCTTTTAATTGAAGCGAAGCGGCTTATTTGCACTCAATAGCTTGTGACTCATAGTCACTCCACAAAGAAACACAATACCTCACAGCTTTTAAACAATAATCAGTGCCATTTTTTCTCCACGTCAGCAAAGGAGAAAGAAAAAAAAACCCAACTTAAACTTCAAAACAAAGTCCCTTTTTTGTTTTCTGTGATATAAACAAGCTATTAATTTCCTCTCAAAATAAAAAAAAATAAAAAAAAAATTATCCGCACAGTGAAATCCTATTGCTGCCAGTCAGTCCAACACAAAAGATCGGTTTCTCTTCAGTTAAATTCTTCTCATTAACAAATTCAGTCTTTAATATTCACTCCTTAGCCTCAGCAATAAAAAAATTTTTTTAACACAGAACACGATAGTTATAATAGGAAAGGCAAAAGACAACAATTTATTCCAAACTTATCGTGTCTGCCAGTCGGCTCGGTCACCCCCACGCTGTAAAAACTCCTTAATTCAAGCAGTTTCAGATGACCTACCAGTTTTAAATTCAGTCTGCTGTGCTATTAACACTTTCACTTCATGATTTATTAACTTTCATCCATAACGGTGCGTTCCAAACAGCATAAATCCTCATAAATCTTCATTAATAAGCCCTGTGAAGTGAAGGAAAGGTCCTTACCCCACCACGGTCATGGATATAGAAGGCAAAATGGCTCTAACAGGAATGTGCTTGTCAGGTTCGCAAATCTTGGTGACAAGCTGGAAGTTATGGCCAAGGTGAGAGAGATGGGAGATGCTTTGAAGTTTGAAGGGAAGACTATTCAAGTCTTCCCGGATATATCAAGAGAAGAAAGGGCATGGAGATTTTTTTAAAAACCAATTACAAAAGTTTTGAGAGATAATGGAATTAAATATAATTGGAGGCCACCACAACAATTGAAATTTTTTTATAAAGGAAGGATGCGTACAATTACCCCAGACATAGATGCACTATTATATTTACGGGAGCTTGGACTGATTGAGATGGAGGATTTAATGGAGATAAAGGATCAAATGCTTAAGATGGGTGGAACATACGCGGAAACATCAACCCCAGAAGAAGAAAAAGGGGCTATTGGAGGGCAAGACCCTAAAGGGTTAAAGAGGAAAGAAATATCACCTGTGTTGGTTGAACAGAAGAAAAGTCGTGAGGATACAGTAGGAGAAGAAGCAGACAAGAGTCTTGGAAAATACGAAGCCGAATGCGGGAGAGAACCATCACTATCTTTTTTCTTGAGTGATGAATTTAAATAGATAGCCCGAAAGAAGTGGCCCGGACATTGGCACATCCCCTCTCCCCCATTCTCTTTATAGAGGCGAAACCGATGAGGATGTGGGGGAAGAAGATTGTTTGTATTTTATTGTTTGTCTTGTTTTTTGATTTTTTTTGGTTTTCTTATCGTTTTTTATATGTTAAATGTTGGTTATATGGGAGTTTAATGTTGGGTTGTGGGCACAGAAAGGAAGATGCGGGGATAGGATTGAAAAATTTATATTTTAAATGGGAGTCATAAAAATAATGTCATGGAATGTGAAGGGTACAGGAATCAGATTAAAGAAGAAGATTGGAATTTAAGATTAAAAGAGATTTACCAGATATTTTATTTTTACAAGAAACCCATCAGAAATCTGAAGATTCAAATAGAATGTATATAAAAGGTATGCAAATATATGAAAAAGCATTTGGAACTTCAAAAGCCAGAGGAGTTGCAACACTGATATCAGATAGGGTGTATTTTGAAAAACATCAGGTAATTTTGGATGAAGATGGAAGATATGTAATAATTGTTGGAAATCTTAATGAGGAAAAAGTGACACTTGTTAATTTATATTTACCGAATGAAAAACAAAGAGAATTTCTTGAAAAAATAACAAAAATTTTGGAGAAAGAAAGTGTAGGGAAAGTAATTGTGGCTGGGGATTTTAATTTAATCAGAGATAAAATAGACAGAACTAATCCCACCCGCTGTGGAGGAGCAAATAAAATGGGGATTTTAAATACGTGGATGCTTCGAAACGGCGTGGTGGATGTGTGGAGAGAGGTCAAAGGAATTGAAAGAGTATATACTTTTTTCTCTAAGATATATAATACATATTCTAGAATTGATTATATTTTTCTTTCTAAAGATTTGTTGAATAATGTGGATAAGGTAGATGTGGGAATTTTTAAAGATTCTGATCATGCAGAAGTTATGGTGGATTTAGATTTTAATTTTGAGAAAAAAAGAAGCTATTGGAGATATGAGGAGAAACTATAAAAATGAAAAGGATAAAAAATGGATACTTAAAAAATTGGAGGAAAGTTGGAGATTAAATGATAATGGGGAGGTTAAATTTGAAATTGTTTGGGATGCGATGAAAGCGGTGTTTAGAGGGGAGAATATTAAATTATCAAGTAGGAAATATAAAAATTATAAAATTAAAATGGAAAGAGATAAAAACCAGATTAAAGAATTGGAAAATCAATTTTTGCTTACTAAAGAAAAAAAAATTCTTCAGGAGCTTAATATGTTAAGAAATAAAATGATAGAAGAGGATACAGAGTTGGTAAAAAGAAATTTGAGATATTTAAATAGGAATTTTTTTGAATTTAGTAACAGAAATTCTAAGTTATTGGCAAAGATGGCGAAAAATAAAAGAGAGAAGAGAGAAATTGGAGCTTTGATAGATGACAGAGGTATAAGATGTTATAAAAAATTAGAGAAATGTGAAGTGGTTAGAAATTTTTTTCAGAATTTATATTCAAAGAAACCAGTTAATCGGGGAAAATTGCAAAGCTATTTAGAAAAACATGTGGTGAAAATTGATCAAACATATAAGGAATTGATGGAAGAAGATATAACACAAGATGAGATTAATGGAATTATACAAAAAATAAAATTAGGGAAAGCTCCAGGTGAGGATGGATTACCTGCTGAGTTCTATAAAGAATTTAAAGAATTAATAATACCAAGATTGCAAAAATTATTTAATGGAATATTACATGGTGGTGAAGTACCTTCGTCATGGAATAGAACGGTGATATCCCTAATTCCTAAACCAGATAAAGATTTAGAAAGGATTGAGTCCTATCGGCCCATTTCTTTAATTAATCAGGATGCAAAGATATTTACTGCTTTTATAAGTAATAGATTAAATAGATTTATAGATAGATATATAAGTTACAACCAAGTAGGTTTCGTGAAGGGTAGATACATGAGTGATATTGTTAGAAGAGTATTAAATATTATAGATGTAGCTGAACATAACGGTGATAAAATTGGTATAGTATCATTGGATATTTTTAAAGCTTTTGATTTCGTACAATGGGAAACTATTAAAGTAATTGTGGAGGCTTTAGGCTTTGGTAATAAGTTTATACATGTTATTTCAAAATTGTATCAAAAAAGCAGTGCAAAAGTGAAGGTGAATGGAATATTAACTGAAGAGATAAAATTAGAAGCAGGTACGAGACAAGGATGTCCCTTGTCCCCAACATTATTTTTATTGGCTATGGAAATTTTGACAAAAATGATAGAAAAAGATGAAGAATTAGAAGGATATAAGGGGTATAAGATAAATTTGTATGCGGATGATACTTTAATTATTTTGAAAAATGTAGAGAAAGACCTGAAAAAGATATATAAGCTTTTGAAAGAATTTGAGGAAATGACAGGTCTGAAAGTAAATTGGTCAAAGTCAGAATTATTGATGGATAGTAATGGTAATGAGTGTGAGAATATGCAAGAGCAATTTGGGATAAGGATTAAAAATACATTGAAATATTTGGGTATAGTGCTTTCACTCAAGGTTAAAGAATTGAAAAAACTTAATTATGATGTGGTGATTAATGAAATTGAGAAGAAGATAGACAAATATAAAATGTTAAAGTTGTCTTGGTTTGGTAGAATTGCAATGTGTAAGATTATTTATTATTTATTTATTTGATTTGATTTGATTTTTATACCGCCCTTCTCCCGAAGGACTCAGGGCGGTGTACAGGCATAATAAAACCGACAATACAATATACAAGTTTAAAATACGATTTAAAAAACTTATTTAAATTAGCCCAGTAATTAAAATTTACCATACTAAAAAAAACCCGTTTAAAATTAATAAAATTTAACATTAAAATCCCAATTTAAGCCAGCCCCGCGCGGATAAAAAGATGAGTCTTGAGTTCGCGACGAAATGTCCAAAGGTCAGGTATTTGGCGTAAACCCGGGGGAAGCTCGTTCCAGAGTGTGGGAGCCCCCACAGAGAAGGCCCTCTCCCTGGGGGCCGCCAGCCGACATTGTTTGGCGGACGGCACCCTGAGAAGTCCCTCTCTATGGGAGCGTACGGGTCGGTGGGAGGCGTGTGATAACAGCAGGCGGTCCCGTAAGTACCCAGGTCCTAAGCCATGGAGCGATTTAAAGGTCATAACCAGCACCTTAAAGTGCACCCGGAAGGCCACAGGCAGCCAGTGCAGTCTGCGCAGGAGCGGTGTTACAAGGGAGCTACGTGTAGCTCCCTCTATAACCCGCGCAGCTGCATTCTGGACTAACTGAAGCCTCCGAGTGCACTTCAAGGGGAGCCCCATGTAGAGAGCATTACAGTAATCCAAGCGAGAGGTAACGAGCGCATGAGTGACTGTGCATAAGGCATCCCGATCAAGGAAGGGGCGCAACTGCCGAACCAGGCGAACCTGGTGGAAGGCTATCCTGGAGACGGCCGTCAAATGGTCTTCAAACGACAGCCGATCATCCAGGAGGACACCCAAGTTGCGCACCCTATCCTTTGGGGCCAGTAACTCGCCTCCAACAGCCAGCCGCGGCTGCAGCTGACTGAATCGGGGTGCCGGCATCCACAGCCACTCCGTCTTGGACGGATTAAGCTTGAGCCTGTTTCTCCCCATCCAGACCCGTACAGCTTCCAAACACTGGGACAGCACTTCAACAACTTCATTGGGGTGGTCTGGGGTGGAAAAGTACAGCTGGGTGTCGTCAGCGTACTGCTGGTATCTCACCCCGAAACCACTGATGATCTCACCCAACGGCTTCATGTAGATGTTGAACAGCAGGGGCGAGAGAATCGACCCCTGTGGGACCCACAAGTGAGGCCCTCGCGGTCGATCTCTGCCCCGTCAACACCGTCTGCGACGGTCGGAGAGATAGGAGGAGAACCACCGATATACGGTGCCTCCCACTCCCAATCCCCAACCGGCGCAGCAGGATACCATGATCGATGGTATCGAATGCCGCTGAGAGGTCTAATAGGACCAGGGCAGAGGAATATCCCCTGTCCCTGGCCCTCCAGAGATCATCCACCAATGCGACCAAAGCTGTCTCCGTGCTGTATCCGGGTCGGAAGCCGGACTGGAACGGGTCTAGATAGACATCTTCATCCAGGTGTTGGGGCAGCTGTCGCGCCACGGCACTCTCTACAACCTTCGCAACAAAGCGAAGGTTGGAGACTGGACGATAATTACCCAAAATAGCTGGGTCCAAAGAGGGCTTCTTAAGGAGGGGTCTCACCACCGCCTCTTTCAAGGCGGCAGGGAAAACCCCGTCCAACAAAGAAGCGTTGATAATCCTCTGGAGCCAGCCTCGTGTCACCGCCTGAATGGCCAGTACCAGCCAGGAAGGGCATGGGTCCAGTAAACATGTCGTGCCGTGAAGCCTCCCCAACAACCTGTCCACGTCCTCGGGAGCCACAGGGTCAAACTCATCCCAAATGTGCTCAACAAGACGTGCCTCCTCTCCCTCGCTTGGATCACCCCAAATTCGGTCCAGACCGTCCCTCAGCTGAGCGATTTTATTGTATAGATAACCACTAAATTCCTCGGCTCGTCCCTGCAAAGGGTCATCCCGCACCTCCTGATGTAGGAGAGAGCGGGTCACCCGAAACAGGGCGGCCGGGCGGTTATCTGCCGACGCAATGAGGGTGGAGGCGTAGGAGCGCCTCGCTTCCCTCATTGCCACTAGGTAGGTCCTAGAATAGGTCCTAACTAGTGTCCGATCAGCTTCGGAGCGACTGGACCTCCAGGTGCTCTCTAGGCGTCTTCTCCGGCGTTTCATCTCCCTCAGCCCCTCGGAGAACTAAGGGGCCGGACGAGATCTACGCCGGGTCAGAGGCCGCAAAGGCGCGACACGGTCCAGGGCCCCGGCCGCGGCCCGCTCCCAGGCCACAACCAGTTCCTCAGTCGTGCCGTGGGCCAGAGAATGGGAATGGCCCAAGCTCCGTCTGGAACCTCTCAGGGTCCATCAGGCGCCTGGGACGGAACCACCGTATAGGTTCCGTCTCCCTGCGGTGGTGAATGGCAGTTCGGAAGTCTAGGCGAAGGAGAAAATGATCCGACCATGACATTGGTTCTGTTACTAAATCATCTAATACCAGATCATTTAACCACTGTCCAGAGATATAAATCAGATCCAGCATGCCTCCCCCCGTGTGCGTAGGGCCATCATTTACTCGAATCAGGTCCAAGGCCGTCATGGAAGCCTGGAACTCCCGAGCTGCCGTCGATGACAAGCCAACTGATGGCAAGTTGAAATCCCCCATGACTATAAGTCTGGGGGTCTCAACCGCCACAGCAGCCAGTACCTCCAGCAGCTCGGGCAGGGCTGTGGTCACGCAGCAAGGAGCCAGGTACGCGATCACCAAGCCCAACTGATTCCTATAGCCCCAACGCACGCAGAGGGATTCGCAGCCGGCAATCTGAGAAACAGTGGTCTCCCTCGGCTCTAGATCTTCCTTAATAACAACCGCCACCCCCCCACCCTACCTTGGACCCTCGGCTGATGAAATGCTCGGAAGCCTGGAGGGCACATCTCAACAAGGGGGACCCCCCCCTCAGGGCCCAACCAGGTCTCCGTAATGCCCATAAGGTCCGCGGACCCCCCCTGAATAAGATCACAAATCAGGGGAGCCTTATTAACCACGGACCGGGCATTACATAACATCAGCCGAAAATCCAAGCTCTGAGGATCATGGCCACCCGAGGAACGGGTAGGGACTGAGGGGCCGGAGCACGTGATCGCTCTCAAACATCGAACACGTGCTCCCACAACTCGATACGGCCCCTCCCGCACGCCATATCTGCCTCTCCCACTTACCGTACAGATCGAACAGCCCTCTAAACCTGGAACGTCCTCCCCCCTGCCTTCAGACAAGATGGCGTGATGTCGCGAACTAGCGCAGGGGCTGGATCCCTCCCCGACGGGTCTTCCCCCCCACCCGTCAAATCCCTCCCCCAAGTTGTTGCTGCCCAAGTTCAACTTTTTATTCGAGATGCTACCGCTAAATACAGAGACAGAGAAAGATATTGAAGGATATCAGAAAAAATTGGACAAATTTTGTAATGGTGGCAAAAGACCTAGATTAGTGAAGAAAATGTGGTATCAAAATCAAAAGGAAGGTGGATTAGGAATCCCCAAATTATTTAATTATTACTGTGCGTATGGTATCCGGATAGTGGTAAAAATATTTAAAGGTGAAGATAACTATTGGAGAGACTTAGAGTTAAGGGATATAGAGAAATTTGGTTCAAGGTGGTTTTTAGATAAAGCAAACTCAAAATGTGTAATTAGAAGTTATTTGTTAAAGGGATTAAGTAAAATGTGGAATAAATTTGTTAAAATTTTAATTCCGGATATAATCTTTTTGGGGGAGACAATTGGAAATTGGCCGATTAAAAATAATATAAAACGTAATGAAGTGATTAAAGAGGAAAATATAGAAATTGTTAGAGATTGGATAAAAGTTATGGAAAATGAAAGGAGGAATAAAGAAATTATTGAAAAATTAGGGTTAAGTTGGTTTGAAAAAATACAGATAGAAAAATGGACAAAAAAATTAAGGGAAAATTATTCGATAAATAGATGTGAAACTGAATTTGAATATTTAGTATCTCGGATTATGAAAGATGAAATTGGGCTAAAGGGACTCGTTAGTAGGGTTTATAAGATTATAAATTCTGATGAAAAATTACAAAGAGTGATGAGGACAAATTGGGAAAAAGATCTTAATATTGAAATACCAGAGTCAGATTGGAATGTGAATTGGAATAGTAGAATTATGAGAACTTTATCTATAAGGATTAAAGAGCATAATTATAAAGTTGTTTGGAAATGGTATTTGACTCCAGTAAGATTGTCACAAATGGATAAAAAAATTAGTAAAAAATGTTGGAGATGTGAGATGGAATTGGGGACTTATTAACATATGTGGTATAAATGTGACAAGGTTAAAAAGTTTTGGCAACAATTGGAGAAAATGATATTTGAAATGATGGGGAAAGTAATAATATTGAGAGTGGAAACTATATTATTGTTGGTAATTAAGGAAATAGAATTAACAATATATGAAAAAGAATTGATTAGAATTATGATTATAATAGGTAGAATTATAATAGCTAGATATTGGAAATTAGATGTGATTTTTAGAATAGAAGAGTGGAATTCTGAAATGTGGAAATTAGCCTTAAATGATAAAATGACATGTGATATTAAAATTAGAAGTGGTGTGTATAAAGAAGATATTTTCTGGAAGACTTGGAAACCATTCGTGGACTATGCGCTTGGAAAATTGGACGCTTCGGTACCTGTACCTCGAGAACGTGGATTTTGGCAATTATGAGGACATATCCGAAGACCCAAATCTTCCTTTTTTTTTTTTTATGTATAGCACAAGGGTGTAATAATGTATTTTCTTTTTTGTTTGTTGGAAAAAAGTAATAAAAAAATTAAACAAAAAAACAAAAAACAAAAAACAAAATTTTAAGGCAGATTATTCAGCGTATTTAAATCGAGATTTAAATATGTTTATCAGTCACTTCCCAAACTTTGGTCACTAGCCACAGTCATCCCTATCTTCAAAAAAGGAGACCCCAGCTTAGTCGAAAATTATAAACCAATGTCTCTGTGCTGCGTCACCTGCAAAGTCATGGAATCAATCATCAACCAATCCATTACCTCACACTTAGAAACTAACAACCTACTCTCCAATAAACAATTTGGTTTCAGGAAAAAATTATCATGCAACTTACAACTTCTCCACTATAAAAACATATGGACTACAAATCTTGATCAAGGCAAAACAATAGATGCAATCTACATAGACTTCTGCAAAGCTTTGGACTCAGTAGTACATGATAAACTTCTCCTAAAACTAAAATCCTATGGCATTTCAGGACCCCTTCACAAATGGATATCTGCTTTTCTGTCTAATGGACAACAAGTGGTCAAAATTGGCAATGCTCTATCAAATCCTGTTCCTGTCAAGCGTGGCGTTCCTCAAGGCAGCGTCCTTGGACCAACGCTCTTCATACTATACATTAATGATCTTTGTGACCATATCTCAAGTAATTGTGTTCTCTTTGCTGATGATGTCAAACTATTTAATACCACAGACAATACATCTATCATTCAAAAAGACCTTGATCATCTAACCACTTGGTCTAAAACTTGGCAACTCCAAATCTCAACCAGCAAAAGAACCCAAACGCTAAGTACGTACTTGATGGACATTACCTTACAGATGACCCCCCTCCCGTTAAAGACCTTGGAGTTTTCATGTCAAATGATCTAAGTGCCAAAGCCCACTGCAACTACATAGCAAAAAAGGCTCTAAGAGTTGTAAATCTAATCTTGCGTAGCTTCTTTTCCAAAAACACTACACTACTAACCAGAGCATATAAAACATTTGCTAGACCAATTCTAGAATACAGCTCGCCTGTCTGGAACCCTCACCACATTTCTAACATCAATACAATTGAACGTGTCCAGAAATATTTTACAAGAAGAGTTCTCCATTCCTCTGAAAACAACAAAATAACTTATCCCACCAGACTTGAAATCCTAGGCTTAGAAAACTTGGAACTCCGTCGCCTTCGACAAGACCTAAGTTTAACTCATAGAATCATCTATTGTAATGTCCTTCCTCTTAAAGACTACTTCAGCTTTAATTGCAACAATACAAGAGCAACCAATAGATTTAAACTTAATGTCAACCGCTTTAATCTAGATTGCAGAAAATATGACTTCTATAACACAATCATCAGTGCTTGGAATACTTTACCTGACTCTGTGGTCTCTTCCCATAATCCTAAAAGCTTTAACCAAAAACTCTCTACTATTGACCTCACCCCATTCCTAAGATGACCATAAGGGGCGTGCATAAGCACACAAACGTGCCTACCGTTCCTGTCCTATTGTTTTTCTTTTCTTCTTCATATATATATATATATTTGTTTTCTGAGGCTTTCACGGGTGTTTGTATATAGGTCTTTGGTTGTTCGGGTTTTCTCCCGTGTAAAATTGGAAGTGTCTTGGCGACGTTTCGACGAAGTCTCATTCGTCATCTTCAGGCTTCAGCTTCGTGCTTCTGGGAGCAATGTGTGATTGCAGCTGTTTCTTCCTTTTAACTGCTAGTGGGGGTTTGAACTGATTGGGTGGGAGCTTGGCTGTGCTCTGATTGGATGGGGGTTTTTCTGTGCTCTGATTGGCTGGGGGTGTGTCCTGTGTTGGTGGGGGCTTGGTTGTGCTCAGTCTAGTCTGTGCTGCAGGGGGATTTGAGCTGGTGAGCTGCATAGCTGTTGTTTGGCTTTGTGGTCGTGCTACATCTTCATAGTAGGTGTCAGTCTGCTGCATGAATGGATTGGAGGGGTTTGAAATGGCTAATGTTGCAGCTGCGGTCTGGCTTCTGGTCCTTGGTCGTGCCATTGGGTTTTCTGTAGATTAAGACATCCAGGAAGGGAAGTTGGTTATTAACTTCTGTTTCCATGGTGAACTGTATTTTGGGGTGTAGGCTATTGACGCCACGGTGGTTATGAACACACCAAACCAAATTAACCAACCTACTCCAAGACCCTGCATACAAGCCCCTAAACACAGACCCCACCACCTACCTAGAAAAAACCACTAGATCCAAAATAAAAGCCTCCCCCATCAGCGAAGAAATCCAACAAAGAATCATTCCCAGAGAGAAATCATCCAGATGCCCTAAGCTCTATGGCCTCCCCAAGATACACAAAGAAGGAACCCCACTCAGACCCATAGTCAGCTCCATAGGCTCACCTCTACAAAACCTAGCCAAATTTCTCGCCAAACAACTACAGCCCTATGCAGAATCCATCACCTCACACGTAAAAAACTCATTCCAGTTCATAGAGATCATAAAGAAACAAAACTTACAGCCCAGCGACCTACTCGTGAGCTTTGATGTCATATCCCTCTTCACCCAAGTGCCAATCAAAGAAGCCTTGACAGCTATCCAAAACAAATATAACCCCCCCAAGCACATCCTAGATCTGACCAACCACTGCCTATCCAACACATACTTCATCTATAATGGACAAAAATACAAACAAGTAGAAGGAGCACCCATGGGATCACCCCTCTCACCTGTCATTGCCAATCTCTACATGGAACACTTTGAAACCCAAGCTCTAGAAAAATCTGATCACAAACCCAAATTCTGGCTCAGATATGTAGACGACACCTTCATAATCTGGCCACACGGGAAAGAAAAACTTGACAACTTCCTCACACACCTCAATAGCCTACACCTCAAAATACAGTTCACCATGGAAACAGAAGTTAATAACCAACTTCCCTTCCTGGATGTCTTAGTCTACAGAAAACCCAATGGCTCCCTAGGACACACCATCTACCAGAAGAAAACACACACAAACCGCTATCTGCACGCACTCTCACACCACCCCCCAGCACAGATCAACTCCGTAGCCAAGACACTCATCTCCAGAACAAAATGCTTAGCTGATGAACAACACCTAAAACCCGAACTAGACACTCTCACTAACGTACTAACATCCAATGGATTCCAAACAAATAAGATTACCAAGCTAATCCAAAAAGAACCCCCCACTAAAATCCAAGACAGAGAACAAGAAAACGGCACAGCCCTCCTCCCATATATAAAAGGCACCACAGACAGAATCAGCAAGATCCTCCACAAACACAACATCAAGACAGCATTCTGCACAAACAGAAAAATATCCACCATCCTAAGAAACCCCAAAGACAAAATTGAGTTAGAAAATCAAGGAGTATATGAAATCCCATGCACCGCCTGCCCCACCACATACATTGGACAAACCAACAGAAGAATAAGTGCACGCATTGAAGAACACAAGAACTCATTCAAAAAAGAGGAACCAACTTCTTCCCTGGTCAAACACTTTAAAGTCACAGGACATGATATTGACTTTAAAAAGACCAGAACTATCGCCAAAACTGAACACTTTAACAACAGAATAATCAGAGAAGCCATTGAGATAGAAAAACGCCCACACAACATGAACAAACGAGATGACACCTCCCGCCTACCAGCCATTTGGAAACCCGCCCTTATTGACAAACGAGTCCCTAACACGAGGAATGACATCAGACCCACACTCACAAGGTCCACACAGGATGTCACCACCGCACATCCACCCAGAAAGCAGACCCAAACCCACACTGATCATGAAGCACGACCAAGGACCAGAAGCCAGACCGCAGCTGCAACATTAGCCATTTCAAACCCCTCCAACCCATTCATGCAGCAGACTGACACCCACTATGAAGATGTAGCACGACCACAAAGCCAAACAACAGCTATGCAGCTCACCAGCTCAAATCCCCCTGCAGCACAGACTAGACTGAGCACAACCAAGCCCCCACCAACACAGGACACACCCCCATCCAATCAGAGCACAGAAAAACCCCCATCCAATCAGAGCACAGCCAAGCTCCCACCCAATCAGTTCAAACCCCCACTAGCAGTTAAAAGGAAGAAACAGCTGCAATCACACATTGCTCCCAGAAGCACGAAGCTGAAGCCTGAAGATGACGAATGAGACTTCGTCGAACGTCGCCAAGACACTTCCAATTTTACACGGAGAAAACCGAACAACCAAAGACCTATATATATATATATATATATATATATATATATATATATATATATATATATATATATATATACTTATACCTCCTAATATTTACTCATATATATGTTTATATACTATATAATCTTTTTATATGATACTTACATATATTGTTGTGACTAAATAAATAAATAAATAAATAAATAAATATCAGTAAGATTTTATTTCTATAAGTATTTTTTTTACCATGTGCAGCTGTAGGACACTCTGATCATTGCATGATTCACCTTGTACCTGCTTACAGGCAAAGACTTAAAACCACAAAACCAACAATTAAATCAGTGAAGACCTGGACGGAGGAGGCAAAATTAAAGCTGCAGGCATGCTTTGACTGCACTGATTAGAATATCTTTGAAGATACCTCTGCAGACCTGGATGAACTCACAGATACTATAACATCATATGTCAGCTTCTGTGAAGACCTATGTGTACCTACAAGGAACTTGCGAATATACAATAACAACAAACCTTGGTTCACACCTAAACTTAAGCAGCTACGACATTCCAAAGAGGAAGCCTACAGAAAAGGTGATAAAATGCTGTACAATCAGGCCAGAAATGCACTAACAAGGGAGATCAGAGCAGCAAAAAGAAGCTACTCTGAAAAGCTAAAGAATCAGTTTTCAGCAAATGAACCAGCAAACATGTAGAAAACTCTTAAAAATATCACCGGCTATGGCAAACCTCCTTCCCAGGCTGAAGGTAATCAACAACTGGCAGATGACCTGAATGAGTTTTACTGCAGGTTTGAAAGGAAACTACAGCCACCTATCTCCACAACCCCCATCTCAGACACACCAACAACAGCCAAGCCTCCTACAACTGACCCCATTTCATTGGGTTCACAACCCCTAGTGATCACAGAAAAAGAAGTGCAGGACCTACTTCATAGATAAAAGCCAGGAAAAGCTTCAGGCCCAGACAAGATAACTCCTTCTTGCTTAAAAGTCTGTGCTGACCAATTGGCCCCCATCTTCACCCATATTTTCAATAAATCACTAGAGATATGCTATGTTCCTTCTTGCTTCAAACGCTCTACCATCATCCCAGTGCCGAAGAAGCCCACCATCAAGGAACTGAATGACTACAGACCAGTTGCTTTAACATCTGTAGTCATGAAAACCTTTGAAAGACTAGTGCTTTCCTACTTGAAAACCATCACGGATCCGCTGCTAGACCCCTTGCAATTTGCATACCGAGCAAATAGATCAACAGATGATGCTGTTAATATGGCACTGCACTATATCCTACAACATCTTGAGTCTCCAAAATCCTATGCAAGGGTCCTTTTTGTAGACATTAGTTTAGCATTCAATACCATCATTCCAGACATTCTTCTAACTAAGCTAAACCAGCTACAGGTACCGGAACAGACTTGTAAGTGGATCACAAGCTTCCTAAGAAACAGGAAGCAGCAGGTGAAGCTAAGCAAGATCACATCAAATACCTGTACAATTAGCACAGGGGCCCCCCAAGGCTGTGTGTTCTCCCCGCTTCTCTTCTCTCTGTATACCAATGACTGCATCTCCAATGATCCATCTGTTAAGCTACTGAAGTTCGCAGATAACACAACAGTGATTGGTCTCATTCGAGACAATGACAAATCCGCATATAGATGAGAAGTCGAACGACTAGCCTTGTGGTGCAACCAAAACAATCTGGAACTGAACACACTCAAAACCGTAGAAATGGTGGTAGACTTTAGGAGAAACCATTCCATACTTCCACCTCTCACAATACTAGACAACACAGTATCAACAGTAGAAACCTTCAAATTTCTAGGTTCTATCATATCGCAAGATCTAAAATGGACAGCTAACATCAAAAACATCATCAAAAAAGGACAACAAAGAATGTTCTTTCTGCGCCAACTCAGTAAGCTCTAACTGACCAAGGAGCTGCTGATTCAGTTCTACAGAGGAATTATTGAGTCTGTCATTTGCACCTCTATAACTGTCTGGTTCAGTTCTGCAACCCAACAAGAAAAACACAGACTTCAGAGGATAATTAGAACTGCAGAAAAAATAATTGCTACCAACCTGCCTTCCATTGAGGACTTGTATACTGCACGAATCAAGAAGAGGGCCGTGAAAATATTTACAGACCTCTCGCATCCTGGACATAAACTGTTTCAACTCCTACCCTCAAAACGACGCTATAGAGCACTACGCACCAGAACAACTAGACACAAGAACAGTTTTTTTCCCCGAAGGCCATCACTCTGCTAAACAAATAATTCCATCAACACTGTCAAACTATTTACTGAATCTGCACTACTATTAATCTTCTCATTAATCTTCTCACCAATCTCTTTCCACTTATGACTGTATGACTGTAACTTTATTGCTGGCAATCCTTATGATTTATATTGATATACTGACCATCAATTATGTTGTAAATGTTGTACCTTGATGAACGTATCTTTTCTTTTATGTACACTGAGAGCATACGCACCAAGACAAATTCCTTGTGTGTCCAATCACACTTGGCCAATAAAAAATTCTATTCTATTCTATTCTATTTTTCACATAATCTAACAGCACTTAAGAGTATCCAAAATCAGGAGCAACAAAGCAGTTTTAATTTAGGCACTGCTAACCGTCTACGTCTGAAAGAAAGACTGTGGCCTAAATCAGAAACTTCGCAACTGAAGAAGAATTTTCTCTTTCTGTTTCTCTTTTAACTCAGCAACGTAGCATCGATCCCTGGAATCCTCATTCCGAAAAAGTGTTCTCTCGTTGCCACCCGCGGTGATGTAGAACCACCCTCAGAATGGCTTTTTTGGGATTGGTGGAAGATGAGATCTGTGCGGCTGTCATTTGATTATAATTGGCTGATAGCGGCTTGGCGGGGTGGGGAGAGGAGAAACGGAGCATTTGGAGGTTGCGGTAGCTATGCCGGACGGGGGCAGTGCAGTTATTGTCTGAGGATAGGTCCTTTCCGGGGGCGGACAATCGGTCGGAGGTTTGCCAGGCCGTTTTTTAATTCGACCTCTTGGCAGTTTGGATCCTACTTCGAAGAAAAAAGGTGGCCCACACCTCCGCGATTACGCACAAGACTCCAAGCTGGCCGATCTGCTACGCCGCCGCCCAACGTTGGTGTCAGGAGCGTCATCGGAGCAGACTTCCCCTCCCCCATCTGCGGCGTTCTCTGGGCCCTCGCGTGCTGATTTCTAGTCGTTTTTTTATTTGTCGGTATTTAAAAGAAAAAGCTCTGTCTCAAATATGAAATAAATACTTGTGATCTGAAACCCAGAACAGAGAAACAGAGCTGTTGCCCGCGCTCTATAAAGTCCCTGAGGGGAATTGTATAGGGGCGCGTGCACTGTGAAACGTGTCTGTGTCTGTGTGGGGGGGTGTTCTTTAGAACTCACACCGCTTAGGTGCGCGCGTGCCTCGGAGCTAAGTTAGGGGCTGTGGGGGAAAGGGGTGGTCGCACGTTCGCACGAGAGGGAGCCTTGGGTTCCGTATCTCTTGTGTGTTTTGTGTGCGTGTAGGCGCGCGCGCGAGCTGGGTGGGAAGAATCTTTCTCTGTGGATCGGGAACACCTCCTCCCGCCCCCCGAAATTGCGGTGCAGGAAACGAGGGTGTGAGTGTAGCTGTAGCCCAAGTCCGGTTCGGGGTGGCTTTTTTTCCCCCTCCCTTCTACCGACCCCTTTTTAGGCCTTTATATTTATAACTATTTATACTGAAACGATTATAAAATAATGGCAAAATCAGGAGGTGGCGGTGGCGGCGGCGGCGGCGGCAATGGCAGTGGAGGAGCCGCTGGCGGCGGCGGCAGCGGGGGTCTAACCTGGGTGGTAAGTTGCCTGGCATTTTCTCCGTATTTCTTTTTCCCCTCCCCGCTGTTGATGCTTTCCTAACAGGTCCAGACCGAAATGAGAGGTGGAAGGCCCCGAGGGAATAATGGAGGAGCAAAGATGCTTATTAGGATGGAGATGCGGGAAGGTAATACGAGGAACTGGGGCGGGGGGACTGTTATTCCCGGTCCGCGAAAGGGATGGAGGCAATGGGAATCGTGGATTTGATGGCATGGGGAGGCTGACATGTTTGGTCTGGGCCTGCAGGATTTGCTAGTTCCCCGAGGATTCATTCACTTATTTAGCAGAAGGGTCTTGCTATTGGTATTCATGCCATTAAATTACAGGTCTCTTTCACTGAATTGCTCGTTTGAGAAGAGGTATTTGCCTCTTGCTAGTTTCTGACACTGTAAAGCTGCTAGACTTGTTTAGATTTAGACCAAGGAAGAAGCTTTCTGGACAATAATTTCACCTATATGAAAATCAGTCCAGTTTTTTTCTACACCTACATGTGTTTTTAAGTTTACTCCATATCTCCTGTCACAAAATAATAAAATCATGAAATGATAGTCTTTTCAATCTTATAGTAGAATAGAATTGAGTTAGTTGGGCAAGAGTATGTAAGGTGCAATATAAGAAAAAATTAAACAGTGAGGTGTTCTTTTAGTCTAATTAAGAGTAATCATTTTTTTCTTGAAAGATTGTGGGGCTGGCAGAGAGACAATAGAATGGATACTGTAATTTCTTTAGCCTATTACTAACTTCTATTTCTCTTATTCCACAGAAAGTTCAAACAGGGTCACTTCCTTATTGTAACTGACCATTAAAAAAGGCAACATAGCAGAACAGTAGCAAAGCAGTTCATGTGTTTATCAAAAGGGCTTGCTGCTATTCTACAGATGCATGAACAAATAGAATGTTAGAACTTGAAGTGGTACTTGAAAAAAATCTTTAAAATCTACTTTTCATGTTAATGTTGCTGTTTCTTTGTAAAACTAATAAAGTCACATGTCTTTTTTGTGTTGAAGAATGTGTTTTTACAGAAGCAGCTGCATCTTAAAAGTAAAGGATGCTGAGACTACAGTCTTATAAACTAAGATTCCGTCAGCATTGGACTGATAGAAAAATAATTTGTATTTACCTGCAAAGTTCATTCTTTTGCTTTTCATACAAAAGTGATTTACATTTGCAAAGTGCAGAAGGGGCAACAAAATGGATTGTATAAAAATGGGCCTGTAACTTGTAAGTGCCTCAACCTGTTGTATCTTATGACAGTAAATGCCATCTTCTCATAAGCAAACCAATAAGCAAACCAGTTTTTTAAAATAACAGATTACAGACATGTTGTAGGTTAAGTTGCAAGTGAATATTTCCAGCTTACTCTTCAGAGTAGCAATGATTCAGAAGTATTTCTTTTAATGGTTTTCTTAATTGTCTTCTCTAAGAGATATTTAAAAGTGGTTATTTTAAGTATAGATCAGGCATGTTCTACCCAGAGCCACAGGCCACATGCAGTGCTTGACAGCTAGTAGTACAGCTTCCCAGGATCATGAACTTTTCATGTTATTATCTGATTTATATACAGTTATATATTTTAGATGTGGTCAAGGCAACTCCTCTTCATTCAGTGTAGCCCAGGCAAGCCAAAAGTTTAAACATCCATAAAAAAATCTTGTTGAATAATTACTCATTCAGCAATCATTGGAAGTTGTGACAGTGCTGAAGGATCAGGACTTATGATAATTCTTTGTAGTTGGGGCCATCACAATGTCCCTGAGATTATGTGATTGCAGTTCATACTTGGTAGTACTTTATAGTTATACTGTTGCATTTCCTCTTAGTCATGTGATCACTGCTTATAACTTTTTACAACTTGCAAATTTCAGTGTCATCTTCCAACAAGCAAACTCAATGGAAAAGCCAGCAAGACGTTACAAATGGTGATCACATGACTTCACAGGATTTGTCTAACAGTAACAACTGAGACTGCCACAATTGTCATTTAAATCAGTGCAGTCACATGGCATTGCTCTTTATAACCTAGTTACAAACAAGTTATGTTCCGGGGGACTGTAAATCTATCATGTTCATAAGTCCAAACATCACTCTAAAAATCACTCTTGCGCTTAATTTCGGGCATGCACAGTTACTATAGTACACACCTCTAAACAGTGAACAGTATTTATGCACAACAGCAAACAGCATGCAAGTGAAGTTTTGAGAAGATGGGAAAGGGTTATTTTATGTATAACTGGTAACTTCTTGGTTGGAATTGTGGACAGATTTGGTAGTATTGGCAAAAGTTCATATTTCGAATATTATCCACAATGGCTTCCAAGCAAGCAATAGATGACGGTCATGATTTAAAATTGGCTTTCTTTGCATTATATAGATAATAATGTGAAATCACAATTGCCAGTTCTTTAGCCAGTTGCCCTTCATACACATTTAAGTTTTTCTCAAGAATCTAGGATTCATAATTTGTTGACATAGTATATGTGTGGATCCAAGCAGTGTGTAATTAATAGATGGCATTTATTGTTATTACTGTTATTATTTGGAAGCCATTAATCTTAGTTCCCTTTTCGGTCATAAAATGTTATTATCTTACTAGCTACTACATTGCTAACTTTGACTTCTCAATCTTAAGTGCCTTCTAGAGTTGTGAACTTCATAGTCATTAACAGTGGCTTAACAAAGACTTAAGAATTCAGGCAGCTGAAACTTGCATATCTGGCAGATAGTAAGGTTGGGGAAGGTTAATATAAGGAAATAACCTTATTAAAGTTATTTTAAAAGCAATCAATTAACATTTTGATTCTTAGGTAATTCTACATTTTTTTGTAAAATAAAATTGTGATTTTGCATCTAATGAAAAATAGAACAGCAAATAAATACTTAAATAACATAGTGTAAGCTGCCCTGATTATTCGGAGAAGGGCGGGCTATAAATGCAAATAAAAAAAAAAAATTCAAGCACTTCATAGCTTATAGCACCTAAATAAAAATCTATCACAGTTGTGTGTATGCCTTGATAAATTTTAGCTTTTAAAAAATACAACAAATTGTCAAGATATAGAACTCTGGATATAATCCCCAAACCTTTTGCTAAAATAATACCAAAACAATAGACAAAGTCTCCTGTATCTGACATTTGGATAACTCATATAAATTGCATCTTTTTTGCCAATTTTTGTCACTATGTCTAAGCAAATGATGTAAATTGATACAAAGTAGTGAAAAAATATATTATTTGTATGAATATAAATAAAAAGTTGACGGGAATGACACAAATTGATTAATTTATGGATTTAACAGACATTTTAATAATATGCATTACTTCGTAAATGCTCCATTAAATCATGGATTTAACTTTGTTGCTTTTTATAATAATGGTAAACATAAATAGTCTGAAACTGCAAAAAAAAAATTAGTAGCACTATGTGTGAAAACATTCATTTCATGGGTTCCAAAAACCTTTAATTAATCTTTCTTCATAGTCTTCATTCGTATTTATTTGCTAATAAATTATTTCTGTCCTTATTTTCCACTACATCTTCAGCAACAAGGTTATGCCTTGAATTTTCTACCCGATACTGAATTTTATATGAATAACAATTTTGAATTTTGAATAAAGCAAATAAATGATAGTTTCAATTAAATTTGGATAATATACAAGTTTTATTTGAATATTTTGAAAATAACCTTTTTTATTATGAGTAAAATATAACTTGCAGCATTTCTTCTGGATAATTCCTGTAAATCAATAACAATTTTTATTTCTGTAAAAACACATTGTATTTATTGATTAAAAGTATATTGACCCTAGATAATTTAATGCACATGTAATTTCTTGTGTGTATTTGGTTATAGCTACATTCTGACCCAAAATATCCTTTCTGAATAAATTGCAGAATGTCCTTAAATTGATACTTTTAAAGTTTAAATTGAAAGATTTGCAACACATTTTACCAACTGGTGTTTATTTGACTTAATATATGATTTAATGATATATATTTTGAAAGGATAGCATCCATTTTTATATTTCCATAAAACTGTCACTAGCAATCTATCTGAGGAAATTGATTGGAAATTGTCACTCTTAACAATATATAGTCCTTAAGTAGCTAAATATTAATTTTCAGAAAGCAAAAACTCATTCAATTCCAAAAATCTGAAACTATATATACATGTGTATATATAAAATTATATTGTGCCCAACTCCGAATCTAGAAATTTATATGCCAGCAATATCCATTAAATTTTCTGTCAGTTTGATTAAGATAACCTGCATACAGAATACAGAATCAGTGAATATTAATGTGAATATGATTTTGATCCATTTTGCCTCCCATCAAAATTAAATGTTACAATGACTTTTTCCTATCAAATCTACATCTGTATTGCTTATGTACCTTATCTTTCTTAATTTGAGCAAGAAAATTAAAAAAAATGTGGTTTATGTAAGGTATTCCCAATATGTAAAATACATGTTGGGAATATCTTAAACCAAGCCTTTTTTTTTCCAAGTTTACATGGTCATTCCAGAGGACTGCTGTGCTAAGGAAATGAGGTATCTGTGTTAAGATATTCCTATCAGCAGCTATGTGCACATGTTTCAAAACAGATAAGAGGTGGCTTAATGAGTAATTAATGTGTATTTACCAAAAAAGCATTTACAAAGCTGGGAAAACAAACCTCTAGGAAAGAGCATAACACATATAATTCACATAGCAATGTATCTTAAATCTTATAAGACATTTGAAATAAGCTGAATGATTTAAAAATTAATATGAACTTAAAATGGTGTACTTCAAGAAGTGAGTTTGCAAGAATAAATGATGTTGCATCCTAACACATTTTTTATTTCAAGAAATGAGGTGAGATTGTCCAACATATCTGAAGAAGTTGTGAGTTTGTATATGAGCAAAGAAGTACTTGAATGAAAATTTTAGTAAGAAAGGTAACTTCTTGGAGTCTATATGTCCTATTCTGTGATGGCTTTAAAGCAGGCTAGGCAAGCTTTTTTTTTTTTTTTTTGGTTAGTCCTTTTAGGCTAATTTACAATTTTGTGAGCATGTTGCATGTCCTCACAGAATGCCTGCAATAAAGATTGTGCATGTTTGTCATGGATGTGTTGAGTTACAAAATATCCATCTATGGTTGATAACAGATGGTTAACTGGCAAGTTTGTTTTCCAACTCGCTTCCCCATTTCCAAATATGTTTTGAATCATTCCAGCTTTCTTTTATCTTTTATAACTAAATGAGGACCCTTCCAGAAAAAGCAGAGTTTTTTTTAATGAATGCCACTGATATTTCAAGTTACTATGTGCCAAGTATTTTACGTGTTATTTCCATTCTTTAAAAAGTTTAGTATTATCTTCGAGAAAGCTGAATATAGCTGTATAATATTCAATGTTAACATGAATAATTTTGTCTAAAACCACTGTTTTCTGCAAAAAAATAATTGCTTTTCAGAATTGCTAGTATGTTTCAAGTAAAGTCTAATTGTATATTGGATGGACAGTATTTTTGAAGAAGTAGCTAATTTGTGTATTTCGGAGGCTTTTCAAAATCTCAAGCATAGTTAGATATACAGATGTTACTCATTGTGGATAGAAATAATATTTTGCCCCATTTTTACTTTTAGGAGGAAATATTCAGAAATGAATTGCTGTTCATTCCAAAGATTTAATATATTGAATGTCTGACTTATTTTGTTTTAAAAAGAAAAAACAACCATTTAATACAAACTATATCAGTTGGAAGGGGAAGCAATAATGTATTTTTTTCAATTGTAGCAATTGAAATACTGAGTTATTCTAACAATTAACTCTAGACTCTAAATTCCTCTCTGTCCCATTGGTTTGAATAGAGTAGAATAGAATAGAATAGAATAGAATAGAATAGAATAGAATAGAATAGAATAGAATAGAATAGAATAGAATAGAATAGAATTTTATTGGCCAAGTGTAATTGGACATACAAGGAATTTGTGGCAGTCTATGACAGTTTGATTATTTAGTAATGTTTGTGATTGTTTTTGTAATCTAATTACTATTTTAACAGTTTTAAATGAATATTTGTTCAATAATTATATTAAAGGTTTAAAATAGAACACTAAAAGGTAAAAATTAAAAAAGAAAAGAAAGAAAAAATGCAATAGAAAATAAAAAGGACTTCCTCTCATCCCTAAGAAAGTGATTCCACTCTAATCATAGTTTATATAAACAACTCCATAATCTGTTCACCTCCTCTTAACTAAGAACCATAAAACCCATTCCATAATAGGCAAATGAAATAAATAAATTCCTCATTCTTCAATCTAATTACCAGCAAAAGATCCAAACAAAGATCTAAGATTTTAACATTAGTTAATATATATTAAATTCAACATTCCAGATTTCAACAGTATAAGGCAGAAGACAGAAAATGGTTCCAATATCCCAATGTAAACAAACATATTGTTCTATCAATAAAAGGTTATGTTCCAAGAAGTCCATTTTGTTTGCAAATTCAACATGGTCAGTACAGTTCTCATTTTACAATATGCAAGCAGACCTGTAAGTATTGTGCAAATGGAAGTCAGGAGAAGGCAGAAAAAGAAAACTGGAAAGGATTAATTTCCAGAGCATCACCTATATAGCAGTTCTAGAAACTGTTCCCACCTTTTTCCAGCTTTAGGATCTTCTAGGGTTGGAGATTTGAACTGAATAGAATAGAGCTGGAAGGGACATTGGAGTCTTTTAGTCCAGTCCCCTTCTCAAACAGGAGACCTTACACCATTTCAGACAAGTGGCTGTCCAGTCTCTTAAAAACCTCCAGTGAGGAAGCATCCACAATTTCTGAAGGCAAGCTGTTCCACTTCTTAATTGTTCTCACTATTAGAAAGCTTTTCCTTGATTCCAGTTGTTTTTTTCCTTGATTAATTTCCATCCATTGTTTCTTACTTTGCTCTCTGGTGCTTTGGAAAATAAGCTGATCCCTCCTCTTTTGTGGCAGTCTCAAATACCGGAATACTTTCCCTTCAGTTTTTTTTTTTCTAGACTAGGCAAACCCAAATCCTGCAACCATTGTTCATGTTTCAGTCTCCATGACTTTAATAATCTTAGTTGCTCTTCTCTGCACTTTTTCCAAAGGTTCAAAAAAATTTTTGTAATGGGGTGACCAAAATTAGATGCAGTATTTGAGGTGTGGCCGTACTAAGGCTTTATAAAGCCGTGCTAATACTATATGTGGATTTGGTTCTGTGCCTCTGTTGATACAAGGATTGTATTAGTTTTTTTAGCTGCTGCTGCATATCTAGTGCTGAACCTCCTCTAGGACTCCAAGGCCCCTCTCACAGTTATTGTTTTTCAGCCAGGTTTTACCTAATCTGTACTTGTACCTTTCGTTTTTCCTGTCTTAAGTGTAAAACCTTGTTTTTCTCCAATTTCATTTTATTGGATAGGGCCCATTGTTCAAGTTTGTCATGATTTCTTTGGATCCTGAGCTTGTCTTCTGGGGTGCTCTCTCTTAGTGTTCTGGGTTATCTTCTGGGGTGTTCTCTCTCTTCATCATCTGCAATTTTGATGAATTCCTTCTATTTCCTCTTCTAAGTCATTATGAAGATATTGAAGAATACTGGGCCTAAGACAAAACATTGCTCTACCCCACTGCTTACTTCCCTCCATGTAAATATAACTATCGTTAACAACTACTCATTGAGTACAGTTTGTCAGCCAGTTACAAATCCACCTGGTGGTGATGCTGTTTATCTCACATTTTTCTAGCTTACCAAGAAGTGGGTTTTGGACAGGTTTGTTTGTATATACAAATGTTCACAACAAATATTTGTAATGTCTGTAAAAGAAAACCCAGGTTTGACATGGCAAAGGAAGATAATTTCTCCTTTACAAAAAGACTAACTCTAATACACAATATTCTAAACAGCAACTTTTGCAATTTGAATATACATGTCATATTCCACTCTAATCCATAGGTGC
The DNA here is from genome assembly GCF_028640845.1 of Ahaetulla prasina. Taxonomy (NCBI): domain Eukaryota; kingdom Metazoa; phylum Chordata; class Lepidosauria; order Squamata; family Colubridae; genus Ahaetulla; species Ahaetulla prasina. The sequence goes on from NC_080542.1 coordinate 95,836,938, forward strand.
ACTTCCACATTTCACAAATAATAATCCTAATATCTTAATATAACAAAAGATTAACATTTAACTAACATAGAGAAATAACTTCTTTTAAAAAAAAATTCTCCAGATTTTTCTGATTAATTAGAAATCATCTAAAGTATACACTGGATAATAAATAAAATATGATTTTAAACTATTTGAACCTTAAACAAGCCTCATCTTCTTTATTGTACAGTTCTCTTTCTTTCTGGTTTTTGGCAAAGCTTTAGTTGTCCCTATAGTTAAACAACAAATTATGATCAATGTAAATTGGCAAACCAAAGACAATGAAATACATGAATCCAAGGATTATTAACATAATTCCAAATGTAATTTTATTACCTCAGAAACTATCCTCAGCAGCATTCTTCTTGAATGGGATTTTAGCCATCTATGATAGCCATTTAGTGAAATTCCTGGCAGATTAAAAAATAGTATTGTAGGCAACATCTCTTGGCATTGCTGGACTCTACCTTATCTTATTATTTACAACAATAAATGAATAAATTGTAAGCAAAATACCAGTTGCTAACAATTTTATCTCCACAAATAATTGTAAGCTCATTTAGGCCCAGTTTTATCTAAAAAATTAAAATAATATTTGCAACTCACTATTTGTTTAGAAATATGCATGTTTGCCAACTACATTAAACTGGCATGATAGTTTTTCAAGTGCTAAATAAGGTGGGAAAAAAGTAGCCTACTTGTCTTCACATTCACCTTGGCAAAGATTTCTTAAATTCACCGGCCTTTCCTCTTTATAGTTATTTTTCAACATCTGTATGTCCCTCCAGATTTCAAAGGAGCCTATAGACTGAAAAAGATAATTTAAAATTATACATACATACATACATACATACATATATATATATATATATATATATAGTAACAAAGTAGATTAACTTTCAGATTATAGGTATTGTTGTACCAGTAAAACATTTTCCAAAGCTTTTGAGTAGGTCAAAACTAGGACTTATATTATTTTATATGTATTACAGACACTGTTTGATAATCAAAACAATGCTTCAAAAAAAGAAGAACCTGAACACACAAATAAAAATGATTCAAAAAAACTGTCTGTTGAGAGAGTTTATCAAAAAAAGACTCAACTTGAGCATATTCTTCTCCGTCCTGATACATACATAGGTTCGGTAGAACCTTTAACTCAGGTAATTTCCTTTTTCTATTTATTTGAAGTGTTGATATTATCATTGAGTATATCAAATCTTGCTTGTATTTGGCTGGTACAGATGGTAATTTGGACTTTTTTTCTATTTTTTAATATTTGTTCAGTCATTTGGTGAGTGAGTGGTAATATAATTAAATAAATTCTAAAATATAGTGAGCATTCTTTTAAAAAATTAAACATATTTTAAAATAATATATATAACATTTTTATTCATAACAAAACTTTATTTACAGCTGATGTGGGTGTTTGATGAAGATGCAGGAATGAATTGCAGAGAAGTCACTTTTGTTCCTGGTTTATATAAAATATTTGATGAAATTCTTGGTAAGTATTTATAACAATGATATATTAACAGCATTTCAAAATTATTTTGAAACAGAAGAATTCAGGTATATTTTGGCATATTGTAGATACATTGTTATTAATAGTAAATGTGTTAACTTTTAAAGAGATGAAAAGAAACCTTTTCCTTTCAGAATTAATTATGAATTTATTCGTAATGTATGTATATGTGTGTGTGTGTGTATGTGTGTGTATATGTGTATATATATATATATATATATATATATGTATGTATGTATGTATGTATGTATATATGTATATGTATATGTATATGTATGTATATATATTAACATACTCATATTATTTTTCTGTGACCTAGATTTTTTTTTTAAAATACATTTCTATGAAAATCCTGGTAACTAATTGTGGGAAGCTATACTAATCAATGATAATTTTACAACAGGAATTAATTCAAAAGTAATTTAATCAAAACTGCTACTTATGTGGCATAACTTTGTAGTACATCTTTATTTCATATTTTCTTATTACAATTTCATGTCAAGTATCAGCATATGCTTTTTAAAAATATTCAGCAGGTTGATTTGAATCAGTCTGGTTCACTATCAAATTCTTATATTTACAATATCCTGATAATCAATTATAATTTTTCCTAAGTATTACAAATTAAGAGGTTGCATGGATAATCCTTGATTACAACCAGTCTCTTAACATTTAATGGCCATTTGAATTTATAGTGGACCTCCCAAAAATTATTTACAAATCATTCCCAAATTTATGGCCACTGCACCCCAGTGGTCATTCAGTCTTACAACCAACTGCAGAGACACTGCAGCCCTTTCTCATGTATCTCCCCAAGCCCTCACAGGCCTTTTGACACGTTGCATTGCATTGACACATTGAGGGAGGGAAAGGCCTGCAAAGACCTGGTGGGAGGGGGGATTAGCCTGAAAGAAGGCAAAGTGGTCTGTGGATACCCATTAGGGAGAGAAAAACCTACAGGGACCCAGTAGAAAGGAGGAAAAGATCTAGGATGACCAAGATGGAGGGAGAAAGGCCTTTGGGGACCTGGTGGGAGTGGGAATCAAAGGGATGAGAAGCAGAACACAGGATGTTTCCTGCAATTTCATCAAGAGAATTACTACATTTTCTTAGAAGGTTTCTTTACTTTTAATGAATCTTGCTTAGAAATTCAACTTTTTTTCTTTATGATTATATAATAAAAGGAAAACAGATACTGAAATATCTCAGTTGACAGAAGTATAGGAAATCTGTAAGATTAAAATATTGTAACTAAACACAAATGACCAAAACTTGATTGTTAACATTTTCATTTTGGAAAACTGACATAAACATAATATACAAGGTGCCCTTTAGTGTATATTTTTATATAGAAAGAATAGAAAACTAATTGCAAAATATAAGTGATGATACTATTCTAAATCATTCTATAAGAAAATCCAATTGAACTCTGGGCCTGTAAAACTTTCTTGCACAATTGCTGAGATTTGTTGTAATTACTGCATATAAAAGTAAAGCATTTCTCTTATTTGTAACTTTTAAAAATTGTTTAACAGAAGTTATTAAGTTATTAAGTTAAATAAATGCTTATTTATTCTAGTAAATGCAGCTGACAATAAGCAAAGAGATAAGAATATGACATGTATCAAAATATCAATTGATCCGTAAGTATGATGTTTGTTCTTTAATAATGACAACATACTATTAAAATTCTCATTGTGAAGAAGATTCTATGTAGTTGTAGAACATACGTGGTGGGATTGGAAAGCCTTGTAACTTTAATATTGCTTTAAGTAAAATACAGTCTAAAATATAGGCAAGATTCTAATTTGAAGATTGCAACTACAGCCACCACTTCTCTCAGCACTGGAGAAAAAATATGCACTGTGTGGTATTCTACCAGCGATATCATTGTTTGTTATGTTTTTCTTGCACGTTATTTTCATTGTTTGTTGTGTTTTTCTTGCACGTTATCTTCATTGTTTGTTGTGTTTTTCTTGCACGTTATCTTCATTGTTTGTTATGTTTTTCTTGCACGTTATCTTAATTGCTCTCCCACAGCGTAAGATATTGGTAGCTGCAGTGAACTTACTGCTAATCGGGTAACTTGTATATTTGTAAACTATTAGATATGATAGACTGAAGCATTTGTATTACATTGCTGAAAACTATAAAGGCAACTGTACTTTTCTGTGGTTAAAATATTTACTATTTTCACTTCCAGTGAGTCAAATATTATAAGTATATGGAATAATGGAAAAGGTATTCCTGTTGTGGAACATAAAGTGGAAAAGATGTATGTTCCTGCCTTAATTTTTGGACAGCTATTAACATCCAGTAATTATGATGATGATGAAAAAAAAGTTACCGGTAAATATACTAATACAGCATAACATAAATGATAATTTTTAAGTAGTAATAACAATTTCATGGCATTTGATGCTTTAATTGGTGGAAGTTAAGAGATTTATAAGTGGAACTAATTTTACATTCCTGCTGCAAAATTCTAAACGAAGTGCTATAGTATTTGTATGTTAAAATACAACACAGATAGCTCTTGATTTATTATCAAAATTGAGCCCAAAATTTATGTTGCTAACGAGACAGTTGTTAATTAATTTTGCACGATTTTATGACCTTTCTTGCTACAGTTGTTAGGTTAGTAACATGGTTGTTAAATCTGACTTCCCCATTGATTTTGCTTGTCAGAAGGTCACAAAAGGTGATCACATGATCCCAGAACATTGCAACTGTTGTAAATATGAATCAGTTGCCAAGCATTTGAATTTTGATCATGCAACCATGGGGATGCTGCAATGGCTATAAGTGTGAAAAATTCTCGTCATTTTTTTCATGATGTTGTAACTTTGAATGGTCATTAAATGAACTATTGTAAGTCAAGGACTACCTGTATACCATTTGCAGATGCATGGCATGTATCAGTGGGGGAGACATAGTAAAAAAAAACATTTTGAGAGGTATTCATGTTCCCTACCTTTTCAGGTGGTCGCAATGGCTATGGTGCAAAACTTTGTAATATATTCAGTACCAAATTTACAGTTGAGACTGCTTGCAAAGAATACAAACATAGTTTTAAGCAGGTATGATTGTTTCCGTTTGCTTTCTTAACGTATCTCTTATGTGATTAAAAGTTTTCAAACAGTTTTTAAAAAGATGATAGGACAAGATATTCAGAGATAAGTTCACAGGGATTTCTCTGATTGAAGCTTTGAACAATAGAATTTATTTAAATGAATGTAATTGTAGAAGTATATAATTTTACTTAGTCTTAATCTTAATTGAGAACTAAAAAATATTATTTGTCAGAATCCTGATTTATTTTTTCCACTTTATTCAACATCTAGTCAGTATATCATAAATTAATCTAGTGATAATGTGGTAAATAAGCACATTATATTCAATGCATTAATTATATAGTATTGTGAACACATGGCTTATGTTTTTCAAGAGAAATATAAAATAAATAACATGTGATGTTATTTTAGTTTATATGGGAACTGAAAAAAAGAAATTTAGAATGACTGACTGAAAAACATATTTCTTTACTGCTGTGTTTTTGTCAGAAATTTTCTATTAATGAATATGTTTGTTTTTTATCTTTTTTTTAAATTAAGACTTGGATGAATAATATGATGAAGACTTCAGAGCCCAAGATTAAACATTTTGAAGGAGATGACTACACATGTGTGACATTCCAACCAGATCTTTCAAAGTTTAAGATGGAAAAGCTTGACAAAGATATAGTAGCTCTTATGACAAGAAGAGCTTATGATTTGGCAGGAGCATGCAAAGGAGTCAAAGTTATGCTTAATGGAAAGAAATTACCTGTAAGAATGTTAGTAAAATATTTATATAATGAAATTCTATGTATTCAAAGCAGAAAGTGATTATTCTTGTTAAATCCTAGGTGAATGGCTTTCGTAGTTATGTTGATCTTTATGTAAAGGATAAGTTGGATGAAACTGGACTTGCTTTGAAAGTTATTCATGAACTTGCTAATGAACGCTGGGATGTCTGTCTTACTTTAAGTGAAAAGGGATTTCAGCAAATTAGTTTTGTGAACAGTATTGCTACCACAAAGGTGAGTTATTTTACATACTTAAGAGTGATTAAAATACACAGCACAGCACAACAATCAGCCTATGAACCCCTCAGAATCCAAATCAACTGCACAGCCAACCAGAGACAGTACCAATCCTCAACCAATCCACACAACCCACACCAGCAGTTCACCTCCCAATGACCCTGACCTGATGTAATCTCCTTATCACAAGACCCATCACAAGACCCACTGATGAGTCACAGTTGACTTATCACAAGACCCTTACTTGGCACACCCACATCTTAAGGCCTTATAAATAGGCCTTATAAACACTGACGTCCCCTAAACTCCACTAAAGATGTTACCTAGCTTGGTAATGGAATGTTTGGAAACTAACCAATAGCCTCGGATAATGAACCTTCTCCCTCATCAGGAGAGCTACAAATATTTGCCACTATTGCAAAGCACAGCACAATCTTTGAATTGGAATTAATGTACTTTTGGTTTTTAATTTTATAAATTGTATTATATACACAACAACATAAAATGCAATGATAGAAAATCACTGGGCTAATTTTGATATTCATCACATATATGCCTGAAGCAAGTAATGCAAATTTTTTTTAAAAAGTTGTGAAAGTAATGTCAAACAGGTTATTGATTTCATATAAACAAATGTAATGTATATGATTTGTATTAAATATTGGTGTCAGTATCAATGTCTGTTACATGCCTTAAAATTATAATATGTTAGTACATAGCGCATCATTTAATTCTTTCTAAAACTCTGTATTTGAATATTTTTGAGCAGATTACTTAGAAAAATAGTCTGTTTTAAAAATTCTGTTGTTAGTGATTCTTAGTATAACAAGTCATCCAATTCAAAGATAGCTGGTCAGCAGATCAGATATTACATTTTCAGTATAATTGTTACTCACTTTTCATTTTTTAATCTCAGTGATAGGCAGTTAAGATTGCAAAATTAGATTATATTGGTATTACTGCAATCCTTGAGATACATCTTGGTATAGTGGTTGAGACTATGACTTCTTTAGGCATAAGCCAGCTAGGTGACCTTGGGCCAGGCTAGGAAGACTGTAATGGCAAACCATTTCATAATTTTTTGCCATAAAAAATGGATTTTTACTGTATTATATTACAGTAAATATTCCCATTTGTTACCTCAATGTAGTTGTGAAGCTCTACTGTACAGTTTAATTTTAAAAATGAAAATATGTTCACATATGTGTGTACCATATATAAATTTTATATGGTAAACACAGATAAATTAAAAATACTTCAATGTGAAAGTAGTAACTTTCCTAATGTGTTCAGGATGTATAGCATTCTTTTGCTTATTTGATATTCTTTGTTCCTACTGTGAAAAGTTCTCATTATTAGAACACAAAAATACAATTTTGTTTTGTTATTGTTGCTTACTTCTTTTATTTTTTTACCTTAAGGGAGGTAGGCATGTCGATTATGTGGTAGATCAAATTGTTGGAAAATTGATAGAGGTAGTCAAAAAAAAGAACAAAGCTGGTGTTTCAGTAAAACCATTTCAGGTAAGTTGATGTTCATATTTTAAAATAATTTCACAAAAAATATTGCTTCATTATTTCTATAACTTTGTTTTCTGATTTATATACGTGTGTGTGTGTGTATGTATGTGTGTGTGTGTGTATATATATATACATATATTGTATACATATATTGTATACATATATATACATATATATACATATATATACATATATATACATATATATACATATATATACATATATTGTTTTTACATACATATATATATATGTCTTTGGTTATTCGGGTTTCTCAGAAAACATATATATACATATATTGTATACATATATTGTTGTTTTTGTTGTTGTTGTTGTTGTTGTTATTATTATTATTATTATTATTATTATTATTATTATTATTATTATTATTTTGAACAGGTAAAAAACCATATATGGGTTTTTATTAATTGTCTTATTGAAAACCCTTCTTTTGATTCTCAAACAAAAGAGAATATGACACTCCAACCGAAAAGCTTTGGGTCCAAATGTCAGTTATCAGAAAAGTTTTTTAAAGCAGTAAGTATTTCATATTTATTTCATAACCATAATCATTTGAAGAATCATTCCAACTTCTTTAAATAAAGTAAATCCCTTTACATTTACATCCCTTTACATTTCAAAAACTATTCTTAATATGATTAAATGAAAAGTAATAAAAGAATGATGCTCTAATATTTGAAATGCATTTTCTTTTTAATTAATAAATACTGAAGTTTATTAACTGTTTTGCAAAATATTATCTAGTTTTGGGAATATAACACATAATTCAACTCATAAACTTTGTAGCTCTTTGAGTGGTATGTGAAAGAGACTGGTGACACAATGGTTAAAATGCAGTAGTAGTGCAGGCTAACACTGCTCACAGCCAGCAGTTTGATCCTGACCAGCTCAATGTTGACTCAGCCTTCTATCCTTCTGAGTTGGTAAATTGAGGATCCAGATCATAGAGGTCAATATGTTGATATTTGTAAACTGCTGAGAGAGTGTTGTAAAGTACTGTGAAGTGGTATATAAATTTAAGTGCTATTGCTGTTAATTATGAGAATAAAAATAAGGAATATCAAGCTGCATAAAGAATAAACTCTGACATATGCGATATTTTCTAAGAAAAAATGGATTTTAGTGCTTTGATATGTTTGTTTATTTTTAATGTAAATCTTTTTCTAGTATTTTTTAATATGACTGTGAATTTAATTTTTATAGGCTTCTAACTGTGGCATTGTAGAAAGTATACTGAATTGGGTGAAATTCAAGGCACAGACACAGCTGAACAAAAAATGTTCATCAGTGAAACATAGTAAAATTAAAGGCATTCCAAAACTTGATGATGCTAATGATGCTGGTAAGAGCTAACAATCACTTGTGATACTTTTTATAATAATACAAATGCCTCCAAAGTCATTAATTAATGACTACGAACACGCTTCAGGTAAATATTCTTGCTAAGTTGAACACATTCGTTGAAAGAAGTATTTTTCAGGATAGGTAGATTAATACTGAACATAGTTATACCATGGTTAAAGAGCCATGCTATTTAAAAAGCAAAATCATGTCAAGTATCTATAATTTTTAATAAAATGTTTTTTTTTTCTAAAAATATGATATTCTCTATTTTAAGAATTTAGGTTTGAACTAAAGATTACTTCAATCCCCTTACTTTGATTTTTTTGGCTCTTTTCATTATGTTATAGGTGGCAAGCATTCTTTGGATTGTACATTAATTTTAACTGAGGGAGATTCTGCCAAATCTTTAGCTGTCTCTGGTTTAGGTGTTATTGGAAGAGATAGATATGGGGTATTTCCACTCAGGGGAAAAATTCTTAACGTTCGTGAGGCATCTCATAAACAGGTAAAATATGTCATTTAAAGAGTTGTTGAGTGCCTAGCTAATTATATGCATGTATTTACTAATATAGCTTGTTTTAATTCTTTATTTCTACACAGATTATGGAAAATGCAGAAATTAATAACATTATAAAAATAGTTGGTCTACAATATAAGAAAAGTTATGAAGATCCAGAGTCTCTGAAAACATTAAGATATGGCAAAATTATGATTATGACTGATCAGGTCAGTTGAAATTCTAAAATTAAATATCTATCATGCAATCCTTTCTATTGCTTCTCATTTACATTTACTTTATTATCCTTCAGACTTTATTTAATTTGCTGACATCTTTCTTGACAGTCTGTGTACATTATACTAATTGATGACATTAATATTTTATTAAAATAAACATCATAAACAAGTTTCCATTGATTTTATTTTTTGAAGTGATTGATTCTTGGTAGAAAGATTTCCAGTCGTTTTCAATTTTTTAAAGTTTTTAATAGATTATGTATTTATAGTTTTCTGCCATTATTTTTTCTGATATATTTTCAGTTGTACACTGTATTTTTAGCATTCATATTATATATATTATTTTTTTATAGAAGAATTTTTATATGTTACTTGAAGCCTGGATCTATATATAAAAAAAGCTATGCTTAAAGAGCCACGGTGACATAGTAGTTAGAATACAATATTGCAAGCTGCCGACTGCCGGCAATGCAATCCAGACTGGTTCAAGTTTGAATCAGCCTTCCATACTTCTGAGGTCGGTAAAATTAGAACTCAGATTGTTGGGGACAATATGCTGACTCTGTAAACGACTTAGAGAGGGCTGTAAAGCATTATGAAGTGATATCTAAGTTGATATTGCTATTAAAACTGTAACATTCATTCAATTCTACATGACTTGCAGAAGAAATGTTTATTTATATTTCTAAACCTCCCATCTCCCTCAGATAAATAGGTATAGAAGTAATAGAATACCGTATAAGCATATTTATCTGAATATAGTCTAACTAGCTTTCAGTGTGGTCATAGATATATGAATCTTAATTGAATTATTTAAATAATAAATATTGAATCATTTGTAAAAGTTATCCCTTGTGGCACAGTCATATTTTATTTTTATTTGAGATTCATCATATTTGGCCATCTTTCATTTTTTATTCAGGATCAAGATGGATCACATATTAAGGGTTTGCTAATCAATTTTATTCATCACAATTGGCCTTCACTTCTGAAACATGGTTTCCTTGAAGAATTCATTACTCCAATTGTAAAGGTAATTAGTATCGTCAGTGTACATGCTATAATTAATAAACCTGAGATAAAATTTATGTCATTTAATATTTGAAATGAAGTATGAATATAATTCTTCCAATATTCAAGTATATTTTTTTTTATTTAAAAATGATTCAAGACTTAAGAAAATCTTTTTTTTTTTCTTCAGCAAAAGTTGTATATAAAACATTTAGCATTTGTGTTTCTGGCTTTGATTGTATATCATAGGCACAAGCTTTTATTGCACAGAAATAAAGCTTTATATAAACTTGTTGCTTTTATTTCTTAGTATGATATCCGAATTTATTATATGAAATAGCAATCAGTTAGCGAATCATAGTAAGTTTTGTATGGTACTATGTCCACCTTCTCAAGTGTTCTAATTTAATTATTCAATATCCAGTACTTGAAAATCTTGAAATAAACATATTATTCATTCTAATGACATGGCTTATATGGCCAAACAAAAATATTTTGAGCTGTATTTGGATTAACCTATTATAAGTCAAGATATAAGTCAAGATCCAACAGGTTCCTAACAAACCAAGCAGACAACTTTGTTTCCCAAAATGTAGAGAAGGGAACAAGGGGATCAGCCATATCGGACTTAATTCTCACTAACAGAGATGAAATGATAGAAGATGTTGAAGCTACAGGAACTTTGGGGGCAAGTGATCACACAATATTGGAATTCAACATTATTCAAACACAAGTAGTAGAACAAAGTCAAACTAGAGTCTAACTAGAGCTAATTTCAATAAACTTAGAGAGAGCTTGAGAAGGATTCCATGGATGAGAATCCTCAAGAGTAAAACAACTCAAGAAGCTTGGGAAATTTTGAAAAGTGATATTATAAAAGCCCAGTCTAGCACAATACCAATGAAGAAGAAAAATAATAACTCTCAAAAGAAACCAGCATGGATGCATAAAGAACTATCTGACAAATTGAAAGACAAAAAGGACAAGTATAAAAAGTGGAAAGAGGGACAAATAACTAAGGCAGAATATCAGCAAATAGCCCGAGCCTTTAAAGATGAAGTGAGGAAAGCTAAGGCTGAACAAAGGCTAGCGACAAAAGTAAAAAATAACAAAAAAAGCTTCTTCCAACATGTTGAAAACAAGAAAAAAGTCAAGGAAACCATTGGCCCATTGCTGGGAGAAAGTGACAAGAAGGTGACAAGCAACAGGGAGAAAGCAGATCTACTTAACTCATTTTTTGCATCTGTCTTTACACAAAAGGAAAAAAACAATCCAACCTATCAAAAACAGCACTACAAAAAACAGATTAGGAACACAAGTTAAAATAGGGAAGAAAATGGTAAGTGAACATCTGTCTACCCTAGACGAGTTCAAGTAACCAGGACTGGATGTATTACACCCCGAGATTCTGGCAGGAGGAGCTGCCAGAACTGGCAGACGAGATCTCAGAACCACTGAACTATATCTTTCAAAGATCCTGGAGCACAGGGGAACTGCCAGAGGACTAGAAAAGAGCTGATATAGTTCCCATCTTCAGAAAAGGAAAAAAAAACAGATCCAGGAAACTACAGAGCTATCAGCCTGACCTCAATACCAGGGAAGATTCTGGAAAAGATAATCAAGCAACGAATCACCGAACACCTAGAAGCAAACAAAGTAATAACCAAAAGCCAACATGGGTTTGTCAGAAACAGATCATGCCAGACTAATCTTATTGCATTCTTTGACAAAGTGACAAAATTAGTGGACCAGAGGAATGCTGTTGATATAATTTACTTGGACTTCAGTAAAGCATTTGATAAAGTAGACCATAACCTACTACTAGATAAAGTAGAAAAATGTGGGTTAGACAGCATCACCACCAGATGGATTCGTAACTGGCTGACCAACTGCACTCAACATGTAGTCCTCAACTGAACTACATCCACATGGAGGGAAGTATGCAGTAGAGAACCCCAAGGCTCTGTTTTAAGCCCAGTACTCTTCAACATCTTCATCAATGACTTGGACAAGGGGATAGATGGGGAACTCATCAAATTTGCAGATGAGACCAAGCTAGCAGGAATAGCCAACACTTCAGAAGATAGGCTCAAGATACAGAAGTATCTTGACAGACTTGAACATTGGGCGCTATCTAACAAAATGAAATTCAACATTGAAAAATGTAAGGTTCTACATTTAGGCAAAAAAACTAAAATGCACAGGTACCGTATATGTGGTACCTTGCTCAATAGTAGTACCTGTGAGAGGGATCTTGGAGTCCTAGGGGACAATCATTTAGATATGAGCCAGCAGTGTGCAGCAGCTGCCAAAAAAGCCAACACAGTTCTGTGCTGCATAAACAGAGGGATAGAATCAAGATCACATGAAGTGTTAATACCACTTTATAATGCCTTGGTAAGGACACATTTGGAATATTGCATTCAGTTTTTGTCGCCACGATGTAAAAAAGATATTGAGACTCTAGAAAGAGTGCAGAGAAGAGTAACAAAGATGATTAGGAGACTGGAGACTAAAACATATGAAGAATGGTTGCAGGAACTGGGTATGTCTAGTTTAATAAAAAGAAGGACTAGGGGAGACATGATAGCAGTGTTCCAATATCTCAGGGGTTGCCACAAAGAAGAGGGAGTCTAAAACTATTCTCCAAAGCACCAGAGGGTAGAACAAGAAGCAATGGGTGGAAATTAATCAAGGAGAGAAGCAACTTAGAACTAAGGAGAAATTTTCTGACAGTTAGAACAAAAAGTCAGTGGAACAACTTCCCTGCAGAAGTTGTGAATGTTCCAACACTGGAAATTTTTAAGAAAATGTTGGATAACCATTTGTCTGAAATGGTGTAGGGTCTCCTGCCTAGGCAGGGGGTTGGACTAGAAGGCCTCCAAGATCCCTTCCAACTCTGTTATTATTATTACTGTTGTTGTTGTTGTTATTATTATTATGCTGAATTAAGATGGCCTAAATCATACTTGAAATAACCATTGCAAATATTATATGTAATTTTATAAAACACAGGGAAAATTATGAATTAAAATCTAATTGAAATTCTCTTTATTTTAAGGCAAGTAAAAATAAGCAGGAACTTTCCTTCTATAGTATTCCTGAATTTGATGAATGGAAAAAACATATGGAGAATCATAAAGCATGGAAAATAAAATACTACAAAGGTTTGTACTGAACTTCTTTTCTCCTTTCTCAAAAATATTTTTAATTCAAAATGCACTTTAAAATGAAATGGAGTTGATTTGTCATTCGTAATACTAATTGGATTAACATTTTTATTTTTTTATTTTTATATAATCACTATTGGATTAATATTAAACTGTTTTGGTTGTACTTTTTTAGTGTTCCTAAGTGATTATTAAGTTAACTGTAATACATTGAGAAAAAACTATAGATTGAAATGTCAAGATTTTTTTCCAATTGGAACTAGGTTTAGGCACCAGCACTGCTAAAGAAGCAAAAGAATATTTTGCAGATATGGAAAGACATAGGATTTTATTTCGATATGCTGGTCCTGAAGATGATGCAGCCATTACATTGGTAAATATCTGCTGAATATCTTTTTTTTTTTTGTTAATTATAATTATTTAAATTATTGAAACCTATTGAAATCATTGTATTTTGTAGTGACAGATACAATATCTTATCCGATTATTAAGTAATGATATCTAAATTTATGTAGCAAAAACCTGTAAGAAACCACAGTAAAAGGAAACTGATGAGGGTGACTTTCTAACCTTACAAAAATAAAATACAATGTTTTAAGATTTATTCCTATCATCTGTAAAATTTCATGAAAAATTGTCTTTGCATGTTGTCAGTTTGTTTAAAAATTAAGTAAAGGAAAAAATCTAAAAACTAAATCTTAAAAGAGGCCTGCTTGGAATATGCCCAAAGCTAAAAATACAAAATTAAACAAACTGCTGATCCTGAAACATGAAGGGTAATGTGTAATTTCAGTGTTTAATTTTAAAATTCTTTATAAAACCAATGTACCATACATATATAAGAAAGGAATTTTATGAAGAAACACAGGAAAGCAAGGAATTGCAGAATCACAAAGTAAAATTTCCAAATTGCATCAATCAAACCAGCTTAGCTAAACTCTATTTATTATTCAAGGAGTAAGGTCTTGGGTTTCATCATATATTCAGGTTCATTACCAAGAAGATGACAGCAGAGGCCTTCTGCTTCAGTGTTCTCTTACCTGCACTCCTTGATCCTTTCCTTTTCCTTTTCTTTCCTGAATACTTTTCCCAGTTTTATAAAATGAGAGTGAATGCCAATCATTTAGGGTCTTTAAATTGTTGCTTTGTCCAGACAAGGAGAATGCTACATCTATGTTGTTTAGGTTCTAGGCAGCAAATTGGAATTTATCTAATAACTATGTTTACTTCCTGATGAAACTTAGAAATGAAGGGTAGGTTTCATCAGTTGCACCTTTATATAAATGTATTACATGGAAAAAATTGTATTAGGAAAAGCTGAATCCTCTCAATATGGAGCTATTTATGAGATGCTATATTTGTCTTGTCATAAGACGGTACCAGTAGTCCTCGAGTTATTACTGTAATGTAGCCAGCTCATTAAATGAATTGCCTTCCTTAATCATTCCCCACCCTTCTCTCCTGAATGCAGTGACTTAACAAACGTGGGTTTTAAAGTGAAGTATGGTGTGTCCCAGATACACCATACTGGTGTATCTGGCCTCCCAAGATCTCCCCACCCCAAGATACCCTATGCTTTGCTTCCTATTCCTTCGGATGCTCACAGCTACTTGGGCCTCCTCCCACCCATATTCATCACAATTACACACTTACCTTTTGAAGATCTACAGAGCTCAGGAATCGGGAAGGAGGACAGATGGCATAATCCCACAAGTGGCTATCTTTTTCTAAACCTTGATACAAACTGTTTTGTCCAGCAAAGCAATTTATGGCTGTGTAGCATAATCACAGAAATACCAGTTTGTAAAATGACATCTGCTTGTGGATTCCAAGCAACTGAGGCCTTTTTCTGAGAAGAAAAGCTAAGCTTTCTATAAGTTGACGAGTCCTATTTGCTCCACTGGCAATAGTGAACTTTTTGCCTAACTAATGCCAGAAGAGCAAAATGGAGAGGTTCTTTGCTCCTCTCTGTTTTGTTCTGCTAGCATTAGTAATTCTTGCTCGGCTAATGCCAGCAGAGCAAAACGAAGTGGCCCAGTAACAGAGCAGCCTCTTCCCTTCCCTATCCCGATCTCCCTTGCTCTGAAAATCTTTTAAATATAATTGAGTGACTGGTGACCAAGATGGGGAGAAGGGTATGGAATCTGATGGGATGCTAAAGCAGACCCAATGTCTGCGGGGAATTTCCTGGACAGGATGGGAGGGGGGTTGTGCTGTAGCATGTCTGCAGTCAATTGTAAAATCACTGGGGATGCTATAGCAGTCAAACCTTTAAACTGGGTTATAAATATCTTTTGGGCAGTTTGCCATAGCTTTGAATGGTTACTAAGTGACTGGTCATAAATTGAGGATTACCTGTATTGTTATCTGCATTGAAAACATAAAGTTTTGCAGGTTTAGTATAGTGAAGGTCACTTGTGTGGATCTTATGAATAGGAAAGGAAGAACAAGAACTTTGTCTATAATACAGGTTTCCAAATTTATTAAATCCTTAATCACACTTTTTCTGGTTTATAAAATATCTCCTTATTTTTAGATTAAAATATTTTAAAACTAAATAAAAGTTGGATCCTGCTAAATAATTTCAATACTGATATAGGTAATTAACATATTTTTCAGTGTAAGATGCGCTTTCCCTCTCCAAAAGTGGGTGGAAATGTCTGTGCGTCTTATAGAGCAAATGTTGCCGAAGCCCCGCCTACCACCAGCCTCCTCTGCCTCCCAGCAATTTGCCTCCTTGCAGTAAACAGCCTGGTCAGCTTCAGCACAGCCTAATTTAACATGAACAGCTGATTGGTGGTTGGATCGGCCTCCTGGAATACCACCTATCAGCTGTTCCAGGCTGCAGGGATTGCAGCCCATTGTCACCACCACCTATCACCACTTACATGTGCCCTGTTTTCAGCCCTTAACGTGCCCCATTTTTTGGCCTCCATGAGCCTTGCTGCCTGGACTGGATGCATGGAGGCTGAAAATGGGGTACGCGGACGCAGTGATAGGTGGCGGCCACAATGGGCAGAGATCCCTGCAGCCTGGAACAGCTAATAGGCGGTATTCCAAGAGGCTGATCCAACCGCCAATCAGCTGCTCGTGCTAAATCAGACTGTGCTGAAGCTGACCAGGCTGTTTGCTGCAAGTAGGCAAATTGCTGGGAGGCAAGACAGGCAGATTTTTTTTTCTTGTTTCTTCTCAAAAGCTAGGTGTGTTTTATAATCCAGAGCATTTTATAGTCTGAAAAATATGGTAGATGAATTGCTATGGTTGAATTTAGAGTGTTCTATGCAGCAGAATAATGTTGTCGTTCTAGTTCCAAGGGTGCTTTTCAAGAGGCAACAGGACATTCTTGTTTTTCTTTGAAGATGGTTCACTTCTCATCCAAGAAGCTTCTTCAGCTCTGATTGATTCAGTTGCCTCTTGAAAAAGTACTTTTGGGACAACCATGACCTGGATAATGAAAATCTCCATAGACATGTTGCCTTTCTAGTTTTATAGTCTTTATTCTTT
The DNA here is from genome assembly GCF_028640845.1 of Ahaetulla prasina. Classification (NCBI taxonomy): domain Eukaryota; kingdom Metazoa; phylum Chordata; class Lepidosauria; order Squamata; family Colubridae; genus Ahaetulla; species Ahaetulla prasina. Next base: position 95,853,870 of record NC_080542.1, read on the forward strand.
GTCAACATAATGGAAAGAATGCGCAATATTTTTCATGTGACTCAAGGTTTAAAAATGTTTTTAAAGGTGTTTTTCCTTATTCCTTTTACTATTTTTCTTTACTTGGAAAAAAAAGAGAATAAAATAAACAACCATTTTCTCTTTTCTTTATTTTGGAATAAAAATAACCTATAAGTATAGGTTATTTATAAATAATTACCACATGTTTTAAGTGTACAAGTTATATGCAGGATATTAAATTGCCTTCAAATTAGGACCTTTTTCTAAAAGAAATGTGCCATCTATTAGTTTCTGTTACATATTTTAGAATGTAGCATGGAATAGATAGATACAATATTTTCTGATCTCTGGTCATTTGTACAGTTGTTCAGCATGTAGCTTATATAAGCTATTTCTAGTTTATGTCTTTGTTGGACCTTGATTAAAACTTGGTGTTTTATAGCCACCTTAATCTATTTTATAATTGTGAGCAGTAGTATGTTATATTTTTGTAGGCCTTCAGTAAGAAAAAAATTGATGACAGAAAAGAATGGTTGACAAATTTCATGGAAGATAGAAGACAACGTCGGTTGCATGGATTACCAGAGGTAATTTTTGGAATATTAAGGAGAAAAAAATGATGTTATTTGTTGCAAAGTAATAATAACTGTTATTTATTTTAGCAATTTCTATATGGGACTGCAACCAAGCATCTCACTTATAATGACTTTATCAACAAGGAGCTGATTCTCTTTTCCAACTCAGATAACGAGCGATCCATCCCATCTCTTGTTGATGGTGAGTCACTTTTATGATGTATAGTATCTTTTTTTGTGACTTAAATATGTAATTATACTGGAATACTGTTGTTTGCATTTTTTTTCTGTTCTTTTTTCATTGTTAGCCTTCTATCTAGAATAAGCTTAGTTGCTTTAGCAATAGCAATAGCATTACCTCTAAGTAATTGACAATATTAGTATATTTCCCCCAATAATTTTTCCCCTCATTTTACCAACCTTCATTTTATCGTCTTCTTTACAAATGAAGTTGTAAAAAAACTACCCTTAAATTTGCTAACTTTATTATGGTATGTATCAAGAAATCAAACACATAAATTTATAATTCCTTATATTTACTAGATAATTTTTGCTGCTTTCAACATATATAAATTTAATTAGATAAATGTGCACTTTAATTAAATATCTCTTCTTATATTAATATTACTTTGAAAGAGTACAATTTTGAAATTTTTCATTTTTTGTTTTAATGAAGGCTTTAAACCAGGGCAACGTAAAGTTTTGTATACTTGCTTTAAGAGAAATGATAAACGTGAAGTTAAAGTTGCTCAGTTGGCTGGTTCTGTGGCAGAAATGTCTGCTTATCACCATGGAGAGGTGGGTATAGAAATAAAAACATACCCATTTTACCCTGATTATTTTGGAAGAATAATTTTGTAAAGCAAAGTAGGCAAACTTGAAAAGTTAAATCTTTTTGCTCCACCTGTACTAACTTTGAAAGAGAAAAATATTCCATTGAAATTCAAATTTGTCATAACCATGATCATCATCAATATTGTTATTTCTAATTAATAATGTATAAAATGATAATAACTTGATAATAAATATCCTTTCAAAAGGGAGCTGCCATTTCTTTTTTCTAGCTTTGTCATAGTTAGAGCATTAAGTAGTTTTCTGATAATATTGGATTTTTCTTTTTGGTAGTAACATAACTTTAATATTTTCTTCTAGCAAGCTTTAATGATGACAATTGTCAATTTGGCTCAGAATTTTGTTGGAAGTAATAATGTCAGCTTGCTACAGCCTATTGGTCAGTTTGGTACTAGACTTCATGGTGGCAAGGATGCTGCAAGCCCTCGTTACATCTTCACCATGTTGAGGTAAAGTGTAGTTCAAAACAGAAATCTAAATAATACAGAATTGGGAAGTATGTTATTGTTTTTTTTTTATTATTAAACTTTATTAAACTTTTTAACATTAAAAGCATAAAAAAAAGGGGAAAAAAGGCTTATATCATTTAACAGCTTATTTGTGGTGTTTTTCATCTAATAATAATCGATGCAATAATGACAAACATTAAATTATACATATTTGTGTTCTTATTTTATCTATTGATTATGTTTAGTAACTAAATATTCCTATCTCCTTTCCATCCATCCATACCACCGTTCCCATATACCATAAAATACTGATGTCTCCTTATCCTTCAGACTCAAAGTTAGTTTGTCCATTTCTGCGCAATTCATAATCTTTTGTACAATAAGTCTCTCTGTGGGCACACATGGCTGTTTCCAACATTGAGCGAAGGCCATCCTAGCAGCAGTTAATATATGTAGTATTAAATATTTTATACTCTTCACGTATTTTTTTTTAAAGATCCCCAATAAAAAAAGTTCGGGTTCTAGATCCAATTGTTCATTCGTGATTTCTTGTAGCCACTTTTTAATTTTTAACCAATATTTACGTGCTTCGGGGCAAGACCACCACATATGGTAATATGTTCCCTCTTTATTTTTACATTTCCAGCATATGGGAGACATTTTGGGATACATTTTCGCTAATCTCGAAGGGGGCAGGTGCCACCTATAGAACATTTTATATGCATTTTCTTTGTATGCTGCTGATAAATTTATATTATGTCCAATATTTTGACCCCATGCGATCATACATCCTTTCACTACTTCTTCTTCCAAATCTACTTCTAGCAAATATTTATAAATTTGGGTAATATTTTTTTTGTCTGGCCCTAGTAAAATTTTATCTAATTGCTGTGGTTTAAGATATATTCCATATTCTTTTATATCTTGTTTGTATCGATTTTGTAACTGAAGATAGGCCCACCAGTCAACCCGTAGTCCTTGTTCTTGGAGGTCCTGTAGTGTTTTTAATTTTCCATGAATATCTAATAGATCTTTATATTTTAGCATTTTATTCAAATCTAAATTATTTGGGTGAATCATTGCTTCCATTGTGGATAGCCAGATTGGGATTTTTATATAGTGTTTCTTTTTAACTTTAATCCAATTGTTTATTAGGGAATCTCTAATCAAATGTCTGTGGAAATACTTTTGTTTCGTATGGCCTGTTTCCCACAGAAAGGCATGCCACCCTCTCTGTAGGTCGTGGCCTTCTATAGTTAGTATTCTTTTATTCTTTAAATTGATCCAGTCTTTTAACCAAACTAGTGTTGCTGCACTATAATATAATTCCCAATTTGGTAATCCAATCCTCCTCTGCTCTTCATATCTTGTAAATATTTCATTTTTATTCTAGGTTTTTCCCCTGCCAAATAAATTTTCCAATTGTTTATTAAGGTCATTAAAAAAGGTCTTTTCTAATTTGACTGGAACAGTCTGAAACAAATATAGGAATTTTGGTAGTATAGACATCTTTACGGCTGCTATTCTTCCTAATAGTGACAGCTGCATCTTCTTCCACAATTCTAAATCTTTTTTTGTTTCTTGTAATAATTTGTTGTAATTATTCTCCTTTATTGCTTTGCAATGTGCTGACAACCATATCCCTAAGTATTTGATTTTTCTTGTTGTTTGAAGTCCAAGTGATCTTTCCAGTTCTATTGTTTGTGGTTCTGTTAAATTTTTTGGTAGAAGTTTTGTTTTCTGTCTATTAATTTTCAGCCCTGCTACAGTTCCATATCTTTCTAATTCCTTAATTAGTGCTTGTCCTCTCTCTAGTGGTTCTTCAATGATAAAAGCCAAATCATCTGCAAATGCTTGCAGTTTATATTCTTCACTTCTGATTTTCAATCCTTTTATTTCTGGATTTTGTCTAATTCGTTCTAGTAATACTTCTAATGAAAGTATGAAGAGCAGAGGGGATAGGGGGCAGCCTTGTCGAACTCCTTTTTCTATATTTAAAGTTTGGGTATTTTCTCCATTGATTATAATTTTTGCTTTTTGTATCGAATATATTGCTGTTATAATATTCTCAAATTTGGTGCCAAAATTCATATCATATACTTGTTGAATCATAAATTGCCAATTGAGATTGTCAAATGCTTTTTGGGCGTCCAAGAAAACAAGGGCTACCTGTTTCTCTGGGTGAGCTTCATAGTATTCCAAACTATCCATAATTATTCTTAAATTGTTTCTAATTTGTCTGTCTGGAAGGAATCCATTTTGGTCTGAGTGTATATAATCATTCAAAATTTTCTTTAATCTATTGGCGATAATAGTAGCAAATATTTTATAATCTACATTTAACAGAGAGATTGGTCTATAATTTTGTATCAGCCTAGGATCCGTATCCTCCTTCGGGATTAGCGAAATTAGTGTTTCCCTCCATGTATCCGGATTTTTGGCTGATGTTAATACCTCATTAAATAAATCAACCATTATTGGTCCTATTTGTTCTTCTATTGTCTTATAGAATTCTGCTGGAAAACCATCAGGGCCTGGTGTTTTATTACTTTTCTGGGATCTAATTGCTTGATTTAATTCCATCATAGTTATATCCTTAGTCAGCATTTCTTTCAGTTCATCTTTTATTTCTCGAGTTCTTTTTTCCCTTAGATAGTTCCTAATCTGCTCCTCATCTATTTTTTCTTTCTTATAGAGATCTTCAAAATATTTATGTGCAATCTCTTTTTTCTTTTCTATTTTATATTGGTTTTCTCCGTTTTCATCTTGTAATTGATAGATGGTTCTTTTCTCTCTCTCTTTTTTGAGTTTATAAGAGAGCCATCTTCCTGGTTTATTTGCTTGTTCAAAGTGTATTTGTTTGGTTGCTTTCAGATTTCTGACCAGTTCTTCTTGCTTAACTAAATTGAGTTTGTGTTTATAGAGAATCAGTTGTTCTTGTAGTTGAGAGTTTAATGGGTTATTCTGTAGGTTAGTCTCTAATTTTTTAATTGTTTGAAGTATATTATTTTGTTGGGCATATTTTTCTTTGTTCTTTTTTGCAGTAAAGGATATTATAACTCCCCGAATCACAGCTTTCATAGTATCCCATAGGTTTTGGGTCGATGTATATTGATTATTATTTTCTTTAAAATAAAATTTAGTTCTTCGTTAATTTTCTTAGTAAATTCCTCATCTTTCAATAATTGAGTATTTAGTGTCCATCTTCTCCTTGGCTTTTTTCCCCCCTTCCAGCTAATTTTAAGTGGGTTGTGGTCTGCCCATGAATTCAATAAGATTTCTACTTCTGCCACTTCTTCTACTAGATCTCCACTCATCCATGCCATATCAATGCGTGACCAAGATTTATGGGGGTTTGAATAAAAGGTAAATTGTCTTTTTTCTGAGTTTAGTATTCTCCATATATCTATTAAATTTAATTCTTTAGTCATTTCTACAAATATTTTTGGTAGCTCTCTTTTTCCCCACTTTCTTATTCCCTGTTGTAGTCTTTTGATAATTTGATATCGCATTGAAATCGCCTATGATACAAATGTTTTCCTTTTCTAATTCAATAATTTTGTCATATAGGGCTTTATAAAATTCACTTTGATTGTCATTGGGGGCATAAATTACCACTAATAGGATTTTTTAAAAAATTATCTGTATTTCTATTGCCAAAATTCATATCATATGCTTGTTGAATCATAAATTGCCAATTGAGATTGTCAAATACTTTTTGGGCATCCAAGAAAACAAGGGCTACCTGTTTCTCTGGGTGAGCTTCATAGTATTCCAAACTATCCATAATTATTCTTAAATTGTTTCTAATTTGTCTGTCTGGAAGGAATCCATTTTGGTCTGAGTGTATATAATCATTCAAAATTTTCTTTAATCTATTGGCGATAATAGTAGCAAATATTTTATAATCTACATTTAACAGAGAGATTGGTCTATAATTTTGTATCAGCCTAGGATCCGTATCCTCCTTCGGGATTAGCGAAATTAGTGTTTCCTCCATGTATCCGCATTTTAGCTGATGTTAATACCTCATTAAATAAATCAACCATTATTGGTCCTATTTGTTCTTCTATTGTCTTATAGAATTCTGCTGGAAAACCATCAGGGCCTGGTGTTTTACTACTTTTCTGGGATCTAATTGCTTGATTTAATTCCATCATAGTTATATCCTTAGTCAGCATTTCTTTCAGTTCATCTTTTATTTCTCGAGTTCTTTTTTCCCTTAGATAGTTCCTAATCTGCTCCTCATCTATTTTTCTTTCTTATAGAGATCTTCAAAATATTTATGTGCAATCTCTTTTTCTTTTCTATTTTATATTGGTTTTCTCCGTTTTCATCTTGTAATTGGTAGATGGTTCTTTTCTCTCTCTTTTTGAGTTTATAAGAGAGCCATCTTCCTGGTTTATTTGCTTGTTCAAAGTGTATTTGTTTGGTTGCTTTCAGATTTCTGACCAGTTCTTCTTGCTCAACTAAATTGAGTTTGTGTTTATAGAGAATCAGTTGTTCTTGTAGTTGAGAATTTAATGGGTTATTCTGTAGGTTAGTCTCTAATTTTTAATTGTTTGAAGTCCAAGTGATCTTTCCAGTTCTATTGTTTGTGGTTCTGTTCAATTTTTTGGTAGAAGTTTTGTTTTCTGTCTATTAATTTTCAGCCCTGCTACAGTTCCATATCTTTCTAATTCCTTAATTAGTGCTTGTCCTCTCTCTAGTGGTTCTTCAATGATAAAAGCCAAATCATCTGCAAATGCTTGCAGTTTATATTCTTCACTTCTGATTTTCAATCCTTTTATTTCTAGTTCTTTTTCCTTAGATAGTTCCTAATCTGCTCCTCATCTATTTTTCTTTGTTCTTTTTGCAGTAAAGGATATTATAACTCCCCGAATCACAGCTTTCATAGTATCCCATAGGTTTTGGGTCGATGTATATTGATTATTATTTTCTTTAAAATAAAAATTTAGTTCTTCCTTAATTTTCTTGGTAAATTCCTCATCTTTCAATAATTGAGTATTTAGTGTCCATCTTCTCCTTGGCTTTTTTCCCCCCTTCCAGCTAATTTTAAGTGGGTTGTGGTCTGCCCATGAATTCAATAAGATTTCTACTTCTGCCACTTCTTCTACTAGATCTCCACTCATCCATGCCATATCAATGCGTGACCAAGATTTATGGGGGTTTGAATAAAAGGTAAATTGTCTTTTTTCTGAGTTTAGTATTCTCCATATATCTATTAAATTTAATTCTTTAGTCATTTCTACAAATATTTTTGGTAGCTCTCTTTTTCCCCCCACTTTCTTATTCCCCCCGTTGTAGTCTTTTTGATAATTTGATATCGCATTGAAATCGCCTATGATACAAATGTTTTCCTTTTCTAATTCAATAATTTTGTCATATAGGGCTTTATAAAATTCACTTTGATTGTCATTGGGGGCATAAATTACCACTAATAGGATTTTTTTAAAATTTATCTGTATTTCTATTGCCAAAATTCTTCCTTTAGGGTCTTCAAATATTAAATTTGCCTCTATCTCTTCCTTAATGTACACCGCTATTCCTTTCTTTTTCTCCTGATCTGCAGAAGCTGTAAACAGCCTCCCTAATTTGGGGCAATTTAAATATTTTTCATCAGTTTTTAGAATATGTGTTTCCTGTAAGCATATAATATCTACATTTTGTTTTATTAAATTTGCAAAAATCCTTTTCCTTTTTGTCATTGAATTTAGTCCATTTATGTTGATGGATAAGAGTTTCACCTCCTTTTCCATAGCCCTAGTTATCTTTCGCTTTTTGTCTTCTGATTGCTCTTATATCCCTTTCTGTTTGTTGTTGATTAGTATCTATTTCTTCTTGTTCTTTGTGTTTATTTTTTAGTTGGTCTTGCCTTCTTTGGGGATTTAGCTCTAAATCTTCTTTGCTATTTTGGTCTTCTGACCCCACCAGTTGTTTAAAAAAATCCTGAGCTTTTTCAAGCATATCTATTTTAATTGTCCTTTCCTCCCAAGTAACCAACATCCCTTCTGGAATCAGCCATCGAAATAAAATGTTTCGTTTATTCAACTCAGTCGCCAGAAATTTATAATCCTTTCTCTGCTCCCTTACTCTTCTTGGGATTTGCTTAAGAATCTGAATTTCTTTACCTTTATGTGTTATTATTTCTTCTCTGGATATTTTATATATAATATCTACTTCCTTCTTGTAAATCGAATGTGGACCTCTTTTGGGAGTTTGTTTCTTCTCGCATAACTCGTGCTGACCCTATAAACGTTGTCCATCTCCTTTAACATTTCCTCCTTGTCTCTATCTAATACTTCAGCTAAGATTTCTGCCATCACTAGTTCCAAATCTTCATCTTTTTCTTGCACTACATTTTGAAATCTTAAATATGATGCAGCCTTATCCATCTCTATGAAGGTCAGGGAGTTTCCAATTTCTTTGCTCACCATATTTATTTGTTGGTCCATCTTTTCTAGTTCCTTCTCTGTTTGCTACGTTCTTTTCTCTACTTCCTTTATTGTGTGTTCATTCTTCTCTAATGCTTGTTGGATTGATCCTATTTTTTCATCGAGTTTCGATATGTCTGATCTCATTTCCAGTTTTAATTTCCCCATTTCCTCTTTCAGTTCGTTAATATCCGCTCTTGTCTCTAAATGATTCTTTACCATTATTTCCTGGAGTTTTGCCATTGATTCTTGTAACAAAGATAGCGAGATTTGAATATTAATATTGGAGGGAGTATTTTGTTCCTCGGCTTTCAGCATTCCCTCTGTTGTTTTTTGTGTTATTGCTGAAGGTATTGTTGTTGAGGGTGTTAGAGATAATATAGCTTTCTTTCCTGCCTTAGTTAATGTGATGTTTGTGGAAGTCATCTCTTATAGTATCTCTTTCTGCTTTTTAAGAATATTATACACGTTGTCCCAAACTGGCATTAAACACCTTCAAATTCTATACTTTGAAAGTTCGTTATTAGTATAATTTAGTTCTTACTATAAACTTTTGTGTTATTATATTATTTGTATAGATCTCGATGTTCACATCAATATTCAGAAATCATAGAATGCATAATTAATTAGAGGGTTGAGGTACCTAATTATAAATATCTATATGAAACTCTCTTTTTTTCCCCAAATCTGACTATAACTAAATATAACAGTAACTTATAGTTTGAGTTATAAATATAAATCTTAACAAGTATATATAAATATTGATATATTAATCAAAATATCTAGTAATCTATAAATCTGAGTTATAAATCAGTATATATATAATTATGTATATAGGTTGAAAAAATATAAAAAAGAAAGCGCAAAAACAAACATGAAAGGAGTATCAATGTATAAGATAACTTACGTAGCACTTTCAGTTAGTTAATATATAATGTATAAATTAGAATATTTAGCTATAATCAATTCTTTGGCTGGGATAGTTAGCCTTCTAACAAGTAAGTTAATGGTTTAAGTGGATTAAATAATGATAGTGATTTCCAAAAAGCATTCAAATCGTTATATCCAGTAGAAAAAAAGAGAAAAAAAATCAGTTGGCAGATTCAGTAAACAAAAGTAGGCAAAAAGTAAAAGAGTCACCAATTCCTCAATTTCTTATTAATGTGTTGGTCTCTCAAAAGTTCCCATCAACTCAGTCTTCCTTATTATGCTGATAAGTTGCTGAGTAATGCTGTTTGCTATGGTCGCTCTTCACTTCCGTTACTTCAGCTGCTTCTAATGAAAAAAAACCAAAGCTCACAGCCTCGTAACTAGTGTTCAGTTCTCAGTTTTTCAAAGTTCAAAGTTTAAAGTCTGAAATTCAATGTGCAAATGTTCAAAGGATATTCCGAAGTACTGTCTTCTCCTGTTTTGTTCGTTAAACTGTCCTGCCTTTTTCAGGCTATCAATCACACCCAGTCACTCTCCATTCTTTCTCACCAGCTTCTTAGCTGCCTTCTCGGGTTACGATCAATCAATCTTCACAATGAAGTGTGGACCTTTTTTTTGTTGTTGTTGTTAATCTTCTGTTACACAAATTCTTTAGCACTGACCTTTCCTTGCTTCTCACCACAAGCTGTCAGTAATCTTGCTTCCCACTTTGTTGGCTGTCAGACTACGGAGCCGGCATTAAGAAATGCCAGCTTTTTGCTTGCTGGGGTCCATGGGGTTTTTCTCCGTCGCGTTGATGATTGCCTGTCACCAAACTGCTCCTCGAATCTCCCCACTTCAACACGCTTCCCTACAGGCTTCGTGTACCCTTTTAGGTTTTGCTCCAGCACCAAAAAAGAGGGATGAAGAGCAGAGCTAGCTCCTCATAGCCTCTCTTCGTCCGAGCCTCACCAACGGAAGTCTGGAAGTATGTTATTGTTATTGTGGAAGACAACTAGAAAGAAATACATAAGTATTTCAGTTCCTTAGTTCTTAGTCCAGAAGTGCAACGTTTTGGTCAACTCAATGCCTATAGGATAGAGCACAATGAAAATTGTCCTTCAGAAGTCTGGAAGAAACACAAAACCCATAACCTGCCAAAAAACAAAAATGAAAAACGTATCTTCATTTAATTTGAATTTTTTGTAAGAGAAAGGGAGAGCCAAGCTGGTGTAGTGTAAAGCACCACACTAGAAACCAGAATGAATTCTAGACCTGCCTTATTAGGCAGGAAGACTTTAAGTCAATCACTGCTTTTCAGTCCTAGGAAGGAGACAGTGGCAAATCAGTTCTGGAATCTTGCCAAGAAAACTGCAGAAACCTGTTCAGACAGTCATTAGGAGTCAACACTGACTTGGAGGGAGACAGAGAGAGAGAGAAATAAATTTGAATTTATAGAGTAAAAAAAACATAGCTTTATTTACTATTATTCAGCTTTTGATTTTATAACTAAATTTGAAATGCTGTTAGGCCCTAATCCAAACCTATATTTTCACTTTCTTTCTTGACAATAATTCTGATACCCAAGTACATAATGGCTTTTATTTTATAGGGAGAAATTAGAATAAAAGGGAAAAAATGAAAGTGTTTAAGAATAAGTATGAATAATAGTGCCACAGTCTGATTTGAACAATACACACATACACACGCGCACACACACACACACACACACACACACACCCCTATTCAGCTGGGATCAAAGGGTACTTTTTCATGCAACCTGAATTTTTGCATAAGATGTCTGGAAAGTGTTTGTAGTTAGAATAGTAATTAAAGTTTTCTAACCCCTGTTGAAAATTACTTTAATATTGTACTGCCTGAGGAAAGCTTCTTACTAGATGCATTACATAAAGAATACCTGTAACATTATAGTTCATTTTAAAAAGAATAAAAGGCACTTTTTTATGAGATGGGCAGCTATGTAAATTTACAAAATAAACTGCATAATTTAATAATTTGGAACTTCTACAGCAATTCAGCTTAACAATTGATTGAATTACAAACCAAAATAACCTCAAATTTTTATTTGTCTTTTCTTTAAAGCACTTTAGCAAGATTACTTTTTCCTGCAGTAGATGATAATCTTCTTAAGTTCCTGTATGATGATAATCAGCGTGTGGAACCTGAATGGTACATTCCCATAATTCCTATGGTCTTAATAAATGGTGCCGAGGGCATCGGTACAGGATGGGCATGTAAGATTCCAAACTATGATACCAGGGAGATTGTGAACAATGTCAGACGAATGTTGGATGGATTGGATCCTCATCCCATGGTAATGCAACATTCACTGCAGAATAATGTAATATAATTTTTTTCATAAACATGTTTATTTACAGAGGGATAAACTTAGGTTTTGTAAATCAGTGTACAAAAAATATGGCTAGAAGAAGAAGAGGCTAAGCAAACTATAGAATATTTTTATAGAATGTTCTATGTGTGATTTGACAATTAAGCCAGAAATCAGAAAGCAATAATAAAGAAAGGCTTTAAGCTTTTGTTAGAAGAGAAACAAATCTTGTTCACAATCACACTAAAGAAACTGTGGAAAGAGAAGTAAAGGAGAAGAAATTTAGCAGTTAAAATCAGTGCAGTAAGATAATATTATTTGGTGCTTCTTTCATCAGTGTTTGATTGACTAGTAATGGTTTAAAAATCTTTTGTTGAGGACAATTTGGCCTTAGTTTTTAACAATAATTATAAAATAATTTACCTCTATTCATAAAAGTGTCATTTGCATAGAAATATTGCATTTATTTAGAATTTTGTATTTTTCCTTAAGTTTTATTATATATTCTCCCAAAGTATGTACTCAGTATTTCTGGTACTCAAACCTTATCCAAAACATGATATCATTATGAATGAACATGCAATTATCTATAGCATGGAAAGCATTAGGATTAAGCCAATTTTTTCCAATGCTTACTTTTTCCTATTGAGGAAAACCCTCTTAGTTCTGCTTTCTGCAAGTGTGGTAGGATTTTTTTTTTCCTATTCAGGCCTATCTAGTTAGAGGCTTTAAGAAAAAGATGCAAGGAAGGAAGGAAGGAAGGAAGGAAGGAAGGAAGGAAAATAATGAAGGAAAAGAGAGAGATAAGAATATTAACATAAACTTTTCCTGTAGAGCTGAGCTTTGTTCTTTTGAACAAAGAACCTTCAGTCACATGGAACATATATGGCTTGTAAAAGAAGCTGCAACAATCAATACCAGCAGGAGAAAAGCTGACTTCCTTTTGTTTCGCCCAAGAAATGGCTTGAGGAGAATTGTGGTTTTCAACTCCATCCTCCCTTTTTTTCCAAGCTGGAAAAACTGTTACACATGCAGATAAATAATTCACTGAAAGCAGTGGTGTTGCTGTTTTTCTCACTGGAGAAAATCGGATTAGATATCTTCTCATCCCTTCAAGATAGGAAAGGTCAAGCAATAAAATTATTAAAAGTATTAGAATCTACTTTAATAATTGGACAGTTTCAAATCTGTCAAAAACTTTTTCTAGTTCAATTTACACCTAACATCCTCACATCAGAGTTGAGTTTCTTTTTCATGCTTTATATTTTCCCAGAGTATAAATCTCTTCTCTATAATGACTTTACATTCTCATTCTACTTCTCTTTTATTCAAACCAACATTCTATCCCAGATCTCTCTATTTAACTCAGAAGTGGCAGTGAAGGTGCCCCTACTCTCTCTTCTTTTCCCTGATAATGACAAAGTAGCATGGCTGAACATACAGAACTCATGTGACCAGATAAATTTATACAGTCAAGTGGGAAATCATTCACACCAACAGAGGAGGTGATTTCCATATTTAAAAGAACTACTGGATATGAAAGAGGATTTCTTGTTCCCATTGTCAGCATGATGAATAGCAAGATTAGGAGCACCATCAGGGAAGTTTTGTTTGAGGGAAGAGAAGTGATTGCAACATACAGTAGTGGCCAAAATTGTGGAAACCTTTTGCGAAAAGTGTATTTTTGAGGGTTGATGGCTAATAACACCACTTTTTTTTTTTGAGTTTCAAAATAATCATATTCCACTGCTGGAATGGCCTAGGAATAGCCCAGACCTTAACCCAATTGAAAATCTATGGAGCCCAGTTAATAGAAGCAATCATTCAATCTTGGTTTCACATTATAACAGCTGCAGAACTAAAAGATTTGGTTCACTCCATGGGAAGACGCTGTAAGGCCGTAATCATGCTAAAAGGTTACCCAACTAAGTATTAACTGATGTAATAATTTTTGTATATCTCGTTTTTCTATGGTGATAATTTTTGTATATCTCATTTTTTCTATGTGTTTCACTTTTCTTCTTTATAATGTATCTGCTATTCTGATAGCAAATCCTTCATAAAAGTTATTGCATTACATTCTTAATTAAATTATCTTTCCACTGATATATAATTTTATGGTACTACTACTACAAAAAAGTGGTGTTATTAGCTAGTTTTAGAAAGTAACACTTTTCCCAAAATGTTTCCACAATTTTGGCCACTACTATAGTAGAACTAACTAACCTAGCTAGAAAGATAGAAGAGTAGAATGTCTTCACGGGTGGAGAACATAAGAGACTTAGAGAGAAAGAATATGTTTTTCAGATGAGGACAAGAAGTTAAGGACGGCTTCTTATAGACTTAACATTTTCAGAGATGATTCAGTATGGACTATTACAACAAGATAACAATAACAATAACACTTAGACTTATATACCATTTCACAGTGCTTTACAGCACTCTCTAAGCGTTTTACAGAGTCAGCATATTGCCCTGACAATCTGGGCCCTCATTTTACTGACCTCAGAAGGATGGAAGACTGAGTCAGCCTTGAGCTTGGTGAAATTTGATCTGCCAAATTGCAGGCAGCCAGCAGAAGTAGCCTGCAGTACTGCATTCTAACCACTGCGCCATCTTGAGTGTAACTATCAGCAATACTAAGAGAACTCAAGCATGAGAAAAACACTACCAGACTTTTGTGTTGAAATAATAAAATAGGAATACTCAACCAAAAACATAGTCTACCCACTCTATTCAGCAAGCTCTAGAGGAATGACAATCTTACTTTCCTACAATGCAACTAATACTTTTGCCACACAATTATGTACTTTTGGATAATTTTCCTCAATAAATAAGTGAACAACTATAATATTTTTGATCCATTTGTTTAATTGATTTCTGTTTATCTAGTTTTGGGACTTTTTAAAAGAAGATCACATTTTAGGTCATATTTATGCAGAAATATTGAAAAATCAAACTATCTTTTAAGCACCCTTGTATACACTCTGATTCCCACTAACTTTTTTCCTTTCTCTGTGGTTATATACTAGTTTGCTCATTTATATGAAATAATTAATAGTGTGAAATTTTCTACAGAAATAATATGCCATTTCTATATACGTTAAATCAGCCTTAAATACTGATTTGATATTAACTGAATGTTTTTGTTATCTACAATTATAAAAATATATATGAGACTTTTTAAGTTGTGTATAATTAATGCATATTTTTAATGTTGTAGCTTCCAAATTACAAAAACTTTAAAGGAGCAATCCAAGAACTTGGTCAAAATCAATATGTAGTGAGTGGAGAAATATTTGTGGTTGATAGGAACACAGTAGAAATTACAGAACTTCCAGTTCGAACATGGACTCAGGTAAATATTTTTGATGCAATTTTAGACTTAAAATTTGTCTACTATTTTCTTTGCACTTTATTTTCATTTTAATGTCTTTACAGGTTTACAAAGAACAAGTATTAGAACCAATGTTGAATGGAACTGAAAAAACACCAGCGTTAATTTCTGATTACAAAGAATATCACACTGATACAACTGTGAAATTCGTTGTAAAAATGACAGAAGAAAAACTTGCTCAAGCAGAGGCTGCTGGACTCCACAAAGTTTTTAAGCTTCAAACAAGTTTAACTTGTAATTCTATGGTAAATTTCCTCTATGTTTGACCTCCAGACCAGTAGCTGTTTACCATTTTTCAGTGTTACGTAGCAATAATACATTCTGTGTAGCACATGACTAATGTTTCTCTTCGTATATTTTATACAAAAAGTAGTATTCTCTTTTTGCTCAATTAATTATGGCAGTTGAGATCAGGAACTCTGTTGCTAAGTGATGTAGTAATAAGGTTTCACATTATGTGACTGCACAAATTTATGATGTAGTTCTCAGCTGCAGTCATTAGGTGAAATCTGATGTTGCAGGATTCCATAGTCATATGATTGCCATGTGCATCTTTCTGCTGGATTTTGCATTGGCTTTGTTGCCGAGCGCCTGAATTGCAATCATGTGACCATCAGGACACTGTGACAGCTGCAACTTTCAGAATTCCTTGTAAGTATTCCTCATTCGGTGCTATCATAACTGTGAATAGTCACTGAACAAATGTACTTTAAATAAGAGTACAACAAATGTACTTTAAATATTTATAACTATATAATTATTTTTGTGATTAGCAGCCAAAAATTTATAAGATACATCCAAACATTTTCAGGAAGCAAAATATTTGTTGTCCAGTGTTTAATAGATCCCTATGGTCCTAAAATATTTGAATAAAAATAGCTTAGGAATTGTTCTACTACTACTACTTCAAAGGTAGTTCTGTAAAAAAAGGTGTTGCATAAATGTAATACAATGTAAATGTAATATAACCAAGATAGGAATAATTTTTGAGAGATTAACCATTAATCATGCATTGAACATAATACACTTCTAATCATGTCCAACTTTTAAAGGTAAAGTGGCATCCTAGGATAAGAGAGTCCAATTCCTTTCAGAAGAGATTGAATTATAGTCCCCAGCCTATTCCTTCTGTTGATTAGAAGTCTCTTTAGTTTTTTAGAATAGAATAGAATAGAATTTTTATTGGCCAAGTGTGATTGGACACATAAGGAATTTGTCTTGGTGCATATGCTCTCAATGTACATAAAAGAAAAGATACCTTCTTCAAGGTACAACATTTACAACACAAAATGATGGTCATAGGGTACAATTTAACACTTAATGATACAACACTTAATGATAAGCATAGGGTACAAATAAGCAATTAGGAACAATAAATATCAATATAAATCATAAGGATTTATAGTTTGTCGGTTTCATTCCTATTTTTGCTGTCTACTTCAGGTCATCCATTCCCTGGTAATTTTTCATTTAAAATAAAGCTGGGAATTCCTTTTCAAAATATTTTAAAATAAAAACTTGCTCCTGGCCTATAATTATTTACATATTCAAGATATTAATCAGCATTTAAATGAGCTGAAAATTCAAAACTGGCAATTTCTTTTAGCATCTGATTCCTAAAACAGTGATTAAATAAGTATTATTTCATATATACCAGTGTGGGTTTACAGAAATATATAGTGTAATACTGTATGTTTCTTCAGAAGGAAACTATACAGTATTTTGTTTGGTAAGGCTTGCAACCAACTAATATGCTTAGGATTGCAACCTTAAAGTTAATAATAACCCATTGTTGTTAAAGATGCAGAATGATTTCTCATCGTAATAGGTGTATTAAACACCTTTAAATTCTTATATGAGTTATGCAGAATCGGCTATCAATTTATAGGCAAAATAAAATAACTTCCAATAAGTTTTGCCTAGCTACCATTTCTATTTCATCCACTATTTTGAGGGGAGCCGTAAAAGTGCTTCCTACTTCAGAGATAATAATTTAGTTATTAATAATTTAAAAAGCTTTTTTTTCAAACAAGTCTTATGGACATAATCATAGGTGGCAAATCAATAGCAAAGATATTAAACAAGTTTATGTCTTCAAAATCTTGGGGTTTTTTCATGGTGCCAACAAATATACTTCCTAAATGAGAAGATCAGAAATTAAGCTTTTATATTAAAGTTTTTTTTCCATACACCTGGTGGACTAAAAGTATTTGAGGACAAAATAATATCACAGTTGTCCTATGACTTCCAAAATGTGCATACAAGAACATAGAACCCTTAGAAGCACTACAAAGAATTCCTAAGGAATCTGTTTTTGGTTTCTTGTTGTGTTCTGTTCCATGTGGTTTGGCTTCTTTGACTCTTCGAGATCAATTTCAGATTTCTTGGCATAAATTACTTAGTGCCACTTTAAGTTATTATGGAGTCTACCCTGCTGTGTTGATTCCAGTTGGATTTGATGAAGCCAAAGCATCTTTCAAACAGTGTGCCAGAGTTATAGCTCCGCAAAATCAACTTAATTAGGCTGCACCATATATTTAGTGAACCCACAAAAAGCTTTCTGCACATTACTTCTACAATATTGTCCCCAAAACAACAAAAGAGTTTTTACTCTTGCTCACTATAATGTTTTCTGCTCTGCTGTCTTGTTGAAAAAGGTATATTAAAATTAGCTCAGTCCCTGTGGTGAAGGGAAATTGAAACTATGGCTCATATTTCCTTGTGTATAACATAATATCTGGGCAGGGCAAGTTAATTAGTCTTGCTAGGTGACCAGATGGTGGAAATTTCAGACAATGTAGTCTGATTCTCTCTCAGAGTTATGATTAAAAATGATGTTTACAGCAAGTCTTCTAAATGAAGTGATTCTAAGCCTTACTAGGTTTCCATAATTCAACATATTTTCTCTTCCTTTCATCCCTCTTTCTCCCTTCCTCTCCCTCACTTTTTTTCCTCTTCTCCTTTTAAATATGCACATACCACTTTATGTTTTCTTCTGCTATTTCTTTGTTAAAGTTGGTTGGAATATAATGGCCATAATTATAACAAACCTGAGCAGGGCTATAGCAAATATTAGAATTAATATAATTTAGCATAACTTTACATTCTCATAGTGTTCTTTTTAAATTCCAGTATTACTTATATTATTTTATTTGTCCTAAAAATAAATTAGTTATTATAAAATTAATTGTAATTTCATTGGGTTCATTTGCATTTTAATACCTGTACTCTGTAATTTTATATTTATCTTATTCTATCAATATAACATTGTTTTTATTTCTATTTTAACGTAATTGTTATGTTATTATTCTATGCTGGTCTATGACTGCAATAAAATTGTTTGCACTTCTTCCCAAGTTGTGTGAGAGATGGATAGTTACTGGATTTTTGCACTACTGGTTAATTTTGCTTCCTATCACCATTCAATCAAAGATTATTCAAGGTTATGACACCACTGAATGGTGGTTACAACTGGTCCTCAGAATTCCAGCTCTCCAAGCACCCCTATAGCCATATGATTATGATTTGGACATTTAGCAAATAGTTTTCACTCATGAGTGGTTGCAGCACTCTGTGATTATGTGATTGCCACTTGCAGCCTTCCTTTCAGTTTCTCCAGAAACTTACTGCTGAAACCAAAAGAGAAGGTGGCAAGTCACTGGGCTATGTCTTGCCCACCTGCACATTATTCCATGGTCTTTTGCACACATGCCGGCCACAAGCAATAACATTGTAAAACTATATGTAAACAAAAAGACTAGTTGTAAGTTAAAATCAAATGCTTCTTTGACTTTAATATTTGATACTTTTGGGGGAAAAAAACCAAAATGAAAAAAAATTTCAAGTATATTTAACAAAGATTAATACATTATTAATTTCCAAAAAATAACTGTATTTCAGGTAAAACAAGTGAAATCTGATTTTTGAATGTAAAGCTGATAAATTTTAAGTCTCTAGTTTTCTATAATAATTATACTTTTCCTTTAGAAATAATAGAATAGAATAGAATTTTATTGGCCAAGTGTGATTGGACACACAAGGAATTTGTCTTGGTGCATATGCTCTCAGTGTACATAAAAGAAAAGATACGTTCATCAAGGTACAACATTTACAACACAATTGATGATCAATATATCAATATAAATCATAAGGATTGCCAGCAACAAGTTATAGTCATACAGTCATAAGTGGAAAGAGATTGGTGATGGGAACTATGAAACGATTAATAGTAGTGCAGATTCAGTAAATAGTCTGACAGTGTTGAGGGAATTATTTGTTTAGCAGAGTGATGGCCTTTGGGGAAAAACTGTTCTTGTGTCTAGTTGTTCTGGTGTGCAGTGCTCTATAGCGTCGTTTTGAGGGTAGGAGTTGAAACAGTTTATGTCCAGGATGCGAGGGATCTGCAAATATTTTCACGGCCCTCTTCTTGATTCGTGCAGTATACAGGTCCTCAATGGAAGGCAAGTTGGTAGCAATTATTTTTTCTGCAGTTCTAATTATCCTCTGAAGTCTGTGTTTTTCTTGTTGGGTTGCAGAACCGAACCAGACAGTTATAGAGGTGCAAATGACAGACTCAATAATTCCTCTGTAGAATTGGATCAGCAGCTCCTTGGGCAGTTTGAGCTTACTGAGTTGGCAGAAAGAACATTCTTTGTTGTCCTTTTTTAATGATGTTTTTGATGTTAGCTGTCCATTTGAGATCTTGCGATATGATAGAACCCAGAAATTTGAAGGTTTCTACTGTTGATACTGTGTTGTCAAGTATTGTGAGAGGTGGAAGTATGGAAGGGTTTTTCCTAAAGTCTACCACCATTTCTACGGTTTTGAGTGTGTTCAGTTCCAGATTGTTTTGGTTGCACCACAAGGCTAGTCGTTCGACCTCTCGTCTATATGCAGATTCGTCATTGTCTCGAATGAGACCAATCACTGTTGTGTCATCTGCGAACTTCAGTAGCTTAACAAATGGATCATTGGAGATGCAGTCATTGGTATACAGAGAGAAGAGAAGTGGGGAGAGCACACAGCCTTGGGGGGCCCCTGTGCTAATTGTACAGGTATTTGATGTGATCTTGCTTAGCTTCACCTGCTGCTTCCTGTTTGTTAGGAAGCTTGTGATCCACTTACAAGTCTGTTCCGGTACCTGTAGCTGGTTTAGCTTAGTTAGAAGAATGTCTGGAATGATGGTATTGAATGCTGAACTAAAGTCTACAAAAAGGACCCTTGCATAGGTCTTTGGAGACTCAAGATGTTGTAGGATGTAGTGCAGAGCCATGTTAACAGCATCATCTGTTGATCTATTTGCTCGGTATGCAAATTGCAAGGGGTCTAAGAGTGGATTCGTGATGGTTTTCAGGTAGGAAAGCACTAGCCTTTCAAAGGTTTTCATGACTACAGATGTTAGAGCAACTGGTCTGTAGTCATTCAGTCAATAGCACTTAGTTAACATTGTGGAAAGTGGAAATAGTTTTAATCAATTTTTTTTACATTTATGCAGGTACTATTTGATCATATGGGATGTCTGAAGAAATATGAAACTGTACAAGATATCTTAAAAGAATTCTTTGACTTACGTTTAAATTATTATGGTTTGCGTAAGGAGTGGCTTGCAGGAATGTTAGGGGCAGAATCTACAAAGCTTAACAATCAAGCTCGCTTTATTTTAGAGAAAATACAAGGGAAAATTGCCATAGGTAAGAACAATACAGAATTAAAGGCTATTGTGAAATTTATAATTTTCTCTTGAATTGATCTGTTTGATTCATATATATATATCATTGTAATCTCTTTTTCCCCTGTAGAGAACAAATCAAAGAGAGATTTGATTCAGATGTTAGTCCAGAGAGGTTATGAATCTGACCCTGTCAAAGCCTGGAAGGAAGCTCAAGAAAAAGTAAGTCATAATTTCACCACTGGTCTTTTTAATTTGTTTGGTTGAGAAAATCACAGTCACATTCATGCATTTCAAAAAGATAAATACATCGATTTCTTCAATAGAATTTAAAGAGTTTAAAAAGAAGTTTAAGCCTAGGCAAATTGACTGGTTGGAAGAAATATTATTAATTTTTTAGAACTGAAGTCCCTTTTTAGAATTTCATACAATGTATGAAAATTCAGTCAAAGTCAAACTGTTATTTTTCACAATTGTATAGGTGTGGTTAGCCTTTGAGATTCTATTTTGCAGTCTTCGGGGAAAATGGGGACTGCTGTATAGCAGTCTTCGGGGAAAATTTATTACAATCTATTGTAGCTATGATTAATATCTATCCATAAACAAGCCAGCTATTCATATTGTAATAAATTTTGCTTTTCTCTGAAGAGCTGTCTACATGCCAGTATTTCTGAAAATTTGAATTTGAGCATTTTTGCAAGAGCTGTGGTGGCACAATGGTTAGAATGCAGTACTGCAGGCTACTTCTGCTAACTGTTGGCTGCCAGCAGTTTGGCAGTTCGATTCTTACCGGTTCAAGGTTGATTCAGCCTTCCATCCTTCCACGTCGGTAAAATGAGAAACCAAATTGTTGGGGGCAAGATGCTGACACTGTAAACCACTTAGATAGATCTGTAAAGTAATGTGAAGTGGTATATAAGTCTTAAGTGCTATTGCTATTATATTTATTCTTTAAAAGAGTGATTCATGTTTTGATAATCTAAGTAATATGTTAAAAATTATTTTTCATCCTTATTAAATTTTTTATTATGTTTCCCAATTTATTCATATGTGTGCAGTATTTTAATTAATTTTATCTTTAAATAGGCTGCAGAAGAGGAAGAAATGCAGAATCTGAATGATGATAATTCATCTTCTTCAGGATCTACTTCAGGTCCAGATTTCAATTACATCTTAAATATGTCTTTATGGTGTCTTACTAAAGAGAAAGTTGAGGAAATCATTAAGCACCGAGATACAAAAGTAGG
This sequence comes from Ahaetulla prasina, assembly GCF_028640845.1. Lineage (NCBI taxonomy): Eukaryota > Metazoa > Chordata > Lepidosauria > Squamata > Colubridae > Ahaetulla > Ahaetulla prasina. The sequence goes on from NC_080542.1 coordinate 95,875,751, forward strand.
TATTTTCTGAGTTTTGAAGATGAAGGTATTTCCTAATATGCTATTGATAATATTGTTTTAGGTTGATAAAAATGCAAAATTACAAGTTACACATGTTAATTTTTAAATTAAATTTATTCCTTAAAATGTATAATTTAATAGCACTTATATTGTTAATGAACAAAATATAACAAAATGTACATAATTTTTACATGCCTTGATAATATTGATATAGAAGATCAAAGTTCAACTTTACTTGGTTCATAATTATTGTGAAGAACCCATTGCCACAAGACAAGGCGATAGCCACTAATCTGAATGGTTATAAATGGTGCCTGGGATAAATTTACCCAGGATAAGGTCTGTCATATCCTATTTGCTTTGAAATCTTAATGTTACCTCCCAATTGAGAGAACTTTGCCTCCAAATATCAATTGTAGGACAACATCAGAAGGAGGGAGATAGATTTCCAGCTTCTACTTCTGAGTACTTCAGAACAAACATTGGATTAAGTTGGACCTTGGTTTTATCCAGCACAGTTATATTTATGTTCTTATATTGGCTTACCTTAAATGTTCAAAACATCTTTCTAATACAAATTATTTTGTTATTCTTTTATGTCTTGTAGGGAAAGGAACTCAATGATCTCAAGAGAAAATCTTCTTCTGACCTTTGGAAAGAAGATTTAGCAGCTTTTATAGAAGAACTTGATGTATGCTGACCTATATTAAAATCCATGTATACCGTCAAGTTTTACATTAGGCTATTATTTGGCAGCAATTAATTATCTTCAGATAGCTAAGTTCATTATAAGAGAATGGGATTTTGCAATTTCATTTTTGAATTGTGTTATCAAATCTGTATTTGTTGCAAATTTTGCAGTGAGGACACAATAAGCTTCTGGTGTCTGTGGGACTTGGAATGCATTCAGACAGTTTTAGGTTTAGTAAAACTGGTTTAGAGTTCCTCAATTGTTCCTAAATTTTTCTACATATTTTACTTCTTACTTTGCAACTTAAAAAATCTAATTATATTTCTTTATATATACACTGATGAGCTTTTAATTTTTTGTCTGATTTTCAAAGCAAATATTTGTTAAGAGATTTGATGTAATTGTCTAATCTAACTTTTTATAGGAATAGTAGTGAGAGAATACAGCTACATTATATTTAAAGATACTGTCATAATTACATGAATTAAAAAATATGTGTACTATGTTAATATAATACATTGGAATAGAAGCTGTTTATATCTAATTTTTATTTTCATGCATATTTTAGAAAGTAGAAGCTCAGGAAAGAGAAGATATATTGGCAGGAATGACTGGCAAACCCATAAAAGGCAAAGTTGGTAAACCCAAGATGAAAAGACTTCACTTAGAAGAGACCATGCCCTCACCTTTTGGTAGGAGAATAGTTCCACAGATTACATCAGCTATGAAAGCTGATGCCAGTAAGAAATTACTAAAAAAAAAGAAGGTAAATAAATCTTTTAAAATATTTTGGTTAGCATATCTTTGATTTTCCCCAGAACAATTTATATCTTTTTTATTAAAAGCAGTTTAAAAATTACTGAAGAAATACAAAATTGCAAATATTTTTTTAAAAAAACTATAGTAAAACCAAAAGGCAATGTGATTAAACCAATAAAAAGAAAAACGGGAGGGCAATACTATGAAATGATTGTCCAGTTTGATCTAGACTATCTGAATATTTTTGGATTTTCCTTACAATAGCAGTATTTAATGCTCTTTAATAGTAACCTAACAAAAAATAACTAGAATATAAGATTTTCTTTCTGTAGTACTATCCAAATGTAGAATGTGCTTCCTTGGAAATTGAATGTTATTCTTATCTCTTTGGTTTTTACAAAGGTTAAAACCCAAATTTTAAATTTTAATTTATGAATCTTTTATTATGATTTTATTTTTAATGTATGTGTTTTAATATAGTTTCTATTTTTGAATTTAATTTATTGCTAGTTGCCTTATATATCTTTGTGAAATGGAAAGACAATATATGTACCGTGTTTTCCCGAAAATACAACATGTCCCAAAAAGAAGGCCAAGCCTGATTTTTGGGGTTGATCTAATTTACACGCACTTTCCCAAAGATGAGCCCTAGTGAAGGGGTAGGCGTGGCCAGCACAGGAAGCAGCCCTTACCTTCCCCAGTCACCTCATGATTCTTGGCCCCTTAATTGGATCAGCTGAGACGCTCTGGCTGCAATTCATGAAATTGCTGATTCACGGGTGCCGCTCCAGCTGCTGCCTCCAGCAAGTGCAACCACTTTTGCAGCCAATTGCAGTTGCAAAAGAAGCTGGAGGCACCCCACATGGCTCACACCCTTCTTACCTAACGGTGACAATCACAGCAGGCAATTCCATCCATGGAACAGATGCCTCGTGGTGCTGCTCAGGCACCATCCATGGAACAGCTGCCTTCAGTAAGTGCTGCCACTTTTGCCATTGATTGCGGCTACTTCTGCAGCAGGAGGCCAAGTGATGCACCCCATGCACCTCGTGCCGACCTTCCAAAGGATATTGTAGCAATAGCTATCCACAAATTTTTTTACCCTTATTTCGTCCTGACCTATGAGTAAGATGGGGCTCGCTCTTCTTGCCATCTTTCCCCCCCCCCTCGCCGGGCATGGCATGCAATGTAGGGGTGGCAGGTGGGGAGGGGTGGGGCCGGGGAGATGCAAGATGCATATTTTAGCTGCCTTCCAGCTAACCATCTCGCTCCACATGTCTCACTTCTCCCCCACCCCACCTGCCACCCTCCCTCAACAAAAGGATGGTGGGGAAGGGAAGCAGACAGGCTGTTACGGTACCATTGGGGCATGTGGAGCCATCTTATCTGCCTTGCAGCTCCGTTGCATGTCTCACTTTTGTCTGTTCATAGGGTTAAAAAAAAAACTTCTCACGAGTTTAAGAAGTTTGATTGAACTTGTGCAAAGTTTTTTTTTACCCTAAAACTTGTTTGCCTGCAGACAACGGCGAGACATGTGATGAAGCAGCAAGGCAAGTAAGATGCATGTCTCGCATCTCTCCAGCCCCCGGCAAGGGGGGAAGAAGAGACGGCAAGGGGAGAAAGCATTGTCTCGCTCCATGAGTCTCGCTTCTCCATTGCCCCACCTGCCACCCCCCTCAATAAAGAACTGGACACTATGGAAAAGGTAGCTGAGCGAGCACAGGCTTTGGGCATCTAGGGCTGCCAGGGGTGCCTGGCCAAGAGGCAGGAGCAGGGCGGGACTTTGCAGGTGATGAGGATGGATGGATGGATGGATGGGTGGGTGGATGGGTGGAAAGGAGGCAGGCAAGCGCCAAAAATGCCAGGGAGATTCCCAGCTTTGGGAACAGCTGATGAGCGGCTGTGTTGCGCTGCCACAGCAGTGTTGTGCTGCAACACTGCAGCAGCCATGAGGTGGCCACGCTCCCTGCCTCCTGCACCTCCAAAATAATAAGACCCCCCCTGATAATAAGGCCAAGTCCCCAAAAAAATATAAGGGTCTTATTTTTGGGGAAACACAGTATATAATTTCAAATTCTAAGTTGGAAATGGAATTTGAAAAATTGAGGTTTATCTCCGAAGCTATATAATTGAGCATATTTCTCAATTTGCATCATTCTCCCAAGCAGAACAGTAACTTCACTTGTTTTCTTTTTAATTTTAGGGGGACCTTGATACTTCAGCAATAAAGTTGGAATTTGATGAAGAATTTGGTGGTACACCAATAGAAGGTGCTGGAGAAGAATTGCTTAATACCTCTGGTCCAGTGATTAAGACACCTAAGCCCAAGAAAGAGAAGAAAGAGCCTGGTGAGTAATAGTTGACAGAAGGAAATCTCCTGTGGAGACCCAGAGTAGGTTTTATGCTCATAGACCATCATTCAAACTCGAACATTCAAAGGTGTACTACCAGTATCATGTATTTTTAGTGTTTAAAACAATCTTTGTCTCAGATGCACTACTTTTAAAAAAAAGTAGGCTAAAACTATAACATTTGGATCTACTGATAAAAATAAAATAACTATGTAAGTATTGGAAAAAATGAATATTTTGATAGCCATACCTTTTCCATTATTATGTGTAATATAGAGGATGAAATTAAGAAGCATTTATTTATTCGTTTATATTATTAAATTTGTCCAACTACTGGGGAATCAAGGACAAGGCAACATAATGAGAAAGCAGAGTCACCACTATGTGTAGAACAGATGCAGTGAGGATAGTCCTATAATACAACAGTCCCCAATCTTTCTGGCTATGGGGACTCGCAGTGGTGATGGTGGCGGGGATGTGTGTATATTGTTTTGCACACATGCCTGCCACTTGTGCAAATGGAGTTACACACACTCGTCCACTGCTTGCATGGTCCAGTTCCCAACAGGCTATGGACTAAGAAGGCAATAAGTTGTTCAACATGGAAACAAAATCAATACAATTGGATCCAACTTGTGACTAGTAATATATTACTTGATAAAAATAATCATCATTAATTTGAATAAATTACAGCAGAGGTTAGACATAACCTCATGTTCATGACATAACAGGGTAACAGTTAAAGAATAATTAAACTAAGAGGGGCAGAAGCCAGTGTTGCTTCAATTGACAGAAAATTTGGTCATGATCCTGAGTCCAAATAAAAGAAACATTTGTTAAAGAAGAGACTATAATAATGGATACCAATAAAGGAAAATACGTCTAGCTCAGAGTTGAAATGGAGGGTCTTTGGTACTCTCTGTAGCACTGATGATGTTACCAGATTTGAATAATGAACCTGCAAGAAAACAACCAAAGTCAGAGAGCATCAAACGTAATAATAATAATTGAACTTGAGAATCAAAGTTGGTTCTTCAGAAATGACAAAAATCCCACCATGTGAAGAACAGAATTCAATTCTTTTTTATTGGTAGAAGATGGCATTCACAAAATAACCTCCCTGCTCCTCCTCTGAAATAATTGACCCTAATCTGTGAAATCAAATAACCCCCACAGAGAATTTGAATTTTATAAAATTGCAACTCTACACATTAGTTTTGTGTCCCTAATCTGTTAGATGGCAGAAAAGTACAATAGGATTTTCAACCTAAGTGTCATTACCATGTGCAATGAGGAGAAAATGATCAACATTACTATAAAACTACAGATTAATATTGGTGCAAAAGATTGGTGCTATATTAATATGGAATGAAGATGCATCTCATGTGACAGTCTATGTAGAAAGGAATCTGGGACCAGTAATTGTTCCCCATTAATACAAAAGCAAAAAGAGATTGTAAATTGTGGTGTAAAGGCACTGACAACAAAAATAGAACATAAGATCTGCTTTCAGGAGGAATACCATTCAAAATAATAGCTAGAGTGCTTACCTCTGGAAATATGGTAAAACAATAGCAACTGATGTATTTATACCCAGAATGATATGGCCCTGAATTGAATTGCCCTTGTATGAGTTTTTGATAATAAAGAGTATTATCTTTTAGGAACTACACAAAAAGTACATATTAGTATAGTAATAGTGGGTGCAGTCCTTCAATTGCAACTTTAGCCAGAAGAAGAAGTGAACCATATTTTAATTTTAACCCAATCAAATAAATAAAACATATCGCCAGTGGCATTTAACATAATACTAAAAAATTGTGCAAGATCCCCAAATTACAGGAGTTGCACTGACCAGTGACTTATCTGTTTAATGTGATCCACCAATACTATATTTAAAATAGCATTAAGGAGTTGATTAACATGCATATGTGTTGAATCATAAACATCAAGACAATATGTAATTTCCTTTAAAATTTTGCAGATCCTGATTTAATTTTTTCTTTTTCTGCTCAGTCATGTCCAATTCTTAGAGACTGTCTGGACAAGTTCCTGCCATTTTCTTAGCAAGGTTTTGGTTGCCGTTGTCTTTTTCCTGGGGCTGAGACAAAGTGCCTGGTCACCCAGCTGATTTTGTGCCTAAATTAGGATTAGAATTTACTGCCTCATAGTTTCTAAACTGATGCCTTAACATTACGCCAAATTGAATCTCTGATTTAGTTTAGCATAATGAAAAATCACATTGTACAGATCACAAGATATCTATGGGGCAAGGAGACATCCAATGTGATCATTACCACCACAAACTTGATACAAGGCCTACCAAACCACCTCCCTTGTCATCAGGCTATTTCTGAGAGAGACAATGGTATTAGGATCAGCAGCTGTCAGATAAAACTGGTGTTGACAGCAGAAAAGGTGAGGATTGCATGGGTAGGTCACCGAAACGTCGCCAAGATACTCTCAACCTTACACGGGAAAAGACCCGAATATGTCAAGACCTACATACCTATATCCGTGAAAATCTACAAAAACAAATACACACACACACACATATATGCAATATGTTTCAATAGAATTTATTGGACTCATAAACATATGTAATGCTGTGTTTGAATTATGGCAACTTAGCTTAATATAAAAGAAGAGAAATGCAAGATTCAATTATTCACTCAGCAGCTTTGATCTGCTGATAAAATGATCCACTCCAGAGAATATATTAAGTAGTTATTGGTTGATCTCTGCTTTCCTGTTCAGCAGCTTTGGGACACCTCCCGCCTACCAAACATCTGGAAACTGGCCTTAGTCAACAAATGAGTCCCAGCACGAAAATTGACACTGGACCTAGGATAACACACAACGCCACCAAAGATCATCCTCACCAGATTCAAACCCAAACTCATCCCACAGACAAAACACAACCGCCATCCAGAAGCCAGACCATGCTGGCACCACTGGATGCTGCGCCTCCGATCCCCACGCAGCAAGCTGACACACGCCAGGAACACATGACAGGACCTCGGACTCTGAGCCACGCCAGGGCCTGGGATGCTGCATCACAGCCATCTGCTCAAGACATCACATCACAGAACTCCAGAAGTCACAACACCAAAGCTCAGGAACAAAAGACTAGGACCACACCCACACAGGATCTGCGAGGCAGCTGACCAATCTGCAAACACCCACTCCATCTACCACTCAAGATGCAACCACACAGCCAACCAACTCGCTCATAGCAACAATCCCCACCTCGACCAATCTGTAAACACCCACTCCATCTACCAATCAAGATGCAACCACACAGCCAATCAACCCGCTCACAGCAACACTCCCCACCTCCCCACCAGTATTTAAAGAGACACAACAGCTCCGACCACTCTTTGCTCGAAGCCGAAGCCGAAGACACCAGCCTGAAGATGATGAGTGAGACCTCGTCAAAATGTCGCCAAGATACTCTCAACCTTACACGGGAAAAGACCCGAATATGTCAAGACCTACATACCTATATCCGTGAAAATCTACAAAAACAAATACACACACACACACATATATGCAATATGTTTCAATAGAATTTATTGGACTCATAAACATATGTAATGCTGTGTTTGAATTATGGCAACTTAGCTTAATATAAAAGAAGAGAAATGCAAGATTCAATTATTCACTCAGCAGCTTTGATCTGCTGATAAAATGATCCACTCCAGAGAATATATTAAGTAGTTATTGGTTGATCTCTGCTTTCCTGTTCAGCAGCTTTGGGACACCTCCCGCCTACCAAACATCTGGAAACTGGCCTTAGTCAACAAATGAGTCCCAGCACGAAAATTGACACTGGACCTAGGATAACACACAACGCCACCAAAGATCATCCTCACCAGATTCAAACCCAAACTCATCCCACAGACAAAACACAACCGCCATCCAGAAGCCAGACCATGCTGGCACCACTGGATGCTGCGCCCCCCTCCGATCCCCACGCAAAGCAAGCTGACACACGCCAGGAACACATGACAGGACCTCGGACTCTGAGCCACGCCAGGGCCTGGGATGCTGCATCACAGCCATCTGCTCAAGACATCACATCACAGAACTCCAGAAGTCACAACACCAAAGCTCAGGAACAAAAGACTAGGACCACACCCACACAGGATCTGCGAGGCAGCTGACCAATCTGCAAACACCCACTCCATCTACCACTCAAGATGCAACCACACAGCCAACCAACTCGCTCATAGCAACAATCCCCACCTCGACCAATCTGTAAACACCCACTCCATCTACCAATCAAGATGCAACCACACAGCCAATCAACCCGCTCACAGCAACACTCCCCACCTCCCCACCAGTATTTAAAGAGAGACAGCAGCTCCGACCACTCTTTGCTCGAGAAGCCCGAAGCCGAAGACACCAGCCTGAAGATGATGAGTGAGACCTCGTCAAAATGTCGCCAAGATATTCTCAACCTTACACGGGAAAAGATCCGAAAATGCCAAGACATGCATACATACATACATACATACATACATACATACATATATATATACATATACATACATACATACATACATATATATATGCATGCAATATATGTATGTAGGTCTTGGCGTATTCGGGTCTTTTCCTGTGTAAGGTTGAAGGTATCTTGGCGACGTTTCGAGGAGGTCTCACTTGTCATCTTCAGGCTGGTGCTTACGGCTTCGTGCGAGCAAAGCGTGGTTGGAGCTGCTGTCTCTCTATAAATACTGGTGCGGAGGTGTGGAGTTTTGGCTTTATTGCTGTAAGTGGGTTGGTTGGCTGTGTGGTTGCATCTTGATTGCTAGGTGGGGTGGATGTTTGCAGATTAGTTGGCTGTTTCGTAGCATCCTATATGGGTGTGGTCCTAGTTGTGTGCCCATTAGTCTTCTGTTACAACACAGAAGACTAGAACACAGAAGACTAATAGCCATAGGCAATGGCTAAAATGATGAATATATATATGTAACATATACTTACAGAATCCTCTACCTATGACTACAATTGAGCCCAAAGTTTCAATTGCTAAGCAAGACAGTTGCTAAGGGAGTACTGCCCCATTTTACAATCTATCTTGCCACAGTTATTAAATGGATCATTGCAGTTGTTAAATTAATAACACAGTTGTTAAGTGAATCTGGCTTCCCAATTATAATAAATACATGCCAATTGTCAAGTGGTTGAATTTTGATCACGTGAACATGGGGATGCTGCAATGCTCATAAGTGTGAAGTTACTTTTTCAATTCCATTGTAACTTTGAAAAGTCATTAAAAGAATGGTTATAAATCAAGGACTACCTATATGTAATTAATTTCTGTATCATTAATCTGGGAAGTTATCAATGCTAAATGAGAGAAAATATAATGAAGATTATTTTTTACCCTGCTAATGTATTGCTTGTTTTAGGTACTAGAGTGAGAAGAACACCATCTGCCACAAAGACCTCTGCAAAAAAAGTAAAGAAACGAAATCCATGGTCAGATGATGAAACAAAATCTGAAAGTGACTTGGAAGAAAATGACCCTGTGATTATTCCAAGAGATTCTTTACTTAGAAGAGCTGCAGGTAGTAATGCCAATATATATAATGTAGCAGAATCTTTTAATTTTATATTGTAAATAAATTTTAATAATTGATTACTGATTTTACAGTAAGAATGTTGTGCTTAATCATAAAATCATTTTTTAAAAAGGCTTTTTTCATGTTTTTGAAAATAGATTTTGCGTTGTCAGATAAAATGTTTTACTTCTGACATCCCTATCATGCAGATCATTGTTATATACAATATTCTGTCTAAAATTATCCCAGTGTCAGCTAAACCTTTCAGTAAGTTTGCAGTGATCTGTTGGCCCTCCTTTGTATATATGACTAGTTTTGAAACTCTTTTATCAGTGTTTTTTCTGGTGTTTCAACTTTAGAGCGGTTCACTTTACGTTTATATCTATTGTGTGCTCGTGTATTGTTGTGGTTGAAGCTGAAGTAGTCATTGACAGGTAGGACATTGTAGCAGATGATTTTATGAGCTACGCTTAGGTCATACCGAAGGTGGCGTAGTTCTAAATTTTCTAAGCCCAAAATTTCAAGTCTGGTGGCATAAGTTCCATACAGCACAACTTTTAATAGACTTTTTCACCAGTGAAATTATTTAGCTGGAAACATTTGTATTATTTATACCTTAACTTGCTTTGTGAACTAATTATCTTCATTAGCATTTGCAAATAAAGTATTTCTCCATCTATGGAATTGTCTTTTCCTGGCTACTTATAAGACCTAAAAGTTAATTCCTTTTGGATCTTACTAAATTTACAATGGAAAAGTAATCCAAACTTCTGCACTTACCATATATACAATTATCATCTTCCGAATGTATAACAAATTATGTGATCAAATTTGCAGAAAGGTGACCTATTTAGTGTTCACTACAGTATTGATTTGTTATTCAATGTTTATATGTTGCAAAAAAAATGTTGCAATTCTATAGGCTTCCCAGAATTTCTCAAATGTTTGTAGTATGAAATGCAAAGTAAAACGTGTAACAAAAAACAGAAATTGTGGTTGTGTCTACTTTCCAGCTGAAAGGCCCAAATACACCTTTGATTTCTCAGAAGAAGAAGATGATGCTGATGAGGATGAAGATGCCAACAACAATAATGATCTTAATGAACTCAAAGTAAAAACATCTCCAAACATCAATGACAGAGAAGATGAGTTTGTGCCTTCAGATAGTCTTGAAAAGGATGAATATGATTTCTCTCCAATCAAATCAAAGCCTTCTCCAGAGTAAGTATCATAGGTTTGAGATAGTATCTTGTTAGTCTCTAAAGATGAAGATTAACAAAACATAAATCATTACAGATCTGTAGGATGAGACAAATTTGCAAACATATTATGTATCTAAGGTGTTAACAGATGCTACTTGTTAAATATATATTATTTGGAGTATGTGCATTTTTTGACTATTGACATATATAGAAATGAAATATAACTAGCCATTATTTTTATGTATTATTATATATTTATATATGTATATGTATATGTATATGTATATGTATGTATGTATATGTATGTATGTATATGTACAGGTTAATCTGTGTATTATTACATACTTTGTATTGCAGTCCTGCATAAAATCAAATGCCTTTCTTCTGCAGTTTTTTTTAGGAACTTAGGAAGAGGAAATTTTTAAATAAAATTCTCTTTTTATTGTAGGAAGGTTTCCCAAGACAAAACTAATCAAGATTTTGGCAACCTGTTCACGTTTCCTTCTTATTCTCGGAAAGCCAATATTGGTATGTATAAAATATATTAAACATTCAACTTGGTAGGCAAGGAGCCTTTGCTTAAAACCCATTGTCACTAAAGGCTGCTGAACCTCTTCTTGAATCTCAGAAAATACACTTTTCCTGGGAAATATCCAAACATTTGAAAATTTGGTACATAAGACAGTTATGTTAAGATGATAAAAATATAAACTCCAGTATTTTATTAAATTCAATATCTTCTGGTTTAAAATTTGCTGTTTAATTACTATTACTATTAAGTATTATGTATCACACTCTGATCATACACAAAGCTGAACCATGATGGAAAAATTAGATTTCTGTTTTATCTGTGGCCATCCATTACAGCAATGAGAGCAAATTTGCTTTTTGCTTTTTATGCCTTAAATCAGAAGTGAATTATTTGAGCTTTCGGTCTTGAGTGTACCCCTCATAGACTTCCCAAAAAGTTGTACACTATACATTGTAATTCTTGATTTAATAATTTGCATAATTACCAACATAACTAGATAATAATTGTATAAACTATATTTAATTGTTATTAAAGAAAAACCTTTTTTTGAAATGGTTCAACATACATCTTAAATGGAAAAGTTGGATATCCCTCCCTTAGGGTTTACCTGGGAACCACTTACTATTAGTGTTGTGCTAATTACCTTCACCTACATAGGAACTCTGTTCCATTAAATAATGGGTAGTGTGGTAAAGTGGTTAATAGTATAGACTAGAACTAGGGGAGCCAAGTTTACCTTCAACCATGGAAGTTCATGGATAACTTTGGGCCAATCATTAGCCCAAATCATTTATCTTCATAAATTATCAGTCTTTGTATAGTCAGTTCTGAGTGATGGCTTTAATAGTTTCATATTGAGCTTCCATGTCAGCTTTTTTTTTTTTTGCTGCCATTATTGGCACGTCATGATAATCCATTGGCAGGAAAAAAGCATCATTTGAGATCTTCTTTGTACTTTTCTCAGATGCTGGTAGAGAAGTGCTATTTTCTTTACCTAGAACAACATGGTTATTTTCTATAAATGCTGAGCAAAATACTGCTTTCAATTCCCCTTATGATCCTCAATCCTTATGATTTATATTGATATATTGATCATCAATTGTGTTGTAAATGTTGTACCTTGATGAACGTATCTTTCTTTTATGTACACTGAGAGCATATGCACCAAGACAAATTCCTTGTGTGTCCAATCACACTTGGCCAATAAAATTCTATTCTATTCTATTCTATTCTATTCTATTCTGTCTGTTAAGTTGCTATGTGCAAATATTTTATTCTGAAATATCTCACTTCACAAATGATCTTAGTTTTTTTTTTTAATTGAAAAAGTTTTAACAAACAAAAACATTTTCCCCCCTTTTCCCCCCCTCCCCCCCACAAAACCCCCTTCCCCCCTCCCTCCCCTCCCCCCGGCTTCCTGGGTCAATCACAAGGTATTGTTACACATAAACCAAACAGAGAGTAAAATTTTCCCTTCTAATCCAATTAACCTCATCCAAATCTTTTCATTTCCCAACCCCCCCATTACATAAAATAATACTTCCTAATTATTCAAAGGCAATCTGATATTTCTTAATCTGATATCTGTTTTGTAAATAATCAATCCATTTTTTCCATTCAATTAAATATCTTTCCTGCGTATTGTCTTTCAGAAAAGCTGAGATTTTAGCCATCTCAGCCAAATTAGTAACTTTCAATATCCATTCTTCTATTGTAGGTAACTCTTTTTTCTTCCAATATTGTCCAATCAACAGCCTTGTTGCTGTTATTAAATTCAGAATCAATTTAGTCTCAATCCCTGTACAATCCGTTATAATTCCCAAAAGGAAAAATTGCAGCAGGAACTTTATCTTCTTCTTCAGGACATTTTGAATAATCCACCATATTCTTATCCAAAAGGCCTTAATTTTCTTACAAGTCCACCAAATATGAAAATATGTAGCGTCATCACAGTCACATCTCCAACATTTCGCTTGGATATCAGGATATATACATGATAATTTTTTGGGATCTAAGTGCCATCTATAAAACATCTTATAAAAATTTTCCCTTAAATTCTGTGCTTGTGTAAACTTAACATTTCTAACCCAGATTTTCTCCCATGTTTCCAACATTATTGGTTCCTGAATATTATGTGCCCATTTTATCATACAGTCCTTTACCAAATCCTTTTCCGAATCTATTTCAAGCAACACATTATACAATCTCTTTATATGCTCCTGGGTCTGATTTCTAATTTGCTTTATTAAATTTTACTCCCCTTGCATTATACCAATTTTTTGATCTTCTTTCCATCTAGCTCTTAGTTGCCCATATTAAAACCAAGTATAATTCCTCCCTTCTTCATTTAATACCTGTAATGATTTTAATTGCAATCTACCTCCTTCAGCATACAAAAATTCTTTATAAATAATCATTTCCTGTTTCTGTTCTATATTTATATTCTCTATTGCATGTCTGGGGCTCGCCCATATAGGAATCTTATAGTCTAGTTTATAAGAATATTTTTTCCAGACCTGCAAAAGAGCACTTCTCAACACATGATTCTTAAAAGCCCTATCCGCTTTTTTTTCATAAAATAAATACGCATGCCATCCATATAACAAGTCATAACCTTCTATATTCAAAATTCTTTCCTCCGTTAAATTAAACCAGTCACTTATTACTGAAAGGGCTACTGCTTCATAATATAGTTTAAAATTAGGCATTTTTAGGCCACCTCTTTCCCGTGAGTTCTGAATTATTTTCATTTTAACCCTTGCTTTTTTACCTTGACATATAAATTTATTAATCCCAATCTGCCAATCCTCCAAATTTTTATCTTTCTTAATTATTGGTATCATCTGGAACAGAAACAAAAATCTAGGTAACACATTCATTTTGATAACCGCAATCCTCCCCAATAGCGATAACTGCAGTTTTTTCCAGACACTCATATCATTCTGAACTTTTTGCCATAGCAAGTCATAATTATTCTTATAAAGTTTCTTCTTCGATGAACTAATATAAACCCCTAAGTATTTAACCTTTTTTACCACCTCAAATCCTGTTATTTCCTCTAGTTTTTGTTTCTGTTGTATAGACATATTTTTTATTATCACTTTTGTTTTATTCTGATTTATTTTAAATCCTGATACCTTTCCATATTTATCAATTGTTTCCAACAAAAATCTACTTGAATTTATAGGATTTGTTAAAGTAACCACTACGTCGTCTGCAAAAGCTCTAACTTTGTACTCATATTGTCTAATTTTAATTCCCTCTATTTTCGTTAACTCTCGTATTTTATCCAATAATGGTTCCAGAGTCAAAACAAACAATAATGGTGATAAAGGACATCCCTGTCTCGTTCCTTTCGCAATCTTAATAACTTCTGTCAGACTACCATTTATTATAATCTGAGCTGTTTGCTCTCCATAAATCGCTTTAATTATTCTAACAAAACAATCTTCAAATTGCATTTTCTCTATTAATTTAAATAAAAAATCCCAATGCAATTGATCAAAGGCCTTTTCCGCATCCAAAAAAATAAGTGCTGCTGAAGTATTCTTCTTTTCCAAATATTCCAATATATTAATAATCTGTCTAACATTATTCCTCATCTGCCTCCCTTTTATAAAACCAGATTGATCAGTATGAATTCTTTGTTGTAAAACTAACATTAACCTATTTGCTATTATTTTAACAAAAATCTTATAATCATTATTTAAAAGTGAGATCGGCCTGTAATTACCTGGTTTAGAGCAATCTTGCTCCTCTTTTGGTATCAGTGAAATAAAAAATGTTTTCCATGACGGGGGTATTCCCCCTCCTAGTTGTATCTGATTAAATAATTCTTTAAGTGGGCCTAGTATTTCATCCTGTAATTTTTTATAATAACTTGCTGTAAGACCATCTGTACCGGGGTTTTTCCTGATTTTTAATTGTTTAATTGCCTCCACTATTTCTCCAGTAGCTATCGGCCAATTCAATTCCTCCCTTTGTTCTAATGTTAGAGTATTAACCTTATAATCTTCCAAATAATCATAAATGTCCCTATTCGATATTTTATCTTTTGCATATAGAGTAGTGTAAAATTCTGAGAAGGCCTTTTTAATTTTATCCTGTTGATATATCTCTTTACCTTTATATTCTATTTTTTGTATGACACGTGCTTTCTGTTTTTTCCTTAAGTTATATGCCAGCCATCTCCCAGGTTTATTTGCATTACAGAAGGTATTATGTTTAGCATATTGTATATTCGTTGCCACCTGGTCTGCCATTAACATATTAAATTGACTCTGTAATATTCTTATAGCCTCTTTAAGTTTGTGATCTTGTGGGTTTTGAATTAATAATTGTTGTTTCTTTTGAATTTCTTCTTCCAAGTACCTACGCTGCCTTTGTTTATTATTCCTCTGCCTATTGTCCAAATATATCAATATACCTCTAATAAAAGCTTTACTTGCCTCCCACACAGTTCCTATAGGTGTCCCCTTGTGCATATTAAAATCAAAAAATTCCTTCATCTGTTTCTTACAATGATTTACATTATCCTCATATCTAAACAGATTTTCATTCAGCCTCCATGTTCTACCACCTTTTTTCCCTTGTAATAATTCCATCCATACTGGGCTATGGTCAGTTAAACACCTCGGAAATATCTTCATTTTCTTCACCCTAGAAAGCAAGTCATTAGAAATTAAAATAAAGTCAATACGTGAAAAAGATTGATGCCTATCGGAAAAAAAAGTAAAATCTCTCTCATCTGGATTCCGTAACCTCCATATATCTCTAAACTCAAAGTCTCCCATCATTTCAAAGAAGGATTTTGATAGTTTTGCATGTATAGGCATCTTCTTAGAAGAGGTTCTCTTATCATTTCTTGTATCAATTACTCCATTCCAATCTCCTAATAAAATAAACGAACTGTAATCCCAGAGGATCAACCTCTCGTGTAACATTTTATAAAACTTTTCTTGTTGCTGATTAGGTGCATAAATACCTATCAGCAAAGTCTTTTTTGCATCTATCACCAGTTCAATAGCAATAAATCTTCCTTGAATATCGGCCTCAATTAACTTAGCTGGTATATCCTTCCTGATATATACAACGATTCCAATTTGCTTCTTATCCAAAGCTGATGCAACAAAATGTTTACCTAATTTTGAGTTTATAAAGTATTTTTGGTCTGATAATTTGATATGTGTTTCTTGCAGGCAAATCACATCATTTTTAAATTGTTTCAAGTAGTGAAATATTTTCCTTCTTTTCTGAGCTGAATTCAAACCATTAACATTCCATGACAAAATTCTATTTGCCATTACTGGCCTCCTGAAACTTTGAAGCAGACAACGGAAGATCCTCCTCCGGTATCTTCCGTCTAGCTCCTCCCACAGCTTCCATACTGGGGTCCTGACTTCTACTTTGAAGCTGTTGCTCTTCTTTACACTTAAGAGCTCCTCTTGTCACCCTTTGCTCTTGTGATTTCTCTGATGCTGGCAGCAATGAAGCCTCTTGAATCACCATGCCTTCTTGGATCTCTTGAAGTTTTTCTATCATTTCTATTTCAACTTTCAAAACTGTAGAAAGAAAATCCTTTGCCTTTAAAACAGTATCAATTCTATATCTCCTTCCTTGATAAAATACTGTCAGACCAACTGGCACCTCCCATCTGAATTGAATCTGGTGTTTTTTAAGTTCTTGTGTAAAAAAAACAAATTCCTTCCTATCTCTTAACATCTTGGAAGGAATCTCTTTCAGGACCTTCAGCTCCTGTTCTCCAATTTTCAAAGTTGTCTGATATGCAACTTGCAAAATCTGATTTCTCATAGTTCTTTTCACAAAATAAACCACAATGTCCCGAGGAAGCTTTCTCTGTCTTGCGATCCAGGAATTAACTCTATATATTTTATCAATTTGGTAAGCTACCTCTTGGGGTTCCACTTCAATAAATTCAGCCAATGCTTCTGATATGATTTTTCTTAGGTCCTCTCCTCTCTGTTCCTGCATGCCACAGATTCTAAGAGCTCATTCCATAAGTTTGTATTGCAATATCACAACCTGATCTTCATTTTGATCCACTTTTTTCTGAACACCTTGCATTTTTTCTTCTAAGTGCTTATTTGACTGAGAGATCTGTTGCATCTCTTCTTCCAATCCCTCAATTTTTTTACTCAAACCTTGAACAGCCATCATAATATCTTCTCTTATTTTTGCATTAAATTTTTCCATCATCTCTTTTTGCCTATCTTCAGAAAGTTTTAATTGTTCTTTTAATATATCCTCAAGATTTGCTTCAGATCCCCTTCTTCCAGAAGGCTTTAAAGGTTTAGCCGCCATTCTGTCTTCAAAAGAATCAAAAATTTAAACTTAAAAACTTTCCTTTACTCCTTTCAGTATAGGAGAGCTCCATTTATAACAATCCACAAATAACACTACTTTGTTGTACTAAAGAATTCACTTTCACTTTCAGACGCCATTTTAAAAGTCAATTAATCAGAGACAAAGAGAAGTTTCAAATTTCAAAAGGGAGAGTCAGTGTACTTGCGTATTGTTTCTGCTTCAAAGATCGAACGCTTGTGAAATCCCGTCTGCTTAGAAAATCAATCAATTTGACAAGTCGTTTTGAGCAGAAGTGACTCCTACTCCCTTTTCCTGAAAAAACAGGAGCACGTTTGAAGTCGGAGTAAATGAGGTTCGATGGGATCTCCAATCCAGAAAAATTTGCTCTTAAGAGCAAACCCCTGGAGAGATCTACCACTCCCCCACAGCTCTGCACACCCCCTTTTGCCCAAGGAGTAATGTAAGGTCAATGAACAGTGATTTATACTGTTTCACTGACTTTTACGATCTTCTAACGCGGAGCGCCCTGTTAGAGCGCCCTGCAGGAGCGGTGACGTCACTGGAAACCCCAAATGATCTAGCTTAAAGGCAAAACTTTAATTTTCTGAGCTGTGAAATGAGCTGTTCTGAGCTTTTTTTGGAGTCACAAATTTTAGACATATTTAGCATGCCTAAACTGAATGCCGAACATTTCAAATATTTTAAGCATCTTTGTTAACTAGTTAACTTGTGTTTTGTCATTTTAATATGAAAAAATATTTATATTTAGTGTTTAGAAAGTATTAGTTGGCATGTATGGCCTTACAAAGATTTTGTATTTTTTAGATACATCAAAATTTGATAGTGAAGAGGAAGATTCAACACCAGTCTTTTCTTCATCTTTTATTCCAAAACAAACAGAAACACTTTCAAGTAAAACAATTGTTACTAAAAAAGGCAAGTGTTACATTTATTACTTTACTTGCTCTTCTAAATTTAATGTTCTTGATAATTAGTATAAAAATATAAAATGTGATTAACTTCATGTCTTAAGATGCGAACATGCTAGACATTGCTCTATTAAAACCTGTAGAGGGCATATCTCTTAGCTTCTGAAACACTGGTATGATACAGAAGTATGGGTACAGAACATAATCTAGCACATAAAAATCAATCTCTCTGTAATAGTTTTAAAAATACTGCCTGAGAAGTAGATTTAATTTTGTTAACACTTAATTTTGCCAGGGTATAGGACAGAGAAAAAAGAATTAGTAGAAATCTAATCTGTTGATGCTTCTGCAAACTAATATTTATTTACATAATTAACAGCAAAACTATCATCAGATATGCCCTCTAAGCTGAAAAGATCTCCTAAACCTAAGAAGATGGAACTAATAAACTCTGATTCAGAATCTGAATTTGGTATTCCAAAGAAGTCCATAGTTCCCAAAGGTAAAAAAAGCTGATGTTCTAAATTTCCAATTGTCTTAACACTATGATGCACATTTCTAATCTTATTCTTATTTAACAATTGATTTTCTTGTTAAAAGGCAGCAGCTAAAGTGTGTTAAGTGTGACTTGTACATGTATTTTAATGTTTATATACATTGACAAATTTAGAAATATTTACTGAATTTATTCTATCAAACAAAAGCAAGTATGTTATAGTTTTATTTTATTAAAGAACTCAGTGTTCTCAGAACAATGTAAAATCAATAATGAAAATAGATACAATAAAAAGGAAAAAGTAATTCTCCTACCTATAATATAATACCAATAAAGAGTCTTTTATTTAAAACATTTCATTTAATGATTGTTCAAAGTTACGACAGCACTGAAAAAAGTGACTTAGGACCATCACACCATTGTAGCATCCCTATGGTCATGTGATCAAAATTCAAACACTTTTCATGATGGTTGCAGTGTTTCAGGGTCATCTATTGCGAACTTTAGACAAGAAAAGTGTCAGTGAGGAAGCCAGATTCACTTAACAATCATGTTACTAACTTAACAACTGCAGTGATTCACTGAACAGTAGCAAAAATGGTTGTAAAATGAGACAAAACTCACTTAACTGCCTCGCTTATGACTGTAATCATAAGTCAAGGACTACCAGTACAAAAACAATTCAAATGGCATACATTTCGCAAAATGTAGCCGTCCCAAAGTGAGATGCAGAAAAGTACTATTTGGCTATTTTTAATATTCAAGAAAGTTCATTCTGGAAGAAGAATTCCATCAAGTATCTGGGCCTACTTCATCAACATGTTTTTCAGAAAGAAGTTTGCTTGAATCTGCTTTCTGGCAGAAGAACAAGAGATGAAATATGCTTGTGTCCCATAGCAACACAATCCAGCAGTACCCACCAAAATATCCAGATCTTAATTTCTTGTCATGGCAGAGATAAAGAAAATATAGTCATAAAACAGATTTTTCACTTAATTTCAATTTGCATAGTAATCTGTCGGTCAGCAATTCCTGCAGTATCTTCTAAGAGATACTTCTGCAGTATTCCATACTTACTGAAATTGTTGACCTTTGTGAATATAGTTTTTTAATTCTTCCCAAAATTAAAATATGGAATACTTTACAGATACTTTGCATGTGATAATAACACAGCTGATATCACTAAGGCCAGATCTTACAACTCTGGAAACAATTAGTTATTGTAGGAATTGTAATTTCATAAATGCACTCTGGGCACTACTGAAAAAAGTTATTTTCATGTTTAGAATTAAATCTACAAATTAATTCAGTCTGTGACAGGGAAACATGCAAAGCAGTTGAATGTTGTCTTGTCTAGAGTAAGCTTCCATTTTTGTTTTAACTTCTTACATATTAGCTAATTTGATCAAAGTTTGATCGGATTCTTTAAATTTTGATGACAAGGAAAAATCTGGGTTTCCTTCAGTGCACCAGTGCTTGGAAACGCAAGAAACCTCTGTAAGCATTTCCATATGTAAAGTATAAAACTATAAAAGAAGAAGCAGAATTATGACACACAAAATAAAATCAGCTACTTATAACAGCTAAAAGTTCAAACTATGGTATATTTATTATTATTGAAGACCCAGACAAGTTAAAAAAAAAACAGAATAGAAAATAATAGATTTCAGAGTAGTGATTATGGTTTTAATCAATCCGTTTCATGTTAAACTATTGGTTGCTATAGCATTTAAGAGATTCTATGATATTTTAATCTATTAATATCCTATTAAGGATAGAGAATTGATTAGTTTTACTTTTTATTAATACAATTAAATTGGGATGCACAATTTCTCAAGAATAAAAAACATACAGCTTCTGTCTGTCATTCAATCAAGGACCTTGCTTTGAGAAATTGGTTATACGGTAACAAATAGCAAGAAATGTTGGTTCTATTTTATTATTATATGGAAGTAATAGTAGTTATTTATTAGTAATAGTAAATAATAGCAATTCCTCTAAACAATTTTATATTTAATGATTTCTCTTTAAAACGTTATTTAAATTTTATTTGTTTACTATGATGATGATATCCATTCAGCTGTATCATTCAGTTTTACTATTTATTATGGTAAAACATACAATGAACTGAGGTAGATTCTCCCTTCAATCTTTTAATAGGAAAAGGCAAGGGAGCAAAAAAAAGGAAAGCATCTGGTTCTGAAAATGAAGGTGAATATAACCCTGGAAGAAAACCACCCAAGTCAATTGCGAGCAAGGTAATTTAACAAACTGCTAGATATATTTAGAAGTTATTAATGGCAATAGCAGTTACTTATATACCACTTTACAGCCCTCTCTAAGCAGTTTACGCCCAACAATTTGGGTACTCATTTTACCCATCTCGGAAGGATGAAAGGCTGAATCAAACTTGAGCCTGGTGAGATTTGCTGCCAAATTGCAGCAGCTGGCAGTCAGCAGAAGTAGCCTATAGTACTGCAGCTACTGCACCACTGCACTTCTTAATGATAATGAAAGCATTGTAAATATTTATGGGTTAGCTTGCATATTTTTTTTAAAATTGCATATTTATAGCTTTAAATGACTACATAATTAATCTCTTCATCACCAGTAACTTTTAATAATTATTTTAAAACAGAAACTGAAGAAAACAGCCTTTGATCAGGATTCTGATGTAGACATTTTCCCATCTGACTTTGCTTCTGAAACAACTTCCAGACCACGGACAGGTCGGGCAAGAAAAGAAGTGAAGTATTTTGCAGAGTCTGATGAAGATGATGATTTTCCTATGTTTTAATTAAGTGCTGAAAGAGCACACAAACTTCCAACAAATATCTTAAGTTGTCCTTTTGTCCTTTTCTGTCGCAGACTTTTTGTACATTTGACTTATTTTATGTGATGTAATTGATGGTTTTTATTATTGTGTGTAGGCATTTTAACATTTTGTTCTTACACTTACAGTTTTATGCTCTTTTTTACTCATTGAAATGTCATGTGTCTGACCGGCTTGTAGAAATGTTCTAGAGAGCTGTGCAAAAGCACACATTTTAATTGTCATGGTTGCAAACAGCAACTTTTTGAAATGAAGTTTAAACATTAAAATATAAAACCATTTACTTGTGTATAGAGCTTTCTCTAAATAAATTTTGTTTACACAGGGTCAAAATAAATATATTTTATTTTTTGCCAAGAGAATTCATGGAAAAAGGTAAACAGTATATGAACATAGAAAGCATTGTTAAACAATCTCAATGTACAAACAGACTCAGTGAAAGTACATCACAGATTTGCTAGAATATATAAAAAAAATCCACTAGTGCTTTTAATGAAACCTAAAAAAAACCTGACACTTTAAAAATTGTAACCATTCTACCACATTTTCACTGTTTTATGGTGATTAGCAAGATCATAGAGACAGATTCCATCATCTGTTTCAAGGTGTTCCAGTGCCAGCCCTGTGATGCCACAGAAGAGAATGATAGGACTGAGGAACACTTTTCTCCAGAGTGGTTTTTTTTTCACTAGTGCCACCGATCAGAGGTAGTGATTATGCCTGGTTATTATTTCACCAAGTTTCCCTAATAGCTTGTGAACAAGTAAAACAACACTGTAAAGTGTTTTTGCCTTGAAGGCTATAAATGAAGTAAAATTTCAGTATTTTTAAAAGTAGAGAAGTCAATAAAGTAATAAACTCTTTGTATATTTTTAAAGTGACATTAACAATAGAACAAATTCTGTTCAAATAACAGCTGGCAGTTACACTCCCACAAAAGTTACTTCTGCTAATGCAATGAAATTCTTTGATCTTTTGCTGGGAAAGAAGTAATACACTGAGGTCTTTAAAAAGAACAATGATAAGTTTTCATCCTAACTAAGACTGTGTCTTTTAAAACGTTCTTATCCAGACAAGTATGTTATCCATTTCTAAGGGATGTCTGGAGCATTTCATGTACACATTTAAAAAGGGAAAGCATCAAATATCCAGGATAGAAAGTACATATTCATATATTTTATATGTACAAAGTCATCAGAAATGGTATAACCACAACTTTTAAACCTCCGCTTTGAGATCAATCTTATCACTTGCAATGTTGGACATTCAAAAGAAGTAATAGCAACATATCAGTTTATTTCATGAAATTACAGATTCAGAGCACAGTCCTACAAATGTAGAGAAGTAATGCAACTTACTCCCAGTGTGTGTGTATGCGCGTGTGTGTGCATACCCACACATGCACAAATATTGAAATTTTAGTGTACTAAACATGTTTCAAATTAAACTGCAAGTTACTCCTTTTTGTGTGTGTATACATACTCATACCTTCACACAATATAGATACATATGAACAATTCTTGGTCCTTTTGGGTTGTGGTGTCTGTAAAGTCCAGAAAACAAGCAGTCGTAGAGAGAATATGCCATATAATTCTTGTGCATCAAGAATTAGGAATTTCGTTAGAGAAAATGTCTTACTGCACCAAAGGAGCCTGAGAGACACTGCAATTATCTACCAAGGTTGGAGAAATACTTGGACTGTGATCTGCTGTTGTCACTGTTGAGCTTGGTGTCAATGGTTCATGTCCTTCTGAGTTCTCCAACATTTCCTGGATAAGAGGTGGCATAGATCCAGGGATCTCCATTTTCAATGTAATAACACGTTCAGCACCTTATGAATTGTTCAGCAAAGAAAAAAAAATGTAAAAAGTTAGTATATCGGAATTTTTTCCAGTCATACTTCATTTCTCTCAGAGGACAAGAAATTTAGGTAATATTAGAACTAATACACAAAATAATCCACATTACATAATTATTGCAAGAAACCATGCCTATATTTGGGTAACAGCAATAGGAAAACTATTCAGGTGTTTAATTAGAGCAGTAGTGGTGAACCTTTTAGTCACTGAGTGCTGAACAGGTATGCGCTTCATGTGTTTTGCACGGGTGCTAATGTGCAGCTCCTTACCCATGTGCTGCACATACAACTGTTGCAATAACTGTGGAAGTGCACAGTTACTGTGTGCACCCCTTACTGTGTGCTGCATGGACAATCACACAATCTGCACATGCACATAGTTTTCGAGCACACAATGCACATGCACAAACATTATCTATGCACATTGCACACCAGTACTCACACATAAGCAAACGTGCATGCATGTAGGTTTAATATAGTCAACCTTTAGGAGCCATTTTGGATTACTCTTGTTTTCTGAACAATGTTCAGAATAAATAGGCATACCAACAAAATTGAGCACCTTAGCAAAAATATGGCAAAAAACATTTGTTTGCATATTAGTTTATACTAAAATATATGATTATTAATACCCTGTTTCCCCAAAATAAGACATCCCCTGATAATAAGCCCAATCGGGCTTCTTACCACATGGCAATAAAGCCAAGCACTTATTTTATGGTTCAAAAAAATGTAAGACAGGATCTTATTTTCAGGAAAACGGTATGTTGAACTCATAACTGCCTACATTTCAAGGAAAATCAAATTTACCCACCTATGGTCATATGTTTCAACTTCTAGGCACAAGTCATAAAGAAAAACATGTTTTGGTTGAGATGTGACATCTAACATTTTCACGTTAAGTGAACCAGACTTATCTATCTATCTATATAAAAAAGGATCTATGCATGTATGTATATGATAACTCTGGAATGGCTCAAGCAAATTCAACCAAACTTGGTACACAGATGACTTACCCTCTGGAAACAAATACTGTGGGGGTAAAACACCCCTAATACCCCTCAGGGTGTGGGTGTGGGTGTTTTCCACCATAACTCTGGAATGCCAAGAGCAATTTTAACCAAACTTAGTATACAGATGACTTTGTGGAAAAAAATACTGTGGGATGAGACACCCCAAACACCCCTTGCGTATGTGTATTCCAGCATAACTCTGGAACAGCTCAAACAATTTCAACCAAACTTGGTACATAGATGACTTCCTCTCTGTAAAAAAATACTGTGGGGGTAAGACACCCCAACACCCTTCAGTCTGTGTGTGTGTGTGTGTGTGTGTGTGTGTGCGCGCGCGTGTGCGTTTCAACATAACTCTAGAACATAATTATGTTGGGCTGCTGAAATGAAAAGGAATGAATTATATCTAGTATCAAATCACAATACTTTTGACAATGAATATGTGCATTTTGTATTAAAGTTCTGTTAAGATACAGCCTGTTATGCCTTAAAATGCTTCTAATGTACATCATAATGGAGTTGCCATGGTAACGGCTTCACAGTACTCCACAAGGGGGCTCCCTCTGGTAAGGGGGATTGGTTCTTAAATAAACAAACAAACAAACAAAAATTAAACCCCCTAGGCCCTCAGCTTCAAGCAAAGAGGACAAGTTGTCGGGGGAGGTGCCTGCTAATGCAGATAATCACCTTAAAGGCTGTTCCCTGTACAATTTTTCCCAGGCTGTTGGCCAGGGCAGTTAGGTCTCTAATTCTCATCACAGTGTGTGATGGTTTTTCCTGTCTAGTACAGGATTGGGATAAATAAATATCTGGGCAACGCCAGGTTATCAGCTAGTCTCTCTTTAAAAAAGGGTACAGCTTTGACTATGTAGCATAGTTGCTTTTATTTCTTGAGCTCCCATATGAATACGTCAGAAGAAAATGCTCTCTCTCTTTTTTTTTTTTTGCATTTATATCCCACCCTTCTCCGAAGATTCAGGGTGGCTTACACTATGTCTTTGATTTTTTTCATGAAATAATGGTACTCCTCAGCCAGTATAATAGGTTTAGCCATATCTATTATTGACTAATCAATCTATATATCTGCACTGATAGCTCATCATATCAGAAGTCTGAATCTGATGTCTCCATTAAATAATTTTTCCAGCCATCCCAAAAACTCTGAAAAAAGTTGGTAATTCGTTTTCCTACTTTACTCTTTTCGTCTTACCATTTTTTTAAAAAAATTTTTTAGGATCATGCAATCAGAATTAATGGCATTACAATCATAGCCAGGTAGACAGGATCAACAAACCTGAACAATGGGCCCTATCCAACAAAATGAATTTTAATGTGGAGAAAAGCGAAGTTTTACATTTAGACAGGAATAATCAAAGTTGTAAATACAGATTAGGTGAGACCTGACTCAAAAACAGTAACTGTGAGAGGGACTTTGGCGTCCTAGTAGATGATCTCTTGAATATGAGCCAGCAGTGTGCGGCAACAGCCAAAAAAGTTAATACAATCCTGGGTTGTATAAGCAGACACAGAATCAAGATCACATGAAGTATTAGTACTGCTTTATAAAACTCTAGTAAGACCATAGGTATGCAACCAATTTTAGTCACCATATTACAAAAAAAAGATGTTGAGACTTTGGAAAAAGTTCAGAGAAGAGCAACTAAACCGATCAAAGGCCTGGACACTAAAACATATGAAGAATGGTTGCAGGATTTGGGTTTGGCTAGTCTAAAGAAAAGAAGATTAGAGGCAACATGATAACAGTACTCTAGTATTTGAAGGGCTGCCACAAAGAAAAGGGGGTCAAATTATTCTACAAAGCACTAGAGGGCAGGACAAGAAACAATGATTGGAAACTAACCGAAGAGATAAGCAACCTGGAATAAGGAGAAACTTCCTAACAATGAGGACAATTAACCAGCTTGCCTTCATAAATCGAGGAAGCTCTATCCTGGAAATTTTTAAGAAGAGACTGGACAGTTACTTGCCTGAGATTGTATAGGTTCTCCTGCTTGAGCAGGGGCTAGACTAGAAGACTTCCAGGTACCCTTCAAGCTCTATTCTATTCTATTCCTGGACACAGGAGACTACAGACCTATCAGCCAGACATCAATAACTGGGAAGATTCTGGAAAAGATAATCAAGCAACCATTCTGCGAAGACCTAGTAGCAAACAAAGTCGTAACCAAAAGCCAACATTGGTTTGTCAAAAATAGGCCACAACTTAATAACTTACTACTTGATAAGATAGAAAAATATAGATTAGACAACATCACCACAGATGGATTAGTAACTG
Organism: Ahaetulla prasina; assembly: GCF_028640845.1. NCBI lineage: Eukaryota > Metazoa > Chordata > Lepidosauria > Squamata > Colubridae > Ahaetulla > Ahaetulla prasina. Next base: position 95,902,608 of record NC_080542.1, read on the forward strand.
GCTGACCAACTGCACTCAACATGTAGTCTCAATGGAACTGAATCTACATGGAGGGAAGTATGCAGTGGGGTACCCAAGGCTCTGTCTTAGGCCCGGTAATCTTCAATATCTTTATCAATGATTTAGATGAAGGGATAGATGGAGAGCTCATTGAATTTGCACATAACATCAAGCTAGCAGAAATAGCCAACACTCTACAAGATACAGGATATTGACAAACTTGAACACCTATGTAACAAAATAGGTATAGTATAAATGGTATATGGCTCAATAGTAAAAGTGATCATGAAGTCCTAGTGAACAATTACTTAAATATAAGCCAGCACTGTGTTGCAGGTGCCAAAAAGGTCAAAGCAGTCCTAGGTTACGTTAACAAAATCAAGATCACATGAAGTATCAATACCACACTACAATGCATTGGTAAGACCATGCTTGAAATACTGTATCCAGTTTTAGTTGCCATGAGGTAAAAAAGAGTTAACACTCTAGAAAATGTACACCGAACAACAACAAAGATGATTAGGTAATTGGAAGCTAAAACATATGTATAAAGAATGGTTGATAGAATTAAGTATGTCTAGTTTAATGAAAAGAAGGACTAGGTGACATGACAGCAGTTCTCTTTACCTGGCTCCGTACATTTAACACTAAACATTACTACTTTACTTAAAAACTGATTCTGCAATGATAACTTTTTGTTATTGACGAGATTTACATAAATCAAATTTATATAAAGCTCATCATGATTATGTAAATTAGAAATTTACATAATTCAAGAAGTTCAGGATCAATATTTGTTTCCATTAAGGAAACTGAATTTAGAATAGAATAGAATAGAATAGAATAGAATTCTTTATGGAGGGAAGTATGCAGTGGGGTACCCAAGGCTCTGTCTTAGGCCCGGTAATCTTCAATATCTTTATCAATGATTTAGATGAAGGGATAGATGGAGAGCTCATTGAATTTGCACATAACATCAAGCTAGCAGAAATAGCCAACACTCTACAAGATACAGGATATTGACAAACTTGAACACCTATGTAACAAAATAGGTATAGTATAAATGGTATATGGCTCAATAGTAAAAGTGATCATGAAGTCCTAGTGAACAATTACTTAAATATAAGCCAGCACTGTGTTGCAGGTGCCAAAAAGGTCAAAGCAGTCCTAGGTTACGTTAACAAAATCAAGATCACATGAAGTATCAATACCACACTACAATGCATTGGTAAGACCATGCTTGAAATACTGTATCCAGTTTTAGTTGCCATGAGGTAAAAAAGAGTTAACACTCTAGAAAATGTACACCGAACAACAACAAAGATGATTAGGTAATTGGAAGCTAAAACATATGTATAAAGAATGGTTGATAGAATTAAGTATGTCTAGTTTAATGAAAAGAAGGACTAGGTGACATGACAGCAGTTCTCTTTACCTGGCTCCGTACATTTAACACTAAACATTACTACTTTACTTAAAAACTGATTCTGCAATGATAACTTTTTGTTATTGACGAGATTTACATAAATCAAATTTATATAAAGCTCATCATGATTATGTAAATTAGAAATTTACATAATTCAAGAAGTTCAGGATCAATATTTGTTTCCATTAAGGAAACTGAATTTAGAATAGAATAGAATAGAATAGAATAGAATTCTTTATTGACCAAGTGTGATTGGACATACAAGGAATTTGTCTTGATACATACGCTCTCAGAGTACATAAAAGAAAATATACATTCATCATGAATCATAAGGTACAACACTTAATGATAGTCATAGGAAAACAGTCAATATAAATCTTAATCTTAATAGCATATTAAGTCCATCTTAATATGCTATTCCTGGTATGTGATTGTTTGTATACATACAGAGAAAGAAGCACTCTTGTAATCTTTGATTTTTAGGTTTGCTGTCAAACATCAGCCATAATACTAATGACTGTTTTGAACAATATGTAGGTTGTATTACATGAATGGCTATTTTATATGTGAAATTATGACTGAAATATTTCTGCACCTATATTGGTTCATGTCAGGAAGTTTCTCGTTAGTTTTAAGTTACTTCTCTCTTGTTCAGTTTCCATCCATTGCTTCTTAGTTTTGCCTTCTGGTGCTTTGGAAAATACATTGCCCTCCCTAATTTCTGGCAGCCCCTTAAAAGCCTGTTGCCTATCACACTCTTGGGCAAAGCATGTGAGCCATTTCCTCCTTTCAAAGCATGTGAGCCATTTCCTCACTTTCATGGTGCATACTATAGATGCACCATGAAAGTGCATCTACAATATGTAGAGAATAAAGTTGAAAAAAGGTGAACAACATTTTTATAGAATTATAGATACATTGAGGCTGGGTGTGAAAAGGAATGGCTGGGAGGAGAGGGGCAAGTGAGGCACCCCTTGATGTGAGTGACACTGAGTTGGCCATACCTACCCAGTCACATGACCATTGAGCCATGCCCACAAAATAAGGCATGCCCACAGAACTGGTAGTAAAAAATTTAGAACCCACTTCTGGGTCATGAGATATGGTAGAACCTAGAAATTTGGAGGTCTCTACTGTTGATACTGCGTTGTCTAGTATTGTAAGCAGTGGTAGTATGGGAGGGTTTCTTCTAAAGTGCACCACCATTTCTACGGTTTTGAGTATGTTCAGTTCCAGATTGTTCTGGTTGCACCACGAGACTAGTTGTTCAACCTGTCTGTATGCAGATTCATCATCCTTGTCTCGAATGAGACCGATCACTGTTGTGTCATCTGCAAACTTCAGTAGTTTAACAGATGGATCATTTGAGATGCAGTCATTGGTATAGAGAGAGAAGTGGAGAGAGCACAAAGCCTTGTGGGGCCCCTGTTTAATTGTACAGGTATCTGATGTAATTCTGCTTAGCTTCACCTGCTGCTTCTTGTCTGTTAGGAATCTTATGATCCATTTACAAGTGTGTTCAGATACCGCTAGCTGGTTCAGCTTAGTTAGAAAAATGTCTGATGGTGTTGAATGCTGAACTAAAGTCTACAAAGAGAACCCTTGCATAAGTCTTTGGAGATTCAAGATGTTGTAGGATGTAGTGCAGAGCCATATTAACAGCATCATCTGTTGATCTATTTGCTCGGTATGAAAATTGTAGGGGGTTTAACAGCGGATTATGCAAACGTAACAAGCATATCTAAGGCATTGCCATAAAGAAGGAATTAATCTATTCTCCAAAGCACCTAAAGCCAGGACAAGAAGCAATGAATGGAAACTAATCAAGGAAAGAAACAACTTAAAACTAAGGAGAAATTTCCTGACAAAACGATCAGTGGAACAACTTCTCTCCGATCGTTGTGGATGCTCCAACACTGGAAGTTTTAAAGAAGAGTTGGACAAACATTTGTCTGAAATGGTATAGGGCAAGGGTATCAAACTGGTGGCCTGTAGGCTGGATGCATCACATCCTGGCCACACCCACCTCAGCTCCGTAAAGGGGAAAAAGTCATGTGATGGCAATGTGACATGGCGAGTTTGACACCCATGATATAGAGTTTCCTGCCTGAACAAGAAAGACCTAGATCTCTTTCAGCTCTACTATTCTGTAAAAGGTACTAATGCCTTTTTAAAAATGTACTTCTGTAACACTTTTAGGATTAACCAGCTATGTCAACAACTGCAATTGTCAACAATTTCCTGTTGATAATACATCTCCATCTTCCTTAAAAAGTGATCAAACTTACCTTTTGCACTGATACTGCGCAAATCTGTGATTTTCATTAAGATCTTTGGAAACATATGAGGTTTGCTGGGTCTTCTTTTTCGGATGTATATTTTGAGAGCTTCTAGTAATGGCTCCTGTAGTTCATCTATTTTTGCTGGTTCTTCAAGGTCCTGGCGGTCTGAGAAAGTATAATAGTTAAATGCCTGAACCTAAACATCAAACCGTTATAAACACATGTTATGATGGCTTTCTATTTTCCTTTACTATTATTTGTTCTGGAGATTTTTAAAAAAAAATCAATTCCTACTTGTCATCCCTGTGGTAACATTCTTTGCACAACTTGTTTTTTTCTAACTGGTGAGACTGCAACTGATGAACTATTTTATTTCCTCTTTTCCAGCTGTAGACCATTGCACTATCAAAAGAAAATATTTATATAAAGTCCAACTGTAAGTATCAATAACGTTTTAATTTGTAAAACAGTAACATAAAACAAAATAAATTTCAAAGATTAGAATAGTATATATTCTTTCTTTTATCTTTTATATCCCTGATCCCAGAGTAATATAGCCTTTGGGTGCCAGTAGATGTCAGCAAAAGATTAAAGGAAAGCTAGATCTATTGCTTTCCTCCATTCATATTTAAACACTGAAAATTATTGCTAATGCTTCCTCTTTAATGTATCTACCACCAGATTTTGCCTGAATGAATATATGAAGAAATATTTAGATTTTGGCTGTGCTTTCCTCCAATTTTTTCCAACATTCAAATCATTTTTAAGTACTGGTCATAGTAATCCAATTTTGATTACAGTTTAGTTTTATCTCAAGGCATTTCAATACCACCTTCTTTCTTTCTAATCCCTTTACACAGAATTCTGTGTTTCACAGTTACCGTACCAGGATACTGTCTTCAGCTACCAACAGATTTCATCTCGAGACTAGAACATTAAGAAGCAAAAACAAATAGAAAAACATGACAGAGACCCTGATTACTTGAGGGATTATCTATCTCCCTACTGTATCTGGCCAGGCAAATCAATTCAGGTTCCTTCAATTAAGCAGTGCTATGTATCTGGACTCTGGAAGAATGCCTTCTCTTGATGTATCTACCCCTGAAGAACTGAACAGTCCCCATCCTACTAACGTTTCAAGAGACTGGAACACATGGCACTTATCCAATCCTTTGGTGGGGATGACTGAAGCTTCCTTTTAACTTAGGTAGGTTTCTTTTATTAACCCAGTTGATTATTCTACCACCTCTACCCGTTTTTTTGTTTCTTGTTTTCACTGTCATGTTTTAAATATGTGCTGAACTGCAAAGTTGCTGAGAATTGGACAGCATATAAATTGAATATATATTAGCAATAAGGCTTTCCCAATATCTGATCTTAGTAAGACAGGAAATGTCCTGCAATAGCTAGCAAACTTCCTCCTACTTCCATGTTAACTGCATCAAAATTTAAAATCCTGTTGCCAAATCTGGAGCAATAGTAGCCTGCCTATTCAACTCATTCCACAATTAAGCTGATGTCATTCAAACACACCTCCACAAATTAAGCAGATGGCACTTAGCAGGCCAGTTTCAGTGTCATCCATTTCCAATGGCAGAAGCTGATTGGCAAATGTGAACACAAGATCTGTCAAGGGACCAAATCCAGCATTATGCATCTGAGTTCGGTTTAGTGTAAGGCCATCAGAAAATGTCATTGTGTCTTGTTCAGGGGTGTATCTTGTGCAAATGCGGAGAATCTGGGAAGGAAGGAAAGAAAGGAAGAAAGAAAAGTTACGTCTATTTAGGAAGGTTAAAAATTATGAATTTTGGAAATAATCCTTATAGTTATTGCCTCAATCAATAGGTTTGATTAGACCAAAATTTCTCTCTACAATTTTGGAGCCACCACTTAGCTAAATTACTTTTTAAAAATCCAACAATGTACATCTTATGCCACCAAATATTAAATGTTAACTTAGAAATTAAGACTCAAGTATTGTGTTCTCTCAGAAATACTTGTTTGAAGCAAAATATTTTAGGTGTTTTAGGCCAAATGCTCATTTTTTCTCTATCTTTTCTTTGTAACAAATGTTTTAATATGTATCACATATGATTTAATAGGTAAAAATTCTCTGTCTGCCATTATTGCAATTTTTCTTTCAAGTCAAGAAAGGGAAGGCAATGTACCATAGATTACAATGGAGTGCCCCTATTTATTCAGAGTTGGAATTGATCAAAGTCTGTTCTCTTTCTTTGTTGGTTTATTAAATTTGTTCGATACTCACCTTGCAGCGACTCAGGATGGTTTATAACATCAAAATGAAATATGTGTGTGTGTGTGTGTGTGTGTGTGTGTGTGTGTGTGGTGTGGGGTGGGGTGTGTGTGTGTGTGTGTGTGTGTGTGTGTGTAGGTCTTTGGTTATTCGGGTTTTCTCCCGTGTAAAATTGGAAGTGTCTTGGCGATGTTTCGATGAAGTCTCATTCATCATCTTCAGGCTGGTGTTTTCAGCTTTGTGCTTCTAGGGGCAATGTGTGATCGCAGCTGTTTCTTCCTTTTAACTGCTAGTGGGGGTTTCAGTTAAAAGGAAGAAAGAGCTGCGATCACACATTGCTCCTAGAAGCACGAAGCTGAAAACACCAGCCTGAAAATGTCAAATGAGACTTCGTCGAAACGTTGCCAAGACACTTCCAATTTTACGCGGGAGAAAACCCGAATAACCAAAGACCTACATACAAACACCCATGAAAACCTCAGAATATGTGTGTGTGTGTGTGTGTGTGTGTGTGTCTCTGTGTGTGTGTGTGTGTGTGTGTATGTTTTTGTGGCTTTTCACGGGTATAGGTATGTAGGTCTTGGAATTTTCGGGTCTTTTCTCGTGTAAGGTTGAGAGTATCTTGACGACGTTTCGACGAGATCTCACTCATCATCTTCAGACTGGTGTCTTCGGCTTCGCGCGTCTCTCTATAAATACTGGTGGGAAGGTGGGGAGTGTTGCTGTGAGCGGGTTGGTTGGCTGTGTGGTTGCCTCTTGATTGGTAGATGGAGTGGGTCTTTGCAGATTGGTCAGCTGTTTCGTAGCACCCTGTGTGGGTGTGGTCCTGGTCTTTTGTTCCTGAGCTTTGGTGTTGTCGCCTCTGAAGTTCTGTGATGTGATGTCTTGAGCAGATGGCTGTAATGCAGCATCCCGGGCCCTGGTTTGGCTCCGAGTCCGAGGTCCTGTCATGTGTTCCTCGTTGTGTCAGCCTGCTTTGTGTGGGGATCGGAGGAGGCGCAGTAGCCAGTGGTGTCAGCATGGTCTGGCTCCTGGATGGTGGTTGTGTTTCGTCTGTGGGATGGGTTTGGGTTTGAATCTGGTGAGGATGATTGGTGGTGGCGTTGTGTGTTGTCCTGGGTCCGGAGTCAATTTTCATGGCTGGGACTTGTTTGTTGACCAAGGCTGGTTTCCAGATGTCTGGTAGGCGGGAGGTGTCATCCCGTTTGTTCATATTGGGGGGGAGGGTGTTTCTCTATTTCAATGGCTTCCATAATTATTGTCTTGTTATAGTGTTCAGTTTTGGAGATTAATTTGGTTCCTTCAAAATCAATTTCGTGTCCTGTGGTTTTAAGGTGCTGCAAAAGGGAGGAGGTTTTTTTCTTCTTTTCTGACTGTGTTTTTGTGTTCTGCGATGCGTGCATTTATTCTCCTATTAGTTTGTCCAATTTATGTGGCTGGGCAGATTTTGCATGGTATTTCATAGACTTCTTTTCTAGATGGATCTTGTCTTTGGGGTTTCTTAAGATGTTGGCTATTTTTTGGTCTGTGCAGAAGGCTGTCTTGATGTTGTGTTTGTGGAGAATTTTGCTGATTTATCTGTGGTGGCTTTGATGTACGGGAGGAGGGCGATGCCGTTGTCTTGTTCTGTCTCTTGATTCTTGGGCAGTGTCTCCTTTTGAATTAGGCTGGTAATTGTGTTTCTTTGATATCCGTTGGAGATTAATACGTTTGTGAGAGTGTGTAATTCAGTTTTCAGGTGGTCTTTGTCGGCTAAGCGTTTGGTCCTGGAGATGAGAGTCTTGGCTATGCAGCTGATCTGTGCAGGGTGGTGAACCCAGATGAAGCCAATAAAATCAGACTTGAAGTCACCAACGTCCTCTGCTCCAGCAACCCACCCAGAAGCAACTTACACAAAGAAGAACAAAAAGCACTCAGCAATTTGAGGAAAGACAATAACATAATCATTCTCCCAGCAGACAAAGGCAATGCCACAGTGGTGATGAATACTATCTGGCTACCAATCCAACCTACTCCACGACACTGCTTACAAACCTCTAAACACGAACTCCACCACCTACCTGGAAAAAACCACCAAATCCAAAATAAAAGCCTTCCCCATCAATGAAGAGATCCAGCAAAGAATCATCCCCAGAGAGAAATCATCCAGATGCCCAAAGCTTTATAGTCTCCCCAAGATACACGAAGAAGGAACACCACTCAGATCCATAGTCAGCTCCATAGGCTCACCTCTACAAATTCCTTGCCAAATTCCTTGCCAAACAACTTCAGCCCTATGCAGAATCCATCACCACACACGTGCAAAACTCATTCCACTTCATAGAAACAATAAAGAAACAAAACCTACAACCCAGCGACCTACTCGTGAGTTTCGATGTCATATCCCTCTTCACCAAAGTGCCTATTAAAGAAGCCTTGACAGCTATCCAAAACAAATACAACCCTCCCAAACACATCCTAGATCTAACCAACCACTGCCTAACCAACACATACTTCATCCATAACAGACAAAGATAAAAACACATAGAAGGAGCACCCATGGGATCACCCCTCTCACCCGTCATCGCAAACCTATACATGAAATACTTTGAAACCAACGTTTTATATAAATCTTAACTCAAACCCAAACTCTGGCTTAGATACATAGATAACACTTTCGTAATTTGCCAAAATGGAAAGGAGAAACTGGACAACTTCCACACACATCTCAACAGCCTACACCCCAAAATACAATTCATTATGGAAATAAAAGCTAACAACCAACTCCCCTTTCTGGACGTCCTAATCTACAAAAAACCCAATGGGTCCCTAGGACACCATCTACTAGAAAAAAACACACACCAACCGCTACTTAAATGCACAATCACATCACCACCCTGCACAGATCAGCTCTGTAGCCAAGACTCTCATCTCCAGGACCAAACGCTTAGCTGACAAAGACCACCTGAAAATTGAATTACACACCCTCACAAACGTATTAATCTCCAACGGATACCAAAGAAACACAATTACTAGCCTAATCCAAAGGGAGACACCACCCAAGAACCAAGACACAGAACAAGACAACGGCGTCGCCCTCCTCCCATACATCAAAGGCACCACAGATAAAATCAGCAAAATTCTCTACAAACACAACATCAAGGCAGCCTTCTGCACAGACCAAAAAATAGCCAACATCTTAAGAAACCCCAAAGACAAGATCCATCTAGAAAAGAAGTCTATGAAATACCATGCAAAATCTGCCCAGCCACATAAATTGGACAAACTAATAGGAGAATAAATGCACGCATCGCAGAACACAAAAACACAGTCAGAAAAGAAGAAAAAAACCTCCTCCCTTTTGCAGCACCTTAAAACCACAGGACACGAAATTGATTCTGAAGGAACCAAATTAATCTCCAAAACTGAACATTATAACAAGACAATAATTGTGGAAGCCATTGAAATATAGAAACACCTCCACCCAAATATGAACAAACAGGACGACACCTCCCGCCTACCAGACATCTGGAAACCAGCCTTGGTCAACAAACAAGTCCCAGCCACGAAAATTGACTCCGGACCCAGGACAACACACAACGCCACCACCAATCATCCTCACCAGATTCAAACCCAAACCCATCCCACAGACGAAACACAACCACCATCCAGAAGCCTGACCATGCTGACACCACTGGCTACTGCGCCCCCTCCGATCCCCACACAAAGCAGGCTGACACACACGAGGAACACATGACAGGACCTTGGAGCCAAACCAGGGCCCGGGATGCTGCATCACAGCCATCTGCTCAAGACATCACATCACAGAACTTCAGAGGCAATAACACCAAAGCTCAGGAACAAAAGACCAGAACCACACCCACACAGGATGCTACGAAACAGCCGACCAATCTGCAAAGACCCACTCCATCTACCAATCAAGAGGCAATTACACAGCCAACCAATCCGCTCAAAGCAACACTCCCCACCTTCTCACCAGTATTTATAGAGAGACGTGCGAAGCCGAAGACACCAGCCTAAAGATGATGAGTGAGACCTCATCGAAACATCACCAAGATACTCTCAACCTTACACGGGAAAAGACCTGAAAATGCCAAGAGCTACGTGTATGTATGTATGTGTGTGTGTGTGTATATATGTATATGTATATGTATATGTATATGTATATGTATATGTATATGTGTATATGTATATATATATATATATATATATATATATATATATATATAGGTCTTTGGTTATTCGGGTTTTCTCCCGCGTAAAATTGGAAGTGTGTTGGCGACGTTTCGACGAAGTCTCATTCGTCATCTTCAGGCTTCAGCTTCGTGCTTCTGGGAGCAATGTGTGATTGCAGCTGTTTCTTCCTTTTTAACTGCTAGTGGGGGTTTGAACTGATTGGGTGGGAGCTTGGCTGTGCTCTGATTGGATGGGGTTTTTTGTGTGTGCTCTGATTGGATGGGAGTGTGTCCTGTTTGGGTGGGGGCTTGGTTGTGCTCAGATTAGTCTGAGTTGCAGGGGGATTTGAGCTGGTGAGCTGCACTGCTGCTGTTTGGCTTCATGTTCGTGGTCGTGCTACATCTTCATAGTGGGTGTCAGTCTGCTGCATGTATGGATTGGAGGGGTTTGAAATGGCTAATGTTGCAGCTGCGGTCTGGCTTCTGGTCCTTGGTCGTGCTTCCTGATCAGTATGGGTTTGGGTCTGCTTTCTGGGTGGATGTGTGGTGGTGACATCCTGTGTGGACCTCGTGAGTGTGGGTCTGGTGTCATTCCTCGTGTTAAGGACTCGTTTGTCAATAAGGGCAGGTTTCCAAATGGCTGGTAGGTGGGAGGTATCATCTCATTTGTTCATGCTGTGTGGGCGTTTTTCTATCTCGATGGCTTCTCTGATTATTCTGTTGTTAAATTATTATTATTATTATTAATTTAATTTTTATACCGCCCTTCTCCCGAAGGACTCAGGGCGGTGTACAGGCAAATAAAAACAGACAAGACAATATTATATAAAATGCAAGATTAAAAAACTTATTATAATTTGCCTAAAAATTTAAAATATATAGAAACTAAAACCCCATTTAAAATTAATAATAAAAACTATAAAATCCATAAAATTTCTTCTGTTGGTTTGTCCGATATAGGTGGTGGGGCAGGCGGTGCATGGGATTTCATATACTCCTTGATTTTCTAACTCAATTTTGTCTTTGGGGTTTCTTAGGATGGTGGATATTTTTTGGTTTGTGCAGAATGCTGTCTTGATGTTATGTTTGTGGAGGATCTTGCTGATTCTGTCTGTGGTGCTTTTTATATATGGGAGGAGGGCTGTGCCGTTTTCTTGTTCTCTGTCTTGGGTTTTAGTGGGGGGTTCTTTTTGGATTAGTTTGGTAATCTTATTTCTCTGGAATCCATTGTCACCACCATACATCCACCCAGAAAGCAGACCCAAACCCATACTGATCAGGAAGCACGACCAAGGACCAGAAGCCAGACCGCAGTTGCAACATTAGCCATTTCAAACCCCTCCAATCCATACATGCAGCAGACTGACACCCACTATGAAGATGTAGCACGACCACGAACACGAAGCCAAACAGCAGCAGTGCAACTCACCAGCTCAAATCCCCCTGCAACTCAGACTAATCTGAGCACAACCAAGCCCCCACCCAAAGAGGACACACCCCCAGCCAATCAGAGCACACAAAAAAACCCCATCCAATCAGAGCACAGCCAAGCTCCCACCCAATCAGTTCAAACCCCCACTAGCAGTTAAAAAGGAAGAAACAGCTGCAATCACACATTGCTCCCAGAAGCACGAAGCTGAAGCCTGAAGATGACGAATGAGACTTCGTCGAAACGTCGCCAAGACACTTCCAATTTTACGCGGGAGAAAACCCGAATAACCAAAGACCTACATACAAACATCCGCGAAAACCTCAGAAAACACACACACACACACACACACACACACACACACACACACACACACATATACATACATACATACACACACATATAAATATATATATTCTGAGGTTTTCACGGGTGTTTGTATGTAGGTCTTTGGATATTCGGGTTTTCTCCCATGTAAATAATAATAATAATCCTACCAGCAGACAAGGACAACGCCACCGTGGTTATGAACACATCTGACTACCAAACCAAATTAACCAACCTACTCCAAGACCCTGCATACAAGCCCCTAAAAACAGACCCCACCACCTACCTAGAAAAAACCACTAGATCCAAAATAAAATCCTCCCCCATCAGTGAAGAAAACCAGCAAAGAATCATTCCCAGAGAGAAATCATCGAGATGTCCTAAGCTCTATGGTCTCCCCAATATACACAAAGAAGGAATCCCACTTAGACCCATAGTCAGCTCCATAGGCTCACCTCTACAAAACCTAGCCAAATTTCTCACCAAACAACTATAGCCCTATGCAGAATCCATCACCTCACATGTAAAAAACTCATTCCAGTTCATAGAGATCATAAAGAAACAAAAGTTACAGCCCAGCGATCTACTCGTGAGCTTTGATGTCATATCCCTCTTCATCCAAGTGCCAATCAAAGAAGCCTTAACAGCAATCCAAAACAAATATAACCCCCCCAAGCACATCCTAGATCTGACCAATCACTGCTTATCCAAAACATACTTCATCTAAAATGGATAAAAATACAAACAAACAGAAGGAGCACCCATGGGATCACCCCTCTCACCTATCATTGCAAACCTCTACATGGAACACTTTGAAACCCAAGCTCTAGAAAAATCTGACCACAAACCAAACTCTGGCTCAGATACGTAGATGACACCTTCACAATCTGGCCATATGGGAAAGAAAAACTGGACAACTTCCTTATACACCTCAACAGCCTACACCCCAAAATACAATTCACCATGGAAACAGAAGCTAACAACCAACTTCCCTTCCTGCATGTCTTAGTCTACAGGAAATCCAATGGCTTCCTAGGACACACCATCTACCGGAAGAAAACAGACACAAACCGCTATCTGCACGCACTCTCACACCACCACCCAGCATAGATCAACTCCGTAGCCAAGACACTCATCTCCAGAACAAAATCCTTAGCTGATGAGCAACACCTAAAAACCGAACTAGACACTCTCACTAACGTACTAACATCCAATGGATTCCAAAGAAATAAGATTACCAAACTAATCCATAAAGAAACCCCCACTACAATCCAAGACAGACAATAAGAAAACGGCAAAGCCCTCCTCCCATATATAAAAGGCACCACAGACAGAATCAACAAGATCCTCCACAACATCAAGGCAGCATTCTGCACAAACCGAAAAATATCCACCATCCTAAGAAACCCCAAAGACAAAATTGAGTTAGAAAATCAAGGAGTATATGAAATCCCATGCACCGCCTGTCCCACCACATACATCGGACAAACCAACAGAAGAATAAGTGCACGCATTGAAGAACATAAGAACTCAATCAAAAAAGAGGAACCAACTTCTTCCCTGGTCCAACATCTTAAAGCCATAGGACATAAAATTGACTTTAAAAATACCAGAACTATCACCAAAACTGAACACTTTAACAACAGAATAAGCAGAGAAGCCATCGAGATAGAAAAACGCCCACACAGCATGAATAAACGAGAAGATACCTCCCGCCTACCAGCCATTTGGAAACCCGCCCTTATCAACAAACGAATCCCTATCATGAAGAATGACGCAAGACCCACATTCATGAGTGCCACACGGCATGTCACCACCACACATCCACGCGGAAAGCAGACTCAAACCCATACCAATGATGAAGCACGACCATGGACTAGAAGCCAGACCGCAGCTGCATCATTAGTCATTTCAAACCCCTCCAATCCATACAAGCAGCAGACTGACAACCACCATGAAGATGTAGCACAACCATGAACGCAAAGCCAAACAACAGCAATGCAGCTCACCAACTCAAATCCCCCTGCAACTCAGACTAACCTGAGCACAACCAAGCCCCCCTCAAACAGAACACACCCCCAGCCAATCAGAGCACAAACAACCCCATCATCCAATCAGAGCACAGCCAAACCCCCAACCAATCAGAACACAGCCAAGCTCCCAACCAATCAGTTCAAACCCCCACTAGCGGTTCAAAGGAAGAAACAGCTGTGATCACACTTTGCTCCTAGAAGCACGAAGCTGTAAACACCAGCCTGAAGATGACGAATGAGTCTTCATCAAAACGTCGCCAAGACACTTCCAATTTTACATGGGAGAAAACCCGAATAACCAAAGACATACACACACACACACACACACACACACACACACACACACACACACACAAGCATATAAAATTATTATAAAATTGTAATAAAAATAGAGGTAAAATAATATTATTAAGCGGAAAACAAAATACTGCAATGAATTTAATTTATAGCAAAGTGTATCCTGAGTGAATCTTAGAGAAATCTTTTCAATAGTAAGAGCAGTTCAACCCTAATGACCAAGGAAATAGTGTTGTGACTCCAGCCCCCGAACCTGGCCCCATGCCTGAAAGTAACTCCGAGAGTGAGGGGGAGGACCGGTAAGGCTTATCTCGGGAACCCCAATTCCTTTGGCCCGGCTCCAGGATCCAGAACCAGGCCAGTTGGAGGACGTAATGAGGCCGTCATCCCCGATTCCTCCCTTTCCCAGGCTACGCCATCAGACTCAGGTGATAATAATAATAATCAAGCTTGGATTGACCCGTGCTTCAGAAGATTAGAGAGGCGGTGTCATCAAAGGGAAGGGTGGGGCAGGAGCCCCACCCCACAGGATATATAAGGCGCTTTGGGACTGCTCTCACTCCACGGGAAGCAAAAGTTTAGCTGAATCATTTCAAAAAGAGCTGAAAGTCTTGCTATGTGAGTCATTTGTTTGAACTTTGGCAGGCAGCTGCGATTTCTCTGCCAGGACTGATAAGAGCCGTGAATCCACTGGCTGAAGGCCAGCTCGTTAATCCAAAGTGGGGAAGGAGACAGAACAAATAATCTATTTCAGGGATGAAATGCTACTGATTCAAACCAGTTCGGACTAACTGGTAGTAAAAAAAGCTACCAGTTCGTCCGAATCAGTATTTCCGATGATCAGCTGTACAGTGCAATTTATATTCACTAGAAAGCAGGAAATCCTAATTGCACGGCACAGCTGTTCCCCCCCGCTGTTCTACTTACCTTCAAATGGCTCCTTTTTCCGCACACAGCGCGCCTTTCGTGTTCACTGTGCGTGCATGCATGCATGTATATGCAGTGTGAGTTTGGTGCGCACTGTGCAGGTATGTACAGCTTGCATTTGGCACACACTGCACATGTTTGCATGCACAGCATGCACATATACACATGTAGCAGGCATTTGGTGCACACTGCACGTGCATGTGCAGTGAACCAGTGGTAACCCGCAAAGGATTTCACCACTGGTCTACTTCCTATTGCTCAATGTATTCAAGTGGAAACTAGTCAGCTGTTCTGTTATGTTCTGTTCTGGATTCCTTACAACAGAAGTCTCCAAACTTGGCAACTTTAAGAACTCCCAGATTTCCCCAGCCAGTTGAAGTCCACAAATTTTAAAGTTGTCAAGGTTGGAAACCCCTGCCTTACAGAACAGGATTTGAAGTTGAAGATCCAGGTGACTCATTCTAATTTTGAACACTCTAAGAATCCTGCTAGAATTTATATGAAAAATCACACTGATGCTGGAATTTGGTGGCTTGAAATTTTAGTCGTCTCAGAATAACAGAACAGAATAACAGAGCTGTTATTGGAAGTCTTCTGATCCAAACCGCTGCTCAAGCAGAAAAGCCTATAATGTTTCAGACAAATGGTTGTCCAATCTCTTCTTTAAAACATCCAATGTTGGAATATCCACAAGTCACTGAAGCCAAGTCATTCCACTAATTAATTGTTCTAACTATCAGGAAATTTCTCCTAGGTTGCTTCTCTCCTTGATTAGTTTCCATCCATTGCTTCTTGTCCTGCCTTTAGGTGCTTTGGAGAATAGGTTGACTCCCTCTTCTTTGGGAGCACCTTAGGTATTGGAACACTGCTAATTGTGCAGAAAAAAGTAGTAGTCCATCCTGTAATACCTCATTCTGCTTATTGTTAATCTTATTGGAGTTTTTCTATATAGTTCAGTGGAAGTATCATAGTATTGTGGGTGTATGAGAGAAAGGAATATTGCTAAAGTTGATCCTATATAAGAAAAGATTATCTTCAGAAATGGAAAAGCCTTATCATCTGAGTGAGAATGAAACAAGGTTATCTACTTTGATAAGTGTTCCAAGTAAACACATTATTTAATTTCCTCACTTCTGAAACACTCATGCTTTTAAGAATATACAAAGGATCCATGTGTACTAATCCATCCTCTGCCTACCTGCATCTCCTAAAAAACCTGACACAGTAATTTATTATGCATTCTCAATCATTATTAATTAGTTTCCAAATAAATGGTGCATCCTAAAGAACCGCTTCGTAGCCAAACAGAACTTTCAATTCTAAAGAATGGTAAGACAATGGAAACTTCTAAAGACTTCAAATATTGTTTTAATTTTTATTTCTAAATGAATATGTTGACTTCTTTAGGGTAGCTTATATTGATAAATGAATGGATCTTCCCCCTCATTGGGGAAATAACAATTTATGGCTTGTATTCATAAATATATTGTTTTCCTCATAGTGATAACCCACTGATCTGGGCTTTATGGAAGAGTGGCTAGATGAAAGTCCACTTGGAGTTTGCAAAAAAGCATCTGAAGAACTCTGACTATGAGGAACAAACTCTCAGTGGGCTTTCATGTGTTTTGCACTAAGAGGCTTCCATCTAGTCACTCTTCCATAAAGCCCAAATTAATAGATGGTTGCAGTGATGGTTGTCCTTCTGGAATTCTGTCCTATCTCCACACAGGATCTCTGGAGCTCAGTTGGGGCTCAGCCAGAGTGACCATCAGGTCCTTGGTCACTTTTCTTCCTAAGGCCCTTCTCCCCTGATTGCTCAGTTTGACCGGGCGACCAACTCTTGGATGAGTCCTGGTTGTGCTAAACTTCTCCATTTGAGAATTATGGAGGTCATGTGCTCTTAGGAATCTTCAGTGCAGCAGAATTTCTATTGTAGCTTTCCCCAGATCAGTGCATTGCAATAATCCTATCTCTGACCTCTGCAGGCAGTTTCTTTGACCTTATGGCTTTTGCTCTCCTATAGTATGCATTGTCATCTGTGATGCCTTCTATAGAGACGTGTGTGCCTTTCCAAATCATGTCCAATCAATTTAATTTACCACAGGTTGACTCCATTCAAGGTTTAGAAGCATGTCAGTAATGATCAAGAGAAATAGAAGGCACTAGAGCTGAATTTCATGTGTCATTGCAAAGGGTCTGAATACTTATGCCAATATAATATTTCAGGATTTTTTAAAATAAATTTACAGGCATTTCTAAAATTCTGTTTTCACTTTGTCATTATGGAGTACTGAATGTAGACTAATGAGAAAAAATGAATTTCAACAACTGTAGAATCAAACTGCCACACAACAAAATTGGCAAAAGTGAAACGGGTCTGAATACTTTCTGAATGCACTGTATCTGTAATCAAGAGTAACATTTCATCTTTAGAGAAAGTCCTGCAAGAAAGAACTCTACCATAATTAATCCCATAATGCAAAAGTGGAAAATTTGAACCCCTAGTTTCAAAGAGGACCATAGTTTCATTTCATGTATTTTTTTTTTTTGGCCTGATAGCAATCAATTCCGACTTCTCAGCAAGCAGAAGAGAGATAGGGTAGGGAAAGAGAAAACAAGCATAGAAATAAAAAGAAATAAAAAGGAGTGATCAGAAGAGCATAAAGCAGGAATGTCAAGTTCGCATCATCATGGCATTATCACATGATATATCGGGACTTTTTTCCCCTTCACTAAACCAGGTGGGGGTGAGGTCGACATGTGATGCATCCGGCCCACAAGTTTGACACCCCTGGCATAAAAGGATATTCAAAAAAGTAAGAATGCCATGCCTACCTAACTACTGCCAACCTAAACAGTGAGAATATAAAGGATCAGATGAGGATCAGATATACACAAGAGAAATGTCTCAATTCCTCCAAAGAGGAAAGTTGTCCAAAATGCTAAAGATGGCACATATCTACAGGAGCTATATTACCACCTGTGCCAAAAGCTTGGTCCAATCCTGTCTAGGATCCAGGATGGTCCTTAAAATAAGGGGAGATTATAGATGATCATATCTAGCTGCTGATAAATGTTCCAGAGGAATGGCAAGCTGAAAATAGCAAGAAGCCTCTTAAGAGTGAAGAGTTGAAGAGAAGTTAAGCTATGAAAACTCTCTCTTCGCCTTTATTTAAAAGAGCCATACCAGCAATAATACAGCAACCAACCATTTAAGCTACTCTGCCTCTCAACTGCAGCTCAACTTCCCACTCAGAATTCTTCCTCGAGCATGCTTGGAACCATGCCAGATTTTATAAATCATAGCATTACTTCACTGTGTTATGTTACAGCAGCATTAACTATGGCAAGCATGTAATTGACAATAGATGGGTCTGTCTTGAAGAAAAAGCACACACAATAAAAAGAAGACTAACAAATGTGAAAGCCTGTATAAAAAAGGACTCTGCTAGGTGCATCTTTGACCTGCACAATAATCTCCTCTTGCCTCTTTTCTTCTCATCGTCTTGTAGTAGTGGTGGTAGAACTTGCAAGAAAAGGAAAAGAAGCTACTTACCATATTCCCCTCCCTAGGATTTTGTTTGAAGTTTTCAACCAAACTTTATAGGTTTCTGGCAACATAACATTAATTATTTTAGTAGCCAATGTTCCTGTACAAACCAAACTTCAAATCTATTTAACAAGAGGCAAGCCAGATATTGGGGAATTAATTCTGTATTACTTACTTTACCCTAAAGCAAAGATAGGGTATGTATGGTCCTTCAATTGTTGCTGGAGCCTCCTAGTACTGTTCACCATTGGCTATACTGGCTAAAGCTAATGATATTAAGGAACATCTGCAGGGCCATAGAAAAAATGATTAATCATATACACATGAACTCTCACAACATTTACTAGGGATCACAAATTTGTAAGATAGCTTGGGAGTAGTATCCCTGAACTTAAAAAAAGAAAACATTTTGGATCTTAGTGCTATGAATTCTGAACAGAAAAACTTCCATACATTCTTCAGTTCTGCAGTATTTCTCTTTATGATCTTTTTGTTTGCCTCTAATCATGGGAGAGGAAAGAGGAAAAGCATTCAGTTTCAATTTCCAATTGCTTAAAATTGGCAGAGTCTCTCTTTAGAACTTGATTGGATAGATACAGGGGAATTGGGAAATGGCTAGTTACAGCTGTTTTGAGCAGCCTTTGTTTACTACAGCAAGGTACAAGAAATACCATTAACTGCAAGAACTTATTTTAGTGTGAAGCAGTTTCCTTGCCTCAAATGAGTGTTCTTTCTCTCCCTCCCTCCCTCCACCCCTTCACACACATACACACTCACACAGCAATACTGTAAGAGAAATTAAAGTGACAACCTCCTTTGTTCCCAAAAATGCCTCTGCTTCGTTTAAAAGTGTGCTTGCCTGACTATGCTAGAGTGTATGGGAATGAATATGAAGAGGCAAAAGAAAACAGTAAAAATATTCTTGCTTGTTTGTTTCCTGGCAGTGATTTATATAAAAATGCAAACTTTTCCATGGCACATGCCCCCTCCCCCAAAGGCTGTTGTGCCCATTATCTTTCTATTACCAGTATTAATCAGCGTGATTCCCCCTGAATAACTGGTTACTGGAAGCAAAAGTCAACAGAATACTGTAAAGAGACAAGTTACATACCAAAATGTCCAAGCAAGCAGCCTTAAGTAGTGTGATCTGGTCTGCAATTGTCAAACTTGTGAAACCAGGCAATCGTTTTGCAAATTCCACTATTTTAATAATGCACTTTGTTGCAAGTTCACTGAATTTGTCCCAAAGCCCAAGGTCCAGACGAACTCTATGGTCCGCACTAGAGTTCTAAAAAGAACAAAATGAATCAATTGCTGTGACAAAATGTAGTTGAAACAAAGACCCCTAAAAGCAACTTATCTTAACAATTTCAGTATCATCCTTTTGTTTTTTAATCTTGTCTAATCTTTCCTTATATTTTTTTCTTATGCTTGTGATTAAAGGCTATATCGTCCAATGGGTAAAATAAATGACAGCATTTCTAAATCTTCTTTTCCCATATGGTATACAGTGTCTACTCTGAAATCCCACCCTTTACTGTCAGAACCGAGGAATTAATTATGTGTAACTAGAAGAATGGTTTCCATGTGTGGGAAAAACAGCTTCATTTTGCAGAGTACACTTTCCATGCAATGTGACCTCTTTTCACATGCTTAAAGGTCAGCAAATTAGTAGTTCAAGTTAGCCTTTCTCCTCTATGGCTCAAAAAGCTTTTACATCTCTGAAAAAAATAAATTTATTATGAACAAAAGAAGAACCATTTATTTCTGCAGAAGAAAACAATTAGGAATTCCTTTTCCTTTCCCCTTGCCAAATATGGTATTTGATAATAATCTCTTCTACCCTGGGTTCAAAATTCTTCATCTACAAACTGTTGTCCACTGAGAAAATATATGCTAGATCTTTACTTAGTATTATGCATATGTTGGTGCCAGTTGTACCATTTGAATTTAAATCGAGGATGCATAACTATGGGAGAGGGAGAGCATAGTGAGAGACACATCTCCCCAAGTGGGTGAGAATAGAACAAAAGCTAAACCTGATTTATACACATTAATTGTAATGAAAATTAAATCAAGTAATCACAATTTCTAGGGTATATATCTAATATATCCGATATATCTTTCCATCTGATTAAAGTATACAATTTGACAATAAGTTCTGAGTTAGCAGTCACCTCCAAAGCTATATAAACTATATTGCCCTGGGGTTCAGTCTGCTTTACAAATGTTGAAAAATTGGGTAATGTGCACAAGCAGCATCTTATGAAGAATATTACAGTTTTGTGATCTATCTAGATATTGTCTGCACCTACAAAATAAAAAATGGAATAGCTTCTACATTTGACTAAAGTCAGTTAAAACAAAAATATATAGTTTCCAAAAATGAATTATTATGGAAATGAGCCTGAGTAGAGAGGGCAGATACAACCAAACTGTTAGAACAGGAAGTATAATATCACTGAACTATACTCTCACAGGTTCAAAGCACCATGGTCAGCAGAGAGGGATGTCAGGATTGCTGTTCCCACATCTGTTCCTAAAGTACTGAGGTTAAGTAACTACTTCTAAAATGCAGCAAGAGATTCTTTCTTGCATTTCTGATAGAGCAATGGTCCCGAACCTTTTTGGCACAAGGGACCAGTTTCGTGGAAAACAACTTTTCCACAGACGGGCGGGTGGGGGGGGAGAGATGATTTCAATTTTTCTCACTGGGCTGCCACTCACCTCCAGCTGTGCAGCTGGGTTCCTAACAAATCATAGAATGGTACCAGTATGTGGCTTGGGGATTGTGGACCCTTGATATAGAGCATTCAATGTAGTGAAAGATTAGGAATGTCACAACTGCCCCTTAGAGACAGGACAGGATTGGCACAGGAGTGCACCAATTACAAACACCTGAAGAATAAAAATAATGATCAGACTGAGTTTTCAAGACTTGAAAAAGATACAAATACAACGAATGATGAACCACAGTCTGAGATGCAAGAACTATTTTAAAACACATAGAAATTTTCTATATTTGTTCTATTTTACGTTCTGGTTATATATAAACTCTTTCTGTGTGTTTATTTTTCTATATTCCTTATGCTGGTCTTTTGACCATAACAATAAACTGCATACATTGCATTACACTAAGGTAAATTGAGATGAGAGTCCATGTCTGAGCTATCTCTTAGATCTTTTTTCCCTCATTTTTAAACATAACCCGAATAATTTGTCATATACAGGAAACATAGATGACACCTATCCAGAAGGTAAAATAAAATAGTACTAAACACCTCCATATTTCACTTCTACAGTTTCCTACATATATTGTGCAAAGAATTGAATTCCAATGTTGGATTTTATCCAGCAGATTATATTCTAGTGGTACAATATGACACACCTGGGGGGGTGGGGTTAATAGGTTTTGTTTTGATGATCTGATACATTCCCTTTTCAGGATTCTGCATCCTATAAGTATAAAGATTTACTTTATATCCTCAAGGATCTTAGTGAAATGCTGTACATGGGGGGTAGGGTAACAGAGATAAAATCATGATGTGTAGTGATTTGGATGTAATTAAATACAATAGCCAGTTTATATCCACTTTCCTAGAAAAATGGCAATGAAGACATGAACACAACACAGCCTAGAGCTTGAAATTTATTCCACAGTAGGGCATCCATCTGGAAAGAAGTTGTTGCATGAAACGAGCTAGTGTGAATGAAATCTTCAGCAGGATCTTCCCAGCTCTTTTTATCATGCTTCCCTACCACCCTTGCAAGAAAGTTAGATGCATCTGGGTCTGAGCCAATGACTAACAGCTCTAACAAAGCATAAATCTAATTTGATTAGTATGCAAACTGAAGAGAAAAGACTGTGAATAAAGCACAAAATTATCTTGTTGCTTTACTGCCCTGCTAAATCAAGAGAGACTCCAACTGAAAATGGCTAGATACCTCATAACTATGGGAGCTTTAGCCAGAAAGCATTTGTAGCTTTCATTTGGTAATAGGCATTTAAAAGTATTTCTAGAAATATTGTTTTAGCAATTTCCCTCCATACCAGCAGTGGGTTCCACTTACCTTCGCTACTGGTTTGGAACTGTGAGTATGCACGGTGCTTCTGCACATGCGTATAAGGTTCTGCGCATGCACAGAGCGTCTGCAATGATGTCCAGGCGGGTGGGGGGGGAGAGATGATTTCAATTTTTCTCACTGGGCTGCCACTCACCTCCAGCTGTGCAGCTGGGTTCCTAACAAATCATAGAATGGTACCAGTATGTGGCTTGGGGATTGTGGACCCTTGATATAGAGCATTCAATGTAGTGAAAGATTAGGAATGTCACAACTGCCCCTTAGAGACAGGACAGGATTGGCACAGGAGTGCACCAATTACAAACACCTGAAGAATAAAAATAATGATCAGACTGAGTTTTCAAGACTTGAAAAAGATACAAATACAACGAATGATGAACCACAGTCTGAGATGCAAGAACTATTTTAAAACACATAGAAATTTTCTATATTTGTTCTATTTTACGTTCTGGTTATATATAAACTCTTTCTGTGTGTTTATTTTTCTATATTCCTTATGCTGGTCTTTTGACCATAACAATAAACTGCATACATTGCATTACACTAAGGTAAATTGAGATGAGAGTCCATGTCTGAGCTATCTCTTAGATCTTTTTTCCCTCATTTTTAAACATAACCCGAATAATTTGTCATATACAGGAAACATAGATGACACCTATCCAGAAGGTAAAATAAAATAGTACTAAACACCTCCATATTTCACTTCTACAGTTTCCTACATATATTGTGCAAAGAATTGAATTCCAATGTTGGATTTTATCCAGCAGATTATATTCTAGTGGTACAATATGACACACCTGGGGGGGTGGGGTTAATAGGTTTTGTTTTGATGATCTGATACATTCCTTTTTCAGGATTCTGCATCCTATAAGTATAAAGATTTACTTTATATCCTCAAGGATCTTAGTGAAATGCTGTACATGGGGGGTAGGGTAACAGAGATAAAATCATGATGTGTAGTGATTTGGATGTAATTAAATACAATAGCCAGTTTATATCCACTTTCCTAGAAAAATGGCAATGAAGACATGAACACAACACAGCCTAGAGCTTGAAATTTATTCCACAGTAGGGCATCCATCTGGAAAGAAGTTGTTGCATGAAACGAGCTAGTGTGAATGAAATCTTCAGCAGGATCTTCCCAGCTCTTTTTATCATGCTTCCCTACCACCCTTGCAAGAAAGTTAGATGCATCTGGGTCTGAGCCAATGACTAACAGCTCTAACAAAGCATAAATCTAATTTGATTAGTATGCAAACTGAAGAGAAAAGACTGTGAATAAAGCACAAAATTATCTTGTTGCTTTACTGCCCTGCTAAATCAAGAGAGACTCCAACTGAAAATGGCTAGATACCTCATAACTATGGGAGCTTTAGCCAGAAAGCATTTGTAGCTTTCATTTGGTAATAGGCATTTAAAAGTATTTCTAGAAATATTGTTTTAGCAATTTCCCTCCATACCAGCAGTGGGTTCCACTTACCTTCGCTACTGGTTTGGAACTGTGAGTATGCACGGTGCTTCTGCACATGCGTATAAGGTTCTGCGCATGCACAGAGCGTCTGCAATGATGTCCAGGCGGGTGGGCGGAGCCTCCCACTGCTAACACTACCGGTTCGCCCGAACTGGAGTGAACCGGTAGAAACCCACCACTGCTCCATACAAAATGATAAAATCAATTCAGCAATGACATGCCAGCCAAGTAAGGAGGTAGGAATAAAGCTGGAAAGCACTCTAGTCCAGTTTTTATTAGCAAAAAAGCACAAGCCTGTTGTACTGCCATTTGATATTTAGTTTTTTTTTTAATTTTTCATTTAAGTGATATCCTTTTTTTGCCACTATTTGCTGCATCTCTTACTAAAAAGAGAAAGACATAGAGATCACAGAAAAGAAAACCACACAATGCACAAGAACAAAAGATCTTTATTTTCAGATTTTTAAAACATTGCCTTTATTACTTTATACGTAACTCAAGGAAGTAAACATACATAAAATCCTTCCCCTTATTTTTTCTTTTTGCACAACAATCCTATGAGGTGAGTTGATCTGAGAGAATGAGTGGTCCAAAGTCACCCAGCCAGCTT
Source organism: Ahaetulla prasina (assembly GCF_028640845.1). Taxonomy (NCBI): domain Eukaryota; kingdom Metazoa; phylum Chordata; class Lepidosauria; order Squamata; family Colubridae; genus Ahaetulla; species Ahaetulla prasina. Next base: position 95,927,472 of record NC_080542.1, read on the forward strand.
TTATTACTAAGACAGGACTAGAATTCACAGTTTTCTGGTTTCTAGTTTTGTGCATTAACCTTTAGACCACACTGGCTTTTCTTTACTGATTTCCACTTGCCCACTGAGGTTTAGATTAACAGGAGATGCAAATTTTTGAATCTGTAAGCCGAGCCTGAGCAGCCTTTTTTAAATTGACTAATGATTTGCTGGGAATAGCATGATCAGTAGGACAAGACATAAGTAGGGTCAAAGCCAAAAGAGCACCTTCATGCTGCGAGAATTCTCTCATTTATTTTTGAATTAGGCCATCATCCTATATTATGTGATATGTAAGATTCATGACTTCTAGACTTCCTTAAGGAAAAAAGGTGAATATTGATGATAGGAAATTCAATTTTTAGGTGATAATAATAAATAAATAATAAAATGAAAATTAATAAATAAGACCAATCTTATTTCATTATTTGACAAAGTGACTAAATTAGTAGATCAGCGAAACGCTGTGGACATCATATTTAGATTTCAAGCAAGGCTTCAACAAAGAAGACCACAACCTATTTCTTGGTAAAAAAATGTGGGATAGACAGCATCACCACCAAATGTATTAATGATTAATGGTACTACATCTACATGGAGGGAAGTAAGCAGTGGGGTACCACAAGGTTCCGTCTTACACCCAGTACTCTTCAATATCTTTATAAATGACTTAGATGAGGGAATAGAAGGGGAACTCATCAAATTTGCAGATAACACTAAGCTGGCAGGAATGGTGAACAATCCATAAGACAAGCTCAGGATCCAAAAGAATCTTGACAGACTTGAACAATGGGCCCTATCCAACAACATGAAATTTAATGCGAAGAAAAGCAAGGCTTTACACCTAGGCAGGAAACCCAAAGGTACAAATACAAATTAGGAAAACCAGGCTAAAAAAAATGATAACAGTGAGAGAGACTTTGAAGTCCTAGTGTGGGTGTTAGCAACCTGCGGCCCAAGATCCACATGCGGCTCTTTGACCCCTCTCCTGCAGTTCCCTGCCGACCCAACTGTGCAATCTGCTCTTCACCCCAAGAAGGCACAAGCCTTTCCTCAGAGCTGCACGGCTGAAGTACCCCTAACATTTTTTCCACACTGCCTGCTTTTTGCGATTCTATGTCCTTCACAGGCAGCTCAGTGCCAGCTGTGGTCCCCTTCATGTTGGCTCAGAAAGGAGGGGAATAGGGAGGAGTAGAAGCTGCCATCGCCGGTTGCAGGGAGGGAAGAGCTCTAGCTCTCCTGGGCAGCATGGGTCTCCTACGCAGTGCGGCTCTCCTGCGCTGTGCAGCTGGCTACTAACCTCACTGCGCAGTGGCGGCAGCGAGAAGAGGAGTTGCCATTCCCGCCACCACCATGATCCCGGCCCAGGAGACTGTTTCGCTTGTGTGCGCGCTTATGCGAGAAAGAGATGAGAAAGAGAAAAGGAGAGAGCGAGAGTCAGAGAGAGAGAGACAGAGAGAGAAATGATGGAGGGAGAGAATGAGAGAGAGGAAAAAAGAGAGAAACAATTGAGAGAGAAAGGGAGAGAAAGGAAGGAAGGAGGGAGGGAGGGAGGGAGGGAAGGAAGGAAGGAAGGAAGGAAGGAAGGAAGGAAGGAAGGAAGGAAGGAAGGAAGGAAGGAAGAAGGAAGGATTCTTTCAGACCTATGATGAAAGCAATGGCAAGCTAGATCTCTTGCCAAGAAAACTGCAGTTTGCCAGAAGGCACAAATTGGAATCAAGTCTGATTTTTTTTACTAAGGAAATAACAGAGATGGCTAAATGTATTATATTGTCAAACTCAAAAGAAATCAAAATGTATATGCTATTGCTGTTAGTATCTTGCTAGCTTCTGTCAACTTAAGAGTTCACTATGAAAAGATTACAGAGAAGCAATTTCCCACAATTAATAACTTTATTTTGGATTTGCTATTGTATTCAATGAGAAAGAAAGAAAAAGAAAGAAGAGAGGGAAGGAAAGAAGGGAGGGAGGAAAGAGGGAGGGAGGGAGGGAGGGAAGGGAGGGAGAGGGAGAAGAAAAGAGAGGAAGGAAAGAAGGGAGGGAGGAAAGAGGGAGGGAGGGAGGGAGGGAAGGGAGGGAGAGGGAGAAGAAAAAGAGAGAAAAACAGAAACGAGAAGGAGGGAGGAAGGAAGGGAAGGGAAGAGAGAGGGGGGGGGAAGGGACCCATTTCCCACAGAAAACACCAAAAGCCATGAAACCTGAGTAGGAGTGGCTTGGAGGAATCATGCAACTGGATGGGAGTGATGTTGAGTTGGCCACGCCCATCCAAGTTTTGTGTCTCCTGGTGTTTTCTTTTCTGTGGGAAATGGGTCCAAATGGCTCTTTGAGTGTTTAAGATTGCAGACTGCTGTCCCAGTGGATGATCACTTAAACATGAGCCAGCAGTGTGCGGCAGTAACAAAAAAGCTCCTTGGTTGTATAAGCAGAGGCACAGAACCAAAATCACATGAAGTATTATACTGTTCATAAATCCTTCATAAGATCATACTTGGAATACTGCATCCAGTTTTGGTCACCACTTTATAAAACCATCTTTAGTCACTACATTATAAACCATCTTTACAAAAAAAGATATTGAGACTTTAGAAAAAATGCAAAGAGCAACTAAGATGATTAAAGGCCTGGAGACTAAAACATACAAAGAATGGATGCAGGAATTGGGTATATCTAGTCTAGAGAAAAGAAAGACTGGGGTGACATAGCATAGCATAGCCAGCCAGACAAATAGATTTAAAAATAGTTTCTATCCTTGGGCTGTCAGACTCTTAAATACAACCATAATCACTCCACGCACACGCGGAAACATATGACTAGGATTTTTTTCTTTTCTTTTTCTTTTTTCCTCTAATTACTTGCATAGGGATTATTCTTTAAACTATTTATATTGTTTGTATTTTTTGTCATGGATTGCACCAGTGAGGCTAAAACCAATTTTGTTGTATACATGATTGTACAATGACAATAAAGGCTATACTATACATATAGCAGTATTCCAATATTTGAGGGGCTGCCGCAAAGAAGAGAAGGTCAGCTTATTTTTCAAAGCACCAGAAGACAACACAAGAAACAATGGATGGAAACAAATCAAGGAGAGAAGCAACATGGAATCAAGGAGAAATTTCTTAACAGTGAGAACAATTAACCAGTGGAATGGCTTGTCTCAGAAGTTTTAGATACTTCATCACTGGACATTTTTAAGAAAAGACTGGACAGTCACTGTCTGAAATGGTATAGGGTCTCCTGTTTGAGTAGGTGTTTGGATTAGAAGACCTCTAACGTCCCTTCCAATTCTATTCTGACTGATTAACTGATTGATTGGCCCCTGTCACTTATGGTATTGTTTGTAAGGGCTCAATATCTCTTTTATTGTCTAGTCTACCAAACATCCAAATATTTACTTCAGGGGTTTTACACCACAGGTAGTCCTTGATCGATGACCAAAATTGGGACGTGATTTGGAAAACATAGCAAAGCCCTACAAAGGAGATTCTATTCTTGCAATCCTTCTGAAGCTTCCTTCTGCAAGTCTTAAGTGATTTGGAGAAGAAAGCTACTTGGAGAATGGTGCATGGTAGCTTTCATAAGAAAGCAACACCATTCATAAGCTAGGCATGCCTATCAGTGGCTGGAGAAAAACAGTGTAGGTAAGTGGGGCATTTTACCTATGTTGGTGGGCAAGACAAAAGGCCAAGGTCTACTAGGTGATGGCAAGTTTGCAAACTGGTGGGTTGGGTAGCAGGCTGTGACTTCCCAATCCTCAGAACCTTTCAATGTGCTGATGGTCAAGAAGTGGCCTGCAGCAGCTTTGTGCATGCTGGTAGGTCAGGTTGATAGCTGACATGGAGGCAAAGATAGGCATGTAGGAAAAGTTGCAACACCCCTGCACTATAAGTGTGAGTTGACTGCTACTGATTTTTATTATGCGTGCAAGCCCTAATTTTAGGCAAAGGTATTAAGTCCCTTCATTCAGCACTGTTGTAATTTAGAGCAATCACTGAATGTATGGTCATAAGTCAAGGACTGCCTGAACAACTGGACTTTCTGAAATTCAACTTGTTTGTGACATCTAATCACAGACCACAATCAACCAGAGAAATAGGTGTGCTTCTCAACTGTTTTATCAAACATGCACCCCACCTTATTAGAGAAAGAGGAAACTGGTAATTCACAATAGAAACTTGAAGATGCCAGAAAAGATCTGGTCTCCCTTTGAGATTCCAGCTCCCACAGTTGAATCAGACAAAGAAAACAAAACCTCATAAAAACACACAAAACACTGAAGCCCATGTACAAATCAGGTGAAACAACGTTCACATTTGTGATGTTCAGTTGCCTTTTGGGGAAAAAAGCATCTTTGGACAATGTCCATTTATGGAACCGTATTTCTTGGGAGTATATATCCATGCATAAAGTGTTTCAATCCTTTCAGAACTGATAGTTCCCCCCCCCCCCAGCAGCTATTACTGAAGAGCAATATCAAAATATCCCTTTTGAACAGAGACTGGGTTAATCTGTGGAGGGATAACTGAAATGGTGAAATACGTTATTTAATATTGTTCTCTCTCTAATGCATGGTCACTATGCATTATTATGTCCATTCTTCACTAAACATCCTAACTCATTCTATCTTATATTATTACTATCTGATCAATCTGATTTCATTTGTTGTTCACAGCTAAGTATTGCTCTATAGATTGTACAGTACACCTTAGCACCTCTTCCAATTTTTCTTAAATATTTTAGAAGGTTGTGTGTTTTTCTTTTTATCTTAATTAACTGTGGTTTTTTATTTTATTTTATTTTATTTTTATTTTTTTGTTTACATTTATACCCCGCCCTTCTCCGAAGACTCAGGGCGGCTTACAGTGTATAAGGCAATAGTCTCATTCTATTTGTATATTGCTAGTCTGTTACCAAATAAAAATTGATTGATTGATTAATTAATTAATTCTTATTTCTTTCCTTGTTCTTGCTTGCTCAAGATTTTGATCTTCAATTCTTACCTTGTTTGACTCCCGGGATTTATTTCACTTTTATCCTCTTGAACTGACTTGATTATATAATGTCTTATTCTGCTACAGTATAGCAATATACCTATAACTTGTATATGTATGTATAATATTGTATATGCAAACTGTATTACTAATTTCAATTATGGATACATATACATATTCTTATTGGGAAGTTGGCTGTCTTATTATTTATCCACTGGATACTGAATTATACTTTGCAGCTCAACACCCCCAACTTTTGCTTTTCTTCCTTACATTTCCACTTTAAAAATGGTATTTCTTTTATCATTAGGGCATACAACGCGATCACTCTGCTAAACAAATAATTCCCTCAACACTGTCAAACTATTTACTAAATCTGCTCTACTATTAATCTTCTCATCATTCCTATCACCTATTTCCTTCCACTTATGACTATATGACTGTAACCTTGTTGCTTGTATCCTTACGATTTATATTGATATTGTTTCCTGGTTTCTTATTTGTACCCTATGACTATCATTAAGTTTTGTACCTTATGATTCTTGATGAATGTATCTTTTATTTTATGTACACTGAGAGCATATGTACCAAGACAAATTCCTTGTGTGTCCAATCACACTTGGCCAATAAAAAATTCTATTCTATTCTATTCTAACCCATCCAGGTTAAATTTTCTTTTCCCAGTTTCTTTTCCCATTTTCCAATAAAATAAAATAAAAGCATCCAAATTTCCTATTTCCACTCCATAACATATGCTGTACCCAAGAGATACTTTTGTTTAACTGATTTACTATTATCAGTTGCAAGAATTTGCTTACAAGTACAAATTTGTTCTGTTTATTTTTGGTCCATCAACTAAATACTACATTCACTTATTTACTGGACTATCCAAGCTAGATCAGTGTAGTATAAAAGAATTCTATTTTAATGCATGTGATTGTACTATAATAGGCATGGTCCCTCTAGAGCAATTAATTTTTGTAATTCTGAAATTCCATCCAATCTTCCAGTCCTAAAAATAAAAATAAAATAATAAAATAAAATAAAATTTTTTATAATAGCTCTTACCGTTGTATATTTGCCCAGCTGGCAGAGTGAAGGGAATGTTTCCTGGTGAGATTTTCTGATTTTCTCAGTGAGATCATCCAGTTCTGCTGTCATTTCATAATTCTCTAAGAACTCTTGCTTTAAAGGCTCCTTTTTCTTTTTGTTCCTGTCATTTCTGACAGCTGGAGGCAAGAAAAAGCAATTCAAATTTAGTTATTTAATTATCTAAATTCAATAGATCTTGAGTAAGTATTAAAGAGGCCAAACATAGAGAGAACAAGAAGATGAGCAGTAGTGGAAGTGAGGATTCTAGAGGATTCTTCTTTTGTCTTAAATTGATCCCCAAAAAATAACCAGAACTATTTGCCCAGAATTGAGTGTTAAAGCGGCGCCTAAGCATTTTGGGATATTTTGAAAAAAAGTAATAACTAACCGGAAACAAGAGTTGTAGGAGAATAAACAACAGACTATGAAATAAACTGACTCCTAAACTGGGAAGAAATGCTACTGGGTAGCTATTTTTAAACATTGGATTTATTTATATATATAAAAAACATACTCTACTCAATATTTGCTGGATAACCCAAACAACAACAGATTAGTAATCTAGCAAACTGAAATTTAAATGGAGAGTGCCACCTGCTGACAAAAAGAATAAACTACAAGAAAGTGATTTAAGTAAGAGACATTTGAATACCGTATTAGAGATTGAATTTCCAAAGAGGATATAAAAGTTTTTTTTAATAACTTCTGGGGACTACTTGAACGGAATGGAGTATTAACTAAAGAGATACAAAGAATTGGGACTAGTGCACTCCTTGAAGGGTAGCTTAAAAACTAAATAAATAATTCTTGGACTGTTGGATAAAAATCAACCTTCTTAAAAATAAAATATGATATCGAAGAAGCAGATATGAGTGGAATTGTCCAGGAAATGGACAAAGGATTTAGGGATACTATGGAAAAAAATGGAAAACACTATACAAGGTATGATATTACAGACTGAGAAGCCCAGAAAAGGAAGGAGCTAAAAGAAGAAACAAAGAAGACAAGGAGGAGACTACAATGAAAATAATAATGATTGATAAATTAAACCAGGGGGAAAACATATTAAGGGAGTTGGAAGATATGTTTGAAATGAAGACAGGGGCCTCGGTAAAATAGGCAGTGGAGGAGGGTAGAGGTGGGAGGAACATTTAGATTGGACAGCCAAGAAACAGAAATAAATGGAGACTTAAGAGAAGAATGGGGGAGACAAGTAAAAAACAAAAGCATAGCAATTGAAGTATCAAAGCGGGCAAGAGAAGATGGGTAGATGATTTTTCTTTTTTCTTTCTCTAATGTTGTTTTGTCTTGCTTTTCCTTTTACCTCTTTCTTTTAAAGTATAGCAACTAAAGTACAAAGCAGGCAAGAGATGATGGTTGGATGATTCCTTCTCTCGGTTGCTGTATTGAATTATCTTTCCCTATCTCACCCTTTCTATACTTTTTCTCCCCACTCCTCTTTTTGTAATGAGAAATAGGTGGAATAATTGGATAACAATAGACTGTAACCAAATAGAGATGTGTATTGTTATGGGAATTTTATAAGTTCATTGAATGTAATAATAATGTTTAATCTGATCAGTTTTGTTTGTACTGGAATGTATGGCACTCAGATGCCACACTGTTCACGCATTGATTTGACATTTTTATAAAAAAATAAAAAACTTGGGTAAAAAAGTTATAATACCGGTAAGAAATTCTCCTTCTCTACAAATCTGATATTTCATGAAGTCAATGTTAAAAATTAGAACGTTATTTTTGATATTAGAACCACTTAGTCTTATTAGAAGAAAAAATTCTCCAAATATCAGCTATTGGAATGCAAAAAAGTATCAAGGAATCAAACAGGAACATGAGGACCTTATAATCATTTAGCTCTGCCACACTGGGCCCACTAAAATTGAGAAAGCCTGTGGACTCCAACACAACTTTGACTTTTAATTTTTTTCTTTTGACTATAATAATGGGAAACTAATATTCTGCATATTACATGCCAGCTTCCAGCATCATTTTTATTTCTAAGATATGATTTTCCAATAAAATGTCCATTGGCATTAAATATTTAAGTTTACATTGATTGGTACTTTTTAGACAGGGATGGTTTACCTTGCTGCTAGTCCTACCACAAAAATCTAATTTCCTACAATTTTCTTCTAACAGGATTGTCTGTAGGGGGTAGTCAAAAAAGTCCAGATAGTGATCTTGATATGCTCTTTATAGACTATGGCTTTTGCTGTAAGAGACAGCTAAGTAAATTTCAGAAAAATCTTCTAGAACAGCTGAACTTTATATGGGGGGAATGATTTTAGGTGGACAGGCAATATAGTACATGCAGAGAATCAGAGAGTAATACAATTGTATAAATTAATAATAATTAATAGAGTTCTTTAAAACTTCAGCTAGTGATCAATGGAAATTCTATAAAATCCTGCTGGCACAAAGGACCTACATATACAACTACAGACTGAAGATCTGTCTCATTACTTTTACTTATTTACTATTTATACATATAAAAACATTCCTGAAAATATTATTTTTTTATTATCTAAATTTGGTTAAGGACAAAATTGTGGTTTGGGTGTAATATACCATTACCAGTGGTGGGTTGCTACCGGTTCACCCTGAACTAGTAGCAGCACTGGCGGGAGGTTCTGTCCATCTGCCCAGATGTTTTTGTGCATGCGCAAAAGCACTGCGCGTGTGCGTAAGTACACCCATGCCCATGAGCAAACCAGTAGTGAAGGTTTTGAAACCCGCCCCTGATCTTTTAATCTGTGGCTTCTTTTAGAATAGCAACCTTAAAGTTATGAGTGCACTATTTGAAAACCATGGCCATAAGAAATATTTTGTATTTTACAAAATATATAATTATAGGATTAATATATTTATAAGATTAATTTGATCATTTTATATCTTGTTATGTGTAAAATCTTGTGAAATGGTCTTACAGAAGCTAAATTTGACAGGACTCTTCCCTAATTCTACTTGGAAATGTATTAGGATCTTTAAAGATGCAAAATATTCTTGCTTTGAAATAAAATTAAAATACTTCCTCTTAACTGACTATCAACAAAATCAGAAATCCAGAGTCCTTGGTAGGGCAGATACAACACAGTGTAATTTTATCTGCTCAAACATATGAAGTAGTGTTTTGGGAGAGGTCTGAACATTATCAATAGTTCTGATGAAATCTGTAAGAGTTTCTTTCCTCTCCGTATTCCTTTTTGGAAACACTGCGTCATAACCGATAGTCTGGCATGGGCAATTATTTTCAATTTATGCTCAGTGCATTTGTTTCCTCTTTGTGTAAAGCTATATTAAAAATTGAGTGAAGCTGAGGTTTTTTTTCTCCTTTCTCTATCTGAGAAGTGCAGCTTTCCCACAATCTGGAAATAAGCAATATTTTGTCCCTCTTTATTTCACTTGGAAGTGGCCCTCTTTTTGACAGAAAATACTCTATTCTGGAGTCTTCCTGAGTGACAGCTCCCCAAATTCCCAGTTAGCAAATACTGTATATTGGACAAAAGATTGAGAAAGTTTCTATAAATATGATACCCCAAATAGCTACCTTCAAATCACATTTCAGTATCATACTTACATTATTTCCATTTCTATATTGGATTATATACCTTAGAGACCATTTATGAACATATTAACATCAGGATGTCAACATTTGTGATACTTCTGAGACAAAGCATGATTAGCTAAGACCTTTTGTAGAAAAAAATTCTATGTCTCAAGTGTACTGAAAATGTGGTAAAGAATATTACACTGAATCAGTCAACCGCTGGTTTGCAATACTATATGTATTTTATACTTTTCAAAGAAGATAATGTCAATAGTGTCCGTATAAATTGCATGAATGAAGCATGTTGTATTGTAAAGAAATAAGCAAATAATATACAAATGAACAAATCTGCCCTGAACATCTTGCAATCTTTTAGTATGATGAAAATCAAAGAAGACTCAAGAATAGCAATGAGCAGCCATGAGTCCTATGATATCAAAAACTCCAAATCTATAGTCATTAAGAAAAGGAGAAGGAAGAAGTTATTGTAGATTTCACTAGAACTATTGGGAATGTTGAAAGTTCTTCCAAAAAATAGTCCATATATTTTTGCAGGTAAAATTTGTAATTAATTAATCTTTAATGAAGTTCATTGTGACTTGAAAGAATATTTAAGGCATATGGTTAGGTTTATGCTTTGTAAGACCTGCAATGTGCATAAATTTAATACAAATTTTCCTTCTCTCCACCCACTGTTAGGTCATGCTATCACCTGGCACTCTTAGGCAGACACTGACAAGACAAGCTTGTCTGAGCTAGAAACTGTGGTTGCTTTCAAATAAGAATATACTGTTTTCATTATGCACACTGCTGGTAATCCAGCATTTGAAGGAAAAATTAATGGCATACTCTATTCTTTATACATAATTAAAATAAAAAACAGCTACAACTCACAGCTCCAGAACACTGCACCAATGCTTCTAAGAGTATTGAGTTTACAAATTCAAAAGTCTTTTGGGTTCACCATTATTATAGGAAGACATAGGCAACTGAACACTTATGTTAATATTCTTTTACTAAACAGAGTAATCAGAATTGGCAAACAGGTCTCCCTTGTAATCCCTCTCTACTTGACAACTGCGCATTGTTGTTAGGATCCCATTATATTCCCCAAAAATAAAACTTTCAAACACAAAGATCCAGAGAAACTGCCACTGGCATGTGGAATTAGTCTTAGTTAATAAAACTGTTCTCATTTTCATGTATATTTGATGTAATCTGACCCACTATTTTCTTTCTTTTTTCTGCCAATAACTTCATTCTCACAGAACAAAGGATATCACACATTAAACAAGCAACTGAGGGACTCCCACTTTCTTGTATTAATTTTTGCATCCTTCTTGAATGTGCGATAGATAATTTTGATACTACTCCGCTAACTTCCACGGATATCAGTCTGAGCAAAGAAGTAAAGAGGCATCCCTAGTGCTCTCTGAGCTTGATTGTTTTGTTGCATTTTGTTTCATTACCCAAACTAGGCAACATCAGTGATCACTAACACTAGCACTGATGTTATCTAATTTTGGTAATGAAACATCTGCAAGAAAACAACCAAACTTAGAGAGACTAAGGACCCTCATTTCAACTCTGAGCTACAAGTCCTATAGAATAGAGAAAATTCTAGAGAAGCAAAGAATTGCTTTTAATCATCTTCCAGTGCAATGGAACACAAAATGTTTGCAAAGAAACTCCACTTACCTAAATGCCCAAGGGTTGACTAAAATGCTTTGCTCAGCATAAGTTCTCATCAGCCATTTAAATTAACAGTTTTGAGTGCTTTACAAAATGTGAATGCTTATTTCAGAAAATATTAGGAAAAGCTGCCAAATGCAAAAGCTACAAGATGACTCACATGTCAAGGACTTTTCTTTCCCTTTGTTCTTTTTCTGCTACTCACAATCTATTACGTTTTCGTCAAAAAAATAAACTATTTTGCCATATGGTTTATATTCTCCTGAGAAAAATATTATAGGGAACATAAATTAAGAGAAATATTATTCTAGTACTTCATATTTTAATCTTTTAAATGTAATTAAATTATTAGGAGAGCCACTTTAGTAGTTAAGACATTAGGCTAGAAACATGGAAACCTTGAATTCTAGACCCACCTTAGGCACAAAGCCAGCTGGGTGACCTTGGATCAGGGATCTGCAACCTTAAATACTCAAAGATCCATTTGGACCAGTTTCCCACAGAAAAAAAAAACACTGGGAGCCAAAAAACCTGAGTGGGCATGGCCAACTTGACATCACTCACTCCCAGTCACATGACCCCTGCCTAGCCACGCCTACCCAACCGATCATTAGGGCAAAGAACCAGGAACCATAAAACCCTTCTCTCTCTCTCTCTCTCTCTCTCTGTATGTCTCTCCCCCTCTCCCTGTATCTCTCTCTTCCCCTCTCCCTATCTTCCCCATTCTTCCCCATCACTATGACTCTCTCTCCCCACTTCTCTATCTTCCCCTCTCTCTCCCTCTCTCTGTATCTCTCTCCCCCTCTCCCCCTCTCCCCCTATATATCTTCCCTCTCTCTCCTCTCTGTATCTCTCTCCCCTTTCCTATCTCCCCCCCTATATATATATATCTTCCCCTCTCTCCTCTCTCTCTTCGATGCAATTTTCCTGAAAAATATTCACATTTTTAGTATTAATCAAGCTTAAGATTCCAATACTATTTAATGAAAAGTGGTGTTCCATTTTAGGCAGACTTGATCAGGAATGCACTGCTTAATATGATGCACAGCTGAAGCAAAGCAAATGATGTATTTTGCTAAATGGTAAAGAACTTGTATAAGCAGTGGACATATTTAGGAATATAATTAATTAGGACACACATAATAGTTAAGAGTCTTACAGACCAGAAAATTATTTATTTATTTATTTATTTATTTTATTAGATTTCTAGACCGCCCTTCTCCCGAAGGACTCAGGGCAGTGTACAACCAAGATAAAAATAAAAAATGTTCAATTAAAAATAAATTAAAAAACTTATACAGTTTGGTCGATAAATTAAATTATAATCGATAAATTAAAATATATAAAAAATCTAAAAAACCCCAATTTAAAACTTAAATAACATTTAAATTTAAAATCTAGACAATTTAAGAAAGCCCCGCGTGAACAAACAAATATGTTTTCAGTTCGCGGCGAAAGGTCCAAAGGTCAGATATTTGGCGTAAACCCGGGGGAAGTTCATTCCAGAGAGTAGGCGCCCCCACATCTTCCCCTGGGGGCCGCCAGCCGACATTGTTTGGCGGACGGCACCCTGAGAAGTCCCTCTCTGTGTGAGCGTACAGGTCAGTGGGAGGCATGAGGTAACAGCAGGCGGTCCCGTAAGTACCCAGGCCCCAAGCCATGGAGCGCTTTAAAGGTGGTAACCAAAACCTTGAAATGCACCCGAAAGGCAACAGGTAGCCAGTGCAGTCTGTGCAGGAGAGGTGTTACATGGGAGCTACGTGGAGCTCCCTCTATCACCTGCGCAGTCGCATTCTGGACCAACTGAAGCCTCCGAGTGCATCTCAAGGGGAGCCCCATGTAGAGAGCATTGCAATAATCCAGGCGAGAGGTAACGAGAGCATGAGTGACTGTGCATAGGGCATCCCGATCAAGGAAGGGGCGCAACTGGCGAACCAGGCAAACCTGGTGAAAGGCTCTCCTGGAGACGGCTGCCAAATGATCTTCAAACGACAGCCGTGCATCCAGGAGAACACCCAAGTTGCGCACTCCCTCCTTTGGGGCCAATAACTCGCCCCCAACAGTCAGCTGCGGCTGCAGCTGACTGTATCGGGGTGCCGGCATCCACAGCAACTCCATCTTGGAGGGATTGAGCTTGAGCCTGTTTCTCCCCATCCAGACCCGTACGGCCTCCAAACACCGGGACAGCACTTCGACAGCTTCGTTGGGGTGGCCCGGGGTGGAAAAGTACAGCTGAGTATCATCAGCGTACCGCTGGTATCTCACCCTGAAGCCACTGATGATCTCGCCCAACGGCTTCATATAGATGTTGAACAGGAGGGGCGAGAGAATCGACTCCTGTGGCACCCCACAAGTAAGGTGCCTCGCGGTCGACCTCTGCCCCCCTGTCAACACCGTCTGCGACCAGTCAGAGAGATAGGAGGAGAACCACCGATAAACGGTGCCTCCCACTCCCAACCCCCCAACCGGCGCAGCAGGATACCATGGTTGATGGTATCAAAAGCCGCTGAGAGATCTAACAGGACCAGGGCAGAGGAATAACCCCTGTCTCTGGCCCTCCAGAGATCATCCACCAACGTGACCAAAGCTGTCTCCGTGCTGTATCCGGGTCGGAAGCCGGACTGGAATGGGTCTAGATAGACAGCTTCATCCAGGTACTGGGGTAGCTGCCGTACCACGGCACTCTCTACAACCTTCGCAATAAAGCAAAGGTTGGAGACCAGACGATAATTACCTAAAATAGCTGGATCCAGGGAAGGCTTCTTCAGGAGGGGTCTCACCACCGCCTCCTTCAAGGCGGCTGGGAAAACCCCCTCCAACAAAGAAGCATCATATCTGCCCCTCCCACTTACCATACAGATTAAACAACACTCTACTCCTGGAAGGAACCCATCCCCCTCTGCCTTCGGACCAGATGGCGTAGTGCCGCGAACGAGCACAGCGGCTAGACCCCTCGCCGACGGGTTATTCCCCCCACCCGTCATATCCCTCCCTCCCCTTAAAAGACCCCTCTTTAAAAACCCATTTAAAAACCTCCAAAAATTCCTTAGCCGCATGCCACCTCTCTGGGTCCCAAGACCCTTCGTTAAGGTAGGCTCTCGATAACTTAGAGGGCCATTCCTGCGAGGTGGGGGAACCTCGCAGTCGTAATAGGTCGGTGGACGAATATCTCATGAAAGAATATCAATTTAAGACAGCAAAAAAGTGTACATCCCAAGCCGGCATAGATGTTAAACAAGTTCTAGGCCAACCGAATTGACCGCTTTGCCCCTGTCCTCATCACAGATGGAGAAAAGGAGGCTAAAATGCTAAGCCCACAATCCGTTGAAATCCGGGGAACAAAACCGGCCCAAGTCCAGATGATCCAGGAAACAGCCAAGGGGTCCAGAGGTTCGGCCAAATCTAATGGCCTCCCTCCTAAAAGTTGGTACAATAATATCCTCCTCGGTTGCTGACCGCTAAGATGGAATAATGTCCCTCGGAGTCCCGGGTTAACTCCATCCTGGGAAAGGGGCTCGTGCAGCTCGGTGGTCAGATGGAATACCGCACGCACCAGTACCGCCATTACCGCTGATGCTGTCAATGCCGCCGCCGTTCCTATGGCCGCCATTAATAGTGCTGGGTCAATGTTAAATTCATGCTCCAGCATGCCGTAGATGGAAATCAGGAACAGACCGCCAATGTGCCGTTGATGAAAAACACGGCACAAACCCAAGCCGCTGATGGACATTACGGCGAAGGCTGGGCCTAACCAAAAGTCAGTTGGGGGGGGAGAAACGGCCGATCTTCGGGCCCTCAGAAACTCCGGCCCGAGCGGCCCACCACACTGCCGCCGACATCGCGCGCAGCCGGGGATCGAACCAGGGCCAGTCTGGGACGGCTACCCCACCCCGAAATGGCCGCCGCCATCCGCTGATCCGCTGACTCATCAATTGGTAAAAAATGAGGCCCAAAATCCTGCTGCTGCTGAAAATTGCGGCAGGGGCTAAACCTGCCCGAAAGTCAGCTGGGGGGGAGAAACGGCCGATCTTCAAGCCCTCCAAAGGTCGTGCCCGAACGGCCCACCACGCTGCCGCCAGCATTTGCTCACGGCCGGGGATCACAAAAGCCAGTCCAGAACGGCCACCCCGGCCCCAAAATGGCCGCCGCCATCCGCTGCTCGCCCAGGACTCTGGCCCCGCTCTCAGCAGCCGAGAGACCACCGAGGTCCAAAGACCTCGCTCTCGACTGCTGACATGATAACCAACCTGGGGCCGAAGTCCACGCAGCCCGGCAAGCGGCCAAGCGGCATCTCGGCTGGGAACACCAGCCGCTGTCTTCACGAGCCTCAAAACGCCACCGCTATTATGCGCATGCGCAGAAGAATTAAGTAAACAAGTAAAAAAATCAATATGCTATAAAGTAGGGTTTCCAAAGTAATTCTAACTATGTGGAAATACACATGTTATGAATCTTCTAAAACTTTTATCTTTGCACAAATGTAAGATCACAGAATCTAAATGAAACTATAATACCTATGAATTCTTTCATTGTAGGTAATATGCGTGGAGGAATGTTAATGGAAAAAAAATCTTCCTTTCACAAAGAAAAAATGTAAATTATATGTTTAAACATGTAGACTCAGATGTTGCTATATACCATCCTTTTATATGTGCTTATTAATTATCAACTGTAATGTTAATATATTAAAGGAGGAACTCTGACACCTATTCATGAAATATTTTAATTTAAGTATTACACAAAATTGTTTGTGTATGCATGTATATACCGTTGTATGTCATGTTTCATATTCTGAACTACAAGGTCGCTGCATTATAATACAGATTATTACTCTTTTGGCATTAGTGGCTATAGTTAGACATTTCAGTAAATGTTTGGGTGTTTGGCCAGCGTAACTGCTGAGGAATGCTACCACTTAACAAAATAGCTAACATAGTGTCATTGTAATTACTTACCAGTTTGCTTTTCTGGCTACTAGAAAAATAAAAAGAGTATGTAGTATTTTTGAAAAGTAAGCACCCTTAATTATTATTTCATATAAATAATTAGGCTTTCAAAAGTACAGGTAGTCCCTGACTTATGATTGGTTGCTTAGTGATCATTCAAAGTTATGTTGGACACAAAAAAAGATGTTCAGGACCTGAAATCCAAGTTCCTATAGCTTTCCCCACCTACGACCCCACGATCACATTCTGGGCACTTGGCAGTGACTGTAAAGTGTCATATAGTCAGGGGACTACAATTTAATTTTTTGATTGAAATGGCATTTACATCTGATTTCCAATAAAAAAATTCCCATTGCAGGCAATGAATTGGTAAAACTTACAATTGTGATTTAGGCTCAAATATGATTTTAAGTTGAGGACTATCTGTAATTTTTATACACTCAGCAATCTTAAAAGACTTTCTAATGAATACATTCAAATTTATATATAATTGATATAGTATTAATAATAGAAAGTAAAACAAAATGTTAAAGACTATTGTCTTACTGTTAATTTTATGGCTAATTGAAAGAAATGTACATAGCAAATCAAATCAAAATAAAATAAAACTATTTGTTGCAAGTACCAAAATGCTGATAAATTTATCGCTTTCCTTTAGGATCTCAACCATCTTCTGGGAATACACTATTTGGTTTAGAAGGTATCCTAAAAGTTTCACATTATTTTAAGCCCATTCATTTACACATTATACTGCATTTGGCAGTTGGAATTATTACTGGAATAATCATTTCTAGATTATTCCAACAACAGTGTGAGAGTCTGAAGTATGCCTGGCTTCAATATACTTATACATTAGATAATTGTTGCTATCACTATAAACATAATCTATTGTAACCTTCTGATACTGTACATTGAATGACATAGAAAATTAGATTATTCTTATTATAAGAGGGGAAAAAAGGTGCTAAACCTCTGTAAGTCTCATAATCAATCACTGCATGCATCTGTGGGTAATAAAAATCAATCAGGAGCCAGTGCATTTAAATCTAGTTTTTTTAAGCATGACATTTTCCTTAAGAGTTTCCTTCTTTAAATGTCAGCTTTTTCTGCTACAGTGATTGATTCCATCCTCAGGGAGAGGAACCTAAGCAGTTTCATCTCTTTCACAGACTACAGATTTTTTAAATATCCTTGAAAACAGAAATAATATTAAATGTTGTGTTTTTATTCTTAAATAAACAGTTTCATATTAATTATGAGACACACAAAATTTGGGTAGCTAGGTTGTATCCTGGATATTTTTGCAGCATTGCATGCATTGGGCAGGACTTGTTTATTGTAATGCTTTTTTCTTTAGAAGGGAGAACCTAATTATTAAAAATAAAATGTGGATTCTGAAGTATGATGATAAACTTGCCTAAGGCTTAGATATGGGCTTTATTTTTGAATTCAAATGTATATAATTTTGCTCTATTTTGGGGTTTTTTACTTTAATTGTAAGAAAACATGTAATCTTCTACTGTTCATTTTAAAGACTATGTAATGCAAAGGCTGTTTTTTAACAGCCGAGAGATTAGATTCTCTGAACTTCTGATCAAAATCTGGACATATTTTCTACAATTAAAAAAGTATATAAAAGATGAAATAAGGCAATAATGGTGTTCACTTTACATATTGTCTGCACCACTCTTCAATAAACATTAAAATGAGTAAGTATATTGTTTTGAATATGCTTTCAGACATCATTACCCAAAATTAAAAAAAAAACTTCAACTTCTAAGAACACTTTTAATCAGCCTATTCCTTTACCAGGGAATATTGATAAAGGAAGGGCAGGGAATATTGTCCAGCATTGAGCAGTCACTATTTTAATTTCTCTTAGTACCGTAAAAAGGTACTATGCACATAGTGGGAAATTTAAATAGTACCTTAATTTAATTATCCAGAGTATTCAACATGGTAAGTCCTAATTTTTGCAGAAATCTACATTTATGCCTTTATGGGGCTTTTATTGTTTCCTGTTCACTTTTGGCCAACAATAATTTTTGTTTACAATTTTGATAAATTTAAAAGAAACTGTTAATTGTTCTTTATCAAATCTTATAAGACAAATGATTGGGCTAACATAATGTAAAAAGTAAATTTCATTAAAATTAACATTTGTTTTCCTAATGCCATTTAACACTGTTATGCTACTACTGGTAAAAGAAGATTGATTTAGAATTAAAACCTCTACGGTTGCTGGGTACAAAAATCGACATAGAGGTATAATTTGTTATTGTGGAATAATTTTTAACTGCAATATCAACATATAACATGTAACAACTCTTTTCTAGCCTAGAAAAAACATTTTTTCCTCATAAAGGATTATCAATTTAATAGAAAAACAAAGATTTCTATTGTAAATTTTGAAATATCTGAATATCAATTTTAAACCTTCAGATAGAGATCACTAAAAGAAAATCTTTAAGTTGTGTTATCTCATTCCAGATGTATAAATGTCCTTGAGAGCTAACTTCTTGAAGCAAGTGACCTTTAGGGATGGGGCCTTGGAATTTGTAACAGTAATTCCTTTAGACAGATTATTACAAAAATAAATAGCCCAGATTTGACCTATAACCTTAGAGATTAATCATTTAAGAATATATAAATATTGCATTAATGTTGTTATGTAACCCAAGAAAATGGTCGATAATGTAGAGAAATTGGGTTTTTTGGAGATCTTTTTGATTTTTTAAAAAAGGAAAATACTGAGGGTGTAAAATACACTGCTCCAAAGATCATTAAAACACTCTCTATAAATAGCATTTAACAATACTACCTATTTTGGGGCAAAACATTTATAATACTTTAATAATTATTTAAAAATAATTGAAGAAATCACCATTTATACAGTAGAAGAACTAAAAATAAAATAAAATCAACCCTAAGTTCTCATTTGATGCACAAATGACCATACTCAAATTATTCATGTGAAGACCCAACTCTATGAAAAAGATTCTAAAAGTGAAAAAGGGGGAAGAATAGGATCATCTGCAGCAGAATAAATAGACTCAGTTCAAATGGCAATGAGTGCAGGATGGAAGACCTGAGAGATTAGATTAGAGATTGATCATCATGGAGAAAATTTATATTTGTTGTTACTAGGAGTTAAAATGACTTGATGGCATATAATAAATATCAGATGTCAAAGTAGCATATATTAATTTATTTATTTATTTATTTATTTATTTATTTATTTATTTATTTATTTATTTATTTATTTATTTATTTATTTATTTATTTATTTTATTTTATTTTGTCAAACACAACAATATATATAAGTATAAGCATGATATAACCACACAAATTGAATACAACCAAAGGTAACATTAGGACAGGAACGGTAGGCACGCTGGTGCTCTTATGCACGCCCCTTACAGACCTCTTAGGAATGGGGTAAGGTCAACAGTAGACTGTCTTTGGTTAAAGGTGTGGGGATTTTGGAATGAGACCACGGAGTCAGGTAGTGCATTCCAGGCATTAACAACTCTGTTACTGAAGTCATATTTTCTACAATCAAGATTGGAGCGGTTCACTTTAAGTTTAAATCTATTGTGTGCTCGTGTATTGTTGTGGTTGAAGCTGAAGTAGTTTTCGACAGGAAGGACATTGTAGCAGATAATTTTATGAGTTATGCTCAGGTCGCGCCAAAGTTCTAAATTTTCTAAATCCAGAATTTCAAGTCTGGTGGCATAAGGTATTTTGTTGTGATCAGAGGAGTGGAGGACTCTTCTTGTAAAATATTTCTGGACACGCTCAATTGTATAATGTTCGAAATGAAGTGTGGGTTCCAGACAGGTGAGCGGTAATCGAGAATTGGTCTAGCAAATGTTTTGTATGCTCTGGTTAGTAGTGTAATCTTTCTGGAGAAGAAGCTATGCAAGATTAGTTTTACAACCCTTAATGGTGATGTAGTTGCAGTGGGCTTAGATCATTTGATATGAGAACTCCAAGGTCTTTGAAGGAGTGAGGGTCATCTACAAGGTCATGTCCATCAAAGCTTGTATTTTGTGTTGTGATTCTTTTTTACAATGTGTAAGACAGAGCATCTGTGGTTGAGATTTGGAGTTGCCAAATTTTTGATTATTCCAACGTAAAGTCAAGGTCTTTTTGAAGAGTAGCAGCATTGTTGATAGTGTTAAATAGAATAGAATAGAATAGAATAGAATATTTTTATTTATAGACCGCCCTTCTCCCGAAGGACTCAGGACGGTGTACAGCCAAGAATAAAATACAGAAAGAAAACAACAATACAAACTAAAAACAACCCTTAAAAAACCTATTTGATATGGCTACTTATAGATAAAATATTACCCTCTAAAATTTACAAAAAATTTAAAACCCATAAAATCAATTTGATAATTTAAAATTTAAGCGAGACCAGCAAGACGAAATAAGTAGGTTTTAAGTTCGCGGCGGAAGGTCCTAAGATCAGGTATTTGTCGGAGTCCAGGGGGAAGCTCGTTCCATAGGGTAGGAGCCCCCACAGAGAAGGCCCTCCCCCTGGGGGCCACCAGCCGACATTGCTTGGCTGATGGCACCCTGAGGAGCCCCTCTCTGTGAGAGCGCACCAGTCGTTGGGAGATAGACGTTGGCAGTAGACGGTCCCGTAGGTATCCCGGTCCTAAGCCATGAAGCGCTTTAAAGGTAGTAACTAACACCTTGAAGCGCACCCGGAAGACAACAGGCAGTCAGTGCAGTCTGCGCAGGATAGGTGTTACATGGGAGCTCCGAACTTCTCCCTCAATAACCTGCGCAGCCGCATTCTGAACTAACTGGAGTCTCCGGGTGCTCCTCAAGGGGAGCCCCATGTAGAGAGCATTGCAATAGTCCAGACGAGAGGTAATGAGAGCATGAGTGACCGTACATAGGGCATCCCGGTCCAGGAAGGGGCGCAACTGGCGGATCAATAGTTGGCGGATCAATCAATAACTGACGGATCAATGTCAAAATAGTTTGACATCATTGGCGAAAAGAACACAATTACTTATAATATAGTCACAGAGGTTGTTAATGTATAATATGAAGACTGTTGGACCTAGAATGCTGCCTTGAGGGACACTGCTATTAACAGGTGCAGGATTTGATAGGGCACTGCCTATTTTGACCACTTGTTGCCTGTTTGACAGGAATGAAATTATTCAATTATGAAGGAGTCTGGAGATGCCGTGGGATTCTAGTTTTAGAAGAAGTTTGTCGTGTACCACTGAGTCAAAGGCTTTACAGAAGCCTTTACTATTGCTTTGCCCTGATCAAGATTTGTAGTCCATATGTTTTTGCAGTGACGAAATTGTAGATTACAGGATAATTTTTTTCTGAAACCAAATTGTTTATTAGAGAGTAGGTTGTTTGTTTCTAGGCAGAGGGTAATAGATTGGCTGATGATTGATTCCATTACTTTGCAGGTGAACGCAGTATAAAGAAATTGGTCTGTAATTTTCAACTAGGCTGGGGTCTCCTTTTTTGAAGACAGGAATGACCATGGCTAGTGACCATAAATTGGGAAGGGAGCTGGTCCTGAGGATTTTTCAAAGATTATGCTTAGAGATTCTGCTATAACAGTGGAAAACTTTTTTAAGAAGTATGCACATAGACCATCAGGTCCAATAAACAGAGATAGTTTCAGTCTGCGTAGTGCCTTTTCAACATTAGCTTCTGTGAAATCTATTTGTGTCAAATTGTTGTAATCATTATTGGTACGACTAGGGAATGTTGGGTATGAGCCATTACTGTTAACAAAGACTGAGCTGAAGAATGTGTTAAAGAGGTTTGTTTTAACTGTTTCATCATTGCATTCTTTACCATTAGATCCTTTTATGGGTTGGATGGCTCTCAAGTCTTTAAGTTTTTTGTTTACAAAATTATAGAAAGTGTGATTGGATTTTGTGCGCAGAAGGTCTTTTTCTTGTTTGATGTGGTAATTGGTGGATTCAATCCTTATTTGGTGGCATATATTTTTGTAGCGGTTTTTAAAATTAGCTACATAGCCAGTTTTGTTTTTTCGCCAGAGGGATTTTTTTTGGGATTGGAGCTTTTTTATTGTTATGTGTAATTTGTTTTTCCTGAATTTGGTGGTGATTTGTGGTACGTATAGTTTAATGACTCTATTGACTTCAAGCAGGAAAAAACTATAGTGGTCTTCAGCAGTGATACAGTTAGAGAATAGAATTTGCCAGTCAAGAGATGAGAGGTCGGTGTCTATAAGATCATAGTTGGCTTTTTTGAAATTGTAGTTTGGTATACCATTATTATGGAGATTTTTATAAGGGCGTATATTGAAACAAAAGTCTATCATGTTGGTCACTGTTGGAAAAGGGTTCTTTTATTTGTAGTCCATAAACTGAGTTTGCATTGTTGCAGAAGATGAGGTCAAGGCAGTTGTTGAGTCTTGTGTTGTTAATTACCAGTTGATCAAGACTTAGATTTGTAACAGCATTGTACAGGGTAGTATGGATGAGTTCAGTAGTACATTCATTTGTCTTCCAATTAATAAGAGATAGGTTGAGGTCACCAGAAAGATGAGAGGATAAGGGCAAGAGCAGGGGTGAAATCTAAAAATTTTCCCTACCGGTTCTGTGGGCATGGCTTAATTGGTGGGCATGGCCAATAACAATAAATAATAAAAATAATAAATAAGGTATACAAAACAATAAGAGGTACCAAAAACCAACTTTCACACTTTATACACACACAATACAACACAACTGACTCACACACAATGTAAAAGCAGCTGCACTTCACCCAAAATGGCCCCTGCAACAAGCAGGAACCTCACACTTTTGCACTTTACACACACACAACACAACTGACACACACACACACACACACACACACACACACAATGCCACATACAGCTTTGTGAGATTTTGTGTGTTTGTGTAGTTAGAGTGAAACACTACAGAAACACACCAAATCTGCACAAATATTTTATTTTATTATTTTTATTTATTTTTTTAGAATGGGGTCTCCAACCTTAGTAACTTAGTTTGTGGACTTCAACTCCCAGAGTTCCTCATTCAGCAAAGCAGAAAGTCAAAGCAAGCTTTTTTTTTTCTTCAGTAGCTGAAGAAAGCATCGCGTTGCCAGCCCGAAAGGAGCAGTAATTATAGATAAGTGAGGAGGGGGAATTGGCTGGGCATGGGTGAGGACTCTTATAAGTGGGGGCTGTTAAAAAGTGAGTTTAAAAGCCTGTGGGGATCAGGAAACTCCTCTGGGATCGCCAGAGGAGGCTTTTAAAACCTCGGGTTTTTTTCTGGTTTTTTTCCCCGTTCGGCTGAAGAGGGTTTTTAAAAAAAAAAAAACTTTTAAAGGGTTTTGATGATCTCTGCTCAGCCCCACGATCATCAGAGGTTTTTTTTTTTACTTTTAAAGGCATGTTTCGGCTGAAAAAAAACTTTTAAAAGTAAAAACAACACCTCTGCTGATGGTGCAGCTCAGCAGAGGCAGGGGGCGGGGCCAGGGATTTTTGCTACCGGTCCTCTGAACCGGCAGCTGCCATTGCTACCTAATCGGGCGAGCCGGTGCAAACCAGGAGCATTTCACCCCTGGGCAAGAGGCAGCCCATGTTAGCAGTGTGGTTAACTTGTTCGCATGTGCAATGTCATAGTCGGGGGCTCTGTAGCATAGTAAGACGCGAAGTGTGATGTTAAGGGGCAGTTCGCAGACGATAGTTTCAGGAAGAGTGAGTTTATGTGCAACTTGAATATTTTTTAGATTCAGTGACTTTTTGTAAAAGATAGCCACTCCACCTCCCCTGGGTTTCGCGATCCGACAAGAAAACCTGATATTCTCTTTCTGAAATGATGGAGTCAGGGAGGGATGAGTTCAGCCATGTTTCACAGACAAATATAATATATATACACTGTAAGCCGCCCTGAGTCTTCGGAGAAGGGCGGGGTATAAATGTAAACAAAAAAAAAATGTACCAGTATTTAACAAGAGGAGAAATTCAGGCGTTTTGTTTACAATGCTTCTTGCATTTATCAGTTTGCATTTAAATTCAGCAGTGGCTGGTATAGAGGAAATAAGGGGCGTGCGTACCTAGTTTTGGATGACAGCTGGTTGAAAGTTTTGTACGACGGATGGTTGGATGTTTTGGGTGATGGAGGGCTGGATGTTAGGCAAGTGATTGTAGGTTTTTCTTTTTATGCAGTCAGCGCGGTAGTCAATGTATAGGTTGGATTCGCCTTCGTCTTGCTGTCTTTTGAGTTCTGTGTGGAGTTCACGGGAGCGGATCCGTTGCAGAAATGATAGATCAGGCCGTGATCGAAGTTTGCTGTGGTTGGGGTTGGTTCTGGCAAATGAATTTATAGCATAAATGAACTTTCATTTGCTGGTCTCATTTATGCAGATGACACTAAAGAATCTAGGCGCCACTGAGCCATCACTGTTTTTGTATTCTGGTCCATCTCCGGAGACTTCGATTATTTTGTCAGGGGAGATGGTGGGTGTATGATAGTTTCTAATGATGTTACAATGTTATGTTATGTTTGTATTTTAGCAATATGATGCAAACAGTCAAATAACTCAAACTTAGAGAAGTAAATATCTTTTAAATTCCCAAAACAGATATAGTTCTGTGAAAGCCAGAAATACTAGCTGTGTATTACTGCATTTTTAAAAATATAATTATGGTTTAGATTTAGAATTATGTAAAAATGTTATCATAGTGTTATGGTAACATTTACATTTAAACAAATAAACTTGATTTTGAAATTCATTTCAAACTAACTACTGTTAGTGTGAGACTTTATATGTTGCAGTAAAGCAGTATAAAGTCTTGGAATTTGTTAAAATTCCAAGAACAAATTATGGCTTCTCACTCTAATTTATTAGGAAGAGTAAACTATGGATTTGAAAGGAAGTTCTATGATGTGATTCAGTTGTAATATTTTAAGAAAGGCTTTAAATTTTTTCCCCCCAGGTCATTTAGTTTATTTTTTAAAGATTTTTTAAAATTCTGCTTTTATTATTTTAATAAATAACTCAAAGCGGTGAATATATACCTAATATTTTTTTATCCTCCTCCTGCTTGTGAGATGAGTTGGGCTGAGACAAAGTCATTGGCCCAAAATCATCCAGCCAGTTTTCATGCTTAAGGCAGGACTAGGACTCTCTCTTGGTTTCTAGTAACTTAACCACAAAACCAAACAAGCTATTTTGTTTTTCATATTGATGTATTTTAATTATTTATTTCTAAAAGACCACAGCCACTAATCTATAGTGGATTATTAACATTAATTTCATATTGATAGTACATGGATCATTTTTCCCTTTAATATTAACTTTCTTTTTCTTCCTGTATGTCTAATTTATTTTAATTATGTCTGTAGGGTTTTTACTGTGTAATCATTGAGGTATTTTGTTGATATAGTTGTTATATTTTACCAATAAAATAAAATTGAAATAAGTACACAATATAAGACTTAAAAATGGAAGTTCTTGGTTTATATCCCATTTTATTTGAAATGGCATTGAAATAGCCACTATGTTTTTGTATAATTTGCAATTAATTGGTTATTATATTGCACACATGGTCATACATTTTAAAATATTATGAGATTTCATAATTCTTATTGCTTTAAGTCCAAAAACTTAATGCCTTTTCTATATTTCTCTGTTTTAAGCTTCAGGTAAAATCTACCAAGTTTTTCTAAAAGTCATGCTTCAAAAATAATAAAACATAATGAAAAATGGTTAATATCAAGAAAGTAGATTTCAGATTGCTAAACTAGTTGGAAATAACTTTTTTAAAATGCAGAATGCTTTGCACAGTTCCATTATCAGCAATCTAAAGATTTTTTAAAAAATAATTTTTATTAAACAGATTTTTTTTTAAAAAAGGCAAAAACAAAATCAAAAAAGAAATATTAACACTTTCTTCTTTCCAACAGTTTCGCGTCAGTGATCAATACTTATACATTTTCTCTCTCTTATCCTAATGTATCTTTTATACAAATATTTCTAATATATCATATGTATATTACTATAATATATTATTCTATTTATTTTATTTACATATATACTTAGATATACACGTGTACCCAATTTCCTTTCCACAATTTCTGTTTCTTCCGATTTGTTCTTCTATTTCTAGTCCTAGTTTATCCATTATTTAATCTTTCCTTGCACTTTTTTCCCCCTTTTCCTCCAACCATTTATACCATCTCTCCCATACTAAATAATATTATTTCCTCTTTTTCTTGTATCTCCTTCGTAAGCTTATCCATTTCTGCACATTCCATAATTTTTCTAATTACATTGTCTTCCGATCGTATATTGTCATTTTTCCAGTTCTGTGTGTAGACTATTCATGCTGCTGTAACTATGTGGATCATTAAATACTGAACTTCTTTTTCATATGACTCTGGAATTATTCCCAGTAAAAATGTTTCTGGCCTCATTTCTATATGTTAATTTATAATTTCTTCTATTTGTAATTTAATTTTTTGCCAATATTGTTTTGCTTTATGACAGGACCACCACATATGATAATACGTTCCCTTTTGTTGTTTACATTTCCAACATAATGATGAAGTATTGGGGAACATCTTTGCCAATCTAGTTGGTGGCAGGTGCCACCTATAAAACATTTTATTCATCTCTTTTTTATGGGTACAGACATTGTTAGTTTATAATTTATATTCCATAATTTCTCCACTTATCTAATTCAATATTATAGCTGAATTTTTTTGCCCAAATTATCATGTTTTCTTTGACTACCTCTTCTTCCAATTTGTATCTTAATAAATAATTGTAAATTTTTTAAATCAATTTGTCTTCTGTACCTTGAAGAATTTTGTCTAATTCATATGCTTCCTTTTGGAATCTAAATTGTATCAAATCTGTCTTGTATCTAGATTTTATTTGCATATAAGGCTACCTGTTCTTTTAATTCCTGTCTTGTTTTTAGTTCCATATTCTGTTCCATCGCGCAGGGTTAGTTCCATCTTCTTCTGTTCCATCGCCCAGGGCTAGCTTAAATGTAGTCTTTTAAACGGGGTTTTATTCTTATTTTAGTTTTTAGGCCATAAATTGAATCAGGTTTTTATATTGTTCTTAACTTGTACTATATGTATTTTTTACTGGCTGTGAACCACCCTGAGTCCTCGGGAGAAGGGCGGTATACAAATCGAATTAATAAATAATAAATAAATAATAGTTCCCCTTGATTATTTAACAAATCTTTGTATCTTTTCATTTTACCAATGTCTAATGCGTTTGGGCCAATGTGCCTCCATTGGCCCAAATAACCATTCTGGAATTTTATCATAGTGGTTCTTTTTTATCCCTTGCTATGTCTGTAACAATGCTTCTCTAATTAAATGTCTTTGAAAATATCCATGTTGTCTATTTTTTCCTTCTCACAGAAATGCATGCCACCCTCTTTGTATATCGTACCGCTCTAATTCTATGCAATCCTTGATCCATATCAATGATGTTGCTTTATAATAGGTTTCCCAATCTGGAAATCCTCCTCTTTCCCTGCTATCTTGTAAAGATTTTATTTTAATTCTTGGTTCCTTCCCGTGCTAAATATAATATGCTATAAGTTTATTGAAGTCTTAAAAAAAATTTCCCCTAATTTTATGGGTATTACTTGGAATAAAAATAATATTCTTGGTAACACTTCATTTCGATTGATCCTATTTTCCTTAGCAAAGACAGCTGTAATTTGCTCCAAATTTCTAAGTCTTTCTTTATCTGTTGTGTTAATTTATTATAATTGTCTTCTCTGATTGATGAATCTTTATTTGTTAGCCAAATTCCTAGATATTTTTTTTGTCATTCTATACCCATTTTGTCTTCTAATTCCTTCTCCTGTTGTTTTGTAAGATTTTTCATTAGTGCCTTTGTTTTTAGCCTGTTTATTTTGAGTCCTGCTACCTTCCCATATTCTATTTGTGATAGTAGTTTGGGTCCTGTCAATATCGGTTGCACCAGGATGAAGACCAAGTCACCAGCAAAGGCTTGAAGTTTGTATTCTTCTTTTTTCACTTTCAGTCCTTTTATTTCATTATTGCTTCTAATTTTATTTAACAAAAGGCATCCCTGCTTCACTCCTTTTGTTATTGTAAATTGTTCAGTCATATCTCCATTTATTGCTATCTTTGCTGTTTGGGTTGAGTATAACTTCTTTATCATATTTACAAATTTATCTTCTTTATCATATTTACAAATTTATCACCAAATTTCATATTTTCTAATTGTAAAAAAAAGAAATCTCCAATTTAAATTATTGAAGGCCTAAGAATATTAATGCCATTTGTTTGTCTGGGTTTGCTTCATTATATTCCAATAGATCTATTATTATTCTCATGTTGTTCTTTATTTGCATTTTTGGCATAAAACCGTTCTGATCATATGGTGATGCGAACGTTTACGGCGGCTGACCTTCTTGCCCTGCGAGATGCCCCTCTCTCGCGGGTTTGGCCCTCCATACTATCGAGGGCCCACCTTGAGGACGGGCTTTGGAGCCCCGAGAGGTGGCATGCTAAAAATAGAAGGCTTAGGGGCTTTTTAATTAGCTGTTTTAAGAGATTTTTTAAGGGGAGTTTTAATGGGGATTTTAAGGGTTTGGAAGGGGGGGGAGGGATTCGACGGTAGGGGAGAGAACCCGTCGGGAGGGGTGGGAGGGTTAGGGCGGGTATTGGGAGTAGCCCGCCGGGTGGGGAGCCAGTCCTTGCGCATGCTCGTGGCGGTTCAGTAATGGGTT
Source organism: Ahaetulla prasina (assembly GCF_028640845.1). Lineage (NCBI taxonomy): Eukaryota > Metazoa > Chordata > Lepidosauria > Squamata > Colubridae > Ahaetulla > Ahaetulla prasina. The sequence goes on from NC_080542.1 coordinate 95,956,539, forward strand.
CGGAGGTTATAGGGGGGGGTTGCGTTCCTTTTGGTGAGGGTGGTTCCATTTGCACGGTAAGTGGGAGGGGCAGATATGGCGGAAGGGGGGGACCGTATCGTTCTGGGGGGGCGCGCGCTCGATGTCTGCAGGCGATCGCGCGCCCCGATCCCCCTCCCTTCTCCCGTTCCCCGGATGGTCAAGACCCTCAGAGCCTGGGCCTTCGTCTGATGTTATGCAACGCACGGTCCGTGGCCAATAAGGCCCCCCTAATACATGATCTGATTCAGGGGGGTGCCGCGGATATTATAGGCGTTACGGAGACCTGGTTGGGCACTGAAGGCGTGCCCTGGTCGAGATGTGCCCACGGGTTTCCGTGCATTCCATCAGCCGAGGCCCAGGGTAGGGGTGGGGGTGGCGGTTGTTATTAAAGAGAGTCTAGAGCCGAGGGAGACCACTGTACCTCAGATTGCCGGGTGTGAATCCTCTTTGTGAGGTGGGGTCATAGGTGTCAGATGGGCTTGCTGGTCACGTACCTGGCTCCTTGCTGCGTGACAGCCGCCCTGCCCGAGCTCCTGGAGGTGCTGGCTGGGGTGGCAGTTGAGACCCCCAGACTTTTAGTCATGGGGGATTTTAACTTGCCATCTTCCGGCTCGTCATCGACGGCAGCTCGGGAGTTCATGGCTTCCATGACGGCCTTGGACCTGACCCAAGTAGTTGATGGCCCTACTCACATTGGGGGTGGCACTCTGGACCTGATTTTTCTCTCTGGTCAGTGGTTGAGAGATCTGGACTTAAAGGAAATAGTCACTGAACCTTTGTCATGGTCAGATCACTCTCTTCTTCGCCTGGACTTTCTGACCGCCATTCACCACCGCAGGGAGACGGAGCCGATACGTTGGTTCCGTCCCAGGCGCCTGATGGACCCGGATGGGTTCCGGACGGAGCTTGGGCCATTTCCTGAGGGTCTGGCTCACGGCTCGGCTGAGGAACTTGTTGCGGCCTGGGAACGGGCGCGGCGGGGCCTTAGACCGTGTCGTGCCTGCGACCTCTGACCGGCGCGGGTCCCAACCGGCTCCTTGGTTCTCCGAGGAGCTGAGAGGATGAAGCGCGGAGAAGACGCCTAGAGAGTTCCTGGAGGTCTAGCCGTTCGGAAGCTGATCGGACACTAGTGAAGTCCTATACTAGGACTTACCTAGTGGCATTGAGGGAAGCGAGGCATAGCTACGCCTCCTCCCTCATTGCATCGGCAGATAACCGCCCAGCCGCCCTGTTCCGGGTGACTCGCTCCCTCCTACACCAGGGGGAGCGGGATGACCCGTTGCAGGGACGTGCTGAGGAGTTTAACGGTTATCTATACGATAAAATCGTTCAACCGGGATGGTCTGGACCAAGATTGCGGTGACACGGGTGAGATGCTCGAGGGTGGTCTTGGCGATATTGTTTGGGATGAGTTTGACCCTGTGGCTCCCGAGGACATGGACAGGTTGTTGGGTAGGCTGAATGCCAACACGTGTTTACTGGACCCGTGCCCCTCCTGGCTGGTGCTGGCCACTCAGGAGGTGACACGAGGCTGGCTCCAGGCGATTACGATTGCTTCTTTGGTGGAGGGCGTCTTCCCGGCCGCCTTGAAAGAGGCGGTGGTGAGGCCCCTCCTTAAGAAGCCTTCCCTGGACCCAGCTGTTTTAGGTAATTATCGTCCGGTCTCCAACCCGCCGCGCGAAGGTTGTAGAGAGTATGGTGGCATATCAGTTTCCCTTACACCTGGATGAAACTGTCTATCTAGACCCGTTCCAGTCCGGTTTCCGGCCCGGTTACAGCACGGAGACGGCTTTGGTCGCGTTGGTGGATGATCTCTGGAGGGCCAGGGATAGGGGTTGTTCCTCTGCCCTGGTCCTATTAGACCTCTCAGCGGCTTTCGATACCATCGACCATGGTATCCTGCTGCGCCGGTTGGAGGGATTGGGAGTGGGAGGCACCGTTTATCGGTGGTTCTCCTCCTATCTCTCCGACCGGTCGCAGTCGGTGTTGACAGGGGGGCAGAGGTCGGCCCCGGGGCGCCTCACTTGTGGGGTGCCGCAGGGGTCGATCCTCTCGCCCCTACTGTTTAACATCTACATGAAGCCGCTGGGTGAGATCATCAGTGGTTTCGGTGTGAAGTACCAGCTGTATGCGGATGACACCCAGCTGTACTTTTCTACACCGGACCACCCCAACGAAGCTATCGAAGTGCTGTCCCGGTGTCTGGAGGCCGTACGGGTCTGGATGGGGAGAAACAGGCTCAAGCTCAATCCCGCCAAGACAGAGTGGCTGTGGATGCCGGCATCCCGGTACAGTCAGCTAAATCCGCGGCTGACCATCGGTGGCGAGTCAGTGGCCCCGATGGAGAGGGTTCGCAACTTAGGCGTCCTCCTGGATGAACGGCTGTCTTTAGAAGATCATTTGACGGCCGTCTCCAGGAGAGCGTTCTACCAGGTTCGCCTGGTACGCCAGTTGCGCCCCTTTCTGGACCGGGATGCCCTATGCACGGTCACTCACGCACTCGTGACGTCTCGCCTGGATTACTGCAATGCTCTCTACATGGGGCTCCCCTTGAAGGGCATCCGGAGGCTGCAGTTAGTCCAGAATGCGGCTGCGCGGGTGATAGATGGAGCCCCTCGTGGCTCCCGCATGACACCCATCCTGCGCAGACTGCACTGGCTACCTGTGGCCTTCCGGGTGCGCTTCAAGGTTTTGGTTACCACCTTTAAAGCGCTCCATGGCATTGGGCCGGGTTATTTACGGGACCGCCTACTGCTACCGAATGCCTCTCACCGACCCGTGCGCTCTCATAGAGAGGGTCTCCTCAGGGTGCCGTCAGCGAGGCAATGTCGCCTGGCGACGCCCAGGGGAAGGGCCTTCTCTGTGGGGGCTCCCACCCTCTGGAACGAACTACCCCCCGGCCTTTGTCAGCTTTCGGACCTTCGGACCTTCCGTCGCGGGCTCAAAACATACCTATTTAATTGTGCAGGACTGAGCTAGATTTTAAATTTATGGGTTTTAACCGGGTTTTATTTTTTATATTTTAAAATACGGGCTTATAGAATAAGTTTTTAATTGTTTTTATAGTGTATTTATGTGTCTATGTGTTTTTTAAGTGCCTGTAAACCGCCCTGAGTCCTTCGGGAGATAGGGCGGTATATAAATATGATTAATAAATAAATAAATAAATAAATAAATATAAAATTCATTTATTACTTTCTTTAATCTTTACGCCATTATCAAGTAAACAGTTTATAATCTACGTTTAGTGATGATATTGGTCTATAATTTTTGATTTGTCTGTCTCCTCTTTTGGGATAGCGTGATAATGGCTTTGGTCCATGAATTGGGTATTTTGGGCTTCAAAACTGCTTCATTAAAAGTTTCTAATAAAATTTTGTCTACTGCTGACAGTAGACATGACTGCTGACATGTCTTGTAAAATTCTACTGGTAGGCCATCTGGACCTGGAGTTTTGTTATTTTTCTGTTTTTGCCTTGCCTCCATTAACTATGTAGTTAACTATGTAGTTGCTATGCAACTACATAGCAAAAAAGGCTCTAAGAGTTTTAACCTAATTTTGCGTAGCTTCTTTTCCAAAAACTCTAAACTACTAACCAGAGCATACAAAACATTTGCTAGACCTATCCTTGACTACAGCTCACCTGCCTGGAACCCATATCACATCTCTGACATTAATACAATTGAATGAGTCCAGAAATATTTTACAAGAAGAGTTCTCCGCTCCTCTGTAAACAACAATACCTTATACCACTAGATTTGAAATCCTGGGATTAGAAAATTTAGAACTTCACCGACTCCGACAAGACCTGTGTTTAACACACAGAATCATCTATTCAATGTCCTTCCCGTTAAAGACTACTTCAGCTTCAATCGCAATAATACAAGAGCAAACAATAGATTCAAACTTAATGTTAACCGCTTCAATCTTGATTGCAGAAAATATGACTTTTGTAATAGAGTTGTTAATGCTTGGAATATACTACCTGATTCTGTGGTCTCTTCTCAAACTCCCAATAGCTTTAACCAAAAACTATCTACCACTGACCTCATCCCATTCCTAAGAGGACTATAAGGGGCGTGCATAAGTGCACAAAAGTGCCTACCGTTCCTGTCTACTGTTTCCTTTCATTGTATGTGCTTGTATATAACGTTGTGACAAAATAAAATAAATAATAATAATAATAATTCATTCAGACTAATTGGCCCATTTAATATTTCCCTCTGTGTCTCTTCTAAGTGCAATAGATCTGATTTGTTTAGGTATCGTTTAATATTTTCTTCAGGTATGTTTTCTTGTGCATATAGGCAGTGGTGGGATTCAATTTTTTTAACAACCGGTTCTGTGGGCGTGGCTTATTTTGGGCTGTGGCTAGCTGGTCATGTGACCAGGTAGGCATGGCTGGTCATGTGACTGGGTGGGTGTGGCTAGCTGGTCATGTGACTGGGTGGCCGTGGCTATGGGCATAGAAACTACTCAGAGGGCTAAAAAAAGTCATTTCTGACCAGTCCTCGCACTTTTGACTGGTCCTCGCACTTATGACCATCCTCACATTAATGCCCATTGCAGCATTTTTAGCAACCATGTCACTCATTTCACAACTGCTTCTCTTCACCACAGTTACAAGATAGGGCGCAAAATGTAAAATGTGAGGACAGTCGTAAGTGTGAGGACCAGTCAAAAGTGTGAGGACAGATCAAAAATAACTTTTTCAGCCCTCTGAGTAGTCCCTATGCACAAAATGCTGCAAACAGGCATAAATGATGACCGGTCATAAGTGTGAGGACTAGTCAAAAGTGCAAGAACCTGTCAGAAACCACTTTTTTCAGCCCTCTGAGTAGTTCTTATGTGCAAGGGACTACTCAGAGGGCTGAAAAAGTTATTTTTGACCTGTCCTTGCACTTTTGACCAGTCCTCGCACTTACGACTGTCCTCACATTTTACGTTTTGCACCCTATCTTGTAACCGTAGTGAAGAGAAGTAGTTGTGAAATGAACGACACGGTTAAGAATGCTGCAACAGGCATAAATGTGAAGATGGTCATAAATGCGAGGTCTGTTCAAAGGTGTCAGAACCTATCAGAAATCACTTTTTTCAGCCTTGTCAGTAGTCCCTATGCACATAGGGACTACCCAGAGGACTGAAAAAAGTGATTTCTCACAGGTTCTCACACTTTTGACCAGTCCTCACACTTATGACCGGTCATCATTTATGCCTGTTGCAGCATTTTTAATAGCCATGTCACTCATGTCACAACTGCAGTGCTTCATGTGACCGGGTGAGCGCGGCCAGGTGGTCATGTAACATAGCTTCTTTGCCCTAATGACAGTTTGCTGCAATGTTCGTAAGTGTGAAAAACAGTCATAAGTCACTTTTTCATGCCATGCTTGTTAAACCAATTACCAGAACAAATCCATTCTCCCTCCCTCTTTCTCTCCATCTTTCTAGCCCCCTTTCTCTCCTTCATCTTTCTCCCCCCTTTCTCTCAATCTTTCTCTCCTTAATCTCTCCTTCTCCCTCTTTCTTTCTCTCCATCTTTCTCCCCCCCTTTCTCTCCTTCATCTTTCTCCCCCCTTTTTCTCTCAATCTTTCTCTCCTTAATCTCTCCTTCTCTCTCCTTCTCTTTCTCTCCATCTTTCTCCCCCACTTTCTCTCCATCTTTCTCCCCTTTCTATCCTTCATCTCTCTTTCTCTCCTTCATCATTTTCTGCCCCCTTCTTTCTCTCCATCACTCTTTCTCCAAATGGGATAGGGTAGGTGGCCCTGACCTGGTATTCTAACATTTCTTGCCTGAGAATTTCCTGTATATGAATCCTGTTGTGGAGTCTCATAAAATGACACAGTTTTCCCAATCAAGCAGTTATGTACAATTTTTTATTTAAAATGCATCACAATAACTGTCAATTACACCTGCCCAGAGAGTCATCTCAGTTCTTCCACAATTGGGATAGTTATCATACTGATTTATGCTTTGTTGTCTTTGCAGTAATTGGTAAATTAGCCATTAGCTCTTGGGTATAAAAATGTATCTCAGAGTTATGGCTGCATTATAACCAAAAGAAATCTATGCTGCTCCTGAAAAAAATTCTCTTTAAAATTGGAGGACAAGAGGTTGCATGTCCCATCTTACATTTGCTGGCAATATGGTAATTCTATTCTTTGTTTTGGGGGAAAATATTGTCAAGGTATTTTTCTTTTCATTTAGCCATGGTACGAATGGGAATTGGAAAAGAGCAGTATATTTTTTATTAATTCAAAAAGTTTTACAGAAAAATTTCCCCCCCTTTCCCCCCCTCCCCTCCCTTCACAACCCCTCCCCGACTTCCCAGAACGAGCACAAGGTATAGTTAAAAATAAAACAAACATATGCTAAAAAATTTTTGTCCCAACTTAATTATACCCCTACAATCATCAATTCCTAACTTCCCCCGAAAACAAACAAAAATAATACATCATAATCATAAGAGCAGTATATTTTTGATGCATACTTGAAACAGTTGAGCAAATGAACTCAAAATTAGGAGTGCACTATAGGTGTTTTGAGAATGAGCTGTGTCAACTTTGACATAGAAAGGATGGCACTATGAGCAATTTTATTCAGCTCAATAAAATAATAAATAATTTATTTATTTCATTTAAATAATAAATAATAAAGAAAAGTTTTTTGGAGAGGTTTGAGAATTTTTTTCTTTTAATTTAAGGTCCAAATACGCCAGCGGTTCTCAATCTGTGGGTTGGGACCCTATTGGGGGTCGAATGACGATTTGCCAGGGGTCGCCTAAGACCATCGGAAATATGGGAAGTATACTTGCGAGTCAAAGAATCACGCTCCAATGGTTGACTCCAAAAGCCAGCTGCAGGCTCTTCAAATCACTAGCCGAATTCGGCTTCAGGTGCGATGAATTAAAAAAGAGAGAAATTTTTGCTCTGATGTCTCCCTCTCAAGCCAGTTGTAATCACTCCCAATCGCTAGCCTAATCTGACTTCAGGCACGATAAACTTAATAGGGGAGGAGTCTCCATTTTAATGCCTCCATCCTCAAGGCAATCGCAAGCAGTTCATATCGCTAGCCAATATGGCTTCAGGCGCGATAAATTCAAAACAAAAATAATTTTACGGTTCGGGTCGCCACATCGTGGGGAATTGTATTAAAGGGGTCACCACATTGTCGGAAATTGTATTAAAGGGATCGCAGCACTATAAAGGTTGAGAACCATTAAAATACGCTGATTGAAGAGTCAAAGCAATGGAGCTAAAGGAGGTAGTCTCTCTATGGCCGACTGAGTTAATAAACTGGAGCTAAGCAGGAAGAGGAGGCATGTTTAAACAAATTCAACTCAGTCTCTGGCCAATCAGCTGAAGTTAACAACCCATTGCTTTGGACTCTCTAAGCAGCATACAGGAGAATATTTGATGTTTCTTCATCCAATAATTGTTCTAAATATAGTCAGTCCATCTTCCTCATATATTTTCTTGTGGATTTTCAGTCTGGTACATTGAAGTTTCCAACAAGTTCAATATTTTTAACCTCCAGTGTTTGATAACAAACATATAATCCATCTTCCAATATTACGCTGACATTATCTCAATTTTTCACCCCCCCCCTATATTTCCATCACAATAAATTACAAGTATTTTATGACCATTTTAACATTTTAACCTTAAGCAATTCCCTTTATGTTTTAATTTTTAATTTAATTTCCCCCCAACACTTTAAACCCAACATCAATTTTTATCCAAAGTAACTAAATCCACCATTAATAAAATAACGTCAATAAAATATATCTCCCACATTTTACTTACAAATTAAAACAAATACACCCCAACTTAATTTCCAAATACCATCTATAAAACATTTTATATAAAAAAGAGTTTAAATTATCCTTTCTTACTTTCAATTTTTATCCAAAATAAATAAATCCACCATATATAATAACAGCATAAATATAATACACCCACATTTAACTTACAGACTCAAACAAATGCACATTATCCTTTCTATTTCTTTTATGTTCAGAAATTTTCACTTACAGTTTACCCTTTCCCATAAAAGGAAACACTTTTCTGACTCCTTGCTCTTTTTTAGAGATTACCATCCTTTGCTCCTCCCCTGCTGTTTTCTGAATTTCTTCTCCCAAAGTTACAGCCCCAATTTCAAATTGTGCTTGCTTTACTTCCTTCTCACTTTTTTTAGCCACTTCCACTTCTCCTCCCACCTTAACTTCTACGACTGGTAAACTTCCAGCCTTCAATACCTTAATATAAAAATCTCTTGCTTTAGTAACTGCGTTAAGACAATACTTCCCTCCCATATAATTTACTGTTAATCCGGCTGGCACATTCCATCTATACCATACCTGGCGGTTTCTAAGCTCATTTACCAAAAAAACATATTCTTTTCTATCCCTCAATATTTTGGAAGGAATTTCTTTCAATACCAAAACCTCTTGACCCAATATTTGAATTTTACTTTTATAGGAGGCTTGTGAAATTTCACTCCTAATCTTCCTACATGTAAAATAAATCACTATATCCCTTGGCAGTTGTCTCTGCCTTGCCACCCATGAATTAACACGGTAAATTTTCTCAATTTGATTTTCAAGATCCACTGATGTCAGTCCAATCACCTGTGAGAAGGCTTTTGCAAATATCTTTTTCAGATTCTCTTGCTTATTTTCTTTTAAACCTCTCACCCTCAAATGCAGATTCCATTATTTTATATTGTACTAAAATTCGTTCTTCATCTGCTCTGTCCACCTTGTTCCGAAGCACCTCTATTTGACTTTTTAAATTCAAATTAATTTGATCGATCTCATGAACTTTTCCATCCAGCTTTTTTATAAATTCAAACATAGTCATAAAGGCTGACCTCATATCTTCTTGTAAATCTTCATTCTCAGCTGTAGCAGAATTTTTAATTTCCAATAATTTCTCCTCAATTTCTTTAAGTTTTTTGTCTCAAGCAAAAATTTGAGCCTTCAAAAATTCTTTCAGCTCCTCTTGTAATTTGTGTATTTGAACTAGCGAGGCAGCTCCCTTAGAATCAGCAGGCTGTATTTGTTTAGAAGCCATCTTGCTACTTTGTAAATTGCAACAAAGTCAAATCTTTTCAAGCACTTTATTTGAAATGGATAAATCAGTTCTATAAACCTTCGGCTTTTCTCTTTAAGATTTCTTCACTTAATTATAAAATCCATCAAATTTAAGCAGAGTTAACCAGGCACTAACAAGAGTTAACAAGGTGCTAATCAGCAGAGTTAACAAGCTCTGCTAATTTAAGCAGAGTTAACATCTTGCACAGAGTTAACAAGGCGCGATGTTAAAAAGGACTTCCTTAAGTTTTGTTTTCACGCCTCATTAAACAAATCCGCCATTTTCCTTCTTCTCAAATACCTTTCGAAGATCAAGATGAGGTCTAAAACATGCATCCACCCTGCTTCTTGCCTCCGCTCCATCTGTTTAAATTAATTAGGATATCTTCATCTTGATAGCAGAGATGGTTGCGAGCACTTTGTTCTGCATAAATGCAGAAGCTTCCTGAATCTGGAGCATTTGCCAGGTTTAAATAGGGAGCTCTCACCTTTCAAGCTCCAGGAATTATTCCTGGAGCTCTACCCCCACCCGGCTGTTCACCTTTCCCTCTTCTTCTGAGGGAAAGGTTTTCAAGCCGCCAGACAGCTGATTTGCGCTGTCTGAGTGGCTTTAACAGAATCATGGGGGCGGCGATCTGAGATGACCATCTCCAACGTGCGCGGAGCCACCAGAAGTCTTCTTCCACATCTTTTCTAAGCTCTGTCATCATCCATACCATATCTATCCTAGACCATGATTGATATGGATTAGAATAGAATGTGTATTGGTTTTTTTCCTTGTTTATTTCCCTCCATGTATCTTGCAGATATAATTCTATGTCATCTAGCAATCTAAAGATTTTTAAATGCAGTGTATTTGAATCCGATTTTGCCCATATCTTATTGCCAGCAAATATTTGTCAGACTCAAGTAGCCTAGTGTTGTAAACCAGGTTCCTTTCCTTTCCTTATGAACTTTTTAAAACAAGTTATTTTGTAAAATCCTGTAGTTTGACTAGTATACCTACTTAAAGAAACATCTTATGTAATTTAATAAATTAAATCTATTGTACTATTATGCATTCTTTTTGAATTTCATCTATATCTGAATACAGGAAACTGTTAATGCAAATAAATATTGGTAGGGTGGGACAGATTTTTCAACTTGCTATTTCTAAACATTAGGGGTGCTCAGATTTTGTGACATGCCTTGAAGATTGTAAAGGTATTTTGGTTACATTAATATAATTTAGATGTGCTTGATAAGTAACTATGTACATAAATATCATAACTTTTTAAGATTTTTTGTTTCATTCTACAAAAGATGAATAGATTTGTTAATTGTTAATAGATTTAAAAATTGTATTTATTTATTTATTTTGTCGAATACATATTAAATAATATGTATAAGTATAAGCATGAATCGAATACATAAAATGAATACAATTAAAGGGAACATTAGGGCAGGGACAGTACGCACGCTGGTTGTTGTGACCCAGGTTCCTGGACCCGGACTCCTGGACTCGGATGATTCAGAAAGTGAGGGAGAAGACCTGGCAAGCCCTGCTTCTCTTGAGCCCTTTCCCTCCCTGGCACCCACTCAAAGGGAGGAGGAGGGGCCGGCAAGACCTGATTCCCTGGAGCCTTCTTCTGATTTGGCAACGCCCCAAGAACAGTTTTGGAGTGATGCAAGGCTGCGCAGGCGTGACCGGCGTGCGCAGCAGAAGCAGTGTTGGGGGAAAGCCAAGTCATAATTGTCATGCAGTGACATCTGCAGAGACTATAAATAGGAGGCGGGACTTCCTGGTTTTTTGTCTTGGACAAAGCAATGAATTGGCGCGGGCAAACTGTCTCAATGGAGGGAAGAATATATTCGTGAGTAATTCTGGCCTTATCTATAATTTCCTCGTTATCTTCAGAAACTTGGCAGGACCGTGGGTAGACGTGGCCAGGACATATATCTATGTAAATAAAAGGAGAAAAGAAGGCCTCTGACTGACTCTTTGCTGGGAGTATTGGGGGGAGGGAAACAGAACACTGGTGCTCTTATTCACGCTCCTTACAGACCTCTTAGGAATGGGGTTAGGTCAACAGTAATTAGGTTAAAGTTTTGGGGATTTTGGGATGAGACCACAGAATTTGACAGTGCATTCTAGGCATTAACAACTCTGTTACTGAAGTCATATTTTCTGCAATCAAGATTGGAGCGGTTCACTTTAAGTTTGAATCTATTGTGTATTGTTGTGGTTGAAGCTGAAGTAGTCATTGACAGGAAGGACATTGTAGCAGATGATTTTATGAGGTCATACCAAAGGTGGCATAGTTCTAAATTTTCTAAACCCAGAATTTAAAGTCTGGTGGCATAAGGTATTTTGTTGCGAGCAGAGGAGTGGAGGACTCTTCTTGTGAAATATTTCTGGACACGCTTAATTGTATTAATGTCTGATATGCAGTGTGGGTTCCATACAGATGAGCTGTATTTGAGAATTGGTGTAGCAAATGTTTTGAATGCTCTGGTTAGTAGTGTAATATTACTGGAGAAGAAGCTATGCAAGATTAGTTTTACAACCCTTAATGGCGATGTAGTTGCAGTGGGCTTAGATCATTTGATATGAGTACTCCAAGGTCCTTAACAGAGTGAGGGTCATCTACAAGGTCATGTCCACCTAGCTTGTATTTTGTGTTCTGATTCTTTTTGCCAATGTGTAAGACAGAGCATTTGTTGGTTGAAATTTGGAGTTGGCAATTTTTTGACCATTCCAACACAAAGTCAAAGTCTTTCTGAAGGGCATTGTTGGTAGTGTTAAATAGTTTAACATCATCAGCGAAGAGAACGCAGTTACTTATAATATTATCACAAAGATCATTTATATATAATATGAAGAGTGTTGGTCCTAGATGGCTGCCTTGGGGGACACCGCTATTAACAGGTGCAGGATTTGAAAACGCGCTGCTTATTTTAACCACTTGTTGCCTGTTTGACAGGAACGCAGTTATCCAATTATGGAGGGATCCGGAGATGCCGTAGGATTTTAGTTTTAGAAGTAGTTTGTACTACTGAATCAAAGGCTTTACAGAAGTCTATGTAATTTGCATCTATTGCTTTGCCCTGATCAAGATTTGTAGTCCATATGTTTTTGCAGTGTAGAAGTTGTAGATTAGAGAATAATTTTTTCTGAAACCAAATTGTTTATTAGAGAGTAGGGTGTTTGTTTCTAGGTGAAGGGTAATGAATTGGTTGATGATTGATTCCATTACTTTGCAGGTGACGAAGCATAAAGAGATTGGTCTGTAATTTTCAACTAGGCTGGGGTCTCCCTTTTTGAAAACAGGGATGACCGAGGCTAGTGACCACAATTGATTTATTTTATTGATTATTTCAATATTTATGTTATAATATTATTATGATTGAACTGATTCTTAAAGAATAAGTCAAACCAATAATTATTGCATCATTTTAAAAGTATTTTTCTACATATAAAAAACATATACGCCAAACTGTAATCTCATTCCATTCATCATTTTACAACATTCTACAGCGCAAGTCAATAAAGTCAGGATGGCATCCGTGGATGTTCCTCCACTGATGTTCCTCCACCTTCTATGTGCATCTCATACACACAGATACAAACAATGTGTGGAAAAAAGGGTTGGTACTGGGATCACACAGCCATAGCCATCACGTTGATTTGTTTTGTTTAATTTCCTCCTACTGATACCTTATATAACACCTAATTATTTTTACTAAATGATTTCGTACCATGTCTAATGATAAAAGAATTAGCAAAAGGCAGAGAAACAGAGAACATTTGTCTCTCAAAAACACTGTTATCTCTAAAGAACAAAGTATGGCTCTGATGTTTTCAAATCAAAGTAATTGCTAGAGATGCTGTATGACTTCTATGTCAAGAATTACAGTACTTTAGGGAGTTTCCCCAATAAGGCAAAATAGCAGTAGTTCATCATAGAGTTAATTCAATAAAATGTTTTCTACTTGGATTAACTGACCCAGTTTTTCCAGACTCTTGAATGGGAAACAAAAGATGAAACTTGTATATTATATGGATCTGAAAGGAAAGGCTTGGGTGTTCCAACTCACTGAAGGCAGGCCTCTGTCCCTCTGTCTGGTTTCAACAAATGGTCTCTCATTAGATGAGTGCAGTGGCCCTTAGGGAGGCCCAAGCTTGCTAAAATTTACATTACAAATAATTGTGCATAGTTTGTATAAAGTGACATAGCTGGGATTTTATACTCTCACAGAAGAACGTATGGCTGGTTAAGACAAAATAATTTTGCTTTCCTGCCACTCCACTTCAACTGGAAAGGACTTTTTTTTTTTTTAAATCAGGGAAATTCTGTCCTTTAAAAAGAGTTTGCAACATGATGTGCAACATGAAGTAAATAAAATATTTTCTATTTATAACATTATGCTCTTGAAAATTTTATCCAATCCATATCAAAAAGCAATCTGACATAGATTTTTAGAATATTAGGACATAACTATTCTATCCCACTCAGAATCACTTCTCATGAGATGGGCAGATGTATAAATTTAAGAAATAAATAAATAAAATTAATTATTTTCCAGTAATGAAAAGCAAAAACGCATATAAATATATGTGTTATAGAAAATGTATAGCAAATCTGTACATAAAATACAGGCATTGTTCATTTCTTAAACACAATTCAAATTTTGCTTTATATTTTGTAATGATACTATTATCCTTACTTAAAAATATTTCGAAGGAAGTTCAATGGAATATATACCCAAGTAATTGTGCTAAGATTAAGATCTCATATTTTTTCACTAGGGCTGGATTTAATGAATAAACAAAAATACCATATATTTTTTTTGTAGTGGGAAGAAGTAAGATACATTTAAAAAGGTCAAGGCAAGAGACAAAACAGATTTTAAAGACAAAGGATACACATATATTTTATTTTGTATTAATAACAAAAATTATAGTTAGTGTAATCTGACTATTTATTATTTCTAAAAAATTATGCAAAGTAAAAATAATTTGTTATGTCATTGCAGTTACGACTCCGCCCCAGCAAGGCTAGTTGCTACTCGCTCCTGATTGGCTGAGACGCATGCAGCCAAATAGCGGTAGATTTGGAATTGGAACGCCGCTATTGGTTCTCCCCGTCTGACAGCTTCCTATTTAAGCAGCTGTTAGACGGCAACTTTCTGTCAGTGTGCCGAGCTGGCACAGAGTTTGCCTTGTTTGTTAGCAGTTCTTGTTAGAAATAAAGAGTTTGTTGCATTAGCCTAGCCTCTGCCTTTCCTTACCTTGTTCTCAGAACAGAACACTGGCGACAAGACCCTTTTATTGCTTCACTTCTACTTATTTAATTCATTTATTACATGAAGTTGTTTGTAAAACTAAGAACTAAAAATTCACTTTTGTTTCAAAAAATGGAATTTAGAAAATAAATTTCTTCAAAGGAGATCTAAAATAAAACAGTTCAAGAGTGAAAACACTCCAGTCAGATGTTATTTTTAGCACTGAGCCATAAAGTTAGCTTTCTGTCATATGAGCTAGAAGAACAATAACACAAAGCCTTATTGTGAGCTGGTTCATCAAGATTATAGCTTTCAGTATATATATATGTATGCAGGGAATAAAACTATGTGACATCTGTATGAGATTTTGATGGACAAGAATGTCTAAATATTTCCTTCAACTCTTCAGCCACATATTAATTCTCAGTATTTAAGTTATAATGACCATACATCTGATTTATGCAAACCTCATGCAAGCCACCATAGTTTGGTTCCATTTATCTGATTACTTGAACAATTTTTTTAATTGTTTGTGTACTGTGGATTTATGAATGCAGGATGTCAGTTCTACAAAAATGTATTTATAAGCATATATTTACTGAATTCTCCGGAAGTGTGAACTACAGCAACAATTATATTAATATGAAACTACCTTATGCAGAGTCACAAAGTAACTCAGCCCGATCATATTCTACACTAATGCTGCCCCAGATCAGCCTTGCCATGTTAAATACAAACTAATCCATTGAAAAATACATCTCATTTTTATTCTTATATATAGATAGGTTCACAACAATGTAACACTTCAGCACTTTTTACTAATGATCATCAGGAATAACATCAGCAGATGTAAGATGTGTATCAACTGTAAATAAATGAATGAAAGGTTGCGATGTCCAAAGCAAACATGGGTAAGAACCACTCAAGTTGGCAGAAAACCTGACAAAATGGAAACTCTAAATGGCAATAAAAGGTTTATCAAAAGTATAGTGTATAATACAGAATATAATGAAAATCTCTTCACTACGCTTATAAATTAGAAGAAAAAAATTAGTATTTTGCAGACAGGGAATAATCTACTTTACTACATGCATCTCCCTTATTATGCCCATATCTATAATGGGAGGCATAAGGAAGTCCAGTTTCTGCTAAGAACATCTTATGTAATATTAGTTATTTTACTACAACGAATTTCATACTCTGTTTGCGATGATACGTTGATAATATGGCTAATCCATACCTAAACAGGAAATGTTTTTGTCCTTTTCAGGAACTTTAGCACTTTCTACAAGAAAAAGTTCTCAACTTCCAGTGAAGACATGGCCAGCACCTGACATGCCCAGAGAATTTCCTCTCTTGGACTGTCAACAACAGAAGGAAGAGGCTTCCTTTTATTTATTTGACTCTCTTGGGTTGGGGATAGTTCTAGAATCATCCCTCAAGATCCTCTGATAACAGCAACAGTCTGCAAGTTGTTTTAGAAGCCATGCTCCAAAATAGCTGGTAAGCTGAATCTGGGGATAGGACTAAAACCACATCGTTGTTGGATAAAACAGCCATTTTGGAATTTATTTTTTAAATGGACAATAAGCTTTTCCCCTTGTTTCTTAATCAATTTATGAGACTATTATCTCTATTAGCTAAAAGAGGCTCTCTTTAGTTACAACTTATCACTCCTTTTCACAGCTATTGCCATTTTTGAGACTTCTTTATTCTTAATGACAAGGAAGTGGATTGCTGGTGGCAGCTAAAATAAGCGTGGAACTTTTTAAAAAAAAATATAAGTATAAAAATTGTGGTCGTAATTAACAACTTTTAAAATAATCTGTAGCCCTGTATTGTTTTAATATATAATATAACAACAGAATTGGAAGGGACCTTGGAGGCCTTCTAGTCCAACCCCCTGCCCAGGCAGGAAACCCTACACCATCTCAGTCAGATGGTTATCCAACATTTTCTTTAAAATTTCCAGTGTCCAAGCCAGACCGAGTCGATAAACTGGAGCCCAGGCAGGAAGAGGCAGGCTTTAAGTTTAGCAGACTCGGTTCCTACTGGCTGACAGGAGGAGTCTACCCATGTCTGACTGCCATTCCCAAGAAGCAGGAGAATTTATAGATTACCATTCACAGGTCAGCATGTGGAGACTATGAACAAGTAGAACTTTCTCTGCAAATACTGGCATTAATGAACAAGGCATTTTGATGGGATGAAACCCTGAATATTGCCAGACAATGATGTATTGTATATATTGTATATATTTAATATACTGAAGCCTTACGTAAAGGATTATTAATAATGTTCTATCCTCTGAAAATACATGCCAAGAAAAGTCCAACCTGCTGAATTTTTGACTTTTTAAAGCAAACTATGAAGAATATACTTTGCCCAAAATGTATTTGGGGGGTGGGAGGGGAGATAATACAAAGCGTCTTGTGCCTATATGTGAAAGTACTTACAGAAAAAAGGCTGCCTGATTAGTTTGTTCTTCCTTCCCATATATTATAGTCCCTATTTAAGGTTAATGGTAGAAACTAATAAAAATATTTTTAAAAAAAGAAAATTATTAATAACTCTGCAGAGAAAGGGGGAAATACGTAACAAATATGTTCCAGGAACATAAATATTATCTAAAATTTAGGGATTAATTGCATTTCACTGTTACACAACTGAAGTTTTAAACAGCTCTCCAGTTATTTGGAGCCATATTATGTATTAATTACTATCTTTAAAATCATATGAATGGTAGGGACTGGTCTTAGATTTGCACACAAAGCTGTTTTCTGCTAGAACTTCATAGAAGAACAGCATTTAGCCATAGGGCTATACTTTGCCTTTTTATAAGACATCCACAGGCCCAGCAGTAATAGATACAGAGAGAATTTCACATTACTCAAATTGGATACTTATTCTTTCTGTGCCCTCTGAGCAGGCATTTCAGTTGCTATTTTAGTTGTCCCCTATGATTAATTTTCCCACTGGGTTCTGACTAAGCTGTGTGAGTTTGTTTTCCTATATGACTTTCTGAGTACCTTTTTTCTCCATGTGCACAAAACAAATCAAGCATTCCAAACGCAGAATGCATACACAAACCAAAATATGCACAGAAGCCTCCAATAAATGCACTTAAATAAAAAAGATACAGATAAAAAAAATCCTAAGCTTTTCAATAGGGTATAAAGCTACTTCTAAAGAGAAAGTAGAGGTCAGTGTAAGCATAATACCTCAAGTAATCCTTGAAGAGTGACTGCCTCTTTTAGCAACTGTTCGCAGGTAGGATAGTGATGAAAAATTAATATTCTCACATTTATGTTTGTCAGGGCAGTGGCAGCAAGCTGCTCGGCTGGCGCAAAGAACAGGGAGCGGAGGCGGTGGCAGTGATGGGACATCCAGTCCCATGCTCGCCACCTCCTCTACCTCCAAAATAATAAGACACCCCACTCTGTCTTAGAAGACCCTGTATTATTTTCGGAGAAACACGGTAATAGCAACAAAATATTAAGTGTAATCCCACTTTTAAACAAGCATTTGAATTTTCAGTCTGCAGCTCTAATTCAGACTGCAGAAAAGCAACATCTGGCCTGGAAGTCATTTAGGGACCTTGGGAATAAGAATACATTTTGAAATGTTTTAGCAGGGTTTTTTTATTGTAGATGTATAATATTCTGCCTACTTGTTTTTATTTTTCAAAGGAAAATTCTGTAGTTTTACTTCTGAGAACATGGGCACTTTCACCAGAGCAGATATATGATTGGACAATTGCAGCCCTATCTTCTCCTGTCTCATATGTGATTTATTTTTTGAGTCTTAGTGGTTTGCCTTCTCAGTTTTTCTTTGAGAAATGAATAATTTGCTATTGAAATGCATAGCTTAGGATATGAGACTGAACTCAAAAGCTTCGATTCCGAAGATCCAAGAGAACTAATACAATATTATGTTGCATATTATCACAGTTCAACTATATTCAGTGAAGATTCTTCCATGGTAAGCATGCATAGTATTATAGTAGTGTCATTTGTAACACTGTGTTGTATTTCTTCTCATAGTCAAATATTATGTTAGTCTTATCCGTTACACAGTGTGTTAAGTATAATATTATTATTCAGTTTTATCCCAATTCTTGTTATTGCCAATGTAATTAACATTCACAATTCAAAATTCAGTTGCAATACTCTTAAGATCTGAATAGCTAGTTTATATGAGAAATTTCTAAATTCCTACTCTAATAAACGTTGTTTCATGGGGCAGGTACAAGAAATATCTTATTTCACTCAGGGCATATTACTTTTCAGATTCCTTTTGTGGCTAATGCTTGTAAACAAAAAACAGTTATCTGTTTTGCTTTCTCATCTAAGCACTGAATATTAACTTACAAATTCCACTGTAATTGAAGAAAGTTGGCTATTTAATTGAGCCTTCTGATGTAAGTCACAGTTTGCTTATAAGTCTTATTTCTTATTTTCAATGTAGAAAAATATAGGCTTAAGAGTAGACGTTCAAAAGAGAATTAGAATGCAAATAATTACTTAATGTTCACTATCTGACCCACTAACAGTAGAGAAGGTCAGGCATAGGAAGGTTTTCTGAAATATATAAATTGTGCACATATTAGTTATTTGATAAATATATAAAACAAACAGAGAAAAAGCAAAATGTAACACCATGCTATCAATTTCTTACTATATGCAATTATTTTTCTAGCAACTATATCTTTCTCCATATTACTGCAGTACAATATTAAATCAAACTAATTGTCCCTATTCTCACTGTCTCCATCGTGATTCTTTTCTACCATCCTTTTTACTCCAGGATTCCCATTGAACAGTCTCAGTTCTCACAAGGCAGTTTTTCTTTTGTTTTAGGGTGTTGATTGTTACAAAGGTTTTTTGAACATACCTTAGGATTTACTCAGACATATTGAGTATTCTGATTCCATTGTGTTGACATGGGAATGTTGCATTTGCTATAACAAAGATCCAGTTACCAATGTCTGTGTTTTTCTGAACTGCTGCAACTATCAAGTAACTCTAATTCAGGGGGAAAATATACTGGATACATTTTCTTATCCTGCAACAACATCAAAGGCCACTTAGGTAACTATGTGAATACTTACCTCCCGCAAATTCTTGTTGGCCATTTTTCATTTTTAAATCTGATTATACTCACCATTCTTTTGCTAACAGTTTTTACCATTGCTTATTCTTATTTACATATCCTGTTTGTACTTAAGAGAAGCCTTTTAAAGCTTCTATTCCATTTTTACTATTAATATATTCTTATTTCACAAGCGAAATTAGATTCTGGATTTTTTTGCATGTGTATGTATTTTTACTGTGTCACTTACTGTTTCATATGTAGTCCTTAACTTCTCTATCTTTCTCACCACTTTCTTTTCAAGGATTTTTAAATACGTTTACCTGATTTTTCATCTAGATTGCATATTATAAATATCCTAATAACAAGGTACTGAGTTGCAACTGAGAGGTGCTATGCACTGCAAGAATTCAAGCTACCTAAATACTGTGCAGAAACTGCCAACAAAATGTACAGTACATGACAGCCTTATGAAAAAAGAGACATTTGATGTTTTCACTCCAACATTTGATCTCAACTAGTCCAATTAAATACTAGATTCCCATGAATGCCACTATGATGTCAAAAGAAAGATAAAGCAAATGATACAATTTCTACTTACATTCTTTGGACATTCCCACTTCAAAGCACTTCTGTAGTCTGCAGTATTGGCAGCGATTCCTAGTGACTTTATTAATAACACAGTTCTTATCTCGATGACATGTATAAACCATGTTCTTTTGAATGCTTCTACGGAAAAAACCCTGCAATCAAGCAAAAAAGAAAAATGAGTGAAGTGAAAAGTGTTATTGTCTTTCAAATTGTTCTGTTAAGTGACAGAAAGTGTAACATTATGATGCAATTTGATAACATTCAAGTTTTAAAAATATTCAACATTCAACAAAAGGAAACTGTTTTTAAAAAAATAAACAATAGTGTCTAATATCTAAAATAGGCTGTCAGCAAACAAAGGATAGTGTTTAGGAATTGTCTTGTATCAACCTGGAGGAAGAAAGACTGAATGACAGTAAAACATTTTCTGGCATACTTTTGCTATCCAATTATAACAATAAGGGAGGTACAAATAAAGGGTCAAGAGGAAAGAGAACTGGAGCTGATAAGATTCTTAAGTAAGAAAGTTAAAAATACAGAACACCAAGCAGTATATTGACACAGAAGAACCAAAAACAGAAAGGTATAATGAGACATGGTTAATGTACATGCTGGTGTTGGTTTTTATTCTTTTCTTCAACAAGTTTTATTAGGAATTATATTAAACAGAAAAAAATAATATAAGAACCTAATTTAAAAGTGTATTTTAAAAAAGAGGAAAAAAATATTAAAAATAGTTTTTAAAAATCCCCAAAAGATGACAGATGACCCCCACCCTGTTAAAGACCTTGGAGTTTTCGTATCAAATGATCTAAGTGCCAAAGCCCACTGCAACTACATAGCAAAAAAGGCTCTAAGAGTTGTAAACCTAATTTTGCGCAGCTTCTTTTTCAAAAACTCTACACTACTAACCAGAGCATACAAAAACATTTGCTAGACCTATTCCTGAATACAGCTCACCTGTCTGGAACCCATACCACATCTCTGACATTAATACAATTGAACGCATCCAGAGATATTTTACAAGAAGAGCTCTCTGCTCCTCTGAAAACAACAAAATACCTTATACCACCAGACTTGAAATCCTGGGATTAGAAAATTTAGAACTCCACCGACTCCGACGAGACCTGTATTTAACACAGAGAATCATCTATTGCAATGTCCTTCCTGTTAAAGACTACTTCAGCTTCAATCACAATAATACAAGAGCAAACAATAGATTCAAACTTAATGTTAACCGCTTCAATCTTGATTGCAGAAAATATGACTTTTGTAAGAGTTGTTAACGCTTGGAACACACTACCTGACTCTGTGGTCTCTTCTCAAACTCCCAAAAGCTTTAACCAAAAACTGTCTACCATTGACCTCACCCCATTCCTAAGAGGACTATAAGGGGCATGCATAAGAGCACAAAAGTGCCTACCATTCCTGTCCTATTGTTTCCTTTAATTATATATACGCTAATATGTTGTATAGTTATTTCATGCTTATGCTTATATATACTGTTGTGACAAAATAAAATAAAAAAATAAAAAAAAATAAAAGGAAAAAAAAAGGGGGGGGGAGACAAAGTTTAGTTTAGTTTAGTTTAGTTTATTCGTATTTGTATACCGCCCTATCTCCCGAAGGACTCAGGGCGGTTCACAGGCAGATAAAAACATTTATGTACAAATTAAAATAACCATTAAAAAACTTATTCTAAAAGCCAAAATTCTTAAAAAATAATATAAATATTAAAACTAATTTAAAACCCCTATAAATTTAAAATTTAGTCCAGTCCTGCACAGATAAAAAGATGTGTTTTAAGCTCGCGACGGAAAGTTCGGAGGTCCGGAAGTTGACGGAGTCCTGGGGGGAGTTCGTTCCAGAGGGTGGGAGCCCCCACAGAGAAGGCCCTTCCCCTGGGCGTCGCCAGACGACACTGCCTGGCTGACGGCACCCTGAGGAGTCCCTCTCTGTGAGAGCGCACGGGTCGGTGAGAGGCATTCGGTAGCAGTAGGCGGTCCCATAAGTAACCCGGCCCTATGCCATGGAGCGCTTTAAAGGTGGTTACCAAAATCTTGAAGCACACCCGGAAGGCCACAGGTAGCCAGTGCAGCCTGCGCAGGATAGGTGTCATACGGGAGCCACGAGGGGCTCCCTCTATAACCCGCGCAGCCGCATTCTGAACTAACTGCAGTCTCCGGATGCCCTTCAAGGGAAGCCCCATGTAGAGAGCATTGCAGTAATCCAGGCGAGACGTCACGAGGGCGTGAGTGACCGTGCATAGGGCATTCCGGTCTAGAAAGGGGCGCAACTGGCGCACCAGGCGAACCTGGTAAAAAGCTCTCCTGGAGACAGCCGCCAAATGATCTTCAAAGGACAGCCGTTCATCCAGGAGGACGCCCAAGTTGCGTACCCTCTCCATCGGGGCCAATGACTCGCCCCCAACAGTCAGCCGTGGACTCAGCTGACTGTACCGGGATGCTGGCATCCACAGCCACTCTGTCTTGGAGGGATTGAGCTTGAGCCTGTTTCTCCCCATCCAGACCCGTACGGCTTCCAAACACCGGGACAGCACTTCGATAGCTTCGTTGGGGTGGCCCGGTGTGGAAAAGTACAGCTGGGTGTCATCAGCGTACAGCTGGTACCTCACACCGAAGCCACTGATGATCTCACCCACCCATATAGATGTTGAACAGAAGGGGCGAGAGAATCGACCCCTGCGGCACCCCACAAGTGAGGCGCCTCGGAGCCGACCTCTGCCCCCCTGTCAACACCGTCTGCGACCGATCGGAGAGATAGGAGGAGAACCACCGATAAACGGTGCCTCCCACTCCCAATCCCCCCAACCGGCGCAGCAGGATACCATGGTCGATGGTATTGAAAGCCGCTGAGAGGTCTAAAAGGACCAGGGCAGAGGAACAACCCCTATCCCTGGCCCTCAAGAGATCATCCACCAACGCGACCAAAGCCGTCTCAGTGCTGTAACCGGGCCGGAAACCGGACTGGAACGGGTTTAGATAGACAGTTTCATCCAGGTGTAAGGGAAACTGATATGCCACCATACTCTCTACAACCTTCGCCGCGAAGCGAAGGTTGGAGACCGGACGATAGTTACCTAAAACAGCCGGGTCCAGGGAAGGCTTCTTGAGGAGGGGTCTCACCACCGCCTCTTTCAAGGCGGCCGGGAAGACTCCCTCCACCAAGGAAGCACTCATAATTGCCTGGAGCCAGCCTCGTGTCACCTCCTGAGTGGCCAGCACCAACCAGGAGGGGCACGGGTCCAGTAAACACGTGGTGGCATTCAGCCTACCCAACAACCTGTCCATGTCCTCGGGAGCCACAGGGTCAAACTCATCCCATAAAATGTCACCAAGACCACCCTCAGCCGTCTCACCTGAGTCACCGCAATTTTGGTCCAGACCATCCCGAAGCTGAACGATTTTATCGTATAGATAACCGTTAAACTCCTCAGCACGTCCCTGCAGCGGGTCATCCCGCTCCCCCTGGTGAAGGAGGGAACGAGTCACCCGAAACAGGGCGGCTGGGCGGTTATCTGCCGATGCAATGAGGGAGGAGGCGTAGCTACGCCTCGCTTCCCTCAATGCCACTAGGTAAGCCCTATTATAGGACTTCACTAGTGTCCGATCAGCTTCCGAGCGGCTAGACCTCCAGGAACTCTCTAGGCGTCTTCTCCGGCGCTTCATCCCTCTCAGCTCCTTGGAGAACCAAGGAGCCGGTTGGGACCTGCGTCAGGTCAGAGGCCGCAAAGGCACGACCTGGTCTAAGGCCCCCGCCGCGGCCCGTTCCCAGGCCGCAGCAAGTTCCTCAACCGAGCCGTGAGCCAGGCCCTCAGGAAGTGGCCCAAGCTCCGTCCGGAACCTCTCCGGGTCCATCAGGCGCCTGGGACCGAACCAACGTATCGGCTCCGTCTCCCTGCGGTGTTGAATGGTGGTCAGAAAGTCCAGGCGAAGGAGAGAGTGATCTGACCATGACAAAGGTTCAATGACTATTTCCTTCAAGTCCAGATCTCTCGACCACTGACCAGAGACAAAAATCAGGTCCAGAGTGCCACCCCCAATGTGAGTAGGGCCATCGACTACTTGGGTCAGATCCAAGGCCGTCATGGAAGCCGTGAACTCCCGAGCTGCTGTCGATGACTACAAAGTAACTACTCATTCAGCAACTTATCACTGCATCTTAAAATACAACCACTAGTGTACAGTAGACTGGGTTTTATTTCTCCAATGTGTTGTATGCATTACTTCTCAATCCTTTTCTGCACCTTTTATACTATGCAATAAATGGCATGATAAGGAAATAATGCTATAAAGGCTAGGATTTAATAATATACTGGAATAGTATTTAAGTTGTTGGACTGGACTAAGACATTGGTGCCAGACATTCTATTTCAGTCCAATGAATCTCATAGTGGAGAATAGGTGGAGAGAATCCTGTGTACCAGTTGAGTAACTGAATAAAAGATAATATAAATCTGTCAAATGCATTTAAAAAAATAGATTTTCTTGATTGACTTTTTTTAAAAAGTAAACATTGCATCAAATAAGTATTTTTGTCATCCAAACAGTAAGAGTATCCTTAATGCAGTGGACATCAATTTTAATTAATTAATTTTAATAATTAATTAATGAACAAATCATACATAAAATAAATTTTGATACATTTCTCTGCTCACTAGAGGAGTCAGATTAAAATATCACCAATCATCTACTTGCACATATTCAAGGAAGTCTAGTTATCAGTTCAAACTTCAAACAGTACTTATCTCAATATTAAAATACAATCTATCACTATTACTTTTAGTTAGTTGAAGATACTATCATATCTTCTCTAATAATATTTTCTGAAGGTTAAATATACCCAACCCTTAATAGGATTTAATATGCAACTATATTGAAACCACAATGTAATATAATGGATTGTAAAGATTTTTAACCTGCAATTATGCATCACTGAAATTAGAAAAAACAAACTTGATCAAATTAGAACCGTGATGGCGAACCTATGGGCAAGCATGCCAGACGTGGCACCCAGAGCCTTGTCTGTGGGCACGCATGCCATCCCCCCAGCCTAGCTCCGACCACGTTTCTCCATTGCATTTCATTCAGTCAAGTCCAACTTCTCACGAAAGAAAAAGTTCTCATGAAGTTGGAATTGATTGAGTGAACTTTTTCACTCACGCACTTCACAGTGAGGGAGGTGGGTTCCCCTCCTCCTGAAGCCCAATAAGACGCAGAGCCATAATACAATCCATGTGCACCCCTCTGCTGCAGCTCCCTGTCACCCTATCACAGCAGAGGGATGAAAGAGCTGTCCTGTCATGCCAGTGGCGATGAGTGAAGCCTTAGTGTGGGAGTGAAGCACCCCCGCACTTGCCTTTGCGTGGCAATAGCATTCTGCCTTCCTTGTGGTACATTTACTGTTCCTGCAAGCAAAGAGGGCTGGGAGAAAACGGTGGGGGTGGTTCTTATGGGGTGATGGCCATCCCCCATGCCTGGCCTTCTTCCTCCCTTGATGGCGGGGCCAAGAGAAGGAAGGGAACAGTGTAGTAAAGCTCTCCCATCCCCTGGCCGAGCACTGAGCACAAAAGCCCAGCGGATGGGGGTGGCTGGTCCAGCAGAAGCACCCCCATTGGTGAGTTGGATGATGGAGAAGCCTGACCTGGCTCTCACAGCTGTCCTGCTGTTCGCCACCTCCAGACATGAGCTACCACCTTTGAAATGCACCACACCTTTGAGGAAGTCGGCTAGCGATGGCTGGGGCCATGGGTACAGCAGCGAAGGCATCAGGGCTACTCCCCCCCTCCTCAGAAACCAGGCTGAGGAGCGCAGAGAGGCTCGCTCCCAGATCACCCCAACACCTTTTCCAATGCACACTCCTCTGTCCCCAAGTGGGATTGAATGGGTGGTAGGGGGAAGGGAGCAGGGAACAGGGGGAAGTGTAGGGGGGCTTCTAAAAGAAGCCTGGCTGGCTTTCCTTTTGGCATGCAGCGGGGGGGGGGGAACCTAATAAAAATCCAATTCCCTCCAATAAATGGGGGGAAAAGGCCCGGCGGTCAGAGTCCAAAAAGAGGGTGTGGAATCTGTTTGTTGGAGGATTGGAGAGGAAATCAGTTGAAATCTGGGTGGGACGCTATTCAGAAAGGGATCTTCTTCCCTCGCCCTTAGATTCCCCCTCCCAGCTTTCTTTCCTAGCCTTGTTTTAAGGGAAAAGGGAAGCAAGGTGGGACAATAGTAGCTAAAAGGATGGGAGGGGGGTTAGAGTTAGGATTTATTAAAGATGGGGTTGGGGAAAAGATGCAATTCCTTTCCCAAGGACCCAGGGAAAGTGGAATAAAAAAAAGTGTAAGAGTGTGTGTGTGTGTGCGTGTTGTGTGTGTGTGTGTGTGTGTGTGTGTGTTGTGTGTGTGTAAGCAAGTAAGTAGCTGCTGTTATTTTTGCTGAGAGTTTCTAAACTACACAGCATTCTTTAATAAATACTAACAATAATGAACCATAATATACAGGATTAAAGTTTTTTAGTTTAGTTTTATTAAATTTTTATACCGCCCTTCTCCCGAGGGACTCAGGGCGGTGTACAGCCAAAAGATAAGAAATATAAAAATATACAATTAAAACAACAATTTAAAACCGAGCAAATTAGAAAAAATGGCCAGTATTAAAAATTAAAAATTTAAAATTTCAAACCCTAAAATGATAAAACCCCAATTAAAATTTAAAAATATTAGGCCAGACCCGCTTGAATAAATAAATATGTTTTCAGCTCACGGCGAAAGGTCCGAAGATCGGGCACTTGACGTAATCCAGGGGGAAGTTCGTTCCAGACCATAGGAGTTCCCACAGAGAAGGCCCTGCCCCTGGGGGCCGCCAGCCGGCATTGTTTGGCGGACGGCACCCTGAGAAGACCCTCTCTATGTGAGCGTACGGGTCGGTGGGAGGCATAAGGTAACAGCAGGCGGTCCCGTAAGTACCCGGGCCCTAAGCCATGGAGCGCTTTGAAGGTGGTGACCAGGATCTTAAAGCGCACCTGAAAGACTACAGGAAGCCAGTGCAAGCCGCGCAGGATTGGTGTTACATGGGAGCAACAAGTTGCTCCCACTATAACCCACGCAGCTGCATTCTGGACTAGCTGCAGTCTCCGGGTGCACTTCAAGGGCAGCCCCATGTAGAGAGCATTGCAATAATCCAAACGGGAAGTGACAAGAGCGTGAGTGACCGTGCATAAGGCATCCCGGTCAAGGAAGGGGCGCAACTGGCGGACCAAGCGTACCTGGTAAAAAGCCCTCCTGGAGACGGCCGACAAATGATCGTCAAACGACAGCCGCCCATCCAGGAGGACGCCCAAGTTGCGCACCCTTTCCATTGGGGCCAATAACTTGCCCCCGATAGCCAGCTGCGGCTGCAGCTGGCTGTACCGGGGTGCCGGCATCCACAGCCACTCCGTCTTGGAGGGATTGAGCTTGAGTCTGTTTCTCCCCATCCAGACCCGTACGGCTTCCAGGCACCGGGACAGCACTTCGACAGCTTCGTTGGGGTGATCCGGGGTGGAAAAGTACAGCTGCGTATCATCAGCGTACAGATGGTAACTCACCCCGAAACCACTGATGACCTCACCCAACGGCTTCATGTAGATGTTGAACAGGAGAGGCGAGAGAATCGACCCCTGCGGCACCCCACAAGTGAGGCGCCTCGCGGTCGATCTCTGTAAAGGAAGGTGAAATCAGAGAAGGAAGGAAGGAAGGAAGGAAGGAAGGAGGATGTGATGGCCTTCAAAGGCTACTGCACTACACTCCCATCATTCCTGAGTTGTGATGTTACAGAAATCCAATGCAATGAGGGAGAAGTCAAGTTGTGAAAGAGTGACTGAAATTCCTCACAAAACCTCATTATTCAGGTTAAATTGCCATGTTGGCACTTTATGATAAATAAGTGGGTTTTATGTGCATTCTCTCTCCCTCTCTCTCTCCCCCACCCTCCATCTCTCTCTCTCTCTCTCTCTCTCTCTCTCTCTCTCTCTCTCTCTATATATATATATATATATATATATATATATATATATATATATATATATATATATATATATATATATATATATATATATGTTTTCTGAGGTTTTCACGGTGTTTGTATATAGGTCTTTGGTTGTTCGGTTTTCTCCCGTAAAATTGGAAGTGTCTTGGCGACGTTTCGATGAAGTCTCATTCGTCATCTTCAGGCTTCAGCTTTGTGCTTCTGGGAGCAATGTGGGATCGCAGCTGTTTCATCCTTTTAACTGCTAGTGGAGGTTTGAACTGATTGGGTGGGAGCTTGGCTGTGCTCTGATTGGATGGGGTTTTCTGTGCTCTGATTGGCTGGGGTGTGTCCTGTGTTGGTGGGGGCTTGGTTGTGCTCAGTCTAGTCTGTCCTGCAGGGGGATTTGAGCTGGTGAGCTGCATAGCTGTTGTTTGGCTTTGTGGTCGTGCTACATCTTCATAGTGGGTGTCAGTCTGCTGCATGAATGGATTGGAGGGGTTTGAAATGGCTAATGTTGCAGCTGCGGTCTGGCTTCTGGTCCTTGGTCGAGCTTCATGATCAGTGTGGGTTTGGGTCTGCTTTCTGGGTGGATGTGGTGGTGACATCCTGTGTGGACCTTGTGAGTGTGGGTCTGGTGTCATTCCTCGTGTTAGGGACTCGTTTGTCAATAAGGGCGGGTTTCAAATGGCTGGTAGGCGGAGGTGTCATCTCGTTTGTTCATGCTGTGTGGGCGTTTTCTATCTCAATGGCTTCTCTGATTATTCTGTTGTTAAAGTGTTCAGTTTTGGCGATAGTTCTGGTCTTTTTAAAGTCAATATCATGTCCTGTGACTTTAAAGTGTTGGACCAGGGAAGAAGTTGGTTCCTCTTTTTTGAATGAGTTCTTGTGTTCTTCAATGCGTGCACTTATTCTTCTGTTGGTTTGTCCAATGTATGTGGTGGGGCAGGCGGTGCATGGGATTTCATATACTCCTTGATTTTCTAACTCAATTTTGTCTTTGGGGTTTCTTAGGATGGTGGATATTTTTTTGTTTGTGCAGAATGCTGTCTTGATGTTGTGTTTGTGGAGGATCTTGCTGATTCTGTCTGTGGTGCCTTTTATATATGGGAGGAGGGCTGTGCCGTTTTCTTGTTCTCTGTCTTGGATTTTAGTGGGAGGTTCTTTTTGGATTAGCTTGGTAATCTTATTTCTTTGGAATCCATTGGATGTTAGTACGTACCAATCCATACATGCAGCAGACCGACACCCACTATGAAGATGTAGCACGACCACAAAGCCAAACAACAGCTATGCAGCTCACCAGCTCAAATCCCCCTGCAACACAGACTAAACTGAGCACAAACAAGCCCCCACCAACACAGGACACACCCCCAGCCAATCAGAGCACAACCCCCCCATCCAATCAGAGCACAGCCAAGCTCCCACCCAATCAGTTCAAACCCCCACTAGCAGTTAAAAGGAAGAAACAGCTGCGATCACACATTGCTCCCAGAAGCACGAAGCTGAAGCCTGAAGATGACGAATGAGACTTCGTCGAAACGTCGCCAAGACACTTCCAATTTTACACGGAGAAAACCCGAACAACCAAAGACCTATATACAAACACCGTGAAAACCTCAGAATATATATATATATATATATATATATATATATATATATATATATATATATATATATATATATATATATATATATATATATATATATATATATATATATGTAGGTCTTTGGTTATTCGGTTTTCTCCCAGAAATTGAAGTGTCTTGGCGACGTTCGACGAAGTCTCATTCGTCATCTTCAGGCTTCAGCTTCGTGCTTCTGGGAGCAATGTGATTGCAGCTGTTTCTTCCTTTTAACTGCTAGTGGGGTTTGAACTGATTGGGTGGGAGCTGGCTGTGCTCTGATTGGATGGGGTTTTGTGCTCTGATTGGCTGGGGTGTGTCGTGGTTGGGTGGGGGCTTGGTTGTGCACAGATTAGTCTGAGTTGCAGGGGGATTTGAGCTGGTGAGCTGCATTGCTGTTTGGCTTCGTGTTCGTGGTCGTGCTACATCTTCGTAGTGGGTGTCAGTCTGCTGCATGTATGGATTGGAGGGGTTTGAAATGGCTAATGTTGCAACTGCGGTCTGGCTTCTGGTCCTTGGTCGTGCTTCCTGATCAGTGTGGGTTTGGGTCTGCTTTCTGGGTGGATGTGTGGTGGTGACATCCTGTGTGGACCTCGTGAGTGTGGGTCTGGTGTCATTCCTCGTGCTAAGGACTCGCTTGTCAATAAGGGCGGGTTTCCAAATGGCTGGTAGGCGGGAGGTATCATCTCGTTTGTTCATGCTGTGTGGGCGTTTTTCTATCTCGATGGCTTCTCTGATTATTCTATTGTTAAAGTGTTCAGTTCAGTTCAGTTCAGGAAGCACGACCAAGGACCAGAAGCCAGACCGCAGTTGCAACATTAGCCATTTCAAACCCCTCCAATCCATACATGCAGCAGACTGACACCCACTACGAAGATGTAGCACGACCACGAACACGAAGCCAAACAGCAGCAATGCAGCTCACCAGCTCAAATCCCCCTGCAACTCAGACTAATCTGAGCACAACCAAGCCCCCACCCAAACAGGACACACCCCCAGCCAATCAGAGCACAAAAAAACCCCCATCCAATCAGAGCACAGCCAAGCTCCCACCCAATCAGTTCAAACCCCCACTAGCAGTTAAAAAGGAAGAAACAGCTGCAATCACACATTGCTCCCAGAAGCACGAAGCTGAAGCCTGAAGATGACGAATGAGACTTCGTCGAAACGTCGCCAAGACACTTCCAATTTTACGCGGGAGAAAACCCGAATAACCAAAGACCTACATACAAACACCCGCGCAAACCTCAGAAAACATATATATATATATATAGGTCTTTGGTTATACCATACAAATTTCAGCTTTTGGAAATAGGCTTCCCAGACAGTTCCTAGAAAGGAACAGTTCCTCTAGAAAGAGATATACCAACATTATGGGTGCTGCAGCTAGAACAAACTCAGACAATTATCAACTATTAGAAATAACATGGACAGAAGAAATTCCCTACAGTTGAAAGGGCTATCTGAATTCAAATTAATACAGATACTGGCATGATGGGATAATTAAAGAATAATGCATTTTTAAAAAATGAGCTATCCAATCCACAGAATGAAAGAAACAAAGCCTGCAATATGAGGAAGGACACTCTACCCATTTGACTTCCATTTATAGGTCACCTGTTTGACAGTTGTCCTGTTACGCTACCAACCTAGGCAATCCTTTTAACCCAAAGGTCCTATTACAACTGCTGAAGAAAGAACATGAGAAGGCTCCTCTCATTTACAGGAAGAGAACAGAAACGCATTAGTACATGCTTATCTTGTTCCCTACTCCTGTCTTGGCATCTTCCCCAAAATAAAGTTTTGGGCTGGGGTGGGTGTTTTCACAACCCAGAAAAGTTGCCCATCACAATACAGGCATTTTGAAGCTACTAGAAGAGAGTGCACTAGAAGAATTGGGGCAGATGTGGAGAAAGAGCATGCCAGAAAATTAAACTAGTAGGAAATAACCCATATAATCTTACAAACTAAGCTTTTCCTGGAAATGGGCTCCCATTTCGATACTAATACTACAAAATAAGCATATAGCTGGAAACCTTACATTTGCCAGAAGACTTCTCAAATTTGGATATATGGTCTCCTGATGCTAGCTGTACCTAGAATTGGTCATACTAACTGGGAATACTAGGAACTGTAATTCAAGATAAAGAGAACTTAATCCCCAATATAAAGGATGCGTAATTCTCCAATCTAAAACACTTCCACCAAATACTAACAGAATACAGGATAAAATCAGACCCATCGTTCTTGGAAAGTATTTCTTTAATAGCACAGTCTTATACATTTGGCATTTCCCTCTGAGAGAACTATACATATCCTAAGATGATATGTAATTTATTATCTCGAATAACAATAATAATAATAATGTAGTGACTTCAAATTAATAGCCAGCAGGGTATGAGATATCTAAGTTATTTTTTCAAGAATTCATTTGCCCACATTTCATTCTTTTTATTAGCACTGCGTACTCTTACAAGGAAGCATATTATGCCTGTGAGGCATAAGGAATTTACATGAACCATTCTCATTAGTGTTAATGGCTGTTCAATACCTACATAAATCCTCTGTGATAGAAGCATGAGAGTGTCAGTGACAAAAATAAGCAGGAAAGATTTGCCAGACAAATTATTGTATGTTCAGAGCAGTATATTCCAAACTGCATGTGTTTTACTTGACATCTAAAGTAGGTTTTTAGAAAAGGAATAAACAGTGAGAATGTTTTGTCTAAGCATGCCATGTTCATTAACAAATTATAAAAGAAATTTGGATATTTCTATTTTAATTTAGTTAATAGATAAAGAATGATAGAGCAATCCACTTCTGGAAAAAAACTTTCATCAGTTACATTCTTATTCATATATACATGTTACTTTTTCTTTTCCTCCTTTTCTCTCAAGCTCTACAATTCAAAATTCTTCAGAACAGAATATTGGACTCCTTTCTACAACCCATTCCTTCTTCAATAATTTTTCTTAAAGGTTATTGGATAGAGTATCATCTTAGTCATGTTGCATTAGATGTCCCCATTTACAGATTGCAATGGGACGAAAAACACCTAGTATAAATAATTTAAAATCGACTGTATCAACGTGTGTTCTCTGAGCATTCGCCATTGGCAAAGCAGATGGATTATTTTCACATTTAATTGTGTTGATACTTTATCTGCCCCATCGAAAGTGGAGAATGGTATGTGAAACCACATGTACCCAAAAACAAATAAAGACAGTTCCTAGGTCCATTATTTAAAGCCAGATTATGCAATCTAGACAATATTACCGTAGCACAATGCTAAAAAAAGAAACAAAAGAAGAGAAAAAAAGACCAAACTTCTTATTATTTACTTTCGTAATACTTGTCTATTACTATGTCAAACATGAAAGAGTTTAGTTCAGAGATAGATTGTTCAAGAAGATCTGAAAATATTTAATAACTAGCATCACAAAGAACTTTTGAATGCCATCTGAATACAAAGGAGGTCATTGTAATCACATCCTCTTTGATAATAAACCAAATGGCTATTTGCTCAAAATTCAAAGGCATTTAAACCAATATAAATGTTTTGGAACATCTCGCCTTGTTATCCAACATGATGAAAAGAGAGGCATCTATACCAGCGTATAACATTCAGCCTTAAGGCAAAATGGGTGGCAAACAAATCTAACAAATAAATAAATATTGCCAAAAATTGGAGAAAAATCTACTCATATATACCACTGTTTTCTCAAAGGGAAAAGCCTTAGTTTAGCACAGTGTGTTTCTTTTAAAATCATGAGAATGCATAGTATTGTCTGGTTATATGCATGCCTCCTATTGACAAAGGCACAAATTTACAAGTAGAAAACTAAACTTGCAAATTAGTTTAGATTAAGCACTGGAAACAAAAAAAACAAAAAAAAAACAAAAAACCATCCAGTGCAAGCTGAAAACTTTTATGGAACAGCTCATCCAACCAGCTTTCGTTAACTGTAAGTATCAGCTTTTGTATATAAAATAGCTTCCAAACTGACTTCTCTGCAGTTACCCAAAAAGAAAGCTAATTCAAATGACATATAATATGCTCTCTTACAATGTTAGTACAAAGAATACACACATACTTCAGGCACCCTTTTTCAAAGGACTGTGCTTAGATAAGGCCCATTTAGATTAGCCTGATAAAACAGTCAAACACAAAAGCCAAGGAAGATGAAACTCTGTCTAAATTCAGCAGAGCTAATACTTGCTAAGTCACACATGTAACATTTGGGAAGCTGATCTTGAAAAAACTAAGCAGGCTCATTGTAGGTAGAAAATTCTGCGGCTCTATGACTAAGGAAGAGGAAGATGAATAGAATAGAATAGAATAGAATAGAATTTTTATTGGCCAAGTGTGATTGGACACACAAGGAATTTGTCTTGGTGCATATGCTCTCAGTGTACATAAAAGAAAAGATACGTTCATCAAGGTACAACATTTACAACACAATTGATGGTCAATATATCAATATAAATCATAAGGATTGCCAGCAACAAGTTATAGTCATACAGTCATAAGTGGAAAGAGATTGGTGATGGGAACTATGAAACGATTAATAGTAGTGCAGATTCAGTAAATAGTCTGACAGTGTTGAGGGAATTGTTTAGCAGAGTGATGGCCTTCGGGAAAAAACTGTTCTTGTGTCTAGTTGTTCTGGTGTGCAGTGCTCTATAGCGTCGTTTTGAGGGTAGGAGTTGAAACAGTTTATGTCCAGGATGCGAGGGATCTGCAAATATT
This sequence comes from Ahaetulla prasina, assembly GCF_028640845.1. NCBI lineage: Eukaryota > Metazoa > Chordata > Lepidosauria > Squamata > Colubridae > Ahaetulla > Ahaetulla prasina. Next base: position 95,990,987 of record NC_080542.1, read on the forward strand.
TTCACGGCCCTCTTCTTGATTCGTGCAGTATACAGGTCCTCAATGGAAGGCAAGTTGGTAGCAAGTTGGTAGCAAAAAGCAATGGCAAATAACTTCTAGTGTTCTATGGTAATAAGAAAATTGCATGACCATGTCCACAAAGATGTGGGGAAATCAAACTGAACTTGAAAGAGGCTTACTCTTTTAAAAATATTTGTGAAGAAAATTATATGTATCTTTGTTAGATTAGAATTGTCAATTGTGCATCTCAGAATGGCATCCTTACCTTCAAAAGCTGTAGAGAAAGCAGAGTTTCTTTTATCAAACATAATTTCTGCAACCATGAAGGTCCAAAATCAATATTGCAAGAAAAGAATTCTGTTCCCCCTCCCCAACCATCAAGAGGAAAAAAAAGTTGTAGCGTCAGGCTAGAAAGCAGGAAACTGAATTTTAGTCTCACCTTAGCCATGAAAGCCATTTGGGTGAATTTGGACCAGTCACTTTCTCTCAGCCCTCTCAGTGTTGTTGTTGTGAGGAAAATAGGAGGTAGAAAGTACGTTGGAGATGTTTGCCACTTAAGTTAGTTGCAAAAATAATAAAGCCAGGATATAAATAAATATGTAAAAGAGAGAAAGAGAAAGACAGAGAAAGATAGAGACAGGTAGGGAGGGAAGGAGTGAGGGAGGGAGGAAGGGAGGAAGGAAGGAAGGAAGGAAAGAAACTGTTTTCAGGATTGTTTAGAGTTGTATGTCTAGCACTTTAAAATCTATCCTGATTAGATATTAACTCTTCCATATGCATACAAAGAAGTTTACAAGAATGGCAAAGAAAGAATAAACGGTGCTCAGACATACTCTGCCTTCTACCTGTAAAGGTAAACAGAAGATAGCTGGCTTGGTTGAATGATACATAAAATTAGATGATACAGTGACAAAGTCTCATCGTATTCACTGAAATGATCATCTTTTGTTCAAGGTAGGTTTCTCCCAAAAAATGTCCTGTAACATATGTATTAGAAGGATTCTGAAAGCTCTTGAGCAGAGGCTTATTCCTACATAAATACTCGGTGAACCAATGAAATATTTAATACACAGATACTTCCTTATTTAAAAGTCAAACCTTTGCTTTTGCCTTAGGCAACTTCTGGAAAAAAATTTCAGCCTGAATAAAGACATTTTTGTGAACTGAACTTCTTATTGATGCACTTCAACTCCATATAGGAATAAATTTCTTTGAATTCAACTGGAACCACTTCTAACTAATACTTACAGAACTGTTCTGCTTAGTTTTCTGTCCACATTATTAAACACACAGAATCACACATTCTGTATGTTTAATAATGCAGGGGAGACATGACTCTGAAGCAGAAGGCATAAAAGAAGGAGATTGGTAATACATTATTTGGTAAACAGTATTATGAAATTCTTCCCATCTGTGGGAAGAATGATAGGCTATTAAACATGTAAAATCAGATGAAATAAACAGAACAAATATAAAAGCTGGATAGTCTTGACATGTAGTTTTAATTCTGAAATACAGTATCAAATGCCAACTACAGGTAAATGAATGTGCCCCTTTGGGCAAATTTTATACACTGCCAGTAAAAATTTAGCAATAACATAACAAACTCATTTAGAGCACTCCAAATGAACTATTGGTAGAAAATTAGGGTTAGGATATATTTATTTATAGTCTGCCTTCATTATTTTTACAAATAATTGATGGCAGTGAGCACATCCAACACATTTTCCACCTTCTATTTTCTCCACAATAGCAACCCAATGAGGTGATTTTTTTTTATTTTGTCAAAACAGTACACACAAGCATTAACATAAAACAACAACACATCATATAAGCATATATATAAGCAAAAGTATGCAATAACTATATTAATTTGATATAATGAAAGGAAACAATAGGACAGGAACGGTAAGCACTTTTGTGCTCTTATGCACGCCCCTTATAGTCCTGTTACGAATGGGGTGAGGTCAATAGTAGACAGTTTTTGGTTGAAGTTTTTGGGATTTTGAGACGAGACCACAGTCAGGTAGTGTGTTCCAAGCGTTAACAACTCTGTTACAAAAGTTATATTTTCTGCAATCAAGATTGAAGCGGTTAACATTAAGTTTAAATCTGTTGTTTGCTCTTGTATTATTGCGATTGAAGCTGACGTCGTCTTTAACAGGAAGGACATTGCAATAGATGATTCTCTGTGTTAAACACAGGTCTTGTCGGAGTCGGCGGAGTTCTAAGTTTTCTAATCCCAGGATTTCAAGTCTGGTGGTATAAGATATTTTGTTGTTTACAGAGGAGCGGAGAACTATTCTTGTAAAATATTTCTGGATGCGTTCAATTGTATTAATGTCAGAGATGTGGTATGGGTTCCAGACAGGCGAGCTGTATTCAAGAATAGGTCTAGCAAATGTTTTGTATGCTCTGGTTAGTAGTGTAGAATTTTTGGAAAAGAAGCTATGCAAAATTAGTTTTACAGCTCTAAGAGGCTTTTTTGCTATGTAGTTGCAGTGGGCTTTGGCACTTAGATCATTTGATATGAAAACTCCAAGGTCTTTAACAGGGTGGGGGTCATCTGTAAGGCAATGTCCATCAAGCTTGTACTTAGTGTTTGGGTTCTTTTTTCCAATATGTAAGACTGAGCATCTGCTGGTTGAGATATGGAGTTGCCAAGTTTTAGACCAATCAGATATAAATTCAAGGTCTTTTTGAAGGGTAGTAGTATTGTTGGTGGTGTTAAATAGTTTGACATCGTCAGCAAAGAGAACACAATAACTTGAGATAAGGTTACAGAGATCAATTATATATAGTATGAAGAACGTTGGTCCAAGAACGTTTCCTTGAGGAACGCCACTTTTGACAGGAACAGGATTTGATAAGCATTGCCAATGTTGACCACTTGTTGTCTGTTTGACAGGAAAGCAATTATCCAATTGTGAAGAGGTCCTGAAATGCCTTAGGGTTTTAGTTTTAGGAGAAGTTTATCATGTACTACTGAGTCAAAAGCTTTGCAGAAGTCTATGTAGATTGCATCTATTGCTTTGCCTTGATCAAGATTACTATTCCATATGTTTTTGCAGTGGAGAAGTTGTAAGTTATATGATAATTTTTTCTGAAACCAAATTGTTTATTAGAGAGTAGGTTGTTTGTTTCTAGGTGGAGGGTAATGAATTGGTTGATGATAGATTCCATTACTTTGCAGGTGACGCAGCATAGACAGATTGGTCTGTAATTTTCAACTAGCCTGGGATCTTCTTTTTTGAAGATAGAGATGTCTGTGGCTAGAGACCAAAGTTTGGGAAGGGAACTAGTCGTGAAAGCTTTATCAAAGATTATGCTTGGGGTTGTGCTATATTAATGGAAAGTTTTTTTAAGAAGTATGCACATAATCCATCAGGCCCAATAGATAAAGATGGTTTCAGTTTGCGAAGAGCTTTTTCAACATTATCTTCTGTGAAGTCTAAATGTGTTAAGTCATACTCATTGTTGGTACGATTGGGGAATGTCGGATATAAGCCATCTCTCAGTCAAGACTGAGCCAAAGAATATGTTAAAGAGATTTGCTTTAATTTAATTAATTAATTAATTAAATTAATTAATTAATTTAATTAATTTAATTGGGCTGAGAAAATGACTGATCCAAAGTTACCCAGCTGGCTTTCATGACTAAGTGGAGACTAGAACTCACATTCTTCTGCTTTCTAGACTGGTATCTTAACCACTAGACCAACTAGCTCTCAGTAGTCATAGTAGACATTTGGTATTCTATTCTTTGTATGGAATGCTGGCTAAAAATTCTAAGAGTTGGATTACAACATATTTAGAGAATGCCATGATGGGAAAGTGTTATACACCTGGGAACAAAGGATATAATTTGTTGCCTCAGGCTATGTTCTTGCCAGTCCCAAAATGGGACTGTATGTGGTTGAATTCTCTGTTGGAAGAATAGGATAGAAATGTAATCCAAATGTTACAGACAGACAAAGTACAACTATATTCAGCTACATTTAACTCTTATTTTTTTTCCTCTTTAACTTTTTAAGGCAAAACTTTTAGTAAGTTGAAACATATAATTATGGCCACTTGTAAAATAATTCAGCTTCACTGATTTAGAAGAAAGCCACCAAATACATTTCAAACATTTAGAATTGTTGCTATTTAAGATGGATTTCAAAAGCAAACAAATTTGCCATGTCTGGTCATGAGAAAAGCTATTTATGTTAACAGCCTCAATCCTCAAAGTATGTTCTGCCATAAGCCCCATTAAAACTAATGAAGCCTGCACTATCACAGTGACTTGTGAATTGCAACATGGCTTTTTCTAAGCTGATCTGGCAGTGGGAAATGACAGAAAATGACACCCAGTCCTACTTTAAGAGTCCTTTTCATTGCCAGAGAAACTAATCTGCAAATATATATATATATTATTTTTTTATTTTATTTATTTTGTCACAACAATATATATAAGTGTCATACAAAAAAACTATATAGTATATAAACATATATATGAGTAAATATTAGGAGGTATAAGCATATTGATATATAGGAAGAAAAGAAAAACAATAGGACAGGAATGGTAAGCACATTTGTGCACTTATGCACGCCCCTTATGGTCCTCTTAGGAATGGGGTGAGGTCAATAGTAGAAAGTTTTTGGTTAAAGTTTTTAGGATTATGGGAAGAGACCATATTTAATATGATAAATAATATTTATCCCAATATCGTGATATAAATATAAATAAATAATATTTATCCCAATATTGTGATTCAAACACTCCTTTTAATAGGAAGAAAAATAATGTGCACCATGAAATAATATTGTTTTGCCAGGCTTCAACTCTTGGTTCTCAGTGGTATGTAATACAGTTAGTTCTCAGTGGTATGTAATACATAATGAAATTTCTGAAAATAGAACAAAAATAAACTAAAAAAATAATGGCTCTACTGTTATATTCCCAGCCTTTCTTCCTTTTTATATGTGACCAGCTTCAGGTTATTTACATGCTTTATTACATCACAACCTGGAAATTGTTGTTTAATTTTGACTTATTAATTAAATTTACCAAGTTAAACTAGTAATTATGGGGAAATTAGTGTGAACAAATTAGATAACTTCAGTTTCAATGGCACCATAAGAAAAGAATAAACAGCACATTGCTTATTTCTGGATCCTTTGAAATGCATTTTGTTAAGGAAATAAAAAACTAGAACCAGGGAGAAAAATATGCAATCAATTTCAAAAATTGTAATTTCTGCAGTTTGAAATCAAATGGCTGAATGAAGTGAGTAACATTATCAAGGCAGGAATACAAAATTTGTCCATGTTTGTAAAGTAGGTAAAAGATATAAATGCTAATCTGCTCAAAATAACAAAGAAAAATGAAGCTTCCAATGTAAATTGTGAGAAAGGAAAATACTAAAGAAGCTGGAGAGATTGTAGATCCAGACGAAGCATCACATGGGAACAAAGAGCATGGTAAAAAATTAGTTCTTCAGTTCTTGGTTGAGCTCCAAACTTTTGGGATGCCTTCTGTATGAAAAGCAGCAGTATCATTTCCTTTCATCCCCAAGAAATAATTAAACATATTATTGCCAGAAAATTTGAAGCTCACAATCATTTTGCCATGTCGGTATATGATAAAGATGGCCAAAAATAAAAGGGGGATAAACGATTAAGACACTGACATGTCAGCTCGGAAGCTGACAGTCCAGGTTTGAGATATGAGTGATAATGAGGTGAGCTCCCATTACTTGCCCTGGGCCCTGCCTGTTACTTGCCCCAGGTCTTGTTTGAAGACATGCAAATGTGAGATTAATAGGTACACTTTGATGGGAAGGTAACAGGGTTCCAATATACCAGCGGTCACCAACTGGTGGTCCATGGATCACCAGTGGTCTGTGAGAAAATTTTGGTGATCCACAGAAAAATTATTTGCATTTTTTATATTGAACTAAATACTACTTATCTTTTAAAAAACTCGTATTAGTGGTCCGTGGGATTTGCAATTACGAATTTAGTGGTCCCTGAGGTCCGAAAAGTTGGTGACCCTGCAATATACTGTCATGCTGGCCACATGACCACAGAAATGTCTTCGGACAATGCTGGCTCCCTCAGCTAAGAAACAGAGATGTGCACCGCCCCCTAAAGTCGGACATTATTGGACAGGAGGAACTTTACCTTTTCTTTAAACTTCTAAATCAAGCACTGTTAGCTCCCCAAAACAACTCCACCATATTACCTTCAATGAAATGCAAACTATGATGGAAACCCCCACTCCCCACAAAATCTCTAACAATACGTGAAATGTGGATTAAAATGGAGGAATACAAATATTCATATTTTGCTATGAAAATTTAGACTGTAGATCTACTAAAATCAATGTGATAAGAGTGAGAAGATTTTGAAAGTTTTAAGTTTAAGTCAAATTAATTTAAACTTATTCATGTTAGCTGTAGTGTCTTTGACAAGAGGGAAAAAATAAATAACTATAAAAGTTTGAGTTGAACATGATCTAGCTTTTCTGAATATTTATTCCTTTTCACTTTTGAAATGAATTAGTTTCCAAACTAAAATATTTATCAATCCACAAACAAGCATACACATGTGTACACACACACACACACACACAAATTGTGTATATGTTTGTGTATGTGTGTGTGTGAGAGAGAGAAAGTGAGAAAGTGAATGGGTAAATCTTCCATTTTTTGGTCTGAATTTGTTCTAGTCATGTTACTACATATTTAGTTTATGCCAGAAACGTGCATCGTGTTTCAGTACCAAATGAATGTTGCCTTCTAAATGTTTCTAACAAGAGACAAGTTTCTAATAGATGGCTGTATATGCCAAAACCTTGGTTTTTTTTCTATTTACTAGCACAATGCCAGCATTATTTGGGGTAAATGCTTGGTATACTCTTTCCTCCCCCATAAATCTTTTGCAGGCTGTGTTAGAAAGAAGACAAAATTAGTACCAAAAAAGCCAGAGTTTTAAGCAATGACATTAGAATTGCTGAGTCTAGTATTTTTATATACTGCAAACTGAAAATCAAGAAACAGATCAGGAAAAACATAATTTTACTGCAAAGAAATTATGCTTGTAAATATTAAGAATACTCTTATATTAATTACAGTTTAAAGTTATTTTCTATTTTGGTTAATTGGTCCTTCATAAGCTTTCATCATAAATTTCAGAAAGCCACTCTCTTCTCTATAGTACATTCATTGACACCATATAGTGGCTGCAATGAGTATTTGAAATAGAAATATTGCACCTGAATATCATTAACAAAATATCTAAAATTCAGTTTAAGCCATGGTTTCTGATTTTCTTCTCCTCAAGGCTATCGGCTTTTCAACTGAGACTTCAGCCAAAACCGCATTTAACTTGCCTAATCATAGCACAATGAGATACCATAGATGAATGTGAAGTCCTCATATTAATGTATCAGACTATGAGGTTAGTCTGAACAGTTTTGATTCAGGGCACAATGAACATACTATCTGATAAATAATGACTATAAGGACATATCTGTTAATGTGCAACATTGTGACAGTGAACAAGATTGATATTACAACAGTTTTGTCATAGGGACATACTTTCATATTTTTAATAAACAGCATAAGATGAAACTACATAATGTACATACAACTCACAAAAACTCCACTTCTTCCAGTTTGCTATACTGATGGGAGTCCTAACTGAAATATAGCTTTTATCTCCCCCAAGAAACTGAAAAATCTGTTATCCACCCAAATTTATATCAACATAATATGTAAATATTATTATATATTTAAGTAAATAATATTACCATAATATAATTAAAATTACAATAATTTAAAAGTATCCAAGCTTGAAGACTTGAGGTGCAAAAAATCAGATTGCAAAGCATAATAGGGGAAGATGTTGATTGGCCAATATGGGATTAAGAAAAGCTGAAGAAGAAGGAAAACTCTTAGAAAAAGTTATAGGGAAGAAAACAAATATTTAAAAGTTATGTTAATCAAGAAGAGAGGTAATATATTTAGTTAAATTACTAACTAAACTACTTTAGTCAAAAGGATCAGCTTAGAATTTAATGATAAAAAGTAAGAAGCAATGGTAACCTTATAAGGAGTCAAACAATAAACATTGCACTAGGTTTTAAAAGTAATTAAAGGTGTATATCAATAAAACAACAATGCTGACAAGGAGAAAAGCTAATAGAATTCTTTGCAAAAAGACAAAACCAAGGATCAGGTTTTTTGAGAGTTTATCTGTACATAAATTATCTATATATAAAAATATAAATAAAAAAGCAGAACAAGTACAAGTGTAAAGAGTGCATATTACACATAGAAGGTTGGCTATATGATATAAAATGTGCAGATGTAAACAAGCAAAATGAAGTTTTTGAAAATGTTCCTCTATGTAAGATCCATCAGAATCAGAGGAACCACTGGGGAGGTCCTTTTTTTAAATACTTTCTTTGGTCAAGTGTTATTAGACACACAGGGAATTCATCTTCAGTGCAGAAGTGCTCAGTGCACATATAAGGCAACAGAATAATAATAATTTTTACCAGTCCCAGACTATGAATCAATTTGAAGATTAAAGATTAACAACAATAATACCAATAAGGGGGGGAATAAAGAAGATAATAAGAAAAAGTAATCCTACTACACCCTTACTACATTGGTAAATACATACAGACATTAGACAGCACTGTGAGAATCAGGTGTTCTCTACTCTACTCCTGATGCTATGCTGTCGAATATAGTAAGAGATAAAACTGAAAGGCTTCTTCTTAAATCCAATCTCATCTGTACAGTTTTAAACATGTCCAGTTCCATATTGCTACAACTGTAGCACAGGGCCAGTTGTTCACCCTCCCATCTATATGCAGACTCACTGTCTTGAATGAGGCCAATAATCGCTGTATGGTCTTCAATACTTTAACAGACCATTTTCTTGAAGTGCGGTCATTGGTACTGTCATGCCCCCAGCATATAATTTGGGTATATACTGTTGTTCTCTGTCCCCTTCTAGTGGCCAGAGCCAAATACCAATCTTTATTATTTGGAAACTAATCCAGTCCTTTAAGACACCCATCTTCCATCACCCCTCATTCCAAAAACAAATGCATCCTGGGAAGCCAGACTTCTTGAGCAGTCTGAGGAAACTAATCAGTTACACATGTTCATCTGAAGGCAAAAATCCACATCCCATACACACAGCATAGCTGGTGAGATTTAGACTGATCTGGGTTTGTTATTGTTATGCTCACCAGCACCTCAACACCACTTATTTTATATTTGTTCACTGTATGTATTTCTATTTTTCCTAGTTTCACCCTTCAATAAAACATCCAGATCTACACACATGGTCTGTTTTATTGGAGGATAGGTGGGTTTAGATGCATGTCAAGCTGCACACAGAGTAATGTGTAGCGAAGACAGAACAGGTATATATATAGAGAGAGAGAAGAACAATGGAGAGAGTGCACAGCTTTGTGCTATTTGCCTTGGTATTAGTTGTAATATCTCCCTAGCTCTAATTTTACCTAGCTTCATGTTGCTTTCTATCTATAAAAAGTCGGTAATCCACCTACAACTATGAACAAGCACAGTGAACTGAATCAGTTTAGAGCAGGAGTATCAAACTAAATTTCACTGGGGACCACATTAGCATTACGGTGACCCTTAAAGGGCCAGTAGCATGTAAGACTATGATAACACACATTGGCCAGGTAGGTGTGGTGGGTAGGTGTGGCTGAGTGGTCACAGCCAGGTCACCTCAACTAGGTGGGTGTGCTTGGTGGGCATGGTCAGCTCAACTGTTCACTGGGCGCGGCTGACTTGGGATGGAACAAGTTGCACCAGCTAACTCGCTGTGGATACAATTTGCTGCCCCACAAGTTCCTTGCCTTCCCTAACGGCTGGCAGCCAGATGTGCACGCACACATACTCCCAGAATTCCAAGTTTGCGGACTTTTATCCACAGAGGAAAGAGAGGGCCTTCTCTCCAAGCCCAGGCATGATTGGCAGTTTGTAAGCTCAGACGTGAATAAAAGTCTCCAAACTTGGAATAGTGTTTGTGTGTGTGCGCGTGCACGTGTCTGTCTGTGTGTGTGCATGAGGAAAGCTCTGTGGGTGTGTATATCCTGCATGAGGGAGGCTGGTCCTTCTCGAAAGGGAACTATGCGTGGTAAATATGCTGGCTTGTTAGGGCAGCCTTCCCTCATACAGCTCCCTCGCCAGAGATCCAACAGTTGTTGAACTCAGAGGAAACTGCTTCCTGAAAACTTTCTCCTTTGCACTTCCACACGCTGCTTCGTGTGGATGCTGCTTCCACATCAGCATCGTCCTCCGCCTCTTTTGGGGGACAAGGCTGGGTGGGGGATCCAGAGGTCTCCAGCAGAGGAAAGAGAAACCAGGGCGAGCATCAAAGCATCATTCATCAGAGGAGCCTCACTATCCCTCTTACCCCATGCAGAGGAATCCCAGATGGTGGCGGAGTTCTGGGAAGTGGAAGGCAAGTACAAAGCCCAGCCCTTGAGCTCCTGGGACACAGGAGCCCATCCCAACCCTGCAGCCCATCCCAACCCTGCTTCCACGAGGGGGTGCCTGGCCATACTTACCTCTTCCTTAAGACTGCTGCTGCTGTGCTTGCTTTCCTTGGTCATGCCTGGAGGTCCCCACACCAGTCCTGACCCAATGCTGACCTCCTGCCAATCCCTGGTCTTGCATGGTGAGCACAGAGCCAAGGCACATGAGGCAGCAGAAAACAAAGTGTGTGGGTCAGAGGGAGGCCCACTCCATCTCCGTGCAAGAAGCCCCAGCTTTGTAAACAAAGCATCCTCAGAGAAAGGATGAGAGAGGCCAGGAGGAGAGAGCAAGGAGGATGGCAAGAAGGCAGCAGGGCTGGTGGTGGCCAAGTGCTAAGGCAGGACTTCCTTCACACCCCCTCTCACTCTCACTTTGTTTGTTGTCATACATGGCATAAATATAGTACTACTATACAACTACTGTAAGGGCATATTCCCTTTCCCCAAACTACTTAAAATACCTATTGCATATAACGTATTCATTTAAGCTAGAGTTCCCATCCTTTTAGCCATATATATTATTATTAAGGGAACGCGGTGGCTCAGGGGCTAGGACGTTGAGCTTGTTGATTGAAAGGTCGCAGATCAGCGGTTCAAATCCCTAGTGCTGCCGTGTAACGGGGTGAGCTCCTGTTACTTGTCCCAGCTTCTGCCAACCTAGCAGTTTTGAAAGCACGTAAAAATGCAAGTAGAAAAAATAGGGACCACCTTTGGTGGGAAGTTAACAGCGTTCCGTGCGCCTTTGGCATTGAGTCATGCCGGTCACATGACCACTGAGACATCTTCAGACAGCGCTGGCTCTTTGGCTTTGAAACAGAGATGAGCACCGCCCCCTAGAATCGGCAAAAACTAGCATATATGTGTGAGGGGAACCTTTATTTTTACCTTTTATTATTATTAAATGGCTTCACTACTATACACTGGACTTTTTCTCTATTTCCAATCCCTTCCATTGCCTCAGTATGATTGTGTATTTTGACTGTTATTAGGCTTCTGTCACCATGAAAGGAATGCAATTTAACTGAGATGTTTGGACACTCACCTTACACCCCTCACAAGCACTGACACCATAGTGATATCCAGAAGATTTGTCCTGACAAACAAAACAGGGCTTGTAAACACGAGGGGGAGGAAGCGGGGAAGGTGGACTGGGAACAAGCTCCTCAGAACTGGTGCTTTGAGTTTCAATTGCTAAAAAGAGAGAAAGAGAGAAAGAGAAAGAGAAAGATAATTTTAGTGCATTTAACTATTGACATTGCTATGGTATAGTGCTAATAGCAGAGACAAATTACCGTATATACTCGAATATAAGCCGATCCGAGTATAAGCCGAGGTCCCCAATTTTACCCCAAAAACTGGGGTAAACTGGGGACTCGAGTATAAGCCGAGGGTGGGAAATGAGGCACCTACCGGTTGGGGAAACCCTCCCTCCCTCAGCTGAGAAGGCTGGCGGCTCCCCCGCCCCGCCCTCTCACTGCACCGGCAGGGCTTCCCCGCGCCGTCCGGTAAAATGTGAAAAAAAGAAAAAAAAAACAAACTCGAGTATAAGCCGTATATACTCGAGTATAAGCCGAGGGGCTTAAAAAAAAACAAACTCGAGTATAAGCCGTATAGACCCGAGTATAAGCCGAGGGGACGTTTTTCAGCACAAAAAACGTGCTGAAAAACTCGGCTTATACTCGAGTATATACGGTAAGACTTTCATTAACTGCTTGTCCTTTTCCCAAGTCTTCAAAATACACATAATAAATTCAGAGAACACCTGAAGTTTTTACTTTTTTATGTATGCAGACATTTATAGCACCATAACCAGAGAGACAGAGAGAGAGGGGGGGGGAATATCATTCAATCAACATAATCCCAGACTACCTCAAATTGATAAAGAAATGAATCCACATTGATCCCATCCATTCAGCAATATCCACAGTGTAGTAAAAAAACAGTCAAAATGGCCCATCTGATGGTCCATCAAAACTTTTTCTTTTCAAATGTCTATCACATCATCATGGATGTCATCAATTTTCATTTAATCACAATTCTGCAAGTGAATAAAATACTTCATATACAAAAAGTTAAGTACAATAATTTGCTTGTATCACTCTTTCCTCCACCTTAATTTGCCAAAATTTCTCTGCTACAATAAAAAAGGAGTAAAAACTATTGAAAATAATACTGTGAGGAATGGCACAGTGATATTACAAACTATAGTGCATATAAAAGCCACCCTGAGTGGCGTTTTTTTTTTTAAATCATGTGGTGGCATAGAAACAATTCTGAGCGCAAAGTCTTCTATAAAACTATAAACTTGATGATTTATCTCTGTCTCCTTGTCCTCTCTGCTTTTTTTGTTTGAATATTTATTTTATTTATTTATTATTTAAACTTATATACCGCCCTATCTCCCAAAGGACTCAGGGCGGTTTACAGGCATATAAAAAACATCAATATACAAATTAAAATAATCATTAAAAGACTTATTCTAATGCCAATAGTTAATACCAATTGTTAAAAATAGAAATATAAATATTAAAATCGATAAATAACCTGTCAGATCTATGGGATACGAGGGAGACAAGATACCATTCTGGTTTGAATTGGAAAGAAAAGTCTGAACCTAAATACAGGAACTATAAGTTGGTATCAACTCCAAGCAGCTGCTTATCAACAAAAAACTAAATTCTCATGTCCTATTAAGCAGATACACTGAAAGGGAAAAAAAGAATTTAGATTACAGAAATTTAGTGATCTGATATATTTATTTTAACACCCAATTATCTTAGTTAGGGTGGGGATTTCTTGATTGTTTTGTTAACCACCTGTTCATGTAGTATGTGTGTGTGTGCGGGGGGGGGGGGTCTGAATAAAAGAAGAACGTGCAGATGTTCAGAAAGTGTAATATTTGCAAATCTACCATATTCTTTCCCAGGCTCTGACAAGTGCATTACAGAAGGAAAGAGACAAATTTTTCCCATGGAGAACAAACTCTTCCTGTGAAATGCAGAACTAGGAAAGAGACTTATAAGAAAAAATCCTAATAACATTGCAAATTTCAAGGAAATATCTCAAAAGGTATTTCAAAAGAGGAGAGAAAATATGTAAGTTTTATATCTATAGTACTGCAATATATATATAACTACCAGTAGGTGGGTACTTGTAATTAAAAAAATGTTTGGGCTACCTTAGCCAGCCAGTAAGTCACATTACAGAGTTCCTAGTACCTTATAGTACTTTTTCCTCCTAGGAGAATTATCATTTGTGAACTATCACATTGAGGCTCTAGATGAAAAGCAAGATAAGCAAAGTCTCTCAGTTACATATTATTTTGTATAACTGATCGGCCCTAATAAAGATACAGCTGTCAGCAAACAGAAACATCTATAGTCATATTAGAAAAACATATATGTAGGATTAGACTTGGTTTACACTTCAAATGCACAGGAAATTCTAAGTGGGAAATCCCAAGATTGAGAATCTATCTATCTATAACCTGAAATAAAATTGAGCTAGATGCTCTGATAGATCTATCAACATATATCAATGTTTTTCAAATTTGGCAACTTTAAAGATGCATATACATCAACTTCCAGAAGTCTACTGGAATGCTATCCATGCAATTCTGGAAGTCCACACATTTTAGTATTGTAAATTTGAAAAACCCTGTCAAAAATGGGCAAATCCTTTTTAGGGAACTGCTTTGATCGCCTTTAAAAAAAACCAACAGATTATCCCGAGCAGCATATCTATGAAGGAAGACTCTAATAGAAACATGCTTTATGCATATAACTATAGAAAGGCATCTAAGGATCACTAATCTCCCCACCTTCATGGACCATAATTTATGAGAAGAAAGTTCGTAGTTTGGAGAAAGGGACCTAAATTTAATACTGAATTTCAAAGCATGTATGTAAAGAACTTAAAAGAAAAAGATATAGTAGAAAGTTTTGAAATGTGTTTAAAGAAAAGTTTAGCATTTTAACAAGGATGAAAAAAAGTAAGGTCAAAGTATCTGAAAGAATACAGTGAATTATTACAAAGATTATTATATGCAAATAGAAATATATATTATTTCCACAGCAAGGAAGATAAAGCAGAAATGGTTAAATTGGTTATTTTATTCAAAGCAGAGAATATATTTCAGTAAGTTTTTCATTTGGATATTACTCCTGGTTTTTGTATTTGTGATGAAAAAAAGAAAGAAACTTTGACTTTGGTTTTGTCGATTAGATAATTTTGTTGTTTAGATAAATTTGTCATTATAGAAATGGCTACTTATATACTAATGTGTAAAAGCAAAAGTTGAGGATGGAGAGTTTTTATCTTGTACTGAGCTAGGAAGAGTCGGAAATCAGCACCTGTTTTTTCTTTTTTCCCTTGTATCTTACATTTCCCACCCCCTTTCTTTTCTATTTCTCTTTGTATTATTTACAGATAGATAGATAGATAGATAGATAGATAGATAGATAGATAGATAGATAGATAGATAGATAGATAGATAGATAGATAGATAGATAGATAAAACAATAAAAGCAGATAGTAAAAAAACAACAACCTGGAATAAAATTATTGTCAAGGAATTTACTGAACATGATCATATAAGCAGCCAAGCTGAACTAATTTAAGGGGCCCTACCTTCTTCATATGAATGCTACCCAATTTAATATAGACTCTCTGTCTCATGGTGTAATTAAATGAAAATTAAAAATAGTCTTAAAAAGCAGCTGCTTCCAGATAAGTAGCATTCCCTGCACTCAAGGCTATTTGAAACACCACTGTTCAACACATTTTGAGAAAAGGTCCCAGAAATGGGACAACCTGATCTTGGAGCAGGATGCTAAAAGCAATGAAACTAAGAATAGAAAAGTAAAAGAGGCAAGTATCCCCTGCAAAAGGGTAAGAGAGAAGCATAAGAAAAGAAGGAAGTATCCCCAGCATACCTTCATAACCATAGCAGAACATACTGTATGGGTTGATTCTACCTAGAACAGAGAGCCTTTAATCTATCAGACCCAAGCCTAATGGATTTTTTGAGTAACAACTATCTGATGATACCAATACTTTGAACTGCTACTAGAAGCTAACTGGCAGTATTCAAAAAAACTGATGGTAAATAGCTTCTTCCTGAGAGAATGCTGAGTCAGCTGCAACTTCCAAAAAGGTTCAAGGGCAGCACCATCTAAAATGAATTTCAACAAACCAAATTATAAATGAAAGCATGAATTCCAAGTTTAGGAGAAACTAAAACTGCTGCAATATCTGAACTTGAGCAAAAGATTTCCTGGCTACAGCTTCCACCTAGTGATCAAAAAGGAGCTGCAAGTCCAAGAGAATCCCAAATTGCCTACCTTCTCTTTCAGGTGTTGTGCAATCCCAGCAAGAACTAAAGATGAAAATCCTGAAAGGATGTTCCATGAACACCTATTTTATCCCATTGGGAGTCATCCTAAGCCTTTTTATCCCATCCAGTACCTCACAATTTCAGATATGTCATCAAGACCTCCACAGCATTTCCTATTCAACCCAATATAGGAATGTAAAACTTGATATCATCTGCATATTGATCATTCTTCACCCCATACCAATGAATGATTTCTCTTAAGAAGTTAAAGAGTCAGAGAGAGGTCTGAGTCTAGAGGCACAATACATTAGAATATTCAGATATTTCTTTCACCCCCTCCAGTATAAAGAAGAACAGAAATGCAAATGCCTTCAACAATCATAAATAATCAGCCATGTATTTTAGCTGTTTTTCCTAAGTTTTCTCTTTCTTTGGGACTTTTTTTCCTGCAATTTAAAGGAAAAACATGTAAATAGACCACTTTTTAAAAACCTATCAAAATATATAGAAAATCCTCTTTATTAATAATTATTCTATCTTCTCTAGAACAGATCCATCAATTAACAATAATGTTGCAAAAAAAGCACAAGTTCTAGAGAGCAGAGGAGAAATATCTAAATACATTAATTAGATTATATTGTTTATATATTGAAGCATGTCATATCCTATCATATGCCTATCCTATGTCATGTGGAAAATTATGTTATATTTCACAATATATATTCTAGTAGACTTTATAGCTCTTTTAATTTATTATAGCTCTTAATTTATTATAGATATAAAGCATCTATTTTTATCTGGTTAATGTATTCCTACTTTATTTATTTTATTTATTTATTTATTCAATTTTTATACCGCCCTTCTCCCGAAGGACTCAGGGCGGTGTACAGCCAAGGTAAAAAGACAATGTAATCTATCTATCTATCTATCTATCTATCTATCTATCTATCTATCTATCTATCTATCTATCTATCTATAATACAAAGAGAAATAGAAAAGAATTTACTTCATAGTAAAAGCAGCATTTGAGCAACATTTGAAGATATTTTGCCAAATAGGTATCATGTAAATATGAAAGAGAACTAGGTATATCTTCTAGTATATTTTACCTCTGCATTATACAATGATATAATCACAAATTGAAAGCATATGCACCAAAACAAATTCCTTGTGTGTCCAATCACACTTGGCCAATAAAATTCTATTCTATTCTATTCTATTCTAAAACTCAAGCATGAAATAAAACATCCTTAGGCAAAGGTTTTGTTGTGACTCCGGCTCCCGCACCTGTCCTCATGGAGGAGGTTGACTCTGAGAGTGATGGGGAGGAGCCGATAAGGCCTCCCTCCCCCGGACCCTCCTCCTCCCTGGCATCGCCCCAGATTCCAGCTCCAGGCCAGGAGGAGGAGCTGACAAGGCCTCCCTCCCCCGGACCCTCCTCCTCCCTGGCAACGCCTCCGGCTCCAGCTGCTGAGGATCAATCTTGGATTGACCTGAGGCATGACGAAAAGATAAGCGTGTGCAGCAAAGGAAGAGGTGTGGCAAACTCAGAGATTGCTGAGTCACTGAGCCACACCCCAGAGGGGATAAAACCGGGTGGAGTTGCCATCTGGCCCTTGTGACAGACAAAAGGCTACCAAGTGTGAACTGCAGATCGGTCATTTGGGAGTTAAAAGGCCTGGACTGTGCAAAGGATTTTTCTGTGAGCTCTTGGCAACGGATGTTGGACACGTGGGCTTCTGTCTCCGTAAGAGATAAAGAACTCGGAACTTGGCAGGCCTTTGCACTGTCACTGCCAAGTCTGTCATCCACTACAGGAAGTCAGGTCTGTTGTAAATATAAAGGACTGTGAAACACACGTCTGTGCATCTTCTTTGTGAGGTGGAGAGGGGACAGAACAGGTTTCTAGTTCTCTCCGGCACTTTGGGAAAGGAGAAAGCCTTTGAATTAGTGGGAGAAAGGAGGGAGGACATGATCATAAAACCACAAAATAGAGAAAAAAACAGCTTACTGATTCAGATATATTATATGAAATATTTTCCATGTTTCTTAACCATGGTCCTGTATTTCTATTCTTCAAAAATTTTAACTCTTTGAATTGTGAAGTGTTAGGAGTTTTTTGTTATCCACAGTAAAGTTAACAATTATGGGCAAATCTAATATTATGAGAACTAGAATAGGTAGGGAAAAGATACAAGTGGATGGAAATATAAAAAATGGTACCTAAAGACGGGGAGCTGGTATGATAGACTATATATATGGCGTGGCTGGGATTTCTCACTTTTCTGTGTTGTTGGGGAAGTATGGGTAATGAGTTGTTGTTATCTTCAACATAAATGGAGGGAGGGAACTATTGTAGAGCTTATGTTTGTTTTCTGTCTCAAAATGATAGGAAACTCCACTTCCATTTTTTGTAAGTATTAGCTATAGAGTTCGGAAATCACAAAAACAGAATTAAATGATCTCAGGTTGTCCAATTTTGTCTCCTTGTTATGTTATTATGTCATGGTAATGATGATCTAATAGCTGACCAGCTGCTGTAATGTTGTAATACTGTCACACTGTAACAATGATGCAGTGGTCAGCAGGGTTATTTGACTCATTACCACTTTAAGAGGCTGTTTTATAAGAGGCCCTGTGAGGGTGTCTCTCCGTGTGTGCTTCTGTGCTGTAGCTGATGATTGATTGCCTGACTTTGCTTAGTAGGTGTATGTCTATATTCCTTCTGGCTAAACCTCTATTTGAAAGACAAACCTGTTTACTGTATTTTGTTCCTATCTCCAAATAGTCACACTGTGTGCACTCTGACATATTATACAGAATAGAGAATAACACAGTTGGAAGGGACCTTAGAGAACTTCTAGTTCAGGGGTCAGCAACCTTAAACACTCAAAGAGCCACTTAGGCCTGTTTCCCACAGAAAACAAAACACTGGGAGCCACAAAACCTGGGAGGGTATGGCCAACTCCACCTCACTAACTCCCACCCAGCCACGCTTACTCAGGTTTTGTGACTCCGTGTTTTGTATGGGAAATAGGTAACTCCCTCTCTGTCTCTCTCTCTCTCTCTCTGTATCTTTTTCTCTCTCATCTTTCTTTTTATCTATCTCCCTCCCTATCTTTCTCTTTCCCTCATCTTTCTTTTTCTATCACCCTCATCCCTCTTTCACTATTCTGTCTCTTTCTCTTTCTTTCTCTCCCCCTCGCTCTGTGTGTGTGTGTGTGTGTGTGTGTGTGTGTGTGTGTGTGTGTGCGCGCGCGCGTGCACACGTGTGTGTGTGTGTGTGTGTCGCTTTCTCTCGCTCCCTGCATCTGTCTCTTCTCACTCTCGGGAAAACCCTGCAGCCCTGCATGCTCTCTTTTGGGCTTTTTTCTTCCTTTTGAAAAGCTGGGCTGGCGGAGCAATGAGAGCAACCTGCAGCAGAGGCTTCCCTCCTCATCCCCCCCTTCTTCTCCTCTTGTGCGCACCCTCCTGGCCCTGCCACAGCAGGCTTTCCAAAAGGAAGGAAGAAAAACAGCTGGCGAAAGCCCCAAAGAGAGCACGCAGGACTGCAGGGCTTTCCAGTGAGAAGAGACAGAGGCAGGGAACGAGAGAGCACAACCCACCCACCCACCCACTCACAGACAGACAGACACATACACACACACAGACACACACACAGAGAGATAGTGAGGGAGACTGACTGATGGGTGAGCGTCTTTGGCGAGGGTTTCTCCTTCCCTCCTCCCTTCTTCCTGCTCAATCCTACTTTGGGACAGAGGAGTGCGCACTGGAAATGTGTGTTGGGGTGACATGGGAGGTTATCTTCTGACCTTCCGCTGCAAGAGCCAGACCACACCTTTCTGCCATCCAACTCATCAATGGGGGCGCTTCTGCCGGGCCATCTCCACATTCCACTCCACCCCACTCCCGCTGGGCTGTTGTGATCGGCAGGGCAGGGGTGCACTTCCCCATGCCGGCCCCTTCTTTCTCTTGGCCCTGCTGACAAGGGAAGAAGGCCAGGCTTGGGGGAATCTGCCCCCACCATTCACTCCCAGCAGTCTTTGCTGGTGGCAACAGCAAATGTACCAGGCGGAATCCTGTTGCCTCAGAAAGGCAAGTGCAGGGGTGCTTTGCTCCTGCACTAAGGGTCCAACCATGCCACTGCTGTGACAGGGCAACAGGGAACCGTGGCAGAGGACCCAAAGAGCTGCATGCCTCCAGAGCCACAGTTTGCCAACTCCTGTTCTAGTCCAATCTTCGTGTTCAAGCAGGAGACCCTATACCATTTCAGACAAATGACTGTCCAATCTATTCTTCTAGTGATGGAACAACTACAACTTCTAGAAGCAAGTCCTTCCACAGGTTAATTCTTCTTACTGTCAGATAATTTCTCCATAATTCTAGATTGGATCTCTCCTTGATTAGTTTCCATTCATTGCTTCCTATCCTGACTTCAGGTGCTTTGGAGAATAGGTTGCCCTCGTTTTGTCTGGGACAGCTCCTCAAATATTGGAAGATTGCGGTTTTGTTATCCCAATCCTTGTCATCATTAGAGTAGACATATCCAGTTCCTGCAATTGTTCATCACGTTTTAACATCCAGCTGCCAAAACTGGGTGCAGTATTGCAAGTTTGGTCTTACTAAAGCAGTATAAAGCAGCACTTGATATGATCTTAATATTATCTCTCTGTTGATGCAGCCTAGAATTGCATTGGCCCTTTTGGCCGCTGCAACACACTGCTGGCTCATATTTAAGTGGTTGGCCACTAGGACTTACAGATCCTTTCATAGTTACTGTTATTAAGCTAGGTACCACCTATTCTATACCTGTGCATTTGGTTTTTCTTAGTTTTCTCACTACTAATACTCATTTTGTTAGATAGGACCCATTGTTCAAGTCTGTCAAGATCCCTCTGGATCTTGAGTCTATCTTCTAAAGTATTGGCTATTCCACTCAGCATGGTGTGATCTGCAATTCACCTCATTGAAGTCATTTATAATTCTTTATGAAATTATTCATGAATCGTTTTAGAAGTAATGCTTTTAGTCAAAATAAGGAGTACAAAACCAACTTTGATACTGAAATAATTAAGGGTAATCCACTTTCACAAACTTATTTTATTTTTAGTGCTCAAGCCATGTGTTCCATCTTCAATAACTTGCTGAATGTTACATGAGTGACAGGCAATGGCAATGGCATCAAAATAAGAAAGATATAGAGATGACTCAACCTTTCTATTTCACTTACTGCTGCACATGGGCCTTAGGAGATCAAGCTAGGTAATTTGCTCCACATAAAAGAAAGTTCGCTATCTTTAAATTTTTGTTATTGTTTTAGCCTAATTCTTTATCCTATATGATGACATATTTGAGCCAATGGGTTAGAAACAATCTAGCTTTTGAATTCACAGTGATAGGTTTAGTGTGGTATGAAATAGCACTAGCTGTGTCCAAAGAACAAATCTAAGGAACTCAAGTATCAACTTGGTAACAAAATAGGAGTGGCAGCATGACCATTTAAATTAATTTTAATTGGCTGTGCAGGCATTATCTAAGCTCTTCTATCAGAGATCTTCTACATAGTATAGGCAAGTAGAGTACGAACACAATCCTTTAAACTACTTTAGCTTGTTCTCAAACCCAAGGAAAATTTGGAGATTTGAGATGTTTAAAGGAATTTTTGGATCTTTGTCTGTAGATGCATGTAGTCTGCATGCATACGTCAACTCCCCGACCTCCGGTCTTTTAAACGCGAACTCAAGACTTTTTTATTCCCCCGTGCAGGGCTAGCTTGAAGGAATTTTAAGAGGGGTTTTAGGATTGTTTATTTTATTGTTAATTTTAAATTTGGCCAGTTTATAATTAGTTTTTAATATGTTTTTAAGCTTATTTATGTATGAATTGTTTTTATTTGGTTGTTCACCGCCCTGAGTCCTTCGGGAGAAGGGCGGTATAAAAATCTAATTAAATAAATAAATAAAATAGTCTAAAACTTCCAATATTGATTCTTGGCAGTACAAAAATTACTAAATAAAGCAAGTAAATTTAGACAGCTCTGTTCGTGGTGGATAAAGAAAGCCCAATATGAAGTTAAATTACTTATAAAAGTAGTTACAATCTATTTTTTTCTTTTTATTTGTGGAGATACAAAGATACTACTTTAGCTTTTAGTGAATACTATTTATTGTTGGGAGAACAGGTAACTTATGGAGCACATGCTTCAACAAAAGGTCATATTTATCGATCAACCAGTCAAATATAAATATCTAAGTCTAACTCTAAGCTTTACAATTACACTTCCTTATGAAAGAAAGGTAGGAGTACAATATTCTCTATAGTAATTTTTGTTGCTATTTAGGATAGGCAGAAAGTGCTTTGAGAATCAATTGCAGGAGAGTGTTCTGACTTCGATCAATAATCTATTAGTCCCTTTAAATTAAAATTAGATTCATCAAATGCCCTTGAGAAGCCTCAAAGCATTCTGTTCTTCTTATTTCATTCACGCATGTTATTCCCAAATCAGTGTAAAAGAGGAAAAATATTTCACTCTGAAAGCTATTCAATTTCTGTATTGCTCTCAAAAGCTTTTTTTTATGATAGTGGTAGGAGACCCAGAAAAATAAATAAATAAATAAATAAATAAATAAATAAATAAATAAATAAATTTGCTCTCCCAAATATTTCAATGCCCTCCAATTAGAATGTTCAAGCTGCTAACATCATTAAACAAAAACAAAGAGCTAGCTCTAAGTACAATTTTCAAATTGATAAGATCAAAGAAGTATCCACCTAAGAAAAGTAAGGGTAGAATAAGCTGCTATTTAATTCTACCTACTGCAGGAAAACAGGAATCCATAGCACTTATTTGAAGAGTTACTGAACCAAAAGGATTTCTTATATATGAACCCTATTTCTGAAGGAAAATGTCCAAATATTGTCATTACACAACAGATTGAAGTGATATATAAGTATATCAATATATGCAAACCTACTGTATTTCCTTGAAAATAAGACCCAACTAGAAAATAAGCCCGATTTTTGTGTGCTCCTAATATAAGCCCTGCCCCCAAAATAAGCCCCAATTAAGGTTGTCATAAGCCGGGGGTGCGGGTGGGTGTGGCCAGCACCAGAGCAGTGAGGGTACAGGGGCCAACGGTATCAGACAGCAGCTGCAGCCCGCACAATGCAGGTGAGTTGATTATCTCCCCACGCAGCAGATAGAGACAGAAGCAAGGTAGGAAGACAGGCAACCATGACGCGCTGCATCAGGTTCAAAGAAAGCCAAGAATCGGTGGGCCAGAAAAAACTGGTGGCCACAGGAGGCTCATCTTTACATAGCGGCACCAGCAACAGACCAAGGCAAAAGCATAGGAGGGAAGGCAGGCGACCCCAGACATGGGGCATGGGCTGTAGAAAAGCTGAGTCAGTTCACTGGAGCAGGTGGCCAACTGCAGGAGCAATGTCTTTGCATGGCGACAGTGACAGCAGATGCAGGCAGAGGCATGGGGGGAAAGCAGGTGATCCAGATGCACTGCTCGGGCCACAAGAAAACAGAGTCTGGCTGGAACAGGTGGCCGACTGCAGGAAGTTTGTCTTCGTGCAGCAATATTGGCAGGAGATGGGAGGCGGAGGCAGAGGCATGGGGAAAGACAGACAATCCAGACCTGCCATGCGGGCAGCAAGCAAGTCAAGAAATGATATGACAGAGTGGAGGAGCAGCTGAAGGAGGCTTGTCGTTGTGTCTCTCACTTGCCTTTCCCCCATGCCTCTGCCTCTGTCTGTTGCCGCTGCACAAAGACAAACCTCTCGTGACCGGTCCATCAACCCTCAGCTCTCCTGCGATTGACACAGCACGTCCGGGTCACATGGCTCCTCTCTGTGCTTCTGCCTCCATCTGCTGCTTAGATAGATAATCATCTCACCTGTGCTGCAGCTGGACACCATCGGCCCCCACACACTCACTGCCTTTTGTGCACATGCCGGGCGGGGCCAGAAGCCAGGCTGATCACCCTGATATCATGTTTCCCCAAAAATAAGTCCTAATGCTTATTTTGGAGCCCCAAAAATATAAGACTGGATCTTATTTTCAGGGAAACATGGTAGCTCTCTCTTTAAAGTCAGCTAGCTTTTCTGGTAGATTGCATATGGGTGAACTCATTCTGCCCATCTTTATTAACACAGAGTATTGATGCACAATGGAGGTGGCAGCCTGCATTGCACTGGATTGTAGATACTTTGAAATGTCATCTACAGATACATATAAGTAAATAAAAAGTTCCAGGCCTGAATTTTTCTATCTTTTGTTGGTTTTACTTATAAAATAAAACAAACCATTGTTTGCTAATATTCTACCATCTTCTGTTCTTGAGCATCACAAGAATATAGGACACATAGTGTGGCTGTTTTCTGTCCAGATCATGTGGTCAGTAAAATTAGGATCCCTTACATATTATGTTTAAGATATAGTTAACCAGGAAGATCACTGTTGGGCATAATTTGGGTGGGTTAAATGTTTTTCCTTCTCAGTTGTTTCATTTTTTTATATTTTTCTTTCCCTTCATTTTTTAACTGGGACAGGTAAAACAGGGATCTGACACCAGCTTTGGTGATTCAATGCATATCCTGACATATTTTGCAAATAAATTAATTATATGATTTCAAATTATATACATTGCATTATTTTACAATGACATGCTGATGCACATTAATCTTTTTTTCCTTTCAACCTACGAAGGTAAGCCTCAATTTGTATTGAGATCCAACATACCGTATTTTTTGCTCCGTAATATGCTCCTGACCATAAGACGCACCTAAATTTAGAGGACAAAAACAAGAAAAAAAAATTGCCTCTGCGTCCCAGCATCCATCTAGTAATGATCTGGCTAGCATCCCTGCAGCAAGCACCAAGCAGCTTGCCTCCTCCATGTCTGCTTTGCCTCCAAGCAGCTGATCGGCAGTTGGATCAGCTTCCCATAATATCGCTGAGCAGATGTTCCAAGTGACAGGGATTGCTGCCACCATTCGCCGCTGCAGCCTGTCACCCATATTTGTTCCATAAAATGCAGACATTTCCACATACTTTTGGAAAGAAAAAAAAGTGCATCCTATAGAGCGAAAAATACAATAATTCCTTCTTATATAAATTCCTTAGGTCTGAGAATGTATCATGTATACTTAATATGGAGTAATGCTGATTTCATTTTCAATGTTCAAGTCCGTCAAGTTGCTACTATATCTTGATCCTGTTTCTAGTGTTCCTGCCAGCTTAGTGTCATCTGCAAATTTGATGAGTTTCCCTTCTATCTCATCTAAATCATTTATGAAGATATGGTAGAGTACTGGCCTAAGACAGAGCCTTGGGGTGCCCCACTACATTCTCTTCATGCAGATGCAGTTCCATTAAGGACTACATGAATGTGGTTAGTCAGACAGTTATGAATCCAACTGATGGTGATGGTGTCTAACCCGCATTTTTCTGTTTAGTAAGTTATGATCAAGTTTATCAAATGCCTTACTGAAGTCCAAGTAAATTATATCCATAGCATTTCTCTGGTCCACTAATTTTGTCACATTGTCAAAAAGTGCAATAATGTTTGTGTGGCATGATCTATTTTTGACAAACCCATGTTGATTTCCAGTTATAAATAGATATTCACGGATTCGTTACCTGATTATCTTTTCCAGAATCTTCCAAGGTATTGATGTCAGGCTGATAGGTCTGTGGTTTCCTGGATCTATTTTTTCCCCTTTTTTGAAATGGGAACTACAGTACATCAGCCCTTTTCCACTCATCTGGTAGTTACCTGGAGCTACAGGATTTTTGAAAGTTGTAGTTCTAAGATCGTATCGGCCAGTTCCTTCAAAACCTTAAGTGTAATCCATCTGGTTCTAGTGATATGAACTCATCTAGAATGGATAGATAGTCTCTTACCATTTTCTTGCTTATTTTTGACTTGCATTCTTAATTTGAATTTTACTTATTTATAAGCATGTGAGCAACTAGTTATTGTATATATTTATTGTATATATTTATATACATTTTTTAAAATGTAAAATATTTAGCTCAAGTGGTAGATGAGATGTTTAAGGAAGTGAATTATGCTTTACAGGTATATAAATATATTCATGATAGTGAATATATTTTGATAAATTGAAGGACTTTAATGTTCTGGCTGATTAAAAATAGAACACACATTTCTGAAATCTCTTTCGTTTTTACTACAAATGCACATGCAGAAATTTAATGCACTTCTTTCAGACCAGCTGAGTTTTCAAAGAATCAGTAGTTGTAAAGCAAATGGCATTTCCTGGAATGCTGTTAGGAAAGTGGGAACACTAAGTTCTGAATCTTTCCAGAGAAGAAGCAATTTGAGGGTGAATCGTGAAGTGTTGCATTTGGTCAAAACATTCTATTAACCCTAATTTCTATTGGCACCAGAAAGAGTCAGGATATGTGCATACACACATGCATCTCCACATGTGAATACACTGCAGAAATACAAAACCTACATCTCACATACTTTAGAAGGAAAGTCAAAAGGAAACACCAAAGTTCAACCAAAGTACAAGTAATTAGAACCAGATTCTTTGCTGCTGATACGTGTACTTTATTGTAGAAGTTATTTATAAGCCCCAAACTCTTCTTGTAAGGTATCATTTAATTTTCATGTCTAGTCTGGGACAAAAAAATCTGCTTTTAATTATCTTCTGGAAGAGGCCTTTGTTAAGTCATTTGTGTGTGTTCTATTTTTTTTTCCATGTGTTGTTCAAAGATATTTTATACTTTAAGATTCAGAATAATATGTGATTTGCTCATTATACACTTGAAAAAGACACTATTTGGGATACATATTCTAGAGGAAAATATAATGTGGGAAGAGAGATGAAGAAAGAGTGAGAGCAGGAGTAAAATAAATGCGATCACAGATGGTTGTCGGACTGGACTAGTAACCTGGCCATGACCCTGCACTCAAGAATATACTGTACGTGACCAGGTCACAGAAGGCTCTGGCTGGGTCTTCTTGCTGGCTTAAGAATGGCTCCCTGCTATTTTTGACACATATTTTAGAACAGGTGCAGTTCACTGAGGACAATGAAGAAAACAAACTGGCATTATAAAACACTCCCCCCCCTTTTCTTCAAGGTTTTTTTCCCTTTCCAATCAAAATACGGCAAGAAAGAAACTTCAAGATATATACTTTTATTTCAGCATCTTTTTACATCTACATTTCCAAGCTGGTGGTCTTCTAAGTCTGCAGAAACTATAACTTATACTCATCCCAACACATCTGGGAAACATTAAGCCAAGAAAGGCAGCAAAAGGATTCAAAATAGGAAAATACTTAGAAAACCATAAGTTAATCAAATAAATGCTGTATGCCCTTACCATGAATTTTCAGTTTAACGTTCTGCAGATATGCTAAATAGCAACTACTATTATCAACCAACACGATCACTGCTATAAAATGAACCACAGAAATAATTTTGCAATGTTTTAAAGGCCCATGAAAAACAACTGCTGCACCAGAGTTGACATCATGACATCGTCATCTTCATTTTTTAAAATTCACTCCTAATCTGTTTCAATTTCTGAGAGTTAAAAAAGAAAACTTGTAGTGGTAACAGTTTCAACTAGGGAATAATTGTCCAGCCAGGCCTTTTTATTTTCTCAAATATTTTTGTAGTAGTGAGTTTATTATCTTTTACCACTATTACATTCAGCTTTGTGTTTAAAACAATTATATTGCAAAATACCTCATTTTAATTTGTGCCCATATTTTTCAGATATTGATTTTATTTAGTAAATGTACATTTCTTTTAAAAAGCTAATTTCTCTACTTTGCTTATTTGATAGGACAAAAAAAATGAAAAATATCCTCCTTTAGTCTGAAGTTCATCTATAAGTTCAACTGTAATTACAGAAGATCTAGAAAATTAAATACCTACACTGATTTTGTTTGGCTACATTTATCCCATCTTTTTCTTCATTTTGTGGAAGAGAAAATATTATCTAATCTTCAAAATCACAGGAATGCAACATAAAGAGATATCACCATAAAGATTATTCTATTTATTGTAGTCTTCCGGTTACAATACATTTTCCATATATCGGACAATATAGCCACCAACCTAAAAAGGTTTATACCACAAAGTAGACCCCTGTTTGAATTTACTAAGTTCAAGATAGCCAAAGAGACAAGCAAAGTCCTTACTTGGTCTTTAAGTTGCCATATAATCTTTGTTGGCTTTATTGCAAGAAACCTGTAACAGCCCAGAGAACTCCCACAACATGGTTCTATCTGTGGCATTTGTCAAAATTTTGTTGTTGTTAGTTGTGAAGTCGTGTCTGACTCACCCTCTACCAATCTCTGGAGTCCATTTAAGCTCATGCCTACTGCTTCAGTGACTCCATCCAGCCATCTCATTCTCTGTCATCCCCTTTTCCTTTTGCCCTCAATCTTTCCCAGCATTAGGTTCTTCTCCAGTGAGTCCTTCCTTCTCATTAGGTGGTCAAAGTATTTGAATTTCATCTTCAGGATCTGGCCTTCTAAAGAGCAGTCAGGGTTGATCTCCTCTAGGACTGACCAGTTTGATTGCCCTGCAGTCCAAGGAGTCTGGAGTCTTCTCCAGAACCATAGTTCAAAAGCCTCAATTCTTTGGTGCTCAGCCTTTCTTATGGTCCAACTTTCACAGACATACATTGCAACTGGGAAAACCATAGCCTATACACACTTTGTTTTCAGGATGATGTCTAGATTTGCCATAACTTTCCTCTCCAGGAGCAAGCATCTTTTAATTTCTTGGCTACAGTCAAGAAGGAAAATAAAATCCATCACTATCTCAATTTCTTCCCCATCTATCTGACAGGAATTGAGAGGGCCAGATGTTATGATATTAGTTTTCTTAATGTTGCATTTAAAGGCAACCTTTGCACTCTCATTCTTCATCAAGAGTCTCTTTAGTTCTTCTTTACTTTCTGCCATTAGAGAGGTATCATCTGCATATCTTAAGTTGTTGTTATTTCTCCTGGAAATCTTAATTTCAACTTTTGATTCATCTAGCCCCGCCTTTCTCATGATGTGCTCTGCATGTAAATTAAATAGGGAAGGCGACAGTATACAGCCTTGCTGGATTCCTTTCCCAATTTTGAACCAATTAGTGGTTCTGTGTCCAGTTCTCACTGTTGCTTCTTGACCCACATATAGGTTTATCAAATAAGATGGTCTGGTACTCCCATCTCTTTAAGAATTTCCCATAATTCGTTGGGATCCACACAATCAAAGGCTTTAGCATAGTCAATGAAACAGAAGTAGTTGTTTTTTCTGGAACTCCCTAGCTTTCTCCATGATCCAGCATATGTTGGCAATTTGATCTTTAGTTCTTCTGCCTCTTCGAAATCCTGCCTATACTTCTGATAGTTCTCAATCCACATACTTGTAGGACTTTAAGCAAAACTTTACTAGTATGTGAAATGAGTGCAGTGGTGCAATAGTTTGAACATTCTTTGGCATTGCCTTTCTTTGGAATTAGAATGTAAACTGACCTTTTCCAATCCTGTGGCCACTGTTGAGTTTTCCAAATTTGCTGGCAAATTGAGTGTAGCACTTTTACTGCATCGACTTTTACAATTTTGAATAGCTCAGCTGGAATACTATCACCACCACCAGCTTTATTGTTGCTCAGGTTGCCTAAGGCCTATTTGAATTCACATTCTAGGATGTCTGGCTTGAGGTCAGTGACCACCCCAATGTGGTTATCAGAGACATTAAGCTCATTCTTGTATAGTTCTTCTGTGTAATTTTGCCACCTCATAACATAACATAACATAATAACAGAGTTGGAAGGGACCTTGGAGATCTTCTAGTCCAACCCCCTGCCCAAGCAGGAAACTCTACACCACTTCAGACAAATGGCTATCCAACATTTTCTTTAAAATGTCCAGTGTTGGAACATTCACAACTTCTGCAGGCAAATTGCTCCACTTATAGTTGTTCCACTTACCTCTTCTTAATCTCTTCTGCCTCTGTTAGGTCCTGCCATTTTGGTCCTTTACCATGCCCATCTTTGCATGAAGCGTTCCCTTCATATCCCCAATTTTCTTGAGGAGATTTCTGGTCCTCCATATTCTATTGTTTTCTTCTATTTCTTTGCACTGTTCATTCCCTTCTTTCCTTAGCTATTTGCAAAGCTTCCTCAGACAGCCATTTTGCTTTCTTGCATTTCTTTTTCTTTGGAATGGTTTTAGTTGCTACCTCTTGTACAATGTTGCGGACCTCCATCCATAGTTCTTCAGGCACTCTGTCTATCAGATCTAATTCCTTAAATTTTGCAATAAGAAGCTCATGAGCTGAGCCACAGTCAGCTCCTGGTCTTGTTTTTACTGACTGTATAGAACTTCTTCATCTTTGGCTGCAGAGCACATAATCAATCTGATTTCTGTGTTGACCGTCTGCTGATGTCCATGTATAGAATCGTCTATTGGGTTGTTGGAAAAGAGTGTTTGCTACGATCATCGTATTCTCTTTACAAAATTCTATTAGCCTGTGTCCTGCTTCATTTTGTACTCCAAGGCCAAACTTGCCTGTTATTCCAGTTATCTTTTGGCTTCCTACTTTAGCATTCCAATCCTCCATGATGATAAGGATATCATTTTTTGATGTTAACTCTGTAAGGTGCTGTAGAGCTTCATAGAACCGGTCAATTTCATCCTCTTCAGCACCAGTGGTTGGGGTATAGTACTGTGATATTGAATGGTCTGCCTTGGATTTGAATTGAGATCATTCTGTCATTTTGGGGATTGTATCCCAGTATTGTTTTTTTTACTTTTTTATTGACTATTAAGGCTACTCCAATTCTTCTGAGGGATTCTTGCCTGCAGTGGTATACCTGATGGTCATCTGAATTAAATTCACCCATTCCTGTTCATTTTAGTTCGCTGATTCCTAAGATATTGATGTTCAGTCTTGTCATCTCGTTTGACCACGTTCAGTTTGCCTTCATTCATGAATCTTACATTCCAGGATCCTATGGAGTATAGCTCTTTACAGCATCAGACTTTCCTCTCACCACCAGATACATCCACAGATAAGTGTCCTTTCGGCTTTGTCAAAATTACTCATATGAATACATTGTTAAATATTTAACAATGGACCAAAGTGATAGGGTATTTTCAGAATAACATTTTACTTTTCATATACGATTTAAAAACACTTAAATATCTGAGGCCTTAGAAAGAAACACTTAGAAAATAGAAAGTATTTCTATTAAATTATTTCTTCCCAATATAATTGGTTGGCTGGGAATTCTGAATGTTATTATGTTCCAAAATATGTAAAGGTAGTCCTTGATTTATAACCACTTTGGTTACTAAGCAAGTTAGAGGTTAAGTGAATCATGCCCAATGTTATGCATTTTTTTGCTGATGTTGCTAAGCAAATTATCACAATTGTTAAGTGAATTTCATGTTTCTTAAGAGAATCTGGCTTTCCTTATTGTTGGCTGGAAAAGCCACAAATGATCACATGACAAGACACTGCAGCTATATAATCACATGACAAGACACTGCAGCTATATAAATACATACCAGCTGCCAAAAGTCTAAATTTTGATCATATGATCATGGGACACTATAACTATGAGTTTTAAATATAAAAAGTGTTTGCAAGTCATTTTGTTTAGTACAGTTGTAACTTTGAATGATCACAAGATGAGGACGACTTGCATCAGCAGTATCAAAAACAGCTGATTTAATGAGTCATGCTCTTTTCTTCCAAAATGGAAGTAAGGGTCCTACGTCTTAGATTGTATAGCTGCATCTGCAAATCTTCTATGTCCATATTTAACAGCCCTTCAGCTTTTGTGAATTGTAATACAGTACATGGCACTTTTCAATGGCAAATTCTTGTTTGAAATGTGTTTTAGGATGCATCCTAAACTTTTAAAAAATGTAATGGTACTATGCTCTCCATTACATATTAGAAAGCTCTGCAGGGCTGAATGATAGTATCTTTCCTAATGCTTTTCATCTAGAAATGACTGTGTTCCAATGGTGATACTAAAACATTAACTATTGGGATCATGTATTGCAGCCACTACAGTTAATGTGAATATTGACCCTGACCCTGTGATTGGAGTGTATCTTTTGTAATTCTGATCTATATCATTGTTCGTAGTCAGAAGATAAAGTCAGGATGCCTTATCACTCTGCTGACATACTGACAATGAGAGCTTCACATAATAAAGGTGCATGCAAAGTAATTGAAACCGTGCTATTTATTTAAACTTTTAAATTCAAAGGTTATGTTTTTTAAAAAACAAAACAAAACATGCTTTTCCTTTGACTGGATGGCTGCTTTTGCTTTTTCTTTTTTTTTTTTGCAAAAAGATCAAAGGAATTTTTAAGTAAAATTATGCTCAATATTCTTCAAAACTGACATTTGTTTTTCAAGTAATACTGTTGTAGTCTCAGAAGAAGACAGAGGGAATAAACAAACGAACTTAAAAATATCCCAAGACAGGCATTCCCACCTGATCTCTTCTTTTGAAATTTATCCAAGGTATGAGATGCAAGGGAGGAAGCAAATCACCACATTTATTAATGTACAATAAAATACACCCCTTTAGTTACCTTGCGATTGGTTTTGCATCCTACCCGTACAGATTTTATTTCTCTCTGTCTTTCAGGGGAAAACAACAGAAAACTTCTTTTTCTTCAAATATAAAAAGAATGGAACTGAAAATGCAGAGGAAATGTTCAATTCAACTCAAAATTGAACATTTCATCTGTTCTCTTTTAATTGAGTTGGCTGTTGTTGGATATAAAATCCACAGATGCACCTAAATTTATCACACTTTTCTGGATGAAGATAACATTCAATTTAATCAAAGTAAAATATTACATGATCTCAAAAATAGTATTTTGTGGGTAGCTGTGTGCTTCATTCCAGGAATGAAGGAAGGAATGGAGGCTTCACGGTAAAGCAATAACTCTTTATTAACAACTAACAGGCAAAAGGAACACACGAACGGCAAGTAAAAAAGGCAGTTTTACCGAGAGTGCACAACTTCTCTCACAGCTGCTATTTATATAGCAGCAGTCAACTATTGGCCAATGACGGCCGCTCATTTCTCTCGCCGGCTAAGGGGAAACGTCACAGCCAATAGGCAACGATTCTCAGTTGCCAAGAAGAGGCGTGGCTGCATACGCTACACTCCTCCCCCCTCAAATGGCACATGCATAATCCTGCAAATATGCGGGGCGCCTATGCAATCATCCCGATCGACGCAGTTCAGGGCTTCCACCAGGTTGACCAGAAGGAGGTAGTTTTAGAACCGCAGGAATAACCGAGACCGATGAGGGTGATATCTCAGGAGGGCTGGAGGGCAGCACCTCTGGAGGGCGGCACCTCTGGAGGGGTGGCCGATGGAAGAGTTGAACCCATCTGGTAACTTAGCCATCGGGAAATTGGTTGTAGGGGAACGTCGAAATTGCCGACCGGCTGAAAAGTAGGAACCAAAGGTAATCCATCAGGAGTCCTGTCCGGCGAATCTCGGGGTATTGCAGGGGCAGTGAATTTACATCCCTGAATCTGGTCCACATGACACCGCCAAATCCGCCCATCCTCAAGCTCCACCCTGGAAGAACAGGGCCCCATTACTTGGACAATTCGGCCTGGCAACCACAAGGGATCACCCCCATGGTTCTGGACAAAAACCCGTTCCCACTCAGTAAAGGTCCTGATACGGCTGGTCGAGTCCAATGGGGTATCAGAGGCATAATTGGGATGCAACATGTCTAGGGCTCTTCTCAGGCGCCAGCCCATGGGAAGCTCGGCTGGGCTGCGATTGGTCGTCGGGCATGGGGTAGTATGTTGTGCCAGGAGGTATTTCGTTAATTTCTCCTGCCATGTCCCCGACCTGCACCAGGTCAGGGCATCCTTAACAGACCAGACAGCTTGTTCAGCCCAGCCATTGCTGGCCGGATGGTAGGGCGCAACCTGGACATGCCTGATGTCCAAACTAGCCATGAACATCTGGAAAATGGCCGAGGTGAACTGTGGCCCGTTATCTGAAACTACCACATCAGGCAAACTGTGGGTGGCAAACATACGCTGCACTGTGGGAACTAGAGATAACATACAGAAGAAGATAGACAGGTAGGGAGGCTGTTTCACATGGCAGCTATCACACCCCTCCTCACATAAGATCATGCTTAAGATCCTATATTCTGCTTTGTACCTGCTACCCAAACTCCATTTATGCTGTATGACTCACATTTCCTGCTAGCCAAATACAGCAGACATCTATGAACAATAATAAGTTCAATACAAAATATGAGAAAAATAAGAGACTTTGAAAGCCAATGAGAGATACTGTACTAGTTAAGATGCTGGACTAGAAATAGATACAAATCCACTATAAGCTTTGGGAACTTTCTGCTTTCCGTTATCTCTCAGATCAACTTACCTGCAGGTAGGCTGTTTTAGGAGAGAAACATGAAGGAAGGGTAGTGATAGCAGTATCATGGTCAATCTAAAAAACTTTGCATGAGAAAAGACTTCTGAATGAATATACAACTAGCAGTACACTGAGCACATGAAGCGTTTGGCAGCAGAAAATCCTATCATGTTCTCTTTATTTATTTTTTTAAAAAATAAATTCTCAAGAATCTATTCATATTTTTAATTAAGTACCAGAATTTTTTTGGGCTGCATTAGAAATCTACACCATAGGACAGAAAACGGGAGCAAGTTTATAGTAGACTACTTATTCCTTGGAAATGGCTGCAATTTCTTACAGATGATAGAATGAACTGGTGTCCCAGACTCCAGATACTCTAAAGAAGCCAGCATTTTGAATGAATAAATCACTGCCCTCTCTCCCTTAGCTCTCAATCAGCACAATAATCTGGACTATTGTTAATTCGGCTCAACAGAATTACCACAGGGAATGCATGAATAGAACACAACACTGGAAATAAAACACCAGAGGGTACCCATGGGAGTAATTTTCCAGAGGAAAGCTAATACAATTATATCTTATTACAATCTTAAACAGTTACTTTTAATGATTTTTACTGTCAATCATTATTATAGTATCTCAGTTAATATAATTTTGATCAATTGAGTTCCAGGTTTGGAAATTAAAAAAATGGAAACTCTGAGAAGAGAACGGCTTCTAGCTCCCTATTTCCACTGATTCTTGAGGATGGCTCTTTTTCCTCTTTACTGAAATGGTTGTACCCTAACTATTTCTCAATATGGAACTTCATAATGCCAAGCCTTAGATGTATTCTACATTGATGGGAAACTACCAAAGATATTTCTTGAGAAATGGATCCTCAACTATTGATTATGCATTTATCCCATCCACAAGTGACTTTTCCATTATAGGATTCATTGATTTGTTTCTTTTTTTTTACTTTTGGCAGGCTGTTTCAAAGAGAAATCCAATGAATATGCATTCATTTTCAAATAAGTATTGTATAATTTTTTTATTAAGTTTTGTTTCTATCAGAACACAATAGTGTGCATTACATATTTTTATAGGAACTTTTTCTGTTAAAATTATTTATCCCATTTTATGTCCTAGCTGAAAGCAAAGAAAATGTGGGAGGTTTAATGCCGTTAATTTATTACATATTTGTCCAATAGCATGTGGACAGACTAAAACACCAGTGTTATAATCATAAGTAATATAATTGATTTTTAAAGTAATATTTATGTAACATTTTATTTGACAATTTCATGTTGCGGTAATTAAAGAAACTTAAAATTTTGCATCATAGTTAAAATCTTAAAATTAATGCACTGACTTAATGACTAGAATTATTTACAACTTAGAATCATATTCTCTCATAACTGTAGTGTCCCCCAATTAATTGGGATCATCCCAGGTATACTGGTGTGTTAATTGATTTATATACCTTCCTATGTGTTCCAGTTGGAAAGAGTCATTAGGGAACTAGCAAAATTATTTAAGTGAGTTATGCCTGAATTATTCTAAAAGATATGGAACTTGTATTTTTCTCCATAGGATGAAAAAATGTAACTGAGTATACTCATTAGACTGAATGATATGCTACCTTTTATAATTAGAACTAGCAGGTTTTTCATTATACTTCCCCCCCAATTGCTTAAACTACTACTATTATTACTACTACTACTACTTTTACCACCACTATTGTCAAAAGTTAATTATGAAAGCTTCAAACCTGTTGTTCGCTGGACAAAATATATTACAATGTAATATAGAGATAGTCTTTGACATTCAACTGTAATGGAGCAATTACATTTGAATGCCATGATGTCTGTTAAGCAAGATGGCCTCACTTAGTGATTCTCCTGCTCTCTCTGATGTGGCCAATAAACAAACATGCAGGTTATCACTCAGAGAATGGGTTGCCTCAACAGTAAGGGAGAAACTTGGAGAAATAACAAGGCTCAAACACACCTGTTCTATGTCTCCCAAGGGCTCCCCTCCAAGACTCCCTATGCTCCACTTCTGCACCTTTGGGAACAGTAGCTTTTTTGAGGGGGTGGAAGGAGTCCACCATAACTTTCAATAGCTATTAAGTGACTGATCATAAGTCAACATCTATCTGTATATTATTCAGAAAAATCTTACTTAGCTATTTTTTGTTTTCTCTGTACATATAAATAAACTTACCTCAATATGAAACAGAAACAGCAATGTATTAATTGTCCTTATATTTCTTAGAAACTGGCAATTTGTTTTGAATTGTACAGCACAGAAAGATCAAATTATTTTCAATATTTCACAAGACTTATTATTAGTTCTGAGATTCAATGGCAAGATTTTCTGAAATGAGTCTTCATAATTTTCACTGAGTTTCTCCTATTGAATGTTTTCAAAATTATTAGAATACTTACTTTGATTGCCACATTCAAATACAAAAGATATCTATTGACAATAATAAAATAATATAATAGAGGAACATTTATTTCTTTTCTATGCAACTTCTGCCAGGACGCAACCACATATGCCTTTCAATTATGTGCTAACACCATCTATTATTTATTTAACAGTTGTGTTAAGGCAACAACTAAGAATAATTTTTTTTACTTGTTATTAAGTATCATTAAAATTAAATACTGTCAATCTGATTAATCTCTAGTGAGGACCCAGATTGTTGGGGCAATATACTGACTCTGTAAACCGCTTAGAGAGGGCTGTAAAGCACCGTGAAGCGGTATATAAATCTTAGTGCTAGTGCTAGTCTCTTCTCAAATATTTTAACAGTTTCCCTTGCTATCATATTAGAATAGAATAGAATAGAATAGAATAGAATAGAATAGAATTTTATTGGCCAAGTGTGATTGGACACACAAGGAATTTGTCTTGGTGCATATGCTCTCAGTGTACATAAAAGAAAAGATACGTTCATCAAGGTACAACATTTACAACACAATTGATGATCAATATATCAATATAAATCATAAGGATTGCCAGCAACAAGTTATAGTCATACAGTCATAAGTGGAAAGAGATTGGTGATGGGAACTATGAAACGATTAATAGTAGTGCAGATTCAATTCAAAATAAATACAAATACAATTACAAAATACAATTCAAAATAATTTTTGGAACTCTCTGAGAACTCCTGACAAGGGCATGTGGATAGAATACTGCAGGTTGTGCATTCAACCTGAGGAATATTTGGCATTTGGGAGTCTATACTCCCAATCTATTCTGAGGGTGCCATATTAGGAAAATCTAAGATATATACATTGTACGGAACAATGACTGTGCCAATATACTGTTAAAAAAATCATTTATAGTACACATACCTGAGAATTTGTCTACTAAAACAATATTAAAAGTCCTCAATAACCCTGTGTAATCAAGTGTATAATAAATAGAAAATCTATTTCTATTTATTATACAGTTGAATATTACCTAGAATTGAATATTGCCTAGAATATTACAGCCTTCCTTGGCCCATAAGAACAATTGTATACAAACTGTTGTCATTTCGGTGAGTTCAGTAGTATTGAAATTTAATAAATGAATAAAATAAATAATAGATTGCAATTATGGGATGCAGTATTTTACCTCAGCCAGTGATGAAAAACCTGGAGCCTAATTCTCATTCTTTGTAGCCCTCAAAGTTCCTCTGACCAAAACTCTTTCCCATTGGTGTTTAAGAAACATGGCCTAAATACATTAAACATTATTTAAAAACAAAGAAAAATCCCTTTCTGAACATCCCTGCCGACTTCTGCAGAATGTTTGTTTGTTGCTGCATCAGTTGTGTCATATAAAATCTTATTACAAGAGAAAACATTCAGTTTAATATTGAGCAAAGTGATACATGGCTGCTGCCATGGGCTGCAGGGCTTCAAGGGCACCTGACTAGCTGCTGCTGTTGTTTTTAATGTTGAGGTATTTACTTATAAAATCTGTGATCTGGAGATACACATGACAGTTCAGTATTTACACATTGGTTTGTCAAACAACTACATTTTAGTGTTTCCTCAGATAAGCTGGACCACAGTGAACAATTAAACCTTTCAATAAATAATCTGTAAGCACATTCCTTTGATTTACTGTTATTTGATATAGCAGTTAGTTTCAATGGGACAGTTAATATTGATCATGCACAGAACTACAGACAAACATGAAACAGAATTCTATGGTTTATTACTTTTTATCTGCCACTCATCACACTTACTTGTAATTGTAGCAAAATTGAAAATCAATAGTCATTAGTGTTTGACACTTTTAAAGAAATGAAGAATGAAAGTTATGCTTTGGGTTTGGTTTATGTTTTGCCAGCAATATAATAAAGTATTACATTTTAAAATACGAATATAATTGTGCTAGTTAGTTTCCACATCTCCAGACACATCTTTTTCTGTAAAATATTTACTTATAAAAAAGAGAAAGTATTTATTTGTAACATATATATTAAGAAAATGGATATTTTAAGATGGAATTGTTTATCTGAACTAATTAAAATAATAATAACCAATACCATCAAGTCAGAAAAATTATGCTTTGAAAATTTCCAGACCCTATGAATAAAAGACATGTGGTTTGAGAATGTTGAGATTCCCCAGATTGGGAAAGAATGACAAAGGCTCTCAAAAAAATAGAATTTGTGAATTTTTTTTTAATTTTTCTATTAAAAAAATAGAAGAATAAAAAAAATTCACAAGTTAACTTTAAAACTCATCTCCTTTACTCTTTTTTGCATTTCTAAGTACGGTAATTCAAATTTCATACCCTAGAAATGCTTTTTAAGTTTAATTAATTTCAATTGTGTTGATTAAATTATACAAATCTAAGTCTTTACTCCTGTACTGCAAACCAAAAAATAAACTTGCTGATAGGCTAATCTGCCTTTATAACCAGTCCTTCGTTCTTGTGCTGGCCCCATGTTCTGACAGTTAATACTTGTATCTATAGCAGCACACTCGTTACTTCCTTCAGTACTTCAAGCAAGTAAAAATCACTCTTCCACTACACACAGAGACATGCACAATTTTGTTTAGGTCAGAAATAACAAGAAATTCACTGCAAGCAATGCCTGTGGTTTTTTTTCCTAGTAAATGGAAATGTTGCTGATACTTAAAGGGTGAAGAGGGTAGAAGCTTCCTTAGACAAGTACACTTATGCTAACTGATTAGCAAAACCTGTATAATATCACGTACATACAAATAATGAAAGATACTTCTCCCCCTTTTTGGGCTTCTGAAGATCAGGCTTGCATCACTGTGAATTTAGGATAATGCATAAAAATCATACTATTCAAGTAGATCTGTTACAACAATAATCCTAGATAATTAAATTGTGACATTGTTTGCATAATCAAAAATATCTGTGAAGCAACTATTCATGATGTTTTTTTTAATGTTTGTTGTTTTTCTGATGCAGTGAAAGGAAAAACTGATTAAAATGCATAATTCCATATGCAATAGCTTCTCATTAAATCCAATAAAGGCATTTGGAAGATCATCATGAAATAATTATGTTTGCTTTCAAGAATTCTTCTCTTCAACAACATATAGCAACACAAGCATTGAACTGAACACAGGCAGCTAAATTTCACTTGCCTCCATATTAGCTAATTATATCCTCAAGCTTTTCAACAGACTAAGCCTCAAAAATCTTTTGAAGCTGAAATGTCTCAAAGAAAAGCATCCTTTAATAGTTACAACTTTAATGAAGAAACAAAGGTAATTCAGTCCCCGAACTCTTTAATATTTCAAGGAAATACAATCTACAGTTTGGAAGAAAGTTGGCTCAAATTTAGGATGTATTCAAGCTTAATTTCTCAAGCAATTACATAAATTGCCCCATCTCTATTTGGCAGTAACTCAGACTTGTAATTTGGAATCTGGCAACTTGGTTTAGCCACTATGAACCAACTCTGAAGCAATTCACATGAATTTAATATAGATTAAGACAGACCTGCACAACTTATTAAAACTTTCCTAAATTGATGACAGGCGACTAGAAAACATATTACTGTATATATGCAGCTTGTCTTATTCTTCTTACAATCCAGACAGGCAGCACACCTAGAAGCTTACTGAGTTGCAGTTGGTTTTGTAGCAGGATAGAAATTGCATGATATTGGATTAATATCAGAACTTTTGAAATGAAGTGTATCTCAGGATAGAGCTTCAGCCTCTGAGGAGAAAAATCTGTCCAAACGTGTAACATATAACTTTCTATATCATATTCTATCATCATAGAAAATAAAATGACATTTAGGTTGCGTCTATGGAACATGTTTAACTTGGACAACTAAATATATTGACTGCCAAAGTTAGAGATTTGAATAAAT
Organism: Ahaetulla prasina; assembly: GCF_028640845.1. NCBI lineage: Eukaryota > Metazoa > Chordata > Lepidosauria > Squamata > Colubridae > Ahaetulla > Ahaetulla prasina. The sequence continues at coordinate 96,031,691 of NC_080542.1, forward strand.
TTATTTTTAAATATAATTTATGAAGCTAGAAAATAGGAGAAAATAGGTTAATTCATTAAGCATATTAAATATCTATGAAGATCCCAGGCATACATTCATATAAACGCACATGCAAAGTTCCTTCTATATACTTATCTCATAGTTTTTTTAAAAATAATTCTTTATAGAGGGAGTTAACAGAAACTTATAGAAAATGTTTCAAGAGAAGCAACATGGGCTTCAGTACTTTATAAAAACTAAGGACTATCAGAATACAATACCCTGAATTCAATATTAATTGTACCAAGAAAATAACTGGCTTTTATAATGAAATTCGGTTATAAGTTACATATCACTCACATGTAGACATCGCAAAAATGAGAAAGGCTTTCTTACTCAGTAATCTGAATGCATACACACATTATATTAATGGATATTGTTTGAAGAGATGGAATAATGATAGGCATAACAAATTCAAAAATTGCAGTCAAGCACTAGAGATTATTATTTTATAATATTACATTGTCAGCCCAAATATCCTTCAAATGGATTAAGGTTTTCTTCACACATCACTCAACACCCAATATGATTATTTATTTACCAGTACCAAGAAGACTTGATTTTCCAACTCAGAGATCTTCCAAAATTATCTTCCAAGGAATGATTCCTAGAGTTTTCATTGACCAAAATATTTGTGTGACAGATTGCAGGACTTGAGAACTTGAAGATATTGGATTGGGGAATACTAGTTTATATGAGGAATGTTGGATGACTATATGCAACTCCGTAAACTAAATGAATGTAGGGCTTCTAAATACAATCAATAATATCTTGATTCAGCACTAGGTGCCTGGAAGATCAGTGAGAACTTGAAAAATTGCCATCAATCAGAGTAGACTAGTTTGGTCAAATGTACAAACATCTTATGCCTCCTCACCCTAAGAACTTAGAGAGAATATAAAGAACCTACACTCCCTGTTAAAATGATAGCATTTTGAGATATTAAAAAAAATCAAACCAAGATGTTCAAACTTCAGAATTCTTTACACTTTTAATATAACATATAAGCTGTAGAACTCAATTGAACAAACAAAATTGAAATCTTTCAGAAAAATAAAATAAAAATACTTACAGTAACATGGTTTCATAAGTGTGTGCACTATCTAATAAGTAAGAATTTAGCTATATTCAGAATTAACCCATCAACATTCAAACTGATGTTAAATAGTAATCAATACATACTTGTTAAAGTGATTCCCTCAATAATGTCAAACTATTTACTAAATCTACACTACTATTAATCTTCTCACCGTTTTCATCACCAATCTCTTTCCACTTATGACTGTATGACTTTTAACTTTTTGTTGCTATCACTAAGGGTTAAATTGCAACCTATGACCATCATTTGTGTTGTAAATGTTGTACCTTTGATGAAGGTATTTTTTTTCTTTCTTTTTCTTTTTCAAAGCATATGCATCAAAACAAATTCCTTATGTGTCCAATCACATTTGGCCAATCAATTCTATTCTAAATTCTATTCTATTCTGATCAAGCCCATCTAAAGATAAAGTGATTCTGATCAAGCCCATCTAAACTTCAGCTGTTATAGTAGGAGTTTTCTGACATTACACAATTGCCTCTTAGAACAAAAGCCATGTTCTGTAAAGAACTTATAAAGCATCAAAAGATTCTCATTGTTAGAATGTATCAGTTTTTTTCAGCTGGAATTGGGGCTTTAGTCAAAGTGGAGGGAATTATGAACATTCCAAATATTGGTCAATATTAGTACAAAACCTTCAGGCTTCTATTAAAATACTGAAGATAAAAAAGAATTTCACCTTTCAACATGACAATGACTCAAAGCATAGCTAAAAATCAACAAAAAATTGGGTTCACCAGAAGATCAATGAAAAAGGTCATTATTCTTGCTAGAATGGCCCAGCCAAAGCCTGAAAGTGAATCCAATTGAAAATCTACTGAGTGAGCTGAAGAGGGCTGTGCATATGATATGCCCTTGTATCTGACAGCGCTTGGAGCGCTTTTGCAAAGAAGATTCCCACGGCAGGCTCCTACTCCATAAGTCTGAATGTGTCAATAACATCAAAAGTTGTTTTAACGAAGTATTAGTTTAAGCATATTATTTTTTTTATTTTTCTCCTAAGAGATTTCAATTTGTTTTTCAATTGAAATGTTCAGTTTATATGCTATATTAAAAGTGAAAACAAATCTGAAGTCTTTTATCTTGATCTGATTTTTTATATCTCAAGCTTGTCATTTTAACAGGAGTGTTAAACATTACAACCACTGCATTTATCATGAATATATTCTATCAGTGATAAAGGACTAGGAATTCCATATATCTTTAGTGCAAGTATGCCACGTTTCTCTCTGGCTAAAAATTTATTTATTTATTTATTTTGATTTATTATTTTGATTTTTATACCGCCCTTCTCCCGAAGGACTCAGGGCGGTGTACAGGCAAAAATGAAATTCCAAGCATATTTTTTCAAAGAAAACAATATGACTGTTCATATGAACAACTAATAAAATACACCATTTACTTCTTGATAATATAGAAAAATGTGGGATATGCAGCATCACCACCAGTTATTTATAACTGCCTAATCAATCGCAGTCAACATGTAGTCTTCAATAGAACTACATCTATAGGGAAGGAAGCATATAGTATTCCAAGCTTCTGTTTTTAGGCCCAGCACTCCAACATCTTCATAAATGATTTAGATAGGGATAGAAGGGGGGGCTCAGCAAATTTGCAGACAATACCAAATGGGGGGGAATAGTCAATACTTGAGAAAATATAGATTCATGATCAAGAAGGATCTTGACAGACTTGAATGCTCTATCCAACAAATTGAAATTCAGTGGAGAGAAAAGTAGGGTTTTATAATTAGGCAAGAAAAAATCAAATGCACAAATATAAAATAGGTGGTACCTGGCTTTCCAGCAGTAACTGCGACAAAGATGTAAGAGTTACTTACATCTTAAATATGAATTAGCAGGGTGCTGCAGTTGTCAAAAAAGCTTATGCAATCCTAGGCAGCATCAACAGAAAGATAATATCAAGATCAAGTGTGGTATTAAAGTACCACACTTTGGTAAGATCACACTTGGTATACTGTGCCCAGTTTTGGTCACCGTGATACAAAAAAGATGCTGAGAACTTTAGAAAAAGTGCTGAGAAGAGCAACAGAAATGATTAGGAGACTGGAGGATAAAACATATGCATGGTTGCAATATTGGGGTGTGTCTAATCTAATGAAAAGAAGGACTAGGGGAAAGATGATATCATCTTCAATATTTGGTTATTAAATACAGTAGGTGTTAACCTATTTTCCAAGGACTCTGAGGGCAGGACATGAAGTAAGGAATAAACATATTAAGGAGAGATCCAACCTAGAACTAAGAGAAATTTCCTGACAGTGAGATCAAATAATTAATGGAATGGCCTGCCTCCAGAAGCTCTGATTGCTCTATCACTGGAGGTTTTAAGAAGAGATTTCACAGCCATTTGTCTAGACTAGTATAGGATCTCTTACTTGAGTGAGGGTGGGGGGAGCTGGACAAGAAGACCTTCAGGATCCCTTCCAACTCTGTTATTCTGTTATTCATTGTAAAGTGTTTACCAGCCAACATAGATTGAAGCAAGGACAATCCATTTTGTAGAAATGGAAGCATTCTTAGGCCCTCTAAATTCAAACCATAGTAACAAAATAAAGAGATGCTCAGAAAAATTCAAAGAATATCCAGTGATTCTTTCTTTTTGTGCCTGCTTTAAAAAGAAGGTTGAATACATTGTTTATTAAGATATTTTTAAAAAACGATTAGGAAAAGACTAATGTGAAAGCACAGTAACAAACAAGGAAGGACTATATTAAAATTTAATTAAATAAACTTAAATTTAGTTCAGTCATATTTCCTGTAGAAATATATAAACTAATAGTCAAACAGTCTCCTCCTGTAAATATTTCATAGTTGTAAAGTTCGTGTTGAACAGCAGTGCGAAATTATAATGGACACAACTACTGGGAAAATATCCTATCCGGTCACAGGCTAGTTACTTTTTGCTGGACATTTGCGTCATACAAATCATGAATCTGTGTCCTTTTGGGAATACGTTGCTGCACTTCCCCTTCTGCTTTTAGTTCAATATGCTGAAATGAAATGCAGAAGCTTTAATATGAATTTGAAGAATTCAAATTTGCTTCTTAAAAGGTTTGAATCTGGGGCATTCTCCTCACAGAACAAATGGCTATAGCCAGACCTGCATTAGATGAAGTGTGTTTTTTGTTTGATTGATTTCTATAGCTGCCCATCTCAGCAAACGAGTCTGGGTGGTGTTGGTTTGATGCCCCTATCAGTGGTATGATTAGTTAACCCTTGACATAGTTTGTCTTACTGAACAAAACTGCTTTTCCAAAGATAAATGTTCTGCTTTGCAATGTTCTCCTTCTGCCATCTTGCTTGTTCTCCCCTTCTTTATCTTGCTCTTTGGGAATAGATCTAATTGTGGCACAATACACTCTTAATCTACTGTAAAGACTTGAATGGTTTCAGAAACCCAATTCTATTGCCAATATACAATGAACTTCAACTACCAGTCCTGTTGATGCTATTCCATGGTGGTACAATACCCCCCTTTTTTTTCTCAGGCATGAATATATACTGCTTTGACCTTGCTAGGGATTTTTCTGTTTGCATGAAAAATGCTGACATAAATAGGTTTTATGTTAGATTTAAACAAATGCAAAAAAAAAACAAAAAAACAACCCCAACCCTAAATAGTTTCAATAGCTTCATAGGCACAAAAGTAGTCCTCTCAATTGTTAGATTAACATTTTGAAGATGACACTAGAAATTAAGGAAAGGGAAGAGTCGGAATACTACAAAATGTGGAATAGATTATATGATTGGTTAATAAATTGGAATGTTAACCTAATTAAGTTAAAATCAGGAAATGTAAACCATTGAATTGTGTTAACCGGATAAGGATGGATTGGTAAATAGATACCAATGTAAATGTAAGCATGTAGAGGAACGATTGAATAAGAACAGAGAATATATATTTATGCCAATACAGCAAGATGTAAAATATGTAATGTTATGTCTGTTATATGTTTTTAATGTGTTTTTGGTTTTTGTTGTATTTTTCTTTATTTTGTTTTTTAAAAGTTAAAAATTTAATAAAAATTATTTTTTTATAAAAATACATTTTTAATTCTCAAAAACAGCCTATAATCATTTAAATCCTTGAAAAAAATTCATGTTTTGAGCTTTATGAACATGTTATTTGAAGTTGGTGCACCCAAAGTTGTATTACTATAACTAAGTGACTGTACTGTCTAGTTCCAAATATTCCATATTTACAGAATATAGAAACCAGAAAAGTAGCATTACAGAAATGGCAGATCATGTGTCCTGTAGTCTGGCGTGCATTTATGATCACAGGAAGCTGTTTTTCATTTCTGTTACATTTGGTCTGTGATGGCAGGGACATGGAACAGAAAATACAAATGTAGTAAAGTCTGTAAGATTGGATTCCTTACTACTGTATGGGGTGAATGTATCTAGTTAACTATCAGATTCTCAGAAGAGTTCTTCAGAAGTGGTAAATTGGGTTACACAAATATATATACACAGCCAAAGGGAAGCTTAAACAATAATAACCAAATATCTTGTAGTAAATCTAAAAACTACAGAATTATTAGGTTCTGCAATCATTTATCACATGTATGGAGTATTAGAGGGAAACAACTGTTGGTAGGGAAACAACTGTAAACACTAAGAAGTCAGAGATAAAAGTGAAATGTGGGTGATAATTGTCTATAGATTGTGGCCATTCATAAACTGCAGTTTAGGATATGACCCATTCTTTCAATAGTGAACTGATTAATACAGGTGTGGTAAATAACCCCAGTCTTTGGGAATTTCATAATTATTTCCAGCTCACATTATTTATTTATTTATTTATTTATTTATTTATTTATTTATTTATTTATTTATTTAATCATATTTATATACCGCCCTATCTCCCGAAGGACTCAGGGCGGTTCACAGGCACTTAAAAAACACATAAATACAATATAAAAGCAGTTAAAAAACTTATTCTAAAAGCCCGTTAATTAAAATATAAAAATAAAACCCAATTAAAACCATAAATTTAAAATCTAGCTCAGTCCTGCACAATTAAATAAGTATGTTTTAAGCCCGCGGCGGAAGGTCCGAAGGTCCGGAAGCTGACGAAGTCCGGGGGGTAGTTCGTTCCAGAGGGTGGGAGCCCCCACAGAGAAGGCCCTTCCCCTGGGCGTCGCCAGACGACATTGCCTCGCTGACGGCACCCTGAGGAGACCCTCTCTATGAGAGCGCACGGGTCGGTGAGAGGTATTCGGTAGCAGTAGGCGGTCCCGTAAATAACCCGGCCCAATGCCATGGAGCGCTTTAAAGGTGGTCACCAAAACCTTGAAGCGCACCCGGAGGGCCACAGGTAGCCAGTGCAGTCTGCGCAGGATGGGTGTTATGCGGGAGCCACGAGGGGCTCCATCTATCACCCGCGCAGCCGCATTCTGGACTAACTGTAGCCTCCGGATGCCCTTCAAGGGGAGCCCCATGTAGAGAGCATTGCAGTAATCCAGGCGAGACGTCACGAGTGCGTGAGTGACCGTGCATAGGGCATCTTGGTCCAGAAAGGGGCGCAACTGGCGTACCAGGCGAACCTGGTAGAATGCTCTCCTGGAGACGGCCGTCAAATGATCTTCTAAAGACAGCCGTTCATCCAGGAGGACGCCTAAGTTGCGGACCCTCTCCATTTATGTTTATTTATATAGAGTTCTTATTACTAAATTGCCCATCTTCCTCAAAAAGGGGCTCTGGGTGGTGTACTATATAATATAACATAAACAAAACAACATAAATTTAATGTTAAATTTAAATTATGATTAAAACTTTTAAAATTATAGAACAATGATAATTAAACATCAAATTGAGAAGAAAAAAATCCTGAAATGTCATTTATTTAATTCCACATGCACTTTTAAAAACGCAATATTTTCAATTCCTTTCCCTTTCTGTTCTTATTTCAAGACTTTCCTTTCTGACAAGATCAATCAGAAAGAAAAGAACAAAAAAAGTAGATATTTATACAACTATTTTCAGACTTTTGACATTCAAATGTATAATGCAAAGTCAGATGAGAATTATATTCAACTAATTCTGACTCCTTGATCCAAAATGTCCTTGGCATCAGTTTTATTTTCTGTCAGCTAGTGGAGGTTAACAGTAAATTGAAGTGATGCTAAACGTCAGACATTTTACTTTGAGATCAGACATGTTGCCATAAGTATGAATTAAATGTGCCACCTTTGTAAAAAGTGACACAGGAAACATGAATGAGGCAGATATTATTACACTTTTAAATTGGTAAGAGTGCACGAACAGAATAAACAAACAGCTTTCAGTAGAGATGGTTGAAGATGACCAATGTATGAATACAATCAATGTATAAGCAGCTTTGGAAATATACTTGTTTGGATAATATAAATAATATAAATATTATCACAATCTGAGATGGACTTTATCTTATCTTACTAGCTGGATTATAATGATTTGATATATAATACTGGGCTAAAATCTGGAGGTAATCGATATTTTCTCCAAGCAAGATGAAAGTAAGTGAATTCCCGTTTATGAAAAAACAATAATTAGCCTCTCTGCCTCTTCAAATTCAGGTATATTAACTTCAGCTTTTGGTCTTTTCTTTTAAAGTAGAATATATTGAAAAGAAGCTGTCTTCGTCAAATAAAATGTCAAATCTCACAAGAAAAATCTAGAAAGTTAGATTCACTGTTTTTCAAAGTGCCGTAAATTAATTTGGATCCATATTAAATAATAAATAATAAATAGCAAATAAAAGCTTCTTAATGAAAGTTTTTTAGTAACCATACCAACATTTGTTAGAACCTTTAAATAAACCTATATAACAATGAATCTTCTCTTTGGCTTGAAATGCAGAACCTCCAACAGCACCTGCTGCAATTCAATACCTAGGAATGTAGATGTCATGTCATACACTTAAATATGTTTGTTTTTATATTCTGACTAAAGATACGAAAAATAAACAGTGAGTTTTCTCTTAGGATAGTTGCTTGTGAACTTTATGAAGCTGATTACTGCAAGAATGCAGTCCGATCTAAACATTAATAACATAACATAAAATATTAATAATATTTTACAATGTCCTGTAATTCCAGATTTTTTTCAGAGATTTTATACAGATCTATAAACTATTATCCTGTATGCTTAATTTGTGTAAACTGACATTTTTCAGTCCCATACATTCTATTGCGAAAGAGATCAAATTTTTAATCCTAAACACACATAAGGATTAGACCTCACTCAACACAGTGAAGCTTACTTCTGAATAAACAAGATTATGTCGTTACCTTGCAATCCTATGCAGTTCCCTTAAAGTATGTAACATTTAACTTCACTGGACTTATTTTTGAGTAGAGATACACAGGAATATGTTATTATACATGTACTTCATTATCTTATTTAAATAAAAAACAACGCTGATACCATTATATTTTCTCTGAAAACAATGACAAAATATATAAGGACCATTCTAAAACAGGCATTATCCATTGAAAAGCTGGTTTATTACTTTTCTTATAAAAATAATCAGAAATAAAATAGCTTTCATTCATTTATGCTTCACATCATTTTAAAAATCAGAAATATATACAAAGGTTTTATCTAAGCCTTTTGGATTTTCGTAAAATTCCTTAAAGCAGTTTGCTATAGGAAAAGTACAATAGGTTATTTCTAAATTCTTCACTCAAAACTTGTTCGTTTCACTTTGCAATATTGGCCCTAAGATTACAATAAATTTTAAACTCCAATCATATTTTTATTTTGAGAGGAAACTCACATTTTAGCACATTTGAGAACAATATACAATAAGTGCGCGCACACACAATTTTAATATTGGCAACTCAATCTTTAAACATATGATTTTAGGATATATCAAATATGTACTGCATTACTGTGGTGTAACATTTCAATTATTTGGATGTTTGCATCTCAGAGAACTGCCAATATTTTCCTGGGTGTTTCTACACTAATTACTGAACCAATATAACTGCTGTTACTGTCTACTTATTAAACTTCTAGTATTGATGCATCAAAAACTGTGGAATAAATCAACTATTGCAACATAATGATTATACCCAAAACAAAATACACTGTTCCCTTTTTTTCATATCTTCTAAAATGGTTCTTATCTCAATACATTATGCAAAACTGTAGTTTGTTGTTAACAAAAGAAAATATTTTTAACTGGAGTTACTGCTTACTATGGAGAGTATATTTTTATAATTAAAGATAATAGGTTAAATATAAGAATAAAATCAAACATATTGCAGGATGTGATAATTGCAGGATGTGAAAAAAATAAATAAATTGCTATATCATTAATTTAAAATCATAATTTGCAAATTGAAAAGTAATTTCAATCCATGAAAGTATATTTTGAAATCATTTTGCTGTATGATAGTGTAATTTAATTAACATTGTACCAGCTTCGACTAAATGGCATATTTAGAACCTGCAATTCACAGATCAGGGTAAGCCTGTCTTAACTTGTTCTTGAGCAACTGACATGACATTTTTTTTAAAAAAGAAAACATAGTTCTGTTTCATAGCAATCTATTGTAGAACTCTGCAATGTTAGCTTTTTCTATGACACTGACACTATAAAAGCTCTTGTTCCACTAAGCAACATCTTAACATTTAAATATTTATACTATGATTACAACTAAACTATACATTATAAAATTCTTGCTTAAAAAAAGAACAGAAGTGTTGAAAGTGTCCTAACAGTGTTAAATAAAATTATTTTAGTCAGTAATGCTGAATTAATGCAGTTTAAATACCTTCCCACCCTAGTATGGCAATATTTGTAAGTACCTTCACTATTTTATTTGCCTGTTGATTTTACACTTCACACTTTATTCCTGAAACATTCTCAATATTTTATCCCAGACTCATTTTCTACGTTCTTTTGCTTTTGTAATGAATAATGGTGACTTAATCACAATGGCAATACTTCTAATTATGGCATTTGTTATCAAAATGCTCATATTATAGATATGAAAAAAATCATAATTTACTTTCTTTGCAGATTGCATCTTTTAAAGCTTGTGTATTTTAACCAATTGAGAAGCCTAAGAACCACACTAATGTCAATGGTACTCTCTAGTTAATGGTCCACTGAGGTGTCAAAGAGCATGTTAAAACAATTTGATAGATAGTCATCATTTATCCAAATCAGTGTCAAAGCAATGAAGCATCCTACAAGGGTCTCCCTCCCCCATCACCCTGCAGACGGTGCAATGTTGGAACTTTAGCACTGCTTGCTCTTTCTCAAACTTTAAAGTAAACTATGAAAGTATGCCATGTTTTGACACCCATGTCCTTTAAGGCTGGATGAAGATCTGATAACATAATAGGCATTTAAAAAGAATTTTGCAGGACCAAACTATAGCTTTTCTTATCCAGACTGAATTGTTCACACACCAAGGAAGTGCTGAGATAATTGATGGCAAAACACAAGGGGTGTTCATAGTTAGTTTTCTAGAAAAAACAGGGACTTCTTAGAGCAATAAAGTAAAAAAAGGAAAGAAAGGTGGCAGCATGGTCAATGCAAAGAAATACTACTGCTGCTGCTGCTTTCTTTTTCTTGGTCAGAGAAAAAATTTTTTTACAGAAGCCCTCAACTTTGCATTTTACCTACCCAGAGACTGCTGCTTTGCAAAATACTCCATCGTTTTAGATACTAAAATACATCTAGTTAAAATATTAAAAATTATTTTTTTTTAAAAACCCTATGAAAAGCAAATAAACATACAGAAAAGGAAACAGCTTTTCATGTATATGGCATATTTTATTTAATAAAAAGCATTACTGCATTTACATCTAATGACAAAACTATTTAAATATACTAGAGGAATAAGGTTGGAAGGTGAAACATGCTTAAATTTGTGATATATTTTTTTTTTAAAAATGCAAAGCCAAAATGTGCATGCATACACATATACCTGCATAAAAATCGATTTGGGGGAAATACACCTTGCTTTAATCTTTCCTGTTTTCTTTTGGGTAGCATTTTTCTCCTGATTTTGGCATGCAATTTTTTTTAAAAAAGGAGAGCAAGTAAGTGCAACAAAACAATAGGAGGACCTACATTGAGCACTGTGCCGGTGCTGCCACTCTGTTTGTGCCAATCCAGTGAAGCAGGCTTTCAGAGCCTTCTCCTGGAGCATGCAGGAAGATGGACTTGCTGTGTAGAAATCCAGCATTTGACCAGGGCTAACTGCTAGGACATCCATGCAGTCAAACATGATTCCCTCTTCAGTAGGTTTGCAAAAGTGCCTTCCTCTAGGTGTGGGGGGAAATGACATATAAAAGTACATCCAACTCCATAAAACTCTGCCCCTTTTTTGGCACGTAAGCTGTTGGTCTTTTTCCCAGACCAGAATCATGAATTATGACAGACAACACAGCTAAAAGCCTGTAATTGATCCAAATGATCATTTACCATTTTCCAGGCTGTTCAGCCAATCCAGTCGAATAAAGGGAGGAGGGGAAAACAAGCAGCATTCCAAGTTCTACTTCCCATTAATCTGTGCCCCCAAATCTTTCAGAAGCCTTCGAGCAACTTTGCCTTGCTCTGAAGCGATTTTTTTTTTTTTGCTTCCCGTGCTGCCTTGAAGTTTTGCGGACGAAACAGTCTTCGGTATCAGCTTGAGATCCCCCTTTGCTGCTGAATAGATCCTTCTGCTTTCGAACGGCTCACTTCCTACTACTTGTGTCACAGAGAATGAAAGATTGAATTGCTTAATATATGCGAATGAACTTTCTATGAACCCTTCCCAGGCTGCTAACCTTCAAATGACCCAACCCGTCTGACATCACCAACTCCCAGGATTCTCACACAGCTTAAAAACTCCCAACAGCCTTACAGAATAAAGCAGGGAAGGCAGGGTAACGGGCAAGTGCCCGCTCCCGTACTGAAGCAAGTTCCCTTTAAAAACAAAAACATGTAAGGATATAAAACAGACATAAGAGATGCCTTGGAATTCTAAGCAGCAAAACTACCTTTTGCAAAAATTCTTTTCCTACAAAGGCATCAAGCTGCTGCTTTTAGTTAAATGCTCAGTTCTGTGCACATGCATGTTCCCTGTTAGACTGCTCACAGGAGAAACCAAGATGCATTTACTCCATAGCCAAAAGAAGAAATCATTTTCCTGTCTGAAAACAGAGAAAGCAAAACGGTGGCCAGAAGAGAGTGAAAAGAAAATACCGAGCGGAGAATGCATTCACAAAGCATTGAGACTTGCAAGCTTAAAACAGAATTAGAGGCATCTCTTGATTTAGCTCTGGCTGCTTCAAGTTTCTCTGCTTTTATTGTATAACCAGCAGTATACAGTGAAGGAGATTCCTTTGCCTAATTGGCAGTTGGGATGATGCTGACAGTAATGTCTTTCTTTCCGGTGTAAAAATAATTGTTTATTCAAGACATGTTCTATCCCCTTTATGAAAATATTTATTTATTTATTTTTATTTATTTATATTTTGTCACACAGTATATATAAGCATAAACATGAAATAATTATACAATATATAAGCATATATATGAGTATGTAATAACTATATTAATTGGATATAACGAAGGAAAACAATAGGACAGGAACGGTAGGCACATTTGTGCTCTTATGCACGCCCCTTACAGACCTCTTAGGAATGGGGTGAGGTCAAGTTTTTGGTTGAAGCTTTGGGGATTTTGGGAAGAGACCACAGAGTCTGGTAGTGCATTCCAGGCATTAACAACTCTGTTACTGAAGTCATATTTTCTGCAATCAAGATTGGAGCGGTTAACATTAAGCTTAAATCTATTGTGTGCTCATGTATTGTTGCAATTGAAGCTGAAGTAGTCTTTGACAGGAAGGACATTGTAATAGATGATTCTATGAGTTAAACTCAGGTCCTGTCGAAGGCGGCAGAGTTCTAAATTTTCTAAACCCAGGATTTCAAGTCTAGTGGCATAAGGTATTTTGTTGTGATCAGAGGAGTGGAGTGCTCTTCTTGTAAAATATTTCTGGACACGTTCAATTATATTGATGTCAGAAATGTAGTATGAGTTCCAAACAATCGAGCTGTATTCGAGAATTGGTCTAGCAAATGTTTTATATGCTCCGGTTAGTAGTGTAGTGTTTTTGGAGAAAAAGCTACACATGATTAGGTTTACAACTTTTAAAGCCTTTTTTGCTATGTAGTTACAGTGGGCTTTGGCACTTAGATCATTTGATATGAAAACTCCAAGATGACAATTCAGTCTTTTTATTAAAAGGTTTGCAGAATATACTTAACCAAGAGAGTCAAGAATTTAGGTTTAGTGGTTAAGACACCAAGACAATAATCAGGAGATCTTGAGTTCTAGTTCTATCTTAGGTACAAAGTTACCTGGGTGACTGACCAGGCAATCACGAGGACTCAGCTCTGACTTGAAGGCTCAATAAAATAAAATTGAGCCCCTTTGGTTAAATTAATGTGAAGCCAAAGTAAAAATGCACTGATGGGGGAAGAAGCACAGATTTCTAAGACACTTGCAAATTTCCATTCATCGTGTTTTTATCAATTTACACCAGTAGTAATCAACCTGTTCCTACCGCCTACTAGTGGGAGTTCTAGCTTTCATGGTGGGCAGTAAGGGTTTTGTCTGATGCTGAAGCACTTTCCTTTTTTTTTATTTGACTTTTAAAAAAAATTTCGTAGCATTATTTAATGCTATGAAAATTCATTAGGTTTTAATTAAATTCCCCGTAACAATTTAAATTTCTTAAAATATACTATTTGTATCGCCCGCGCATAAGTTTAGTTCGCATTACGTAAGTGAAACTAAATGGCGCTATAGTGCGACTGCAAACAAAAGAGCCTCTTCCCAGAATAGCTCACACATCTCCCCCCACCCCACCCAGCTGTAACAGACAAGCAGAGCTGGTAACCGGCACCCCCCCCCCAAACCCAATCCACAATGCGGGAGAGGCATGCGCAGACAACGATACATGACGCACTACTGTGGAACCAGTGGGCGGTTAGAAAATTTTACTACTAACAGATACAAAAGTGGGCAGTAGGTATAAAAAGGTAGACTACTTCTGATTTACACTAAACTGCAGATAAGATTTTTTTTTTCTAATTAGCAATTCCTTGTGAAACATTTTCACAATTTGTACTTTTCTTCATCTGCTATTAACATAACGTAATGACTGCATATAGGCTGAATGCGTAATAATTTTTCCACAGTTTATATCAATGAAGTAGAAGTATCATAATAAATATATGAAACATATGCAATGCATTTCCTGTGCTGACACACACATTATTAGTGGAAATGCTCTAACTTTTAAAACAGCATAAATGAGGGAGAAAATAAATGACATGTGGCAACATCTTCAATATCAGAAAATGGAAGAAACCAGAGATTTGTTCCCGATATGGCTACAAAGTACTGCGTGCACAACAATGTTTTAAGCACAACATGAATCTTTGTATAATGACTATTCACCTGCTCCAATTTCAATATCATAAAAATAGTAATTTTTTTTCTAGGCATTAGAACCTAGAAAATATCAAATATCAAAGAGGAATGATATAATCAGAGATGCAATGAATTTGAAACAAGTACCAGTGAATGTCGCATGTTTTTGAATATAACTTTTTCTCTTCAAATTTAAAATGCTTAAAAAAAAAGCTATTCAAAAAACCTTGAAAACATTTTTTACAATTTTGGATCTGCTTTTCCCTAGCCAAAGAATGAGGTAGTCTCACATTGTGGAGTCTGCCCATTATGGTCATAAGTCGTGAATGTTGTAAAGCAGGTCATGACCATCTCAATTTCACCGTTTTTGTAGTAGTTGTTAAGCTAATTACCATGATTGTTAAGTGAATCCATGATCATTAAGCAACACATTTTTCACTGTTGGAAGTTTTTGCTGAAAAGTTTTGTCAAAAACATAAATTTTGTTAGTGTGAATTTGGGAAGTTACAAATAACCATAAATGCAGTTGGGTTGCCAAATTCCCCAGAATGTAGTCATGTGACTCAGGAGACATTTTTCAGAACATTGAAATCAGTTCATAAGTACCTTTTGTGAGGTCATGATAACTTTCAATGGTTCCTATGTGACTGATAGTAAGTTGCGAACTACCTGAATATGATTGATATAAAGATTAATGTGAGAATGTGTGATAATGTTTAGATTTACTATACAATTTTCTTCATATAAACTGTATTAATCACAATAAACCTGAGCAGGCATTCTCAATATAACCTTTACACCAATATTCATACATACATCTAATTTAGCAAGCTATATACTGCTTTAAACACTTGCAAAGAATGATGCATTCCATTCATTGCTGATGCCAGTTCCACTGTGATGTATAATAATTTTTAATATCCAGAAATATTATACATTGTTAGATATTCAAGAAATATTTCAATTTTGAAATATATTTTACTTCCCCAGCTGCCACGGCAGCTTTGCTCAGTTTTGCATAGCAAATAGCATTGGTTGAAAGGTTCTGTCCTTTCAACTGAACAAGTAAAAACCATGGAAATGCACATTCCTCCATTTACAGAGGCATATGAAAAAGATTTACCTCTTCCTGATTATCAGATATCCTGAACAATCAGATCTGGACTATGATCTGTAGGAAGAAAAATCCAGTCTGGTTCCAACCCAAGAGAAAGGTGCTGGAAATAAAACTGAGGCTGATTAGAAAAAAGAACTCTGTTTATTGATGAACAGAAACAACAACAGCATGTTGTTCTGGAACAGCTGACATGTTTATTTGATGAGTATATACATTTTTATACTGTTCTGAGATGCTGCAGGGGGCTGTGTAATGTCTATAATACACTCAGGGATTGTGCAATATAGTACTGTAAACTTTTGCTATTCTTGTGTTTTTTGCTATTCTAATGGTAGTGGATTAATTCTGTTATGTCCCAAAGGTCATGTCCTGTTCTTAGAATTTGGGGGGTGGGATGTAAATTCCTAATGCCATCATCTGCAGTTGAAGATGTTTTGCTTGTGAATAGGTTGGCCTAAATTTTTTAATGAGACAAAATAACCATCTCTAAAAGACTTAAGGCATCTGCTGGAGGCTGTTTGGCTGCTTTCTGCCTTTCTTAAGATTTTTTCTCCATTTCTCCTTTGGGGAAACATAATATTCTGCCTCTTTTAATATTCCCCAAAATATTTCATTCTCAGGAGGTGGGTGTGGGCGATTACTTCTTACAGACCAAATGCCACTTACAAAGAATCAGTTCTCAACAAATGAACCAGCAAACATGTGGAAAACTCTTAAAAATGAACCAGCAAACATGTGGAAAACTCTTAAAAATATCACCGGTTATGAAAAACCTCCTTCCCAGACTGAAGGAAATCAACAACTGGCAGATGACCTGAATGTGTTTACTGCAGGTTTGAAAAGAAACTACAGCCACCTAGCTCCACAACCCCCATCTCAGACACACGAACAACAGCCAAACCTCCAACAACTGACCCCATCCCATCGGGTTCATAACCCCTAGTGATCACTGACAAAAGCCAGGAAAAGCTCCAGGCCCAGACAAGATAACTCTTTCTTGCTTAAAAGTCTGTGCTGACCAATTGGCCTCCATCTTCAACCATTTCTCTTCAATAAATTGCTAGAGATGTGCTATGTTCCTTCTTACTTCAAACACACTATCATCCCAGTGCCGAAGAAGCCCACCATCAAGGAACTGAAAGACTGCAGACCAGTTGCTCTGACATCTGTAGTTATGAAAACCTTTGAAAGGCTAGTGCGGTCCCACTTGAAAACTATCACCGATCCGCTGTTAGACCCCCTGCAATTTGCATACCGAGCAAATAGATCAACAGATTATGCTGTTAATATGGCTCTGCACTACATCCTACAACATCTTGAATCTCCAAAGACCTATGCAAAGGTCCTCTTTGTGGACTTCAGTTCAGCATTCAACACCATCATTCCAGACATTCTTCTAACTAAGCTAATCAGCTAGCAGTACCTGAACACACTTCTAAGAGAATATAAGCTTCCTAACGACAAGAAGCAGCAGGTGAAGCTGTACAATTAGCACAGGGGTCCCCCAAGGCTGTGTGCTCGTTCTACTTTTCTTCTCTCTATATACCAATGACTGCATCTCTAACGATCCATCTGTTAAAATACTGAAGTTCGCAGATGACACAACAGTGATTGGTCACATTCGAAACAATGATAAATCCGCAAAGAGACGGGAGGTTGAATGACTAGCCTCTTGGTGCGACTGGAACACGCTCAACACACTCAAAACCGTAGAAATGGTGGTAGACTTAGGAGAAACCCTTCCATACTTCCACCTCTCACAATACTAGACAATGCAGTATCAACAGGAGAGACCTTCAAATTTCTAGGTTCTATGACATCGCAAGATCTAGACAGCTAAAACGTCATCAAAAAAGCACAACAAAGAATGTTCTTTCTGTGCCAACGCAGAAAACTCAAACTGCCCAAGGAGCTGCTGATCCAGTTCTACAGAGGAATTATTGAGTCTGTCATCTGCACCTCTATAACTGTCTGGTTTGATTCTGCAACCCAACAAGACAGACACAGACTTCAGAGGATAATTAGAACTGCAGAAAAAACAATTGCTACCACCCTGCCTTCCATTGAGGACTTGTATACTGCATGAGTCAAAAAGAGGGCTGTGAAAATATTTACAGACCCCTTGCATCCTGGACATAAACTGTTTCAACTTCTACCCTCAAAACAATACTATAGAGCACTGCACACCAAAACAACTAGACACAAGAACGTTTTTCCCAAATGCCATCACTCTGCTAAACAAATAATTCCCTCAACATTGTCAAACTAGTTATTAAGTCTGCATTACTATTAATCTTATCATCGTTCCTATCACCCATCTCCTCCCGCTTATGACTGTATGACTGTAACCTTGTTGCTGGTATCCTTACGATTTATATTGACTGTTTCCTAATATATTTTAATTGTTTATTTGTTCCCTATGATTATCATTAAGTGTTGTACCTTATGATTCTTGACGAATGTATCTTTTCTTTTATGTACGCTGAGAGCATATGCATCAAGACAAATTCCTTATGTGTCCAATTACACTTGGCCAATAAAAATTCTATTCTATTCTATTCTATTCAAATGAACTACCATTTATTACAGAGCATGAGGCTAGGTGTTTTGCAGTAGCCTAAAAGATCTGCCAAACCTTAACAGTTCAGGTTCCTGCTACATAAATTTATATATTATTACATTCTATGTAAATTATATATTATCACATTTTATGTAATTAATACATCGTATTTTGGTAACATTAGATATTGATAACATTTTGTGTACATTTAGATATTATTTATAGTCTAGATCAGGGGTAGTCAACCTTTTTAAACCTACTGCCCACTTTTGTATCTCTATTAGTAGTAAAATTTTCTAACCATCTACCGGTTCCACAGTAATGGTGATTTATAAAGTAGGGAAGTAACTTTACTTTATAAAATTTATAAAGCAGAGTTACAGCAAGTTAAAGCATATAATAATAATTACTTACCAAATACTTTATGTTGGACTTTCGCTAAGTTTGGTATAATAAATCTTTATAAAACAACTTACTGTAGTTAAATCTATCTTTTTATTTATACTTTGCATATATAGAAGCATAAATTATGAAAACCTAATGAAAACGTTTTTAAATAATGCTATAAAAATTTTTTTAAATGTCAATTAAATTAAAAAAAAGGAAAGTGCTTCAGTATCGGACAAAACCTGTACCACCCACCATGAAAGCTGGAACGCCCACTAGTGGGTGGTAGGGACAAGGTTGACTACCACTGGTTTAGATATACGTTATTACTTTTGGGTTTCATTCATGAACCCCAGCCAGATTTTATTTATTTATTTATTTATTTATTAAATTTTTATACCGCCCTTCTCCCGAAGGACTCAGGGCGGTTTACAGCCATGATAAAAACAACAATGGGATACACATAAAACCATAATTTAAAAAACTTATTTTACAAATGGCCGAATTAAAACATTTAGAATAATACCCAAATTTTAAAATGTTAAAACATTAAGACTAATTTAAAATCCTATTAAAATCCTATGCCAGTCCTGCGCGAACAAACAAATAGGTCTTCAGTTCTCGGCGGAAAGTCCGAAGGTCCGGCAGTTGCCGAAGTCCAGGGGGAAGTTCGTTCCAAAGGGTGGGAGCCCCCACAGAGAAGGCCCTCCCCCTGGGGGCTGCCAGCCGACATTGCTTGGCGGACGGCACCCCAAGGAGTCCCTCTCTGTGCAAGCGTACAGGTTGGTGGGAGGCATTCGGTAACAGCAGGTGGTCCCGTAAGTACCCTGGCCCTAAGCCATGCAGCGCTTTAAAGGTAGTCACCAACACTTTGAAGTGTACCCGAAAAACTACAGGTAGCCAGTGCAGACTGCGCAGGAGAGGTGTTACATGGGAGCAACGTGTGGCTCCCGCGCAGCTGCGTTCTGAACCAACTGGAGCCTCCGGGTACTCTTCAAGGGGAGCCCCATGTAGAGAGCGTTACAGTAGTCCAAGCGAGAGGTAACCAGAGCATGAGTGACCGTGCATAGGGCATCCCGGTCGAGGAAGGGGCGCAACTGGCGAACCAGGCAAACCTGGTAAAAAGCCCTCCTGGCGACGGTCGTCAAATGATCTTCGAAAGACAACCGTCCATCTAGGAGGATGCCCAAGTTGCGCACCCTTTCCATTGGGGCCAATGATTCGCCCCCAACAGTCAGCCGCGGCTGCAGCTGACTGTACCGGGGTGCCGGCATCCACAGCCACTCCGTCTTGGAGGGATTGAGTTTGAGCCTGTTTCTCCCCATCCAGACCCGTACAGCTTCCAAGCACCGGGATAGCACTTCGATGGCTTCGTTGGGATGTCCTGGGGTGGAAAAGTACAGCTGCGTATCGTCAGCGTACAGTTGGTACCTCACCCCAAAGCCATTGATGATCTCACCCAGCGGCTTCATATAGATGTTGGACAGGAGGCGAGAGAATCGACCCCTGCGGCACCCCACATGTGAGGGGCCTCGCGGTCGATCTCTGCCCTCCTGCCAACACCGTCTGCGACCGATCAGAGAGATAGGAGAACCACCGATAAACGGTGCCTCCCACTCCCAAACTCCCCAACCGGTGCAGCAGGATACCATGGTCGATGGTATCAAAAGCCGCTGAGAGGTCTAATAGGACCAGGGCAGAGGAACAACCCCTGTCCCTGGCCCTCCAGAGATCATCAACCAACGCGACCAAAGCCGTCTCCGTGCTGTAGCCGGGTCGGAAGCCAGACTGGAACGGGTCTAGATAGACAGATTCCTCCAGGTATTGGGGTAATTGACATGCCACCACACTCTCAACAACCTTCGCCACAAAGCGAAGGTTGGAGACAGGACGGTAATTTCCTAAAACAGCCGGGTCCAGGGAAGTTCGTTCCAAAGGGTGGGAGCCCCACAGAAGGCCCTCCCCTGGGGGCTGCCAGCCGACATTGCTTGGCGGACGGCACCCCAAGGAGTCCCTCTCTGTGCAAGCGTACAGGTTGGTGGGAGGCATTCGGTAACAGCAGGTGGTCCCGTAAGTACCCTGGCCCTAAGCCATGCAGCGCTTTAAAGGTAGTCACCAACACTTTGAAGTGTACCCGAAAAACTACAGGTAGCCAGTGCAGACTGCGCAGGAGAGGTGTTACATGGGAGCAACGTGTGGCTCCCGCGCAGCTGCGTTCTGAACCAACTGGAGCCTCCGGGTACTCTTCAAGGGGAGCCCCATGTAGAGAGCGTTACAGTAGTCCAAGCGAGAGGTAACCAGAGCATGAGTGACCGTGCATAGGGCATCCCGGTCGAGGAAGGGGCGCAACTGGCGAACCAGGCAAACCTGGTAAAAAGCCCTCCTGGCGACGGTCGTCAAATGATCTTCGAAAGACAACCGTCCATCTAGGAGGATGCCCAAGTTGCGCACCCTTTCCATTGGGGCCAATGATTCGCCCCCAACAGTCAGCCGCGGCTGCAGCTGACTGTACCGGGGTGCCGGCATCCACAGCCACTCCGTCTTGGAGGGATTGAGTTTGAGCCTGTTTCTCCCCATCCAGACCCGTACAGCTTCCAAGCACCGGGATAGCACTTCGATGGCTTCGTTGGGATGTCCTGGGGTGGAAAAGTACAGCTGCGTATCGTCAGCGTACAGTTGGTACCTCACCCCAAAGCCATTGATGATCTCACCCAGCGGCTTCATATAGATGTTGAACAGGAGAGGCGAGAGAATCGACCCCTGCGGCACCCCACATGTGAGGGGCCTCGCGGTCGATCTCTGCCCTCCTGCCAACACCGTCTGCGACCGATCAGAGAGATAGGAGAACCACCGATAAACGGTGCCTCCCACTCCCAAACTCCCCAACCGGTGCAGCAGGATACCATGGTCGATGGTATCAAAAGCCGCTGAGAGGTCTAATAGGACCAGGGCAGAGGAACAACCCCTGTCCCTGGCCCTCCAGAGATCATCAACCAACGCGACCAAAGCCGTCTCCGTGCTGTAGCCGGGTCGGAAGCCAGACTGGAACGGGTCTAGATAGACAGATTCCTCCAGGTATTGGGGTAATTGACATGCCACCACACTCTCAACAACCTTCGCCACAAAGCGAAGGTTGGAGACAGGACGGTAATTTCCTAAAACAGCCGGGTCCAGGGAAGGCTTCTTGAGGAGGGGTCTTACCACCGCCTCTTTCAAGGCGGCGAGGAAAACACCCTCCATCAAAGAAGCATTTATAATCCCCTGGAGCCAACCTCGCGTCACCTCCTGTGTGGCCAGCACCAACCAGGAGGGGCACAGGTCCAGTAAACATGTGGTGGCATTCAACCACCCCAACAACCTGTCCATGTCCTCGGGAGTCACAGGGTCAAATCCATCCCAAATAAACTCAACAAGACGTGTCTCCGGCTCCTCACCCGGATCTACCCACTGTTGATCCATTCCGTCCCTAAGCTGAATGATTTTATCGTATAGATAACCACTAAACTCCTCGGCACGTCCCTGTAAGGGGTCATCCCGCACCTCCTGATGAAGGAGGGAGCGGGTCACCCGAAACAGGGCCGCCGGGCGGTTATCTGGCAACGCAATGAGGGAGGAAACGTAGGAACGCTTCACTTCCCTCAGTGCCACTAGGTAAGTTCTAGTATAGGACCTAATTAGTGTCCATTCAGCCTCGGAACGGCTGGATCTCCAGGCACTCTCTAGGCGTCTTTTCCGGCGTTTCATCTCCCTCAGCCCCTCGGATAACCAGGGGGCTGGTTGAGATCTGCGCCGGGTCAGAGGCCGCAAAGGCACGACACGGTCCAAAGCGCCAGTCCCAGGCCGCAACTAATTCCTCAGCCGTGCCGTGGGCCAGATCCTCAGGAAATGGTCCAAGCTCCATCAGGAACCTCTCCGGGTCCATCAGGCGCCTGGGACGGAACCAGCGTGTTGGTCCCGTCTTCCTGCAATGTCGAGCAGCGGTCTGAAAGTCTAGACGAAGGAGAAAATGATCTGACCATGACAACGGCTTGGTAATTAAATCTCCTAAATCCAGATCATTTAGCCACTGTCCAGAGATAAAAATCAGATCCAGTGTGCCTCCCCCCATGTGAGTAGGGCCATCAACTATTTGTGTCAGGTTGAGGGCCGTCATGGAGGCCATGAACTCCCGAGCTGCCGTTGATGACAAGCCGGTTGATGGTAGGTTAAAGTCCCCCATGACTATAAGCCTGGGGGTCTCCACCACCACCCCGGCAAGCACCTCCAGCAGCTCGGGCAGGGCTGTAGTCACGTAGCAAGGAGCCAGGTATGTGACTAGCAAGCCCACCTGCACCCTATGACCCCACTTCACAAAGAGGGATTCACAACCGGCTATCTGAGGCACAGTGGTCTTCCTCGGTTCCAGACTCTCTCTTATAACAACCGCCATCCCCCCACCCCTACCTTGGGCCCTCGGTTGATGGAATGCTCGGAAACCCGGTGGGCACATTTCGACAAGGGGAGTTCCCCCTTCTGTGCCCAACCAGGTCTCCGTAATGCCCATAAGGTCCGCGGATCCCTCCTGCATAAGATCGCAGAGCAGGGGGGCTTTATTGACCACGGACCGTGCATTGCACAGCATCAACCGGAGGCCCAAGCTCTGAGGATCCTGGCCGCCTGGGGAACGGGAAAAGTCTGAGGGGTCGGGGCATTTGATCGCTTTTAAACAGCGAGCACGCGCCCCCAAATATCGATATGTCCCCTCACTTCCGCCATATCTGCCTCTCCCACTAACCAAACAGATGGACCCACCCTCATTATCAGGAACTTCGACCTCCCCCAAAACCTTCGGACCTATTAAAACCCCGCCGCGAGCACGTGCAGTGACTGGCCCCTCCCTCGGCGGACTACCCCCAGCACCCGCCTTACCCTCCCCCCTCTTAAAAATTCCCTATCTAAAAATCCCCACAGGTTCTTTCTACGTGCATGCCACCTCTGTGGATCCCAAGACCCGCCATTGAGGCTGGCCCTCGGTAACGTAGGGGGCCATTCCTGCGAGGCGGGGGCACCTCGCAGGTGCAAGAGTTTAATTGAGGAATATCGCATAATAAAAATCGGCGAAACACTGGCTCCATCTCGAAATTGGCTAAGATGATAATATAAAATTAGTTCTCAGTTAAGGACGAACGTACAATAATACAGTCAATGGACAGTCATGATGGTATCTCCTGGTTAATATCCGGACCAAGATCTTAATTCGGTCCAATAAATATGAGTTCTTAAGTCCAGGATAGAATGATGTAAGAGAGTCCAAAGCCAGGTCCTAAACATGAGAGAAAGGGTGGGGTTGGTGTTTTGTTTCCACTATCGATGAAATTTGCTGTTCCCGGACAAGTCTCTTCTTGATTCCTGATGACCCACAAAGGCATAAAGTATGGCCATAAAGGTCGCAAAAGGCCAAAAAACTGTCGATGATATCACAGTGTCAAGAAAAAAGAACAGGTCAGGAACAGACCAAGGTACCTCCATTGTCTTACTCTCCGCCGGCCTCAGGCAGTCCTCCAATAACCAGCTCCAAATTCGTCCAGCCCATACCAGCCAGGGGTCGCTCCATCTCCGTCACCAACACCCCTGGAATGCCCAGGTCTGGATCGCTCCAGAGACCAGGTCCCTCCAAGTCTCTCCAAAACTCTCCAAGAGGTCTCACAAAAAGGCAAGGCCTCCCCCGAGGGGCCGAAGGACAGGAGGAAACAGGATGCCCAGATGAAAGTAGAGGCCGCAACAGGCCATAGCAGGCCACAGTAGGCCGCAATACGCCGCCAGGATGAGCAAAGGCCGCAGGAGAATAAGTCCCGAAAACCTTCATGGCCAAAGCCATATAGTGGAAACGACAGAAGCAGAAGATGGAAAAAGTGGCAAAAGCTGTCCAAACGCCAAAAAACCGCTGCTGCACCAGTTCACCACTTCCCCCTCCGCTGCAGTTCGAATTCACAGCCGAGGGAAAGGGTCCAACATAACACGACCAAGTTAGAAAACAGGCCGGCTCACCACCCCGCCGGCGCCACAAACATGGCCGCCGCCATCCGCCGCTCACCTTCCCGGGTCCGTTCCTGGCAACCGTGGGGCTTAAGATGTCCAGAAACCTCTCCCACGGCTACCTGGAACTTCAACTCATCCGATCCGGACATGGGCGGCTGAGCAGGCGGCCAGGGGCGCTGCCATCCCGTCGGAGCCAAGAAAACCGCCGACGCCGATCCTCAGGGCGCCGCCATCTTGCACATGCGCAGAACGATATCAGATTGTTTTATAACTGTATTTTAATTTTTATTTACAGTTTTCTTAAGCTAGACTATTCTATACAAGCTTACAAATAATTTAATCAGCTATTGTATATTGGTCTGAGACTGTATTGGTCTCAGACTGTATTGGTCTGAGACTGAAATTAAATGACAGATTGACTAATAGACTGCTTGGTGCCATAGAAGAAGAAAATACTCTTACGTTGTTTCACTATGTGGTAATGCAATTTGATGAAATAGTTTGCTTTCAGAAGAACTTTTAAAGGGGAAGACAACTGCAGTGGAATTATGTTGCTTAACCATTAAATAAATGGAAGTGTTATTCTTGAATTTATTCAAGGGTGGTAGTGGGATGAGAATTTCATTTTTATTCATGCAATCCCCTTTCTAGTATCGTCTCTGTTTTTCTATGCTTTTGTTACACCATAAAAACTTCATGAGAAAATTCTTCCTACTGGCTGTTTCGTAGTGGGAAAAGTGAGCTACCAGAAGATTTCAGAATGATACAAAGATGTGTATCAGAAAACATTATTTGGCTGTTTAGTGCCTTTTGAAATTATGATAGACCTCCCCAAAAGGAAACTTACAACCAAGTTCCAAAATTTCTGAAATGCAAACATGTGACTAGTGGGATGTGCTTCTGTAGAAACGCCAGAATTTGATCATTCATATGGATGCTTCAATTTATGATTGTCATGACTTACTAGAGAAATCCTGTGCTTCATTCTTGTTATCAGTCAAGGATTCCTTGGATGTATACATCTGCTTCTAAAAATAATTGTAAAAAACTAAGATGTGCAATTATTAAATATTGTGCAAATATAAAGGTAAAATAACATGAACCCATTTTACAGGGGAAGAAAACTTTTGAAAAACTGGAGACAACTTGGGCACAACATTAATCTTAACAGAGTTGAGAAAATATGTTGAAATTAGAGCTTTCCATGTAAGATAGTAAGCCAAACATAATTCCATCAGCAATATACTGGTTCTTGTTCCTTCTTTGCAACATATTGTAAAGAGGGTAATGGACATGTTTAATAAATATCACCACCACTTTACTTAATCAAAGTTTTATTTATTTGTTAGATGTATTTAAGATGGTTAACATGATGATCTCCCTTTATTTATCCTTACAGCAACAACTCTGTGGGTTAAGTTGCTGGAAAGAGCATGTGAAGCTGGACCAAAGTTACCCAAAGCATTTTCCATAATCGGCATGAACATTGTCTCCTCTGTATATATGCAACACTTCAATGGTCACAGCACATTGGCTTGTTTATTTTAAAATGGGGATTGGAGAAAGGCATCTTGTTGAGACATAAAGGCCCATCACTTGAGTTTATTTTATTTTAATCTCTCATTCTACCCTCCGGTGTAGAAACTAGTATGAAATTAAAAATAGATGTGTGGCTGTGCCTTAAGAAAATTTAAATCTAAAAATACGTCTTTCTGAAGTATAGAGTTAAAAAAGAATTATCCGCCCAACTAATCCAATTTTTAATTGATAGACTGCCTGGCTGTTCCGGCCAATGGCATTTACAATCTCTCACAAAAATAAGTGCCCCGAAATACATATACAATTGCTAAATTCTGTGTCAAGCCATAAACCTTTACTCTGTTCAGAACAAAATAAGTAGGCTATTCACTTAATTAATTAGATTTAATATATTCTCACATTATATTTAGTTTTTTTAACTTTTATGATCTGGTGGACTGCAATAAAATGTTAATTCATTCAAATAAATTGAGTACAGCTCCCTTTCATTCTTTTGAATGTCCTCAAAGCATATATAAATTATCCTAGTGGGAAATTTTCTCGACTATCATCTATTAATGTTCACATTAGTGATTGAGAGTCTACACCCACTGACCTATTTTCTGTGAATTTCTCATAGATTCAGAAAGTCATTATAGGGTGGAGTCTGCACTTTTGGACACCCATACAGAATTGTTTTGCCAACTGATTCAGTCAAATATATTCTAAAATTGATAGTATCATGGGATACCAATATACATCAAATAAATAATATACATCTAATAAAGTGCATTGCTAAGAAAATAATTTCACTCCTTTCCTTCCATATATCAGATAAATTAATTAAAATCTATTTCAGAAAAAGAATATGCATGCATTAATGAAACAATTTGACTTAATAACTCTATATGTTGATATATCACTGAATCAATCAAAACAAACATTTTTTTGCGTTAAAAAAGTATTTTCCCGTATACAATGGTGATCAGCTCTAACAGTTAAAAATTCACAGAAAAACATCTATTCTCAAATTCTTTTCATTCTTATTTCAAGTATTTTCCATTATTTGTTTTCTTCTAATTTTCAATTGCAAAAAATTTACAATAAAGAGCTAAAGTTAAACAATTAAAAAAAACCTGCATTTGGTACTAATTGTATTTGTCTAGATTATAAAGCAACAATTTCTAGCCAAAGTTCAAATATAGTATCCACATCTTTTTATATAATAATGAGTATATAGAGAATTCAGATCCATGATCATATTCCAGCCACTTACATAAGAAATAATAATCTGAAAAATTAGGAATCTTTCATAGATAGATAGATCTTCCCAAACTATGGTCACTAGCCACAGTCATCCCTGTCTTCAAAAAAGGAGACCCCAGCCTAGTTGAAAATTACAGACCAATTTCTTTATGTGGCGTAGCCTGTAAAGTAATGGAATCAATCATCAACCAATCCATCACTCTCCACCTAGAAACAAACAACCTACTCTCTAATAAACAATTTGGTTTCAGAAAAAAATTATCCTGTAATTTACAACTTCTTCACTGCAAAAACATATGGACTACAATTCTTGATCAGGGCAAAGCAATAGATGCAATTTACATAGAATTCTGTAAAGCTTTTGACTCAGTGGTACATGACAAACTTCTTCTAAAACTAAAATCCTACAGCATCTCCAGACCCCTCCATAATTGGATAACAATGTTCCTGTCAAATAGACAACAAGTGGTCAAAATAGGCAGTGCACTATCAAATCCTGCTCCTGTCAATAATGGTGTCCCCCAAGGCAGCATTCTAGGACCAACACTTTTCATATTATACATTAACGACCTCTGTGACCATATTATAAGTAATTGTGTTCTCTTCACCAATGATGTTAAACTATTTAACACTACCAACAATGCAGCTATCCTTCAAAAAGACCTTGACTTTGTGTCGGAATGGTCAAAAATTCGGCAACTTCAGATCTCAACCAGCAAATGCTCAGTCTTACACATTGGAAAAAAAAATCAGAACACTAAATACAAGCTCGATTGACCTTACCTTGTAGATGACCCTCTCCTCATTAAAGACCTTGGAGTTTTCATATCAAATGATTTAAGTGCCAAAGCCCACTGCAACTACATCGCAAAAAAGGCTTTAAGAGTTGTAAACTTAATCTTGCATATCTTCTTCTCCAGAAACATTACATTACTAACCGGAGTATACAAAACATTTGCTAGACCAATTCTTGAATACAACTCACGTGTCTGAAACCCACACCTCAGTTCTGACATAAATACAATTGAGCGTGTCCAGAAATATTTCACAAGAAGAGTCCTGCACTCCTCTGAATACAACAAAATACCTTATGTCACCAGACTTGAAATCCTGGGTTTAGAAAATTTAGAACTCCGCCGCTTTTGGCATGACCTAAGTTTAACTCATAAAATCATCTCTTACAATGTCCTTCCTATTGAAAAATACTTCTGCTTCTATTGCAACAATACACGAGCACACAATAGATTTAAGCTTAATGTGAACCGCTCTAACCTTGATTGCAGGAAATATGACTTCAGTAACAGAGTTGTTAATGCCTGGAATGCACTACCTGACTCTGTGGTGTCTTCCCAAAATCCCCAAAGCTTTAATCAAAGACTATCTATTATTGACCTCATCCCATTCCTAAGAGGTCTATAAGGGGCGTGCATAAGAGCACTAGCGTGCCTACCGTTCCTGTCCTAATGTTCCATTTGATCGTATCCAAATTGTACAGTTATTTCATACGTACGCTTATATATATGCTTATAATCATATAGTTATTTCATGCTTATGCTCATATATACTGTTGTGAAAAATAAATAAATAAATAAATAAACAAATAAATAACATAAATAAAATATTAAAAGCCATATTTTAAATTATGTTCCATAATTTAAAGTTGAAAATATAAGTCATATCTCACAAATTTTTAAGCATGTACGTTGAAAGTTCTCTTGGATATTTCCGTCCAAATACTGTACAATTCAGAGCACCAATGAATATGTAATTAACTAATAGAATTCTAAACCATTGGATATATGAAATTTCAAAGACCACCTTATGGCACATAAGACTGCCTGTATACTGCTGCAATCATTATTTGAATCCCTTTGTTCCATGCTTTATCACCATCTCATGTTGGACATGTTGTAATCAGACAAAGACCAAGATTTACAGACTCAGCTGTTGATCACTCTGTTATCGTTTTGCCTAGGTACATAGGTGCAATAATACCTGGACCTTAAGTCCAATATCCAGGATCTGTAGGACTAATTCTCAACTGTACATCAAAGAGCAACAATATATGGAGCAGCAGCAAACAAGACTAATGTCAATGCCCAGGCATACTGAGACTTATTACAGATATTCTTCCCAATAGACTTCCTCTGGGATATATTAGTAATTTCAAAACCTTATTTAATTTAAAAGTAAATGGTTAATCAGCAACAAACTGGTACTTGTTCCTAACGAAGAGTTTCTAAAAGAAGTCTGTATGTGCACAAATTATCCAACTACATGCCATTCATAGGAAATTTTAGGATGTACTATATACTAGGTTAATTATGATTTGAGCTCCTTTTCATTTATTTAAGCATATTTTATATACATTCTGTAATAATGCAGTTATTATGTCTATACTTTTTGTCTATCTGCCTAGGATTTTTAGCAATACTGATATTTTCAAATAAACAAAAATGTAGGAATATAGCTACAGATATGGCAAAAAATGATAAAATGGCTATGCAATGACAAGAGTAATGCAAAGAGCCCAGTATTTGACATTTGTATTAAATACACTTTTTCTTTATTTACCCTCTGCTCTCATCATTATTCATCAGGCAAGCATTGTCCATTTAAGTCCATTTAAGTCCAGTTAATTTTTTAACGATGATTGGTATTGAATCAGATTGGACTTTCTGATAAGATTTTATCCTGACCTACCTGGAAATAGCAGAATTAAATCTGGGCCACTTCTCCAGTAAGACATGAATGCCTTCTTCAACATACTAACAAACTATGCTTGTTACTGAACACAAAAAGGTTTTAGAATTATTACAGATTTTTTAGGATCAAATAGAAGCATAAAAACAAATTCTTCATAAGAGATTCCTTCATAACAATACCTTCATAAGATCTTTGTTCATTTCTTTTCTCACCCTGAAATTAATAAGAACCTAATTCAAAGTATAGAAATTCAAAGTATTTCTATTAATGAGGGGTCGTGGTGCTTTCTGAGCTTGGTTATTTTCTTGCAGACGTTTCATTACCCAAACTAGGTAACATCAATATAATGAAATGTTTGCAAGAGAACAACCATGCCCAGAGAGCTCCAAGGATTTATCATTTCCACCCTTTGGGACAACCATGATCTGGATGACTGAGAATCTCCATAGACAACCAATTGGCAAGCATCTGAATTTTGATCACATGACCATGGGGATGCTGCAATAGTCATAAATGTGAAAAACAGTCATAAGACACTTTTTTCAGTGCCCATGTAGCTTCAAGTGGAACTAAATGAATTGTTGTTAAGTCGAAAACTACCTGTACCACTGCGAACTTACCATAAGAGGAGGATAACTTGACTTGTGGACTAATATCCATCAATGTATTGATCTATTAGTGGATAGCTCAATTACCTTTCTAGAAGAATTTGAAATTATATCTGTAGGGTCTATGAAAAGCAGAAAACATTTTGTGGGTTTTAAAAGTCAGAACTTGAGGGTTTTCTTCTAGATGCAACCATTCACTAACTTAAACTGCCTTACAGTATATTGTTATGTTCTTCTATGTAGCTGTAAATTTTTTCAGCAGATTTGGTAAGTAATTTAATCCCTGCCCATGAAATAGGCAGAAAAACACTCTCTTTTCCAAACAAAGAATTTTTTTCCTGAATACTGTCAAATCAGCACAGCTTTAAAAAAATGTGTAACTAAGGCACACTTATCTTTAAACTAGACTTAGGTTTCTACTACTTACTGTAATAAAGCAAATGAATTTTTATGTCGAGAAAAATACTGAATTAAGGTCCTATTATTGACAGAGTTGCCAGATTAGATATTTATTGCTAATCTGTTTAGTTTTATCAATGATTTTTGTAGATAATATTGCCAGGTGAGACATTTATTGCACAATTGTTTAATCACAACAGTGAGTTTTGAAGAGAATATTCCTCTTTAATTAGCAATTATGTCATATTTTCTAATATGGTTTTGCTTTGTTTTTAATCATATAAATCTGTTTCATATGAAAAGGTGAACCCACCTTGCTTATTGTCAGCATCACTGGATTCAGCCTCAAAACACCTAAAATATCTCAGTTCCACTGATTTCTGTTTGATTGCCATTTTTGTAAACAAAGGTATCCAAATCATTACCATCCATAACAACATAGAGTGATATGACTTGTGATCTAAAGTATATGACATCTATAAGTCATGGTATTTATAATGATGTTATGACACACATTTCTTCATTTGCCCTTGTCCTTCTTTCATTGTCCCACTCAAGATAAATGGTTCACTTATTCTTTTCAATCCATTTCTCATGCTAATATCTATAGCACATAATAATTGACTTCTTTGTACAAACTGAAGTACTCTATATTATAAACTATGGTGGATGCCTTAGCATGTGTTAATTTAGCAGACAGAATTAACCTGGAAAATTATAGTTTCTTAATTAAACTCTAGTTAAATGTATAGATTAGAGCAAGGTGAACCAGGTCTCTATAAAATACAAGGAATTATATGAAGTTGCATGCAATTCTTTCTATCTTATAACAAATTGTAACTTTCAAGAATATTGCAGAATAACTAGAAATATCATTGCAATTTTATGGAATTATGCAGATATATAAAAATAAATTTCCATTGTACCATTTTATTATTTGCAGATTAATAACATAGAACTGAAACCATAATTACATATAGATAAAATCATTAATAAGTCTTCTAAAATTAAATTGGTTGAAAATATTCTAAATTGATTCATCACTGTTTAAAAGACTTATTTTAGAGGGAAAAATATGTCAGATTGTCAAATATGAATTGTTTTATTTTCTACAGTATTTTTAAAAATAACCAAATTAAAATATTGAAAAATATTACTGATTCAGTATTCTGTGTTAGAAGAAAATAGTTAATAATAAGAAGTGAAAGATCTCTTGTATATATGAATTAACAGTAATTTAAACATTTTAGTGGAATACATTTATTTCACAATAAAGCATCTGTCTTGTTCTAGACATTAAACATAAATAAGAGATTAAAATTTCATTTTCTTCTAGGCCATTTCCCATAACTACATTAATATAGAAGCTTACAATTTTTAAAATGTAAAATGTTCGTAATAGGAGAAAATAATATAAGCAAATTATTTATTTAGAACTAGAGCAATGAAAAAATGAAAATTTTCAACAACTTTTTATGCATTCTTAATAAAACTGTTATAAGGAAAAATTGCAGATATTAAAATTCTTGAAAGCTATTTTTAATCAATTTACTAAAGATTATGAGGAAAAATAAACACTCATATCAATTCCCCTATTGAAATTACATGATCTAGAAGGACAATTACAAAAATTTTGACTAAAGTCAAAGTGACAGTGAAATATTTAAGGGAACATTTGAATTTTTGTAACACTCCTTATCTGCCTTCTTGACTTTAATCTGCATATTATCGTCTGTTAAAAATCTCTATCAATTAATTAATAACATGCAGAGTGATAGGACTTTTCAGATAATTATGAGGGACCACAAAGGTAAGGTAAAAAAATTAAACAAGTCTCCCACAAGGCTCTGTAATGCACTTCACTATTCAACTGAAACATATCAGATGTGCCGGCAACAAGCACATTTGATATGTTTAGATCAAAGATGGGTTTCAGCAGGTTCTGACCAATTCTGGAGAACTGGTAGTGGAAATTTTGAGTAGTTTGGAGAACAGGTAGTAAACATTCTGACTGGCCCTGCCCCCATCTATTCTCTGCCTCCCAAGTCCCAGCTGATCATGAGGGAATGGAGATTTTACATTATCCTTCCCCCGTCACATCCACCAAGCCACATCCACCAAGCTATGCCACACCCACCAAGCCATGCCCACAGAACTGGTAGTAAAAAAAAATTGAAACCCACCACTGGTTTAGATACACCATAATAGTAAAAGAAAAATACATGAAAATGGCAGACAGCTTTCTGGCCAAAGATTTTAAAATCTTGGAGAAATTCTTCATTGACTGGAAACTTAATCCTAAAACCAGCAAAATGATAGCTATGTATTTACATCTTAACAACAAACTAGCATATGAAGCCCTGAAGATCTACTTAAACACCAACCTAGTCCCCTATAACCCTATCTTTGGAATAACATTGGTCCGCTTTCCCTATAAGATACACCTAGAGAATACATCAAAATATCAATACTAGGAACAACATATTCCAGAAATTATGTAAAACTAAATGGGAAGCTTCCAGTGCCAGATTATTAATAGTAGGATTGGACTACTGAGCAGCATATTACTGTGCCTCTGTATAGTTTAACAGCTGCTATACTAATACATTAGATCCAAGACTCAATGATATCACGGTGCCTTTGCCAATGCAAATGCAATACATTATAAACTAATGTATTAAAACCATTCTGACATGCTGGCTTCCTGTTGTGAGCCATATAGCATTGCCAGTTTTGCTGTTCAAAAAGTTTTTATTGGTCAAAAAAGGTTTATACAAATACATATCAGGTATGGTAAATTTTCATTTTTCTTATGCAAGATAAGAATTTTGCTCAAATTTTAAACACATACAACAGCCATATGGCAAGCAGGTGACACGAAGTAGCTAAGTTTACAAATCTTACATACGCAATAAAGAAGGGTCAAGAATAAACAGAATATCATACAAAAGAGAATAAGGAAAACCAACACAATACCAAATATCTTTGTCACTTCCTAGTTTTGGATCTCAGAACTCTGGGTTCAGCCTGACCCAACTCCAGGGCCGCAACAGCGGCAGCCGCCTCCGCCCCATGGTCTATAACCTCCCCTTCTTCAATTCCTGGGTCATCTAATTCCAGGAGGGCTTTGTGTTCCTCCACGTAGGCCGTAGCCTCCGCAATTGTACTAATTTTTTTCGTAATGCCCTCCCGGAAAATCATCAATCCTCTGGCATCAGCCATCTGAAGCCTACTCCTTCTGGTACAATTTGCTTGACAAAAAGTAATATTTCTTTCTCATTTCACGTACCTGTCTGGGAATCTGCCTCAGAATGGCTATCTCCCTGCCCCTATAAGTCAGTGCCCCACTCCTATGTTTTCTAAGAATTTCATCTTTCGTCTCTCTTCTCACAAATTTGACATGAACCTCTCTGGGAACTGCATGCGTGCGTGCATATTGTGAATTAACTCTATAAACTCGATCCACATCCCAATTCATGAAATCAACACCTCTCCCAAGAAATTCTCCCAACAATTTAGTCACAACATCTCTCAAATCTTCTTGGTCCACTTCTTCCAGATTTTGAAACCTAAGGAAATAAGACATTTTATCCATCTGTAGTCCAAGCACAGCATTGCCTGTCGTCTCCTCTCTTTTCTGCACTGCCCGCATCTCACCCTCCAGACCTTCCACTTTCTGCTTATTTTCTGCTGAGACTTGTTGAGTATCCTTTAAATCCTTTTGGATAGTCACAATTTCTGCTCTTATTTCCGTTTGGCCTCTTTGCAAATCATCCAGTTTCTTGTCCATATTGGATAACTTTTCCAGAATTCTCTCCATCTCTCCAGCAGTTGGTCTCTGACCTTCTGCCATTTAAAAAAAAAATTTCAAAATCCTCAGGCAAGCACAGTATCCTTGTAATTTCCTCCGGATCCACCAGGGGGCACTCACAGGAGCAACGAGTCCAGAGTACAGTTAGTCAACCAGGAAGCCGAAGGGAAGTGATGTCATCAAGATTCTCATAGTGAAGGCGGAAGCTGGACGCCACCACTGTTCCCCAGAGGGAGGGGGGGCCTCAAACCCTCCCTCCTAAATTTCTCCATCACCTCTTCTCTCCAGAGCTCCACAAAACCGGTAATCTTCTTATTTTAAGTTCTCCTCTCTCCAGAATGACTCGTGCTCCTTCCAGCCGCAGGGGAGAAAAACCCCCCCGCACTCCGGAGCACTCCACTCGCGTTTACCGATATCCCCTTCCCTTCTCCATTCCTCAATTCTTCTCCGTTCCCTGTTCACCACCAGGCTGCTGCAGTTATAAATCCAAAGCCCCGGTGTCACCGGGCACAGCGGCCCAGGCGACGACCAAAGTAATGGCCGTGGCCTGTGGCCTCCAAACCCCGCCGAGCCTAGGACGCGCCAGCATCGGTCCCCCCAGTCCTGTATGTCGGCTGGGAGACCCCTGGCGAGCCGTCCGTGCGGCAGGCGTCCTTTTCGGAACACCTGGCCCCTGGGGGCCTCGGCGGCGGCCGGATTCGGACACTGGAGGCAGGAGAAGCCTCCAGACGACCGTTGCCACTGGACACCGGAAGTCGTCTCCAGCATTGCCAGTTTTATGAAGGCAAGATGCACTAGTGAAAGAATATAGAAAAATTATAAACAACTCACTCCTACCATGCATGCCGACCTTTCTCATTTATCAGCCAGAAAACTGAAATCCAGGAAGCTCCCTCTGGCACTTGCACAGCATCTGCCCAACAACTTTAACAGATTCCCAATGGAAAGCCAAATGGTCACTGAACATCCAGACATAAGTAGACATATAAATGACTCCACAAAAAAGATGCTAGGCTTTAAACTACGTCAGCAATGAACAATCCTGAATAGGATTCACACCTCACACAGTTGTTGTGTCTTGCCCGCTCTCACCGCAGCCGGGGCCTTCTTATCTGCTTCCGAACGCTGAGGAATGTCCTAGTATGCCTCCCGCCCCAGCCCTGGCTCCATGCCCAGACAGGCTGAGGAGGAGGAAGCACCTCCCGGCCCCAGCCCTGGCTCCATGCCCAGGCAAACGGAGCAACTAGACCCCTCCCCCTCCCCCACAGCATGTGAGCCTGAGGGAGGTCAATTACCAACAGCTGCCGACTGGAGAGACCCTCGCTTCAAAAGAATTGATAGGCGGCGGCGTCAGAAGGAAGGGAGGGGCAGGCCTGGATAAGTGCTGAATCATGGAGCCACACCCCATGGCCTATATAAAGGATCTGTTTTCTGGCATTCTCTGAGTCAGGCAAAGTCGAACATATCTTGCTGAAGTCACTTTCTGGTCTCCTGCCTGCCTTAAGAACTTTGCTAGGACTTTGGCAGAGCTGCAGAGGCACGCCTGATTCGGATTTCCCTGACCCGGCCGTCAGCGGAGGAGTGGGACACGACAACAGTATCTGCCAGGACTCTCTATAAATGAAGAAGAGTATCGTCCTCTCAGTGTGACCATGGGATCTCACGGCAAACTGTAGCTCACACTGTGAGGAGCTGTAAGCTGATGGCATACACTGGTTCAGTATCTAATTTTTTTAATATAAACAATGTTGCACTTCAATAGTTAGATGGCCTAGACCAGGGGTGTCAAATTCGATTTCATTGAGGGCTGCATCAGGGTTGTGTTTGACCAGGTGATCAGGTGGAGAGGACTGGATAGGGTGGGGGTGGGCCTCTGCCAACAAAAATGGAGCTCATTTAAGAGCATGGATCCCATTTTTGCCAGGGTACAGCTTTTTGCAGCCCTCTGTCAGTGAAAAGAAGATAAAAAGAATCTGTTTTCGCTGGCAGACAGCTGCAGGAGGCCATCCCAACTAAAATGAAGCCATTTGCATTGACAAAGGCACGGTTGGCCGATCCTTCGCTGTTTCCAGGGCAGTGCTGTGGGCCAGATCTGGCCCCTGGGCCTTGACTTTGACACCTCTGGCCCAGACATTGGTATTTGAACATATATATTTTAATTTTACTGTGTTTTTCTAATCTAGGTGAAATGTTAATATATAATAAAAGTCCATATATGCTAAATAAATAAATTTAAGGGCATGATTGCTAAGGGAAAAAATCCTGTATATTTAGTGTCCCCCTTCCCTTGATACCCTAAACACTTACTTATTTGACTTAATAACTAATTCAGGGCTGTAGAAAATAAAACAAATCCAGGAACACTGTAAAACCTTTTTTCATGATACTCTTTTTTTTTTTCTTGTTGTATTTCAGATGTGTCTCTCCCTTTTGGCTTTCATACAATACTTATTTCCCCATTCTCCTACCACAATCAAATTAAACCGGAATAGGACCTTATGCATTGAACATACTTGATGGCAGCATCAAAAATCTGCCCTCTTTTACATGAAGTTCAGACTGAGTTTAATTTAATTTTAATATCAAAAAAGTCTGCCTAACTTATCATAGTTTTAACCCCTTTAAAAAAGCTTTAACTTTCAGCATTGTTTGTTACAAATTAGAGTATAGGAAATGAAAAAAATAAGAAAATAATCTGGATCCAATTTTTTTAATCAAGTTTCTATTTCAGACTAAAAGTTTAAATAATTTTAAATTGAATTTATGATTAAAAGTAAAGGATAAATTTACTACTAAATTCAAGAATTTAAAAAATGGTATTCATACATTAAAAAAGTAACGGTAAGATTTTATTTAGTATTTATTTGGTTTTGATGTTTGTTAAATTTTAAACAAAAGGAGCAAAACTCCTTTTTCAGAGACGGTGAAAACACTCTTAATATCATTATAAATATGACATATATTACTACTAAAATGACAAACAGAAATCTAAATCTAAGTTTGAACACAAAATGTTTCAACTTCTACATTCAGCTGTTTCAAATATTCAGTAGCTGATTTTCTAATTATAGAACTGCTTAGGAGTGAATTATGTCAACTATGGAATTTATTGTACTACAAAGTGGTTAGAACAGATATGGGCATTCAATGTCTGAATTTTCAAGCATGGAGATCATTATAACATTTCATAGTCCTACCCTCTCCTTTATTTAAAAAAAACTAAAGTAATTAATATAACAGAAAGTGTATTTATATAATAAATGCAAAATTATTATAAATATAACATCAAAAATCATACTAGAAAGAAGGGAAAGACTGGAGAATTTTACTATAAACAGAACAAATTATTTGACCATACATTTGTTCAGAAATCTTCTTTGCCCCTTTGTAAACTATTATTATTAATATATTAACCACATAAAGATTAGGTACAGATTTCTCTTTCTAGCACTGTGTAATACTTCTTTCAGCCAGTTTCAAAAACCATAATCACAGATTCTAAACACTGGCATGTAATGACACACATCTTTTAACACACAGTGATTAATTTGGAATTGTATTAACAATTGTATTGATTTGGTCCCAAACATGGCAATAATAGACAAGCAGAGTTTCATGAGCTAATTTACTAACTCCTGAATTGCATCTAAAAAATCAAGGCTGTTGCCACAAATTCTTATTAAATAGCCTTGCAATTATTAATTAACTAGAAATTTGTTTTATTAACTTTATTTTAAGATAATAGGAAACTACACCTATAGGCCCTGGGAATAGACATTAACAACTGGGGAACCCTGATCTCCAATCAGCTTGGAGTCTAAAGACGCAGCATGGCCTTCTCCAATTCGAAGAGACATTTGTTTGGCAGGCTGAGGCAAAGAGGCAGTCCCGGAACCAGCAAAATCTGGGGGCTGGGCAGGGGACAGAATGTATCTGCCCTCAGTGTAGAAGGGATTGCCACTCTCGAATTGGCCTTTTTAATCACACTAGATGCTGTTTTAGGATCTCTTTCCAGAGCATGATACCATAGTCTTTCGAGACTGAAGGATGCCAATAACAAGAAACTACACTGACATTACATAAAATAAGTCTCCATTGGCTTACTAGGCTAAATTTTGCAATTTCAGAAATTGCAAAAATAACTACCAATTTGGTAAAACACAAGTTAACGGGTAAAAAACACAATTTATTTCTTTAATCCCAACAACTACGGTACTTCAGAAATCCAACACAGTTTAAGAAAACTGTTGAGTAATAAAATGAGAAAAAATGTGCCATTTTATGGCTTTTTCAGGAAAGTCAGATTATCAATAAAATGAAATTAAGCAGTCTTTTAATTAAATTTATCCTAGAAGGATAAATTTTAAAATAAATAGAATAATTTCTAGGATAATTTTTAAATGGAATATATGCATTTTAAATGGAAAAATATAATTATGAATGTTGCATCTAAGAAAGAGATTTAATAGATTCAGAAGATAAATGTTATTTTAAAAAAGTAAGTAGCATTTATGTTGTGTAGGTGGGGAAGGTCTCACTGAGAAACAAAACAAGGGAAAATGAAGCTGGATGCCTTTATGCCATTTTTCCCAGATGGGCTCAAATGAGAATAGAAGGGCCACATTTGTAATTCCTCTGATAACACAAATGTTTCCTTCATCTTGAAAAAAGGCATAAGGCTAATTTTTCTCTAGGAAACTAACTATAAGAAAAAAAAAGCTATTCAGTAGCTTTATCTTTAACGTAATGGGTTATTTGACAGCTATGATTTAATTTGGCTGTTATTCAAAACAAGATATTCATTGGAATATGAATGCATGTAACTTGGCATATTGACTTTGCCATTGATCTGTCCCGGGACCACCACCCACTCCAAATGTGAGTTCAAAGGAGGAAAATTTGGCAACTACAAATCTCAACCAGTAAATGCTCAGTCTTGCATATTGGAAGAAAGAACCCAATCACAAAGTACATGCTTGATGGACATTGCCTCGCAGATGACCCCCACCCTGTCAAAGACCTTGGAGTTTTTACATCTAACGATTTAAGTGCCAAAGCCCACTGCAACTATATAGCTAAGAAGGCTCTAAGAGTTGTTAACTTAATTCTACCTAGCTTCTTTTCAAAAAACACCACGCTACTGACCAGAGCATATAAAACATTTGCTAGGCCAATTCTTGATTACTGCTCTCCTGTCTGGAACCCATACCATATATCTGACATCAACACAGTTGAGCGTGTCCAAAGGTATTTTACGAGAAGAGTTCTCCACTCCTCCGAAACCAATAAAATACCTTATTCCACCAGACTTGATATCCTGGGTCTAGAAAACTTGGAACTTTGTCGCCTTCGACAGGACCTGGGTTTAGCATATAAAATCATCCGTTGTAATGTCCTTCCTGTCAATGACTTCTTTAATTTCAATAACAATATCACAAGAGCTAACAACAGATTTAAACTCAATGTCAACCGCTCCAGTTTAGATTGCAGAAAACATGATTTCTGTAACAGAATTGTATATGCTTGGAATGCATTACCTGACTCTGTGGTTTCTTCTCATAACCCCAAAGGCTTTACTCAAAAACTGTCCACGGTTGACCTCACCACTTTCCTAAGAGGACTCTAAAGGGGCGTGCATAAGAGCACAAACGTGCCTACCGTTCCTGTCCTATTGTTTCTTCCCCTATGTATATATATGTTTTTAGTACCTCGTTTCTCCTCTTATATATGTTCATATATTATATAACCCTTTTTGCAATACTTGTATATATTGTTACGACAAATAAAAATAAATAAAATAAATAAATAAATAAAAATGAGTTTGAGTCAGCAGAAGAAACAGCAGAGTCAAGCAGTCAAGTGATGGCCTGGATCAGGGTTCGGGGAGTGCTAGCCTGACTGAGCAGCTTTAGTTGGGTTGATTGGACGAAGGACAGGTTGAAGGTGAGTAAGTCCCCAGGTGAGGATCATGAGAAGCATTAGCAATGAGGAGAATGTGGAATTCCGTCAAGGACATAGGGCAGACAGAGTCACAATGACAGTCATTGAGGAGGCCAACCTTGCCTCTCGTGAAGGGCTACACTGGCATTGCCTATTTAATCTGCCCCCAAAGTGTTGCTGGCAATGTGTCCAGTTCTGTGACTTGTGTGCTTATGCAATGTATCCTGACCTGTTCAATTTGTAGATTGCTTTCCTAGACTTTGTGTTTGCATGTTGAACTCCTGTCCAGTGACTCTTGCCATGCTGAGCTCAGAACCCGACCCTTCTTTCTGAAGACCTGTTTGGGGGGTTTGAATAAACACCTGTAGAATTCTTGGTATTCATGTGTGTGAGGGAAGCAGGGCAGCACAGACCTATTCCAAAAAACAGACACTGTCAGAATTGGAAAAACTACTTCTGGAATTTATTCCTCAAATTAGTTGTTTTATTTTTTTAAAAAATCTTTGCTTTAACTACAGATAATGAGTGCTACTGAAATATTGATTTCAACTGGAAAATTAGAGTATCCTTATTTCTACTAAGCTGTCCTGCTTTTGCTTTCATGGCAATGCAGTATGATTATTTAAAAGGCAATAGGTTAAATAAAGTACCAATAGATTTTCCATAGTGAATTAATATTTAGTTGGTTTCTAAAAGATTATGTCTCTATGTTTTATGAAAGCTGCATAAAGAAACTTTTTGTCAGCCTCCACTTTATTTGAAGTGTATATTTACCTATTGGAGTGTTTTACTGTTTTATTACTTAGTTAAAGATTTTCTTCTTATTGAATATCTTACTTGATTTATGGGGAAGGGGGGAGGTTTGTACTGTTGCCAGCGTTCGGCTGTCATTTCAGGTGAAGAAGGAGATAGTCTTTCAACCAGAGGTTTGAACTGATTTGGCGGCTGAATATAACGGGAGTTGCATGCTTCGAAGATTGACAGAGGGAGAACATTGGAAGTGAAACAACACATGGCCAAGGAGGAAGAAGATATTGGACTATGACTGTTTGAACCCTGGAGGGAGGAGGGTTCAAGAGAGGAAATACTTTTGTACAGTTGTAATTACTTTTAGTTCTGGCTTAGCTTTCTTTGCAATCTGACTTGTTTAGTAAAAATTACCAATCTCTTCAAACTGATGGAGTTGGGTCTTTATTTTCTTAAACATTGATTGGAGGCAAGCTGACACTTTTATTATTTTTCTCCTTATTTTGGCCTGTTACTTGAATATTGACCAAGCACTTTGTGCAACTAATTGTCTTAAACGTTTCCTACCATGTTATTTCTGATACAACTTCCTTAATGGAACCAAACTTTGGTGGGAATGCTTGTGAGTGCTTTTGGATTTCCTACTAGAAAAATATTAATTAAGATGATATCAAACTGAACATGTGGGCGAGAGGAGTTATTTATTTTGTGAGCTAAATTTTTAAATTAAAAACTACGTCTAGTATTGGCTATAAGTACTTCAGAATACATAAACATTTTAAAAAACTTAATAGTTATATAGGCCATATATTTCTGCTCCTGTCTGTCTTTGAACATTGTGGTTCATATTGAACATTATTTAAAATAATCCTGCGATTAGATAAAAAGATGACTTTCTGAACAAGGTATGATACATTAATATAGGACATTTCTGCTCTATAGATGCTTATACATTTATTTACAACCCCCTATTAGATTTACCTTTGTATTGAGTTTACTTTGATTTATTATTCTTGGAATTTCAAAATATTTAACATCCTAGAAAAACTGAATAAGGCAGGAAAATCTTTTCATAAATGAACTAAACTATGAAGCAGATTTTTCTTGGAAAACTGGCAGAACAGATAAACAATCTGTGTATGAATGAGTCAACTGCATGCTTATTGCAGTTAGCTTTTGCTAAAAATAAAAGCTGATGCTCACCACATAGCAGAACAAAGGAAAGACAGGAAAAAGTAATTATGCTGATTCTTCTTATACCTGTAGTTGTGCCCAGAAGGCAGAAACAGGCACTTTCCTTTGAAAACTACAGCAATGTTTTCTCTTTGGAATAAAGTGCTGAGTTTCTCTCAAAGAAAGGAGACTAGTCAACAGAAAGATATATGAAAAGCTTCTTTACAAATTCTTTTGAACAAAACTCTTTAAAATCCAAGAGAAAAAGAAAATCTTTACTTCTTAAAATGGAATTTTAGCTTCCATAAGCAGCAAATCCCATCAAAATGCTGATGTTAAAATAAGGAAGTGTTTTAGAAAGACTGCACAGAGTTAATAAAATGACCTTTACCTTAAAAAAGGAAAAATATATCTAATCAAATATACCACAGTATAGTACCAAGTAAGAAGCTACTTT
Organism: Ahaetulla prasina; assembly: GCF_028640845.1. Lineage (NCBI taxonomy): Eukaryota > Metazoa > Chordata > Lepidosauria > Squamata > Colubridae > Ahaetulla > Ahaetulla prasina. The sequence goes on from NC_080542.1 coordinate 96,074,991, forward strand.
ATGAGCGCATATTTAGAATTCAATATAATAGCATCTGATCTAATATAGTTTATCCGCATATCTTATATCAATAGGCCTCATAAATCAACAAATTAGAAAACCATTTCAGTTTAATCAACACGTTCTTTGTTGTTTATAATTACAAAATAGCACATTATATATTCAAAACAGTTACATCTAATCCTTTGTTTTACATGTTGACTAACCAAATGAAACAGATCAAAAAGCAAATCCATGTTAGAGATCTATCCTCATCTTGCTTGTCAGAAAAACCTTGCATTAACTTATAAAGTAGAAAATGATTATTTAGGTCTGAATAATCTGGTATTAATACTCCTATTTTATTTATTAGTCAGGTGTCCATCAATATCCAACAGTCAGAATAGTGCAATGGGAGTTCATATACACAAAATTATCCAAACAGACCTCTAAATGCTAGTACACAAACAATAGGTCAATACACGTTGTATAACTTGTGTTCACTGCAAAGAGCAGGCATTTTTTGAGAATACTGTTTACACAAAATCAATTTTACAAGCATCTAAATAATTCAGGAGTACACCTCAATAATAATTAGGTTCAGAATTCAATATAATGGTCTCAAACCTAATCTAGTTTATCCACATATCTGCTTGCTTTCAGTTTTTATCCCTATCTTTTAAAATAATTAGAAATATATGCCTTTATATGAAATCTTTAGATATAGCCAAGTAAGCAACCACTGTGTATCAATATACTGATTAATATATTATCCAACACTCCTGTTATAACCACTGATGTATAAAAATAGTGGAATAATCAATAAGCTCGTTAGGAACAGTTGGCATTATTTCAGTTTCTCCAACAGTGGAATTTATTGTCCAGAGATATCATAGCTTTTCCTTCATTGGATGTGTTCAAATGATGGTTAATCATCTATCAGGGAGTCATAGCTTGGATTACTGTACTGATCACAAAGTTGGCTCTTTCCAGCTCTAGGAATTCTAATGGAAAAATTAAAAATGAATGACTTCCAATTTTATAACATGTATTTATATGTTTAAGATAAAAAATGGAAAATTTCTTAATATTTTGGCATCTCCTTGACATTACAGATAAGAAAGTCTGAGTCAACTAGCATTTGGATGGCATATACCTAAACTCCATGAAAATAAATGCAAGATAACACAATCTCATTCTAGACTAGAGAAAGGGAAACATCAGTCTTCTTGTGAATAACTACAGCATCGGAACATGAGTGTCTACATACTCATTGCTTACTAAGCATAAAGGCTGCTCTGAAGAAGGGCAGACTTGAGAAGTTGGAGTAGATGCCTGCAGGATTATCCTTTTCAGGCTTGTATATACAAGCTATCCGTCTCCTCCAGCCATGCTCCCAGACTGGGTCTTAGTTCATTGACCAGGCAGAGAAGAAAGCTTGAAAAGAAACCGAGAAGTCTTACTCAGAAGGAAGGAAGAGGCCAGAATTATTAAACTCAGGAATTGTTATATATTCAGAGCTGAATATATTGAGATTGTTGGTGTGAGAAAAATAGAACAAGTTTTAAACTGCTACTATTGCTGCCAAAACAATATACAGTATATCACAGGAGTACACCCCCTCACATTTTGTAAATATTTAAGTATATCTTTTCATGAGACAACACTGAAGAAATGACACTTGGCTACAATGTAAAGTAGTGAGTATAATAGCTTGTATAATACTGTACATGTGCTGTCCCCTCAAAATAACGCAATACACAGCCATTAATGTCTAAACTCCTGGCAACAAAAGTAGCCATTTTCCCTCCCTGCTGTCATATGACACATTAGTGTTACAAGGTCTCAGGTGTGAAGGGAGAGCAGGTGTGTTATCGCTCTCACTTTTTCATACTGGTCACTGGAAGTTCAACATGGCACCTCATGGTAATGAACTCTCTCAAGCTCTGAAAAAATGAATTGTTGCTCTACATAAAGATGGTCTAGGCTATAAAAAGATTGCCAAGACCCTGAAACTGAGCTGCAGAACGGTGGCCAAGACCATATAGCGGTTTAACAGGACAGGTTCCATTCAGAACAGGCCTCACCATAGTTGACCAAAGAAGTTGAATGCTCGTGCTCAGTGTCATATTCAGAGGTTGGCTTTGGGAAATAGATGTATGAGTGCTGCCAGCATTGCTGCAGAGGTTAAAGTGGTGGGGGTTCAGCCTGTCAGTGCTCAGACCATAAGCCACATGCTGCATCAAACTAGTCTAGAGGACTATCGTCCCAGAAGGAAGCCTCTTCTAAAGATGATGCACAAGAAAGCCCGCAAATGGTTTGCTACAGACAAGCAGACTTAAGACATGGATTCCTGGAATCATGTCCTGTGGTCCAGTGAGACCAAGTTAAACTTATTTGGTTCAGATGGCGCCAAGTATGTTTGGGGGCAACCAGGTGAGGAGTACAAAGACAAGTGTGTCTTGCCTACAGTTAAGCATGATGGTGGGAATGTCATGGTCTGGGGCTGCATGAGTGCTGAAGGCACTGGGGAGTTCATTGTTCTCAGTTCATTGAGGTAACCATGAATGCCAACATGTACTATGACATACTGAAGCGGAGCAAAATCCCCTCCCTTCGGAGACTGGAACGCAGGGCAGTATTCCAACATGAATTCGAAACACATATCCAAAACGACCACTGCATTGCTAAAGAAGCTGAGGGTAAAGGTGATGGACTGGCCAAGCATGTCTCCAGACCTAAACCCTATTGAGCATCTGTGGGGCATTCTGAAACAGAAGGTGGAGTGCGCAAGATCTCTAACATCCATCAGCTCCGTGACATCGTCATGTTTTCTATTATTTGTTAGTCAGCTTCTCATCTCTTTGTCTACAATGTCTCTGCTATGTTCATGAACACTGCATTTCATTTTTATGTGGCATAATATTACTAACGTAAATTGATCTCAATTTCAAGTGAATTTTCAAAATAGTTTGTGTTTCAAAATAGTTTCTTTCGACTACAAAGAAAAAGATGCATGGGAGATACATGTTTATATTTGCCATGGAGATCTATGATACTCTGTTCCTAAATTTTGTATGTAAAGCAAACCAGAACAAACCAGATTCATCTGAAGCCATATAATTCTTTGAGCAACAAATATGTGGTATACAATGAGCCTTTGAAGTGTTTTCACTGTCATTGTTCCAGAAAGCTCTAATCAAAATATTTTACAAAAACTTCCCAATAAACTAATTGTATGTATTGCTTAGAAGCATTAGTACAATAAGAGTACACAGACACTGAATATTCTAGATAAACAAAAAAGAGACAGTAATACAAGTATCACAGGATTAACAAATTAGGTTTTTAAGCAGCTCAAATGAACCCATAAATAGACAACTGTGTCTATTTTGTTCTTTAAGGTATATATATCTGAGATATATTTAAGTCATTAAATATCAGAGTAGCCAAAACAACATGGCACCCTTCATTAGCTGTTGTTCCCTAGGGACTAATGTTGCTTTCCTCACTGCAAAAAGCAGTTCAGAGTTTTTATCAATACATGCAGTGTAGTAGAGAAAAAGAAACTTTGCTGGACAAAATAGAGCAGTACATGAATTGCTTAAAGAACTTGGACTGTGGTACAATATAGTGATGTGTTTTTATCTCCAAATTAAAACTATTAAATTCCTCCCTATTATGTGCACAAATAAGAGATAAATAGTGGCAGGATTGTTAAACTGGCAGCCCACAGGCTGGATGCGTCATGTACAGGCCACATCCATCCCGGCTCTGCAAAGGCAAAAAATGTCACGATAAGTCTTGTGACATCACATGACATGACTGAGTTTGACACCCATGGTAACAGGTAACAGTAACAGAGTTGGAAGGGACCTTGGAGGTCATCTAGTCCAATCCCTTGCTCATGCAGGAGACCTATACTAGGGATTCGAACCGCCGAACTGCCGAGTGCCTTAGCCACTGAGCCACCTAGCCAGGCAGGTGTGGAGGTGCAATACTTCAGATCTGATTCAAAACAAGTTGTTCAGCGCCTATCTGCAATTCGTTAAAGCAGCCATGTCTTCTTCTAGGATTATGTCAGAGCCTGACATATTGGTATGACTTGATTTGATACCTATGTATCAATTGGCTGAGAAACTCCATATGTTCAATCCAAAACCAAACATAATAACTTTGCAGTATAAAACTAAAACATAGCTCTCCTTTATAGGGAACAATTCCTATAATATTGCTAATTGTAGTCTGTGACCTTGATTGCCATCAATGGGTTTGTCAATATTCAATACTGGATCTAGCCTTGGCTTCATTTATTTATAATCAGTCCTTATGTGTTAAGAGTTTTGTGATTATAAGGATAAAGCTGATTATATGGCATATAATCAGGGATGCTCTTTTTATATCTTTAACTGAAGTACTATGCTATAAATTTTTCCGAAGACTAAAAACACAAGAATCTCATAATTATAGTAACATAATTCTGAAAGCAAAATAAAACTTAGCCACTGAAAAGGATATTTAATCCATCCAAAATTATATAAAAATGTGGAAAATAAAACTACCAAGAGTGGATGAAAATCTCTCAAGGCTGTAATGAGCTGATTTTCTTGATCATGAGAGATCAAAGCTAAAGTGATTAACTGATAAACCAAAACTGAGGCAACTAATATGCCTCTATGATATTCTGGCTGGGAAAATCTGCCCGTTGTTCACAGAAAATGATTATCCTGAGCCAGAGAAAAAGAGATTTGCAGCTTTAAGTCCATTGCTGAATTCCCCTTCCTATTTATAGATCTGTGCTTTCAGATCAAAGGCAGCAGAAAAGTAATGCAAGTAAATGTGTGAAAGAGTATCATGAAATATGCATTCCTACTCACTAGGCATAATTTTGATTATGTTCTTTTTTCATAAATTAAAAATATTTTTTCCGAACCATCTCTAACTGGTCATAGCACTGCATAATATCTGGGGGGAAAAAACAGAAGATGGTTCAGTTAAATCTTGACTGTTAAAATCAAATAAATGAAGCTGCATCCAAAGAAAAATATTCCAAAATATAAGTTTAAAATAGAATTATTGTATTTCTATGAACCTTTCATATGATATACTCTAAAATGTTTTCTCTATTTTTGTTTCTGAGTGATATATATCTCATATATATATATCAAATACACACATTATACATACACATCCTGATATACATTGCATTTTTTTTTTAAAAGAGTAGATTTGCTTATGAGCATGCAATCTCTAACACAATTCAATTGCTACCACAAACTCGTGGCAAACCTTTCTATTAGTTTCTTATTTCCTCAAATCTATTCTGCCAAGCTGTCTAAAAGTAGGTGAATTACTATTTCAATTTTTTTAGCCCACTTAAACTTTTTTAAAAAGATAAATACAAAGTATGAAGAATATCCTTTGTTTCTGCTTATAAGCAGCCTTTCTCTGAGCAAGTTCCAACAGTAGCTGTCATTAACAAAATATGTATTGGTTTGTTCAAACATCTGCAGGTCATATTACTCCTTGAAAAGGCAAAAAGAAAAAAGAAAGAAAGAAAGAAAGAAAGAAAGAAAGAAAGAAAGAAAGAAAAGAAAAGCAAAATTTATTCAGTTATTTGATTTTAACAGTCAAGATTTAACTGAACCATCTTCTGTTTCCCCCCCCCCCAGATATTATGCAGTGCTATGACCAGTTAGAGATGGTTCGGAAAAAATATTTTTAATTTATGAAAAAAGAACATAATCAAAATTATGCCTAGTGAGTAGGTTATTAATCACCTACTTGCAATTTCCTCGGGGATCTAAAATAAATATGTGCCATACCAGATTGTAAAAGAATAAAAATAATTTATGTGAATCCCAGTAATATTAGGAAAAAAGCATAACTTCATTGATCAAAGAAGGTGAAACTAGGTTATTCCAACATTAGAATATACATAGCTCAATGGTAATATGATCGAATCCTAGGAACAGGCAGAAATTGTAAATTCACTTGGCCATTCTAAAATCTTTATTTTGATCCAACCATTTTGATGATTTTTATTGCATTTCCAGTTATTAGATTACTTTATATTCAAAATACTGTGGACAAATTCATCAATTTCACCTTTCTCTAACTATCTCCCTGAATGTAAATCTATTTAGGCTGCTTTTATATGAACTTGCTAAAAAGTGTCACTGAGATAACTATACTGATTTTCTTGCATATTCCCCATAACATAAATACTTATTTACTACTATCTTAGTGTAAGTCTTTTTACAAGTCATATTCCCTTTAATATGAATATCTAACATCTTTATTTCATGTATGCTTTATTTTTATTTCATGAAGTTATGAACTACACAGAGCAGATCTTCACATTTAAGGGTACTCTAGTTCAAATAGAGATTGAGGAACTACATACAAATAGTTCTCAATTACCAACCACAATAGGAATCAGTAACTCTGTTGCTCAGTGATATAATTGTGAAGTGAAATGTCATGTGATGTACCAATTTATTAGGACAATTGTGGTTGCAGTCGTTTTTCGAATCACCACAGATCTTTAAGCACTATATCACATATCCCCAACTTGCTCCTCCACTAACTTTGCTTTTTTAGAAACTAGGTGTGAAGTTGCAAATGGTGATTGCATGACCACAGAATGTTGAGACCATCCTAAGTCCAGGGTTGGTTTGCAAATGCGCAAATTGTGATCACATGATTGTAGGGAGTCTTTGACAGCTGCAATTTTAAGCTTCCCTTTATTAAGGTTCCCTTTTCAATACTATTGTAACCTTGAGTGGTTGCTGACTGAATTATTGGTAAGTAAGTACTAGCTGCTCACAGTAAATTCATATAAAAATATGTGACTATTTTTCCCCTCTCTTCTTCACAACTCAATATCATTTGTAATAAAATTATGTTGATCATTGGTCATCATAAGCAAAAACAGAAGGAGTTGGTAGCACTTTTCAGATTAACACATTTTATTACAAGGCATTAGCTCAATTTATCAGATGGCTACAACAAGCTTTCCTTCTCAAAAGACAAGATGGATAAATGCCTTAGATGAAAGTAACATCATAAGGCATCTGTTGAAACAAGCTTAAACCATGATTTCAGAGGCATGGTGACTGCATTCTATGCCACACTATTTGATGTTAATTGCTCTGAATTTAAATCAACATGGCTTTTTGCAATGCAGTGCAACTTGAACACTGAACAGTTTTAATTTAATAGGCTATAGTCATACATACATAGCTAACTTGAATAATGCAGGTATTTCTCTGATAAAGAACTATGGCACACCTTGTAAGTTTGCTATATTTTTTCTTTATTAAAGAGACATAGTCAAGATTGGTGGGTGATTAGTTAGGGAGACTTTTAAGGATTATTTGTTGAAATTTCAGTTAAATGATTTAGTCCCATGACAGAAGAGAAGAAACAGATCCCCTATGGCTGACCCTGAGGGACATTTTGCATAACATCAGGCACCTTTCATTTAAAATGTACAAAAAACACCTTAAAAATGATAAAGAATCCTTCTATGAATCATCACTCAGACAACAGTGTTAGATACAAAACCAAACATGTGTTTATTTATCAAGGGATATGTCAACATCAGTGGAAGATGTAGCATAAACACAGTTTCCCTTTGCTCACTTTGGAAGAAACAACATTTTTATAAAGTTCGCCTTCTACAATCACCACAAGGATTCAGCCATTCTATAGAAGAAAGACCTAAAGTTAAGAGGAATTCTAACAAAAGTTGAATGTAGCATATTCTGGAAATCCCTTAAGTCACGGAACTGAATTTTCTTGGCATATGGGCAACAGTGTGCAGCTGTTAAGAGAAGGATTGTGATAGAAAGTCAAAATAAAAGTATAGAATTAGAAAACTTATTAGCAATCTATAATAGTTACAGAATACTATGTGTGTGCGTGCATGTATTTATAATACAATACAGCTTCCTTACATGACAGTATAAATCACCTATCATCAGGCAAGATTATGAGGCTGATACTAAGACTGTTTCATAAATAATCTGATTAACATAGATTTCTAAAGGAGGCTCAGACCAAAGAAGAGTGGGAGATTATGAGCTTAGGAAACTGGAAAAATAGAACTACCATGAAAGGAAACTGTCAAGGTGGATAAAGGGGAAAAGGAGAAGTCATTAAAAAGAAAAGGCATGACTGTAACCTCTGCAATTTATTAACTTCCAAGTGAAGGTCTTGCAACCAATTTTGCTATTTTTCCTTATTTTCAAAAAGTTATTCCTAACCTGCAGGAAGGCTAAATTTTGGGGAGGACCTATCTGGATATTATTCCATTCTTTAGTAATAAAGAAAATGAAATGGGATATTCTCTCTCTTTTTGTCCTCTCATTTTTCACTGCTATTTTAGAAGATAACACTTAACCAAGGGATCTTGAGAATGTGGAATTGCTTTTATTTGAATAGAATTTGAATAGAATAAGAATACTTTATTGACCAGTGATTTGACACACAAGGAATCTGTCTTCAGTGCAAAAGCACTCAGTGTAATGCAAAGCAGCAAGTAACAATCATAATAATTGGTATTTGTATCATAATGATATTGGTATCATATTGATACCAATATCATTATATGTCATAATGTCATATAGCCTCCCATCTCAACAATATAGATTGAATACATAAAATTATTAAGCAATTAAAATGCATAGTTGTTGAGTAAAACTATTAACATAGATGTTAATATAGTCATGGAACAGAATCCTTAACAAATTTGAGACTTCATGGCCTACAGAAGGCCAGCAAGCTCTGGATCAGGTTGGTCTCTGAAGAATATTTCAGGGCTAGGGGAAATAAGACACATCTTCTAGTCTCTGCCAGCTGACATTCCTTGTCTCAAGGGACCCATAAAATGCCCAATATGCTGGCCTGAATTGGATAGTACAACTACCGGGAGAAGATGGTCCCACAGGTAATCCGGTAGCAAACCATGAAAGGCTTTAAAGATGACAAGCAGCATCTTGAACTGGACACAGAAACATTACTGGCAACCAATGAAGCTCAGGCATTGGTATTACATGTGTTAAAAATCTGTTTATTACTAATGCAGCTACGTTTTGCACCAGTTGAAGCTTGTGAATACTTTTTAAGGACACCCTACATAGAATGCATTGCAGTAAATCAGAATAAAGGTACAAAAGCATGTGTGACCGTGAGCAAACATCAACCCTCCTAGCCATGGCTGCCACCTTCTATTCTAGCAAAAAAAAAAAAAGTGAGCCTTGAAATAGCTTCTTTGAAACTGCTTTTTCCTGTAGAATTGCCTCACATGGAGATTCAGTGTATAGTATAAAATATCTATTATCCTACTTTTATTGCCAGAAGCCCAAATTCTGGGCATCAGAGAAACCCATATTTTTTCTATCTTTTTTCCCTAAATGCTGGAAAATGGGAGATATAGTGGGCTTCACCTCTCTTCTCTCAATGGGATCCACTTTACTTCATTGAGCAGCAACTGAGACTACAAACATCTTTGATTTGCCTTTCTCAAAGGAAATATATGTATGATGTCTTGAGTTGGACAGGCATACTTGCCTCAAGGCAATCAACAGAGGTGAAGTGGCAATCTAATTTTGAATCTTTTTGGTAACTGGGAATTTGAATGACTCTATTCTAATTGGTTCTTGCAATAAATATGCACACATTATACTTAGTCATTCAGCTGAATCTATGACAGATAGATCAAGGAGAGATGGTAACTCACTTCCTACTATTTTTATTTATAATCAAATGTTCTCTCAGCCTTTTATAATGGTATAAATTTTTTATACTTTTTAGAATTTTTAAAACATTTAAAAAGTATAAAAAAATTAATATCATTATAAAAGGCTAAGAGAGAATATTAGATTATAAACAATGGAGTGATCAAATTACTGTGGTCTCAGGTCCGATTTAACAACGCTGCTTTAAAGAACTTCTGGAAGATCAAAAGAGATGGAACCAATCTCACAAAAGGCAGGATAAGGTACCACGGGACAAGTGCCATGACAGAGGCAAGTGCTACTGATGTATTATAAAAGGTTGCATTTTATATAAATTTGAGTTTGAGATTAACAAGAATATGAGTAAAACTTTGAGAATGTAACAAGTGGAACTACTAGATGAATTGGGCTGAGGGAGAGAAACTGGCCCAAGGTCACTCATCTGACTTTCATAGCTAATATGAGACTGGAATTTACATTCTCCTGCTTTCTAGTTAACTACTAGATCAAGTGTTTTTTATCAGGGCAACCTGGTCTACCCAAATATAGGACAGAGCATTCTGCTTCTGCTGATAATATGAATGATGGGAAATGGGAGATATAGTGGGCTAATATAAATTTAACTATTAGATCAAAGTGACTCTGTTTGAATAGCCATGTTTTCCATTAATATTCTCTTTTGTAATTTCAATATCATTTTCTTTTCTTTTTCTTTTTGTAGTTGATACAACTTCTTAAAATCAAATAGATTAGTATTTGATTGATACTAAACTGTTAAGAAATAAGTGGATTAAGGTGTGCTTATTATCTGGATTAGAAGTTATGATTTCTGCAAAAATGTGAATGTATTCTGCTAATAATCAAATATAAATTAAACCAAGCATGTTTTATTATTATTAAAATAGTATAACAGTAACAAGGGGACACGGTGGCTCAGGGGCTAGGATGTTCAGCTTGTTGATTGAAAGGTCAACAGCTTGGCGGTTTGAATCCCTAGTGCTGCCATGTAACGGGGTGAGCTCCTGTTATTTGTCCCAGCTTCTGCCAACCTAGCAGTTTTGAAAGCACGTAAAAATGCAAGTAGAAAAAATAGGGACCACCTTTGATGGGAAGGTAACAACGTTCGTGCGCCTTTGGCGTTGCTGGCCACATGACCATGGAGACGTCTTTGGACAGTGCTGGCTCTTCAGCTTTGAAACAGAGATGAGCACCGCCCCCTAGAGTCAGCAACAACTAGCATGTATGTGCGAGGGGAACCTTTACCTTTACCTTTACCTTTACCTTTACCTATAACAGTAACATTCAGGAACATTTGTGTTTGTGTGCTGAGTTGATTCCAATCAGCTAACCCTGATAGTGAAATACACAATTAAGAGAGAATAGCCATTTTAGAAAAAGCTTAAAATTGCTAGTTCTTCTACAGTACTCCATTACATAAACAATCAAACAGATATAATTGGAAAAAAATGACAGATGCTAAACTATAGATTAATTGAACTGCAGCTATATAAGGGCATTACATTATTATCCCACTGATGGTATAAAATGCCTAGGATCCTTGTTTCAAAGAGGTTTCTATCACTTATTTCCAAGAGATCAATTACTATGTAAAATCATCTGAATAATTTCAGAGCTAGGGCAATTTTTCTACACAATGTTATTGATCTCACTGTTTCAAAGATCTGGCTTATGGTTCTGGCACAAATCTGAAGAGAGAAGTGGGCAGTTACATATGACCATATGCCATGTGGTTGTTAAAATAGCCTGAATGTAAATCAAATTGGGAGCCAGATGTTTATAGCAACTAGTTGCATGGAGATTAACATTTTACCACAATCTCCCTCCAATTCATATACAGAAGAAACTAATGGTAACATTTCTCTCATTGCAGGGATGAAATGTAAAAATGTTTGCTACTGGTGTGGCTTTGATGGGCATGGCTTGGTGGTCATGTAACCGGGTGGGCATGGCAAACTTGACATTACTCACTGTTGGAGCCAGGAGCTGTACATTTTGAAGCACATCCTGCCCCTTCTGAAGCCCTGAGTTTCCCTCCGCCACCCAAGCAAACATCGAACCCTTCTCTTGCCCTACTCTCCATCGGAGGGCCGTGCATTCCGCCCTCCAATCCTCCATACAAACCAGTGATGAAATCCAAAATTTCCTTCCTCTTTCTTTCTCTCTCTCTCTCTCTTCCTCCCTCCCTCTCTCCCACTTCCCACTCCAAGCATGCACAAAAGATAAAGAACACATTACTTCCTGGTTAAAACCAAAAAGTACTAACACCCAGGCAGGTGGGTCGCCAAATTACCGCCCGCAATCGCTACCAGATCATGCAATCAAGTCTGATCTGGTAGCATTTCACTCTGCCCCACCGCCATTCCCAACCTCCACACCCAGGGAATAATTGTAAGGAAATTCGGCCACATTCTTTCTGTCTCTGGAAAAACACAAAAAATAAACACTGCATTGCAAAAGGAGTGACTCTCAGGCTGTTACAGCACAGTGTCACGAGGTTGCCTCGAGGGGAGCAGATGGAGCTGAATCTCTCTCTCTCTCATCTCTCTCCTTCTCTCATCTTTCTCCCTCTCTCATGTGTGTTTGTGTGTGTGTGCATGCGCAGGCCTGTACCCTCTTGAACCATTTCCAAAAACAGGTGAGGGTTGGGTGTGTTTGGTCTTTTTTGCTGTAATGGACTCCAGGAGAAGGAGGACGGGATGTCATCTCTCCCATTGTGCAGCCTGCTAAGTTTAAGTGCAAAAGCAGCAAGCAACCATGGAGGCGGCAAGAAGAATATGGAGAATTTCTCCATCCTGAGACACCAGCTGGGGTGCGTCTCCCCATATTCCCCTCGCTGCCTCCATGGCTGCTTGCCACTCTTGCAGCCAGGCAACCCAGCCAGTGTCTAGGTGCGGAGAATGGGCGTTGTTCTTACCTGATACGCCCTTTCTCTGTATAGGAGGAAACGGCAGTCAGGCATGGGTAGACTCTGTCTGTCAGCCAATAGGACCAAGTCTGCTGATTTTAAAATCTCGCCTCTTCCTGCTTGACTCCAGTTTATTGATGACGACCTTGATACAGACTGACGTGTCATATTTGGAATGAGAAAAAATTAGTAGCCACTCTCCCCGACACCCCCGGCTGACCAGCCAAAATGGGGCTGACTGAAAGGGCATATCAGGTAAGAACAATGCCCATCCTCCTGCTTGGGGGGGAACAGCAGTCAGGCATGGGACATACCAAAACTTGTCCTATTGGGAGGGAGCATTGAGGCCGTCTAACTCCGATCCAGATGAACTCCTTGTAACACTCGTCTGCCGAAGGCAGCATTAACGGAAGCATAAGAATCCAAACAATAATGCCAAATGAAGAGAGTTGGGGAGGACCAGGTGGCAGCCTTGCAAACTTCCTCTAAGGACGCTTGAGTCGCCCATGCAGCAGAGGTGGCCGCGCTCTGTATAGAGTGAGCCATGATGTACAAGACTTAGACAAAGATTGAACTTCATAAGCCGTGGAAATGGCGGCCCTGATCCACTGTCCCAATGCTGGCGCAGACACCTTAGAGCCCATGGAACCCGGATGAAAGGCTATGAAGAGAGCCTCAGTCCAACGAAAGGAGGATGTGGGTAAAATGTAAATCTTGAGGGCCCTACGGACATCCAGACGACCAAGCCTGACAGTTTCCCTTATCCAAACATCCATGGAAGTGGACGCCCAATTACTAGTGGAAAAGAACAGCTACCTCCGATGAGGGAATCAGGAGGGGTGTTATTTAAACCTACAGAAGGGGTGACCCCTTCTGCCCCTGAATGATTTCCTGGGTTGGTACCTATAACCTTGTCTAACCTGACTGCCCTGGAGGTGACTCCCTCGGGATTGGAAGGAATGCTGAGGACGTTGGGACTGGAAACTGCCATTTGAACTCCGAAAGGACTGAGAATGAAAGGAGCCCTGCTGTCGAGCCTCAGGCTGGCAATAGGCGGACGGAAAGATCTTATGATCAGCTTTGGTTTCAATCAGGATGGAGTCAAGCGAGGCTCCAAATAATTTGTTGTCAAGATAGGAAGAAGATGCGAGACGCCACTTGTTCCTGGCATCTGCCTGCCAATGTTGAAGCCAAAGCAGTCTTGAGGTAACAATAGAACCTATGGATTTGGAAGCAAATCTGGCTACATTAAGAGTAGTGTCAGCAGAAAATTTGATAGCAGCTCTAATTTTGTTGAGATCCTGGTGCGATCTAGAGTCTGAAGCAGGAATTCTTCCCTGCATTTGCTGATGCCATAAAATGGAAGCCAGGTTAAAAAAGGATGCGGTCAAAGCCGCTTTTACAGATCAGGCCGCAGCTTGGTGCCCCTTGATGACATTACCCTCTGCCCACCAATCCTCCGATGTAAGGATTCCTCAGGTGGACCAGTGAGATTTGAGGAGGTAGAAAGAGCCACCACTGGAGGATCAACAGTTGGAACCTGTAAAAGATCAGATAGATCCGGAGCAAGGTTATATAAGCATTTATCAAGCCCATTGGGCAAGGGACCAGAGCCAGGAGAAGACTATTGTCTCTGCACCACATCAGAAAACATCCTGGGAGCAGGAATCGTTTCAGTCTGTGAAGGGAGTAGTTTGATCCACCCCAGCCAGAGTGGATTCAGAAGTAGAAATAGGGTTGCCCAGACGGGTAGAAGTTTGAACCTTGTATAACAGGGATCTGAAAACCTGAAGCCTGAAAAGACCAATAAAGGATGGCTTATCCAGTTCAAGGCCTTCATCATCCGAAAATTCTGGATCTGGAAGAATTTTGCCTTCCTCAGAAATAGAGGCCTGACTGCCCAAACTTGGGGAATTAGCATGGTCCGCCGTGCTGCAGAATCTTCTGCTTCATGGATCCCCTGGGCCTAATTGGGGCGGGTTACAGAAGGAGAAGCCACAAGGAATGATCTCAGCTGAATACCCTGGGCAATGCCCTGGCAAATGGCCTCCGAAATAAGAGATGCTAGGTTGGTCGGAATCTGCGCCTTCGTAGGAACAGCCAGGGCTGAAATAGGACTGCTATGAGGAACAAGAACCTCTGGATCACTGGTCTCAGGCATTTGGTGAATGAGTAGTAGCTCCCTGGAAATAGGAGCAAATAGGAGGGCTGCATCTGCAGGAGGAGGAATATCCCTTGCAGAAGGAACATCAGGAGACAAGGAAACCCCTTTAATGTCTGGAGCCACCACAGGAATAGGAGGAAGAGGAGTAGAAATCACCCTGATGGGAGGCTTAACTCCAGGAGGACAAATAGCCTACTTGCTGGCCTCGTGATGGGCATTTAGAAAAACTTTTTCAATAGCCTTGTGGTGTCTTTCTTCAACTTTAGAGATCTGGGAAGAAAAAGAGTGCGATTTGGAAGAAGCTTTGTGGCCCTTAACTCATTTGCTGGGAGGGGCAGTCCCAGAAGAGCCTTCCCCAGGATCTGCCTCCAAGGGTCTTGTTCCCTTGGAAGCTGTAGCACAGGAAGGCCGAGAAGGCTGAGCATCCGCAATTTTGGATCCACTAACACATGGCCGCTTACAAGAAAAGTGCTCCAGGACCCTTAAGAGCCTGCTACTCATTGTACTCAGCGTCCTCTAGTCCTCCAATCCCGAAGGTGAAGAGGCAAATGAGACCAAATTCAAGCAGCCGCTCGAAACGATGTCGCCAGCCGTCCGGCTGAAAGGCGACTCCAAAATGGTGCTGGGTGGCTCTTCGTGCCAAATCAAGCCGCTGAGCTAATGCTGTAAACACGGCCACCCCGTTGCCGATGGTCCTGTAACCGGGCTCCTGGGTCAGCACGTCGGAGCAAGCTCCTGAGTGCTGCCTGAAGGATCTGCCAGCCGGCAGTCCAGCCGCAGAGTGGCTCCCAGCGAAGAAAATGTAAAAAACCTTTCTTTTGCTGAAATCTCTTGTCCAGAAAGGAAGTGAATAAATGGTAGGAGAATTTAGGCAAAATGCAGAAAGCAGGGAAGACACGTCTGTCAAGCCAGACCGAGTTAATAAACTGGAGTCAAGCAGGAAGAGGTGGGACTTTAAAATCAGCAGACTCGGTCCTATTGGCTCACAGACAGAGTCTACCCATGCCTGACTGCCATTCTCCCCAAGCAGGAAAAAAGTCACATGTCTCCCAACAAGGGGTGAAAAAAGAAGCAAGTAGAGGGGCGCTTCGCTTCCACTCTGGATTACAGAGTGAGTCTCCATCTGCCATCATCGCCCTTTTCTTCTCAGGACAGGTGAGGAGTAAAGGGGAGGGAAGGGCGGCCAGCCAACAAAGAACCACAGCAGAGGGATGAAAGAGCTTCATTTATTTGGGAACCTGAAATGACTCTTGATTTAAATCATATGGTAAAAAGCATTCAAAGAAGAACAACATCAGCAAAAAAAATCCAAACAAACCCAACCCTCACCTGTTTTTGGAAATGGTTCAAGAAGGAACACACACACGTGCACACCCACATCCACACCCACAAATGAGAGTGGGAGAAAGAGAAAGGAAGAGAGAGATGAGAGGCTGGAAAAAGAGGCAATAGGACTTTGGAACTTTGGAATAGGGAGCGAGTCTCCATCCGCCTTCTCTTCTCAGGGCAGACGAAGAGTGAGGGAGAGGGGAGGAGTCACCCAGTGATGGGATTATCCGACAGGGAGTGTTGATAAGCCTGGCGTTGGCAACCCCAAGACATTCTCCTGGTGTCTGCCCTCCCGGAACACCACCGCCACCTCCGCTGCCCTTCTCAGCCCCAGAGCAGCGGCTGTGTCTCCACCAAGGGCTACCTGCCCACCCACTGGCCAGGCTAGGCTAGATGCTGTCCTCAGAAGGCAAGTGGGCATGGGGGACTGCCAGGAAGGCAGTGTGGAAGGCAGGCAAGCTTCAGGGAAGGGAGTAGGCTGCTAGCTCTGTTCCCCGCAGCACTCCTTTGCTTGCCTGCCTTCTTCATGGTTTTCCACTTGCTTGCCTTCACAAATTGGCCACAGGATGCCGGGAAGACCGTGTGGAAAGCAGGGAAGCATGGCAGGGCTGCGGGCTGTGGACTGGTTCAGGCGTGTGGCCAGCCAGCAATTGCTACTGGTTCAACGAACCAGCCCCAATCCCCGCTACCAGCTCTCCAAAACCTATCCAAAGTGTAGCATTTCACCCCTGTCTCGTTGTATGGCTTGCCAGCTTCTTGGACAGATTATATGATACAATGCTAAACAGCCATTGTTTAGGCAATGAACTGGAAATCTTCAATACAACTATAATCTCTTAGAAGTAAAAAATAAAAACCCATCAGGCTATGTATAAATTCAGTATTTAGTTCAACTCTTATTATTTAAATATACAAAGCAAAAATATGGAGAGAAATATATAAATTTCAGCTTCATCGATAAACATAAAATAAATGTGAGCACATAAAAGTAATTGGATAACCTTGGAGTCATTATATCAATGTTAACAATAAATAAGGCTTTTACAAGATTAATGCAGGAAACTCTTTTAAACCAGCTTCTCAAAGCCTAATTTGGATTTTAAAAATAAGAATGAGATTCAGGATTTAAGCCAATGAAGAAGCAAAATTAAATTCACTAGAATTAAATTCAGCTGACATCAAAACATAATCAAATGCAATCAAACTGCAGTCATTACAATAATCTAATTTGTGCAGCTGAGATTGGTTGATAATGTTAGAGTAAACAAATAGATGACAAGCAGAGAAAGAGATGAAATGTTGAAACAAAAAAACAAAGAAATTAAATCTAGTAGCAGGTGCCAAGCAAACAGCCAGAAGGCAATATGTAGGAAATCATGAAATCATTATTAAAGTGGTGTCTAAGGTGATACGGTATCTTAATGCCTATTCGGTTGGAAATAAAGGATCCTTGAAATTGAAGATCGTAGTTCTATTATTTCTCTGGATTAATACAGTGCTACATATTGAATCTACCTAATCTTAATAAAATCTGCTGATGGAAAGACAAATCATAGATAAGTCATCTACCTAGTCCTTTTAAGTAGAATCTCCTAAAAGCAGATTTTAAAAGTAAGCAACAAGGAAGATATGCTATAACCCGTTACATCATTGTCCAACCAGCCCAAGGTTGTCTATTTCAACAATATACAAGCTGTGATTCTAATGCTATATGTATTTGTCAAAATCCTTCCTACTTCCCGCAGACAGAACTTCCTACTTCCCGCAGACAGAACTTCCCGCAGTTCAGTTTGTGGATACCTTTAGGCATCAATCAACTGAATGTTTTTTGGGGGAAGAAGAAGGCCTGTTAAACATTTATAAATCACTATGCTCCTGGCCTAATGTAGTAAACAACAACAACAACAATATAGATGCATACTACACCTGCATGAAGAGCAAGGAAAAAAATCCTAGCTCTAACTAACAGCTTATTGTCATAGTTATCTAGTCACATTTTTCTCTTTTCAAAAATAATAAGTGTGACCTTAGTCATTAAAAGATTCCCAATTCTGGCCTACAGAGATAAATAGCAATTCACCAGGATTTGAGGGACTTGTGTAGCTTGCTCATTTTGGACACCACCTTAATGAATTTGGAGGAATTTGTTTTTTGCAGTTTCGTTTATCTCTTTGGAACAAGAATCAATGTGTTGCCAAAAGGTGTAATATTGACAAAACGAACACTCTTAATTATATATGCATGAAAGTAGCTATTCTGTTAAGTTATCTTTTAAAAAATGAGATGATGGTAAGCAACACTAGGCCTAATCCATTTTTGCCAGCCCATGAATGGAAGTCAGGTTTGTTTGCTGCTGCCTTCCCGGTTACTGATCAGCCAATAGTTTTATATAGTTTTAAGCTCCAGTTGGAGATGCTGAGGATTCAGTCTGAGATTTTCTGCCTGTAAATCATGAATTAAACAAATAATTTATATAGCTGTTCAACTCACACACAATATTATATAGATAAAAATATTTTTATGACACTTTAGTATCATGTGGGATGTGATGACGCAGCAGGTATTTGAAGGGTGGGTAGAAAGATTAATGATCAAAGATATCTGATAAACATTGCTCGGTCTCCCATCTTTTTTTCCTTTTATAGGAAACATTATGGCGCTGTAAAGGTTCTGGACATTAATAACATTCTAGAATTAGAATAACAGAGTTCAAAGGGACCTTGGAGATCTTCTAATCCAACCCCCTGCTTAGGCAGGGAACCCTATACCATTTTAGACAAATGGTTATCCAATCTCTTCTTCAAAACTTCCAGTTTTGGAGCATTCACAATTTCTGGAGGCAACTTGTTCCACTGATAAATTGTTCTGTCAGGAAATTTCTTCTTAGTTCTAGGTTGCTTCTTTCCTTGATTTGTTTCCATCCATTGCTTCTTGTCCTGCTCTCAGGACAAGAATTCTCCTCTTTGGAGAATAGCTTGACTCTCTCTTCTCTGTGACAACCCCTGAGATATCAACACGTCAAGGTTGACTCAGCCTTCCATCCTTTATAAGATAGGTAAAATGAGGACCCAGATTGTTGGGGGCAATAAGTTGACTTTGTATATAATATACAAATGGATGAAGCCTATTGCTTAACATAGTGTAAGCCGCCCTGAGTCTTCGGAGAAGGGCGGGATATAAATGCAAATTAAAAAACAACAACAACACACTGTTATCATGTCTCCCCAGTCCTTCTTTTCATTAAACTAGACATACCCAGTTCCTGCAACCATTCTTCATATGTTTTAGCCTCCAGTCCCCTAATCATGTTTGTTGCTCTTCTCTGCACTCTTTCTAGAGTCTCAACATCTTTTTTACATTGTGGCGACCAAAACTGGATGAAGTATTCCAAGTGTGGCCTTACCAAGGCATTATAAAGTGTTATTAACACTTCACGTAATCTTGAGTCCATCCCTTTGTTAATGCAGCCTAGAACTTTTTTGACAGCTGCAGCATACTGCTGGTTCATATTTCAATGATTGTCCACTAGGATTCCAAGATCCCTCTCACAGTTGCTACTAGTGAGGTACCACATATATTGTACCTCTACATTTTGTACCTGTGCATTTTGGGTTTTTTTTTTGCCTAAATGTAAAACCTTACTTTTTCACCACTGAATTTCATTTGTTACCTAGGTCCAATGTTCAAGTCTGTCAAATCCTTCTATATCTTAAATCTATCTTCTGGAATGTTAGCTATTCCTGCCAGCTTGGTGTCGTCCGCAAATTTGATGAGTTTCCCATCTATCCCTTCGTCCAAATAATTGATGAAGGTGTTGAAGAGTACTTGGCCTAAAACAGAACCTTGGGGTACCCCACTGCATACTTCCTTCCATGGAGATGCAGTTCCATTGAGGACTACACATTGAGTGTGGTTGGTCAGCCAGTTATGAATCCATCCAGTGGTGATGCTGTCTAACCCAAATTTTTCTACTATATACAGTAGCAGGTTATGATCTACTTTATCAAATGCCTTACTGAACTCCAAGTAAATTATATTGATAGTATTCCTCTGGTCCACTAATTTTGTCATTTGGTCAAAGAATGCAATAATTAGTCTGGCATGATCTATTTCTCACAAACACATGTTGGCTTTTGGTTATTACTTTGTTTGTCTTTAGTTGTTCATTGTTCAATTCATTGCTTGTCTTTTCCAGAATTTTCCCAGGTATTGTGGTCAGGCTGATAGGTCTGTAGTTTCCTGGATCTATTTCCAGCCCCCCTCCCTTTTTTTAAGATAGGAACTACATTAGCTCTTTTCCTGTCCTCTGGCAGTTCCCTGGTGCTCCAGGGTCTTTGAAAGATATAGTTCAGTGGTTTGGAGATCACGTCTGCCAGTTCCTTCAGAATCTTGGGGTGTAATCTATTTGGTCCTGGTGATTTAAACTCATCTAGGGTGGACAGGTGCTCACTTACAATTTTTTTTCCTATTTTAACTTGTGTTCCTAATCTGCTTTTTGCAGTGCTGTTTTTGATAGGTGGGATGTCTTTTACATTTATGTAAAGATGGATGTAAAAAACAAGTTAAATAGTTCTTTCTAGCTTTCTGCCTGTTGCTTGTCCACCTTCTTGCCACTTTCTCCCAACAATGGACCAATCATTTTATTGACTTTTTCTTGTTTTTAACATGTTGAAAGAAGCTTTTTTGTTGTTGTTATTTTTGACTTTTGTCGGAAACCATGTTCATTTTGAACCTTAGCTTTCCTCACTTCATCTTTGCAGGCTCTGGCTATTTGCTGATATTCTGCCCCAGTTATGTGCCTGTTTCCACTTGTCCTTTTTCTCTTCCAATTTATCAGAGAGTTCTTTATGAAGCCAGGCTGATTTCTTTTTAAAGCTGTTATTCTACTTCGTCATTGGTATTGTGCTAGACTAAAAGGTAAAGGTAAAGGTTCCCCTCGCACATACGTGCTAGTCGTTGCCGACTCTAGGGGATGGTGCTCATCTCCGTTTCAAAGCCAAAGAGCCAGCAGTCTCCGTGGTCATGTGGCCGGCATGACTCAACGCCAAGGCGCACGGAACGCTGTTACCTTCCCACCAGAGGTGGTCCCTATTTTTTCTACTTGCATTTTTTACGTGCTTTTGAAAGTGCTAGGTTGGCAGAAGCCGGGACAAGTAACGGGAGCTCACCCCATTACACAACAGCAATAGGGATTCGAACCACTGAGCTGCTGACCTTTCGATCGACAAGCTCAACGTCCTAGCCCCTGAGCCACCGCATCCCTTGTGCTAGACTAGGCTTTCATAAACTCACTTTTTAAATTTTCCCAAGCTTCTTGAATTGTTTTCCCCTTGAGGATTCTCATCCATGGAATCCTTCCCAAGCTCTCTCTAAGTTTAGTGAATTTAGGTATCTTAAAGTCCAAGATTTAGTTTGAGATTGTTCTATTACTTGCGCTTGCATAATGTTGAATTCCAAATTATCAGCTGATCCAAACATGGGCAATGATGTAGCATGCTGCTGGCCACTGGAGATTCTCACAGGAACATGCAGGCCAACCTCAGCAAATTTAACTTCTTGTTTCTTTGTATCTTGCTCATTATTATGCAGTTTACAAAGATTATTTTCATTCATCCACCATAGTAGTAACTGCTTTGACTGGAAGCAGGCTTTTGGAAAGTTTCCTTCTTTGCTATTTGATCCTTTGAATAGGGCATGGCAATTATTATACGGGAAGCTTCAGAAGGCAAAACATACGATGACACTCTAATCTCTAATCCCTGAAGGAAAGCTCTAATTTCTCCTTCAATGAGTATGCTTGTTTTTCAAAACATATTTTTCTTTTGCAGTGTGCCAAAGGTTCAAGAATGATTCCTGTATCACTTATGGCTTAGTTTATCCTTTGCAGCATGGTATACCTTATTAATCTGCAAAATAAATGTGAACATATGTTATATAGTAGATGTCCTGGATTATATGTGCACCATACATATATGCTGATTTCCTGAAGATCTGAACAATGTCAGTGACCTATTATTATCTAATAAACACATTTAATCTATAGTTTTATGCAAACCTTTTTCTTAGTTGCTTTTTGCCATAGCAACAAGCAAATAAAAACATAAAATTGTACCTTTGCATACCAACAATATTAAAAGCCAACTAGGAATGTTAATGAGGAGATGTTTAAATAGAACTATATCAAAAATATGATGATACAAAAATAAAATGCAGGGACATTTACATCAAAGGCACGCAGAGTTTATGAATAATAAAGGTTTGAAAAGAGTTCTGCATTATATAATCACTCACATTAACGCTGAGAAAAATTCTCTCTGGCTTTAATTGCCTAATCGGAAAGATGTATTTCCTATACACTAATTCCTGCTATCATCAATGCAGCAAAAATGCAAAGTGGAACAGAAGTGCCCATTCCATGTATCAAAACGGGATATATATCATCTTCTGTGAAGCTTTCTCTTTAACATGCAACTCAGCTGATCACTGTCATTGTTCTAGATAATGAATCATCTACCCATACATTTTCAAGTGTAATGACACTTTTGCTTATTAAAGATCTCTTTGCTGAAGGACCAGAATATTAAGAACTGGCCGTTCCATTCATTTCTTGAATATGTTATTCAGTATTTTATGCTAAATATGCAATACATCATCCATTTTTGTACAATAATCCTTATGTTCAATAAAACTGAAGAGCTGCATCATAAATCTTTAGAGTCATTTATTCCACATTAGACATATTAGACACTATATTCCATAATCTATTACAATAAGGTAAGCTTAAATATACCCCAAGGAACTACAATAATAACTTGCAGACCAAATATAGCAACTGAGGATAAAATATAGTTAACCTAAAATTACAGTAGCTGAAAAACAATGGTGAACTTTAAATGAAATTCCAAATATGTTATAATATAAATCAAATAAATAAACAATTGAGAAAGAGTTGAACCTGTTCTACGAAATCTGATTAAATAATTCCTGAATACTTTGTTTATATTTTGCTTCTGTTTTTTTAATTTATTTAGGAAGAAAGAAATCCATCTTTAAAATAGTAGTGTTATGAAAACCTTCACAGAACATATAGACATATTACTTTAGAACTCACTGGTTCTTTATGCTTTCATAAGATTATTTCACACAATGTCTAATTTGTTGAAGGTGTGCATTTTCTTTTCCTAAGAGAAATTTTTATCATTTTCATTTTAAATCCAGATTCTCCGTGACTACATTCCAAATAGTTATAATGGAGTTAATCCTTTGGCTCTATCTAACACTTCTTCATGTGATAAACAGGAAGCTGATAAGTGAAAGGGAGGAACAGACAGGAAGAATCTTATTTCCTCTTATTTCAACATCTTGTTGTTTTAAAATATTAAGAAAATCAATTTAAAATCCCAAAACTGTACAAAAGAGAAATAGTGTAAAATATCTAAAATGCCTTGAAAAATGTAATGACAACTTAAAAAGTAAAAGAAATGGCTACCTGGTACCAAAGCTCATTAAGTATATTATTAAAAAGCTGTTTAATGAGTTTTGTCACAATGAAAGGTAAAAAGGAAGACAGAGTGTTTTCTTTACTGGACAAGATAGGATTTTATTTTCCTCGCTGAGACATTTTTGGTTCAGTCAAGGAGGAACAGGAAATTCCTGGATTAGAATTAGTTCTGTTTCCAAATCTGTCTTTAACTTGAATTTGTATGTAAGTCAGAACTCATATCAATGGCAAACCAACAATTTAATAAGGCCTATTATTAAAAATAAGGGATGGTGCTTTTATTTCTTGAGCCAATAAACCACTAAAACATACAATGTTTTTATCAAGCGGTGAAAGCAGGCTGTATATTAAACATGTGCAATTTTAGCAAAGCTGGACATTTTGTGCTGGTTCAGCAGTTTGTCAGCTCAAGGAAGGAGAATGCAACCCACCATTTTTAGCAATAGCTAGTTTGTTTGTGAGTATAAACTGGACATAAGTTGGACCTTCTTAACCTGGGGACTGCTTTTATATCACTTGTGGACCTACCAGAGAGCCCACAAGAAATGATAAAAATATCAATATGGTTACTGCAATGATGTGATGTTTTTTAAAAACACCTGGAACTTTGATTGCACCGGCAATGACTACTCTCTTGATTTTTTCACTGCACCCTTCAGGTATTTCTAGGGCTTATTCTGGAAATCACAACCACAATTAAACTTGTTCTAGAAATTTTATACATTTATTGCATGATATGTAATCAAGTATTCTTAAAATGGAATTGGGTTGTAATACAGTACAATTTTTAAGAACAAAAATATGGATATTGTAATGTATCTTTAAATGGTTTCGGTGGGAAACAAGCACGTTGCTGATTGGTTAAAGCCGCCGGTTGAACTGTATATAAGGAGAGGTTTTTCCCCAGCCTGGTTGCTGGGTTCACCATATATTAAAGAGCTGTTGTCACTACCCTGGTCTCCAGCCTCGTTACTTCCCGAACTTAACACTGGCGACGAAGGTGGGATCTCGAGGCTAAAGAGCACCAGGAACGAGCTGAAGCACGGAGGAACCGAACCCAGCAAACTCAGGGCAGAAACGCGGAGATGGCCAGCTACACTCCGCCCGCGCTTGACCCAGCCAGGAGAAATGGGAGCGTACATGACCCGTTTCGAAAGCTTCCTAGAAGCAAACGAACTGCAAGAAGTTCCAGACAACCGCAAAAGGGCATATTTCCTGAGCCACTGCGGTCCTGAGGTCATCGACATTGCGGAAGCCCTGGCAGAGCCAACGCCGGTACAATCGGTATCGTGGCAAACTCTGCAAAATCTATTGAAGAACCATTTCGCGCCAACACCGTCCAAATACGTACGGCGTTTTGAATTTGGGGAGCGCAGACAGCAAGAGGGCGAATCCATCAGCGATTACATGGCCGCCCTGCGAAAAGCCTCCAAGGACTGTGGGTACCGAGACTTGGATGAGGAGCTGCTAGAGCAACTCATCCGTGGGGTCAGAGACATTCGTTTGCGGAGGCGGCTGCTATCAAAAAGAAATCTAACGCTGGCAAACGCTCTGGACGAAGCCAGAGCTCATGAGATGTCCACCCAAGCGGCGGAAACCCTACAAAAGCCACTCACGCCAACGGCGAGCGCAAGCGCGAAATCAACCCCAGTCCACAATGAAGAAATCCAG
Source organism: Ahaetulla prasina (assembly GCF_028640845.1). Taxonomy (NCBI): domain Eukaryota; kingdom Metazoa; phylum Chordata; class Lepidosauria; order Squamata; family Colubridae; genus Ahaetulla; species Ahaetulla prasina. The sequence goes on from NC_080542.1 coordinate 96,100,304, forward strand.
ACCGAATCAGACGGCGAGGATGAGGAAGGAGTTTGCCTCACCGAGAGAAGGGGCAAAGAAGACCGGGATGAATGCGGAAGTTGCGGAGGGCAACACCAGCGTCAACGATGCAAGTTCAAGGACGCTACATGTCGGCGGTGCGAGAAGAAGGGGCACCTGGCTCAAGTCTGTCGAGCACCCCAACCTTCCCGCCGAAAATTCAAACCAACCAATCAGAGCGCAGGATCGGCAAGGCGACCCGCGATTGGTCAAAACAAAAAGGGCGCGAACTCAAATCGAACGACCGTGATCATAGGCCGTGCAGCAACCCGCGTCGAGAAGAAAATCTTCACTAAACCGAAAATCGAAGGAGTGCCGTGCCGACTAGAAGTGGACACAGGGTCAGCGATCACAATCATGTCCTGGGACACTTTTGCGAAAGCTTTGCCGAGAATCGCCAAACGCAAACTGCAAACACAACGGCTACGAGTGCACGACTACCAAGGGAATCGCATCCCTGTTCGAGGGACCACCTCCGTCCGCGTCGAGTACGGACCACACAAGAAGACCCTACCCATCACGATAGTCGAAGGGACCCTGCCAAGTCTGTTGGGACTAGACTGGTTCCGTGCATTGGGCATGGGAGTGACTGGCATCTACAGAAGTGACTTTAACCTAAAAGACACACTCATGAACGAGTTCGAAGATGTCTTCAAGGACTGCCTGGGCAAGTACAAGGGGACCCCTATTTCCTTCAATTTAGACCCCCAGGTAGCCCCCATTAGGTTAAAGGCAAGGAGAGTCCCCTTTGCCCTTAAACCTAAGATTGACAAGGAGATAGACAAGCTCATCAGTCAGGGGATTCTGGTGCCAGTCGATCACGCAAAGTGGGAGACGCCAATCGTCACCCCAGTGAAACCAGATGGGTCAGTTAGAATCTGCGCTGACTACAAGGCAATGTTAAACAAAGCCTTGCAGAAAAGCGCTTACCCGGTCCCCGTGGTGCAACACTTGCTGCACTCGCTGGGGCAAGGACACGTTTTTGCCAAGTTAGATTTGGCTCAAGCCTATCAACAACTGCCCATAGACGCCAACACAGCCGAAGCCCAGACGATTGTGACTCACAGAGGTGCTTTTAAGTGTACCCGGTTACAGTTTGGGGTGAGTGTGGCACCTGGTCTATTCCAAAATTTAATGGAGCGACTTCTGCAAGGGCTCCCGGGGGTAGTCCCCTATTTCGATGATGTATTGATATCAGCCGAAAATTTAGAAGAATTGGGGGAGCGTTTGAGAAAAGTTCTGGGCATTTTCCGGTCAGCCGGTCTAAAGGTTAAAGTGAACAAATGCCAGATAGGGGTAGAATCCGTAGAGTTCTTGGGCTACCGAATAGACAAGGAGGGAATTCACCCCACAGAAAGCAAGGTCAAGGCAATACGAAAGGCTCCAGCGCCCAAAAACAAAACAGAGCTACAGGCATTCCTGGGTCTAGTGAATTTTTACGCGGTCTTTTTAAAAAATAAGGCAACCGTTGCCGAGCCGCTACATAAGTTACTGGGAAAGAATACTGCTTGGTCTTGGGGAAAGTCGGAAGCTAGGGCTTTCGAAGCAGTAAAAAACCTACTCTCGAGCGATAGCTTACTGATTCAGTATCATAGCTCATTGCCATTGGTATTAGTCTGCGATGCTTCCCCTTACGGGGTGGGGGCTGTGCTCAGCCGCAGGCTTCCAAATGGCACAGAAGCCCCAATAGCCTTCTACTCCAGAGCGATGTCCTCGACAGAGAGGAACTATAGCCAGTTGGATAAGGAAGCGCTAGCTATTGTGTCAGGGTAAAAAGTTTCACGAATCGTTTTGGTAGAGACTTTGAAATTGTGACAGACCATAGACCACTGTTAGGGATACTGGCTGGCGATCGCCCAACGCCTGTGGCACTTTCGCCACGATTGACCCGATGGACTATCTTCTTAGCCGCCTATTCCTACAAACTGCAGCATCGGCCGGGAAAAGAGTTGGGGCATGCGGACGCATTAAGCAGATGCCCACTACCAGGGCGATCGAAGACCCCACTCCGGGGCGCCCATACTGTTAATTGACTCTCTGGACTCTGGCCCAGTCACATCTAAGGAGGTGGCTCGGGCGTCATACCGGACATTACTTTGAGAACTGTACTCGGTTGGGTACAAAGAGGGTGGCCGCTGCGCCGGGCGGCGTTTTAAAGAATTTGTAAAAAGTGGGAACTTTCGGCTCAAGGGGGTGCCTGCTATGGGGGATAGAGTGGTGATCCCAGAAAAATTGAGGAAAAAGGTGTTGGACCTCCTCCACGAGGGTCACCCAGGGATCGTTAGGATGAAGGGTCTAGCGAGAAGCTATGTGTGGTGGCCCTTAATGGACTCAGAAATTGCTGAAAGGGTAGGGAAATGCCAGGCCTGCCAGGAGTCCAGACCACTACCCCCAACGGCCCCGGTTCGGGAATGGGAGAAACCCCAGGGCCCCTGGTCTAGAATACACATTGATTTTGCCGGCCACTTCCACGGCCAAACCTTCCTGGTCGTAGTAGATGCCTACTCCAAATGGCTGGAAATCATTCTCATGAGATCCATGACAGCCGAGGCCGTGATCTCAGTCCTACGGCACCTATTTGTAACCCATGGGTTGCCCGACACGCTAGTTTCCGATAACGGCCCGCAATTCACGGCAATCCAATTTGAGGAGTACTTGGCAGAGGAGGGCATCCGACATGCCCTCTCGGCGCCTTTCCACCCTGCGACGAATGGCCTTGCAGAGCGTTCCGTCCGGGCGCAAAGAGGCATTGTCCAGACTTAAGCCAGGCGACTGGCAAACAAAAATCGATGTTTTCCTGGCCGTCCAACACAGAACCCCCTGTGTCACAACCGGCAGAAGCCCAGCCGAATTATTAATGGGCCGAAAGCTCAGGTGCCCCCTAGACCGTCTAAACCCAAACTATACGCCGGAGGGTTACAAGGGGGAAATAGGAAAAACAAGAGAAATGGACATAGGCGACCGAGTGTGGGCACACAACTATGGTGAAGGCCCAACCTGGATAGCAGGACAAATCCTCAACAGAACAGGTCCAAAATCATACTTGGTAGAGTTAAAGGACGGCCGAGTATGGAGGCGCCACATAGACCAAATACGAAAACGCATAGCCGAACAATCTGAACTAATCGAAACGGGCCCTGACTATACAATGTTTGATTCCACAGCTGACTCAAACCCGGAAAAAACGCAGGACTTATCTGAAATTCCGGAGGTCCAGCGACGCCCACAGGTTCCAGTAGAAAACAGCAGGGACGACTCTGCTAATAATCCAGGGCGGGATGGCCTAGAAAAGGAGCTGAGAGGAGCAAACAGCCCCTCCGGTCAGCTCGACCCACTCCCAGGGAATGTACTGCGCAGGTCCGAAAGAGTCAGGAGACGCCCAGTCTATTTGCGCGATTACGTTGAAAAATAATATGTAAATATCATGTAAATATGGGTAAAGTGTTTGCTGGGAGGGAAGGAGTGTAATGTATCTTTAAATGGTTTCGGCGGGAAACAAGCACGTTGCTGATTGGTTAAAGCCGCCGGTTGAACTGTATATAAGGAGAGGTTTTTCCCCAGCCTGGTTGCTGGGTTCACCATATATTAAAGAGCTGTTGTCACTACCCTGGTCTCCAGCCTTGTTACTTCCCGAACTTAACAGATATGAATAAAAAAAGAATCTGTATTCACAAACTGAAACTTTTGTATTAGTGAATTTATTTATTTAACTTACCGGTATATACTACCCATCTCACCAATACACTGGGAAAGAGCTTAGAAAACAATGGAAAACAGAAAACAGACCTGCAGCATTTAGTAATACCATTATTATTTTACCAGAAATATATACATCTGACTCAGGCCACCACACCATGGTGAATGTAGTACATGATAGACCGGAATGCTTGCATAATGATCTAAGTGCCAGCATCATGTTACTACTACGAACTTGGAAATTAAACTTTTAGCCTGCAAGTTAATAAATTTACCAGGTAGCCATTAAGACAGTAAATACATTTTCTCATGTCAATCAAACTCTATAACTCTTGGGCAAGTCCAGAAAATGTACTCTGAGTTAATACATTCTAATTATTTGAAAGCAGGACAGAGGTCATAAAAGTGCCACAAAACCCCATACAATTCTCCAGTAATAGAATTTCTGGAAGTAAGAACATGTCCATTGATCATTTCTGCTCTGTAAATTCATTTAAGTCCTTTACAGCATCAATACATTTAAAAGTTTTTTTTAATATTACTTTGAATATTACATAATATTAATTGTTATATCAATATTGGATAGAAATTATTCTCCTGAATATAAATGCTATATTATAAATGTTAGGGTTTTCATTTTACTCTGTTAATCTTTTATTTAAAATTGGTATGTACTATAATAACCACTACATGGAATTTTATTTATTTCTAACAACAGAAATTTTTTACATTTATTTACACTTCTTAAATAGAAAATCTATCTTAGTACTTCATTATTAATTCCACAATCCAGTAAGCTTTATGTCAGAATTTAATGTTTAAAACTAAAAAAAAAAAACAACAACAAACCTCTGGAAATGAAAGTTGTTCATTTTTTAAATATTATTTATTTTTCCTTTTTAAATAAACCACCTCAGTTTCTTTATAATACAAGCACAGATTTCCATCATTTTGTCCTTTACCACTTACTAGAAATCTAAACAAGTTTATCTAGTATGTTGTGCATCGTCTAAAGTAGTGCCAAAATGGATTATGGCCTGTGATTTTGCTTTTCTTTCATCATAGCTTATCATTATTTCAACAATTATATTTGAAGTTGACTAGTAAGTGCAAAAATTGTTCATTCCTTTTCTAGAAATAAATAAGTCAACAGATAACATCATCTGGCTGTTCAGAACTTTTCAGATGGCTACTGCCCTTTGACTAACAAACTAAAGTATTTCCTGGAAATACCAATTAGACAGATATTTTTATTTGCACTGAAGATTAGCATTTATTTTCATTCTTTTCTTCTACTAAAAGATGACTCATCTCACTCATTAAAAAAGTAAATGCCATTTTGAAGATAAGAAACAGTCTTTAATAAGGAAATGTCAGGAATACAAAAGCTTTCTTATGTATAGCCCCTGAAGTTGAGTTTATCTATACTCCTAACTTGCATAGATGCTTATTTGAATGCTAATTTGAGAAATAGTATTCACAAAAGTGCCATGATTTAATTTTGTTTTGCTGAAGAATTATCACAATCTAATTCATATCATGCTAAGCTATGATTTATAAACCATTTATACACTGAGCTAATCAAAACCACTCAAATCAGATTCTGAGGTAGGCTAAAATTCATCTCCTGATAACTTTTCAGTATTCCTAAAAGAAATGCATAGTTCACATATAACACCACAGTGTAATTCAGCCTTCTGAAGGAAAGTTTAGGTGATTATCTAGGGCAGTGATGGCAAACCTTTTCATGCAGGAATGTTGCAAGTGGGTGCGCACACCGTGCACCGGGAAAGCCAAAACTTCTGGGTTTTAGCACACATGCACACTTGATGATCACATGGCCGGTGTGCATGTGCACACTGGTTTTCGGCACTACCTCATGCACGAAAGACAGCTAATCATCATGCACATATGCACGCCAGAAACCCAGAAGATGAACAGCCAAGGTCATGCGTGCCGGGTGACATGGCTTCGCATGCCACTTTGGGCAGGTGTGCCATAGGTTCACCATCACGGGTCTAGGGCCAAGCTTCCCCATCTTTCTCTAGCAAAGCTATTAAGAAGAAACTTTACAGCTTTCCATTTTTTTAATAGAATCCCACCACAAATTAGTCTTCCTGCTGAAAAAAAAATAGGATAAAGAAACATACCTGGCTCTGTACATTTAATCCTAAACATTACTACTTTACTCAAAAAGTTATTCTGAAAATATAACTTTTTTGTTATGATTATGTAATGATTATGTAAATCAGAAATTTACAAAGGTCAAGAAATTTAGGTTCAATATTTTGCTTTTATTAAGGAAACAGAATGTATGCAAACATAACAAACGTAAATGCCCATTTATATGTAGACACAAACCTATAGGGCGAGAAGGAGAGAAAGATAATGGGACTGTAAGGCAATGTGCATTTATCTGAATCCTCCATTTGTTTGGAATTGTAACTCTCATTGGTTCCAACCAAGAGAATCTGGAACATATGAAACCATATAGGATAGGTGGAAATGCATTTGTTTTCTCTTTTGCAACTAGATTTCTTTTTTAAATTATCTTGGTATAATATGATTATATGATTAGTTTCCTGCATCACAAAGTAATTATTTACCTTTTAACAGACAAAGAAATGAAACATTAACTTATTTTATTATGAGCTAAATTCAAGCCCCTAGTAAATATTCTAACCAAATATAGCAGTAATTTCTCAAATACAGTAGAACAAGATAGTATTTGCTGCTGATATTGATCCAACTTTTGAATTACTCCTACCTCCAGATCAATACCAGCATGTAAATCCTATCTTATTGTACACTGCTTAAGAAAATATATTATTAAAAACATATATGACAGATGTTCACATTTACAAATAACAGATAAACACAATAAATGTCAGGGTCTCCAACTGAGAGTTAAGGCAGTAGAAAGTCTGATTCCTCAAGAGCTTCTGTATTTTGCTATGTGTGGTGAACTGTAGACCCATGTGACAAAATTCTCTCATGCATGGCTGAATGCCTCACCCTGCACTTTGACCACTAGCCCATCTCTACTGTATCCAATATAGAATATATTCGATCATCCAAACCCCTAAGTAGTTAAAACTTTCTCAATCATAGCTGCTCTGATTCGTGACCTGGAACTAGCCACTTTCAATCCAAATGCAGTGACAGAATTATTACACTTCCTGACCAACCGGAGAAAGAACACTAGTTTTAAATTCAATTGAAAAGGCGGAAAACATTCCTTTCAATGATACATAGCCTCCCTGCCCCCAGTGATTTACTGCAAGAGGAATCAGAATTTAACAAGACATTTTTGTCTCCCCTCTTTCCTCTGTCCTATATCCTTTCCTCATAGTTTGTATTTAAAAGAAACAAAGAAGAGGTTTTCTAGATTAATGTTTAGACTCAATTATATGAATATTTTTTTCTGTTAAAGCACAATTTAGAACATATAATGATTGGCTATTTGTGTTTTATTAAAACTAATTATCTACTATGAGTGCATTTTAAATCTCTGACAGTTTCTTCTCTTCTGTCTGCAAAGCCCTGCAGTTCATCATCTCCAGAGACTTCCACTCATCTCTATTTATATCTCACTTATGCTCCTACTCTTACGCACACAGCTAGGAAAGATGAAAAGAAAATTAAAACAGAGCTTCTCCAGAGTCCCTGTGGTAAGCAAACTGCCATCATGGACTGAAAGAAAAAGGCCAGCAGCAACAGCAAAAAGGTAGGGAAATTCATTAAAACCATGCTCCTTTAATGGTCAATCTAAGTTCATTGCTACTTACTTGGGTGAGCCTGTACTAGCAGTAAGGAGCACGTTTTATATGTAGGTTCAACATATAATATTTCTAGTTCAAAGAGAACAAATTTAAGTGATAGAAAAGACTTTTTTTCCCCAGAATGGTTTACTACTGTACTGCATTTTTCCTAAGGATAACAGAAAAAAGAACTGACCCAAGCTGGTTTCATGCCTAAACTGGAACTAGAACTCATTGTCTCATGGCTTTCACTTTAGATGTTTTTACCACTACAAAACACCAAACTAGCTCTGCATGTTTACAATACAATCTAATATTCCTGGGATTTGCTAAAAGCAAGATGAATTCAATTATAGCCTTTCTGAAAGCAATCTTATTCTCCATCCATCTTTATGTGCCAATATTTATTAAGACTCCAGATGCAGATGAAAGAGTTTTATTGGATACCCTTTTTAAGGAACCAATATTTTTGGATAAATGTATATACTGGAACAGTTATCCATCACACTGCAAAATTCAGGGTAATGCAAAAGCTATATTTTACCTTTTCTATATATTAGAGGGCATTGCATGTTAAAATAAGCAGCATATTTTAATCAGATGAGGATATAAGACAGAAGAAATTCAGTACTAAATACAAATGAAACTAAAAGTGGGGAAGAAATAAACTGATTAGTTTATCCAAATCCTAAAATAAATAATTTTTAAGAGCATTGTTAAAAATTAAATCTAGATATTTTTCTTGCATTACTGAAATTTAAAAAAAAATGCAGAATAGTTATTACTCTTTATTTAACTGGATTAAAGCATGGCTAAATTATCTTAGACTTAAATGAGTACATTTTCTTTAAAGCTGAATGTAAGATATAAAATTGAATTTAACAGAAAAACTACATTACTAATTTTTATTTTATAGAATTTTAAGAAAATGTCACCATGTTAGTTCTAGTAATAAGAAACAAAATGAGAAAACAGACAATAAATGAGAAAAACCTAAAAAACAAGTAAAAGGATAGTAATAGAAATTTCACTTTGCCTATTTAAAAATCATTGCTCCACCAAACTTCCATCTTCCTTTATTAGCATATCACCTCTTGGTATTGGAAAGATTATGTAGCATATTTGACATCATATGATTCTTGATGAATGCATTTTTTTCTTTTTATGCATCGAAGACAAATTCCTTGTGTGTCCAATCATACTTGGCCAATAAAGAATTGAATTCTATTCTATTCTATTCTATTCTATTCTATTCTATTCTATTCTATTCTATTTTCTATTCTATTCTATCAGATTTATTTTATTGGCTATATAATATGCTATTATCAACACATAATTCCAAGGTTTAGCTTCAGCAATGTTAATATTAAAAAAACAAATATTTTAAAAAAACAAATGAAGGGGAAATGATTTAAAACATTGAAACAAAAAATAGTATTGCTATTAAAGAAAACATTGGAAAATATGTGATCATTTTTATACATATCTAAAAACACTGCAATAATATGAAGCAAGGTAAAGATGCTTCAAAGGGGACATGGTGGCTCAGTGATCGACGGTGAGCTTGTTGATCAAAAGATGGGCAGTTCAGCGGTTCAAATCCCAAATGCCGCATAACAGGGTGAGCTCCCATTACTTGTCCCAGCTTCTGCCAACCTAGCAGTTCGAAAGCATGTAAAAAATTCAAGTAGGAAAATAGGGACCACCTTTGGTGGGAAAGTAACAGGTTCCATGCGTCTTTGGCATTTACTCATGCCAGCCACATGACCACGGAGACATCTTCGGACAGCGCTGGCTCTTCGGCTTTGAACCAGAGATGAGCACCGCCCCCTAGAGTCGGGAACGACTAGCACATACATGCAAGAGGAACCTTTACCTTTACCTTAAAGATGCTTCGGTCTGAAAATTCTTAAATTAAATGGGCAGACCTATATAATAGACAGTTCTGTTTAGCTTAAACAAATTAAGATAACTTGAAACAAAATACTTCTTTGTGCATATGTTTAATTATATATTTTAGCGCATTTTTGAAATGTTCTAACATACTAGAGATTAATTTACTGCACACCCATTAAACAAATTATGTCTTAATACTGTATACATAATTCCCCATAAATTTATAACAAGCATATTCTCTAGTCTCAAATAGTTACTATTTTTTCTGCATTCACATACCATTACTCCTATATTTGTACACTTTTTTCAAAATTCAGGCAGATAGAGAATGATATCAAGATAAGCAGACCCAATAATAAGTAGCCAAATTAGCCAATACATTTATGAATATAGGCATAAGCCCAAGAACCATTCTGGAAGCTAACAGGGAACACTAAGAGAGTTGGGGGGTGCTTACATGCTTATATCATGAATGGAAAAATCATTTATTTAGACTTGGCTGAGTAAGATTACCGCAGATATATAAAATACTTCTTTAATTAATGCAGCCAGGACATTCTGATAACCAAACTTCAGATATTTTATTTTGCAAAAGTGGGGAGAGAAATAATCACTTTATGTAGCCACTTCTCTATAATAGGTAAAGGAGATATAGACAAGACATTAATCCTATTTCAAACTTGTCTAAATTAAAATCAAGGACCAGTAAACTACTTGTGGAGAGGGAATTCCTCTTACATGTTCAATGCAATCAATGAACAAGTATGAATAAAAAAATAAAAATAAAAAAGATCTAAATATCAAATGAAGATGCACAGACAATTAAAAAGGATAAATGTGTTGCAATTTAAAGCAAAGTGTTTGAGAAATAACCTTGGTATGCTGAGCTCCAAGCCATGATTTTTGACAAAGGCATGCAAATGCTAGCAAGTCAAGACTTTTCCAAACTATGTTTTCTCTAAAGATTGTGCTGTTTTCCCAGAATAACAATAAATGACACATGAACTTCATATGAACTATAGGTCATGCAAGGATTTAGCATTGGCATTTTTAATCTAAAAAGTCTGTTCCACAAAATCAATATGTTTCAGTCACAGTATTCAAATGCAATTTTCTTCATATAACACTGCTTCTTTCTGTCTGTCTTTCTTCCCTTCTGTTTCTCTACTTCCCTGGCTCTCCTTCTCTTCTTTTAAAGAAATAATGACTAATTTCCCATTTTTCTATGAAACAAGCAGCTGTGTTATAAGGTAATGGCATCAATAACACATTACATGTAAACAGAAAATGAACAAAAAAAATCATTCAAGGCCCTTTTCAAACCAGTGTGCTTTTCATCAGTGCTATTACTGGTTCCATTCACATTATCGGATTGAACCATGCTGCATAACCAAGGTGCTGACAAGCCTTGATTACTCAATAACTCCTGTATTCCTTTCAGGCAGGTTCACCGAAAGGACAGGAACGCAGGGTCTTCCTGTGGAGCAGACAGCTTTCCACAGAGACTCAAGGCAATGAAACCCAATGCCCTTGTGGCTCCAGCACCAAAATGGAGCTTTGCATTTCCTGGTATGTATTTATGACTTTTTTCCTCCTTTGTTCTCTATTGTTTTAGATAACAATTTATTGTGCAGCAGACAGGCCAAGCCAAACATTTTAAAAACTCTTTTCATAACACTTGGAAAGGGGCAAACAGCTAAACTAACTTTGCAGTAAATCTGTGGTTGGCTTTTTCCCATGCTGCAGAGTCAACAAATCTGCTTCTCATCCAGGGCAAATCCAGACATTGCAATAACAGTGGAAACACAAATCCTGTATCCTAAGCCCCCCAGGATCCTCTACTCCACACCAACAGAATGTTGATCAGTAGCTTCTATTCTTGGCACATTGTTTCAGCTGAATTTCTTAGCACATTCTTTTGTAGGTATCCATTAAATAATAATAAAGTGTTTAGTTTCTAAATAAAATGTACTTAAATCTGATACTAGTGAAAAAGGAATATGCAGCTCTTCAGCTTGACTCACAGATGTCTACCAGTCCGAAACAAAGCAAAGCAGAGCCATTCTGACTATGCTATCAGATGAACTTAAACCCAGAACTCTTAAATATCCTAATGCAAAAAAAAAAAATCACATCTCTGCTAGGATAAAGTGTGTATAACTAAACCACTATTTCAGTTCCAGGAGCAGAGCTTGCCTGTCTTTATTCATGGTGCACTTTATAGATGGAAAACATACAGTATAAAGAAGCACCAATAACTTTTGCATAGTTTTGTCTATCAATGTCATCTTATGGAAACCAGGAGGTGCATATTGTCAGTAGCAGCATCTGTCTTCTACACTGGTATCCCCCTAGAGATTCATGGAGCTCCCACCTTTAAGATGTTCCAAAAAAATTTCAAAATCTGTTTTTCTCTAGTTTAAGGCAGTTGTATAGTCTCTTCTTGTCAGTTTCATTTATTTAATTTAAAGTTGAGTGTTTGTTTTTCTGGTTGGGCATGTTCTTTTATATCAATTTTTCTTTTCTTTTTTTTTTAAAGCTTTTCAGAGTCAATGACAAATTGGGCAGAGCTAATGAATGAACGAACCATGATTTCATGCAGGCAGCTATTAGGTTTGTGATAAAAGATCGTACAACTGTTATCAACTTCTTTGATTAACACTTTCTGTTCTCAGTGGAAGAAAGCAAGTATACTACTTCTATTTTACTTTCATGGACCATTATTCAATAAATGCTTCCATGTAACCATCTGACAGTGTCCCTACCGTGAGTTATTTTATCAAGTATAACTATTTAAATTAGTAATACTTTTGTACAGTTATGTACAATTCAGAATTGGTCATAAAGAGTTTTGAAATCTATGCTAGGCATACTAAAATTAGAAAGAACTCCAATCCATTCTGTTTCTGTAGTTAAAGAACAACAATTGAACCTCATTTGCAGCTTCCAAAAGATACTGGTTGCTTCAAATGCATCGTTACCATTTTGTTAGCTCAATAATAGTCACATGATTACACATTTTAAGGACAAAAGTAATGGAAAATATTTTGGCATAACTAATAAAATTATTTTATTTTATCTTGATTAATTGTATTAATCCAATTTCTATTGCTTCCTATCTTACCAAAGATGACTCTGGGTAGCACACATAATCAAAATGAGCATGACTATCCTCAAAGCTGTCTGCAAGAATATATATTCTTTGAGCTCCACTTTCTCAATTTTCCATGTTGCCTGTAGGAAGATGATAACAGAGTCTGGTATAAAATGGATCAAAATGGAGAGTTGTTTCCATATCATCAAGAAGAGCTCTTGATAAATGTTATAGATATGTCCTTAAGTTGACTGTTGGCAGAAAACGGCATATATGTTGAATCACTCAGCAGTTTAAGTTTCAGTTCAATCTTATTAGTCTGGTTGTGAATTTTAAGACTCATTAGTGTCCTAACATTCACAGCCATAATTTGTGGATATTACAGTTTATACTGTTATGTTATTTGAGTGGTTTCATTTTGACTTCTATTGTTATTCCTCAACATTGACTGTGAAAATTGCATTTCACACAAAACATCATTGGCTGAAAATCAGAAGAAAAGGCTAGGATGTAAAGAAAATATGTATTCATCTGAAAGTTGCTGACATACTTCAGAACTTGTTATTTGAAGTTGTTTATTCCTTGTATTAAGTTTTGAGGACTAGCTACTATTGTAGAGTTAAGTGAATCTATGGATACTCTCAAAAAATCTTGTTTTAAATCATTCAGGTTTGAATAGTGAAACAAAATAGCATTTGAGCAGCATAGAAAATAGAACTAGAAATTAAGACAGTGAAAAGCAGCTTAGAAATCAATACTGAAACACAATGAAAATGGTCAGATAATAATAGGAAATAATAATTATAGCAACTAGTTAATAACAAAAGAAGTCTTTCACTATCTTGAAACTGCAAACAGGAAAGTCTGTCCTGCATTCTTATCACCATGTATACCTCAACAATATGGGGCACAGGTCTCACCCCTGCAAATATCACTAGGCAAGAAGAAAACATGGAAACAGTTTTTTTTTCAGATAACAATAACAGAGTTGGAAGGGACCTTAGAGGTCATCTAGTCAACCCCCTGCTCACACAGGAGACCTATAGTAGGGATTCGAACCGCCAAACTGTCGACCTTTCTGATTGACAAGCTCAGTGTCTTAGCCACTGAGCCACCTATCAAATTGCTTTCATAGCTTTAAATATGCGTTTGGCTTGGAATTAAATGGAAAGCCAATAAAATTAGAATCTTACTGATATAATGTACAGCTCCAATAGATCGCTCACTTTATGGATTACTGCCTTGTTGTGGCAAAGAGCTTGTGTAGCTCAATGAAGCTATGAGCTATGCCGTGCAGGGACACCCAAGACGGACAGGTCATAGCAGAGAGTTCTGACAAACATGATCCACTGGAGAAGGAAATGGCAACCCACTCCAGTATCTTTGTCATGAAAACCCTATGGACAGTACAAAAATGAAAAAAGATATGATGCCAGAAGATGAGCCCCTCAGGTTGGAAGATGTCCAATATGCTACTGGGGGAGAGCGGAGTGCTAGTACTAGTAGCGCCAGAAAGAATGAAGCGACTGGGCCAAAGCTGAAAGGACACTCAGCTGTGGATGTATCTGGTGGTGAAAGGAAAGTCCGATGCTGTAAAGATTTTTTCTCCATAGGAACCTGGAATGTAAGATTCATGAATCAAGGTAAGCTGGATGTGGTCAAACAAGAGATGACAAGACTAAACATCGACATTTTAGGAATCAGTGAATTAAAATGGACAGAAATGGGTGAATTTAATTCAGATGACCATCAGTTATACTACTGCGGGCAAGAATCCCTCAGAAGAAATGGAGTGGCCTTCATAATCAATAAAAGAGTAGTAAAAGCAATTCTGGGATACAATCCCCAAAATGACAGAATGATCTCAATTCGAATCCAAGGCAGACCATTCAATATCACAGTAGTCCAAGTCTATGCCCCAACCACTGGTGCTGAAGAGGATGAAATTGACCGGTTCTGTGAATCCCTACAGCACTTTATAGAATTAATACGAAAAAACGATGTCCTTATCATCATGGGGGATTGGAATGCTAAAGTAGGAAGCCAAAATACCATCTACTGACCGGGAACTTCTCCTCTCCCCGCTGTTATTTAGATCTTTATGCATGAAATATACGGCTGCCGAACTTCTTCAACTGCGAGGTTCCCCCGCCTCGCAGGAATGGCCATCTGGGTTATCGAGGGCCGGCCTTAACGAGGGGTCTTGGGACCCGGAGAGGTGGCATGCGAGGAAGAAGAATTTATGGGGTTTTGTACATAGGTTTTTTAATAAGGGTTTTTTAAAGGGGGGGAGGAAAGTGACGGGAGGGGGGGAGATCCCGTCGGGGAGGGTTGGTTCAGTCCCAGTCCCAGTTCACGGCGTTTTTTCATCTGGTCCGAGGGAGGGGGGTGAGGGGTTCGTTCCAGAATTGGAAGTTGGTTCCATCTGTACGGTAAGTGGGAGGGGCAGATATGGCGGAAGCAAGGGGCCGTATCGTTCGTTGGGAGCACGTGTTCGCTGTTTAAAAGCGATCGTGTGCTCCGGCCCCCTAGTCTTTCCCCGTTCCCCGGAAGGTCAGGATCCTCAGAGCCCGGGCCTCCGGTTGATGTTGTGCAATGCCCGGTCCGTGGTTTCAAAGGCACTGCAGATTTGCGATCTTATCCAGGGGGAATCCACGGACTTTATGGGCATTACGGAGACCTGGCTGGGTGCAGAAGGGGGGGTGCCCCTAGTTGAACTGTGCCCGCCAGGTTTCCGAGCATTCCATCAGCCAAGGGCCCAGGGTAGGGGTGGAGGGGTGGCGGTTGTAATGAGAGAGGGTCTAGAGCCGAGAGAGACCACTGTTCCTCAGATAGCCGGCTGTGAATCCCTTCTTGTGAAGTGGGGCCATAAGAATCAGATGGGTTTGTTGATCGCGTACCTGGCTCCTTGCTACGTGACTACAGCCCTGCCTGAGCTACTGGAGGTGCTTGCCGGGTGGCTGTTGAGATCCCCAGACTTTTGGTCATGGGCGATTTCAATCTGCCATCGGCTGGCTTGTCATCAACAGTGGTTCAGGAGTTCCAGGCTTCCATGACGGCCTTGGACCTGATTCAAGTAACTGATGGCCCTACTCACACGGGGATCTGCGCTGGATCTGATTTATATCTCTGGACAGTGGTTTAATGATCTGGTAGTAAGAGATTTAGTGACAATACCGGTGTCATGGTCAGATCATTTCTCCTCCGCCTAGACTTTCAGACCGCTACTCACCACTGCAGGGAGACGGAGCCAATGCGTTGGTTCCGTCCCAGGCGCCTGATGGACCCTGAGAGGTTCCAGACGGAGCTTGGGCCGTTCCTGAGGATCTTACCCATGGCACGACTGAAGAACTGAGTCGCGGCCTGGGAACAGGCCGCGCTGGGGCTTTGGACCGTGTCGTGCCTTTGCGGCCTCTGACCCGGCGCAGATCTCGATTAGCTCCTTGGTTCTCTGAGGAGCTGAGAGAGATGAAACGCCGGAGAAGACGCCTAGAGAGCACCTGGAGGTCCAGCCGCTCGAAGCTGATCGGACACTAGTTAGGTCTTTTCAAAGACCTACCTAGTGGCACTGAGGGTGGCGGCGTTCTCGCCTCCTCCCTCATTGCGCCGGCAGATAACCGCCCGGCCGCCCTGTTTGGTGACCGTTCCCTTCTTCACCAGGGGGGACGGGATGACCCCTTACAGGGACGTGCCGAGGAGTTTAGTGGTTATCTATACGATAAAATCGCTCAGCTTCGGGATAGCTTGGACCAAGATTGCGATGATCCAGATGAGATGACTGAGGCTCGTCTTGTTGATGTGGTTTGGGATGAGTTTGATTCTGTGGCTCCCGAGGACATGGACAGGTTGCTGGGAGGCTGCATGCCACTACATGTTTACTGGACCCGTGCCTCCTGGCTGGTGCTGGCCACTCAGGAGGTGACACGAGGCTGGCTCCGGGGTATTATAAATGCTTCTTTGATGGAGGGGGTCTTTCCCGCTGCCTTGAAAGAGGCGGTGGTGAGACCCCTCCTCAAGAAGCCTTCCCTGGACCCAGCTATTTTGGGTAATTATCGTCCAGTCTCCAACCTTCGCTTTGTTGCGAAGGTTGTAGAGAGTGGTGGCGTGGCAGGTTCCTCAGTACCTGGAGGAAGCTGTCTATCTAGACCCGTTCCAGTCCGGCTTCCGGCCCGGTTATAGCACGGAGACAGCTTTGGTCGCGTTGGTGGATGACCTCTGGAGGGCCAGGGATAGGGGTTGTTCCTCTGCCCTGGTCCTGTTGGATCTCTCATCGGCTTTTGATACCATCGACCATGGTATCCTGCTGCGCCGGTTGGAGGGGTTGGGAGTGGGAGGCACCGTTTATCGGTGGTTCTCCTCCTACCTCTCCGACCGGTCGCAGTCGGTGTTGACAGGGGGGCAGAGATCGGCCGCGGGGCGCCTCACTTGTGGGGTGCCGCAGGGGGCGGTTCTCTCGCCTCCTGTTCAACATCTACATGAAGCCGTTGGGCGAGGTCATCAGTGGCTTTGGGGTGAGTTATCATCTGTACGCTGATGATACTCAGCTGTACTTTTCCACCCCAGGCCACCCCAGCGAAGCTGTCGAAGTGCTGTCCCGTTGTTTGGAGGCCGTACGGGTCTGGATGGGGAGAAACAGACTCAGACTCAATCCATCCAAGACGGAGTGGCTGTGGATGCCGGCATCCCGGTACAGTCAGCTGCAACCGCGGCTGACTGTTGGGGGCGAGTCACCGGCTAACGGAAAGAGTGCGCAACTTGGGCGTTCTCCTGGATGAACGGCTGTCGTTTGAAGATCACTTGACGGCCGTCTCCAGGAGAGCTTTTTACCAGGTTCGCCTGGTCCGCCAGTTGCGCCCCTTTCTTGACCGGGATGCCTTATGCACGGTCACTCATGCTCTCGTCACTTCTCGACTGGATTATTGCAATGCTCTCTACATGGGGCTACCTTTGAAGTGTACCCGGAGACTGCAGTTAGTCCAGAATGCAGCTGCGCGGGTGATTGAGGGAGCACCGCGTTGCTCCCGGGTAACACCTCTCCTGCGCAGTCTGCACTGGCTACCTGTGGTCTTCCGGGTGCGCTTCAAGGTTTTGGTTACCACCTTCAAAGCGCTCCATGGCTTAGGGCCCGGGTACTTACGGGACCGCCTGCTGTTTCCACATGCCTCCCACCGACCCGTACGCTCTCACAGAGAGGGTCTTCTCAGGGTGCCGTCCGCCAAGCAATGCCGGCTGGCGGCCCCCAGGGGAAGGGCCTTCTCTGTTGGAGCTCCTACTCTCTGGAACGACCTTCCCCCCGGTTTGCGCCAAATATCTGACCTTCGGACCTTTCGTCGGGAATTAAAAACTTATTTATTCATCCAAGCGGGACTGGACTGATTTTTTAGATTTTTTAAATTTCTAAATTTTAAATTTTAAATTTTTAAATTTTCTGTAATTTTATATGGGGTATTTTAGGTTGGTCAATTTGACGGTTTTAATTCGGCCACTATTGAATAGGTATTTTAAATTGATTTTTAACTTTGTATACTTACTGCTTTTTATCTTGGCTGTACACCGCCCTGAGTCCTTCGGGAGAAGGGCGGTATAAAAGTTTAATTAATAAATAAATAAATAAAAAGATAACCGGAATAACAGGCAAGTTTGGCCTTGGAGTACAAAATAAAGCAGGGCACAAGCTGATAGAATTCTGTCAAGTTAATTCGATGGTCATAGTAAGCACTCTTTTACAACAGCCCAAGAGACGACTCTACACATGGGCATCACCAGACGGTCAACACAGAAATCGTATTGACTATGTTCTCTGCAGCCAAAGATGGAGAAGCTCTATACCAGGGGTGTCCAAACTTGGTCCCTTTAAGACTTTTGGACTTCAACTCCCAGAGTCCCTCAGCCAGCAAAGCTGGCTGAGGAACTCTGGGAGTTGAAGTCCAAAAGTCTTAAAGGGACCAAGTTTGGACACCCCTGCTCTATACAGTCAGTAAAAACAAGACCAGGAGCTGACTGTGGCTCAGATCATGAGCTTCTCCTTGCAAAATTTAGGCTTAAATTAAAGAAAGTAGGGAAAAGCCCCAGGCCACTCGGGTATGAATTAAATCATATCTCTGATGAATATACAGTAGAGGGGACAAATAGATTTAAGGAATTAGATCTGATAGACAGAATGTCTGAAGAATTATGGACAGAGGTCCGCAACATTGTACAAGAGGTAGCAACTAAAACCAAGAAAGGCAAGAAAGCAAAATGGCTGTCTGAGGAAACTTTGCAAATAGTTGAGGAAAGAAGGGAAGCAAAAGGCAAGGGAGAAAGAGAAAGATACACCCAGTTGAATGCAGAACTCCAGAGAATAGCTAGAAGAGATAATACATTCTTAAATGAACAGTGCAAAGAAATAGAAGAAAACAATAGAATACGGAGGACCAGAGATCTCCTCAAGAAAATTGGAAATATGAAGGGAATGTGGATCAAGAAATGGATAACATTAAGAAATACTAGAATACTGACTTTAGAAGAACATGACTTGTTATTGGGATGGCATGCCTTTTTATGGGGAAGCTAAAGCACAGGGGTATTTTAGAAGACAGTTTATAAGAGAGGCTTGTTATTAAACTGGGAAAGGATTAAGAAAAACCACTACTTAAAAATTCCAATCTGGTTATCAACTACCGAGGCATTCTCAAACTCAATAACATTTAGAAAGGAACAAATTGTTAGATATAGTGAATTGTTGAATGAAAAGGGTGAACTTAAAAGTATGCAAGAATTAGAAACACAAGGTATAAAAATGAATTGGTTTTTCTACTTGCAAATACACTCCAGATATGATAAAGATTCCAAGACTTTTTAAGGATTGGAAAAGGTCAGTTTACATTCCAATTCCAAAGAACGGCAATGCCAAAGAATATTCAAACTATCGCACCATTGCACTCATTTCACATGCTAGTAAGGTTATGCTTAAAATTCTACAAGTTAGGCTCCAGCAGTATGTGGATCGAGAACTACCAGAAGTACAGGCAGGATTTCGAAGAGGCAGAGGAACTACAGATCAAATTGCCAACTTACGCTGGATCATGGAGAAAGCTAGGGAGTTCCAGAAAAACATCTACTTCTGCTTCATTGACTATGCTAAAGCCTTTGATTGTGTGGATCATAACAAATTGTGGCAAGTTCTTAAAGAGATGGGCGTACCAAACCATCTCATTTGTCTCTTGAGAAACCTGTATGCAGGTCAAGAAGCAACAGTGAGAACTGAACACGGAACAACTGATTGGTTCAAAATTGGGAAAGGAGTCCAGCAAGGCTGTATACTATCGCCCTGCCTATTTAACTTACATGCAGAGCACATATGAGAAAGGCCGGGCTGGATGAATCAAAAGTTGGAATTTAGATTGCTGGGAGAAATATCAACAACCTCAGATATGCAGATGATACCACTCTAATGACACAAAGTGAAGAGGAACTAAAAAGCCTCTTGATGCAGGTGAAAGAGGAAAATGCAAAAGTTGGCTTGAAACTCAACATTAAAAAAACTAAGATCATGGCATCCGGCCCTCTCAATTCCTGACAGATAGATGGGGAAGAAATGGAGGTAGTGATAGATTTATTTTCCTCGGCTCCAAGATCACCGCAGATGGGGACTGCAGCCAAGAAATTAAAAGACGCTTGCTCCTGGGGAGGAAAGCTACGGCAAATCTAGACATTATACTAAAAAGCAGAGACATCACCCTGCCAACAAAAATGCGTATAGTGAAGACTATGGTTTTCCCAGTTGCAATGTATGGCTGTGAAGGTTGGACCATAAGAAAGGCTGAGGCGCCAAAGAATTGAGGCCTTTGAACTCTGGTGCTGGAGAAGACTCCTGCGAGTCGCTTGGACTGCAAGGCGAACAAACAAGTCAATCTTAGAGGAAGCCAACCCTGACTGCTCTTTAGAAGGCCAGATCCTGAAGATGAAACTCAAATACTTTGGCCACCTAATGAGAAGGAAGGACTCACTGGAGAAGAGCTTAATGCTGGGAAAGATTGAGGGCAAAAGAAGAAGGGGACGACAGAGAATGAGGTGGCTGGATGGAGTCACTGAAACAGTAGGCGTGAACTTAAATGGACTCCAGAGGATGGTAGAGAATAGGAAGGCGTGGAGGAATTTTGTCCATGGGGTCGCGATGGGTGGGACACGACTTCGCAACTAACAACAACAACAAATAGATCCCACTGAGATTCCACTTTCAATATTCATTTAATCCTTTCAAAAATGTTCGTTCTACCTTATCAGTAAAATCAGTCCTATCTCAACAAAATATTAATGAAAACTGGAAATTACAGTTTTAAAAAAAAGTTTAAAAAACTATTTCTCAATCAGTTCTCTTACTGACTTTTCCCATTGGAACCTGGCTCAGGTGTTTCCACAAGTTTGAGTTCTTCTCTTATTGAGGACAACATGGTTCAGGATAAGCTTATAAAAAACATCTGCTCTCATTTTCGTAGGGACATGCTTAATGATAGGCTATGAATAAATAATATATTCAAGACTTGGAAGCCCAACAAAACCAATATGCTTTACCCAAGAATGTTTTTCTGAGCAGTAAAGCCCCTTTTTAAAACCAGTGAGATACTTATACATATGCTTTAAAAATGCCAAAGGACACTAACTTCAACGCTTTTCTCACAGCAATATTTGTTTGTTTTATTTGTGTTTATCAGATTTTTATACTACCCATTTCACCTAAATGACCTGAATGGCTTATAATGGAAACAAAAAAGTTGCATAGACGCATAAATAAAAAAAACAAAAACAAAGATAAAACAGAGCTAAGAACTAAGTTAAAATTAAAATATTACAGATTTTAAAAGGCGGAGAAAGCAGTCTCATGTCACCAAACATGGTATCAGAATGCACACAATTCTTTGATCCTTATGCCAATTGCCAGAGCCAGGTTTTAAGAGTGGGGGCCTGCCTCACGTTTAGAGGCAAGATGTTGTTGTGGCTCCCGCCCCTGAACCTGGCCCCATGCTCGAAAGTGCCTTGGAGCTGGGCCTGCTGCCAGAAAGTGACTCGGAGCCGGGCCTGCTGCTAGAAAGTGATTTGGATAGTGAGGGGGAAGGGCCATCAGGACTTACCTCGGAAACACCGGCCTCCCTGGATCAGCTCCAGGAGCCAGAAGCAGGCCAAGCGAAAGAGATAACGAGGCATCCTTCTCCTGATTCTTTCCCCTCCCAGGCCACGCCTGCAGACCCAGCTGACAGCTATCAGACTTGGCTCAATCCCATAGGCTTGGCTCAATTTCATAGGCAGGAGAGAAGAGAACAACAGAAGCAGGAGAGGGGCAGGCTAGGAAGTGCTGAGTCATGGAGTCACACCCCACAGGATATAAAAGGCACCAAAGAGCTGGTGTGTCTCTTTGTATTAGGCAAATCCACGGATTAACTAGAGCTGAAGGTTGTGATTCACCAGCATCTTGGCAGCCAACGAGGGCTCTTGGCAGACGCTGGCTCTTTTGCTGCCAGAGCTGATAAGAGCCGGCTAATTAAGCCATTGTTCAGACAGAGGTGAGGAGGACATAACAGATGTTTCAAAGACTCCAGGAAGATCTCTTCCTGGATCCCAGCTGGCAAAATTCTTTAATTGATAGGAACTGCAACAAATCCTCCTTGCCTCACCAGATGGGATGGGAACATGGGACAGTTCCTCAGGTAACCTGGTTCCATTCCAGGTTACCTTTCAAGGTAATAACCAAAGGTGGGTTGCTCCCGGTTCTGTCCGGTTCTATAGAACCGGCAGTAAAACCGGCAGGAGGCTCCGCCCACTCATCCCAATGTCATCAAGGGGCTTCTGCGCATGCACAGAAGCGCATATGCCCGCTCCCATTGTGAAGGTAAAGGTAAGTAGAAACACACACACACACCCCGGGAATAACCAATACCTTGAACTGAACTTGGAAGCAAACTGTCACTCAATGCAGCTCATGTAATAGATGTGTTACATACGCAATTTGGCAGTCACCAAAAACTGCTCTCACTGATTTTTCTGTACCAACTGCAGCTTCTGGATACTTTTCAAGGATAACCCATAAAAAATGCATTGCAGCAATCCATTTACAAGATGACCAGGATGTTAATGACTGAAAGAAGGGTTTCTTGATCCAGGAAATGATGGAATTGGTCCATAGCATGAAGATGAGCAAAGGTACTTCTAGACACTTCTGCCATATGTTCCTCAAGTAAGAGTTAGGAATCCAGGAGGCACCTGGAGCTTGATTATGCACCAGGTCTGTCTGGGGCAGTGTAACCTCCACCCAGACCAAAGAAGGTAAACTCCTGTATACAACAGATCCTCCTGCCCTCAACCATTGTTCCCCATTCCCATAGCCACCAGGTACCATGAAACAGAATCCACAGTGTCATTTATTTTGCCCAGGACTCAAGGACTTCAGTGACTCATATAGTTGGGTTGACGATCAGCAATCCTATGTTTGACACCTGATTGCTGCTGCATGATGGGGTGAGCTCCCATTATTCACCTCCAACTCCTGCTGACATATTAGTTTGAAAACAAGTAATCACAACTAGATAGATAGGTATCACTTCAGTGGGCGCATTAATGGGGATAGGAAAGGAGCTGCCAACCAGGCATTCCCTGGGTAACGATAATGTCACCGACTAATCCTTTCAGCCTGGAAGTGCTTTGGAGCTTTCAACACAAATACAAGCAAGCCCAGTGCAGAGGTATATGTTATGTATTAACAGTTGTGCCTTTAAATATTTGAGCGGGAAATCAGCACGTTGCTGATTGGACGAAGCCTCCAGCAGAACTGTATAAAAGGAGAGGTTTTTCCCCCAGCCTGTCGCTGGGTTCACCCTATATTAAAGAGCTGTTGTCACTACCCTGGTCTCCAGCCTCGTTACTTCCCGAACTTAACATTTGGCGACGAAGGTGGGATCTCGAGGCTAAGGGGAACCAGAACCGAGCTGAAGCACGCTAGTGTTTCCGAACCCAGCAAACTCAGGGCAGAAACGCGGAAATGGCAAACACGCCACCCGCACCGTACAACCCGGGCAAGGAGAAATGGGGAACATATATGACCCGTTTGAAAGCTTTCTAGAAGCCAACGACCTACAGGGGACCCCTGATAACCGCAAACGGGCTTACTTCCTAAGCCATTGCGGGCCGGAGGTAATCGAGATTGCGGAAGCCCTGGCAGAGCCAACGCCGATACAATCGGTATCGTGGCCGACTCTGCAGACCTTGCTGAAGAACCATTTCGCACCGACGCCGTCCAAATACGTGCAGCGGTTTGAATTCGGAGAACGTAGACAGATGGAGGGCGAGTCCATCGGTGACTACATGGCCGCTTTAAGAAGAGCGTCCAAGGACTGCGGATACCGAGACTTAGACGAAGTGCTACTCGAGCAACTCATCCGAGGGGTCAAGGACATCCGCCTACGGCGACGACTGCTAGCCAGGAGCAACCTGACACTAGCCACCGCTCTGGACGAGGCCAGAGCACACGAAATGTCTACTAAAGCAGCAGAGACCCTGCAAAAGCCTCTTCAATCCAAGGCGAGCGCAAAGCCAACGCCAGTACACCAGGAGGAGATTCAGTCCGAATCCGAAGGTGAGGGCGAGGATGAGGAAGGGGTCTGCCGGACCGAGAAACGCGACACTGAGGACCGTGACGAGTGCGGAAGCTGCGGAGGGCAGCATCAGCGCCAACGCTGCAGGTTTAAAGACGCGACATGCCGGCGGTGTGGGAAGAAAGGACACTTAGCTCAGGTTTGCAGAGCGGCCCAACCTTCCCGCCGAAAATTCAAATCGGCCAATCAAAACGCGGAACCGGAAAGGCGGCCCGCGATTGGTTCAAACAAGAAAGGCGCGAAGTCTAACCAAACGACTGTCATTATAGGCCGCGCCTCAACCAAAGTGGAAAAGAAGATTTTCACAAAGCCCAAGATCGAGGGAGTACGGTGCAGGCTTGAAGTAGACACGGGATCAGCGATCACCATCATGTCCTGGGACACTCTGGCGAAGTCGCTGCCGTCCGTCGCGAAGCGCCATCTGCAAGCACAGCGGCTACGAGTGCACGACTACCAGGGGAATCGCATCCCTGTTCGAGGGACCACCTCCGTCCGAGTCGAGTACGGCCCACACAAAAAGACCCTGCCCATAACGATCGTCGAAGGAACTCTGCCCAGTCTGTTGGGACTAGACTGGTTTCGTGCCCTGGGCATGGGAGTGACTGGCATCTACAGAAGTGACTGCAATTTGAAAGACATGCTCTTTAACGAGTTCGAAGATGTCTTCAAGGACTGCCTGGGCAAGTATAAGGGGACCCCTATTTCCTTCAACTTAGACCCCCAGGTAGCCCCCATTAGGCTTAAGGCGAGGAGAGTCCCTTTTGCCCTTAAACCAAAAATCGATAAGGAGCTGGACAAGCTCATAAACCAGGGGATTTTGGTGCCAGTCGATCACGCAAAGTGGGAGACGCCAATCGTCACCCCCATCAAATCGGACGGGTCAATTAGAATTTGCGCTGACTACAAGGCGACGCTTAACAAAGCCTTACAGAAAAGCGTGCCGGTTCCGTGGTGCAACACTTATTGCACTCCTTGGGGCATGGGCAAGTCTTTGCAAAGTTAGACTTGGCCCAAGCCTACCAACAACTGCCAGTAGACGCCCGCACAGCCGAAGCCCAAACGATTGTGACGCACAGGGGGGCATTCAAGTGCACCCGATTGCAATTTGGGGTTAGTGTGGCACCAGGGCTGTTCCAAAACCTGATGGAACGACTACTGCAAGGGCTCCCAGGGGTAGTTCCCTACTTCGATGATGTCCTAATTTCAGGGGAAAACATGGAGGAATTGGGGGGGCGGTTAAGAAAGGTCTTGAGCATTTTCCGGACAGCCGGATTAAAAGTCAAGACAAATAAATGTCAGATAGGGGTCGAATCGGTCGATTTCTTGGGCTACCGGATAGACAAGAAAGGAATTCACCCTACTGAGAGCAAAGTTAAGGCAATTAGGAAGGCTCCAGCGCCCAAAAACAAAGCAGAGCTGCAGGCATTCCTGGGATTGGTTAATTTTTACGCGGTCTTTTTAAAGAACAAAGCAACCGTTGCGGAACCGCTGCATAGGCTCTTAGGAAAAAATACTGTTTGGTCTTGGGGAAAGTCAGAAAATAGGGCTTTTGAAGCAGTAAAGAACCTGCTCTCAAGTGATAGCCTGCTCATCCAATATCACGACTCACTACCCCTAGTGCTGGTTTGCGATCGTCCCTTATGGGGTGGGGCTGTACTCAGCCATAGACTTCAAACGGCACAGAAGCCCCTATAGCGTTCTACTCTAGAACGATGTCCTCCCCAGAGAGGAACTACAGCCAATTAGACAAAGAAGCATTAGCCATTGTATCAGGGTCAAAAATTCCATGAGTATGTCTTTGGGCGGAATTTTGAAATCGTGACTGACCACAGACCGTTACTGGGATTACTGGCTGGCGACCGCCAACGCCTGTAGCACTTTCGCCACGCTTGACTCGATGGACTATATTTTAGCCGCTTACTCATACAAGCTGCAGCATCGACCGGGAAAAGAAGTGGGGCATGCAGACGCATTGAGCCGATGCCCACTGCCAGGGGCGACCGAAGACCCCACTCCGGGGACACCCATCCTCCTTATTGACTCGTTGGACTCTGGCCCAGTCACATCAAAGGAAGTGGCTCGGGCATCATACCGGGACATTGTGTTAAGGACTGTACTCGGTTGGGTACAGAGGGTGGCCGCTGCGCCGGGCCAACGGTTCAAAGAATTTGTTAAGAAACGTGATGAGCTCTCGGCTCAAGGGGGGTGCCTGTTATGGGGTGATCGTGTAATAATTCCTGTTAAGTTAAGGGGCAAGGTATTGGACCTCCTCCACGAGGGTCACCCAGGCATCGTAAGGATGAAGGGTTAGCTAGAAGCTATGTATGGTGGCCACTCATGGACGCAGAGATTGCTGAGAGGGTAGGGAAATGCCAAGCTTGCCAAGAGTCCAGACCGCTACCCCAACAGCCCCAGTCAGAGAATGGGAAAAGCCCCAAGGGCCTTGGTCAAGAATCCACATTGACTTTGCTGGCCCCTTTCACGGCCAAACGTTCCTAGTGGTGGTGGACGCATTTTCCAAATGGTTAGAGATCATACTTATGAAGTCCACCACAGCCGAAGCAGTAATCGCAACCCTCGCCACCTATTCGCAACTCACGGGTTGCGGACACTCTGGTGTCCGACAATGGGCCCCAATTCACGGCAGCCCAGTTTGAAGAGTACCTGGCAGAGGAAGGCATCCGACATGCCCTCTCTGCACCTTTCCACCCTGCGCCGAATGGCCTTGCAGGCGTTCCGTCCGGGCGCTAAGGAGGCATTGTCCAGGCTCAAGCCAGGTGACTGGCAAACAAAATAGACTTTTTCCTAGCCGTCCAGCACAGAACCCCAAGCACAGCCACTGGAAAAGTCCAGCCGAATTGCTAATGGGACGAAAACTCCGTGCCCACTTGACTGCTTTGAACCCCATTACACACCCGAGGGTTACAAGGGGAGCTAGAAAAACAAGGGAAATGAGCATAGGCGACCGGGTGTGGGCCGAAACTATGGGGACGGCCCGAGTTGGGTCGCCGGACAAGTAACAAAAATAACAGGGCCAAAATCGTGCGTGGTAGAGCTACCAGACAACCGAGTGTGGCGCCACATAGATCAGTTAAGGAAACGAATAACTGACCAAACCAAACCAACAGAGACAGGTAATGACCAATACCACTTTGAATCCACAGCTGACAATGACCCGGGGGAGGCGCAAGACTTAGCTGAGGTCCCAGAGTTCCAGCGACGCCATCAGGTCCCCGAGGGAAACAGCAAGGAAAATTCCAAAATTAATCCAAGGCCGGATAGCCAAGAAAAAGAGTCGGCCAATAATCCAGAGCCCGATGGCCTAGAGAAAGAGCTGGGAGGAGAAAACAGCCCCTCCGACCAGCTCAAAACACCACCCAGAACTGAACCGCGCAGGTCAGAAAGAACTAGGAGACGCCCAGGTTATTTGCGTGACTACGTCGAAAAATAACATGTAAATAAATATGTAAATAAGACCAAGTGTTTTCTGGGAGGGGAGGAGTGTTATGTATTAACAGTTGTGCCTTTAAATATTTGAGCGGGAAATCAGCACGTTGCTGATTGGACGAAGCCTCCAGCAGAACTGTATAAAAGGAGAGGTTTTTCCCCCAGCCTGTCGCTGGGTTCACCCTATATTAAAGAGCTGTTGTCACTACCCTGGTCTCCAGCCTCGTTACTTCCCGAACTTAACAGTATACATTGGATATCATCAGCATACTTATGCTACCCCATCCCGCGAGTACAGATGATCTCACCCAGCAGTTTCATGTAGACGTTAAAAAGGAGCAAAGGAGCTAAACATTGAGCTTCCAGCAGAGTAAATGAAATTAAGAATAAAAATATTTTAAAAATTATTTTTGGTGAGAAATAATTTGCAAAAAAATTAAAAGAAGGAAATGTTTGGACTTTTAAGGAATGATAGTGGTCTGGAAGAGTGGAACTTAAATGCTATAAATTTTAGAATTCAAGCACAAGAAAAAAAAAGGAAAAAATAGCAAAACTGAAGTATAACTGTAAAATGTAAAAGTATTACAGAATGAATATGCTTTTCTTATGGAATAATTGTGTGATAATTGCACAATATTTCATGCTGACACACTCATATGCACACTTCTCAATTTCAACCAGACCTCCTTTGCAGTCTTTAAATCAGCTACATTGAGAAATTGTTCATCTTCTAAATTTAAGATGATATAAGCGATTGCTTTATCATGCTGCCTCTGATCTGCAGCTGCTAATGGTACCTGGTGTGGATTAACAACAATATCCAAGAGCTCCTTGGCCTTCAGGAAACATTCCATTTTTGCAGCCCAAATAATAGAATTCTTCTGTCCCAAATGAAGCAAAGAGCTCTCCTTAATTTCAACAGCAGCCATCCTGCAAGCTTTCTTTGCCTTGTTTCCCCTTTTAAACACAGGCAGTCTCTCACCTTAATTACAGTTTAATCTTTCTGTGTGCTCTGGGCCTATAACCTGTCAGAGTTTGTTGCAAAAATCAAATCCAGAAAGCACACACAGGGTAACTGATTCAGCAGGATTCATTAACTTCTCTTTATACACAATATAATACATAAAGTAAATATACAACAACAGCAACAGCAACAGCAGAGAACAGTTTTCAGTTCAGAGTTGCAGAGACTAGTTTCGTTTTAGAGCTGAGCACAGAGCCACATCCAGGCTCCTTCCTGTCTTAGCTCCCATTAGCTGACCTTGTTGCTATGCCCCTGTTCCAGTTCATGAATATTCTGACACATGGCCTGATGGTTAGAAGAAAGCTGTTAATATTACCTTATATCATCAGTCCCCAATGTTTCTAGCTTGGCAGCCTGGCCTGGCCCAGTAGGGAGTGGAAGTGGGAACGTATAAGTGACAGGCGCATCACGCAGAGTTCCATTTGTGTGAGCAGCAGGGGTTTGTGCTCATGTGAGAAGTTCCACTCGTTCAAATGGCACTTTGCGTGCAAGCGTCCTCCACTCACACATTAAGCACCATTCATGAGAGAGGCGCCTCACTTGTGAGTGCAAGCCAATCACCCAGTCATGTGAGTGGAGTTTCATGTGCCCATGCTTGCTCATCTTTCCTGCTGCCTGGTTTCGAACAGGCCATGGCCCACTACTACAGGCCTGGGGGTTGAGCCTTATATAATAGGAAAGGTAGCAACAGGGGATATAAAAATAATGCAGCAATTAGTTTATTAATGTGGCTCGGAGATATTTTGCAGAATTTTGATTGAAAGGATACAAGAGTTAACAATGAGAAAAATCTGAAAATTATATGCGAATAGAAAAAAAGTAGACTAGAATAGTAGATGATCTTCTATTATCTTGGTAAATGCTTTAGTAAAGGGAAGAAATGGATTGAGAATTTTTAAAACATTAAAATACTGATAAAAGGGCCTCTGGTGGCTCAGACTGCTAAGACAGTCTGTTATTAACAGCAGCTGCATGCAATTAATGCAGGTTCAAGTCCCTGGCTGGACTTGAGGCCCAAGGTTGACTCAGCCTTCCATCCTTTATAAGGTAGGTAAAATGAGGACCCAGATTGTTGGGGGGGCAATTAAGTTGACTTTGTATATAATATACAAATGGATGAAGACTATTGCTTGACACAGTGTAAGCCGCCCTGAGTCTTCGGAGAAGGGCGGGATATAAATGCAAAAAAAAATAAAAAAAAATAAAAAAATAAAAAAACCTATGTATAAAATATGTGTTATGATGAGAAATGTGTCAAGTGCGAAGTGCGCTTATGCTGTTGCAACTATTATCACTTCTCATCTTGCCAACAAACCAGGGCGAGGGAAGAGTGAGATGGAATGTAGATTCCAGACATCAAGAAAAAAAGCCAATTCAAGGTCACTTCTGCATTTGCTTGCTTGCTAAATCCAAACACTTTTTCTCATAACAATACAATGATACTCAATTGGACAATGTGACCTGCAGGGGGAGGGAAAATTCTATACTTTAATTATGTGGGTTTGCACGGGAATTAGCTAGAGCTGGCTTTGCTCTAATCAGTGCCAAAATAATGTACTCGATAAAGTTTTGAATTCAGAGATTGGATTGCCTCGTCCATGCTTGCTTTGACTGGATTTGTCAGTCGGAACATCGACAAAATGAATATCTGTGAAAAAATGAATGGAAAATGTCTGCAACAGTCTGTTTTATTACATGGAAATAAGAGCTAGGTCAGAAGAATACAAAAATAATCTGTATTCATTTTATATTATTTTTTTAATTTAGTTAAGTAAATGTATAAAATTTAGATTTAGATATTGTCCAATTCCAGATGGGTGGCCACAATATAAAAATGAAGAAAAAAATCATAAAACAAATCATAAAGGGAAAAAAATGAAAGGAAAAGGAACAGTGGAAGGATTCAAAAAATTTTACTACCTGTTCTATGGGTATGGCTTGGTGGGCGTGGCATGGCTTGGTTGGCATGACTTGGTGGGCGTGGAATCTCCATTCCCACCCCACTCCAGGCAGTAGTGGGTTTTAATTTCGACCGCTACCGGTTCACTTGTGGGCGCGCGTGCACTTGTGCTTGCAACACTTCTGCGCATGCGCAGAAGCTTCTGTGCATGCACAGAGATGTCTCACAGAGGTGGAGCCTCCCACCATTGCCACTACCAATTCATCCAGTCCGGGGCAAACCGGTAGCAACCCACCACTGACTCGAGGGGAAGAATACTATAAAATCTCCATTCCCTCCCCATTCCAGGGGAAGGTTACTGCAAAATCCCCATTTCCTCCCGATCAGCTGGGACTCGGAAGGCAGAGAATAGATGGGAGCGGAGACAGTCAGAGGTGGTATTTATCAGTTCTCCGAACTACTCAAAATTTCCGCTACCAATTCTCCAGAACTGGTCAGAACCTGCTGAATATCACCTCTGAAAAGGAAGAATGAGAAAGCTAAGCTGAATGAAATTAACAAGTTCGTCAAAAAGAAAGGGTTTTTTAAAATCACATAATATAAAATTCCATAAATAATTATAGTACCTTTTTTCAATTTCTAAAGAAAGGTTGTTGACTTAGGAGCCACATAATTTCTCTAGAACCAATAATCAATATATGGTTTCAGGACAACAATTGCACCTCTGTATATACCAAATAACAAGTATTCAGGATGAAAATCCTACCAAGAAGTGAATCTCAAACTTCTTCAGGAGTGCAAGAATACTTTTGCTTCTGCATTCAAGAAAATGCATTTGTATCAGGAATAACTAACTATTCTACAAGCTTTTAGAAAACACTAAAGACTGAATGCTTTTATAGAGCATGACACAACTAGGTTACACAACAATTGCAGTATTTTTATATCAGTTCAAATAAATAATATAAAGCTTACTTTTAGATAATGGTATATATTCAACAATCCTTTGTCCCGTAGCTGAAACGAAAAAAAAAATGAATTAGAAGAGATGAATCATTTCTTGGCAATCTCTCAAAGTAAACAGATTAAAAATGAATGTTTCTATTTCCCCCCTTCTATTGCCATTTCTAATGCACATGCACTCACTTCAGAGCAAAAAACTGCCTGTTAAACACTAGATGTGATCAAGTTTATCTATAACATGTAACAGAAAAATGAAAATAAATTAAAATAAACCATCTCAGAGACAGAAATGATCATATAAACATTTGTGTGTGTGTGTGTGTGTGTATTATTAATTCTACATAGACTTTCTGTGCTCAGCTGGGGAATGCTACAGTACTTAAGACACCAGCTCTTGCTTGGTATAATTGCAGCTGAGTATTTTTTTTTTTTTTTTTTGTTTACATTTATACCCCGCCCTTCTCCGAAGACTCAGGGCGGCTTACAATGTATAGGGCAATAGTCTCATTCTATTTGTATATATTTACAAAGTCAACTTATTGCCCCCCCAACAATCTGGGTCCTCATTTTACCTACCTTATAAAGGATGGAAGGCTGAGTCAACCTTGGGCCGGGCTCGAACCTGCAGTAATTGCAGGCTTTGTGTTCTTAATAACAGGCCTTACCAGGCAGAGCTAAACCGGCCGTACTAGTATTGCAGCCTATATAGCTAAACAGTGCTCATATAAAAGCAGTGGGTACCCAGCTTAATCACACTGTGAGGCTAACATTAATACCTTCCGAATAGCTATATATATTCTATAGATTGACCCAGTTTAGTTAATAAAAGTGAAGTTGAAGATGAATATTAAATATAGTCTTTTAAATACAAATATGATTTAAAGCCATCTTTCCCAATTTGCTATTTTCCAGATTTTTGAGACTATATAGATAATCCTTGATTTATGACCACAATTGAATTCAAAATTTATGTTGCTAAGACAGACATTTATTAAGTGAGTTTTAAGTCCCATTTTATGACCTACCTAGCCACAATTACGGTAAGTGAATCATTGCAGTTAAGTCAATACTATGCAGGGGTGAAATCTACTTACCTTCCTTACCAGTTTGGCACCAGTTTGGCACTGCACACACGTGTCACATGCATGTGCAGACCTTCTGCGCATGCACAGAAGGTAAAAAACACATTACTTCCTGGTTAAAACCAGGAAGTAATGATACCCAGGCAGCTGGGCAGAGGTTTGCTCCACCATCGCTACCGGATCGCTGAACCAGCGGCCGCAATCACTACCGGATCGCGGGATCCAGTCCGAACTGGGAGCATTTTACCCCCGATACTATGGTTGTTAAAGTGAATCTAGTTTCCTCATTGATTTTGGCTCGTCAGAAGGTTGCAAAAGCTGATCACATGATCCTGGGACACTGCCAATATTATAAATATGAATCAGTTGCCAAGCAGTTTAATTTTGATCACATAACCATGGAGATACTGATATGTTTGTAAGTATGAAAAATGGTCATATCACTTTTTTCAGTGACATTGTAACTTTGAATAGTCACTAAGTGAACTGTTGTATGTAGAGAGCTACCTGTAATTGTCAGATTGGCAATTCTGAATATGGATGTTACAGTGCCAATATACAGTATATACAACATACTAACTTTGGAAAAATTACCTATGGAACACTATTTGAAATTCCTGGGAGAAGAAAAAACTAAATTAAAAAAAAAGATAGTCATGCCTGACATGTCTAAGTTTAGGGGTCATTCCTAATCAGAACTCAATTACAACACACCTCTCTATATAAATACCAGTCAAAAGAGAAACATTACAAAATACTGCATGAGTTATATCCCCCTGGCCCATGTCATGCATGTTTACAACTGTTAAGAAATATTTTGCATAATGAGGGTTTATGAAACAGAGGGCAAAGTACACATTTTATATTCTCTTTGCTATTCCTGTGGTTGTTCATTCAATTTAATATCTAAATATTAACAGAACAGTTGCAGAAGATTTAGACCAGTGGTAGTCAACCTGGTCCCTACTGCCCACTAGTGGGCGTTCCAGCTTTCATGATAGGCGGTAGGGGTTTTGTCCAATACTGAAGCACTTTCCGTTTTTTAATTTAATTGACTTTTTAAAAAAAATTCACAGCATTATTTAAAAACATTTTCATTAGGTTTTCATAAAATTCCCCGTGACAATTTAAACTTCTGAAAATATACTATTTATATCGCCCACGCATACGTTTAGTTCACATTACGTAAATGAAACTAAATGGTGCTATAGTGTGACTGCAAACAAAACAGCATCATCCCAGAATAGTTCGCATATCTCGCCCACACCACCCAGCTGTAACAGACGAGCAGAGCTGGTAGCCGGCGCCCCCCCAAACCCAATCCACTATGTGGGGGAGGCATGCGCAGATGACGATACATGGCGCATTACTGTGGAACCTGTAGGTGGTTAGAAAATTTTACTACTAACAGAGATACAAAAGTGGGCGGTAGGTATAAAAAGATTGACTACCCCTGATTTAGACAACGTTTGGGAAACGATGTAGGACTTTAATACAATGCTGATACATTCTCATGTATAAACTAATGTTAAGACAAAACAGTGGTCTATATCTCTCCATCCAGCTTTAGATAATTATAAAGTCAGACTGGGTGAGAAGCTTGGTGGATACAAATGTTCATCAGGCATTACTGAAACAGGTTGTCTAGCCCTGAACAACAGATTACCTTATTATGACTATAGCTATTAATACCAAACATATAGCTATGCATAAAAACATCATGGTGAATTGCTAAAACCTGTAAATGGGAATTATGATATATACCTTTGATAGATATACATAAAACTGTGCATTTTATGATTTCTCAACTGCACAACATATATACAGACTGAATCCCTTTAAGGATGCAAAGGTACATTTTAGGAGCTACAGTTGATGAGTTACATATTTATCATCCAAACTTAGGCATCCATGGATCTGGCACACTAAAAACTCTGCTATCTATTTCTAGGAAGTTTTGCTTTAGAATTTTCTTCAATTCTAGACACTCATATTTTAAGCTATATTAGGCTAAAACAAACCAATTTCAAAATCATGGTGATAAAGATATTTTGTTTCAATTTATTAAAATAAACTAGAATTTAGGGTTTGTACACAATGGTAAGTGAAAATAAAAGCAAATGTTTCTCATCTCAAACCCAAGGAAAAGAAGGCTCATTCTTAGAAATATATTCACATAAACTATGGTATAACACTATGATAACTAGCAAAATCTAGATGATCTTAAGATGTTGAAAAAGTTAAGTAGGGTTAGACCTGCTGGGGAGATATTTGGGGAACTAACACTCAGAAATGCAAGTACTGGCCAAATTGGAAAGGCAAAAGGTATGTGAATTGACACGGCAAGCCCTAGAAGTTGACCTTGAATTGAAATTGACTTTTTTATAGTTCATCATAACATTTAATGTCTGAATGTAATCAGTAGGGTTACTTAAGAATTTCACTAGTTGCCTATTCTTAGAAATCACTTGAATCCTGGAATAGAGAATATTTCTGTAATTGTTACTTGTTGTATGTTTGATTTTCTTTGAAATATTATTATTTCTACTCTACTTTCTGATCTTTACAACCAAAGGTTAATAGCTCTTATAATAACTGTACCTCAAAAAATTTTTTCCTTATCTTTGTTCCCTGTGAAAAAGCAACAGAAAAACAAATTATTTTGAAATGCCTTTAAGCAAAATCTTGTTTTACGATCAATGATCACTAACTCCCACTCTTTTATCAAAGGCTCTGGGCTACTTTCATTGCATTCCTTCCTGACTTTTTTTTTAAGATTCTGACATTTTAATGACTTGATAAAACTAGGGATATTTTTCCCCATTGCAGTTTTCACAGGGATTGGAAATTATACATCTACCCATGTTCTTGTCTGCAGTGACATGAAGCCAAAAGAAGACTTGCTTTCTGTTTTTGTCTGCTGAATGTGGGCTAAACTCAAGGCAAAGAAGGTGTTACGACATGGCAACCATTTACTGTACTTTAGAAGCTATTTTTGTGATTCTGGGCTTCACATCAGTTTCTGAGTAACTGAGTAACTGAATTCAATACATCTTGATTAGGAAAAGGAGTGGAAGACATGTCACCTCAGGTAGCAAACTGCCTTCTGGCTGAGTTACATGTGATATAAGAGATTTGCTACAAAACACAAAAGGAAGAGTACAGAAATATTAAAAATGCATTTTTAATTTCAAGAAAAGGGGAAATAAGTACAGATTATGCTGTCTCAGGCATTCCCTGTCCAATGTGAAGTTCACACATTGCAGGCATAGCTCAACTGGAAGAAAAACTTAAACAGAAAGCTATAGGAAAGAAAGCTGGAGAACTGATTCTTCATTTGCATACCTTCGCCTTATTTTATTTTAAGTCCATAACCCTTCTTTTAAAACAATTAGGGCATGGAGAATTCAAGGATCTTCTGTAAGAATGTTCAGCTTGGCCCTAAAAAAACTTCAAACCAAAAGTCTTTGAATGTCAGGGAGCACATTGAGAAGTGGGGGTGGAAAATGGGTAGAAAAATGATGATGGTGGTGATGATGATGTAGCCAAAATCTCCATTACAAGGCAAGAATATGGGTAACCAAACACAAAAAGCTTTGTGGAAGATGGGGTGATCAAAGAAGTTAAAGATTAATATTCCACACCAAGAACAAAAGGATGCTCTTTTGTGGTCCTGTGCTTATTCCTTTGAATATAAACATTGTTCTGAGAACCATTTTTTTCTTTATACAATCTTTAAAGGATAATAAATTAGGTCTTGGACAACCATACAAGCTGCTACTAGATGTGAATGTGAATGTGTCTGTAGAAAAGGCTGACTTTCAATCAAAGTCCATTGAAAGAATAGTTGGATTTTCTAAAGAAGCATGTTGTGCCTATTAACAAACTTACAAAAGGGGCTATTTTCTTGATTTATGTTTGGTTGCTATAGTGATCTTGCAATATAGACAGATAGATGAAGCCTTCATTTAACAGTCCCCTAGGCTTTCCCTCACTCTATTTAGAAGGCATACAACTACAGTAGATAAAGTATATTGTACAAGTAACAATTTATATATCCTAAATTGGCTTTAAATAGTCTCAGAAACTAGCTATGAATAAGTAGAATTAATTCAGGCCCTTGTACTTAGAACTATTTTTACACATGTTCAAAAAACAGTTTTGGATCTTTCTGCCTTGATCAACAATTGTTTTGTTATCTTCTTCCTTCTCTCAAAAATTTCATCTGGGCTTAGAACCAGAGTTAAACTTGATTAGTGTTTGGATGAATGGCCTTAAGGAAACCCCAAAACTGAAGAGAATTTTTTTTTAAATCATCCAGAAATAAGGCAATGGCAAAACACATGTTCTTATTGCCAAGAAAAAACCCCATCCACCTAGTCATCAGGAGCTGAGCTGATTTAAATAACAAAACAGCATGAAAACAATGCCTTGCCTCAAGGACTACAGCCGATTTCCCAGCAAAGGCCAATTGATCACCTGGAGCTATGCAGAAAGCCTAGACAGGACAGTAACAAAAAGTATGTAGTAACAGGAATGACAATCTACAACAGTAGATTGTCTTCAAGCACTAACTAGCCTTTACCTCTGGGGCAAAGTCTGGAGAACTGCAGACTGAGAATCTCCAGTTATCATGTTGTGGCACCACAGTAATTATACTCAATTAAATATCTGATATGCAACATTATTTCTGTACTTTAAAAAAAACCCTAATAAGGATTAGCTAGTTAGGCATGAACATGATTACTGATATTTACTATAATTCAGCCTTAACCTTTCCTGTAACAAGTTACAACTGCAGTACTAAAATGCCTAAGGATAATGCCATAGAATCCATAGGATCTTAAAGAATACAGATAGAATCCTGTATGTAGAATAATCCAAAAGAAATAACCTTACCAGAATATTCGACAATATTTTTCCTTTAGATGTCAAGATCTGTAAGAGATGGCAGTGCCCTTTTCCCAAAAGGGGAGAACATAGGTGATTTAAAATATGGTAATGGCTGATTAGGTATTAGACATTCCCAGATTAGGACAAAACTAAAGTTTATACAATATGCAAAACTGAATAAAATACATTGTTAGGCTTCCTCAAAATGAATTCATGAGAGAAAAAGGTGGTTAATTAGTTTTGATTATACTATACTCCAAAATCAGTTCAAGTTCTTTCATGTCCATTTTGCGTCTAACTGCTGTGTATAGAATACTATAATATAAAATTATCAAGGTTGATAATTTTCTGATTAAGCATATCTTCAATTACAAAATTTATCTTTTTTCTCAAGTGATCTCTGATATTGTAGAGATTATTATTGAAACAATATTTGTGAAGAACTAAAATGGACAAATCAATATTGGAATTTGGTTTTATTCAATGCTACTGCATTACCACAGATCATCCAACATCAAAACTCAAACAGGATTTGGCTACATTGATTTTATTATTCTAATCTACCATGCTGCTGTTCGTGAAGAACTACCGTATATATCAAGTCACTTCTCTCTTTTTTAAATTAGAAGCTGCTGTTTGTTTGAAACTTACTCAACTTTCTAAGGATAGACATCCTGTGGTCTTATGTTACTAGTTGAACTACCTGATTGTAACAGGTACTGTAGTTCAATATTTGACTTCTGTTTCCTAGAAATAAATCAATTATGTTTTAGTGATTTACATTTGTCTGACATTTTGATATCTAGTTTTAGATTTCAAAACTGGGGCCCATAACACAAAACAAAATATTGCTTTGTTTACCTAATTTTAACTGAGAATAATGAAATAGATCAGTGCAAGCAAAGCACCACCAGATCTACATAGTGCCTTATTTCCAAGAATGCAGTCCAGTGCATTGGAAGTTGTTAAGGGTAATCTGGGTTCACAGCCAAGGTTGTGGACTGTTGAGCAGAGTACCTTACGCATGAAAACGACTGACACTGGTTGTAGACAATAACAGTCACCACACAGACAAACTGGGGTTTGATGTTTCTTTACTTTTAGGGAAAGGGCAAAGTCATAGTCCAAAAACAATCCAGGTCATACACATATAAAGCCAGTCAGGGATGATAGAATATCAAGTCTTCTTACCAAATGTAGACTCGCACAACAAACAAGGTCTTCTCTCAGTTCGGCAAAACACAGTTCAATACACAACAGTCAGTAAATATTGAGGAATCAGTAACTAGCTATGATCAAGCAACGATCATAAAGCTCAAATATACAGTTGCAGCGTATCATCAGGTAACAATGCTGTAGCGTCCCTGTATATTCCCCACAAGTCATAATTTAGCTTTCCTTTTATACATTGGCTACAAAGCTCAGCCAATCAGGATGCTTGCATGATGCAGCACAGCCTTAAAACAATATCATGCTTTTATACAAACATACATAGTTAGTTTGTATAAAAGCACGATATGCTTTTATACAATTTCCTGACATACTCCCCTTTGGACAGGTCAGTATATAATGGCTTATAATCTCAGCCCATAACTCTCACAACATATTTTACATCTGATTGCACCCTGCGGTTTTGTAAAATTATCGGCGATATTATTTTCTGACATACAATACTTCAGTTGTATCATATTATTCTGTATACATTGCCTTACATTTAGGTATCTAATGTCAGTATATTTAGATCTTATTTTCACAGCTAAATTAGTTGCCATTTTAATAGTCGCTTGATTATCCTCAAAAACAACAATTGGATTATGTACATTTAAACCTATATTTAACATCAATTGTCTATAATAGATTAATTCTGTGCACAATAAAGACAAACAGGAAAATTCAGCTTCCATTGTTGCTAAACTTTTGTGCTTTTGCCTGATTGATTTCCATCCAATTAATGAATTCCCTAATATTATTGCAATACCTGATATAGATTTTCTTGTAGCTAAATCAGTAGCAAAACTAGCATCAGCATATGCAATCAGTATGAGATAGCAGTTAGGTTCTAGATATAATGTGTAATGCATTGTTAGCTTCAAATATCTCAGTATTCATTTTGCAGCTTGCCAATGCCTCTCAGTTGCTTCTACATTATACCTAGCTAATTGGTTAACACAATAGTAAATATCAGGCCTAGACTAATTACTAATGTAAGATAGACTACCTATCAAGGATTGATAAATTTCATTGCTGAATACAGGACTTTGTATATTTCCGTGTTTAAAATCCTGACTCATAGATGTTTTTGCTCGTTTACACAGCAAAAGCGTTTCAATAATTGTCTAATTTTACTAGATTGTGACAGTTTATACCCTCTAGTTGTTTTCACAATATCAAGTCTTAAATAATGTTTGATTTTACCAAGATTCCATATTCTGAATTTCTTCTGTAACATAGCAATAAGTCCTATTGCTTTCTTTTCAGTTTTTGTTATAATAAAAATATCGTCTGTAAACAAGAATAAAAATGAAACCAAACCATCTTTCTCCCATTTAAAGAGACATTTATCTGCTATACCTGCCCTAAAACCTATAGCATTTAATTCTTTGACTATACATCTATTCCATTCAAATCCTGATTGCTTCAAACCATAAAGGCTCTTTTTTAATTTCTAGAAATCAGTTCGCTCATCCATTCTCACACCTAATTGCTTTTTCATATAGATATCGTGATGTAAAGGTGCATGTAAATATGCTGTTCAACAACTATATGAGTAATTTGATAATCATTCTTCGCAGCCCACACTAACATTGCTCTCAACGTGGTTGCTCTCAAACTGGGAGCAAAAACTTCATCATAGTCTTTTTCAGACTGAGCAAAACCTTGAGCAACTAATTGCGCTTTATGGGTTACAGTTCCATCAGCACTTGTCTTTAACTTATAAACCCATTTACAACCAATTAACCATTCTTCTGGTGGTAACTTAACATTTTCATATACACCTAACTCTGTTAACAATTTCAGTTCTCTATCCATAGCTTCCTTCCAAGCTAATTGGTCCTTTTCAGGATACATTCTAATATCATCATAGTTAGAAGGTTCTATGTTTACTTGACAAACCACACTTGCTTGATATCTATCGGGTTGACGTCATACCCTAGTAGATCTTCTAGGTAATACAGGACTCATAACTGGTCTTTCATCAACTTCCTCCCCTAAACTTTCTTCTCCTTTTATAGTAGATTCTACATCATCTATTTCATCTTCAGGGGTATTATTGAACATTTGATTATCAATAACAACATTATCCTCCTTTCTGTAATTAATTTGCTCAAGCTTATCCCAACCTTCATGCTCCAGGAATTTTGCACTAGCACTACGATAAACACTAGTGGTACCTGGCGCCCAAAATCTAAATGATCTGTGATTAGATTCATACCCAGGGATGAAATGCTCCCAGTTTGGACCAGCTCGCACGATCCAGTAGCGATGGCAGCGGCTGGTTCGAAGGACCGGTAGCAAAAATCCCTGGCCTCGCCCCCCACCTCTGCTGAGCCGCACCATCAGCAGAGGTTTTTTCTTTTACTTTTAAAAGCCAGTTTTTCTTCAGCCGAAAACAGCCTTTAAAAGTAAAAAAAAAGCCTTTGAGGATCCCGCCCCTCAGCTGAGATCTTTAAGGTTTAAAAAAAAATGTTTAAAGTCTCCTCTGGCGATCTCACCTGAGTTCCTCATCAGAAGAGCCTTACTTGTACTCTTACTTGTAGAAAACATGTTTTCTACAAGTAAAAGTAGAGATTCTAAGGCACTTACCTGATTACTGATGAATGCATGGCTTTTTTCGCAGCCCGAAAACAGTTTCACTTTTATCCCAGACAGAATCAATTGCTTAGCTAATCTATTTCCTTAGTGATCAATTAACGCTGGCTGGCTTTGCTGGCTGAGGAACTCTGGGAATTGAA
Source organism: Ahaetulla prasina (assembly GCF_028640845.1). Taxonomy (NCBI): domain Eukaryota; kingdom Metazoa; phylum Chordata; class Lepidosauria; order Squamata; family Colubridae; genus Ahaetulla; species Ahaetulla prasina. The sequence continues at coordinate 96,141,679 of NC_080542.1, forward strand.
GTCGAAAATAAAATGAAATGAAATGAAATGAAATGAAATAATAAAATAAAATATTTGTGCAGCTTCCTGAGATTTGGTGTGTTTCTGTAGTATTTCACTCTAACTACACAAACACACAAAATCTCAGAAAGCTGTATGTGGCATTTTGGGTATGTGTATGTTTGTGTGTGTGTGTGTGAGAGAGAGAGTTGTGTTGTGTGTGTGTAAAGTGTGAAAGTTGGTTTTTGAGTTTTTTGTGGCTGTGTGAAGTGTGAAGTGTGAAGTGCAGCTGCTTTTACATTGTGTGTGAGTCAGTTGTGTTGTGTTGAGTTGTGTGTGTGTAAAGTGTGAAAGTTGGCTTTTGATACCTCTTATGGTTTTTTACACTTTGTTTATTATTTTTATTATTTATTGTTATTGGCCATGCCCACCCAGTCATCTGACCACCAAGCCACGCCCATAGAACCGGTAAGGAAAATTTTTAGATTTCACCCCTGTTCATACCCAACAAAAAACATTTCCCTTGCTCTTTGGTGTCCCTTTTGCCTTAATTGCGATGGTATATGAATCCAAGCAGGAGCACCAAATGTATGCAGATAGCTAAGATTAGGTTTTCTACCATGCCAAAGTGTAAACAGTAATTCACCAGTAGATGAATGAACTACATTGTTTAACACGTGGTTAGCACACATTATGGCTTCACCCCAAAGTGTTTCTGATAAACTAGAATCTGTTAACATAGATCTGTTAACATAGATCTAGCCATAGCTTGCAGTGTTTGACCTCAAGCATTACGTTGTGGTCTATAAGGGGCAGAACATTTATGTTCAATACCTGCCTCCTGCAACATTTTCTCTAATCTAAGATTAGTAAACTCAGTACTATTTTCTGTTACCAAGCAAACAACCTTATGTTTCTGTTTCCTCTCAACAAATTTCAGCGAGTTTGCCATACGCTAAAATGTTTCAGACTTTGTTTTCATCAAGTAACAGAATCAAAATCTAGAGAAATGATCAACTAAGCTCATTATATAGCAGGCTTCCCCTAAACTGGGTTTTTTAGGTCCAATTAAGTTTGCAAATACTACCTCTAGTGGTCGTTTAGTTTTGAATCCGTTCACTCAGTTTGCTGAGGTTACTTTGCTTTTCTCTTGATTGCAAGCATTACAATTGAGGTACTTATTACATGGTTTTAACCTTATTCCCTCAGATAATGCTACTGTCTTTTTCAATGCTTTAAAATTTGTATGGCCTAAGCATCGATGAAGTAGATGAATATATTCATCATGTGGCTTCTTATTATCGTAAACTGAGTTAGCATTATCCACTATAGCTGGATTATCTTTCAATATGAATAAATCCTTTTCTAACTTTGTGGTAACACATTTATCGTCCTTTTCGATTAGGCATTTATCTCCCCTAAAGTTTATTACAAAGCCAACTTGTACTAAAGATTTAACAGATAATAGGTTGTATTTTAGTTTCGGTATATATAAGATTGGCAACTGCTCATTGACAAATGAACAATGTGCAATACCTTCGCCAGCCACTTTCATTTTCCACCCATTTGCTAATGTTACGTATTGTTTACTATTATTCAGTTTCACAAACTTTTCTTTCATCCTAGTAATTGATTGTGATGCTCCACTATCAACTACCCATAAATCATTGTTTCCAGGAGCAGACCCTGATATAGCTAGAATAACGTCATTTTTGGTCCTTTTTTGAGTATGAGTAGGCATTTTCTTACTCTTATTACAGTATTTGGCTATATGACCCTTAGCCCCACAAGAAAAACGTTTTCTAACAATATAAGCAGTTGAAGACAATTTTTCTTCCTGTGGTTGTCTCTCTCTTAATTGTTCTCTTTCTTGCCTTCTCCTGGACTCTTCCAACAATCTTCAGGTTATGCCAGACAATGTTAGTTCATCTCTGGTCAAAACCTCCAGTGAAGAAACATAGTTGTCATAACTTTCATCCAAAAAGGAAAGAATAATATACACCTGTTATAATTCCGGAAAAATGAGTTCCTTTTCATGTAGCTCTGGGAAAGTTCTTATCATAAACTCCATATCTCCACCTTTAAGAAGTCGAGTTTGAAACAGTTTACATGTAAGGTGTATGTGTGCACCCACACTATCTCGAACACAGATTCTCTTCAAATTATTCCAACACCTAGCAGCAGACTCCTCACCACGAATATGGACAAGCTGCTGGTCATTCAATATCAGTCCAATTATACAAAGAGCCCGTTCGTTATGCTGGTTAAATCTGGCTATTTTCTTTTCATCTTCCTCATTGTCTGGATCCCATGCAGTTACATCTGGTGGATTATTAACCACAACCCATAGTCCTTCCTTACGTAGAAGTAGGTTGCATTTCACAGACCAGGATGCATAATTTGTTCCATCCAACCGGGTTATCATGGATATACTGGATGATTGTTCTTGTGCCATCACATGGACTATTTGTGTCAAACACAGCCATCTGAACTATATTACTGTATAGTCACAGCCACTCTCAGTGTTCTGGGCCCATAACCAATGTTAAGGGTAATCTGGGTTCACAACCAAGGTTGTGGACTGTTGAGCATGAAAACGACTGAGACTGGTTGTAGACAATAACAGTCACTACACAGACAAACTAGGGTTTGATATTCCTTTACTTTTAGGAAAAGGGCAAAGTCATAGTCCAAAAACAATCCAGGTCATACACATATAAAGCCAGTCAGGGATGATATGAATATTAAGTCTTCTTACCAAACATAGACTTGGTCTTCTCTCAGTTCGGCAAAACACAGTTCAATATACAACAGTCAGTAAATATTGAGGAATCAGTAACTAGCCATGATCAAGCAATGATCATAAAGCTCAAATATACATTGCAGCATATCATCAGGTAACAATGCTGTAGCGTCCCTGTATATTCCCCACAAGTCATAATTTAGCTTTTCTTTTATACATTGGCTACAGAGATCAGCCATTCAGGATGCTTGCATGATGCAGCACAGCCTTAAAACAATATCATGCCTTTATACAAACATACATAGTTAGTTTACATATTGCTTGGCCAACTGGTTAGACAAATAACAATTTCCTGACAGAAGTATGCCAAACCTATCAGAAAAAAACTTTTGGAAAATTAGACTAGACTAGACATGGGACGCAGTGGCTCAGTGGCTAAAACGCTGAGCTTGTCGATTGAAAGGTTCAGCAGTTCAAATCCCTAGTACCGCGTAATGGGGTGAGCTTCCGTTACTTGTTCCAGCTTCTGCCAGCCTAGCAGTTCGAAAGCCCATTAAAAATGCAGTAGAAAAATAGGGACTATCTTTGGTGGGAATGTAACAGCGTTCCGTGCGCCTTTGGCATTTAGTCATGCTTGCCACATGACCACAGAGACATCTTCAGACAGTGCTAGCTCTTCGGCTTTGAAACAGAAATGAGCACCGCCCCCTAGAGTCGGGAACAACTAGCACATATGTACAAGGGGAACCTTTACCTTTACCTTTACCTTTACCTTAGACTAGACTAGACTAGACTAGACTAGACTAGACTAGACTAGACTAGACTAGAACAGAACAGAACAGAACAGAACAGAACAGAATAGAATATAACAGAAAACAGAGTTGGAAGGGATTTTGGAAGTCTTGTAGTCCAACCCTGACTTAGGCAGGAAACCCTATACCTGTTATGTCTGCACCCCCTGAGCTGGCCCTGCTGCCAGAAAGTGACTTGGAGCTGGGCCTGCTGCCAGAAAATGATTTGGACAGTGAGGGAAAAGGGCCATCAGGACTTACCTCGGGAGTACCGGCTTCCCTGGCTCAGCTCCAGGAGCCAGAAACAGGCCAGGTGGAAGAGATAACGAGGCCTCCATCCCCTGACTCTTCCCCTCCCAGGCCACGCCTGTAGACCAGCTGATGGCAATCAGGCTTGGTTGAACCCTGGGTTTCGTAGGCAGGAGAGGAGGGAACAACAGAAGCAAGGGTGGGGCAGGCCTAGGAAGTGCTGAGTCATGAAGCCACATCCCACAGGATATAAAAGGAGCGAGAGCTGCTGTGTCTCTTTATAACAGGCAAATCCACTGATTGAGCTGTTTGTTCCTGGGTGACTCACCAGCATCGTGGAAGATAATGGAGCCTCTTGGCAGACACTGGCTATTCTGCTGCCAGAGCTGATAGTGCTGGCTAATTAAGCCATCACTCGGATGGAGGTGAGGGAGGACAGAACAATACCATTTCAAACAAATGGTTATCAAATCTCTTCTTAAAAACTTGTTGTAAATGTTGGAGCATTTACAACTTCTGGAGGCAAGTTGTTCCATGATTAATTGTTCTAATTGTCAGGAAATTTCTTCTTAGTTCTAGGTTGCTCCTCTCCTTGATTAGTTTCCATCCATTGCTTCTTGTCCTGCCCTTCGGGTGCTTTGGAGAAAAGCTTGACTCCCTCTTCTTTGTAGCAACACCTGAGATAACAGAACACTGCTATTATGTCACCCCTAATCAGGGGTGAAATGTAAAATTTGATACTACTGGTTCTGTGGGTGTGGCTAGTGGAGGTAATGTCACTGAGTGGGCGTGGCCAAAAATTTTTTTTCCTTTTAAAAGCATTTTTTCTACAACCTCTTCGGCCGTAGAGGAGATCAACCCTGACTGTTCCTTAGAAGGCCAAATCCTGAAGATGAAATTGAAATACTTTGACCACCTAATGAGAAGGAAGGACCCACTGGAGAAGATCAAGGACAAATGAAGAAGGGGATGACAGAGAACGAGGTGGCTGGATGGAGTTACTGAAGCAGTAGTCATGAGCTTAAATGGATTCTAGAGGATGGTAGAGGATAGGAAGGCCTTGAGGAACATTGTCCATGGGGTCGCAATGGGTCAGACACGACTTCACAACTAACAACAGCAATCTCTCTCTCTCTCTCTCTCTCTATCTATATCTTAAATTAATATATAATTTTAAAGATATGTTTAATATACAGATTATGAAGTTTACATTGTCAATACGCAAGTGATGGTGTTACCTTCCTTCCCTGTCTGCAGTCTTGAATGTTGTAAAGTAGTCTACCCAGCATAAAGCTATGTTTAGATTTTACCTGATTATCCAGACTTTGATGCAATAGTCCACTGATACACCAAGGATAAAAATTGGGACTAAGGGTTGAATCCATGAAATACAACATTTCCCAGTAATCTAAATATTACTAAAATTCTTGTGTATGTTTGATTGTTTGTAACCTTCAATTGGGCAAAATCGTGCATCACAGGGGAACAATTTTTAAATCAATTTACCTTAAATGGCCTAATTTGAGAATATGTCCAAAATCTGGGATTTGTGATTGCTGTGGGATTGAAATTTAGCAAAGCTGCAGTCAAGTGCTGCAATGCTGCCATATTGTTACAATAAGGTCAATCAAATTGTGGTCATTTAATGTCCACACTTTGTCAACTATGCTTGATTGGCACAATTGTTTTTGAATAGGTGGGTATACTTGATTCAACAGATGAGACAGAATTGATATTTCAAAACTATAATAGTGCATGGCAAATGACGGTTCCTGTAAATTATACAAACCAACCAAAAGTTTTATTAACTGCAGTAAATAATGCCTTGAAGCATTGTAAGGAAAGAGATAGGTTCATACACTGCACTAAACCAAAATGTGATTGGTTCTAAAGTAGCATCTTCTGTTAATTCAGATACCTTTGTTTGTAAGCATGGTTAATAGTTTAATGCTAATATGAATTCAGACAACTGTGTCTTAAACAATAAAGTCACTAAACTTAGTGCAATATATAAACTAGATAACTAAGTAGCAGGTTACAATGAGGTCCTCACTTAACAACATCTTATTTAATGGGATCGGCTGGGATAGCAATTGCTAAAAGATGCAATCATGTGACATCACACTTTACAGCCACATCGCTTAGTAATGGAAATTACCATCATTAACTGAGGACTAACTGTAGTTTGCAAATAATTTCTTACTTACAACTCCTTAGAGAGGCCTCTGGTGAACAAAAACTGGGTGAAAGGACAAGTAAATTTAATTTTCCAAGTTCAAGGTACATGAAGGCAGTCATGACCCCCACAGTGGCATGGCTCAGTGAAAGCAACCACAGCCCCAACTAGCTCAAAGTAAGGCAAGGACAAGCGCAGCTCCAGCAGATCTGAAGCAAGATGAATGCAAACATGACTTGGTTTGTTCTCCTATATTGTGCCATATGTGTTTATAAAGTAGTAGTTTTGTTTCCCCGATATACAGATCTACATATGGCTCACTGCATTGTACTGCATATATCACATTACTAAGTTTGTGTCTGGGTGTTTTATTCCAGCTTCTGCCTTAGTGTATTCTTGGATTTGAAACATGCACGTATGTTTTGTTGGCTGAAAATCCTCCTGAGCTTTTCTGATATTTGTGTATTGCATCATCATCATCTTCCTCCAGTCAGACATGAAGAAGCTTCTTGGATGAGAAGCAAAACACCTTGAAAGAAAAACCAAAAAGTCCAGATGCCTCTTGAAAAAGCACCCTTGGGACAGGGTCTGAGAAACAAAACATATCAGAAGCGACTGGAGGAACTGAATATGTACAGCCTGGAGAAGGGAAAAGGGGGATATTTTGAAATTTTGAAATATATTGAGTGTAAATAAGGTTCTAGAAAGCAGTATTTTTAATATTAAGCAAAAATCAAGAAGACAAGAACATAACCTCAAATTGACAGGAGGAAAGTTCAAAAGTAACGTTAGATAAACACTTATGTATCATCTGAAAAAAAATTAAAAATTAAAATAAAATAATTAAATAATAATTAAATAAATTAATTATTTATTAAATTAATTTATTAAATTAAATTAAATTAAAAATTTAAAAATAAATTAAAAAGAAAACAAAAACAAACAACCAAAAAACTCAAAAGAGTTGGACCACTAGGTCTTTCTCTGCCTTCAGGTTTTTATGTTTATATTTCTGTTGAGCGTAACTCAGTTCTAATGAAGCTGCCTTAAATAGTTATGTAGATTAAAGTGAGGTTGATCTATCATCAAATGTTGCTTGCTGATTAAATTTAAGCACTTGTTCCTGAATTATTTGATCTTGATGCCGTTTTGTAAAAGTCCACAATATTAAAGATTTTAGATAAGTCAACTGAGCTCCTCCCAATAATTAATACTGTTTATGCAACTTTTAGAAAAAGCTAATTTAAATAATTACCAGCAGAATGTTACTTTTTAATGTTTTTTTTAAATCTTTACATGTGTTAATAGACCAGAAAAATCTATTTAGACTATATTAGACACACCAGAAATGCCCAATAAAATTAGACCATAGTTACAATTTACCGTATATACTCGAGTATAAGCCGAGTTTTTCAGCACGTTTTTTGTGCTGAAAAACGTCCCCTCGGCTTATACTCGGGTCTATACGGCTTATACTCGAGTTTTGTTTTTTTTTTAAGCCCCTCGGCTTATACTCGAGTATATACGGCTTATACTCGAGTTTTTTTTTTTTTCTTTTTTTCACATTTTACCGGACGGCGCGGGGAAGCCCTGCCGGTGCAGTGAGAGGGCGGGGGGGGGGGGCCGCCAGCCTTCTCAGCTGAGGGAGGGTTTCAACCGGTAGGTGCCTCATTTCCCACCCTCGGCTTATACTCGAGTCCCCAGTTTACCCCAGTTTTTGGGGTAAAATTGGGGACCTCGGCTTATACTCGGATCGGCTTATATTCGAGTATATACGGTAATTGCATTTTCAGATGAAAAAATATTATTTACACAGTGTAAAATATCTTGCCACAATTTGATATGAAATCCTCTGAATTCTTAACTTGAATTTAGACTAATTGTTACACACAGTTTGTTTATATTGAAGCATCTGGAACACATTTTTCATGCATGAGAGATGGCCAAAAGAATCACTGGAAAGGATTATTCTATACATTATTTGCAGCAATGGATTGCTATTAAGTCTCATCTTTTAATTAGGCTTCTTTTCAGAAAGAGACAAACAAAGTTTTGGTCAATTTGATTAAAATTTATAGATTATTTTTAAATTGTAGTTTTTGAAAGCTAAAGCAAATTTAAGTTGTTACAATTATTACATGACTGCATTTTTTGTTAATTAATACAATAAATTAAAATGAAAAAATAGCAAGTCATCCACCACATCCCTTGCAATTTGCATAAAATTTATTTATTTATATAATATTTGTGGTTTTTCAGTTACATGACACAGTTCCAGTATTCAGCAACTTTCAGCAACTTTCTCAAAGAACATTTGTAAAAATACAATATAACTGAGGGAAAATATCAAAATATTCTAGCCTGTAAGAAAAATAATATTGCTGACATTTGTTAAGCAATCCTTTCAGTTTGTAGGGTTATTGGCCTGGTTACAGCCAACATTCAAATCTTCTGTTTATCTTCAGGCCAGGAGATGCAGGCAGTATGTGGTTTTCTAGGCTGACCTGCTAATGACCTCCATCCAGGCCTGGAGTGACTAGCATCCCTGGGAACCAGAAGATATTTAACTTTGATGCCAATTCAACCTCGGGATGATCCTCAAAGGAACTACTAGATCCTTTGCCTAGAGTATGACATAAATTTGAATAATCAGGCTTTATCCATATCTTATGCTGAATTTAAAATATCTATTAAAAAAGCAAAACGAAGCAAATAGACAAACTTGTGAATGGAAATAGGAGCTATATCAATCTGATTCCTAAGTAGTTTATACTGATTCCTATTATAATCCCTGATAATATAATTATATTGGAGAGAGACACTTTCTTGATCACTTAGCTACTTGGCGTTCATTTAAATGGTAGGCGATTAAACAATGAGCAGTATCAAATTGAGACTAATTTTCCCAGAACTAAAATTCCCCACAGGACAATTTCAACATGTACCACAATAATTTCCAGATGTACTGTGCTCTCTTGATAAATTACGCAGCATTTTTTATTTCAATAGGCAGCAAATAAGTTGACTTTGTAAATATACAAATAGAATGAGACTATTGCCTTACACACTGTAAGCCGCCCTGAGTCTTCGGAGAAGGGCGGGATATAAATGTAAAAAAAAAAAAAATGACAAAAACATTAATATATTAATATGTACAATGCTGCATATCAGTATTTCTGTACATTGTATGATTTTCCAGTTTTGGTTGGTACACTTCAGAAATATATTTAAAATCTGTGAACCATGTGAACAGTTTCAGCTAATGCTGATTATGGTGTGTGTATGTGTGTGGGTGTGTTAAATGCATGGAAAAATAACTATTTTTAAAAAAATATAAATTTACCCCAGTCAAGTTTTTTTAGTATTTGAATGCTGGCCAAGAAAAATAAATGCTATGCAAATAACCTCTGTATATTGTTCCATGGCAAATTAAATTAAAAATTAATTTCTATTTAATTCATTTATTATAATTTTTATCATTTATTCAATGTTCAAAGAGACTGAAAGCTTGCGAGATGTTCAATTATAACAATATTCTGAAATTCTTTGTCCAAAATGTGTTTTTGGATCAATGACATTTCACAAAATTTGACCATCTCCAGTTTGTGCTATTACTGTATAAAGGCTAATAGCAGATGAGAATACCATAAGATTTCCTACATACATATTCCTGAATCCAAAGTAAAATCCAGCAAATCCTGCAATATAGGAATATAGTAAAGATACTGTTCAACTTTTTTTTTATTCAAAAAGTTTTACAGAAAAAAAATTTTCCCCTTTCCCCCCCTCCCCTCCCCTCCCTTCACAACCCCCCTCCCCCCCGGACTTCCCGGAACAAGCACAAGGTATAGTTAAAAATAAAACAAACATATGCTAAAAAATTTTCGTCCCAACTTAATTATACCCCTACAATCATCAATTCCTAACTTCCCCCCAAAACAATCAAAAATAATACATCATAATCATTCAAAGGCAGTCTGATAACTCTTAGTCTGATATCTACTTTGAATATAGTCAATCCATTTTTTCCATTCCTTTAAGTATCTTTCTTGCGTATTGTCTTTCAAAAAGGCTGATATCTTCGCCATCTCAGCCAAATTGGCAACTTTCAATATCTTTCTATTGTAGGTACTTCTTTTTTCTTCCAGTACTGTCCTATTAGTAATCTTGCTGCTGTTATTAAATTTAAAATCAATTTAGTCTCAATTACTGTACAGTCCGTAATAATTCCCAACAGAAAAAATTGCGGCAGCAACTTTATCTTCTTTTTCAAAACATTTTGTAAAATCCACCAAGTTTTTATCCAAAAGGCCTTTATATCCTTACAAGTCCACCAAATATGAAAATATGTAGCGTCATCACAATTACATCTCCAACATTTTGCTTGCATATCTGGATACATACACGATAATTTCTTAGGATCTAAATGCCATCTATAAAACATTTTATAAATTTTTTCCCTCAAATTCTGTGCCTGCGTGAATTTAACATTTCTAACCCAAATTTTTCCCCAAGTTTCCAATAATATTGGCTCCTGAAAATTTTGTGCCCACTTTATCATACAGTCCTTTACCAAGTCCCTTTCAGAATCTATTTCAAGTAACACATTATACAATCTCTTTATATGCTCCTGAGACTGATTTCTAATTTGCTTTACCAAATTTCCCTCGTTCTGCTCTATACCGATTTTCTGATCTTCCTTCCATCTAGCACATAGTTGCTCATATTGAAACCAAGTATAATTTTTCCCTTCTAAGATACTGTTCAATTTTATAACAGTTCTGTTCTGTCCCACCAACCACAACCAAGAAGACACGCGAGCTGACTATATCTGCCAGCAATTTACTCCAACGACAGATATCTGGCAACGAACCTGCGATTGCCTGCCAAGTTTTCTTATCTCCTCAGACCAGCGTAACTGCAGTTCAGAAATAAACAGAAGCCAAAGTCTTAGTCTCAAAATATTGCAGCCAAAGTTTCCAAGAGTCAGTTTTTGTCTGTCACAAGAAGCTATAGAGCAGCTCTTCCTGCTTTTATATCCTGTGGGGTGTGGCTCCGTGACTCAGTACTCTCTAGGCCTGCCCCACCCCTTCTTTTGTTGTTCCCGCCTCTCCTTTCTGTGATGCCTGGGATTTACCCAGGACTGATTGTCAGCAGCTGCATCTTGAGGCATTTCCTGGGAGGGGGAAGGTGCGGGAGAAAGAGGCTTTGTCATCTCCTCCACCTGGCCTGCCTCTGGGACCTGGAGTGGAGCCAGAGAGGAAGGTCCTGCAGAGGGAAGCCCTGTTGGCTCTTCCCCCTCACTCTCTGAGTCACTCTCTGCCAGGAGGCCCGGCTCAGGAGCTGAAGACACAACAAGTTCATTTAGTGGCCATTCAAAGTTACAATGGCACTGAAAAAGTGATTTATGACCATTTTTCACAGTTACAAGCTTTGCAGCATCCCCATGACAATGTGATCACAATTCAGATGCTTTGCAATTGGTCCATACTTATGACGGTCTCAATGCCCCAGGTCATGTGAAAACCTATTTATTTCGTATTGCTGGACTGGCTTGATTTTTAAAATTTTAATTTGATTTAATGGGTTTTAAATTTCTGTAATTTTATAGGGTGTAAATGTATTTTAAATTTCTGGCCAATTGAATAAGTTTTTAAAGGGTTGTTCTTAATATTGTATGTGTTTGTTTTTGTATTTTATTTGGCTGTTCACCGCCCTGAGTCCTTCGGGAGAAGGGCGGTATACAAATTAAATTATTATTATTATTATTATTATTATTATTATTATTATTATTATTATTATTATTATTATTATTATTATTATTATTATTATATCCTCTTTTGCAACTTTCTGTCATGCAAAGTCAATGGGAAAGCCAGATTCACTTAACAACCAGGTTACTAACTTATCAATTGCAGTGATTTTCTCAACAACTGTGGCAAGGAATGTCGTAAAATGGGGCAAAGCTCACTTAACCAATTTTTCACTTAACAACAGAAATTTTGGGCTCAATTGTGGTCATAAGTGAAGGACTATCTGTACTGTAATTTTAATCCAGAATCACATGGCCTGGAAGCTGTTCTGCTGAATTTAAGGCAAGAATTCTTCTGGCCTCTCTGGAGGTGATGAAACTTGAATTGAGGATCTACTGCAGATTAAATATATGCTTTCCCACAAAAGTATTGATTTTATTGTTTGTTTGATGGAACTTCTAATAAAATCCAAATCAACTTCCCGTGGTAGCAGTAGTCAGTGTAATGTACTAGAAAGAGCATAACAGCATCAGAGACCTTGTTATTTAGACTACCGGTAATATTTAAACACTGGTTTTAAATATATTGTTCTTCATCAAAATATATCTTCTGAACTTTTTAGAGGACATTAATTTTATTTTTCAAATTTAAGTAACTGTTTACTGTATACTCATATTGCCGGCTACTCACAGCCCTTCTAGCCATACTATTTTTATAATTCAGAAAGGAGGCTATGAATAAGGGAGTTTTTGGCAAGAAGGAAACCTGCGATTGGCAATGAAATGCAAGTGCCATTAATGCACACCATCCAAAAGAGTACTTCACCATTTAAGATCTTATAAGAGAAAAAAACATATTTTATTTTGAAAGTAGACGATTTAAAAATATTTATTTCTCAAAAATACTTTGTTCAATTTTCAAGATAATCTTCCTACTTTTACTGTCTTTTAAGGTAGCTACTTTTTCTAGGACCGGTCAATCCTAGAGGAGATCAACCCTGACTGCTCTTTAGAAGGTCAGATCCTGAAGATGAAACGCAAATACTTTGGCCACCTAATGAGAAGGAAGGACTCACTGGAGAAGAGCCTAATGCTGGGAACAATTGAGGGCAAAAGAAGAATGGGACAACAGAGAATTATGTTGCTGGATGGAATCACTGAAGCAGTCAGCGTGAGCTTAAATGGAGTCCGCGGGATAGTAGAGGACAGGAAGGCCTGGAAGAATATTGTCCAGGGGCTCGCAATGGTTTGGATACGACTTCACAACTAACAACAACAACAACTCTCTCTCTCTCTAATTACACCTTAGCTGGCTGTAATATTTTGTTTTTTTCTCACTGATGCTTTCTAGCACATATTTTATTTAAATAAAATAAAATGGCTTTCAAAAGATTAAATAGTACTTTCATTTTTTTTCAGGGAACAAATATGGTAGGCATAATTCACACAGTACTTATCTTATATTGCAGTGATTGGAATTTACAAACAAGATAATGTAATTTAATACTTAAAACAATTTTTCAACAGTTAACAATATGTAGAATAAAATCCCACAGGAATTTAAGTAATGAGATCTCCATACATAGATAGACACTTCCCTTAATCACTTGTCATTTAAGAAAACAAATTGTCAAACTCCAAATATTTACTGATCATACATATACAACCAATCTTAGTTTGAGAAACAGAGAGAAGGTTATTGTATCTACAAATGAAGCTCCTTAAGGAAAGACACAGATTATTATGAAATACCATACAATTTAATAAAACCACTTTGGTCATATTCTATTTCTTCCAAAAGCCTAGATCATCTATACGAGTTACATTGGGAGAAGAATACTTCCTTACCCCTTATCTGAAATTTTTAAACAATTCATTTTGTGTACTACTTAACTAATTATTAAAATTAGTAATTATTAAAACAGGCACATCAAATACTAGTCATTAAAATCTGCCTCAACAGAGCTGCATACTGCTTAGGCTATTAGAAAACTTGGCAGCCACCCAAAACCTACAATAGCTTCTAATTAATTGATCTCACCTCTAATCTGCTATTGTTCGCCCAATGCCGATCATTTGTTTGGCCTACAGATCCTATTGCCCCTTTCATTTGATTGTATTTGTTACTGTACCCTTTCTATCTCTTTCAATTAAGTACAGGTTAAGTGGTTCAACCACAAGAGAATAGGAGATAATGGCACCAATCAAAGTAATCTCTTTAATTTGCTAAATGGATTACAAGGAAACCCCAGCCAAAGTGAAGTCATTGCCGTTGGCCTTCGCTTGAACCATACACAAAGAGTATTAACCTATGAAGTGCCAAATCTAATACTTCAGTACTATTCATTCTATCTGGTACATTCGTACCACAGATCTGGCCATTGTATAGGTATTCTCTTTCTGAAGTACAACCATGGCTGCCAACTGCCCAACTCAGCTACATATCTTTGCTTTCAAAAGTTAACATTTTGGTATATCTGGGTAAAGCATTCAAAAACAGCTCAAATCAGAACAAGTAGATTTATAATCTCTTTAAGGACAAGCTTAGAACAGACCCCATTTTTCATATTTATACTTTAAATTCAAATTAAGGTTCGTAGACATTCTTGCTTTTGCTAACTAAGTGAAAATGCTAACAGTAAATATGATTTGTCCTTAAAATGGTATGCAGACTTTTATTCCCCTCCTAATCTTTTTCTAAAGTATTCAGAACTAGGCAAGCAGTCAAGAGAACTACATGTTCAGAATGTTCTTCACTGATCAATCAAATAGTGGTTTTATAAATGAAAACTGCGTAAGATCAGCAGTTATTTTATTTTCTCATTAGACAGCAAACAGGGACCTAGGAAAAAAATGGGATAAATGCACAGAAATTACTACTATTTATTATCTAGGATTTTTTTCAGACACAAGACTCATGTTTAATTAAAAGATACATTTGAAGATCCACTGTTTAATTCACTACCATTGATTTATACAGGTAATAACTGCTGTTGTTGTAGCTCAACTAAATCAACCCAACAGAGCATTTTTCTCCAAGATGGAGATTTCCAGATGTTGGACATTATTAGAGTTGCATTTAATCCATGTCTGCTGGAATAACCTCCCTGCTGCTGAATTCTGCACAAATCTACACTGTGAGAAGACTAGTTTGAAAGTGCATTTTAGTGAGGAGGGAGAAAATGAAAAAGTGTCAAAACCCTGTGAAAATATATATATTCACTCTTGAAATGACTGTGTCTTTCACACAGTCCTTGCCAAAAAGGACTGTTCTTTCACCACAATGCCCATCCAGGTTCTTGTAAATATGATAAAGAAACTTTCATTGTATGTTGGATGATAAAAGAGTGAAGTGCATCTACTCTCTTTAAAAAGAAGTAGGGAAAACATATAATAACAACTGGCACAAACATTCTGACACAAATCTGTCACTGCTTATGTCTAAATGTGGCAAGTTGCTAATAATAATGTATGCAAAACACATTTTCCCTCTCTTGGTATATGCATATCATTTGTGCCAAATAATAGAATTATGAAAGAAAACTAATACTCTATTTCAAAATGCTTCATTTTAAAACTAGTTGTTACAATATGAAATTGTTTATTAATGTTCAACAAAGGACATTTAGAACTGCAAGCACATTCAGTGGTACCTCTGTACTCATCCTTAATTGGTTCCAGGAAGTGCAATGAATACCAAAACCAATGAGTACCTAATAAATTTTCCCCATAAGAAGTAATGTAGGGAATCACAAGCCAGGTTACTTCAATGAGTTCTAGTTTGTGCATTGAGTACCAAACAATGAGTACCGGGACAAAATTTTCAATCAAAATATGTTGAGTTCCAAATTTAATGAGTTTCAA
Source organism: Ahaetulla prasina (assembly GCF_028640845.1). Lineage (NCBI taxonomy): Eukaryota > Metazoa > Chordata > Lepidosauria > Squamata > Colubridae > Ahaetulla > Ahaetulla prasina. The sequence continues at coordinate 96,157,233 of NC_080542.1, forward strand.
AGCAGCTGAGTACCAAGGCACCCTGTATATAGTGCCATATTATGATTGAAATATAATTTGCACATAAAACATTTTTCAAAGAATGTCTAACAATTATAGGAGTTAACTGAACTATTCATATGGGACCATTTAGAGCTACACAATAAAGCAATAATTTTCCTAGAATCAGATGCATGTTTCTATAATGGCAGTTGTTTAAATCTTTATGGTTTATCATCTAATTTTTATTCCTTTAAAAGGAACACATAGTGAAAAAGTTTCATATTATTATGCTTACACAAGATGTGCAAAACGAAAGAAGCAAACTTGCTTGTATCGCATGTTTTGTTTATATTATTGCTTTAGTTTATAGTATTCGTGAATAGTTTGAGAATGCTGGAAAAGATTATGAAAATGGAGGAAGTCTGAGGCTCTAAATAAGAAGAAGAAGAAAAAATTGACCAGACAATATGGGAAGACAGCAAAAAATGGAAAAATATGTATTGGAATCACCAGCTAGCCCTTTTCTGGTTAGTTGATCAAAATGTTTCAATCAAGATTTATGTACAAAAGCAAAATACTCAACATGCAGTTATTTTTCACTTTGATATGACTATATGCTTTTTGATCATCATTTACCTGAATCCTTATGACACACAAAAATAAAATGCATAGACATATATTTGTAAGATGATTCTATGGAAAGATTTTCTAGTCACATGACTAGTGAAAAAGTAAAAACATTGGCTGATCTGGATCATTGTAGTGCTTGAGTCTAGGTGACATGGATGAATTAATTCTTATATGAAGACCAAAGCAATGCTGCAGGTGCTAACCATGATAATTAGCAATATACGTATTGCACAAAGGACTAAAATGGTATTTTAAGGAGAAAGTTCGGGCCTAGATTTAGTGAGACGGAAACAATAGCAATAGCACTTAGATTTATGTATTGCTTCATATAAAGGATACGTACCCAACATAGTGTCTGTCAGGACTCATTGTTTAAGTGGGGTCTTGTCTCTACCCCTCAGTGTGACTGTGGTGCTCCTCGACAAAATATCCATCACATTGTGTCTGAATGTCCATCAAGAGCTTACACCGGCCCAATGTCTGATTTTTTCAACATAGAACACCCTATCCTTGAATGGCTGGGTGGACTGGACATTAACATTTGAACCACTGTAAGTCCATGTATTTGCCATACGCTAAATAAACAAACTGCTTCATAGTGTTTTACAGTCCTCTCTAAGCAGTTTACAGAATCAGCATATTACTCTCAAACAATCTGGGTCCTCATTTTACCAACCATGGAAGGATGGAAGACTGAGTCAACCTTGAGTCTGTCAGGATCAAATTCCAGACAGTGGGCAGAGTTATCCTGCAATACTGCATCCTAATCACTGCACCACCATGGAAGGGAGGGAGGGAGGGAGGGAGAAAGGGAGAAAAGAAGGAAGGAAGGAAGGAAGGAAGGAAGGAAGGAAGGAAGGAAGGAAGGAAGGAAGGAAGGAAGGAAGTTGAGTCAAACCTTGCCCTCCAACATAATAATTGAGAATACGATTTTGGTGATTAGAGAAGAAAGGTGAAAATAGTTTGTTCCTAAGGTTGACAGAGAATAATTAATGAAATTGCTAAGATCATCCAGCTGGCTTTGTACCTAAACTGGGCTTCACAGTCTCTGTTCCTGTAGATCTAGGAAACTTCAATCTTTTATTATTTTTCAAGCTACATCTTGGTAGCCATTTCTTTTCTTGGTCTATTTCTGATTAAGTTTGAAAAATAGGTAAAATTATAAAAAATATTATGCATATTAATACATACGAACACCTACTTTTAATAAAATAGCTGTAAAGTAAGAGACAATGCTATAGCCACTGAGAATATCTCAGGAGAGACATAAAAATGTCAGGCAAGAAGAAAGTTTGCCACTGAAAGAAGAAAATGACGTTCCTTCATCTTCATTCTCTGTAATCAAAGGGAAGGGAAGGGAAGGATGTTAAGAAAAAAACAGAAATAAAGATCCTGAATTCACAGTATCTAATGCTTCTAAATAGATTATAAAACAATTCTTCACCATTCCACCTTTCTTCTGTAATCACTATATTCAGCTAGATTTTGAATGAGGTGGTCTGTCATCAATACCACTTTAAATACTTCTCTTTCTATGTGCCATTAAAGCCCATTGCTGTATATTAACATGAATACTCATATACACATCTGGCAAGTGATTTGTCTGGGTTTGGCTTACAGTGTTATATAAATCCAACTATTGTTTTTTATACTGTCAATTATAGCTTTATGCAATGTGAGAGCTAAGTGGCAAATTTTCTCTTTGTACTGGTACAAAGTACCAGCTGGTAGGTATGGGAATGAACATTTATATACAGAAAAGACAGCTTATTACTGAACAAAGGAGAAGCAAATGGAGGAGATTGGGAGCCCGCAAAGCATCACACCATATTGGGTATCCCACTGGTGTTGAACTATTTTGTGCAGGTTCTCTCTCTCTGAAAGTGATAAGCTTACTCAATTCTATACAAATTCTGACCAGCATGCAATAAAAGCAAAAACTGTATTTTAAGAATCCAAACTTTGAAAGAAAAACCACTACTGACTCCATCAAACACATACCACCCACTCTAATCCAAGACTTGGTAAAAATGCCAAATTTTCTGGATTCTTTAAAATGTGCCCAGGGATGAAGTTAAATATATCTTGGTGTCACAGTGCTCCAGAGAAGAGATGCTGTGACAGAGAAGACAAACTTCCTATATGCCATTATATATGGCACTGCTTAATAGATGAAATTTGCAGTATAACAACTCAGCCCACTTGTACAGGCTAGGCAGAAACCACAGAAAGGTTTACAAAGCTAGGCCATTGTAGGAACGACCAGCACTTTATATTGTATCTGGAACCTTACTGAAACTCAAAAAGAAAAGGTGTCATATGAGCCTGACACATAATTGCCCATATTGTCCCTTCTGCTTCAGCTGCAGCTTCAGAATATAGATAGTCCTCGACTTACTACCACAACTGTGCTCAAAATTTCTGTTGCTATGCAAAACAGTTGTTAAGTCAATTTTGTACCATTTTATGAACTTTCTTGTCAGAGTTGTTAAGTGAATCACTGAAGTTGCTAAATTAATGACATAGTTGTTAAGCGAATCTGACTTCCCCATTGACTTTGCATGTCAAAAGATTATAGAACACGGATCCCAGGACACTGCAAATGTCATAAATATAAGTCAATTGCCAAGCATCTGAATTTTGATCATATGACCATGGGGATGCTATAATGGTTGTAACTGTGAAAAACAGTCATACGTCACTTTTTTCAGTGTCATTGTAACTTCAAATGGTCATCAAATGAGCTGTTGTAAGTGGAGGACTGACTTTAGTTTTCAAAGATGGACCCATGTAGACTGCATTGAAAATAATACGCGAAACAAGATATCGAAGTGGGACTGACTATCTAAACACTTTCCCAATCCAGGGAATGCCACCGTTGCTAGAAAACATGAATTTGTGTGAAGGCCTTCTTAATCACAGCTAAAACTTTCTCCTCAAACAGGAGTTGTGAGCCTAAAAAGATGCCACCCCAAGTTGGGCATCAGAAGGGGACTGCAATTCCATTTAAGACTAAGGTTAAATGCTGAGTTATCTTGGTTTTCCAAAGTACTGAGAACAATATTGCCACTAAAATCTCCACAAAATGTTTCTAGGGAATGTATCTGGAACTTTCTGCACATAAAGCACAGGCTAAATCAGTCAATATTGATCCCCTCTATTCATTATTCTAAATAAAGGACTCTATAAAATAATTCCAAGGACATTTGATTAAAAACATAGCAGATTAGAGACTTAGCAGGTAGCAGACAGGAAACATAGCAAGTTCAATAGTATAGAATATACTTTATAGATATGTTAAAAACTGTCTCTTTCTGATGCCTGGAAAACTGGAAATAGGTCCATATAAAATAAGGAAAGAAGAAAAAATGCAGAAAAAAGGGGTTTGAGGAACTTTTTAACTAAATCTTTTAAAGGGCTTTTAAGGGGTGGGAGGGCTAGGGCGGGTGAGAGGGGTGGTGACACAAACCCGGTGGACACATTTCAACGAGGGGCACACACACCTTAAGAAGCCCCTCCTTAAGAAGCCTTCCCTGGACCCAGCTATTTTGGCTAATTATCGTCCGGTCTCCAACCTCCGCTTTTTGGCGAAGGTTGTTGAGAGTGTGGTGGCTTGGCAGCTCCCCCAGTACCTGGAGGAAACTGTTTATCTAGACCCGTGCCAGTCCGGCTTCAGGCCTGGGTACAGCACAAAGACGGCTTTGGTCGTGTTGGTTGATGATCTCTGGAAGGCACAGGACAGAGGTTGCTCCTCTGTTCTTGTTCTGTTAGATTTGTCAGCGGCATTCGATACCTTCAACCATGGTATCTTGCTGCAACGGTTGGGAGGTTTGGGAGTGGGAGGCACCGTTTTACAGTGGTTCTCCTCCTACCTCTCCGACCGTTCGCAGATGGTGTTGACAGGAGGGCAGAGATTGACCGCTAGGCAACTCACGTGTGGGGTGCCGCAGGGGTCGATTCTCTCACCCCTCCTGTTCAACATTTATATGAAGCCGCTGGGAGAGATCATTTGTGGTTTTGGGGTGAGTTGTCAGCTGTATGCCGACGACACTCAGCTGTACATCTCCACCCCAAATCACCCCAACGAAGCCGTCGATGTAATGACTCGATGTCTTGAAGCCGTTCGGGTCTGGATGGGGACGAACAGGCTCCAACTCAACCCATCCAAGACAGAGTGGCTGTGGATGCCAGCATCCCGGCACAGTTAGCTTATCCCATTGCTGACTGTGGGGGGCGAATCGTTGGACCCCATGGAATCGGTGCGCAATTTAGGCGTTCTCCTGGACGCACGGCTGTCTTTAGAAGATCATCTGATGGCCGTCGCCAGGGGAGCTTTTTATCAGGTCCGCCTGATTCGCCAATTGCGCCCTTTCCTGGACCGGGACTCGTTATGCACAGTCACACATGCCTTCGTCACTTCCCGCCTGGATTACTGCAATGCTCTCTACATGGGGCTCCCCTTGAAGAGCATCTGGAGGCTCCAACTGGTACAGAATGCGGCCACGCGGGGGATTGAGGGAGCTCCTCGTAGCTCCCATGTAACAGCTCTCCTGCGCGGGCTGCATTGGTTGCCAGTGTGGGATATGTCTTCTGGGTGTGCTTCAAGGTGTTGGTTATCACCTTTAAAGTGCTCCATGGCATCGGACCGGGATATTTATGGGACCGCCTGCTGCTGCTAGTTCCCTCCCATTGTCCGGTGCGTCCAGTGCGCTCTCACAGGGAGGGCCTCCTTAGCCAATGTTGGCTGGTGACCCCCAGGGGAAGAGCGTTCTCTGTGGGGGCCCCCGGCTCTGTGGAACTAGCTACCGTTGGGACTCCATCTTCTCCCTGATCTTCGGACCTTTAAACGCGAGCTCAAGACTTTCTTTTTTCACCAAGCGGGGCTGGCCTGATTGATTGATTTTAATATTTGGGGATTTTAGCGGGTTTTTTAACAGGAGTTTTTATCTTTTGTATTTTTTACCTAATAGTTTTAAGTATACAGCAGTTTAATTCAATTTTTAATTTTGTTATGGTATTTTAAATGGTTTTTGGATTATTGTTGTTTTACTTGCTGTACACCGCCCTGAGTCTTCGGAGAAGGGCGGTATAAAAATGTGAATAAATAAGAGACAATTTAATGTAGCAGTTAAACACACTGGATTAGAAAACAGAAGGCCATAAATTCTAATTCTACAGTAGGCACCTAAACCATCTAGATAGGCCAGTCACTTTTTCTCAAACCTAAGAAGAAGACAATAACAAACTATCTCTGCAAATGTTGCCAAGAAAGTTGTATGAACCTAGCTATATAGTCCAGTGGTGGGTTTCATTTACCTTTGCTACCGGTTGACTCACAAAAAATTAAAGGACAAAAGTGAAAAAGTAGATGTGAGTCTTAATATCAGGAAAACAAAGATAATGACAACTCATGCAGATGAACATGAAATGTTTAAAATCAACCAGGAGGAAATTGAATTTATCTTCCTTGGATAAAAAGATTGTTCACAAAGATAATTCTACTCCTGAAATCAAATATAGGATAACTTTAGGCCACATGGCAAGGATTAACATGAATAAGATCTGGAAAAACAGAGATATTGATATAAATACAAAAAGCAGGCTAATTACAGCAATAATATTCCTTATAAGGATGTATAGGTGTGAGAACTGGACACTAAGAACGGCTGGTTGAAGAAGAATTGATGCCTTTGAACTGTGTTGCTGGCATAAATCATTACATATAACATCGCCAACCAGAATAACTAAGAGGGGTGCTAAATCATATAAAACCAGATATAAAACTAGAAGCTGAAAACATAAGACTATATTTGATTTACTTTGGTCAAGCCATGCCTGCGAATTCATTGAAGAATTCAATGATGCTAAGTGAAACAAGAAGAGGGGACAAGCAAAGAACATGCTGGCTTGATAATGTCAAATCTGATACAAAGATGAATATCCAACACCCTAAAGATGCTGTGCTTGACAGGGTAGCATAGACAGCACTTCCCTAGAAAGTCGCTAAGATGCTAAATTGTTTTAATCACAACTGAATGGTTAAAACAACAATATATATTATTTGCATGTGTACATACAATACACACACATGCTAGCAACTTGACAAACTTTTTTTAATTGACAGAGATATCTGCAGTTTAATCATAATCTACCAAGGATTAATTTAGCACAATTTTATTAATTGGATTACCAGAAAAAATATCAGATGTTGATTTACAGGAGAAAACTGAGAATATTCTATTTTTAGCATGAAAAAGGTGCAAAAAAACCAAATTACTTGAACATGGCTAATGCTGTTTTTTCCTATTTAACTTCAGTTTTAACCTGAACTTTGAGAAAAAAAAATGATAATAGATGTTTCACACGTAAACATACAATTAGAAGAGCAATAAAAACCTTATGAATCCATTCTGTATTCAGATTTTTTAATGCAATGAAAAGAAAATGTGTGACAATTCTGATAGATCAATACTTGAATTAATTTGATTCACTTTTGATTATTAGTGTTAAAGTTGGAACGGAAAGTAGAAGCTGGTTCAACCTAGTTTATATCTGAATTAGTTCATGCCTGAGCAGATGCAATTGATTATAATGAATATTGTTGGAGAAGCCCATATCCTGAGTATAAAGTTATGGCCCAGGCAGGAAACCCTGCACCATCTCAGTCAGATGGTTATCCAATCTTACATGGGCTTTGTGTTTCTAAAAATGTTTGGGTGATTTCCATTGTGAAATATCCTGTCTTGAATTAGTTTTCTGCCTGCTTGTAAATGGAGCCGAACTTCCGGCTTCCACTTTATATTATTTCTAAGCACCGGTAGCTGTTTTCTGCTTACAAAGTTTCCTTTATGCAGCTGGCAGGAATGTGGAGGGAATGGGGATTTTGAAGTAACCTTCCCCTAGAGTGGGGAGGGAATGGGGATTTTAGGCTTGCTGTCAAACATCAGCCATAATACTAATGACTGTTTTGAACAATATGCAGGTTGTATTACACAAATGTGTATTTTATATGTGAAATTTTGACTGAAACCTATATTGGCCATATTGGTTCACACTGTTAGGAAGTTTCTCCTTAGTTTTATATCACACTGTTAGGAAGTTTCTCCTTAGTTTTATAGGCAACTAAGTGATGTAATTCCAGAGCCCAGGAACTTTCTATTGGCCATATATATGCACGTACTGTAAAACACAACACCACAAGCTGAAGTGGGCAGCTATAGAAATTGAATTAATAAATATTGTTCTTTGACCCTTGAGTTTGAATTTCTAGCAATTTTTAATCTCTCTATGAAAAATGACACTGAAAATCTAGATCAGGGGTGTCAAACTCGATTTCATTGAGGACCACATCAGGGTTGTGTTTGACCTTGAGAGGCCAGGGTGGGCATGGCCAGAGTGGGCATGGTTAGCTCAATGTCACTCGTGTCAGGGGTGTCTTTGGTGGCCCAAATGGTCTGACAGTAAAAATGGGCTCCTGAGCTCCATTTCCGGCTGCAATGGCCTCCTGCAACCCTCTGTCAGTGATAATGGAACTTGGGAGGCTGCACACTGCCCTCTCGAATTTTATTTTCCATGGGCTGGACCTTTGCTGTTTCCAGAATGGTCCCACAGGCCAGTTCTAAGCACTACATGGGCTGGATCGAGTCCCAGACCTTGAGTTTGATACCCCTGGTCTAGATAACAAGGTACATTTTGAATACATGAAAATAGAAATGATGCAATATTTATGTGATTTGTCATCAAAGAATATTTAAAAAGAACACTTAAGCATTTCTTTTTTTTTCAGTTTAGTATTATTTTCCAATTCAGTAGCCCAGAATCAAATCACCAACACTTGTTGCTAAGCAAATACAGATAGTCCTAGACTTACATCTATTATTTAGCAACATTTGAAGTTACAACGGCATTGGAAAAAAGTGACTAATCACCATTTTTTACACTTATAACTGTTGCAGCATCCCTGTAATCACGTAATCAAAATTCGAGTGCTTGGCAACTGGTTCATATTTATTATAGTTGTTAGGTCCCTAGGTCATGTGATCACCTTATGCGACCTTCTGACAAGCAACGTTAATAAGAAAGCCAGATTCACTTAATAATTGTATTACTAACTTAATGATAGCAGTGATTCACTTAACAACTGGGACAAGATAAGTTGTTAAATGAGCAAAACTTACTTAACAACTGTCTTACCTAGCAAGGGATACTTTCGGTTCAATTGTGAACTTAAGTAGAGGACTACCTTTATTACAAATGTAGAAAAAGACACTTTTTAAAAGTAAATTAGCCATTTTATTTTTTTTTAATTCAAGATTCCAACTCATTGCCTCTCTTCACTTGTCTTTCAGGGTTATTTCTCCCTCTATGCATAAGGTATATGAGGCAAATGTTTATTCTTAAAAAAAATCATTTACTATCTTTGTCAGACTCAGTTTTCCAATCTGAATGGAAGAGGATTACCCACTCTGGCTGCTGTCTTCACCAATATGGAGAAATAGTATTTTTATTGCATACTTTTGCACAACAAAATGATTAAAGCAGTTCAATATATACATGTTCACACATTTCATGATATAATTAAAAGAAACAGTAATTATAATCAACCTTTTCAATCAATTTTAGATCTAAGACCACTATTTAAAAACATATCAATTAATCCAATTAAAATGGAATGGAAATGCTAAATTCTTAAATAATTTTTGTCTCATCGAACTTTGCTGGCACTGGACATTCCTAATATCCACTTGTACATACTATTTACCAGATTTGGTATAAATAATTTTTATCTGGGGAAACTACCTATTTTTCAGAGTATAAGATGCACCTTTTTACCCCCAAAAAGAGGCTGAAAATCTGGCTGCGTCTTATACTCCAAATATAGTCATGCCCACCCACCAGCCCCCACCCTTCGGATATTTTCGACTTCCATGTGTTGCATTTTGGGCAGTTCCAGGCAGCGGGGATCTGGGTCAGGGTACAGCCTGAGGAGCGAGTCTCTTCGAGACGGTCTGGATTGTGGGGAAATCTTTTTTCCTGTTCAAAAAAGTTTTTATTAGTCAAAAAAGGTTTATACAAATACATATCAGGTATGGTAAATTTTCATTTTTCTTATCTAAAATAAGAATTTTACTCAAATTTTTTAACACATACAACAGCCATAAGGCAAGCAGGTGACACGAAGTAGCAAAGTTTGCAAATTTTAAATACGTAATAAAGAAGAGTCAAGAATAAACAGAATATCGTACAAAAGAGAATAAGGAAAACCAACACAATCCCAAATATCTTTATCACTTCCTAGTTTTGGATCTCAGAACTCTGGGTTCAGCCTGACCCAACTCCAGGGCCGCAACAGCGGCAGCCGCTTCAGCCCCATGATCTATAACCTCCCTTCTTCAATTCCTGGGTCATCTGATTCCAGGAAGGCTTTGTGTTCCTCCACATAGGCCGTAGCCTCCGCAATTGTACTGATTTTTTCGTAATGCCCTCCCGGAAAATCATCAATCCTCTGGCATCAGCCATCTGAAGCCCACTCCTTCTGGTACAATTTGCTTGACAAAAATAATATTTCTTTCTTTTTCACGTACCTGTCTGGGAATCTGCCTCAGAATGGCTATCTCCTGCCCCTGTAAATCAGTGCCCCACTCCTATGTTTTCTAAGAATTTCATCTCTCGCTCTCTTCTCACAAATTTGACATGAACCTCTCTGGGAACTGCATGCGTGCGTGCATATTGCGAATTAACTCTATAAACTCGATCCACATCCCAATTCATGAAATCAACACTTCTCCCAAGAAATTCTCCCAACAATTTAGTCACAACATCTCTCAAGTCTTCTTGGTCCACTTCTTCCAAATTTTGAAACCTAAGGAAATAAGACATTTTATCCATCTGTAGTCCAAGCACAGCATTGCCTGTCCTCCTCTCTTTTCTGCACTGCCCGCATTTCACCCTCCAGACCTTCCACTTTCTGCTTGTTTTCTGCTGAGACTTGTTGAGTATCCTTTAAATCCTTTTGGATAGTCACAATTTCTTCTCTTATTTCCGTTTGGCCTCTTTGCAAATCATCCAGTTTCTTGTCCATATTGGATAACTTTTCCAGAATTCTCTCCATCTCTCCAGCAGTTGGTCTCTGACCTTTGCCATTTGAAAAAAAGAATCAAAATCCTCAGGCAAGCACAGTATCCTTGTAATTTCCTCCGGATCCACCAGGGGCACTCACAGGAGCAACGAGTCCAGAGTACAGTTAGTCAACCAGGAAAACGAAGGGAAGGTGATGTCAACAAAATTCTCATAGTGAAGGCGGAAGCTGGACGCCACCACTGTTCCATTGTGGGGAAATCTTGTTCATCGAAGCTGCCAGGCAGATTCCTCCCCCCACAGACCATCCTGAAGAGACTTGTTCCTCAGGTTGTGCCCCAACCCTTCCCGCACAGCATGCGAGGGGTCTCTTTGGGGAAAGCGAGTAGCAGCAGCACCTTAAATGCTGGTAGGCAGACATAGAATTCTTGTTTTCTTGTTTTCCTCCCCCAAAATTAAGGTGTGTCTTATACTCCGGTGCGTCTTATACTCGGAAAAATATGGTATTTTGTTTATTGTCCCATAACTGAATTCAAAACTAAGATCCATCAACTGGAGTTTAAGTCAGGAGGGTAGACTGTCTTTACTATAAGAGTTATATAGAGAGATGTGTACAACAAATGTACAATGACTGCAGACAACTGGGAATCAAAGATATTTATTTATTTACTTGTTTGACCAATTCTTATAGTGAATATATATTTTATCTGGGGAAACTACCTATTTTTCAGAGTATAAGATGCACCTTTTTACCCCCAAAAAGAGGCTGAAAATCTGGCTGCGTCTTATACTCCAAATATAGTCATGCCCACCCACCAGCCCCCACCCTTCGGATATTTTCGACTTCCATGTGTTGCATTTTGGGCAGTTCCAGGCAGCGGGGATCTGGGTCAGGGTACAGCCTGAGGAGCGAGTCTCTTCGAGACGGTCTGGATTGTGGGGAAATCTTTTTTCCTGTTCAAAAAAGTTTTTATTAGTCAAAAAAGGTTTATACAAATACATATCAGGTATGGTAAATTTTCATTTTTCTTATCTAAAATAAGAATTTTACTCAAATTTTTTAACACATACAACAGCCATAAGGCAAGCAGGTGACAAAGTAGCAAAGTTTGCAAATTTTAAATACGTAATAAAGAAGAGTCAAGAATAAACAGAATATCGTACAAAAGAGAATAAGGAAAACCAACACAATCCCAAATATCTTTATCACTTCCTAGTTTTGGATCTCAGAACTCTGGGTTCAGCCTGACCTAACTCCAGGGCCGCAACAGCGGCAGCCGCTCAGCCCCATGATCTATAACCTCCTTCTTCAATTCCTGGGTCATCTGATTCCAGGAAGGCTTTGTGTTCCTCCACATAGGCCGTAGCCTCCGCAATTGTACTGATTTTTTCGTAATGCCCTCCGGAAAATCATCAATCCTCTGGCATCAGCCATCTGAAGCCCACTCCTTCTGGTACAATTTGCTTGACAAAAATAATATTTCTTTCTTTTTCACGCACCTGTCTGGGAATCTGCCTCAGAATGGCTATCTCCTGCCCCTGTAAATCAGTGCCCCACTCCTATGTTTTCTAAGAATTTCATCTCTCGCCTCTTCTCACAAATTTGACATGAACCTCTCTGGGAACTGCATGCGTGCGTGCATATTGTGAATTAACTCTATAAACTCGATCCAGATCCCAATTCATGAAATCAACACCTCTCCCAAGAAATTCTCCCAACAATTTAGTCACAACATCTCTCAAGTCTTCTTGGTCCACTTCTTCCAAATTTTGAAACCTAAGGAAATAAGACATTTTATCCATCTGTAGTCCAAGCACAGCATTGCCTGTCGCCTCCTCTCTTTTCTGCACTGCCCGCATTTCACCCTCCAGACCTTCCACTTTCTGCTTGTTTTCTGCTGAGACTTGTTGAGTATCCTTTAAATCCTTTTGGATAGTCACAATTTCTTCTCTTATTTCGCTTGGCCTCTTTGCAAATCATCCAGTTTCTTGTCCATATTGGATAACTTTTCCAGAATTCTCTCCATCTCTCCAGCAGTTGGTCTCTGACCTTTGCCATTTGAAAAAAAGAATCAAAATCCTCAGGCAAGCACAGTATCCTTGTAATTTCCTCCGGATCCACCAGGGGGCACTCACAGGGGCAACGAGTCCAGAGTACAGTTAGTCAACCAGGAAACCGAAGGGAAGTGATGTCATCAAAATTCTCATAGTGAAGGCGGAAGCTGGACGCCACCACTGTTCCATTGTGGGGAAATCTTGTTCATCGAAGCTGCCAGGCAGATTCCTCCCCCCACAGACCATCCTGAAGAGACTTGTTCCTCAGGTTGTGCCCCAACCCTTCCCGCACAGCATGCGAGGGGTCTCTTTGGGGAAAGCGAGTAGCAGCAGCACCTTAAATGCTGGTAGGCAGACATAGAATTCTTGTTTTCTTGTTTTCCTCCCCCAAAATTAAGGTGTGTCTTATACTCCGGTGCGTCTTATACTCGGAAAAATATGGTATTTTGTTTATTGTCCCATAACTGAATTCAAAACTAAGATCCATCAACTGGAGTTTAAGTCAGGAGGGTAGACTGTCTTTACTATAAGAGTTATATAGAGAGATGTGTACAACAAATGTACAATGACTGCAGACAACTGGGAATCAAAGATATTTATTTATTTACTTGTTTGACCAATTCTTATAGTGAATATATATTTTTACCAATCTTCTATAATTATTTCAACACTCCGAAGTAAATAAAAAATTATCATACTACTCTGCTCCTGAGTTGCTTCCATCTCATTTCTTCTTACATATTTATTTCAAAAAATATGATAAATAAACTAATTCTTATCAGACAGACAAAAGCAGGAATACTTTTGGATTCTTTTTGTGTGGCTAAATACTGCCGTGTTTTTTTTCCTGCTAAGTTTTGCCTGGAGTGTTGCAGATATATATTAAATAGATAGGATCAGAATCCTTCATTCCCCTTTTATTTTTACTTTAAGGCAAAGATAAAGGTTGCCCTCGCACATATGTGCTAGTCGTTCCCGACTCTAGGGGGTGGTGCTAATCTCCATTTCAAAGCTGAAGAGCCAGCGCTGTCCGAAGACATCTCCGTGGTCATGTGGCTGGCATGACTAAACGCCAGAGGTGCACGGAACACTGTTACCTTCCCACCAAAGGTGGTCCCTATTTTTCTACTTGCATTTTTTTACGTGCTTTTGAACTGCTAGGTTGGCAGAAGCTGGGACAAGTAATGGGAGGTCACCCCATTATGTGGCACTAGGGATTCCAACCACTGAACTGCCGACCTTTTGATTGACAAGCTCAGCATCTTAGCCACTGAGCCACTGTATCCCTTATTGGCTTTTAGGTGTCTTACTGCAACTTCACAAACTTATTTTACTTGTATGGGAAAATAAATATGAACAATCATGATATTAATCTGGCCAGGCTGAGAGGGAAACATCTTTATGCTCATATCTGAAAACAGAGTAGAAGCAGCAAAAGATTCCCAAGTCATTTGTGTTTCTTGTGAGTCTTATTTGCAAGACATATATAGCTCTCTTAACACAAACCAGGCATGGCATATTGGTTTCTAATGATTGATCAAGAACTGAAATGAACTCTAATGGCCTACATTAGCTTTCTAACATCACACAACAAAATAATGAAAGATTTTAAAATAGGGAAGAGGAAACCTTTTTTTTGGCATAGCGTGTACTTAGTTTCACTTATCTGTCCAAAATCATCATCTTCCCCACTTGTATTCTCAAAAAGCCAAGCTGGTGGCTTTCATTTTCTATCCTCTTTGTACAACAAACTGCAGCTCACTTCATTAAGGACCATCTTCTGAAAGTGGGTAAGCTACATTTCTGACAGACCACTCACACCTAAGCAATCAGTTATGTCTTTTGTCAAAACTGTTTACTCTTTCACACTGTGTCAAAGTCATTAAGAAAGAACACTGAGCAGGACTGGTTATTTATCCTTCTCCTTTTGACCTCATAGGGAATTAATCTTAAACTTTCCATTTAATGATTTGAACAAAGACCCACTGTAGAAGACAGACAACTGCATGAAGCAATAGCTGAAGAAAGTCTTTGATTGAGGAACATTCCTTTCCACCATTTTTTTCCAAATGGAATAAACATATATGTTTTTAGCATTTTAAGCCACATTTATACAATACTTCCATAAAGAAAAAACAAAAGTTAAAATAAATGGGAAAAACAGATCTTTATGTTACATTTAATGAATGAAACAAATTGATACTTTTGTTTGCGGTTATTATCATCTGGTTACTTTATTGTAATTTAAATACAGGTAAATTTTTCATTCTAGATTTATAATAAGGACCAGAATTTCCTTGCAAGCTGCTATAATCATGCAGTTCATATGAACATAAATTTTATGGAAGCCATTGTAGGAATTATCAAAAGAGTCTTCTGCAATTTCTTATTTTCTTAGAAGTCTTGAGCTGCAATGCTTAGAATAGTGTACTTATCAGGATAGTCAGTATGTACATATAGGTTGGAAACGGATGTTATTAAAGAGTTCTACAGCGCATACATACACATACACAAGTTTGGAGATGTAGGTTAATCTTTCACAGAAAAAAAAACCCCATTTGATATTTGTTTCTAAATTTATTTGTTTCATAAATCTCTGTTATAAAAGAAAATACTTTTTACAGAAGTCTTTATCTAATTGTAAGGCATTCTCCGATACTATCCCAAAGAATAGGTGATCTGATACTATCCCAAAGAATAGGTGAACAGTATACTTTAGATAATTGATCTACTAGAACAAAAATGTCTTTATGCCCAATATAAATATATACAGTTAAATGATGAGCAAGTTATGCTGCAGGTAGTTGTTAACTTTATTAGCAGGAAAACTTTATTTAATTATAATCAAAAGTATTGTTCTTGCATTTAAAAATAATAACTTTCTTGTATCTCAAGTTCTGTATCAGTCTTCTCCAACAGTATTCTATATGCTGACCGTAAATGATAGGACTTGTGTTATCTCTGTACTTTGAATGTCCCAAATTAAAGAAAGCTGGTGTAATCTAAATACTGCCAGAAGCCTTTAGTGTTTTCTTGGATTCCTACAACTACCAATAATAAATTGGTAGTTATAATAAATAATAAATATATAATAAATAATAAACTACCAAAATAAATAAATAAATATAAATAAATAAATAAATAAATTGTTTCCCAGATATAACATCTCTATGTAGCTTACACAAAAGAAAACTACACAAAGGTATTCTTTCTCCTTTTAATCAATTCTGGTTCAAATAGTACTGTTATGTTCATGGAAGACATCCTTAGAGGCAACTGAGATAATATATCAAAGCAACATAGGATGAAGACACAGAAGAAAATGTGTGTGTATTTTTGAGCATACCCCAGAAAAATTGACAGTGACTTATCCATGATGGGAACTAGTCATAGAATTCTAAACTATTTGTTCAATGGATGGAAACTAGTCAAGGAACATGGAATTAAGGAGAAACTTCCCAACAGTGAGGACAATTAACCAGTGGAAAAGCTTGCTTTCAGAATGGTATAGGGTCTCCTGCTTGAGCAGAGGGTTGGTCCCTTCCAGCTCTATTCTGAACTGAATAGTAGCACTAAGCACTAAACATGTCATATTATATTATATTTCTTAGCTATCATACTGTGTTTTGAATCACAGTGTAATATGATATAGAAGGTCATAAATCATAGCAGTATATCAGGATATGATCAAAAAATTCATACTTTTTGTCCCTAGAAAAATATAGTATATGGTAAACTACATAAAATTTCAAAATTTATTTATTTCACCTTATTTGCTCTTCAAGAAAAACTCAACAAAACATTTGTGATGCGATGAAGATACCAATTCTTACATTGAGCCTTGGTTTATTATCAATTCTTACATTAAGCCTTGGTTTATTAATCACAGTTTACAAATAGAGCTAAAAGGAACCATGATTCACTAACTCTACCCACGCTTTAGGTATTATTATTATTATTATTATTATTATTATTATTATTATTATTATTATTATTATTATTATTATTATTATTATTATTATTTAATTTTTATACCGCCCTTCTCCCGAAGGACTCAGGGCAGTTCACAGCCAAGTAAAAATGACAATAGAAAAATACAATACAAATAAAATCAATAATTAAAAAACTTATTCAGTTTGGCCCCAATTTAAGAATACATTTAAAACCATAAACCCATTAAAATTTAAAACCCAATAATAAAAATCTAAAAAATTCTATGCCAGTCCTGCGCGGAGAAATAGATATGTCTTCAGTTCGCGGCGGAAGGTCCGAAGGTCAGGAAGTTGTCGAAGTCCTGGGGGAAGTTCGTTCCAAAGGGTAGGAGCCGCCATAGAGAAGGCCCTTCCCCTGGGGGTCGCCAGCCGACATTGTTTGGCTGACGGCACCCTGAGGAGTTCCTCCCTGTGACAGCGCATGGGTTGGTGGGAGGCAAACGGTGGCAGTAGGCAGTCCCATAAGTAACCCGGTCCTAAGCCATGGAGCGCTTTAAAGGTGGTAACCAAGACCTTGAAGTGCAGCCGGAAGACCACAGGCAGCCAGTGCAGTCTGCGCAGGAATGGTGTTATATGGGAGCTACGAACGGCTCCCTCTATCACCCGCGCGGCTGCATTCTGGATCACTGGAACCTCCGGGTGCTCTTCAAGGAGAGCCCCATGTAGAGAGCATTGCAATAGTCCAGGTGAGAGGTAACAAGAGCATGAGTGACTGTGCATAAGGAATCCCGGTCAAAAAAGGGGCGCAACTCGCAGATCAGGCGTACCTGATAAAAAGCTCTCCTGGAGACACTTGTCAAATGTTCTTCAAAAGACAACCGCTCATCCAGGAGAACGACTAAGCTGCGCACCCTTTCCATTGGGGCCAATGTCTCGCCCTCAACAGTCAGCCGCGGTTGCATCCTGCTGGCATCCACAGCCACTCTGTCTTGGAGGGGTTGAGATTGAGCCTGTTTCTCCCCATCCAGACCCGCACGGCTTCCAGACACCAGGACAGCACTTTGACAGCTTTGTTGGGGTGGCCTGGGGTGGAAAAGTACAGCTGCGTATCATCAGCGTACAGTTGGTAACTCACCCCAAAACCACCGATGAGCTCACCCAGCAGCTTCATATAGATGTTGAACAGGAGAGGCGAGAGAATCGACCCCTGTGGCACCCCACACATGAGGCGCCTCGCGGTCGATCTCTGCCCCCTGCCAACACAGTCTGCGACCGGTCAGAGAGATAGGAGGAGAACCACCGAAAAACGGTGCCTCCCACTCCCAAACTCCCCAGCTGGCGCAGCAGGATACCATGGTCGATGGTATCAAAAGCCGCTGAGAGATCTAACAGGACCAGGGAAGAGGAATAACCCCTGTCCCGAGCCCTCCAGAGATCATCAACCAATGCGACCAAAGCTGTCTCTGTGCTGTACCCAGGCCGAAAGCCGGACTGGAATAGGTCCAGATAGACAGTTTCATCCAGGTACTGGGGTAACTGACGTACCACCACACTCTCTACAACCTTCGCCACAAAGTGAAGGTTGGAGATGGGACGGTAATTTCCTAAAACAGCTGGATCCAGGGAAGGCTTCTTGAGGAGGGCTTCTTTCAAGGCGGTAGGAACAACCCCCTCCAGCAAGGAAGCATTAATAATCCCCTGGAGCCAGCCTCGTGTCACCTCCTGTGTGGCCAGCACCAACCAGGAGGGACATGGGTCCAGTAAACATGTGGTGGCATTCAGCCTTCCCAGCAACCTGTCCATGTCCTCAGGAGCCACAGGATCAAACTCATCCCAAATGGTCTCAACAAGACGAGTCTCCGACGTCTCACCTGAATCTACCCAATTTTGGTCCAACCCATCCCAAAGTTGAGCGATTTTATCGTGCAGATACACACTAAAATCCTCGGCACGTCCTTGCAGGGGATCATCCCGCACCTCCTGCTGCAGGAGAGAGCGGGTCACCTGAAACAGGGCGACTGGGCGGTTATCTGCCGATGCAATAAGGGAGGAAATGTAAGAACGCTTAGCCTCCCTCAATGCCACTAGGTAGGTCTGAATATATGACCTAACTAGTGTTCGGTCAGCTTCAGAGCAGCTGGACCTCCAGACACTCTCTAGGCGTCTTTTCCGGCACTTCATCTCCCTCAGCTCCTCGGAAAACCAAGGAGCCGGTTGAGCTCTACACCGGGTCAGAGGCCGCAAAGGCACGACACGGTCCAAAGCCCCGGCCGTGGCCCATTCCCAGGCCGCGACCAGCTCTTCGGCCGTGCCGTGGGCTAAATCCTCAGGGAACGGCCCAAGCTCCATCAGGAACCTCTCAGGGTCCATCAGGCACCTGGGACGGAACCAACGCATTGGACCCATCTTCCTGCGGTGTTGAGTAGCGGTCCGAAAGTCCAGACGAAGAAGAGAATGATCTGACCATGACAAGGGCTCAATAACTAAATCTCCTAGTTCCAGATCATTCAACCAGTGCCCAGAGACAAAAATCAGATCCAGTGTGCCTCCCTCGATGTGAGTAGGGCCATTAACTACTTAAGTCAGGTCCATGGTCATCATGGAGGCCATGAACTCCCGAGCTGTCATCGATGCCACGCCGGTAGATGGCAAGTTGAAATCCCCCATGACCATAAGTCTAGGGGTCTCAACCGCCATCCCGGCAAGCACCTCCAACAGCTCGGGCAGGGCTGTTGTCACGTAGCAAGGAGCCAGGTACGTGACAAACAAGCCCACCTGCAACCTACAACCCCACTTCACACAGAGGGATTCACAACCAGCTATCTGAGGTACAGTGGTCTCCCTCGATTCTAGACTCTCCTTAATAATGACCACCACCACCCCACCCCTACCTTGGGCCCTCGACTTATGGAATGCTCGGAAACCCGGTGGGCATATTTCAACCAGGGGAACCCCCCTTCCGTGCCCAACCAGGTCTCCGTAATGCCCATAAGGTCCGTGCCCCCCCTGTATAAGATCACAAATCAGGGGGGCTTTATTTACCATGGACCTAGCATTGCATAGCATCAGCCGAAGGTCCAAGCTCTGAGGATTCCGGCGACTCGGGGAACAGGAAGAGTCTGGGGGGCTGGAGCACGCGATCACTTTTAGACAGCGAGCGCGCACCCCCTTAACATGATATGGCCCCCCGCTTCCGCCATATCTGCCCCTCCCACTTACCGTGCCGATGGAACAGCCCTCCTGGACAGGAACGTAATCTTCCCCTATGTCCTATATTATGGCTTAGTATGATGATAAATGAAGACAATACATAAATTTCTGGAAGAACCTTTTCATCTATCTAAATGGTTTTTAGAAAGCACAGTTTATGTAAAGAACTGGCTAGATTTATTGGGTCTCCTGGTATGCAATGAAACAGCAGAATTTAAAAACCCATGTAAGATTCAACCTGTCAATCACATTCATATTTACAGTTGATCAGAATGTATTTATTCCATACATTTCTCCCCTAACATTACTTTCTCTTTCCTGTGTCTGTTCTTTGGCAGTAGATGCCACATATGTTTATTCTTTAAAAGCGTCTTTGAGTATGAACATAATCTTATAGAGAATCTTTGATCCATGTTGCTATAATGCTTTAGCTATTCAAAGAATTGAAGTGATGATGGAAAGTTATATCAACCTATAAAGCACTTTGATTTTTTTGAAACTAAGGCTTGTGATTCAAAGTCAGAGACAAAGTCATCTGAAAATTCAATATGTTGATATGAATCAAGGGCTTGGCAAAGATCCACCATTCTTGTCACAATACTCAGTTCTCTGGAGTCAGCATAATTAGTTGCTGTCACCATCAAAATCATTATTTATAACTGCATTTGGAAGACCTAGAATAGAGTCAGTGATTTACCATCTTCATAAAATCCAAATGCAATTCCTATTTCTTTTCAGCCAGCTTATCTATATCTCATTATAGCTCAGCAAATAAGAATGACTAGCTTGTTGTAAACAGGATGTACTAATACATATTTTTTGAATATATGTCATACAAATTTCTAGTTTCTAGTTTTGTTCTACGTAGAAATTTTATATTAACAAAGATTCATATTTGTATGGTGCAAACCATTGAATCAATGTTTAAGAATCAATATTTAGAGAATCAATGTTTAGGTAGATCAATCAATCATTGGAATAGCTTGCCATAAGAAATTTTGAGTGCTCCGTGATTGGAAGCTTTCAAAAGGAGACTAGACAACCATTTGTCTGAAATGGTATAGGGTCTCCTGCTTCAGCAGCGGGTTGGACTAGAAGACCTGCAAGGTTCCTTCCAATTCTATTTTTGTATGTTCTATGTCCTATGGAGGGATCCCTGAATCCCCTGCTTAGTGCTAAGTACTGGTTCTGCTACTTAAAGAAAAGCTAAAATTGACATCTGCTTTTTCTACATTACTTGAAGTAAATATTTAAAGTAAGCAACCTGTTGTTAAATTTACTATTTCATGCCCCAAATCCATTATGAAATATTGAAAAGACATTAGGTTAATGCCTAAAGGAGACTATTATACAAAAGAACTTAGAGATGTCTAAATTGTATGTCCAATTTAACATGCACCTTTTCCCCAATTATTAAAACCCATCACCTTCCTTTCCCCCAATATTATTTTTTTTAAAAAATAATTTTATTAAAGTTTACAAATACAAAATAAAAAAATTAAATGTAAACAAAAGGATAAGCGGAAAGAAATAGAAAAAAAATAAAGAAAAAGAAATATAGAAAAATGATTTCCCTTCTCCTTCCAGACAAGTATAAACCATAACTTAACACCTTGTTGTATTTCACAGAAAAAAAACCTTCCCATATCTCATCCCTTATTAACAATCAAATTGTAAAAACATATTATTTTGTTCTAATCAACAAAGTCTAATAACTTGAAAGATTAACTTTTACAGAATAACTTGGTTGAATTGAGTGGCTATAAAAACTGAATTAATGAATAAATAAATAAAAATATTTTAACCTTAATT
Source organism: Ahaetulla prasina (assembly GCF_028640845.1). Classification (NCBI taxonomy): domain Eukaryota; kingdom Metazoa; phylum Chordata; class Lepidosauria; order Squamata; family Colubridae; genus Ahaetulla; species Ahaetulla prasina. Next base: position 96,178,931 of record NC_080542.1, read on the forward strand.
AAATAAATCTATTTTGCATTCCAGCTTTGTTCTCTTTTAAGAAAAAAAGCAAAAGAAATTTATAAATCAATTTTTAAAGCCAGTCCTAGTCAAATAGAAATTTGCATTGATACCAGAAACCACAACATATACATTTTAACCCTATTCAAATAAGTTTACTTTATGTTCCTTCAGTACATTTTAAAGAAATTTAATGCTTATTGCCATCATATAATGCCCCACAAGTTGATTTGTTATCATTTACTCTTTTTCTCCTTTCAGGATTAACTTAAATAGTTTAACATATCCCTTCTGTAAATCCAAAATATGGAAGCTTTTCAAATCATTATTCTGATTTATTATTTGTATGTCCTCTTTACTGATCAAAACAACAAATTCACATTTACATTTACGTGCACTGTGGCATCTTTTCCCATAGTCTGGCATTTTTTAAAAAAATCCATTCTCACGTGTACATTCAAATCAGCCTCAGTTGCTGTTTTATCCAGTAAAATTTCTTTTTCCATTTTGTAATATTAGACAATCTTGTAAATAATTTCTGGGTAAATTGTTCTCAAACAGTTTTAACTTCTTCTATAGTCAAATAATATTGTTCCATTGTATCAATGAGTTTCTTCTCTTTAATTTAAATATTTAGTTCTTTCTAGTTCCATCTGGTCAATTATCAAAAGGCTATTTTCCAATCAACAAAACCTCCCCATAGGAAGATTTCTTACAGTTAATTTCAAAATGTTCATATATTGCAAAATCAAATCTGGGTCGGTCACCCTAACTAGAGTTTTACTATGTTCTTTAATATGTTCTTCATGTATTCTTTTATATAATTTTAAATACCACAGAGGAAATATTCTTTCAAGTCTATCTAGTCTTTTAACTCTTGAAATTCGACATTCTAGTCCTCCTTTTGCTATTTTCCAAAAATTAAAGATTATTTTTATTCTTATGTAGAACTTTTTTTTCATTCAGGATAGAAGAAAACTGTCGTTTGAAAGTGCCAAACTGTGGCTTAGATAGGCTGATTTTCCTCCAGTTTCAAGAGCTATTACACCTTAAGCTATTTTATGATCTTTTCACAAGAACCCTCTGTGTGAAGCAAATTTATATGAACTACAACCAATAACGCTAATAGTACTGTGCTGCTTTACAGTGCTGGCTTAGTTTTTAGACGTAGAAATAAGTGGACAATTGTCAAAATTGTCAATAACGTCATCCAGGAGGCAAGTGACTTACATAAGACAGGCAGCAAATAGAAATCAGGCATATTAATGTCCAGTGACAAGGAAGCAAAAATAAAATGGCCTCAATCAGAAAGAATGCTGAACTACGGAAAAGTGGTAAATCTTGAGCCTTGCATCAATCATCTTTACTAGATGAGCCTGCTCTTTTAAACCAACACTTAAGCATCTTAATGAATTCTGAAGGCATTTTTAAATCATGGAAAGTTATACCACAGAAAATGCAAGGGACAACATGAGATGAAATAAATGAAAACTGCATTGATTTTTGAAGGAAAGCACAAAGAAGAGTCTAACTTTTATATTTTACCTCAAGAAAATATTTTTGAAATAAATCGTGTGGCCAAGGAAACAACTGTCATTTACTGGATTAAAAAAAACCCTCTACTTTTGGATACATTTTATTTATTCTCAAATATGAACAGGGAAAATACAGTCACTGGGTAGAGGGGTGCTTGAGAACCATTTAAAGAAATGATATACAGTTATCTGTCTTTTCTATTATGTCCTACTCAGCCTGATGTTATCATTCAATTGTAGCACATCAATTACTAGACACTTTCTTCATTAGACAGAAAAATGCATTATTAGTTTGACTTCTGGATAATACATGTGTCACATCAGCAATGCATTACTGTGAAACATTATCAGACCAATAGTTCACTCAATGCCAAATCTTGCAGGATACCAAAAGCCTTTGAGGCAATGGAGGAATGACTTTTGAATCATTTTAAGATGTCCATCTTTATCCAGCTTTATTTAGGATTTTATCCAGGGATTCACTCTTGTTGAAGACCACATTATTTTGGAACAGATCAACATACGAGTTAGAATTTGTTTCAGATATATATATCCTTTCCCTAATTATACCCAAATGTGTACTTTATACCTTTGTTAAACACATAGCATCACCACTGCAGAGCAGAGATGGCTAGAATCTGGATGCATTGTTCAATTTCTAGGTAATTTGTAATATGTTCTGAAGCATTTGTGGTTTCCCCCCAAAATTATAATACTCTAAGGAAGGTAATATAATATGATATGATATGATATGATATATGATATGATATGATATGATATAATATTATAATATAATATAATATAATATAATATAATATAATATAATATAATATAATATAATATAATATAATATAATATAATATAATATAATATAATATAATATAATATAATATAATATAATATAATATAATAACAGAGTTGGAAGGGACCTTGGAGGTCTTCTAGTCCAACCCTTTGCCAAGGTAGGAAACCCTACACCATTTCAGACAAATGGCTATCCAGCATTTTCTTAAAAATTTCCAATGTTGGAGCATTCACAACTTCTGCAGGTAATTCGGAGTTACCTGGATTATTTTATGTACAGAGATAAGAAAAGCTATTTATAATCAGAACAAATCTCTAACTTAAAGACTTCGAAAGTTAATTCTGAATTAATGTGTTTTGCAGTTTTATCTGTGAATTATTATATTCAATGAACAAAAACAACACATTCAAACATAACAAGAATCCTCCATACACCTGAATTGCATCATTATTGGATTAAACATTCAGAAATGTCCCTTTTTATGCTGTTGAACATATAAAAGAATATATGTAGACTGACTTTTTCATCATCATCATCATCATCATCATCAATCATTGCACAGTCAGTCAAACTGGATTTGGCATTTTTGTCTATCTATCGAGTTCTTACCAAAGACCTAGGATTGGCAGATGTAGATGTTTGATGGTGTTGGAGATATCATTGCAGGATGGAAGCTGTTCCCAGCAAAGCCGCCTTTTGCAATTGTCTTATGAAACTTTGATCAATGCCAATGGTGTTCAATTGGTGCTCCAGTTGTTTTGGGATTGTACCCAAGGCGCCTATTACTATTGATACTACCCTTGCTTGCCTTTGCCACAGATGTTCTATTTCTATTAGTAAGTCTGTATTTTATTATCTTTTCCAGTTCTTTTTCTTCTATTCTGCTGTCTCCAGGCACTGCCACGTCCACTATCAGACTTTTTTGGTTGTGATATTTCGTGATTTTCCTCCAGTTCTTTTTCTTTGACTCTGGTGTTTCCTGGTACAGCGATATCACTAAATTGTACACTTTGGCCCTCGACAACCGTAATATCTATCATGTTGTGTTCCAAATGATGATCCGTATTCAAAAGTCCCACAAGATCTTCACCATCTCATTTTTGACAACTTTCTCTCCCTCTGCCTACCGCTTCTCTCCCTCTACTTCCTATCATTTCTCTCCCTCTACCACTTCTCGAAGCCAAGACAAAGCAGCTGGTTTGGGCACACAGCCTGCCACAACAGAACCCTTCTTGGGGAGCAAAGCCTTGAATGATTTGATCTATTCTGAAGGCCTCGAGGAGCTCCAGACTTTTCACGTGCCTCCGCTGGCCCTAATGCCCTGCCCTTCAGATCCCAATAGGGTCAGCACCCGACAGCAACAGCACTCCGAGAGGGTGGCTGGATATCTAGGGGCTGCACGTACGCATCACAGCAGTCTCGGCCCCAGTGCAGCGTCCCCCCACCCCAAGGGCTGCCTGCCATCAGCCTTACCTTTGTGGACAGCCATGCACTGGCCACGTTGGATCCGAAGGACAGGGCATTCAGGCTGGCAAGTGTGTGTGGAAGCTCTGGAAGATAAGGCTGAAGAGCCACTTCAAGTGGACACAGCGAGGTTCACTTGCCTTTTGGGCCTGGCATGCTCAGCTTCCACAGAGCCTTTGAGGCAATGGAGGAATGACTTTTGAATCATTTTAAGATGTCCATCTTTATCCAGCTTTATTTAGGATTTTATCCAGGGATTCACTCTTGTTGAAGACCACATTATTTTGGAACAGATCAACATACGAGTTAGAATTTGTTTCAGATATATATATCCTTTCCCTAATTATACCCAAATGTGTACTTTATACCTTTGTTAAACACATAGCATCACCACTGCAGAGCAGAGATGGCTAGAATCTGGATGCATTGTTCAATTTCTAGGTAATTTGTAATATGTTCTGAAGCATTTGTGGTTTCCCCCCAAAATTATAATACTCTAAGGAAGGTAATATAATATGATATGATATGATATGATATGATATGATATGATATAATATAATATAATATAATATAATATAATATAATATAATATAATATAATATAATATAATATAATATAATATAATATAAAATAATATAATATAATATAATATAATATAATATAATATAATATAATATAATATAATATAATAACAGAGTTGGAAGGACCTTGAGGTCTTCTAGTCCAACCCTTTGCCAAGGTAGGAAACCCTACACCATTTCAGACAAATGGCTATCCAGCATTTTCTTAAAAATTTCCAATGTTGGAGCATTCACAACTTCTGCAGGTAATTCGGAGTTACCTGGATTATTTTATGTACAGAGATAAGAAAAGCTATTTATAATCAGAACAAATCTCTAACTTAAAGACTTCGAAAGTTAATTCTGAATTAATGTGTTTTGCAGTTTTATCTGTGAATTATTATATTCAATGAACAAAAACAACACATTCAAACATAACAAGAATCCTCCATACACCTGAATTGCATCATTATTGGATTAAACATTCAGAAATGTCCCTTTTTATGCTGTTGAACATATAAAAGAATATATGTAGACTGACTTTTTCATCATCATCATCATCATCATCATCAATCATTGCACAGTCAGTCAAACTGGATTTGGCATTTTTGTCTATCTATCGAGTTCTTACCAAAGACCTAGGATTGGCAGATGTAGATGTTTGATGGTGTTGGAGATATCATTGCAGGATGGAAGCTGTTCCCAGCAAAGCCGCCTTTTGCAATTGTCTGATGAAACATTTATCAATGCCAATGGTGTTCAATTGGTGCTCCAGTTGTTTTGGGATTGTACCCAAGGCGCCTATTACTATTGATACTACCCTTGCTTGCCTTTGCCACAGATGTTCTATTTCTATTAGTAAGTCTGTATTTTATTATCTTTTCCAGTTCTTTTTCTTCTATTCTGCTGTCTCCAGGCACTGCCACGTCCACTATCAGACTTTTTTGGTTGTGATATTTCGTGATTTTCCTCCAGTTCTTTTTCTTTGACTCTGGTGTTTCCTGGTACAGCGATATCACTAAATTGTACACTTTGGCCCTCGACAACCGTAATATCTATCATGTTGTGTTCCAAATGATGATCCGTATTCAAAAGTCCCACAAGATCTTCACCATCTCATTTTTGACAACTTTCTCTCCCTCTGCCTACCGCTTCTCTCCCTCTACTTCCTATCATTTCTCTCCCTCTACCACTTCTCGAAGCCAAGACAAAGCAGCTGGTTTGGGCACACAGCCTGCCACAACAGAACCCTTCTTGGGGAGCAAAGCCTTGAATGATTTGATCTATTCTGAAGGCCTCGAGGAGCTCCAGACTTTTCACGTGCCTCCGCTGGCCCTAATGCCCTGCCCTTCAGATCCCAATAGGGTCAGCACCCGACAGCAACAGCACTCCGAGAGGGTGGCTGGATATCTAGGGGCTGCACGTACGCATCACAGCAGTCTCGGCCCCAGTGCAGCGTCCCCCCACCCCAAGGGCTGCCTGCCATCAGCCTTACCTTTGTGGACAGCCATGCACTGGCCACGTTGGATCCGAAGGACAGGGCATTCAGGCTGGCAAGTGTGTGTGGAAGCTCTGGAAGATAAGGCTGAAGAGCCACTTCAAGTGGACACAGCGAGGTTCACTTGCCTTTTGGGCCTGGCATGCTCAGCTTCCACAGAGCCTCTGGGCAACTGCCACCCACTCATCTTTCACCTTAGGTCCTGATAAGGAGACATGCTGCTTCCAGGCCAGGCCAGCCAGCAGGAGATTTGGCGCTGTGGCCGAAACTGCTGCTCCACTGTGTGCATGCAGCCCCGGGACATCCGCTCTCCCTCCCAGAGCACCACCGCCACTCTGGAGCTCGCCTTCTGCCTTCTGCTGCTGCCTGCTGCTGCTCTGGGAAGGACTCTGTTGTGGAGGGCTATGTGCCCAGACCAGGCATTTTCTCTCAGGCCTCCTACCTGCAGCAGGAGGAAGAAGTGTGTGGCCAGGAAGACTGCTTGCAGTTCTCGCAGCCAAAGTCGGGATGTCTGCCAACCCGCAAGTATGTATGAAGTCTTCTGCCTTGAGCAGAAGGTTGAACTATAAGACCTTCAAGGTACCTTCTTCTAGTCTATGATTCTAAAGTCTCCAAGATAAGGGAATTTGTTTAAATTGTGTGTGTGAGAGAGGGGGGGGGAGGGAGAGAGGGAAGGAGGGAGGGGGGAGAGATAGGGAGAAAGAGAGAGGGATGTATGGCTTCTTCGGGGTGCATTTTGAAGAAGTATCAAGAAAAATGCCAAAAGAGCAGTCAGTTTGAGATTAAATTCCAAATGAAATTGGGTCTTCAGGTTAAGGAGACATGAAGAACTTTCAACTGCAGGTTTTTAAAAATCTTATTAAAATGAATGTCTAGAGGCAGCTCTTTAACTCATTAGTCCAGTCGGAGCAAACGAGATAGGATCCCTGTGAGTGTCTTAGCTATTGAGCTCAGGAATAACAGAATAACAGAAGACCTTTGGAGGTCTTGTAGTCCAACTCCTGTTTAGGCAGGAAAATTGAGGATGCCAAAATCTGAGTGGACGGCATGGGAAAAGTATCAGAATAACAGAATAACAGAACAGGGACTTGGGCAGGGGGGACCCTAAACCATTTCAGAGAAATGGCTGTCCAGTATTTTGTTAAAATCTTCCAGTGATTGAGCACCCAGAACTTCTGGAGACAAGCAGTTCCTCTGGTTAAGTGTTCTTACTGTCAGGAAGTTTCTCCTTAGTTTTAAATTGTTTCTCTCTTTGTTCAGTTTCCATCCATTGCTTCTCGTTTTGCCTTCTGCTTCTTTGCCTTCCCCCCTTCTTTGTGGCAGCCCCACAAAAAACTGTTTTTTAACCTGCCTATCACACTCTTGGCATGTGAGCCATTTCCTCCTTTCAATGGTCCATGAAAGTACATTTACAGTATGTAGATGCAGATAATAAAGTAGAAAAAAGACGAACAACATTTTTACAGAACTATAGATATGTTGAGGCCGGGCATGACAAAGAGTGGCTGGGAGGGGAGGGGCCGGTTGAGGCACCCTTTGACATGAGTGATATTGAATTGGCCACGCCCACCCAGTCACATGCCCACCCAGCCAGTCATTAGGGCAGAGAACTAGCTGTTAAAAAATTTGAATCCCACTACTGCTCTTATCTGGTTACTGCATTCTGTACAAATTTGAGTTTCTAAGTAATCTTCTACTATACTACTGCACCAAGTATAGCTGAAGAATTTCCTTTTCTATTGGTTGTAGTAACTGCCAAAAGCCACTCTGTATTTTGCCAGCAACGAAGGCATGATATGCAATAACATAAAGCAGGGATTGTTTTGTATCAGCCTCTTCATTTATAAAAAACAATCCTGTGTTTATAGCTATTAGACAAACAGATGAAATTGCAACTGAATACATAATATATATTTCAAAATATTCCAATTAAGTTTAATGATATACTTAATATCATTATAAGTTTATAATGATAAACTTAATTTTTAAATGTTATTATTTCTTGCAGTGTTCCACTATAGTCCTTCTAACTATATTTTATTTATATTTATTTATTTTATTTATCACATCAGTATCTATAACCATAAGCATGAAATAACTATATGATAAATAAGCATAAATATAATCATAAGTATGTAATAACTATATGAATTGGATACAATCAAAGGGAACATTAGGACAGGAACGGTAGGCACATTGGTGCTCTTATGCATGCCCCTTATGGACCTCTTAGGAATGGGGTGAGGTCAATAGTAGACAGTTTTTGGTTAAAGCTTTGGGGATTTTGGGAAGAGACCACAGAGTCAGGTAGTATATTCCAAGCATTAACAACTCTGTTACTGAAGTCATATTTTCTGCAATCAAGATTGGAGCAGTTTACATTAAGCTTAAATCTATTGTGTGCTCATGTATTGTTGTGATTGAAGCTGAAGTAGTCTTCAACAGGAAGGACATTGTAGTAGATGATTCAATGAGTTAGGCTCAGGTCATGTCGAAGGCAGCAGAGTTATAAATTTTCTAAACCCAGGATTTCAAGTCTGGTGGCATAAGGTATTTTGTTGTAATCAGAGGAGTGGAGAACTCTTCTTGTAAAATATTTCTGGACACGCTCAATTGTGTTAATGTCCGAAATGAGGTATGGGTTCCAGACAAGCGAGCTGTATTCGAGAATTGTTCTAGCAAATGTTTTGTATGCTCTGGTTAGTAGTGTAGTGTTTCTGGAGAAGAAGCTCCAGAAACGCAAGATTAAGTTAACAACTCTTAAAGCCTTTTTTGCGATATAGTTGCAATGAGCTTTGGCAGTCAGATCATTTGCTATGAAAACTCCAAGGTCTTTAACGGTGTGGAGGTCATCTACAAGATAATGTCCATCGAGCTTGTATTTACTGTTTAGATTCTTTTTTTCAATGTGTAAGACAGAGCATTTGCTGGTTGAGATTTGGAGTTGCCAAGTTTTTGACCATTCCCACACAAAGTCAACGTCTTTTTGAAGGGTAGCTGTATTGTTGGTAGTGTTAAATAGTTTAACATCATCGGCGAAGAGAACACAATTACTTATAATATGGTCACAGAGATCATTAATGTATAATATGAAGAGTATTGGTCCAAGAACGCTGCCTTGGGGAACACCACTATTGACAGGAACAGGATTTGATAGGGCACTGCCTATTTTGACCACTTGTTGTCTGTTTGACAGGAACGCTGTTATCCAATTGTGGAGGGGTCCGGAGATGCCGTAGGATTTTAGTTTTAGAAGTTTGTCATGTACCACTGATTCAAAAGCTTTACAAAAGTCTATGTAAATTGCATCTATTGCTTTGCCCTGATCAAGATTTGTAGTCCATATGTTTTTGCAGTGCAGAAGTTGTAAATTACAGGATAATTTTTTTCTGAAATCAAATTGTTTATTAGAGAGTAGGCTGTTTGTTTCTAGGTGGAGGATAATGGATTGGTTGATGAAAGATTCCATTACTTTGCAGGTGATGCAGCATAAAGAAATTGGTCTGTAATTTTCAACTAGGCTGGGGTCTCCTTTTTTGAAGACAGGGATGACCGTGGCTAGTGACCAAAGTTTGGGAAGGAAGCTGGTTGTGAAAGCTTTTTCAAAGATTATGCTTAGGGGTTCTGCTATATTAGTGGAAAGCTTTTTTAAGAAGTATGCACATAGGCCATCAGGTCCAATAGATAGAGATGGTTTCAGATTGCGAAGGGCCTTTTCAACATTATCTTCTGTCAAATCTATTTGTGTTAGGTCATTGTACTAATTTGTTGGTACAACTGGGGAATGTTGCGTGTGAGCCATTACTGTTAACAAAGACTGAGCCGAAAAATGTATTAAAGAGGTTTGCTTTAACTGTTTCATCATTATATTCTTTGCCATTAGATCCTTTTAGTGGTGGGATGGATCTCGAGTCTTTAAGTTTGTTGTTTACAAAATTATAAAAAGCACGATTGGATTTTGTGCGCAGAAGGTCTTCTTGTTTGCTGTGGTAATTGGTGCATTCAATTTTTATTTGGTTGCATATATTTTTGTAGTGGTTTCTGAAGTTGGTTACATAGCCAGTTTTGTTTCTTCACCAGAAGGATTTTTTTTTTTTTGGATTGGAGCTTTTTTATTGATATGGGTAATTTGTTTTTTTTTCTGATTTTGGTGGTGGTTCGTGGTACTTATAGTTTAATGACTCTATTGACTTCAAGTAGGAAAACTCTATAGTGGTCTTTAGTAGTGATACAGATTGAGAATAGATTTTGCCAGTCAAGAGATGAGAGGTAGTTGTTTATAAGACCATACTTGGCTTTTTTGAAATTGTAATTTAGTACTTCTCAATTCTTATGAGTAACAAGACCGTAAGTTACAAAGAAACCAACATCCTTTCTCCTTACAAGATTTTCCAGGTAGACTATACTGTTGGTTGGAAAACATAACCTGTTACTTACATTTTACATTAGAAATGGTGAGATGTTTGCTATCAATGTCTGCAGTGTTACCCAGCTGGATCTCTTTTCCAATTCTGCATCATTAGAACTTGTTCCATCCCATTTTTTAAGGTCATCCCTTCAAGTTCTGAAATACGTTTCTAATGCCATTCTAAGATTGAACACAGATTTTGTGAAAATGGACCACAGATTCTGGATGAATTTGGGTAAACAGAAATATAAATATACTATGGTCTTTTAACTATTTCAATTTCTTACAATCTAAATTCTACCACGATTTAAAATCAGTTTTTTAAGATCACACAAGCACATCTGTCAGCAACATAAAACTTGAAATCTTAAACTGTTACAGAAAAATTATTCTGCAAAACATTTAGGAATATTACTGATATAGGTCTATGCTATGTGAGGAACTAAATGATTCCAGGACAAGGAGAATGGCAATGATTTTTCTTTCCTTTCAGGGCTCAATTAACTGTGTCACTGTTTCTCTGCTTTAGAATGGAGATAACTGTGCTTAATAAGCAACTGAGTGTAAGCAGATGCAGCTGAAAAATTAGTTTGCGTTACTTTTAAACTAATATGAAACAAAGACATACAATTCACAGCCAAGGCAGGCACTAGTTTTGAGAATTATTTTCTTAATAGCATATCTTGAGTAAAAGTACATGTAAGGAATAAGTAAAGAAATGTATCACTGAAATCAATGGGGTAAAAACACAAGTTGACATTAAAAGGGGCGTTGGTTCGTACCTGACACGCATCTTCTCGTGGAGCGGAAACAGCAGCCAGAAATGGGTTGTGCTGTGTTCAGACGGAGGACTGAGCCTGTACAAAGTTGTTAAGTCCCAGCCTTGTTGCCAGGGTCCCCCAGTTTACGGCGAAGGTGAAGATAAAAAGATTAGATGTGTTGGAACAAGGTAAGAAATAAAAAGGAGACAAGACAAAAACCAGACATCCAAGGGAGGGGCTGGTTGCTGTCTCCACTCAACAAGAAGGTGCATGTCAGGTAAGAACCAATGCCCCTTCTCTGTTTTGGTGGAGACAGCAGCCAGGAATGGGACATACCAAAGCTTGCAGTCCCAACTATGGGTGGGCCCTAGTCTGGTCTTGGAACTCCCCACTAGTATGAACACTTTGCAACACCCTGTAGCCAAATGCTGCTGAACTGATCTATCTTGTAATGCTTGATAAAGAGTGAAGGAGAAGTCCAGGTGGCCACTCTGATTATTTCAAGCAAGGATGCCTGAGCGGCCCGTGCCACTGATGTAGCTGCGTTGTGGGTCAAATGCGCTGTTACATGAGTAGGCCGCTGCAGAGAACAAAATTTGTAAGCCTTGGCAATGGTCTGACGAAGCCACTGGCCAATGATGGATGAAGTTACTCAAGAACCCAATGAGACTAGTGTAAAAGAAACAAATAAGGACTCTGTGCAGCGAAGGTCCTTAGTCCTCTTTAGGTAAATATGAAGACCCCGGCGAACATCCAGGGAATTCCAGCGCCTCTCCAACGGATGGGCTGGTTGAGGACAAAAGTTGGAAAGAATCAATTCCTGCATCCAGTGAAACAGAGTGTTGATTTTGGGGATGAAAGACAGATCGAGGCAAAGAACCACACGGTTGGCATGGAAAATATAAAGGTCACTACGGGCAGAAATCTTCAAAATTCTCCTGGCAGACGTGATTGCTACTAAGAATGCGACTTTGCAGGACAACAAGCATAGACTGGTTGTTTGTAGTGGCTCATATGGAGGTCCGGTAAGAGAGTTCAGGACGATAGAGAGATCCCAGGTGGGATACCTCTGCATGACAGGAGGGCATAAGTTAGTGGCCCCTTTCAGGAACCTTTTAATTGTGGGATGCTGCGATAAAGAAGAAAACGATCCACAAGTTAGGACAGAAGATAACGCCATCACCTGCTACTGAATGGTGTCAGGCAAGAGGCTTCGGTCGAGACCATCCTGAAGGAAATCCAGGATTTAAGCAATTGACGCCTGTAGAGAGAAATTGAGGCCCCGTCACACCATGAACAAAAAGATTGCCAAGTGGCCAAATAAATACATTTCGTGGCTGCCTGAAGGCCAGCCTGGATAGTTTGGATAACTCTGGAAGAAAAGTGGGCTCCACTCAGAGCGCGCTACTCAAGCACCAGGTGGTCAGCTGGAACCACTGAGGATCCGGGTGAATCACCGATCCCTGGCTGAAGAGAGCGATATCCTGGGGACAGGGTTCTGAGGTCTACAAACCAACCTCGTAGAGGCCAATGCAGTGTGATAAGAATGACATCCGCCTTCTCGTGCAAGATCTTCTGCACCACCTTGGGGATGACGGAAGTGGGGGAAAAGCATAAAGTAGACCCCAAGACCATGGACTCTGGATTGCATTTACGCCCTCTGCACGCAAGGCTGGAAATTGGACATAAAAGCGTGGCAGCTGATCATTCTGCGGGGTAGCAAATAAATCCACTGCCGGAAGCCCGAACTGGTCCGATATCTGCTGAAAGATGGACGGGTTCAGGTGCCACTCCACGTGATCAATGGTTTGATGGCTTAGCCAATTGGCCTGTACGTTGGCTATCCCGGATATGTGTTCTGCCCTCAACGAGCACAGGTGGTGTTCTGCCCAAAATCCCAGTCTCCTGGCTTCCAACATCAAACTGGACAACCTGGTACTTTCCTGGCTATTTATGTGCGCCTTCGTGGTCACATTGTTGGTGAGAACCAACACGTGGTGGTTCGTGACCAGGCAATGGAAATGCTGAAGGGCAAGAAAGATGGTTTGCAGCTCCAGCCAGTTGATGCTGTGCTGCCGCTCATGGCTTGACCAACAGCCCTGAGTGATCTGCAACTGGAGGTGCACCCCCCAACCAATAAGACTGACATCTGTGGTCAGTACTAGCCGAGTTGGCTCATGAAACAGTCAGCCTTTGGAAATTGCCAGAGACCACCACCAGATGAGGGATCGTCTGACTCCAGGTGGGATCTGGACCTTTGATGGGAAAGATCTCTTTCCCACCTTCTGAAAAGGCAATTAAAGCCACTGAAGATCTCGTAAATGGAGTCACACCCATGGGGTGATCTGAATAGTTGAAACCATCTTACTCAGGAGCATGGATAGCAGACCAAGGATACCTTGGAACTGCTCTGCACTACACTGACTAGCTCTTTGATAGTGTTCTGCCACTCCAAGGAAAAATAAACTATCCCTTCTAGAGAATCAATAATCACCCAGGATGATTAATGCAAGTAGCAGGATCTAAGTGACTCTTTTCCAAGTTTGGCGAAAACCCATGCTTCTGGAGACAGGAAATAGTTATCTGGAGAGCCTTGGGAGATCAACGCCACAGTGAGGACTGGATCAAAATGTCATCCAGGTAACATTGAACATGGACAGGGATGGCTTGAATGTGAGCCGTCAGAGCGGTGAGTACCTTAGTAAAGGTAGGGGGGGCAGAAGAAAAGCCAAAAGGTAATGCCTGGTATTGATAGTGCTTACCGGCATAACAAAATCTGAGAAATCTATGATGGGATAAACAAATAGGAATGTGTAAATAAGTCTCTGTGATGTCTATAGAGGTAAGGAAGTTGCCCTTCCTGACGCCAGCTAAAATAGACTGTAAAGATTGCATCTTAAAAAGATGATATAAAATGTATCTGTTCAGTCTTTTAAGGTCCAAAATAGGTCTCCACCTGAGGACTTAGGCATCAGAAATAGAACAGAGGTGTCTTTCTCTCTCCCCAGCTAATGAACTGGCCCAGACAATGGCTTAACCATGTTAACATCTTACCACTTAGACTTAGATTTGGCCTTGGGCATCTTGGATCTCTAGAAAGGAATCTCTAGAAATTTCTAGAAATCTCTAGAAATTTCAAAAAGACAAACCAGACTCAGAAGATTATAAGACCCCTCAAGGGTTCAACAAAGATCTGATATCGTATGCTGCCCTGTTGCTAAAATGGCTGCCACACTAGGCTTATAAGGATAACGTAAAGCAGAGCGCAAAACTCTTGAACCAAGCAACCAGATCTTGCCACGATACAAGGCCAACAATGGAGCACAAGACTCTTGCACAGCTGCACTTGAACTGGCAGCCTCAGCCACAGACTCTGATACATGCAATCTCCTAGCAGTTATCAGAAATAATAAGGCTTATGTGCATAGCAGACCAATGAGGCTTAAATACAGGGCAACGGTTCAAACAATATGTTGAGTGGTTGAAAGAACCCCCCAAAAACCTCCAAATTGCCTTCAGAGAGTGCAAAGCTACTGTGCCAAAACAAGGGCCACAGGGGATTGAAATCGCAAGCTCAACCACAAAAATGGAGCTCCGAAATGGACGGCCAGCGTTTACACTGCAGCTCCTAAATGCCTTTTAAAATGGATTGCTAAGCTCCTGGTGGTCACTAGATCAAGCTCCTGAACCAATCTGTGAATTAATAGAGCGTGATGCGCTGGGGCAATTTTGGAGCACGAAGCTCCTGCTACGGTCCATGGAAGCTCAAGAAATGGAGTACGAAGGGGACTTCCAGTGGCTTGGGACTTCTGGAGGCTCCACTCTCTTCGATGGATGCCTGAAAGGCGCCCGCACTGGGATTCTGTAAAAAGCGGGCAAAAAAGCGAATATCAGCTTTTCGCCAGCTGAAAGTACTTTATTTTTATTTATTTATTATTCAAATTTTTATACCGCCCTATCTCCCAAAGGACTCAGGGCAGTTTACAGCCTTATAAAAACATAGAAAACATAAGAATAAATACAAGTTAAAACAACATTTAAAAAACTTATTACATTAGGCCAAATTTAAAACTATCGTTAAAATAATACAAAACCCCATTTAAAACTAATTTTAAAACTAAACTCTAGGCCAGCCCCGCACAAATAAATAGATGTGTCTTAAGCTCGCGGCGGAAGGTTCGAAGGTCAGGAAGTTGGCACAGTCCTGGGGGGAACTTGTTCCAGAGGGTGGGAGCCCCCACAGAGAAAGCCCTTCCCCTGGGTGTTGCCAGTCAGCACTGCCTGGCGGACGGCACCCTAAGGAGTCCCTCTCTGTGGGAGCGTACAGGTCGGTGGGAGGCAGGCGGTGGCAGCAGGCGGTCCCGTAAATAACCCAGCCCTATGCCATGGAGCGCTTTAAAGATGGTAACCAAAACCTTGAAGTGCACCCGAAAGGCCACAGGTAGTCAGTGCAGTCTGTGCAGGAGAGGGGTGTCACATGGGAACCACGAGAGGCTCCCTCTATTACCCGCGCAGCTGCATTCTGAACCAACTGAAGCCTCCGGATGCTCTCTCAAGGGGAGCCCCATGTAGAGAGCATTGCAGTAATCCAAGCGAGATGTGACGAGCGCATGAGTAACCGTGCATAGGGCACCCCGGTCTAGGAAGGGGCGCAACTGGTGAACCAGGCGAACCTGGTAAAAAGCTCTCCTGGAGACGGCCACCAAATGATCTTTCAAAGACAGCCATCCATCCAGGAGAACACCCAAGTTGCGCACCCTTTCCATCGGGGCCAGTAACTCGCCCCCAACAGTCAGCTGCGGCTGCAACTGACTGTACCGGGGTGCCGGCATCCACAGCCACTCCGTCTTGGAGGGATTGAGTTTGAGCCTGTTTCTCCCCATCCAGACCCATACGGCTTCCAGGCATCAGGACAGCACTTCGATAGCTTCATTGGGGTGGCCCGGGGTGGAAAAGTACAGCTGAGTATCATCAGCGTACAGATGGTACCTCACCCCAAAGCCAATGATGATCTCACCCAGCGGCTTCATATAGATGTTGAAAAGGAGGGGCGAGAGAATCGACCCCTGCGGCACCCCACAAGTGAGGTGCCTCGGGGATGACCTCTGGCCCCCTGTCAACACCGTCTGCGACCGATCGGAGAGATAGGAGGAGAACCACCGATAGACGGTGCCTCCCACTCCCAATCCCCCCAATCGGTGCAGCAGGATATCATGGTCGATGATATCAAAAGCCGCTGAGAGGTCTAATAGGACCAGGGCAGAGGAAAAACCCCTATCTCTGGCCCTCCAGAGATCATCAACCAACGCGACCAAAGCCGTCTCCGTGCTATAACCGGGACGAAAGCCGGACTGGAATGGGTCCAAATAGACAGTTTCATCCAGGTACCGGGGTAATTGACATGCCACCACACTCTCTACAACCTTCGCCACAAAGCGAAGGTTGGAGACTGGACGATAATTTCCTAAAACAGTCGGATCCAGAGAAGGCTTTTTGAGGAGGGGTCTCACCACCACCTCTTTCAAGGCGGCAGGGACGACCCCCTCCAACAAGGAAGCATTTATAATCCCCCGGAGCCAGCCTTGTGTCACCTCCTGCGTGACCAGCACCAACCAGGAGGGGCACGGATCCAGTAAACATGTGGTGGCATTCAACCTCCCCAGTAACCTGTCCATGTCCTCGGGAGCCACAGGATCAAATCCATCCCAAACAGTCTCGACAAGACGGGTCTCTGATATCTCACCTGGATCCACCCAATTTTGATCCAAACCATCCCGAAGCTGAGCGATTTTATCGTATAGATAACCACTAAACTCCTTGGCATGCCCTTGTAATGGGTCATCCCGCACCCCCTGTTGAAATAGGGAGCGGGTCACCCGAAACAGGGCGGCTGGGCGGTTATCTGCCGACGCAATGAGGGAGGAGACATAAGAACGCCTCGCTTCCCTCAGTGTCACTAGGTAGGTCCTACTAAAAGACCTAACTAGTGTCCGATCAGCCTCTGAACGGCTGGATCTCCAGACACTCTCTAGGCGTCTTCTCCGGCGTTTCATCTCCCTCAGCTCCTCAGAGAACCAAGGAGCTGGTTGAGACCTACGCCGGGTCAGAGGCCGCAAAGGCATGACACGGTCTAAAGCCCCAGCCAGTTCCCAAGCCGCGACTAGTTCTTCAGCCGTGCCATGGGCAAGATCCCCTTTCCCCGGGTAAAGGGGAAAGGAAAGAGCAGAGGAGGGATAGGAAGAACTCCCTAGAGGCCCCGCTTTCTTGATTTTAAAGCGGGGAACTCGAAGGGGAAAGTTCCCTGGAAATCCCTCTGCAGCAGCTCCAGACCCAGCGTGTCTCTGCTTTGGCAGAAAGAGAAGAAAGCGACCATCTCTGCTTCAAATGATTGCTGTGGATTTTAATAAGCAGACGGAACAAACATAAGAGATCAGTCATTTAAACTGCAAATATTAAATCTGCAGTTAAAACTTTTTTCCGCTTACAATCAACATTGAAACAAAATGGCGCTCGTTAGTTGCTGAGAAAGCGAAAGTGAATGGTAACGTATCGTGTTGGACTGTAAGCAGAGCAGACTGGATTTTTGCTTATTTTTAATTTCTTCTTCTTTTTATTTGGATTTAAACGGACTGCTGGATTACTTCAGTTTGTTTAGGTATTTGAGAAGGGGACTCTCAGTAAGAATTTGGCTATGAAGGTTCTTTCAGAAGAATGGATTCGTGACTTTATACAGGAATATAGAGAGAAAATTATGTAATTATCCAAAAATATGAATTGATAAAAAATTGGGATGTTTTGGATGAGAGTTTGGAGGAAACTAATCAGTCCAATCAATACTTGGAAAATGGAGTGGAGGAGATACCAGCAAAAGTGGATAAAAATGAAGATATGATCGTGAATAAACAAGACGATGTAAAGAGGCTTTCTTTAAAACATTTGAATGAAACACCTGAATTTGCGTTACAAGAGGTTGTTTCCAGAACCAGCTACACAGGGCTAATGTTTTACAAGAGTTTTCTTTCCGGATTGATGGAATATATGGTAGTAATTTGTGGATTGCTGGACAAAAGGAACCATTAGGAGACATTGTGATTGACTTTTTAAAAGGAATAATGAAGGAAAGACAGAGACTAATGCATCAAAAAAAACGGCTAGAGATAAAAGTATTATTCTTGAAAGAAGTTTTTTTTTGAAATATTAACAGATAAAAATATTAGCGTTCCTGAAAGATTGTATGCAAGAAAGATCTGCAAGAAATGGGTTGATTATATGTTTGATATATATCACAAAAGACTAGATATTTGGAATTATATGGGATTTTTTTTCTTTTTTTTTCTTTTCTCTTAAACTTGTGTACTAAAAAAAATGGCAATGGTCAGAGGAGGAAGGATTAAAGTTGAATAGACATTGTAATTTGCTGTATTGAAATTATGTAATGTGTTTTACTGAATTGTAAATAGAATACTTTTGAAAGACTTTATGTAAGAAAGATTTGGGGGGAAAATGGGTTGATTATATGGTTTATAGAAGTTACAAGGGAGATATTCTCTGAATTGGATTGGATTTTTAAGCATTATCTGGTTTTAAATACTTTAGGATTAATCTGCTGTATTGAATATAGTTTATCAATGTTAATTGTTATTACTTGAAGGATTTTGGTTATGTAAGGGGGAAGTCAGAGCCAGAGAGGAAAAATTTGTATAATTGTTTTGGAATAATTTAGCTTATGTTTGTTTTTGAACTATACCTTATGGGTGTTCTGAGAAAGGGAGAATTTAGTGAATTATTGTTTTTTGAACTATATCTTGTGTTCGTTCTGGGAAGTCGGGAGGGGGAGGATGGTGGTTTTGGAAGAAGGAGGGAGGGGGGAGGGGGGAGGGGGGAAAAAAAGAAGGGGGGGTAAAAAATTTTGTAAAAACTTTTTCAATAAAAAAAAAAGGAAATGGAGCACGAAGCTCCTGCAATATCTGTTGACCAAATTGGAGTGTGAAGCTCCTGTAACCATGCTGTGGTAGTTTTGGAACCCGAAGCTCCTGCTGCGGTCCGTGGAGCGCGAAGCTTCTGTACTAATTTCTGACCAAATTGGAGCACAAAGCTCCTGTAGACTCCTCACCCGGCCTGCTTCTTCTTCTTGGGACGATCTTACTCCTCGAGGAAAAAGATAAAGGCTCCAAGCAGCAGGGCCAAAGCACACCGCTGAGAAAAAGAATTTCCCTCCCCACCAACTCATCCTAGGGAAGGAATGAGAAAGTCTACACACAACAATTCACAAGAGAAATTAGAAATTTTCCAAAGAAAGAAAGGTGAGGCAACAGCCAGAAAGGGGAGAAAATTCCAACACATCTGTCCAGTCTGAGGACTGAGCCAAAAGCTGGGGGACCCTGGCAACAAGGGCAGGACTTAACAACTTTGCACAGACCCAGTCCTCCGTCTGAACAGAGCACAACCCATTCCTGGCTGCTGTCTCCACCAATATGGATAATGACTGTTGCATGAACATTTTCACTATAAAGCATAAGTATTAGATGGAACAATGTAGCTCATCAAAAAATTTTTTTGGGAAAATAAATAATAGAATCCAGATAATTTATGTATTTTTCACTATTTATAAATGTCAAATTACTAAGAAATGTCAAATCTATATTTAAGGGAAAGATTATTAGGTGCTCAGGCTGCCCAGGAATCACATTCACCAGTATCACTATTAATATAAATGGAGGGGACTATCATAATTTCACTATGAAATATGTTCATGATTCAGGTTTTTTCCATTAAAACAAATAGCATTACGATTTCTAAAATAATGATTATCTTATACCAAATATATATCACTGTTTTGAAGGCATCAAAACTTACAACCATTCATTTCATGACCGACCAAATTACAACAGCACTGAAAAAGTGACTTATGGCATTTTTCACACTTAAGGTCACAGGATCAAAATTCAGACACTTGTGCAAACTGGCATGTATTTATGATGGTTGCAGTGATCATGTGATTGATCAACTTTTGCAACTTTCTGACAAGCAAAGTAAATGGGGAAATCAGATTCACTTAGCAACCGTGTTACTAACTTAATAACTGCAGTGATTCATTTAACTGAGGGAAGAAAAATGGAACAAATTCATTTAATAATTGTCTTGCTTATTAACAGTAATGTGGGCCTCAATTGTGATTGTAAGTTGATCACAGATATTGAATATGTCAAATATACTAGTCAAATATACTAGTACACCAAAATGTGATTCTTTTTCAGAGTATTTGATAAACCTAACTCTTTTCATATACAATATATTTATGATAAAACAGTATAATCACTTCCATAGAGATGAGAGGGACAATTGAATTGCTACTTCACAATCAGAACAGGTTTTGGCCTGATCTATCTTATGTAAATCTCATAACCAATAAATTTCTCACCCATGTAGACTGTAGAAGTAAGACACGCTTCGGTCAAAAGAAATGTATAAGATTTCTGTATAAAAATTTTCAACTACTCCCACTTGCCTATTTCCCCATCTCTGTCCTTTTAACCACCTTGTGCTTGCCTCCCTGTTTGGTCTTTGTCATTTTCTTTCCTCCTACTGCTTTATGAGGCATGGCCAGCATGGCCCTTTGCGAGGAATCTGATAACTCAGCATAGTCCTCTTTCCAAGGCTGTGCATGAACAACTACCTGATGAAGGGCCAGGATTACTAATATACAAAAGAATTCAGTTGTATTTTCTGACAGCAATATTTTCTATGCCAGAATGTTTCTCTAATGCTTTATTTAGACTTAGGATGGACTATATAACATAGAAAGTAGAACTAGGCCGATAGCAACGTATTATTAAGTCAAAGTCAATTTATCTCCTGTAAGGCTGCTGCCTTTGTTAGTGTGGAACATTTTCCAATCCAAAAGATGCAGGACCATATATAGCAAACTGCTCCATTTGACAGTGTCATTTGATTTCCTTTTAATCATGAGATCTAATTAAACAAAGGATGACATTAAACATAGACTAAAAGTTATGGAATTACAGAAGAATATTGTGGCTGCCGTAAGACTATGTCAATTATATAGGGACACAAGAAAATGGCAACTCACAATTCTTACACAAGTTATCCTATTACCAATATTATTTTTCTTTCTCAAGAACATGTTTCAGTGCCCTTCATTCTGCAATTAAGAATGCTAAACATAATATGTCTCCTACAGTATAAATTTTACAAGATGTGTACTAATCTAAACTTTAACAGATAGACTGCCTGATAATTCCGACCAATGGTATTTTTTTCCTAAACAGAGGAACTCTGACATCCCCTATACAATAGCTAAATAACCTAAAACAAAAAGGTTTGCTGTACTCAGGAAGTGGATGGTTTATTCAATTAATTATTGTTACTGTATTTTTAAATGGACGATAAATTTTAGCTATAAATGTAATAAATAAACCATTCTGATAAATTACCAGGTTACAAAAGCAATCGCATTAGGAGGCAGTATCTGCTATAATTTTACTTTTTAATGGATTCCCATAGCATAGGAGCTAATTTGGATAAGCAGACATTGCTGTCAGCAACTAAACCAAATATACACAATTATGCTTTGTCAATTTTTAGAAACAAATAGTAAAGAGATAATTAAATCCATCACTGCACCATAATTTTCTTGTTTTCTTCCCAAGTATTCCCTAAAAGTACCGTATTTTTTCGGAGTATAAGACACCCTTTTCCCCGCCTAAAAGGGGGTGGAAATGTCTGCGCGTCTTATACACCAAATGTTGCCAGGGTCCTGCCCACCTGCCAGCCCCCAGCAGCCAGCCATTTTCAGCTTCCACGTGTTGCATTTTTGGCCTCCACATGCTCTATTTTAGCCCGTTCCAGGCTGCGAGGATTGCCACAGCACATCACCACCAATCACTGCCTCTGCGTGTCAAATTTTTGGCCTCCGCACA
Organism: Ahaetulla prasina; assembly: GCF_028640845.1. Lineage (NCBI taxonomy): Eukaryota > Metazoa > Chordata > Lepidosauria > Squamata > Colubridae > Ahaetulla > Ahaetulla prasina. The sequence continues at coordinate 96,200,902 of NC_080542.1, forward strand.
TCGCCTTTTTGCCTCCGAGCATTGTGTTTTCGGCCAGTTCCAGGCGGTGATCCCCACCGCCTGGAACTGGCCAATAATGCGATGCACAGAAGCCAAAAGGGGGGCATGCAGAGGTCAAAAATACAATGCTTGGAGGCTGAAAACACGATGTGAGGAGGCGGCAATCGGCGGTGATGTGCTGTACCAATCCTGGCAGCCTGAAATGGATCAAAAATGAAGCATGCTGAGGCCAAAAACGCAATGTGCAGAGGCCAAAAATGCAATGCATGGAAGCTGCGATGGGCTGTGGCGATCCCCACAGCCTGGAACAACTGATTGGTGGTATTCTGGGAGGTCGATCCAATCGCCAATCAGCTGCTCGTGCTGAATCAGGCAGCAATAACGTCCTGAAGCTGACCAGGCTGTTTGGTATTTGCTGCAAGGATACTAGCCAGATGAATACCAATGGATGCTGGTAGGCAGAGGCAGATTTTTTTTTCTTGTTTTCCTCCCCAAAAACTAATATTCATCTTATGCTCCGAAAAATATGGTACTTTCAAGGTTCTCAAAACTTTCTGAACAGATTTTGGATTGTTGTAGGATTTATTGAATTACAGTAGATTCTCAACTCTTTGCTCTGCAAACAGAATTATCTGCATCAAGCTACACTGGATTTTATCTAGAAACTATTATAGAAGGTAAAATTTTAAATAAAAACTTACTTGCTGGTGAAGGAATGTTGTATCGATTGGTTGATGGATTGTCTTGAATGCTATGAAGAGTTGAAAGTGAGAGTCCTCCAATGACAGGAGGAAAAAGTAATGGGTATGGTGGTCCAGGAAAATGAGTCATATGTCCACTGACTGTTGGTACAGAACACGCACGGCTGCTGGTTGTCATGATTATACCTTGAAGGGAAGAGATGTCCAGTCACTGCTCCATAGAAATCTGGAAACAGGACACCTAGTCTGGCAATACAGCGTGCATTATTTTCTCAAGAGATAATTTCTCATTTTTTCTCCTTACTGAATTTTTCCAGTCATTTTCCTGGTACATTCCTGCTGTAATTATAACTTTTTTGTTTTTGTTCTAATATCACTTCATATGGGGATGGCTGTTCCTCTTTTGTTCCAAGCTTTTTCTTTTTTCTTGGAGCAATAGGTTCACTCTACAGCTGGTTGTGGAAGTGTTCTGTAGGGAACAGGAAAATAAATAGAAATTATAATACTAGTAACTCTGCAAAATAAACTTTTTGATAGAAGAAAATGTTTGTATCGCAGGGTTGAACTATGGAGTCCTTGGTGCTCTCTGAGCTTTTTTATATTTAGACATAGCTAGAAATGAGGAGAGGGAGAGAGAGTGGGGGGTGGGGTCTGAATCCAACTATGAATCACCTTTGCAAGAAGGAAGCCAAATTAAACATTCAATTATTATTTTTCTCCGTATTATAATAAAAAATAAGCATGAACATTAGCTAATTTTATTTTTCTTGTAACAATAATCTAATCAAACCATGATAAAATTAATGAATAAGGAATCATTTTTTTTAAAAAAAATCCTTTTTCAAACAAAGATCATCCTGGGAATAAGAGATAGATGGGATAACAGCAGGAACTCAAATGGACATTAATAAACATTAATGTGACTCAGCCTCTCTGCCTGCAAAGTCTCATAGACATTCGTTAAAAGGATGTATATTTATATTAATTTTAATAATGCAATATATGATCATGCCTCTTCACTTTTACAGATAGAACGTCAATACAATGTTGTCTTCTATGAATTCTAGTGCCCAGCAGTTTCATTATGATGCTGGCTATCTTCACATTAGTTAAAACCTAAGAAATACTGGTGGACAAACACTCAATTTTATGCAAAAAAAAGTATGATAGCTGCATTAAACTTCTATGAACTAACCTAGAGGTCACCTAAAGTGTAAGGCTCAAATAAACACAAGCATACTTTTTCATTAATAACTTCCATGAATGCAATGTTTTCAACATCTATAGCTATCGGAGTTTGGCTCTGCAACCAAACAAGGCAGACACAAACTTCAACGGATAATTATTTTATTTTTATTTATTTTATTTGTCAAACACAACAGTATATATAAGTATAAGCATGAAATAACCATATGAATTGGATACAATCAAAGGGAACATTAGGACAGGAACGGTAGGCACGCTGGTGCTTTTATGCATGCCCCTTACAGACCTCTTAGGAATGGGGTGAGGTCAACAGTAGATAGTCTTTGGTTAAAGCTTTGGGGATTTTGGGAATTAGAACTACAAAAAAATCAATTGCTACCAATCTGCCTTCTATTGAGGATCTTTTATAGTGCACAATTCAAAAAAGAGGGCTGTGAAAGCATCTATAGACCCCTCCATTCCTGGACATAAATTGTTTCAACTTCTACCCTCAAAAAGATGCTATAGGGCACAGCACACCAGAACAACTAGACACAAGGAGTTTTTCCCCAAATGCCATCACTCTGCTTAACAACTAATTCCGACAACACTGTTAATTATTTATTAAGACTGTATTACTATTATTCTTCTCATCCTTCCTATTACCTATCTCCTCCCACTTATGACTATAACCTTGTTGCTTGTATCTCTATAATTTATATTGTTTTGTTTCCTAGTATGATTTGATTGCTTATTAGTAACCTATGACTATCACTAAGTGTTATACAAGTCTTGTACATTCTTAATGAATGTATTTTTTTCTTTTATGTACACTGAGAGCATATGCACCAAAGACAAATTCCTTGTGTGTCCAATCACACTTGGCCAATAAAGAATACTATTCTATAATCATCAAGAAGCTCTCCATAAGGCAAGTGAGCAGTGAAATTTAAACAAGAATTATAAGGCAATTTCAGCTAATGTTGGTTTCACAGTGGACCATGGGAACAGAAGTAGAGCATCCAGAACAATAAAATGAGCAGAAAGGTCCCCTAACAAGATAGAATAATTGGTGTCAAAAGAGATTAGTGTCAGACATAGAAATAATAAGGAATTGATCAACGGATTTGCTTTAACTAATTTCAAGGTTTCTGAAGACATAGATCCTGGAAATCACAAAATCACCAAGTTTGGAAAAGATCATGTACCTATTAATTGGCTCTCTATCCAGTACAGATATCCAGAATAAATATTGACCACCGATGCGTCTCTCTGCTTTAAGCACATCCAGGGAAAGTGTATACAACTTCTCTAGGTAACTAGTTCCATATTAAGATGATCAATCAATTTTTTGCTTATATATCATATCCAGCATTATGAGAAGATAGAAAAGAAATCTGGGTTTTTCCTATGATCTCTTTGAAAATTATTATATTTTGTACCAATAGAGGTTGGACTGTGGGAATGCACTCTGCTTAATGTTCATTCTCTGAGTTTGGTGGTTTTCTTATAGACATTTCATTACCAACTAGATTATCATCAGGGCTAAAAAATAACCAAGCTCAGAGAGCACTATGGATCACACAGTCTTACTTTTTGCCTCAATCATATTTTTCGTAAGTAATCGTTCTCTCAGCCTCTCCTCGTAAAGCTTAATTTCCAGACCCTTTAATCATTCTTACTGCCTTTCTTTGTTTCTTTTTCATTCATTCTCTGAATCTTTTTTTTATAATATAGAGTCCAAAACTGGTTACAGTACTCAAAGCTGAGCCTAACTAATACATTAAAAAGTTAATCTGTTATTTCCTATCATTTTGTCAATATAGTTCTATTGCATGTGTAGTTTCAGAAACTATGTTGCTTACAATTGTGGTTACAGTCACATTTCTATATATTCCTCAAAAACACTGCTATCAAGTATTCCTCATCCTATTATATGTCCATTTAATTACTTTGCATTTTTCTCTATTAAATGACACTTGGTTATTTTTACCTCACTTCTCTAAACCTTCAAGGTAATATTGAATTTTGTTTCTAGATTATTAGCTCTTCTGACCCATTTGCGATACCTACAAATCTGATAAGCATTCTCTCTATCTCTTCATTTAGTCTAAATAAAAATGTGATGTTTCAGACTCAGACTAATTTTATGATACCACACTCAATACTTCCCTTTATATTGACTAAAGCTATTCTTTATCACCCTTTAAGTATAATTTTCAAACCAACTATGAAACCAACTAGATCTATATTGGTTACCACCATGATTTAACTTTCTCAACTCTTTTGCTGCAATCCAGATGTATTGATTTCAAATATAAACTATTTCCTCACCATATCCATAATCTTTTTAGCAATTACCTAATAAAATAGGGCAAGAGTATGTTAATGAAATTATATAAACTCATAATAGGATCTAATACTTTATTGTGCCCAAATATATAATTATTTTTCTGTATAATTGATTTAAGCCCTAGATAGAATTAGTAGGCATATAAACCAGATAGATAAGCATATGCTTAAAAGATGTAATCCAAATAAACAACTTCTTGAAAATATAAAGTATTACAGGATACATATGGATGTCAAAAAGTATTCATAACAGCAACAATAGTACTTAGACTTATACACCACTTTATACTGCTTCACAGCCCTCTCTAAGCAGTTTACAGAGTAAGCAAATTATTTCTAACAATCTGGGTCCTCATTTTACCAATCTTGGGAGGATAGAAGGCTAAGTCATATACTTATGCGTCCTGGGGGTTTTCCTCTTTTTTCCTTACTCAGGGTGAGTGTTACCCCTTTCTTTAAAAGAAAAACCGTTCTAAGACTATTTTTGCCAACATATGACAGAATGAAGGAGGTGACACAATTACACACATACATACATACATACATACATACATACATACATACATACATACATATATATATATATATATATACACACACACACACACAAATGTTTGATTGTTTTATTGAAGTTCTATATCATTCTTTTACAATCCTACCAGACAATCCATTTTATAAGCATCTTTTTCTAATAAATGCACTTTGTTTTCAAATTTCCCCAATACATAAATTTTGTATATGCAATCGGATCAATATATTTATTATAAGCAAGTCTCCCATCTGAAAAATATTTCAGGATGAACATAGTGAACATCATGTACTGTGATGTCTGTTTAAATCACAAATTGTATTTGGCAGATTGTTCCATTTGATTTGAAAAAAAATCAATGAGAGATTTCTCCCATATTCCTAGAACAGAAATATTTCTAAAAATCATCTGCTATATGTTCCTTCTCTGCTTCTACAAAAAATAGTGTAGACTGCAAATACGTTGCTATTTCATTTAAGTGAAAAATCTGTATTCTGATGCACAATAACCAGTGAGCTATGTTTTATATTTAGTTTTCTCTATTACTTCACTTTCAAATAAATTACACAAAAATCTCTCTTGGAAAATAATAATACATTCAGAACGATCTTTGGTGCTCTGGTGTGGAAAAGAATAGCCCATTTGCTGATTCCCAAGCAGTTTATTAATTTAATTTATTGTAACATTCTGCCATCTATGATGCCCATTCTGTATTCAGTTATCTAGGTAGGCATATTCACATTTAAATTTAGACCATATGCATTTACATTTCCACAGAATTTGAATTTCCCCAGAAACAGAAAAATATTGAGATGAAATGATAACTATTGCTATCCTTAAGAAAGTATTTCTTATTACATTTTATACAGAAACATAAACGTCATTGTAAATCTTCAATGCAATAGTGCCGTTGTTCAGAATTACCTAAATGGGGAGAAGCCAATTGTTTCTCTTTTGTTCAGGATGTGTGCATTTGTGTATGTGTGTCTTGTCAGCAAAATAAAGTTAAACAATTTCTAGCTTTTTTATATGCCAAGCTCAGAAAGTTTGTCATCCCTGATCTATATCAATAAAAGCATACTCTATCTTTTATTAGGGTACTTTGTTTTTTGACCTAGCCAACCTTAAAAGGCTCAGAGAACATTTTGTACTTAGCATAAACTAGAAAGAAGGAAATGAGAAACATCTTCTTCTATCCTTTATGATCATGAAAAATCAGGAATGAATGGCAATGTATTTCTAAACAAAAATGGATATGTTTTCTAATGGTCAATGTCTTGTCAACTGTAGTAAAACAAATTTACTTCTCCTTAGATGATAACAATTTTCTTCAATGTTACCACATTCCAAATGTATGCTAAACTCAAACAATTTTTGAGCCTTGCCTAAAATGAGAGCAAATTGATCAGAAAAGGCAAAAGCAACAATAACTTATAACAATAACAATAACAATAACAACAATGGCAATCCTTATGATTTATATCGATATATTGATCATCAATTGTGTTGTAAATGTTGTACCTTGATGAACGTATCTTTTCTTTTATGTACACTGAGAGCATATGTACCAAGACAAATTCCTTGTGTGTCCAATCACACTTGGCCAATAAAATTCTATTCTATTCTATTCTATTCTAACTTGGAAAAACAATTTTTCCATTTTCCTTTCACTTAACACTTCTACTTAAACCCCTTAAGAATATGACAGAAGATGTGTTTATTTCCAGATAAATTAATGAGTCGCACTGGCAGCTTACTCAGTGACCACAAAGGCTATTGAAAAAGACGAGGAGAGCAAAAATGCCAATCCATAAACTGGTACATTTTGAGAAGGCAATCAATCACTGTACAAGATAAGCAAAATAAAACATGATACCATCAGACTGGACTGATGGACTGATCTGATTTCAATTGCTGTTTCTTCTTAGCAAACTTTAAAATACTTCAATAATAATAATAGTTATTCTGACCCCAAGATCTTAAGGTTGGTGACCTTTCTAGGCTGAAGAATGTTTTTAGACTCTGTGTGGTATAGTGTCCTCCAAAAAATAGTTGGTGGAGACAGGAGAAAAGCAGCATTTGAACTGACCTTATTTATATGTAAACTTAATTAAAATTAATTATATTTAGCTTGAATACTTTTCAGTCAGGTAGTTGGCAGGAGCAGGACAAAAACTAAATCTGACTTAACTTTATTTACATTTAAACTTATTTAAAATTACATATATTTAATAGGATTACTCTCTCCTTATGAGAGAGCAGTATTGCAGATTTAAAGGCAAAAAGGTTTCCTTGTAGTATTGTATAGGTAACACCTGCTGGCAACTCCTTCAACCAAATATGGTTTTTCCCAGGATGCTGCAGGAGCAAAAGCAAACTACTTTCTTTTCTTTGAATCCAAAGCATGGCAATATCAAACCATCTCTCAATTATGCAAGATTAAAAATTAAAACATACTAACAACTTTGCAGGGTTTGGAGGTTATCCAAGGAATCCTGCAGCTTGATGCCTCTCTCTGTACAACTTTAACTATCAGATTCATGCTGTATGTGAACATATGAGAAAATAAGACATCAGGACTTGCAGAAAAATCCCCATTTATAAAATTTAACCCCACTAAAAATAGGCAACAATTTAAATTTTTAATGGCTCATTTTCTACTTCAAAAACAGTTTGAAGTAATGGGCTTTCTAATTCTCTAATTATTTAAAGCACAGGCGTCAAACTTGTGACGTCACATTGCCGTCACATGATGTTTCGTGACATTTTTCCCTTCATGGAGCAGAGGTTGGCATGGCCTGTGTGTGACATATCCGGCTCATGGGCTGCCAGTTTGATACCCCTGATATAAAGTAATACTCAACTGTCTTTAACATTAATAAAATAAAATAATTCTATATAAAACAGAAATCTTATTCATTGCATAGTTTATCTGTGATTACTAGAAGCTGCTAACTGCATACTACAATAACATAAATCAACAGAACAGGTTAGTTGTGATACAAAAGGTTTTTAAAACAGCCTGTGATGGAGGAGATTAGCTGTCGAAGTGTTATGTTTCTTTTATTAGTGCAGCTCTGTGAAACTAAACAGCATGAGTAATCTAATAACAAACATTCTTTGAATCCTATGTAAAGAGCAGAAGAACATCCAGTTATTGTTCAACCCATCCCATTGGTCCATATATGGTTTGAAAGCACAATAGAAGGAAACAGGAAACTGAATGGTCCATCGGCATTATCTTATTAGCTGCTAATGGATATCAGAGAGGAATATACATCTAATTCTGAAAGGCCTGTGCCCATTTCCCATGTAATAACTCTTAATTAGCAGATTCTGTTTACAGATGGAACTTAATGTACCCTTTTGTCTGGAAGAGATACAGGCATCTTGAACGAAAAATACAAATAAGTATTTTTCTCTCTGCATAGGGCCATTGCTATAATTCAAAAAATAAAAATAGGATACTGATAAAAAGAACAAAGACACACAAAATCCTTTGGTTTTGATACTGAAGGTTTAATTTATAAGATTGTAGTATCTTATAAATATGATATTACTACAAGCATTGAACAATATTGTTAATAAAACACTGTATTCTCCTACTTGGTTTTGGATTAGCTCCCCTTATGTTCTGATCAATATGAGTATTAATGTGCTGACAGACAACTCCTATAGAGGGCCATGCTGGAGAAAAATAATGCAACACTACCTCACTTATTGAATAACCAAATTTATCTGCTAGACCTTTCACACCCAAGCCAAAATTATACTACGTATCTGAACTCAATCTTTTTCAACATATATATTGCTATTACATATATTAAGAAATGTATAAATAGTTGTCCAAGCATCATGCTCCTGGGAATTGCTGTTCTTAGAAGGAATATAAATCCCTTTGTTTCACTATCCATTAAGAACAATCTCTTTTCTGTTCTGTCTTTTCATTCCATAACTCTTTCATTAGTCAGCCATAGACCAGAGAATTCTGTAAAGAAAGATAAATGGATGGGTCAATGGATGGGTTAACAATTTTTCTGTTTGTAGAGCCTTGAGAAGCCAGATGTAGGAGAGCTTGATTGTGTTTATATAAAGGATAAGTAGTGAATTTCCTGTGCTGTCAAGTTCCAAAACATCCTGCAAGGGAATGCAGCATAATTACCTCAACAGAGAACAGGCAGTTACAGATAATAGAGATGTTTTATCCTTCTTACATATAATACTGTGATTATATGCTACAGCTGCAATTATGTGCATTACTTTGTACACATATATGATATTAAAATCAATGCCTTATGCTAGTTAAACTTTGCTTAATGGGCATATTTTTTTTCAGAGTTTGAGTGATATTTCCTGTAAAAGCAGTGCTGTACATACTCAATATTCTTGAAATAGGGTGCAGTAAGATTAAGTTATGTGAGTCCAACGTATGAGACTGATCCAAATATATGGTGATCAATTTTATCCAAGGTGTCACACTGATTCCCTTAAATCTCTATGCTTGACATTTATCTTTTTTGATGTGTGAATTCGTTATATGGCCATTAAAAGTACATGAAGCAGCATCAGCAATGTGCCTGGAAAGTTAGTCCACAGGCTACACAGCAAAAATCTTAAGAATTGGTAGAGTATATATTCTTTATTTTAGACACTTCCAAACCATCATTAAATTTAAGCAGCATAACGTTTTAGGGATGGAAGTCAGTATGTATGTCAAATTGAATATGTTAGGGGCCACACAGAAGGCATAGGAAAGAAAAATTGAGCATATCCAGAGTATATACTATAACATCTTCTCTCATTTTGCCACTTGGCACATTAAAAAAAGAAACAGAGATAGATAGTACAGAAAGGTGGATGGCAGAGAAACCACACAAGGGGAAAATGAAGAATTTGGTACTGAAGATAAAACTCAAAATCAGTGGCTGGAAGGTGTTAAATTATTCTTGGAAAAGGGTCTTGTTGTCCATGGATTATGCACTTAACATTTCTTTGTTCCTGATGCAGAAATTTTTATACTGAAAATGCTAGGAGAAAGAAATAATTAACAGGGAGAAGCAGGCATGGAGAAGACCTTTAATTTAACCATCTCCTTTCTACTGAAATAACACTTTCTTTTAAAGCTGCTGTATGTTGTGTGGGAAAAATTGCCAATGAAAACCTGCTCATACAATTTGTTTTTTCAAAAAATGAACATTACATGCAAGACTATTCCATCATCTACCAGATTTGACTTCATGTTCTTTTTTAAAAAAAAATAATCTTAATAAACTACTGTAGCTTTCCTCTGCAAAGTTTACTAAGAACCAGCTAAAATATTATAAAGTAATTAAAGCAGTGGTATGATTATCTTACCCTTCTCTTATATTGAAAAAGAGATAAACAAAATGTTTCATGCATGAGGAAAAAAAGTACAAATAACTCATTCTTCCTTTCTAAAGAAATTCTGTGAAATTAGGTTGCTACATTGATACATTACAACAAAATTCAAGATCTATAAATTAGATATATAAAAATTATTAGAAGACGCTAACAACACATAGATATACACAAGAAATCCAAACAAACCATTTCCTTTTCCTTACTTACATGCTTTGAGATCTCAAATGCTTCAAAATAGAACCTGGATGATATAGGAAAAAACCCATTTCTCCAGGATAAAGGATGCACTATTTTTTAACTATTCTATTCCAGTCCTTCAGTTATGAGCTCAAGCACACTTCAATCACACTAATATTTTGCAAGGTCAGCCAAATATACTACTGAATTGATCGTGATTATGTACCTATTTCAAAAACTATATCTCTATTTAGTTTCTTGTCAAAAGAGCAATAAGGAAATAATCCTAAGAAAGAACAACCATTAATTGAGGGGGAATAAAATAATATGATGAGATGGAGGGTAAAACAACAATTTCTTACTCAAAATTTTGCCTAACAAGGAACCACAAATGCTACATGCATAATATATTAAGATAATTTAGTACTGCTAAATTATTTGCACCGATTGCAAAAAATAAAATAAAATACTGGTATGAAAACAAAGGGAGTATTAAGGACCAATTTTATTGTTATTTTAACTTATATTACTACAATAATGTAAATAGGTAGAAATATCACTTAGATAACAAGTAGCACCACTGTGTTGTCTACAAGGACAGCTGGTAGAACTGATATAATGTAGCCTTCCCAAGCCATTTTTAAAAAATTGCATCTTTGGAATGTAATTCAGAAGTGGCAATGCACTTTTTTTAACGTATGTGCTGTGTGTGTACAAAAGAGATAGGGTTTACTCTGCGCTGCCACACCACTTTCATCTCTCTTTATCCCATGCTGATTCAATTGCTTAAAAAAGATATGCAATATGTGAGGCTCTGAATTTGGTCTAAGAAGTGTATGAAATGAAAATTTAATTACATTTTTACCATTTTCCTGAATTTTTTCTTTAAGTAAGATTACATAATAGTGCAAAAATGAGGAAGATGAACCTAGCAAGTGACGCATGATACAGATAAATGGAGCTACATTTAATGTAGCAAACTACATTGCTTATGAATATGTAAAAATGTACAACTTCATGTAAATCAATAAACCGTATCCCTTTCAACTACTCTTTCAACTGATTAATGATTTTCTGCAGGTTCCTAATTTCCTGCACCAGATCTTGACATACACACTGCATCACTATTAACATAAAGCCATCAACCAGTTTATTTTCAATCCTACATTATAACAGCTATCTCAGAATTCTCTTTTTATGAAATAAGTTGTGATACACATTCCACAAATACTTAAATACCACATTCTACACTGAGGCTGGGGTGGAATCAGTGGTAGGATTCAAATAATTTAACAGCTGGTTCTCTGCCCTAATGACCAGCGGGATGGGCATGGCCAGGTGGGCGTGGCCACGGGGCAGGACAGCACACAGCCTCCTGCAGCACTGCCAGTCAAAACAGGGCACGGGGGTTAATTACAAAATGTGGGCTTTGCTTTGTGACAACCAGATCCAGCGAGCAACGGGTGTGAATTGCACAGAAAATATACTTTTGTTTGGTTATGAAGAAATATCCCAAAGTCAGATGTACACTAAATGTAAACTGACTTTTAGCTACACATCTCCCCAGCAAACAGCATAATTTGAAGCTCCAGGTAAAGAGGATTCATTTTAAGATGAGTAACCACAGATTGCATGTTGGAGGTTCCTAAAGGAATGAAACACATTTCTTTTAAAAGAAATGTTTTAAAAGAAAAACATTTGAGGGAGCGTGCAGAATAACCCTTCTCTGCCCAAGATTGTAGAGACCTGGCACCAATCAAAACACCGTTTGTGAAGCAACTGATCAACACTGACAGGGTAAGTCACTAGCATATGAAAATAAGAGCAAACTCCACTCCCTTCTAGTACTGATGATGTTACCTAGTTTGATAATGAAACATCTGCAAGAAAACCATTAATCTCAGAGAGCACAAGGACCCTACAATTCAACCCTAAGATACAAATATTCTCTTCTATCGATAAAGGTATTTCCTGGTTGTAAATTGCTCAAGAAGGTGGTGATGGCGGAATAAGGATTAAGGAATGGTGGCCTTTTCCGGTTTTGTCCTTACAAGGGGGTCAACTTAACATCTTTGACCCCTGGTTCGGCTGGGAGAATATCCCGTTAGCCTGAAGAGGATTTTTTCGCCCCGGGAGAGCATGGCTGGCTGGAACGAGATTGGAGATGAGTGGCGGTTATACTAACTGCATTAGCTGGGTGGTGATGGTGATGGCGGCGTTTTTCCTCCGGGGGGGAGCCATATCGGACGCTAGAGCAGCCAGAGCAGGGCGATTGCGATGGCTCTTCACATGGAGGTCTTTGGTAGTCTGGCATGGCCCAGGTGTTGGCTTGGTTGCTGTCCTGGGCTGTCCTGGGCTGGTCGGACCCTCCCCCCCCCCGTGATCGAAGGATGCCGAGTGGAGTGGAGTTGAAGACACCAGTGATATCATTCTCCACCTTGGGTTTTTTTGTCATCTAATCCCGTTTCCCAGCCGGAGGACATGAATAGTGCATGGCTATTGAAGCTGGTTTACTTCTGTCATTTCACCAGCAGAGGGGACTAACCATCTGTTCTACCACAGTGAGAGGGCGGTTTAGGCCTCTACCCCCCTCGGGCTGTGTCGGTTTGGCGTTTGGCTTCTACTTAGCAGGGGGCCTGGACCATCAGACCGGCCACAGTGAGAGAGTGGTCTGGATTTTTAATCCCTCGAGCTAGTTAAAATGTTACATAGCTCCCATGTCTCCAGTGATCGGATGGAACACCGATCCGAACACCATGAGTGGGTATTTGGGTTTTCTTTGTCCTGGCTGGACGTTTTGGGGTGGTTTACTGTTGTGTAAACACAGTAAAGGCCTTACTTTACTGTGTAAGTAAAGGCCTTATCATATTTGTGCCTCCTGAACCTGTTATATTATATTATCATCTGGACTTGCTGGGATACCATCTGGACTTGCCGAGATAAATTGCCTGCCATTTGTTGAGACTGTGATGTATTCGCCAGTGGAACTTCTTGGTCTGCGAGATTCCCCCCTCTCGCAAATATGGCCCTCCACTCTATCGAGGGCCTACCTCGATGATGGAGTTTGGAATCCCGAGGGGTGGCATGCTGCAAAGAAGGGATTGAGGGGTTTTTTAAAATTCTCTTTTATAACTTCTTTAAATGATCCTAGTAAAGGGTTGTTAAGGGGAGGGAGGGTTAGGATGGGTTCTGGGGGAAACCCATTAGGGCTATGGCTTGACCCTGCAAGGGTTTGCGGTATAGATATTATAGGTTTGGAGGCGACGGAGGAGGTTGGAGCTCGATTTAAAGAGGGCTATTCCATCTGCACGGTAAATGGGAGGGGCAGATATGAAGGAAGCAGGGGCCGGGTTATGTTCGGGGAGTGCGTGCTCTCTGTGTGCCAGCGATCGCGCACTCTGGTCCCCCTGATTTTTCTCGTTCCCCAGGTGGCTTGAATCCTCAGAGCCTGGGCCTTCGGCTGATGGTATGTAATGCCAGGTCCGTGGTGAATAAAGCCCCCTTCATTTTCGATCTCATACAAGAGGGGGATGCGGACCTGATGGGCATTTTGGAGACCTGATTGGGCGCGGAAGGGGGGGTGCCCCTTGTTGAAATGTGCCCACCAGGCTTCCGAGCATTCCATCAGCCGAGGGCCCAGGGTAGGGATGGGGGTGGCAGTTATTGTTAAAGAAGGACTTGAGCCGAGGGAGTCACTAGCCGGATGTGAGTCCCTCTTTGTGAAGTGGGGCCAAGGGATACAGGTGGGCTTGCTGATTATGTACCTGGCTCCTTGCTACATGAAAGCAGCCCTGCCCGAACTACTGGATAGCCAGGATGGCGGTTGATACCCCCAGACTTATGGTTATGGGGGATTACAACCTGCCGTCAGTCGGTGAAACATCAGTGGTGGCTCAGGAGTTCATGGCTTCCATGACAGCCTTGGACCTGACCCAGTTAGTTAATGGTCCCACTCACATTGGGGGAAACACTCTGGATCTGATTTTTGTCTCTGGACAGTGGTTGAATGATCTAGAATTAGGGGAGTTAGTCATCAAACCCCTGTCATGGTCAGATCATTCGCTCCTTCAACTCAACTTTCGAACCGCCAACCCCCATCGCAGGGAGATGGAGCCGACTAGTTGGTTTCGTCCCAGGTGCCAGATGGACCCGGAGAGGTTTCTGATGGAGCTTGGGCCATTTCCTGAGGAATTAGCTCACAGCTCGACTGAAGAACTAGTGGCTGCCTGGGAAAGGACGGCCGCTGAGGCTTTGGATTGCACCGTGCCTTTGCGGCCTCTGACCCGGCGCCGATCTTGACTGGCTCCTTGGTATTCTGAGGAGCTCAGAGGGATGAAGTGCCGGAAAAGATGCCTAGAGAGCGGTTGGAAGGCCAGTCATTCCGAATCCGACCAGACACTAGTAAGGTCTCATATTCAGACCTATTTAGTGGTGATAAGAGCGGCAAAATGTGAGTATTTTTCTGCTCTTATTGCATCGGCAGAGAATCACCCAGCCGCCCTGTTTAGGGTGACCCACTCCCTCCTTCATCTGGGAGCATGGGAGGACCCCTTGCAAGGGCATACTGAGGATTTTGGACAATATCTGCACGATAAAATTGCTCAGATTCGGGATGGTCTGGACTCTGACTGGGTGGATTCGGGCGGGGTGACGGAGATAGGCCTTGAGGATGTTATCTGGGAAGAGTTTGATACTGTTGCTCCGGAAGATATGGACAGGATACTGGGTAGGTTGAATGCGACCACATGTTTATTGGATCCATGTCCCTCCTGGCTGGTATTGACCACCTGGGAGGTTACACGAGGCTGGCTTCAGGGAATTGTCAATGCTTCCTTGACAGAGGGTGTTTTCCCTGCCGCCTTGAAAGAGGCTGTAGTGAGGCCCCTGCTCAAGAAGCCCTCCCTGGATTCAGCTGTTCTAGCGAACTATCGTCCTGTCTCCAACCTTTGTTTTGTGGCGAAAGTTGTAGAGTGTGTGGTGGCGCGACAACTCCCACAGTACCTAGATGAAACTGCCTATCTCGACCCGTTTCAATCCGGCTTCCAGCCTGGGTACAGCACGGAGACAGCATTGGTTGCGTTGGTGGATGATCTCTGGAGGGCTCGGGACAGGGGTTGTTCCTCTGTCCTGGTCCTATTAGATCTCTCAGCGGCCTTTGATGCTATGGACCATGGTATTTTGCTCCGCCGGTTGGAGGGTTTAGGAGTGGGGGGCACCATTTTGCGGTGGTTCTTCTCCTATCTTTCTGATAGGTCGCAGTCGGTGTTGGCAGGAGGGCAGATTGGCCACGAGGCACCTCATATGTGGGGTGCCACAGGGATCGGTTCTCTCGCCTCTTCTGTTCAACACCTATGTGAAGCCGCTAGGGGAGATGATCCGTGGTTTTGGAGTGCGATGCCATCTATACGCTGACGATACTCAGCTGTACATTTCCACCCCAAACCATCCCAACGATGCCGCTGAAGTGATGTCCCGGTATCTGGAGGCCGTGCGGGTCTGGATGGGGAGAAACAGGCTTTGACTCAACCCTTCCAAGACTGAGTGGCTATGGGTGCCGGCGTCCCGATATAGCCAGCTAACGCCATCGCTGGCTGTTGGGGTGAGTCATTGGCACCCATGGAGAGGGCTCGCAATCTAGGCGTCCTCCTGGATGTACGGCTGTCTTTAGAAGAGCATATGATGGCCGTTGTCAGGGGGGCTTTTTATCAGGTTCGCCTGATACACCAGTTTAGATACGCCCTTTCTGGACCGGGATTCTTTATGCATGGTCACTCACGCCCTCGTCACTTCCAGCCTGGACTACCTGTAATGCTCTCTACATGGGGCTCCCCTTAAAGAGCACCCGGAGGCTCCAACTGGTTCAGAATGCGGCCACGCAGGTAATAGTGGGAACAACCCGAGGCTCCCATGTAACACCTGTCCTGCGCGAGCTGCACTGGCTTCTGGTGGTCTTCTGGGTGCAATTCAAGGTGTTGGTTATCACCTTTAAAGCGCTCCATGGCATAGGACCGGGTTATTTATGAGACCGCCTGCTGCTACCAATAGTCTCCCATCGACCCGTGCGCTCCCATAGAGAGGGTCTCCTCAGGGTGCCGTCGGTCAAACAATGTAGACTGGCGACCCCCAGGGGGAGACCCTTCTCTGTGGGGGCTCCTGCCCTCTGGAATGAGCTGCCTCCGAGGATACGTCAACTGCCTGATCTCCGGACCTTTCGCCGCGAGGTAAAGACCTTTCTATTTTATTGTGTAGGGCTGGCTTAATGAAGTTTTTGTTGGGGTTTTATTATAGTCTTATATTCCTTCAGTTTTTAATTTAAGTAGTTTTTATATGTTTTTTAACTTTTCTGAGTTGTGTTTTTACCCTGGTTGTAAGCCGCCCTGAGTCCTTCGGGAGAAGGGCGGTATATAAATTAAATTAAATAAATAAATAAATAAACACTTTTTGTTAGAGGAACTCAGAGCCTGCGTTATATGAGAAGGCTCCCAGTGGATTTTATAATAAATTTTGATATGATTTCTGTAAATAAGGAATGTAGAATTATAATGGCTGAGTCCTTCATACATCAAAAAATACAAAGCTAAAGGAGAAACAAATTAAAAACTGATCTGGAAGAAGAAAAGGCTCAGGAAGAAAAAGAATGAAAATATAAGAAAAGAGGAAAAGAAGGAAAATTGAAAAAGAATTACTTCCAACTTTCTTTGGAACAGATATAAATAAAAAAAAATCATACTCTTATTCTAAGATTAACATTTGTCTACATTATTCCCATAATCACTTATTTAATCATCAAAGCCCAAACATTTAATTCAGTTTCTGACAAAAAGTCCAGTAATTCTTTATATCGCTTTAATCACTAATTGTTAACAAATCGTAACTGATTTATTTAATTGTACAAAATTCTAAATAAAACAGGAATGGAAAATCCTAAACTCCAGTGTAGACCCATGCTTCCCCATGTTGGCAACTTTAAGGTGCATGGACTTTAATTTCCAGAATTCCCCAGGCACCATGAAGTTCGCCCATCTTAAACTTGCCAAGACTGAAAAATGTTGATCTACAGATAGGGATTTTTCCATTCCTCTTTTACTGGTTCCTACTTACTTATGAGCAATCATAATGCAAAATCCCCATTCCATACTCACCCCACAGTAATGACAACACAAAATCCCCATTCCCAACTCAACCTAGAGCAGAGGTTTGGGGCCTGGAATGCCTCCTACATCACCCTAGAAGCCAAAATGGTCCCGTTTTGGGCCTGGACAGTCTCCTGCACCAATCTGGAAGTCAAAACAGGTTGCATAGGGATTCCTAGGAGGGGCATGGTGGGGTGGGTGGAGCCAGCCAGAGGTGGGATTAGCTGGTTCTCCAAACTGGGCAAAAAGTTAAAAACCGGTTCGAAACGGCTGAAGTCTACCTCTGGGTGAATTACACTGAGGAAAGAGACAGGAAAGAGCAGGAGCCAGGCTTTGTTTTCACTACCCTCTGGACTCTTAAACTACTGAGAATAAGATACCAGAAACCCCACATAGCATTCCTATTCTTGCAGGTTTCTTTCTACTCCAAGTGCAAGCCTCTCAATAATCTGCCTTTTTTGCATGAGTCTCTTCATTTTATATCCACAAAAACAACCCTTTGAAGCTGACTGGTGCAAAGTTCCTCAGTAAGTTTTCACAGCTTTCAGTCCTAATAAAACTATTTAACTTAATAATCAATAATTATTGAAATAAAGAAAAACCGAAAGTGTAATCTGTTCTTTAGACTTTGGCCTTTGAGACATTTTCAATATCAGATTTTACATTCTTAAATGTGAAAGGAACATTGGCTTACCTGAAGGTTCCTTCTATGTATGCTGCGTGAGAGTCCAAAGCAATGGGTTGTTAACTTCATCTGATTGGCCTGAGACTGAGTTGAATTTGTTTAAACACACCTCCTCTTCCTGTTTAGCTCCAGTTTATTAACGAAGAAGCGGTATTAGAGAAGACGTACTCAATTTGAAACTGGAAAAAACGGAACAATAATCTCCAGATTCCTGTATATAGACAAAAAAACAATAAGTAAAATAGGGAGGGGTTGGACTCTCACGCAGCGTACATAGAAGGAACCTTCAGGTAAGCCAATGTTCCTTCTCCTGTACGCTGCTAAGAGAATCCAAAGCAATGGGATATACCCAAGCTAAATATCCCTAGGGCGGGAAAGGAAATTAGGAAGACTCAGCAACAGGAAGAACTCGCTGCAGGACCCTCCGTCCGAATGAGGCCTCGGCTGAGGCAAATTGGTCCATCTTGTAGTTTTTAATAAATGGCGAAGGAGAGGCCCACGTGGCTGCTCTGCAAATGTCCAAGATAGAGGCCTGGGTGGCCCAGGCAGCTGTGGTGGCCGCGCTGCGGGTGGAGTGTGCAGTGATGCGGCCTGGAAGATGGTGTTTCTGCTGGTCGTAGGCCATGGAAATACAGGCCTTTATCCACCTGCTCTTTGGTGCCCAGAGCCCTTGGTTGAAAAGAAACAAATAGGGATTCTGTCTTCCTGAAAGGAGCTGTTCTGTTGAGGTAAATACGCAGGGCCCTTCTTACGTCCAGAGTGTGCCAACGACGCTCCGATGGATGCTTGGGATGAGGACAAAAATCCGGTAAGATGACTTCTTGAGACCTATGAAGAGACCCTTGTGTTTATTTTAGGAAGAAAGGTAGGGTCTAAACGGAGAATGACTCTGTTAGAGTGAAAAATGCATAAGTCCTTCCTGACCGAAAGGGCAGCGATCTTGGAGATCCTGCGGGCTGAGGTTATGGCTATGAGAAAGGCGACTTTAAAGGTTAAGAGCTTAAGACTGGAGGAGCTCAAGGGTTCAAAAGGGGAAGACGTAAGCTTCTGAAGGACAAGGGTTAGGTCCCAGGTAGGGTATCTGTGTACCGGAGGCGGTCGCAGATTGTAAGCTCCCCTCAGAAAACTTCGGATACGGGGGTGTTGAGAAAGTGTGGAGGTCCCATCACAGAATAAAACAGCGGCAAGAGCTGCAACCTGCCAGTGGATGGTATTGGTGGCTAAACCCTTGTCCAATCCGTCCTGGAGGAATTGCAGGATATGTCTAATGGAGGCAGAAGTAGGTTCTATTCGATGTCTAAGACATCAGCAATGGAATGATGACCATGTGGCCTCGTAAATACGCGTTGTGGATGGGCGTCTAGAAGCCAGAAGGGTGGAGATGACCCCCATGGAATGCTTTTCTTTCCTTAGTATCTCCCTGTCAAGTGCCAGACGGCTAGTTGGTAACATTGAGGTTCTGGGTGGAGAATGGCTCCTTGGCGTAGAGAAATCTGATCCGGTGGAATTTGCCAAGGTGGATTGACGGACAGGCTCACCAGATCTGCAAACCAACTCCGTCGAGGCCAGTAAGGGGCTATGAGGAGAACTTCTGCCTTCTGTTCCAAGATCCTTCGTATGACCCATGGCTGAAGGGGGGTCGGGGGGAAGGCATAAAGAAGGCCCCGGGGCCACTGACATCGTAGGGCATCTGTTCCTTCTGCTCCTGGGGTTTGGAACCTGGAGAAGAACCTTGGAAGCTGTTTGTTGGTCGGGCTGGCAAAGAGGTCTACTATGGGTTGCCCGAATTTGCTCGTGATTGTGAGAAACAGATCCGGATGCAGTTGCCACTCTGACTGATCGATGGTCGTCCTGCTCAGCCAATCCGCTTGTGTGTTGGCGACTCCGGATATGTGGGCTGCCTGTAGTGAGAGAAGATGTTTTTCTGCCCACAGGCCTATGGCTGCAGCCTCTTTCATCAATATGCGGGATCGGGTGCCTCCTTGACGGTTCACATGGGCCTTCGTGGTAGTGTTGTCCGTCAGCAGTAGCACATGATGGTTTGATAGCTGCGCTTGGAAGTACCTGAGAGCTAGATGAGCAGCTCTCATTTCCAACCAGTTGATGTCATTCTTGAGGTCGTTGGGAAACCAACGACCCTGAGTCACCTGGTCTAATAGGTGGGCACCCCAGCCGTAGAGGCTTGCATCCGTGGTGAGGACAAGACAGCAATGTTCCTGGAATGAGCAGCCCTTTGTCAGGGCTGGAGGCAGCCACCACTGTAGAGACTTTCTGACCTTTGGGGGCAGAGGAATTCTGATTTCGGTGTGGCTGTTGCCTGTTCTTTGGTGTGGGAGAAGTAACCATTGTAGGGCTCGTGAGTGAAGACGTGCCCAGGGCACGATCGACAGACAAGAGACCATCTTTCCCAATAACTGTGAGAGCAGTGAAAGTGGAACCCTCTTGAGTGCCTTTACCTTTTTTGTCGTGTCTCTTATGTTGAGGAGACGGTCTCGGGAAAGAAACACCTGGCAGGATCTGGTGTTGATTCTCGCTCCCAGATGGACAATTTCGGTCATAGGCACTAGATGGCTCTTTGCTCTGTTGACCGAAAAGCCGTGATCCTGTAGGGATTGAATTGTTACCTGTAAGTCCCGTAACGCCTGCTGGGCGGAAGATGACAGAATCAATATATCGTCCAGGTAACATTGCATTCTTACTGGAATTGTGCGAAGGTGGGCCGCCACAGCATCCAGAATCTTGGTGAAGGTATGAGGAGCGGAAGATAGACCGAAGGGCAGGGCCCTGTATTGAAAGTGGGCTCCGGCATAACTGAACCTGAGAAAGCATCTGTGGGCTGGTCTGATGGGTACATGTAGATAGGCCTCCTTGAGGTCGATGGATGTTAGATAGTCCCCTCTTCTGATGCTTCCTAAGATTGAATTGAGGGAGTGCATCTTGAATCTGCGATATTTGATATGAAGGTTCAGTTGCTTCAGGTCTAAGATGGCTCTGGTGCCGCCTAATTTTTTGTCCACTAGGAAAAGAATTGAATAGTGAGGCGTGGGAACCGGTTCTATGGCACTGATGGACAGCAGGTGTTGAATCTCATCTTCCATTTGAGCCCTCTTGGTGGGTTCTTTGGGAATCTGGCATTGGATGAATCTCCTCGGAGGATTTGAATTGAATTCGAGGGAGAGACCAAGGGTGATGGTTTGCAGTACCCAGGCATTGGTTGTCGTGCGGGACCAGGTAGGGACGAACTTGGTGAGACGACGATGGGATCCTGGTCGGGATAGTCATTTGTTCCTGCGATAAGGTCAAAAGCCTGATCCACGGGAGGGACGTCTGGTCTGGGATTGCCTGGTCCTCTCATGAAAGGACTGTCTGTCCTGAAACCTGTCAGGGGGAGGTTGGAAGGAACGTTGATAGGCCGGGGATTGGAACCCGGGATCCTGGGTGCGAAAAGGCTGTCTGCGGTAAGGAAGAGAAGGACGTCTGTCTGAACGTCTAGAGACGTAGGGAAGGATCTTACGTTTGTCCTTTCCCTCAACTAAAATAGGGTCTAGGGCTTCACCAAAGAGAGATCTACCCTTAAATGGGGCAGCCGCTAACCGCCATTTGGTCTTCATGTCGGCTTGCCATTGTCTGAGCCATAACAGCCTCCTGGAGGTGATGCTGGAGGCAAGGGCTCGGGATGCAAATTTTGCAGAATTAAGGGTGGCATCCGCAGTGTATTCAGCAGCCGCTACCAATTTATTTATGTCCTGATGTAATCTGGAGTCATCCTGAGGAATCCTCTCCTGCATTTGTCTGAGCCATATCAAAGAGGTTCTAGCAAAGAATGAGGCTGCTGTGGCAGATCTGATAGCCCAGGCAGCCGCTTGATGGGTTTTGCGGGTGGAGAGTTCCGCTCTGCAGTCCTCTGTTCGGAGACCCTCTGCTGCATCTGAAGGTATAATGTTGGAGGAAGAAGCCAAAGTGGCAATTGGGGTGTTTACGGTAGGAACCTTGAGGAGGTCCTCAAGATCTTGATCCGTTGTGTACATCTTTTTGTCTGAGCCACTAGGAGTAGGAATGGCACCAGGGTGACCCCATTGACGTTGGATGGTGTCTAAGAAGAGCTTGGGTGAAGGAATTACCCGTTACTCTGAGACTGGTTCAGTAAAGAGGAATTTGTTGGGGTCTGACGGATCTGAAGCTCCCTCAGATTGGCGTAAGACAACCCCCATGTTGGCCGTAACTTTTGCCTTGTGTAGTAAAGTGTAGAAAAGCTCATGGCGAAAAAGGCCGGTGGGAGCAGGTTTGTCTGGGGCAGACTCTTCGTCTTCAGACAGGTTATACTCTGCTATGTCTTCCTTCCCCAAAAAGGAGTCCTCACTATGGTGTGAAGGAGTTGGAGAGCATGTGCGCAGTGCGCGTAGTCTGGGTAAGTGGCTATCAGACTGGAGTCTTTGGTCAGAGCTGCCCGAAGGAGATGGAGCTGGGAAACCTCTCTGAGTGAAGGCATTGTCAATGCCTTGAGAAATGGTTTGCATGATAAGATGACGTATATCCTGAGGAATGGCAGGAATACTGTCCTCTCTGTGGGAGACTCCCGCTGCTGTGGGAGTGAAGGTGGCAGAAGGTGCCTGATGTGGAGGCTCAGGCATGGATCTAGAAGAATCTCCAAAAACTGTACAAATTGCTTCCTGGTCTTCTCCTGAACCACTAGGGATAGTGGGAGACCATCCAGGCTGATTTAATAGAGGAGAATCTTCAGTTAGTGGAACAGAAATTTCCCTGCCTTCCTCTGCTAATTTTTGTTTTGTTATATCAAATTGCCTATCCAAGGCCCGTTGTCTTCTTGAGGCATCTCTCTCTGTAGCAGCAGAGGTTTGGAGAGAAGTAGAAGACTTAGATTTGGTGGCAGAAGCCCTTGATTTGGATCTGCTCTTGTGAGGGGGAGGAGCCACGCTAGTAAGGTGTCCTTGGAAGGGCGAGGCAGAAGCCCGGGAAGGAGATCTGCTGCGATCCGCCATCTTGGAAATGAGGCCTAGTGGTTATCAGAGGCCTTGGAATATTTGCCCAAATAATATAGTGGCCCTGATCTGAGAATCCTGGAATAAGATCAAACAATAAGGGCCAGTTAGCACCAAGCTGACACCACAGCTGGATTCAAAGCATTCAAAAGCTGCCTGGGGGTTGCGTGGGGTGTGTGTGTCCCCAAATGGCGTGAAGCAGGCACCACTGCTCCTAAAGCGCCTTTTTTACTGCAGCGTTGGCAGGGGGAGCTAGCCTCCGACACCACGGATCTTTATCTTCACCCCTGCAAGCGCGAAGCCGACACCACGGCTTCTCCTGCGCTCCGCTGGCCTCCACTTACAGTTTGGTGAAGTCCAGCGATGTCCGTTCCTCAAACCGGCGATTCCACGAGGCTTGAGAGGCTTGGAGTGTAAAAAAATGGCCGCCGGCCTTTGGGCGGCTCAGCTGAGCTGCGCTGGGCTGCGCGCGAAGCGCGAGCCTCTTTCCTTGCCGCTCCGGCTCCCAGCAGTCAAAGAAAAACAATTGGGCACTTTAAAAACTTTTTTTAAGAATTTTGCTATATTTATTGAAGTCCTATGAGCTGTAAAAGAGTCAAAAGCAATGGAGCTAAAGGAGGTAGTCTCTCTATGGCCGACTGAGTTAATAAACTGGAGCTAAACAGGAAGAGGAGGTGTGTTTAAACAAATTCAACTCAGTCTCAGGCCAATCAGATGAAGTTAACAACCCATTGCTTTGGACTCTCTTAGCAGCGTACAGGAGAACTGTTACATTTTAGAGACTGTTTTGGATGATAGTGAAGCTATTTTACTTTTCGATTCCTCATTTGAAATTTCCTAATACATATCAATGAAAATCAGAATTGCTAACAGGCGATCAATTCTGAATAAGGAGTGCTAGCAAAATACAAGTCAGACAATTAAAGATCAGACATAATATTATATTACTACAGGACACAAATTTGCCTATGTCTTAGAATTGACAGTGAAAATAGCTAAGTGGTGTATAGTTTCTGACTTTTAGGATCACCTATCAACAGTAAAGGAACAAGCAGTCAAGAAATATGCTGAAGGGTGGAAGAACTACAAAGGCTTAAGCAAAGATATTCAGATGCTGTGAAGGATCTATAACTACAAAGATCAGAATTGGGAACGCAACTGCATTCCCTGTGACAGTCTATGGAAGTAAAAATTGAACTATGAAGAAGCAGGAACAGTACTGAAGCTTTTGAACATTGGTGTTGGAAAAGAAATGACAAGGTCAGTCAAGAAAACAAGCCAATGATCACTGAATGAATCAACCCAGAGTTCTCACTAGATGTCCAGGCTCAAATTATCTTAATGTGGACACTTATGCAATAACCTCGCTCTCTGGGAAAAAGCTCTAATATTGGGAAAGATGGAAGGAAGAAGAAGGTGTGGATAGTTAGCAACAAGGTTACAGTGGGAACAAGTACCCTGTTAAAAGGTCTGAAGATGAGATTAGGGACAGAATTTCCTAGAAGACAATCCAATGCCAAAAAACTCTATAAAAGTAATAAAACAGAGGAAACATCTGCCAATCCAATACACAGACAATTTACAAAACAGAACAGGTTATTCAGACAGTTCCAGAAAGGAAATGTGAACTCTTTCATTTAAGCTTCAAAATATTTTCAACTTTTTTAACTAGTTTATTGAAAATATTTTGAAGGTTAAAGGAAAGAATTCCTATTCTTAATTCTCAGAATCCAATATTCTAGTGGTGTCATGTTAGTTTCCAACTGTGTAGATTTCTGGCTAAGAACTTCCAACTATTGGGCCATCAATCAAAAGTAAGGGGCTATTTCTATAATCAAAAGCATGGGCTTTGCTATAATCAACTCTTATTACACACAGAAGGGTTTTTATGCAACAATATGTAGAAAATAATTCAACAAACCAGTGCATAAGATCAGGCAAAGATCATGCAAAATGAATTGTTTCTCTGTATAAAGGAAAATATGGAAAAAATATTCTGGATATTTATACAGATTACTGTTGTTGTTGCTAGAATAAAGCAAAAAAACCCACACCAATTCTTAACTGAAATATATTTGCACCTTTTACAAAGATATGGATCGATGTCTTTTAATTTGTGAATGTTAAAGTCCACGAGTAGTATATCAGTTCAATTACACATTTAAATTTCCCTGGCATCTGTGATGAAATTTATAAATCAAGTTTAAAATATTTATCAAATGTTCAATTTCATAAAAGCCAATTTGACTTTATTGTGTTAAGCAATGTCATTACACTATACTGACATAAATCACTTTATACTCTTGGTATTGACCCTAAATCCAATGCCAGATTTTAATGGACCTACAACAAGATGATTTCTGATACTCTATGTAGCAGCAATCTGATGGGCATTACGAAAGTCTATTGGGACAAAAGGGATGTAGTATAAGAACTAAAATGCTGAGTGGAGCATCTGCTTGGTTTCAATGTTTTAATTTATTTCCAATGCTTCTAAGATAAAAATAATTAGGAAATGATAAAAGCGGTAACTGTCTAATCTTTCTGTACAGAGGTCATGGAATTCTGTACTTTGTATGAATAAACTATTTGAAATGCATCAAACAAACAGTTTTCTAAACTTTGTTCTATATAAAGAACATTAGAGTAGTCAATCTTGACGAGGGACAGGTTTAGCAATGATATACAGCAGGATTCAAAAAATCATGGAAAAATGGTCATTTCTGTAAAATTGGCTTGGAAACAAGACCTAATCTGATACATATGAGAGAAGTTAACTGATCAAACAAAAAAGATTTTAAAATCCTATTGTACATAATTTGCTTAGCTACAAAAAGGGCAAGATTCATTTCTTGGAAAGCCTTGGATTAATGTAAACTCTGTACAGATTACTAGATAGTGATTAGCATATATTTTATTTCTATATAGGATTATGTGCATTTTTATAAAACACTTCATAGCAAGTTAATTTATGACATCAGATACATGATGTATTGGCTAGGAATTTGGAGATTTGTATGGAAATATCAGGCTGGCAAAATTTTAAGCAGTATTGCAGTGTTATTATCACATTGCAAAAGTGTTGCTGAACGTTTATTTAATGACCACCAACCTTATGTATTTCCATTGATTTCCAATATTAATCAAAGTGGAAATTAACAATTCTGTCATTATGAGGGGTAATAGTTCCTTTTGGAAAAAGAACAGCAGCTACATACTTTTTCATGTTCCATTACTTCTTTTATTAATGTAATTTGCCTTTCACTTCACCTTTATTTACTTCAAACACAATTACTCATCCAAACACACATATATGCAATCAATCTTTTCAGTTATTCCCTCTCTTTTAAGTAGATTGGTATCCGGAATTCAAAGAATACTTTGAACACTGTACTCCATATGTGCTGCCTTCCTTCTTGTCATTTCATACCCAAATATGGAAGCTATGTAGTTATTCCAGATGAAATGGTTATTTTTGTAGTAACAGCCTTCTGAACATGCTGTCTAAAAATGCTTTGTAAAATAATTCACTCTCTGCAGCACTGGAAAGGCAATTAAGACAGTGTACAAAGTATCTTAGCTATGATATTCTCATGAAGTTTCCTTACCTCTTTTCTTAAGGAAGCTCATTTGTCTTTGGTATTAGTATTAGCATTTACTGAATTCCAAATCTTGGCATCAGTTCAAAAATTACATTTAGTTTTGAAAAAAAAAGGACTATTTTCATTCTTTTTTAAAGCATGCAAACACTGAAATTTCATTGAAATTTTTAAAATATCTGAATGGGAATGGTCAATCTTGTGGTCAATAACTGCCTTTAATATATTTCAAGCATATATCCATCACACTATTCACTTTCAGGATAATTATTATTATTTTTTTACAAAACACAGAAAGAGACTAAAAAAATTAAAAGGAAGCCAAAGAATTAAAGGAATAAAATAAAGCTGTATCTTGTTAATGTCAAGACCCAATTCACAAATACAGTGACTCTGGGTAGCTAACAAAATAATAATAATAAAAGGTTAGAAAATCCTAAAAAAAACAATTAATTAAAATAAATTAATAGAAAAGATTGAATAGAAAAGTTAAAAACCAAGATGATGACCCTTGGGAGTCAAGATCTTCTCTACCCAGTCAGCCACTAGGGCCTTAGGCAAAGTAACAAAACCAAGTTTTAAGGCTCTTCTAGAATGGTAGGAATTGGGGGGTGGCCCTCACCCCTAATGAGAAAATATGGTTCCTCAGATGTCATGGACTCGTGCCATAAACGGCTTTAAAGATAATAATCAACATTTTGAATTGAACTCAGAAGCAAACTGACAGCGAGGGTAGCTCGTGTTAGGAGGAGTGTCACATGTGCCATCCAACGGGCCTCCAGAACTGTCTGCATTGCTACACTCTGTACCAGTTGTATCTTTCAAATATTTTTCAAGGGTAGGACCATGTAGAGTGTCTTGCAGTAATCAACTGGGAGAAAACCAAGGCATGAGTGACTGAACATAGAGCCTCACAATCTAGTAAAGGCATAACTGGAGCACAACAGAAAGTTACATAAAAGTCTCTCCTACTCACAACTATCTATGAAAGCCATTCTTATTATTTAATTACATAGCCCTTATTCACAAGGATTGATCCATTTCCTATGATAGCAATTGACTGATTGGCTTGTCCTCCAAGTCTGATGTCATGTGCTGAAAAAGAGTTACTACCCCAATGTCATGTAACTGCTTTCATACTTAAGGCAGGACTGGAACTCACAGTCCTGTGATTTCTATCCTGGTGCCTTAACTACCAGACCAAACTGGCTTTCATCCAGGGTATAAGCCAGACATAATTGCAGGCTACTTCTGCTGACTGCCGGCTGCCAGTAGTTTGGCAGTTAGAATCCCACAGACTCAAGGTTGACTCAGTCTTCCATCCTTCTGAGATTGGTAAACTGAGGGCAATATGCTGACTCTGTAAACTGCTTAGAGAGGGCTGTAAAGCACTGTGAAACCATCTAGAAGTCGAAGTTCTACTGCTATTGCTATAAATTACAATGCTACACTATTTATATAAAGTGCATTCATATTTCTGTTTTGTATTATTAATTTATATTCTTTCATTCTATTCCATTTTAAACTATTTATACTTCAAAGATTCTCTAACAGAAAACCTCTTTTAGATTGCTTATCTAATGTTTTTCCCTGAGCAGCGCATTATGCCAAGATCTTGATGCTCTAAGAATCACAGAAGCCACTTTCACATAGTAGGGTGGAATTCAGAAGATTTTCACATATAGATGATCCGCAATTGCTAAAGTGACAGAAGAGACAGCAAGGACACCAGGAATTTGAAAAAGCATAACATAAAGCCCAGTTGAGTGTTCATACTATCACATAGAAGAGACTTTTCCCAACTGAATTAGAAATATAAGAAGCAATTTATATTTCTGCTTTTTCCTACTGTTTATCAAACTTTTACTGGCTTGTGATATAATTCATCACTTAAAATTTATCACATTCAGACCAGCCTACAAGACCTCAAAATGATTCTCAAAGTGGTCAATAATGATTCCCAAGGATAGATGGGACATTGTTGTTATTATTGTTATTTCCAATATTATTAAATATTTGAAACTTGATGAATAATCTAAAACTTCATGAAGAGGTTGATTAGCTGAAGAGTCTGGGGACCCCCTAGAATATACTATACATACCGTTTATACTGAGTCCATCATAGAGGTATCTGTAGTTTATCTCATATGGTTAGACTGGAACAATTTTAATCTGTGATAGCAAAGGATTTAGGAAAACTGTTGCAACTAATCCTTCTTCTGATCAGTAATCAAAAGGGTTTGTAATTCCGACTCAGCAGATTATTAGAGAGGCCTTATTTAATATCATCCATATTTCTCTAAGGAAGGACATAATGCCTCCATTTTTAAAGGACAGAGTTATCAAACCTTTTCTTAAGAAGCACTAGATTACTTCAAATCATGCAATTACAGCATAATCTCTCAACACCCATTTTTGCAAAAAATAATCAAGGAACTGGTAGATTGCTGTCTATTTTAGAGAGGCCATTACCATGACTGATTTCAAACTGGCTCCAGATACGATCTATAAGATTGAGATTGCCATGAAAATCCATATGGATGATCTTTTGAGATCGTGACAAATTGTGCTACTCTGAAAACTCTTCCTGACTCATTAGTAAATTCTATTATTTATTTATGTAAATTTATATCAAACTTTCCATATATTTCAATAATCTTCTACTCTATTCAGTTAAGAATCAATCTTGGTATTTTGTTGCTCTCCTGGGATAATACAAAATAAGAAACACTGATTCACAGTAGTTTTCAGGCAGATTTAAGGTATTATCATTTAAAAGAATTTGTTCCTACAAACAGATGTTGTTATATAGAATCTCCTAGTGCTCCATTCCATCTGAAATACATTTCAATATCTCCATAAAAGTGACTGGGAAAGGCTATCAGAAAATTTGGATTTGAATGATGTTCAGTTGGGAGGCTTATGGCGTCCAATCTCTTTCTAACATTTACAGTTAATGGTATGGGGTTCTGTTGAATGTCTGCGTGCAATTGATAAAATGTCAGATGAGACACATCAAACTGAAACAAAATCAAGACAAGGCAGAGGGGCCATAATTTCAAGAAAAACATATATCTCCTGGGTCTAGAATGAATTTAATTCACTCAGAAATGTTAAAAAAGTAAAAAAATGAAAATATAATCTCCCTGGTTTTCCAATGCCATGATCAGTTTTAGCTATGCCCCTTCTTAGAAGATGATGGGCACATGCACTGATAAATTCTAGATCTGATACTTGCAATGCAATCTGTGCAGGAATTTGTCAAGAACTTTAATGTATACAGATATCAGCAACCAAGATCTCAATGAGACCATATTACACCTCTACTAAAATAGATGGCAATTGGTTTCCTGGTACAATATAAAGTATTAATTATTATTTTAAGGTTGCATATGGCTTAAGTCTGGGTGACAAGAGGTCACTAAAAAATGTACCACTCATACATGTCACAATTACATATCATAGTAACTTACGTTTGAGATTTTTCTAGCCCCACTCAGCAATCTATTACTATCTAGATAGCTGACTGATGGTTTCTCAAAATCCTTTAAATTGCATATTTAAAAATGTCTCGGTATACATATTTTTAAAACAGGATTTGATTAAATTTAAGATTTTAACAGTTTTTGCTTTAAAGAAAATTTAAGCTTTTGGTTTAAAATTCTTTTACATTTGTACACTTTATCTTTTAGCAACAGAAAAATAATAAACAAGAAAATAGAAGAAAAATAATCTGAAAATATCCCTCTAGCACAGGGGTGGGTTCTAAATTTTTTTACTACCGGTTCTGTGGGCATGGCTTAATTTGTGGACGTGACTTGATCGTCATATGACAGACGTGTGGCTTGGTGGTCATATGACTGGGTAGGCATGGCCAACTCAATGTCTCTCATGTCAAGGGGTACCTCGTCTGGCCCTTCCTTCCCAGCCATTCCTTGTCACACCTAGCCTCAATGTATCTATAGTTCTGCAAAAATGTTGTTCACCTTTTTTCAATTTTATTATCTACATACTATAGATCAGGGGTCTCCAAACTTGGCCACTTTAAGATTTATGGACTTCAACTCCCAGAATTCCTCAGCCAGCTTTGCTGTCTTAAAGTCTTTTTTTTTTAATTGAAAAAGTTTTACAATAAATTTTTTTTTACAATTATCTCCACCCTCCACCCTCCCCCCTCTCCCCCCTCCCCTCCCCCCTCCCCCCTCCCCCCTGGAGACTTCCCAGAGCAAAATAGAGGGTAAAACATCTAACAAGCATACGCTAGAATACTACATAAACCACAACCCATAATCTCTTCTCTCCCTTTGCTTCCTTAACTCCCCTTTCCCTTTTAAACAAATACACAAATACAATACATTTCCTACAATCTACATAAGCTATTTGATACTTTCTACAATCTACAATCTACATAAGCTATTTGATACTTTTAGTCTGATACTTATTTTGAATATAATCAATCCATTTTCTCCATTCTACTATATATCGTTCTTGTGAATGATCTTTCAGGTACGCAGAAAGTTTTGCCATTTCTGCTAAGTTTGAAACTTTGAGTGTCCATTCTTCAATTGTAGGCAATTCTTCTTTCTTCCAGTGTTGCACCACCAAAAGTCTCGCTGCTGATATTAGGTTCAATATTAATTTAGTCTCTATTACTGCACAATCCGTAATTATACCTAATAAAAACAATTGTGGAGTAAACTTTATCTTCATTTTCAAGATATTCTGCATAATTCACCATATTTTAATCCAAAACGGTTTGATTTTTTTGCAAGTCCACCATATATGATAATAGGTAGCATCATCACAATCACATCTCCAACATTTAGGTTGCATATTCGGATACATACATGCCAGTTTTTTTAGGGTCTAAATGCCATCTATAAAACATTTTGAAAAATTTTCTCTTAAGTTTTGTGCTTGAGTAAATTTAACATTTCTAACCCAAATTTTCTCCCATGTTGCCATCATTATAGGTTATTGAATATTTTGTGGTGCAACACTGGAAGAAAGAAGAATTGCCTACAATTGAAGAATGGACGCTCCATTTACAAGCAGGCAGAAAACTCATTCAAGACAGGATACTTCACAATGGAAATTGCCCAAACCTTTTTAGAAACACAAAGCCCATGTTGCACAAACTCCAAAACTTCAAAAACATTGAACCATATAAGAATGCCTCCTCTTATCCAGTTTGTTGTTCAGCTGACCCAGAAAGGAGTTTCTAGCCGCTCTGTCAATTTAAAATGACAGTGTTTCCCCCCACCACTTCTTCTTTGCCAAGCGATCTCCTGGCTGAGAAGCGAGCCGATCAGTTGGGAGGCTTCTTGGCTTCTCAATTTAAATGGACGGTGTCTTGTTTTTTTCCTCTCTCTTCTTCAACAAGTGAGTCTTGATTTTTTCCTTCTAACCAATCAGTTGGGAGTTGGGAGGCAGCAATAGATTGGGGGTGGGGCCAGGCAGAATTTTTACTACCGGTTCTCCGAACTACTAAAAATGTTTACTACTGGTTCTTGCGAACTGGGGAGAACCGGTAGCAACCCACTACTGCTTTAGGATTGCAACATGTTTCCTTTCATAGTGCATCAAGGGGGGAGGGGCGGCCGGGTTGAGGCAATAAAAGCTAATGTTTGCATTTAAATTACATTTGATTTTTCCACATAAAAATCCATCTGCTGATATCTCTCTTATGTTACAGCTAGTAATACTGAGCACAGACTTGTCTTAAGCAAATGAAAAAGAATGTACAGTAAACATGACATTTATGTAAAACCACTTTCTTTCAGCCATATACATCATAGCAACTACTAAAAAGACAATATGAAGTTGCTAGGAGGGAAGGATGGAAATCTGAGAATAGGTTGAATTGAGAAATTCTGCTTTAAAGTGGTTGCCTGCGCAAGCTTTTGAACAACTTGAAAGGAAACAGTACAAAGAAAGAAAGGTCCACCTTTCTATGCAAAAGTATTGTGTTTTTTAATGTTTACTGTCTAACTCTACAATGCTGTCTACCAATATTAATTTCAGAGCAGGGAAAGAATATTTCTATTTCTGTTTCCTTAAGAATATGTAAAAACAGAACTGCCTTTTTCTGTTTTTTTTTAGTATATCAAAGGAAGCACTCATTTGACTACTATATTTTTTACAATACATCCCAAGAAGTCAGAATGAACATTTAGAATCTTATTAGCAATAATAATAATAATAATAATGATGATGATGATGATGATGATGCCACCTAACATACTATCTCCACATGGATATTCAAACGAAGTATAAATTGCAAAGAATGCTATTCTCCTCTATCTAGAAAAGAAATAACATTGAACTCTACAACAAGAAACTGAGCAGAAGTCTCATTATCATGGAAAAGACTGCAACCACATACCCCTAATGCTATTTATTATTATTTTTCATGCCCTCACATTAACAAATAGTTGCTTATTAAAAGTGATTTACTGAACAGTGAAGTGATTTTGGTAATGATCTTTAAAGTGCTCCATGGCATAGGGCCGGGTTACTTACGGGACCGTCTGCTGCCACCAAATGCCTCCCACCGACCCGTGCGCTCCCACAGGGAGGGACTCCTCAGGGTGCCGTCAGCTAGGCAGTGCCGACTGGCGACGCCCAGGGGAAGGGCCTTTTCTGTGGGGGCTCCCACCCTCTGGAACGAGCTTCCCCCAGTACTTCATCAACTTCCTGACCTTCGGACCTTCCGCCGCAAGCTTAAGACACATCTATTTATTTGCGCAGGACTGGACTAGATTCTTAAATTTTAATTGTTTAAATTTTAGATTTGGTTTTAACTTGGGGTTTTATTATTTATGTCTATTTTAAATATTCGGCCTATTTAATAAGTTTTTTAGATTAATGTTTTACTGTGTATATTTATGTTGTTTTTAGATGGCTGTACACCGCCCTGAGTCCCTAGGGAGATAGGGCAGTATAAAAATATGAATAAATAAATAAATAAATAAATAAAGTCAGGTAGAAACTGGTGCAAAGCAGCTAAATGTGGAACTAAAAACAAATAACTCAGAATGATACCTTAAACTTACATTAATCAAATGCCCAGACTGAAAACTTTCATAAAACTGAGAGACAGGTAGTTTATACATCAATTATGAATATTTTAGATAACCCCTGCAACCTTTATAAGGTTTCAGAAAAGTTCACAATTAGCTAGGGTGACAAAAATACTATGGTAGGATTTGTAAGATCTTGCCCAGTTAGGTGCCAGGAGTGAAAAATTGTTCTCTTGGTATTAAATTCTGAATATCTTATAAAAGAGACACCTGAAGTAGGAATTCAGTAATTTCAAAACATAGACATATCAAAGAGGGAAGCCCCTTTTTCAACTATTTGAGGTTTTTTGTTTCAAAAGGCTGCATCAGTTTGGTTTATCTAACAGGCAGTCAAGTTAGCAAACAATTTGGCCGATTAAAAATAATATAAAACGTAATGAAGTGATTAAAGAGGAAAATATAGAAATTATTAGAGATTGGATAAAAGTTATGGGAAATGAAAGGAGGAATAAAGAAATTATTGAAAAATTAGGGTTAAGTTGGTTTGAAAAAATACAGATAGAAAAATGGACAAAAAAACTAAAGGAAAATTATTCGATAAATAGATGTGAAACTGAATTTGAATATTTAGTATCTCGGATTATGAAAGATGAAATTGGGCTAAAGGGACTCGTTAGTAGGGTTTATAAGATTATAAATTCTGATGAAAAATTACAAAGAGTGATGAGGACAAATTGGGAAAAAGATCTTAATATTGAAATACCAGAGTCAGATTGGAATGTGAATTGGAAGAGTAGAATTATGAGAACTTTATCTATAAGGATTAAAGAGCACAATTATAAAGTTGTTTGGAAATGGTATTTGACTCAGTAAGATTGTCACAAATGGATAAAAAATTAGTAAAAATGTTGGAGATGTGAGATGGAATTGGGGACTTATGAACATATGTGGTATAATTGTGATAAGGTTAAAAGTTTTGGCAACAATTGGAGAAAATGATATTTGAAATGATGGGGAAAGTAATAACATTGAGAGTGGAAACTATATTATTGTTGGTAATTAAGGAAATAGAATTAACAAAATATGAAAAAGAATTGATTAGAATTATGATTATAATAGGTAGAATTATAATAGCTAGATATTGGAAACTAGATGTGATTTTTAGAATAGAAGAGTGGAATTCTGAAATGTGGAAATTAGCTTTAAATGATAAAATGACATGTGATATTAAAATTAGAAGTGGTGTGTATAAAGAAGATATTTTCTGGAAGACTTGGAAACCATTTGTGGACTTTGCGCTTGGAACATTGGACGCTTCAGTACCTGTACCTCGAGAACGTGGATTTTGGCAATCATGAGGATATATCCGAAGACCCAAATCTTCCTTTTATGTATAGCACAAGGGTGTAATAATGTATTTTTTTTTGTTTGTTTGTTGTAAAAAAAGTAATTAAAAAAAAAAAACAATTTACTCCCAATAGTTATTTTAGAGGAAAGCAAACCATTTACCTCTGGGCAAACACTCAGAGTCAATAATATTTTATACAAATGTTTATATGTTGCTCAATGCAATTAACATTGCTTTCTATATTATGAAAGACATTTTACTGAAATATATAATTCTCGTTCATTGTATCAACCTGTTCTAGGTGAACTTCATCTCTATCGAAATATTATGACTTTGTAAGCTGGTCAAAATCTGTCAGAGTCAGAATTCCAAATTGTCAAATGTAATGCAACTAGTGCATTGTATTTTACCCCTATTAAAGTGATGACTTGTAAATCTTTCCCCAAGCTCAGTCCAAAATACTGGTGCTTATTTCTCAGGCCCCTTATGGTTTAGGACAAAAAGCCAGTATGGCATGGTGTTAGATGAGGCTAAGTTTCAAGTACAATTTCAGCTGGACTCTGGTTTCTATGGTATAGTATCTTAGTGCACCACTCATATTCTAAAGTCAATCTTCCTTGCAGAACTATTCTGGGGAAACTGAAGGAGGAAGGACTTTATATGTAGCCTTGAAATTGTGCAGGAAATATGAAGTATAATTTAGAAGTATTAAAAATGATTAAAAGGGAGAAAATATAGCATTTCCAGGACTTTTACTCAAATGATTGTAAATTATTGGTACCACATCAAATTTTCTATAGGTAAATCACCACAAGATGTCTAGAACTATCTTATTTTAAGTCAGCAACATGGTGTAACAAGGATTTTATATACTTCTGCGGGAGCCAGAAAGGAAAGCTTTACCTCTTGCAGAGCTATATTTTTCCAATTGTTATAATAAATATGCTGTCCAAAAAGAAGGATGCACGATTATTATTGAATAATCCTGACTAGAAATATGATTGCAATTTATGCAGAAGAGAGAATACATGAAAATAAATTTGGCAGTAATCATTCAGTAAAAGGGCTTCTTCCTGCATTTATATTATATGCACCACATCATCTTGTTTGAGGAAGGATCTATGCAAGGTTTCTAATACGCCAAGCTTTGCATTTCCCAAATACATTGTTCGTTCAGTGTCCAACAAGTTTCATCTTGCTTGCTCAAATACAAAATGCAATAACATTTTACATTATACTATATTTTTAAAAAATGTAATCAGAAATCAAGAACAGGATTGTGCCTAAATCTAAGATTAATAAAATAATATCAAATTCTGATCATCCAGCTTTATTTTGAAATATTGGCTACTTAAATTAATTGAATTCCTTTCTTTTAATTATTCTACAATGATCTATGACTTATTTTAGTTAGGATTTTGGAGAAAACCTCTCATACATGTAACTCGAATTCTATAAAAATCTCACTACCTAGTGCCGTGATTGCAAACCTATGGAACGCGAGCCAGAGCTGGCAGGCTCTGAGCCTTCTCTGTGCGCATGCAGGCCACTGCCCCAACTCAGCCAGCTGGTCGTCGGTGTTTCTGATATGTACATGTGCACCGGCCAGCTGTGCGTCAGGTTTCTGTGGCGCGTATGTGCACCAGCTGTCTGGTCATCAGATTTCTGCCGCTGTGGTGCACGCATATGCCACCTTTTAGTTTGGGCATTCTGTGCCTAAAAGGTTCACCATCACTGATCTAGTACAATATATTATTTCCAAAAGATGTGAACTGAACCTTATTTTCAGATATTATTTTCATATCATTCCTACCAAGTGTTCATATTCACAATCCAAAGTAGAAAAAAGTGAATCAAAAACGGATATTAGTGAAAAAAAATTTGTAAAATTTTTTGAATAAAAAAAAACGGATATTAGTGACTTAGTATTCTAGAAATTAAGAAATTTCCTTTCTTAAACTAATTTTAAATTAGTCAGTAGCATCCCTAATAAATTGCCAAAAAACATTTACCTAAAAGATTCTTCAGGTACAAGCAATTTATTTAAACTGTCTTGTGAAAAGCATACAACTTTTATTTAAGTTTTAAGGAGTTTAGCTTTTTAAAAATCCTAATGGATCACACCAAATACTTACTTCTACAGCATAATTCTATACAAGTGGTATTTGGGCTGTGAACACTCATTCAGTAACTACTCAAATTTACAATGGTACTGAACAAGGGGAATTACAACAGGTCCCCTGAGGTCTGGCCCTAACAGCATACCCACAGTTACATGATTACAATTTCTAACTTCCCATAAGCAATAGAAGAAGCTGACAGGAAGTCAAAAGTTGTGATTATGTGAAGTTCTCACTTCCCAATCTTCACACGCCTTACTTAACACTTAACAAGGATTGATGGAATTGTAATCATTAAATGATACTTCATGTAGCATCCAGTTTACAACTACATCACTTAGTGGCAGCAATTCCAGCCCTAATACTATTTATTCTCCCCAATATTATTTTGAGTGTTATGTTAACAGAATTTAAATTGCATGGAGGCCAGCTATTTTGCCATTTACAAACATTACATAAATTCAATACTCTATCAGAGATTGTCTCAACTAGGCAGGGCTTTATGATGATGTGTTTAGAGTTGCAAAATATTTACTGTCAAATAAATGATATGACATTATTATTAAAACATTCAGTTGTATCTATGAAAAGGAAATTAAAGGTGGCAAGAAAAGGGTAAAGTTCCGCTAGTTACATATTTACTACCCATAGCACACAGTTATGGAAAGCACTGAGCCAGTCCAGAGAATCTTATCCTCACAGCAAATCCTTTAAAAATAAATTTCTCACTTGCATGAAACTATTGAATTGGTAAGGATTCATTCAAGATATTAACTTATTGCCCCATTAAAATCCCTAAAGAAGTATTCCATCTAGACTCTGGCATTAAATGTTTACTATTGCCACTGATAGTAAAAGACAAAACAATTATTCCCAATTAAAAATTTCATTCTACTTATGCTTCTTGATGTAACTGAATTGTTATAAGAATATACGAAAACATTTTTGAATTTTACAATAAAAAGAAGTCCATGGATGTTATTCAGATAGTGTATTATTCAGGAAATAAATACATAATATTCATCTGCATTTTTGTAATCAAGATTAATCAAGATTGCTTGCTTAATCAAGATTGCTTGCTAACTCAAAAATGTTTAAAATGTACTTTCTATTAATCAAGATTGACAGATCAGGATACAATTGAGACGGATTGTTGGTTAAGGAGGTAGGAATTTAAGAAACTAAGACACATGTATGATACATCCTAAATGTTGTGGATATTCTTTCTTTGATTCTTAAGAATCAAAATATAATCTCAATAATCCTTAAGGAATCTACTAATTTTGCTGCCACTACCAATACCCTTCTTGACTTTGCAAATCTTTGATTCTTCTCCTTTTCCTTCACAAAAGAGATATCACATAGTAGAACATGAAGAAATATAAAATATTTATATATTTTGAACAAAGACTCAAATAAACTTCTATTATTTTATTTTTTGTTTTCATCATGATGCTGAGGTGGATGTCTACTTGGTAGGTTCATACCACTGAAAAGGTTGAGGATAGTATGAATACTATTTGGAAAAATTTGGTGGTCTGGCTGATATGTGGATGGTCAGCAGTATTGGTGCTGATTACCTGGGCCAGCAGGAGAAATGGATGAGCAGCAGTGGCAGCCCAGTAGTGGACTGAGCAGCTGGAGTAATTGCCTGGGCAAATGGGCCTGCATTGCAGGTGGGGGTTGCAGAGGCTCTCTGGTGAATGGACAGCAGGCTGCAGCGCTCAGCATTGCTATCAATCAGCTATTCTTGCTTTAGCTGACAAATTGCACAGAATGTACTCTAGCGCATTAAGAATATAAAGATAGACAAGACTAGCACAGGACAAGGAACTCACAGTGGCTATAAGATCCTGGCACTTGGAGTCCCCAGTAGAGCTGAGGGCCTAGGCAGCCAGACGGTTTGTTATAGTAGAAGAAGATATGCAGGGGACTTGTGGGGGGAACTCCCTTGTGTTTTGCAGCAGTTGTTCAAATGGCTACATGGTAAAGCAGCCATTTTAGTAGATTTCCTTGCTATTCTGACAGAACCTCAGACTGAAGCTGCTGGCATCCATATTTAAGATATTGAATGGAGCAGGGTTTTTTTACACGGTTTTAATAGTTGGAATGGGGGCCAGATGTGGCTGGATTCTTTTCCTTGTGTGAGCTTCAGGTGCTTTGGTTTCTGGCTGCTGCTTAATGCTAAGTCAACTTGTAATAAAGCCTCAAATAGATTGTTGGTAAGAAAGTCTAACTGGTGTTTATTACTGAGACCTAGTTGGGCATCGAAGGGGGTATTTTTCTCTCTGAAATGTGCCCTCCCAAATTTTGAATGTGGCATCAGAAATGAACCAGGGCAAGATTAAGGGACTGATGGCTTCAGGGGCCCTTATATCCTTAGATAAAAGTCATTTGTGGGGTTGGGCAGGGAAATCATGGGGATTACTGTTCACTTACCTTTCTACCTGCAATGTAGCTGCATACTTGTCTGTACTCCTGGACTCTGTGTCTTAAACCGGCAGTGCTGTGCCCCAGGCTCATCCTTCTGGGGGAATTTCCACCTGCCATCTCTGGGCCAGTCACCATGGTGCCATGGACCTGATTTCACTTACTCATGGCCTGATTCACATGGGGAAGATGCACTAGATCTGGTGTTTGCTTCAGAGCAGTGGCTTTGCATGGGGGGTGTTAAATCAGTCATCTGTCATGGGTAGGCCTCTCTGTTAACTCAAGAGTTCTCAGCAGCTACCCTCACCATAGGGAAGTGGAGCTTATTAGGATGGCCTGCCCAGGTGGTTGATGGGCCCTATGCTGTTTCATATAGCATTACATAGACAGATAGCATGCAACTGTACATGCTGTGGGGCATCCAAAGGGACGATTAAAGCACAGAGTTTTTGTTTTACTGTATTTACTACTTTATTATTGTTTTATTTTATTTTTACTGTTGTGATTTGTTTGGAATTGCTTCAGATGGGTAGCCATATAAATGGTTTAAATAAAAAATAAGGTCTCTTTAAGAATATCATTTAGGTTAACTTCTACAGAGTACTCTCTCATCCTTGCAGTGAGGAAATTCCTAGTCACTTATGCTATACAAAGCATCTTGGGCTACTAACAAAAATATTTGTTTTCTGCAATAGTAATTATCACTTCCAAAACCAGTCTATTTCCATAGCCTAGGATTTGACATTTTTCTCAGACTCAACTTTCAATCACACCTCTACAAATTCCTTTCTTCTGTCCACCCGCCTTCCCAAGTTCCTACTTTGTGGTGGTGTGCTACATTGCCATTGTCTGAAAACCAGTTCTAGTGCCCAATTATCTGAGACTTTGCATCTGTGTGCAACTAACTTTCTAGATTATCACCATTTGCCCTAATTCAATTATGAAATTGGGGGAGGGAATCCTATTATTATGCCAAGAGGTGCTTTGCATTCAATTCACTGTTGGAAGCACAAGCCAGTAACACAGACTTCCAACTACTTTGTGATCCATGCTCAGACCCAGCAGTAAAGATCAGCTAAACTGAGCTGACTAATACTCACTTCTAAACAAATAGGAATCAACAAACTGCTTGTGGGAAAGTGGGACCAATGTTTCCAAGCACTACAATTAGATGGAT
Organism: Ahaetulla prasina; assembly: GCF_028640845.1. NCBI lineage: Eukaryota > Metazoa > Chordata > Lepidosauria > Squamata > Colubridae > Ahaetulla > Ahaetulla prasina. Next base: position 96,241,742 of record NC_080542.1, read on the forward strand.
TCATGGCATAAGACTCCACTAATTTTAAATCGGGGAGAAACTCTGGATTTGCTTATCAGTTCTAAGCACTATTGTACTACAAAGCTGTTTCAGCCTGCAAGCAAAAACAAAAAACAAAACACAAAGCATTAAAAAGTAGTGCAGTTGATCAATCTTTTTGTAAGTATTTTTGTATTCCACAGTTAACCCTTTCAAAAGTGCAAAGCTCAGTACAAATATGATATGTCCATAGGGAAGGATTCCCTCTTCAATCTAAAATCCTGTATTCATTTCTTTCATATTCACCTTTATGCACACCTACTCTAGTCCTTTACAGTAGCTAGGCTATTTATAAAATGGGATAAAACAGATAAAAAAATCGTAAGGAGCTAAGTAGGGAAGCTGCTGCTTGCTTACCATTTTAGCTCCCCCAACCACTATCCCCATCCTTTACAATAGACAACAATATAAAATCTAACCAGTTAATATAAAGGAAAGTTTCAATCATTTTTTATATGTGTTTATATCTTAATTTCTGTAGCACCTATCTTTCAGAATCTCAAAGCACAAAATGCAAAATTCTTACCTCCAATTTTCCCTAACAATACCATACTGAGATAAATTAAGCTGACTGAACTAAAATCACCCAATGTACTTCCACAGATTTGAATTTGGTTCTTCTGGTCATATTTCACCACATGGGGCCACTATGAAAAAGAGCTGCTTTCAAGTTCATATTGGCTCTTTCAAGAGATAGAACCTTTTTTTTTTATTTGCATTTATATCCCACCCTTCTCCGAAGACTCAGGGCGGCTTACACTATGTTAAGCAATAGTCGTCATCCATTTGTATATTATATACAAAGTCAACTTTATTGCCCCCAACAATCTGGGTCCTCATTTTACCTACCTTATAAAGGATGGAAGGCTGAGTCAACCTTGGGCCTGGTGGGACTTGAACCTGCAGTAATTGCAAGCAGCTGTGTTAATAACAGACTGTCTTAGCAGTCTGAGCCACCAGAGGCCCTAAGCATCCCGTACATTATTATGGGGGCCAGAGATATTCTAACTCAAGTACATACATAAACATAAATCTTGGAGTCAAGTCATGTGCAGCTTCATAGGACAATACTTGAATAGAGTAAGTAAGATGACCCTGACAGAAATATGCAGAAATTAATATTTAGACAAAAGGGTCTGAAATAGTTTTTAAGCTCTGAGAAACAAAACAATATCTTGAGATCTTGGCATATATGAAGTGATGGGAATCTACAGCAGTCAGACGTGCAAGATTATGTAATATCCAATTTCAGTAAATAAAGAATCCTTGGTATTCTCTGACCTTGGTTGTTTTCCAGCAGACATTTCATTACCCAAACTTCATAACATTATGCCTCCCACCAACCCGTACGCTCCCATAGAAAGGGACTTCTCAGGGTGCCGTCCGCCAAACAATGTCGGCTGGCGGCCCCCAGGGGAAGGGCCTTCTCTGTGGGGGCTCCCACACTCTGGAACGAGCTTCCCCCGGGTTTACGCCAAATACCCGACCTTCGGACATTTTGTCGCGAACTCAAGACTCATCTTTTTATCCGCGCGGGGCTGGCTTAAAATGGGATTTTATTGTTTAAATTTATTAATTTTAAACGGGGTTTTTTAGTATGGTAAATTTTAATCATTGGGCTAATTTAAAATAAGTTTTTTAAATCGTATTTTAAATTTGTATATTGTATTGTTGGTTTTATTATGCCTGTACACCGCCCTGAGTCCTTCGGGAGAAGGGCGGTATAAAAATCAAATAAAATAAATAAATAAATAAATAAATAAATAAATTATCTGTGCTACTTGGGAGTGCTGTTTGCTCTCATTTTATATTCTATTCTTGCCTGTCAGTGCACTTGTGATTCTTCAGTTGGGCTGTTTACTGTTAGCTTATTTAGCAATTCCTTGATTGGGATATTGTTTGCTGCTTGAGTATAGATGTAATGTTAACCACTAATCTCTAATCATCTGGGTGTTGCTTGCTAGTGAGGAGATTTTCTGGTCTTTTTGTTCCTCTTTTCAGTTGTTAATTGTCCCCTTTGGTATATAGATATCGTTTATATCTATGATGGTGACCGATTTGTCAAAGTGCCATTTGTACTATGGCAATTAAGTAGTTTAGTCAAAATAAAAATTGTATCTTAGTTACAGAAGAAGAAAGAGCTTAATAAAATTATGCAAGGGTATAAAGAAAACAATTCCATCTCACTGATAATATCCAAATTGTGGGGCATTACATAAACTTGGGGTAGACAAACAAAGTACTCCTATATGAAGTACATTATTAAAATACAGAATGAAGCTACTACTGGAGTATTATAAAAGCAGATTGTACAAATTCATAGTAAATAAGGCTATATTATTGGCTATATGTTCTCTCTGGGATCAGATACAGCCTGTCCCTGATTACCAATAACTGGAATACAACAACTAGCTATCCATTTTTCTCCTGTCTTATTATAAGAGTCCCATACTCTCTGACTCATTATTGTAACAAAGAGAATGGTTTAATCCAGCAAGGACTGGCATATGTTTCATTTCTTTGTTCTGCCAGACTTCTGAATGCTACCTTGAACTAGCTGAGAGCTCCAAAGAGAAAAAAAAAAATGAAGTGAAGTCTAGATCAGTGTTTCTCAACCACAACAACTTAAGATGTCTAGACTTCAACTCCCAGAATTCCCCAGCTAGCAAGCCGGGAGTTTGAAAACCAGGCATTTTAAAGTTGCTAAGGTTGAGAAGCACTGGTTTAGATCAGAGCAAGAAAAAGAATCATTAAGATCTTTAAGAACACAAGTCAGAGCTTCCTACTTACATTTCTCTCAATAGTTACACTGAAACTTTAAAATAAGATGTCAGGATCTGATAGTCCTAGTCTGATGATGCCTCCAAATCCACTAAGTCTGAGGATTCTTCCTGCCACGTTAGCAGTATCTTGTGCTATGTGTTATTATTCTCCTTTTTGTGATTCACTGTTATTTATATGGGAGAAAAACCTGACAGCATGGGATTAAAATGTATATAGAACTCTATTTATTTCTCTCCAGTAAGATATTTTTATATAATATCACAGAAAAGGGCCACTATAAGTTCATGACAATTACTAATCATGCTTAGCAATTACAGAGCTAGTTTGAACATGCCATGAAAAGGTGAAGGATTGTAAAAACGTTGGTCAAAGGGTGAAATAAATCATGATATTTTACTGACACAGCAAGCAGACATGAAAACTCTTTAGTAAAAAAGAAAGAAGCTGACTTGAGTTACATAGTAAGTGTGCTGGAGTAACATTTTTATTTACTACAAAAACAAATACCTTTGACTTTAATGAGCAATAGCAATAGCTGGTTAAATTGATCTGGAAAAAACCTCTGGTTATTATATTTTTTGTTTGACATTGCACTGTAATCATTATTATGATATATGCTTCTTTAGCCTCAAAGTTTTCTTAATTTTAAATAGCTTTGCTTCCAAAAACATCTTAAGCATGATACTTTTTAAAAAATCTTACCTTACCTTAAGGTGAGATGCATTATCTATGATAAAAATGATTTTCATAAGACTTTATCACATCTAAGACAGATATGGGAATTCAAATAATTTAACAACCGGTTCTCTGCCCTAATGATTTCTTCCAACAACCAAGTCACCAAACTGCTCAGAAAGGTAACAACCGGTTCTCCCCAAGTGGTGCGAACTGGCTGAATCCCACCACTGGAATAAGGTCTAAGGCATCATGGGGGCAAAGTAAATACACCCAGGATATAACATTGGACTCTGTTCTAAGCAGAGTTCAGTAACTTTCAGCCCTTGTTTTCACTTCACCCAACTTATATACAAATGTCAAGTATTTTGTGAGCAACTAAATTAAGCCTCTGGCAAAAGTCATTTGTCTTTTCCTTATCAGAGGTTATCCAGAAGAAAGAGACAGAGTATAGGGATGCCGAGTAAAGTGGAAAAAAAGATCAGATAGAAAAGTTTCTACTCCACCCCTTTCAGCATACAACTCTACTCCAACAGATTAGTTTAATGAAAAGGTTATTCATCCCTGCTCTAAACTCCATCTCTTTGATCATCCCAAAACTAAGTAGTTGATTCATTAAAATCAATAGAACCAAAATATTTATTATTATATCTGAATCCAATTCAATGCATAGCTTTTGACAAATTGCTTTTGCACAGCCAATCTTGTTGAATATACTATCAAATGAAAATAAATGTTAAAAACTTATGATATTTATGTAGTTACTTACCAAGCACATCTAAATTATATTAAAGTAACCAGAATAACTTTACACTCCTCAAGGCATGTCATAACTTTTGAGAACTCCTAATGTTTGGAAATTAAAAGTTGAAAAATTTGACATGCCCTACAAATATAGCTAAGATGTTTACATAGAGAGACAATTTTGACTTTGGCTAGTTTTTTCATAGCTATTACGGTATTTGGCACCTCTTTTTTCAATATTAGTATGTCAAGTAGAACAGGAAACTGTTAAAATGTATCCCCTATACATTTAAAATGTACAGTAGCTCTCTGTTTCACATTCAAGAATTGTTCAGTGATAATACAGGACTAAGAACCACCTGGAAATTAAGTAAATATCTTAATTGCCAGTGAAGGGCATTCAGCTCCCAATCTAGTTTTTCTTCTGAATGAAAAGTTATCCATTTTATATTATACTACAATTATAAATATTGTTATTTTAGGTATAAATATATTTTATCTGTTTTGTATTATTTCTCAAAAGCAGTTTGATTTTTATTTCTTTTATTCTGTTATACTCATTTATTTTTCCCTTCCTGATTCACATAGTATCTTACCGAGTCTAACCAGAATAATCTCCATCCCAAAATATATATTGTGGTGCAATTAGTGATGCACAAACAACTCTTTTTTAATGCTACCTCAATGAATACATTTACTTTAACATCTATTCTCCTAATAAGTCATTTTGTGGGAGTTCACTGTTTCGTTTTCCTTTCACAAACGTGGATGCAGTCCATAAGAGACTCTTCACTATGATTAATGGGCTCCCATTGGGTATACAAAAAATTTCCCAGTCTGGTTCCCTTGAGAATGCCCCACAGCCTGGATTTCTAGGCAAAGCTAGATTAAAAGAGGAGGAGCAATAGCTATAGTCCACCTTCCCCACAGCCATCAATTACATACAGTGATAAATCAATGTTTTCAACCAGAACAAAGACTAGTGTGGCAAGCAAACAAGAGCAGTCACAGCAAATTGTTTTGAAGCAGAATATAACTTTCAAAAGGGACAATGGAACTAGCAAAGATACTGGCAATATCATGATAATGTGCTGCTATTTCATGAAAAATTAGGCACAGCGCATCCAATTACTTCTGAATGAAATTGAACAGAAGTCAGCAAAAAAAGAAAATGAGAGATAAGTTGCTTCTTTTTTCCAACTCTCCTCTTTGCTTTGTTGTTAAATCAAAGTAACTAGGAGAAAAAACATCTTTATGTTCTTAAAAATTGTAAGGCAAATGGGTGGGATTGTGGTCCGACAGATGTTGCTCCAAAAAAGAAGTCAGAGATGACAATTATAATTTAGCAACATCTGCAAGCCACAAGTTTGACACTTCTATTTAAAATAGTATTAGCAATTTTTTCCAAATAATTTGGATACACTCTCAGGTATGAGTAAGCTGTTATATGAAAAAACATAAACATTTAATTTACATTAGTTCAGACTCTCCCACTAATTAACAGATAATTTAATTAACCAATTTCATTGTATACATGATGTACAATAACAATAAAGGCTATACTATACAATGTACTTTAATTAATTTTTACAAATTATTTAAATTTCACTTCATCCCCCTCAAATCCTTGCAAATTTCAAGGTTGCAGAATACCTCAGAGGCAGCAAGGTAAGAAAGTTAATAGCTCTTATCCTATTTAAGCATTGGCCAATTATTCTTTAGGGGGGTCATTTGCTCATTTCATAATCTGTGGGAAAATTTAAAATGTCTTAAACTGAAAAATGATCACAACTGTGGATAGAGTTTATGGGAATTATGGCAAACAGGATTTCTTGTTATAAGATACAGTTTTCCTGGCAATGCTATAATATGCTAACTTCTACACTGCTCAAGGCAGCATAAAAAATCATCCTATTAAATTTCTGTTGAAAACTGAAAAGCTTGGGAGAAATTGCTAAGCAGTCCTAGAAATAATTTAGATTTTTGGAAGTGTTTTCAGAGGAACATGTTTGATCTTCAAGAGAAGAGAAATGGAGTTTCCTGCCTGTCTTGTATTTTCCCCTTTTTCACCCATTCCTCCCCCTTTTTTTTCCTTTTTCCATCAGTCATTTGCACAGAAATAGACCACATTTAAAAATACAATCTCCTTGATTGATCCTTGAGATAAATTATTATAAGTAGCCCACAATCAATTCTCCTGAGATGGTAAGCTATATAAATTTGATTAATAAATAAACAAAACCCACATGGAAGCATTTATAAACCACTCTTGATAGTCTAAAATGAGAGCCTTGGGCAACCAGTGACTTAAGGATCACATGAGGTCATGGAACATCCTATTATCTTGTTGCTGAATGTCATGGTAGCACCATTCATATCTCCAACTTTCAAAATAAGATCCTGTAGCATTTTTATGATTAATTCAATCAGAAATGCAATGATATCCTTTCTTTTCACTGGGACTAATAGAAAGTCTTCAAGATTCTCCATTTTTTCCTGCAGAGATTCAAAATGTTTACACTTTTTCTGCTGAAGAAAAAAGAGAAATAATTGGTAGTTTTCTCCCGAAAGAAAGGCAATCCCGACTTACTGTCTCATATTTGACTTCTTGTGTGGCTGGAAGCTACACATTTTTTTCAGGTGTTTACATCACCTCTGGTTATATGTCTCTAGTGACCAGAGTAAAAGTGGTGAAAGGATTGCTAGACTAGAGCAATGTTTAAATCAATATATCTTTCACCTAAACGTAGTAGCTTAGATTCATGATATTAAGCAATAGATGATTCTAATAATAATTCACAATTCTCAGAAACCAAAGAACACAGCAGACAATTCTCTGTACCATCCATAATTCTTCTCCCCTATCTAGATCAAACCCTTAAACTGTCAGAATGAAGCTACCTTTTTGGCTTTGTCACTGGCAAAAAATAAGTCATTATCAATACATGTTTCTGGTAGGTGACATACCAGCCGATCGACCGTGCTCTGTGTCTCTCCACATTCACATATCCTCAAAGAGCCTCCACTTGAGCATATTATATTGATATTATATTGAGCATATTATAGGCACTTCAATTTTCAACCTATTCAGGGCCCTCCAAGGAGATAAAGGAGATCAGATTCTTTAACCATACCCTCCTTTAATGTTATTCCTTGCTTTAAGGTCTCCTTCCTCCATCTTTTAATTGAATTTAGTTCTTGTGTACCCTCAAGAATGTTTTTTTTATTTTGTCACAACAGTTTGTACAAACATTAACATAAACAATAATTCATCATGAGAAAAAGTATATATAAGTAAAGGTATAAGTAAAAGTATGCATATAATACTATAATGAAGAGAACAATAGGACAGGAACGGTAGGCACTTTTGTGCTCTTATGCACGCCCCTTATAGTCCTTTTAGGAATGGGGTGAGGTCAATAGTAGACAGTTTTGGTTGAAGATTTTGGGGTTTTGAGTAGAGACTATAGAGTCAGGTAGTGAGTTCCAAGCGTTAACAACTCTGTTACAAAAGTCATATTTTCTGCAATCAAGTTTGAAGGCGTTGACATTAAGTTTAAATCTATTGTTTGCTCTTTTATTGTTGTGATTGAAGCTGAAGTAGTCTTTTACAGGAAGGATATTACAATAAATGATTCTGTGTGTTAAACACAGATCATGTCGGAGTCGGTGGAGTTCTAAGTTTTCTAACCCCAGGATTTCAAGCCTGGTGGTATAAGGTATTTTGTTGTTTTCGGAGGAGTGAAGAACTCTTCTAGTAAAATATTTCTGGACGCGTTTGATAGTATTAATGTCAGAGATGTGGTATGGGTTCCAGACGGATGAGCTGTATTCAAGAATAGGTCTGGCAAAAATTTTGTATGCTCTGGTTAGTAGTGTAGAGTTTTTGGAAAAGAAGCTACGTAAAATTAAGTTTACAACTCTTAGAGCTTTTTTTGCTATGTAGTTGCAGTTGGCTTTGGCATTTAGGTCATTTGATAACTCCAAGGTCTTTGACAGGTAGGGGGTCATCAGTAAGGTAATGTCCATCAAGCTTGTACTTGATATTAGGGTTCTTTTTACCAATATGTAAGACTGAGCATTTGCTGGTTGATATTTGAAGTTGCCAAGTTTTAGACCAATCAGAAAAAAAGTCAGCGTCATTTTGAAGAGTAGAAGTATTGTTAGTGGTATTGAATAGTTTGACGTCGTCAGCGAAGAGAACACAATAATTTGAGATGAGGTCACAGAGATCATTTATGTATAGTATGAAGAGCATTGGTCCAAGAACACTACCTTGCGGAACGCCACTTTTGACAGGAACAGGATTTAATAGAGCGTTGCCAATTTTGACCACTTGTTGTCTGTTTGATAGGAAGGCATTTATCCAATTGTAGAGAGGTCCTGAAATGCCGTAGGATTTTAGTTTTAATGTTTTTGTGATAAATCTAGATTAGAGTTGGCAGCTTGAGGCATGTGTCCATTCAGAGCATATCGCGAATAATTCTCTTGCTTAGTTCTCGCTGCATCTGTTGCTACTTCTCTCCTAATCTTTGGCAAGGCAATGCCAGTGAGATAATGTATTTTCTCAATTGGTGTAGGTTTGAGACAACCTGTCACTAAATTTACTGCTTCATTGAAGGTGACAGCATCTTATTTCTTTTTTTTTTTTAAAGCAAAATTTTTTTATTTTCCATAATAATTCCCACAATTTGACCAGTGTACAATACAATCACTTATCCAACAATCAGTCCTATACTCAAATTATACTCAATCAGGGCTGCTCGACTGCCACTCCCCCCTTTAATCCTTTCTTCCCTTCTCATCCTTCTTAAACTTCCCCCACCACCTTCTCCTCGCTTTCCTACTTCCCCTCCTCTTTCCCACTTCTCACTACCATCCTTTCTAACCCTCTATCTTCTCCTTCTTCTCCTCCTCCTATCCTTTCTTCTCCCTCCCTTCTTTCCTCCCTACCCACCTGCCTACCTACTTTCTTCCTTCTTTACTCCTCTTTCCTTACCCTTTCCTTCGGGAGTGTTTGCCGAGCAGTCCCGACATTACACCATTCAACTTGTTTAATTCTACCATTATTCCTGTACAATGGCAACCAATCAATTTATAGTCTTCCCTTCCCCCTCATTCCCCGAGACTTCCCAGAACAGAATACAGGGTATTGTAACTAACAAACATAATCTAAAATATAACATAAAACATATTCCATTTCACACCATCACACTATCAATTCCTTCTTTCTTAAACTAATACATAGCAATTCCTAACTTCACTCAAAAACTAATTGATATTTTTAATCTGATACTTATTTTGAATATAATCAATCCACTTCCTCCATTCCAAAATATATTTTTCTTGTGTACAGTCTTTCAAGTAGGCAGAAATTTTTGCCATTTCTGCTAAATTTGATACTTTACTAATCCATTCTCCAATTGTAGGTAAGTCTTCTTTCTTCCAATATTGTGCAATCAATAGTCTTGCAGTAGTTATTAAATTCAGAATCAGTTTTGTCTCTATAACAGTGCAATCTGAAGTTATTCCTAATAAAAAGAACTGTGGAACAAACTTGATCTTCTTTTTCAAAATGTTCTGCATAATCCACCATATTTTAATCCAAAAGGCTTTAACTTTTTTGCAAGTCCACCATATATGATAATAGGTAGCATCCTCACAATCACATCTCCAGCATTTTGCTTTCACATTTGGATACATACATGACAGTTTTTTAGGATCTAAATGCCATCTATAAAACATTTTATAAAAATTTTCTCTTAAATTTTGTGCTTGCGTGAATTTAACATTCCTCACCCAAATTTTTTCCCATGTTTCTAACATTATAGGTTGTTGAAAATTTTGTGCCCATTTTACCATACAATCTTTAACCAACTCCATTTCTGAATCAATTTCAACCAATACATTATATAATCTCTTTATATGCTGTTGACCTTGATCTTTTATTTGTTTTACCAAATTATCATCACTTTGCCTTATACCAATTTTCTGATCTATTTTCCATCTAGATTGCAATTGTCCATACTGGAACCATGTATAATTTTTTCCTTCATCCCTCAATTTCTCCCTAGATTTTAACTGTAATTCCCCTTTTTCCATAGTCAAAAGCTCTTTGTAAGTGATAACTTCCATTTTTTGTAATATATTTATATTCTCTATCATATGTCTGGGGATGGTCCATATTGGTATCTTTCCATCTAACTTATATTGATATTTTTTCCAAATCTTCAACAACGCACTTCTGACCATATTATTCTTAAATGTCTTATCAATTTTCTTGTCATATATTACATATGCATGCCATCCATATAACAAACCATAACCTTCTATATTCAAAATCCTGTCCTCTGTTAAATTAATCCAATCAGAAATTAAAGTTAAAACAACTGCATCATAGTACAATTTCAAGTTAGGCATTTTTAAACCCCCTCTTTCCCTAACGTCTTGCATTATTTTTAACTTTATCCTCAGTTTTTTACCCTTCCATACAAAATTATTAATCCCTTTTTGCCATTCTTGTAAATTTGCATCTTTCTTCAATATTGGAATCATTTGAAACAAAAATAAAAATCTAGGCAAAACATTCATTTTTATAGCTGCCACTCTTCCCAACAATGATAATTGTAACTTCTTCCATTTCTCCATTTCTTTAATTACTTTTCCCCACAATACCTCATAATTATTTTTATATAATTTTACATTCGATGCTGTAATGTATACTCCTAAGTATTTAACCTTTTTAACTACTTCATATCCAGTTATTCTTTCTAATTCTTCCCTCTGATGTGTATTCATATTTTTAATTATCATTTTTGTCTTCTGTTGATTCACTTTAAACCCAGATACCTTACTATACTGATCAATTGTCTCCATCATATATACAGCTGAATGTATTGGTTGAGATAAAGAAACAACCAAATCATCTGCAAACGCTCTTAATTTATAATCTTGATTTTTAATTCTAATTCCTTTTATTCGATCTAAACCACGTATCTTACTCAATAATATTTCCAAAGTTAGAATGAATAATAATGGTGACAAGGGACATCCTTGTCTAGTCCCTTTCTCAATCTTGAAAGATTCTGTTAATCCACCATTTACTATTATTTGAGCTGTTTGCTTTTGATATATAGCCTTAATTGCTTGAATAAAATAATCCCCAAATTGCATTTTTTCTATTACTTTAAACAAAACTGCCAATCCAATCTATCAAAAGCTTTTTCGCATCCAAAAAGAGGAATGCTGCTGAAACCTGGCTGTTTCTTTCCAAATATTCAAGTAAATTTACAATTTGTCTCATATTATATCTCATCTGTCTCCCCTTAATAAATCCTGATTGGTCATTATGAATTAATTGATTCATCAGTGGCATCAATCTATTCGCTAGTATCTTAGCAAATATCTTATAATCAGTATTTAAAAGCGATATTGGCCTATAATTCTCTGGTTTAACACCATCTCGATCTTCTTTAGGTATTAATGAGATAAAAGCTGTCCTCCATGAAGGAGGAGCTTTTCCTCCTTTGTATTCTGTTAAATAACTCCTTAAGTGGTACAATCATCTCATTTTGTAAATTTTTATAATAAGTAGTTGTCAAGCCATCTGTACCTGGTGCTTTATTCGCTTTAAGCTGCTTAATTGCAAACACTATTTCCTCTGAAGAAATTAATTGATTCAACTCTTCCCTTTGATCTACTGTAATTTCTAAAATACCGTGGTCCTGTAAATATCTATCTATATCTTTATCATTAATCACATCTCTAGAATATAACTTAGTATAATATTCTAAAAAAGCTTTTTTGATCAAATTTTGCTGATATACTTCCTTACCTCTATATTCTATTTTATCAATTATACGTCGTTTCTGTTTCTTTCTTAATAAATATGCTAACCACCTTCCAGGTTTATTAGAATTATTAAACAAATTATGTTTTGCATATTGTAAATTAGTTGCCACCTGATCTGCCATTAACATATTAAATTGACCTCTTAATATATTTATTGACTCTTTTATTTTACTATCTCCTGGATTACATACCAATAACTGCTCCTTCCTTTTAATTTCCTCTTCTAGTTCTTTTCGCCTTTTGTGCAGTCTATTTCTATATTTATTATTCATCTCTAATAAAATTCCCCTCATATAAGCTTTGCTGGTGTCCCAAACTATCTCTATAGGTGTCCCTTTATCCATGTTCAAAGAAAAAAATTCCTTCATTAGAGTTTTACATTCATTTACATTTTGTTCATATTTGAACAAGTTCTCATTCATCCTCCACGACCTCCTGGCCTCTTTTTCCTGATCTAACTCAATCCATACCGGGCTATAATCAGACAAAGTTCTAGAACAAATTTTTGTCTTCTTCACTCTGAAAAACAAATCATTAGTAATTAAAATGAAATCAATTCTAGAAAAAGATTGATGTCTGTCAGAAAAAAATGTAAAATCTCTCTCTTTTTCATTGCGTTCTCGCCATACATCTCTCAATTCTAAATCTTCCATCAAATCAAAGAATGCCTTTGGCAGTTTTACACGATTGGAAATATTTCTAAGACTTCTTTTATCTTTCTGGGTATCCATCACTCCATTCCAATCACCCATTAATATATAAGTTTTATAATCCCAAGATATTATTCTTTTATGTAAAAACTTATAAAAATTTTCTTGTTGTTGATTTGGTGCATAAACTCCTATTAAAAGTATTTTTCTCCTTCCAATAAAAGTTCAATAGCAATATATCTTCCTTGATTATCCGCCTCAATTAATGTTGCAGATAAATTACTCTTTATATAAACAACTAGTCCACTCTTCTTTTCTGTAGCAGATGCAACAAAATGTATTCCCAATTTTGAATTTATCAAATATTTCTGGTCTAATGTTCTAATATGTGTTTCTTGTAAACATACAATGTCATTTTTAAATTGCTTCAAATAATGAAATATCTTTCTTCTCTTTTGTGGTGAGTTTAATCCATTAACATTCCAAGATAAAAGTCTAATTGCCATTATCAGCAATCGGAAACTTTTGAAGCACCAGCCGCAAATCATATCTTTCTTTGGGCCTTGCTCCTCCCACTGTTTCCGTCTTTGTAATAGCAGATTGAGCCTGTTAAGCCTTTTCTTCTTGTTCCTTACGTTTGACAGCCGCTCTTGTCATCCTTGGCTCTTTTGAAATCTCTGATCCCATCTTAGGCACATCCAACACTTGTAAAAGATCTTCTTCCATTACTATCACTTCTTTTTCTTTAATTTCGCCTTCCTTTCTCCTACCATCCGGAGATGGTGGACAGCATCTTATTTCTTATGTGTAGATGCACCCCAAGTTTCCCTGCTACCTCATCAAAGTTGATCTTTGTGCGGCCATGGCTGTATTGTATGCCTAGATGATTAAACATGTTGTCAGGGTCTGGTTGATTGTTCATATATATGTTATACAATGTTGGAGACAATACACTTTGTTGTGGCAGCCTGTTTTTCTACTTACCATTCAGCATCACATAAAATCTCCAGTTCTGGAGGAAGGTGCCAATGACCCTGGTAAGTTTATTTTCTCTGATGATATTATTTAACGTATATAGCAATATTTTATGGTTAACAGTGTGATATGTTGCAAGTAGGTTGATGATAGCAATTCCAATGATTAGCTGTCTTTTGAAACCATCCCAATATGTTGTGTAAGGTTTAGGATTTGGCCACAACATGGCTGCCCTGGTCTAAAACTGCTTGTTCCCTTATGTTCAATGCATTAATGAATTTTGAGATACAATTGAGAATCAACCATTCCAGTGCTTTGTAGAGACATCAGAGGTTTCAGTAAGGCTTCTAGCCTTCCTCTACAATTTTGGCTATACAAACAGCACTTACAAGAGGATTGTAAATGTACAAACAGCATGTACAAAAGGAATGAGTAAAACCTGATACTTTATATCTTCCTAAATTCAAAGCTCTTATCATCCTCTGTCATTCCTGTCATGTAGTATTTAAAAGAAAAGTGCAAGAAGAGCACTGTGAAGCAGTATATAAGTCTAAGTGCTTTTGCATCTATTATTTCTTGCCTTGCCTTTTGGTGTTTTGAAAAATAGTTTGACCTCTTCATATTTATAGAAGCCCCTAAATATTGGAACCCTGCTATCATACCTCCCCTTGTTCTTCTTTTCATTAGACCAGACATTGAAGTTCCTGAAAACAGCAAAAAAGAAAAGAAATAACTGGAAAAATTACTAAGACCTGCAAATAAAAGCAGAATAACTATAACAAAAGAAAGAAAAGATACTACCAATAGTAATAGGTGCCCTGGGTGCAATCCCAAACCACTGGAGCACTATTCCAATACTGACAAAAGTCACCATCAATCAATTGCACACAAAAAAATACCGTCCAAAAACCTTGGGGGGTTTACTTGGAAGAGGTTATGTCCTGAAACAATACCTATAGCACCATCAAACAACATCTGACTATCTCAGGTTCTTGGAAAGGGCTTGATAGGTGGATAAAAATGACAAATCCAGTTTGAACATCTGGGTGACTGTGCAGCTAACCACAATATTAAACCAAAAGGAAATACTTGTGATGGAGAATGGAAATGGAAGAAGATCATCTACAATAGTTATCTGTGCATATTTATGAGTTTCCTGAATGTGCCTAGTTAGTCACTGTGTGGCACACAAAAGTGTATACTCTTGGTCTGACCTAACAAGCTCCTTATATCAACAACAGTGTCTTATTTCCATTCTATGCATGCAGCATACACATAGCAACTTTCGTCAGTGATTTTCAATGGCTGTGCCAGCTGAGGGGTTTTGAAAATTGAAGATTCACACATCTGTATATACTAATCTACAATTTCAACTTCCAAGAGGTCATACTATTTAATAAAGTGAAACCGAATATTAGTATATGTACTTAGGTGATCAAAATTTATTACATGCAAAGTGTACATTGCTTAGATAAGAAAGCACAATCTATTTCTATTTTGTTATTATGGAAGTATAAGAATATTGCTAGAATTGATAATGATAATAACAATAATGATGCTTTTACCATTACAGAAATAAATGTGTTTGAAAGCCCGCTATAGAAGATGATAAAGAAGGAGCATGAAACAGCAAAAAAATTGGAAGTAAGTCCAAAATGGATGGAAATATATCCAGTTTAGAGCTAAGTTGTTTTGTCATATTCTAGAGAAACAGAACATACCTCCAACATCTCAAAGTTCAGCCATCACACCAGCAAAGGCAAACAAAATATTTCTCCCTCTCTAAAGCAGATGAGTGGACTTTGATCTATACAAGTAGAAAAAAAAATCCACTATAAGCAGTAACCAATAAGATTCACAAAGATTCACAAATTCTAGCCTTAGGTGCATTTTCAAACACTATGTAAGTTAGTGGTTCATATTTTCAATGTACATTGCAAATGCCTCTACAATACAAGCACCTATTCTAATCTACTTAGCAGAGCTGAGCAAGGCTGAGACAGAAAGACCAGCAAAAACCTCAATACTCTTTTAATATAACTATTCTACACTTTGGAGAAGGATTGGAACATCTCATAGAGAAAATAGTCTAGCTAAGCAGGAAATATGCCTGAAATTAATTAGTTCTTCAGATATCATTGCACATCTTGTAAATTTTGCACTTGCAAAATTTACTAGTCTAAGGCTGATACAGAAATATGTAGAAATATTACACAGCATATCACTATATGGAAAAATAATTTAACAACCTCACAAAAGCATGGATAAATTAGTTGTGGTAATTATTAATATTGTCTTTTAAAAAACCCATAAAACTCTAAAATCAAATTGCCTGGTAGCTTCATGTTAAAATTAGCATTGCTGTTGTTATTATATTAGTTGTGTCCTTTTGCTTTTTCCCCTTGGCAAAGGTCAAATGAGCATGATGTTTCCTTAATAGTCAGGAAGTCTTTATTTTTAATCTTTTTTCCAGTGACTTGCTGACACTTAAAGACAAAATGTCAAACTTTAAGAAATCTACATCTGTTTGAAATCAATAAAAACTGCTTAGCATATCTGAAAACAGGACCAATTATATAGTTCTCTAAATATAGATTTGGAGCATACCTAATTTCACAAATATTAGTTGACCATTAAACTGTGTCTAATCGCATCTTTTCAGCAGTAGTTCTAACTACGCGCATACAGCAAGGATTTTATATATACTAAATGCCTCAGGCAACATTTCAAAATGTATCTCCAAATGACTTAGAAGTTTAGCTCATACTTAAGAAAGAGCTAGAGAACTTGTCGTCTTTTATATTTTGTTAATTATGACTTTCAGCAATACCAATTAGGATTGCAGTAGATATTGTGGCTCAACAGTATCTGGACTTCAGCTAAAAAAATCATCATCTTTTTATCAAAGTTATGATCCAAAGCTACAAAGCTGCTATGAATATTTATTCCAAAGTTAGTCAACACACAGAATTGAACCCTCATACCCCCTAGGTAGTCCTCAAAATATTAGTATGACAGCTATTTTTCTTCTCTCAATCAGAATCTGACACTAAAAAAGATGTTAACATTCATATTCATAATTAATATGTTTTGTTTCTTTGGTTATCCTATTATCTTAATCATCCATTTTTCTCAGAGATTTTGATGATCAAAATAGGACCAATCATATACCAACACCGTTTAACCAATTTTATTCATCAAAATTAATGCTTGCAGGCTAGATGTCTCTATGCAATTGAGTTTGTATTTCATATGCTTTCCCCTTGTGAATAAGAAGAATTCAAACAGAATAGAAATAGATTGCAGTTCTCAGTTCATAAATATTTTCCTTTCTCCAGTGTTATTCCTACTAATCCTAAATGCTTTTAATACTGAGAATAGATGATTCTGTCTTTCACTAAATGGGAATATCACAACTGAATATCCATTGTGGCTCATAGTCCTATCAACCAAACTACTCACTTAACCTTACTTCCATTCGTCATTCTATAAAGTACTTTGGAATGATGTATACATTACATGGTTGTTAAAATAATGAAATTCATTTATCAACAAAGGTCATATGTGGGGGAAAAAATCCTAGAGTCTCCTAAATTACTTGCTGAAGTTGGAAGATGTAGTAGCCATTATCTGTTTCTTGATGATTACATATGTTACCAACATATAACATTACCAAACTATAGAAAATATGGCACATGTATGGACACATACACAAACACTGGGCCAGTCATTGTTATTCGACTCTAAGGAGAAGGCAAAGGCAAGCCACTTCTAAAAAAAAAAATGCCAGAAAACCTGAAGGGTCTTGTCCAGGCAGCTAGACAAGTCAACAACTAAATAAATAGTTACATTTAAAGAGTGGATTTGACCGAGTGAAAACAACACATAAGATGGGGTATGACAAAGAGGAAAACAGTGACTAGAATATGCATGTTTTGCATATACATTTGTGATAAATAACTAGCATATTATGTATTAACATTCCCACTTTTCATTGTATTAAAAGGTAGACCAAACTAGCTTTTAATGTTTTAAAAAATAACATGCATGCAAAAATGCACACAAAGGTAATCAATTTGTCTCTCAAGAAAATGATGCAATTTAAAAACTAAAATGACCATTCCGGAATATTTCTGAAGTTTAATACTATTCCCTGTCTGAAAAGCTTTAAATGCATACTATGCTGAATATTCCTTAGTTTTAAATAGCCATGATTTTGTATATTTAAAACCAAATTAATTTTTATTTTGTTTCAGGCTTTTCTGGAAGCCATTTAATGTATTTCAGAATTTGTAATTAAGAGTAATTAGTAATTAAGAAGCTCTACTAAGGAGAAACTGTTTTTAAGGCATCACATTAACAGAAAAAATCAATAATGTGTTGTATGAAAGGACCCTCTTCTTTAAAAACAAAATTAAAAATACTGGCAATAACTCATTCAACTCACAGATGAACTGAACTATCCTATTCATTCCTCTTATTAATGGATTAATAGGCAATGTTATAAGCTTTTTATTCTTATTGATCTTGTATCTTAATATAGCTTTTATTCCAATGAAAATGAGAACATTTACAAAAGGCTCATTGCAAAACTGCCTTTGTTTATTTGTTTCTTTATTTATTTCCCAGCCTTATTAATTTTACCAATAATTCAAGGAAGTGAAACTATCTAATGCACCTTTCTCTTCCTTTTTTCACTACAACAAACCCGTGAGCTGAGTTGGACTGAGAGTGAATGACTGGTTCAAAGACACCTTGCTGATTTTCATGGCTAAGGCATGACATGAACTCACTCGGTTTCAAGCCTGGTGCCTTAGCCATTAGACCAGGGGTCTTCAACCTTGGCAACTTTAAGACTTGTGGACTTCAACTCCCAGGTTGGCAAATCTGGCTGAGGAACTCTGGGAATTGAAGTCCACAAATCTTAAAGTTGCCAAGGTTGGAGACCCCTGCACTAAACCAAACTGTCTCTCTGTTAAAGTTCTATTAAACTATGCAGACTAAGATATGAGCAAATATTTCTCAGGAATCCCTATAAAATAAGAACATGCTACTTATCGGTCTAGAAATGTTACCATGACTCATGGTCCATTTAGCATCCTTTTACTAGGTATGGTTTGACAACTAAAAAGAGTGAAAAGATTCTTGAAACAATGAGGATATAAAAAGTAGATTCTACTGATTTTTTTTAAAAAAAACCAGTTGGTAATGAAAAGCATCAACTATGGCAGCTAAAAATGTGCAATGAACTGTGAACTGAAGAATAGCACACTATAAACTGAAAAACAAATTCTGTAATAAAAAAATTAATTGCAATTGCAATTTAATTGATTTCTTGAACAGCAAGACTAAACAAACTTGCTGGGGCACTAAAAGTTATAAAAGATATTCAATGTCTCCTTTCAAATTTTAACAAAGAAATAAGAGGCCAATTTAGGAACATAAACTTTTCCTACAACTCCAGGGCTCTGATGACATATTCCCCATAACCCATAATCCTAAAATTCAAAAAATGTTTTCCAAAGCAGATCATGATGTTTTCCAAAGTGTTTTCCAAAGCAGATCATGAATCAAAAGCCAACATGGGTTTGTCAAAAACAGATCATGCCAGACTAATCTTATCTTTGACAAAGGGACAAAATTAGACCAGAGGAATGCTGTCAATATAATTTACCTTGGACTTCAGTAAAGCATTTGATAAAGTAGACCATAACCTACTACTAGATAAAGTAGAAAAATGTGGTTAGACGGATGGATTCGTAACTGGCTGACCAACCGCACTCAACATGTAGTCCTCAATGGAACTACATCCGCATGGAGGGAAGTATGCAGTGGAGTACCCCAAGGCTCTGTTTTAGGCCCAGTACTCTTCAACATCTTCATCAATGACTTGGACGAGGGGATACATGCGGAACTCATCAAATTTGCAGATGATACCAAGCTGGCAAGAATAGCCAACAATCCAGAAGATAGGCTCAAGATACAGAAAGATCTTGACAGACTTGAACATTGGGCACTATCTAACAAAATGAAATCCAACGGTGAAAAAAGTAAGGTTCTACATTTAGGCCAAAAATAAACAAAATGCACAGGTACCAGATATGTGGTACCTTGCTTAATAGTAGTAACTGTGAGAGGGATCTTGGAGTCCTAGTGGACAACCATTTAGATATGAGCCAGCAATGTGCAGCAGCTGCCAAAAAAGACAACACAGTTCTGGGCTGCATAAACAGAGGGATAGAATCAAGATCATGTGAAGTGTTAATACCACTTTATAATGCCTTGGTAAGGCCACACTTGGAATATTGCATTCAGTTTTGGTCACCACGATGTAAAAAAGATTTGGAGACTCTAGAAAGAGTGCAGAGAAGAGCAACAAAGATGATTAGGGGACTGGAGGCTAAAACATATGAAGAACAGTTGCAGGAACTCGGTATGTCTAGTTTAATGAAAAAACGGACTGGGGAGACATGATAGCAGTGTTCCAATATCTCAGGGTTGCCACAAAGAAGAAGGAGTCAAACTATTCTCCAAAGCACCTGAGGGCAGAACAAGAAACAATGGGTGGAAACTAATCAAGGAGAGAAGCAACCTAGAATTAAGGAGAAATTTCCTGACAGTTAGAACAATCACTAAGTGGAACAACTTGCCTGCAGAAGTTGTAAATGGTCCAAAACTGGAAATTTTTAAGAAAATGTTGGATAACCATTTGTCTGAAATGGTGTAGGGTTTCCTGCCTGGGCAGGGGGTTGGACTAGAAGACCTCCAAGGTCCCTTCCAACTCTGTTATTATTATTATTATTAAATTATGATCAGTCAGGGACTCAATTACAATAATCCTTATTTAGTGTACCTACTTCTTCAATCACAACTACTAGAAAAATGTTTAGATAGGAAAGAACGAATACCCTACTAATCCATTCAGTTGGATCCAGAAAGTTTGTCCTTAGAATAAACCAACTGAAATCAAGTTGATAGTGATTAAATCTAGATACAATCAAAAACCATGCTAGCATAGTATTCATCTATTGGAAAATCCAGTTCCTCTTATAACAATCTGGCATTTAGTATCTAGACATCCACAAAACCCAAACTACCGTATATATGATGTAGCACGTCCAAATGAGGAGCAAAATATAGTTTGAGAATGGCATACTTTACCCGTTGTTGGGTTTTTTTTTCATGAAACTGAATGGACAAACGTGTTTTCTAATAAGGAAATGTAGAAGCAGCTCCAGGCAGAGGTGGGATGCTGCTGGTTTGGACCAGCAAAGTTCCGATTCTATGCGGTTCGGAGAACTGGCAAATTGGACCATCTGGCCCTGCCCCTGCCTATTTTTGGGGCAGTTTTCACATGTTTTTTCCCCAGCCAAAATCCGCCTCAAAATCGGCCTGAAAACAGACCAAAAAACAGGCCATTTTCGGGCCATTTTTCACCTGAAAAATGGTCCAAAAACCAGCCTGAAAATGGCCCCAAAATGCCCACAAAACAGGCCATTTTCTGGGCTGTTCACAGGCTGGGGCATTTTCGAGCCAAAATTGGCCTGAAAACGGCCAAAAAAAAAAAAAAAAAAGACTCCAAAAAACCTTCCCCCAAACAGCTTACCCAACTTCTCTTCCTCTTGCAGCCAGCTTTCCTAGTCTAGCTGTATGGTCTCTCTGTCTGTCTGTCTGTCTGTCTCTCTCTCACACACACACACTTTCTCTCTCACACACATACACACACAGAGGTTGGATCTTTCTTTCCTCCCACCCACCCTCACCAGAAACCCTGGATTCCTTCCCCATGCTGTTCCATACAGGTACCACCCACACAAGTGACATAGAATTGGCCAGTGGTGGGATTCTACTAGTTCGCACTGGTTCAATAGAACCGGTTGTTAAGCAATTCAGAGAACCGGGTGTTGGAAGAAATCTTTTTGTTTTTTTCCACTTTACAGGGTTAATCCTGTAAGGAATTACAACTTTCTGGTGTTGTTTCCTAGCCTAATCTTTATTGCCCTGCTTACAGAAACTGCCTCTTTGTTAATCCTTATTACATTCTTGGGAGTATGCCTAGACTTACTGTTCCAGAGCTTCTTGGAGTTTTTTTTTCCTTGACTTTCCTAAAGGGGAAGGGTTGTTTTAAGCTTTTTACACCGCTATTGGGAGGAAATACTCTCCTGTTGGAGTTCTTCCAGCCAGGATGAAATGATCAGCACTTTGAAGAAATAATTGAATAACGAAGCAGAAGCTTTTAATGACAAGTAACCAAGATGAGTGTAATTCAGCAAGGCTTATTGGCTAGTTAGAAAGATTGACATTGAAACGTGAGTTTACATATTCTTTCTGACTTGTGGTCTAAAACTGTTTTTTGGTGAAGTTTAATTCTGTGCTTGGTGATGTTTAATCCTGTGTTTAGTGATGAGATAATTTTCCCTAGTCAGCTTTGTTTAGAAGGGAAAAGGTTAATCTCTGTTCCTGAAAAGAAGCAGCTTTGGAAATCTGGCTAGTTTCTGTGTCTACTTGTTCTGGTAATTGGTTTAACAAGCAACAGATACTGTTTGCTCCTTTGCTTCATTTTGGAGAGCTTAAATGACCTCTCCGCTATAGGATTTCACTTTATGAGGAAGAGTTGGCTGCTGATAGTTATCATTGCATTTTAACCAGTTTAATTCCTCAAGGTGCTCTGTCACCCTGCCTGATTTGTAACTCCAGTTTGCAGGTATTTCTAATCTAATGATTGGTATTTAGGGCAGCTTTTTGCAAGCAAAGAAGCTTTTTGTACTTTTGTACAGGTAATCCCTGACTAGTTACAATGGCACTGAAAAAAGTGACTTATAAATGTTTTTCACACTTACAACCGTTGCAGCAAGCTGTCATTAGGGCAAAGAAGCAATGTCACATGACCACCTGGCCACACCCACCCGGTCACATGAAGCACCGCAGTTGTGAAATGAGTGACACAGTTGTTAAGAATGCTGCAACAGGCATAAATGGTGACCGGTCATAAGTGCGAGGACTGGTCAAAAGTGCAAGGACTGTCAGAAATCACTTTTTTCAGCCCTCTGGATAGTCCCTATGTGCATAGGGACTACTCAGAGGGCTGAAAAAGTTATTTTTGATAGGTCATCGCACTTTTGACCGGTCCTTGCACTTACAACTGTCCTCACATTTTACGTTTTGTGCCCTATCTTGAAGCCGTGGTGTAGAGAAGCAGTTGTGAAATGAGTGACATGGTTGTTAAGAATGCTGCAATGGGCATAAATATGAGGATGGTCATAAGTGCGAAGACCAGTCAGAAATGACTTTTTTCAGCCCTCTGAGGAGTCCCTATGCACATAGCCACGCCCACCCAGTCACATGACCAGCTACCATACCCATCCAGTCACATGACCACCAAGTCACGCCCCCAAATAAGCCACGCCCACAGAACCGGTTGTTAAAAAAATTGAATCCCACCACTGGAATTGGCCATGCCCACTCAGTCACATGACCCTCCCCCCAGCCATGCCCACCCAGCAGAGAACTGGTTGTTAAAAAATTTGGAACCCACCACTGGCTCCAGGTACATTTGAAAGAGAAAATATAATAGACTAGAAGGCCTTGCAAAATTTCACATCTAATGCATTATAAAATAAGCATTTTGTAATAGCCCCTCTCTTGAATGCAACCTGTGTTCTTCAGATCCCAACACTGTCAGCTTAGGAAGATTTAAGGCAGCCTAGAAATGTTTTAAATAACTAAATGGTAGTAAGTCTCACTTGAATTCGCTCATCATCTTATTATAGAAAGCTGCAACAACACTGGATGTCAATTTGCACCCCACTGAAACTGACATAGTTAATTTTTAAGGGAAAAAATAGAATTTAAAGAAATATTGGCAATTTCACTGCAAAACATAAGAAATCCCAGAAGTTTGTTTTAAGATTATTTAAGAATAATCCTAGGAAAAATAGGTGGGGAACACATCTCTAATTATAGTAGTAACTTCTTTAGTAAGAACTGCAAACTAGGTCAGAACAGCTGGTTTTCATTCTGATTTAAATCCTTAGCTGAAAGCTGATTAGCATTCCTTGTATAGAAGACTGCATTGCAGACTACATAAAGCACACGATCTCAATGTAAAACTCCAATTCACTTTTTGGCATTATAGCATTATACCTTAATCTTGGAAATTCTTAAATACTTACCTATTAATACAGCCTTAAAAAAAGAAGTATACTATATTTTCTATCCAACATTTTTTTCATCAAATGAAATTACCTTAAGGTAAAACTAAGCAAGGTGTTAGTTTCCCCAAGTGTTCATCTGCAATCTGAGGTAGCCCTCAGGTTATAACAGCAATTGGACAGGTATTTCCATTGTTAAGTGAGGATCTTATTTGACCACCAAGTGGGAAGAGGCAGAGTGCCAGGCAAGCAGGTTATGGGTGAGAACTACAAGTGATTTGGTGCAACAGGCAAACAAACAAAGCACAAGCAGATGAATGCATAGGCAAAAGGCCCTAGGAGGATTGACTTTGCTTGTAGTAAGCCAGCAAGAAAGGTTGCAAATTAGATCATGTGACTATGAACTTCTGTAACCATCTTAATTGTGAACAGATCGCCAAGCTCTTACATATTACAAGTACACTGCAATGGCTGCAGCTTCATGAAGAGATAGTAAGTATCCCTCATAACTTTGAACAACCACTTTAAGTGATTGTAACTCAAAGACTAACTCATCATGTAGTTCTTTTTCCTATTGTCAGCTTCAATTTCTTCTGCAAAATTGTGGTCTTTTATATTTGTGCTTTCCGCACCTAAGTAGAGAAAATACAACTCAAGAAGGCCATTATATAATTCAAAGACTTAAAACAGTCTTTACCACCTGGCTGATATAATACATTACCATTCACATTATTCTCTGGCTTGAGATAACAGAAATTATTTTTTTGCAAAGTTACAGTTAGAAATTATTGACCCAGAATATATAGAAAGTCTTCTTTTAGAGTATGTGAAACTATCCTGATGTTGATATCCACTGTAAAAAGTTATTTGATTTGAAAGAATACAACACCAAGAAGACATACTATTCTTTTGTTAAGAGGCTATGACCTGTAGGCTACAATGGTTATTAAAATAATTCTTCATCGTCACCACTTTATTGGAATCATTTTCAGCCTACAATCTTAAAGAATTTTTAGGACAGTGAGAATTTGTCAAATCCCTCATCAAAATACCTAATAAAGGCATTGTACAGAACCCAGAAGCGACCTCAAAAGGAGTTCTATTTGATCATTCATTTTATTTGTTATTACCCTGGAGAATGGTCTTCATAAAAAAAAATATAGAACCATATTAATATAGCCTTCACAATTCTCAAGCTTACATAACAGGACACAATGAAATATTATCTTAAATTTTCTGTTAATATCAAGACATATTATGGTACTCCCACCTAGATAAATGTCTTTTAGCTTTAAAAGTAATTTTATAGTAATTTACATCATGCAAAAGGACTTTTTTAATTTACCACGTTTATATCCCATATATAAATGTGAAACCATATTCCACATAGTAATGTATAATTACTATAAAATAATTATTTAAAAATAATTAAATTTTAAAATAATTAAAACAATAATACAGAAATAATACTAATTCAAACATTAAGACCTACAAGAGATTGTGGATAACAAATGGAAAACTGAATGGATGTAATAAAATTTATTTCGCAAACTGCAATTATAAATTATTCAGGAGACTTTTCCTTTTAATTAATTCCCCATCAATAAGGAACTTCCAAGATATGGTAAACCACCTCTGAAATTTTGCCAAGCAAACTGCAAGAACTTGTCCTGTCACCAGGAATCAATACTGACTTGAAGCTCCTCCTACCCTTGTGAATGAATGAAAATATATACATACATACATACAAATATATACAAATATATATATGTAGGTCTTTGGTTATTCGGGTTTTCTCCCGCGTAAAATTGGAAGTGTCTTGGCGACGTTTCGACAAAGTCTCATTTGTCATCTTGAGGCTTCAGCTTCGTGCATCTGGGAGCAATGTGTGATTACAGCTGTTTCTTCCTTTTTAACTGCTAGTGGGGGTTTGAACTGATTGGGTGGGAGCTTGGCTGTGCTCTGATTTGATGGGGTTTTTATATAAATATAACCCACCCAAGCACATCCTAGATTTTATATAAATATAACCCCCCTAATATAACCCCCCAAGCACATCCTAGATCTGACCAACCACTGCCTATCCAACACATACTTCATCTATAATGGACAAAAATACAAACAAATAGAAGGAGCACCCATGGGATCACCCCTCTCACCTGTCATTGCCAACCTCTACATGGAAACCAAAGCTCTAGAAAAATCTGATCACAAACCCAACTCTGGCTCAGATACGTAGACGACACCTTCATAATCTGGTCACATGGAAAAGTAAAACTTGACAACTTCCTCACACACCTCAATAGCCTACATCCCAAAATACAGTTCACCATGGAAACAGAAGTTAACAACCAACTTCCCTTCCTAGATGTCTTAGTCTATAGAAAACCCTATGGCTCCCTAGGACACACCATCTACCAGAAGAAGACACACACAAACCGCTATCTGCACGCACTCTCACACCATCACCCAGCACAGATCAACTCCGTAGCCAAGACACTCATCTCCAGAACAAAACGCTTAGCTGACGAACAACACCTAAAAACCGAACTACACACTTTCACTAACGTACTAACATCCAATGGATTCCAGAGAAATAAGATTACCAAACTAATCCAAAAAGAACCCCCCACTAAAATTCAAGACAGAGAACAAGAAAACGGCACAGCCCTCCTCCCATATATAAAAGGCACCACAGACAGAATCAGCAAGATCCTCCACAAACATAATATCAAGACAGCATTCTGCACAAACCGAAAAATATCCACCATCCTAAGAAACCCCAAAGACAACATTGAGTTAGAAAATCAAGGAGTATATGAAGTCCCATGCACCGCTTGCCCCACCATATACATCGGACAAACAACAGAAGAATAAGTGCATGCATTGAAGAACACAAGAACTCAGTCAAAAAAGAGAAACCAACTTCTTCCCTGGTCCAACACCTTAAAGCCACAGGACACGATATTGACTTTAAAAAGACCAGAACTATCGCCAAAACTGAACATTTTAACAACAGAATAATCAGAGAAGCCATCGAGATAGAAAAACGCCCACACAGCATGAACAAACGAGATGATACCTCCCGCCTACCAGCCATTTGGATACCCGCCCTCATTGACAAATGAGTCCCTAACACGAGGAATGACACCAGACCCACACTCACGAGGTCCACACAGGATGTCACCACCGCACATCCACCCAGAAAGCAGACCCAAACCCACACTGATCATGAAGCACGACCAAGGACCAGAAACCAGACCACAGCTGCATCATTAGCCATTTCAAACCTCTCCAATCCATACATGCAGCAGACTGACACCCACTATGAAAATGTAGCACAACCACGAACACGAAGCCAAACAACAGCAATGCAGCTCACCAGCTCAAATCCCCCTGCAACTCAGGCTAATCTGAGCACAACCAAGTCCCCACCCAAACAGGACACACCCCCACTATCAGTTAAAAAGGAAGAAACAGCTGCAATCACACATTGCTCCCAGAAGCATGAAGCTGAAGCCTGAAGATGACGAATGAGACTTCGTCGAAACGTCGCCAAGACACTTCCAATTTTACGTGGGAGAAAACCTGAATAACCAAAGACCTATATACAAACACCTGCGAAAACCTCAGAAAACATATACACAAACACACACACATACACACACACATACTGATAACAAATTTTGTATGCCCTTCTGAAAATATCTTAAAGTTTTCCTAAGGTCAGGAACAGAACTTTGTGGATTTCCATGGTGGCACAGTAATGGCGCAGTGCTTAGGTATTTCAGGCTAATTCTGGTGACTGCCAGCAGTTCGATTCTCACCAATTCAAGGTTGACACAGCCTTCCATCCGGGGTGAAATTCAGCAGGTTCTAACAGGTTCTGGGGAACCGGTAGTGGAAATTTTGAGTGGTTCAGAGAACCAGCAAATACCATCTCTGGCTGGCCCCAGGGTGGGGTTGGAATGGAAATTTCGCAATATCCTTCTCCCAAGAGTGGGGAGGGAATGGGGATTTTGCAGTATCCTTCCCCTGGAGTGAGGTGGAAATGAAGATTTTGCAGTATCCTTCCCCTGCCACACCACGTCCATTAAGCCACGCCCACAGACCTGGTAGTAAAAAAATTTGAAATCCACCATTGCTTTCATCCTTCTGAGGTCGGTAAAATGAGGAACCAGATTGTAGGGGATAATATGCTGACTTTGTAAACCACTTAAAGAATGCTTTAAAGCATTGTGAAGTAGCATATATATCTAAGTGCTATTGCTATTTCTGATAGAAAGATGCTTTTCAGGATTATCATTATAATTATTATTGTAAGTAAGGATAGCTAAGTATGGACCAATTCAATATTCCAAGTTTAGATCATTTCTCATTTGCTGATCTAATATGGTAACTTTAACATTTAAAATTGGTAGCAACACTTGCAGAACGAACACCAAGATATAGCCCAAAGATTGCCAATAGATCAGACGTGTTAACAAAAGTAAGAGTCCATTTTCTTAAAATCAGCATTTGGAACACTAGTTCGACTTTTTCAAATCTTTTTAAAATATGCTTAACTCTAATCTCCTCCAAACGTTGCTACAGTAAACAGGAGGCCATATTTTCAGAATGTGACTGTCAACTTCCTACTGACGTCAAAGGACAGATTTGTTTTTAAAAATGTCATTATAAACAACTGTTATTTAGGAAACAAATGTAAAATGCCAAAAAAAAAACCCACCCAAAAACCCTGCAACAGTTAAAACACTGAGTGGATATCAATTTTTGACAAATATATCACAAGTAGGAATTCTGCATATATATGCTACCAAATTCCAAAGATAGAAAACAAACCTTCACAAAATAGAGTAAAATAATTTTAAAAACTTTTGGAAAAGAAAAACAAGTAGGAAAAAAGGAGAATATCTTATTTATCCTACATACTCCATTTTTTTCTTTATAGACTCCTCAGTTCATGAACTAAAATACAGTCAAAAACAGTAACAATGATGTCAAATAACATCTTTTCTATTCCTGCACATAATTGAGATTATGAAGGAAAAATGAATGGGGATATAGTTTCAAGACAACTACACATTTATACACCTCCAATTACTTGTTTTCCAATAAATGTAAAAATAAATTAATATATAAATAATAATTTCATGTCAAAAATTAATTAATGACCTCAGAGAATAAACTTAATTTATTAGTTCTTAAAAAACCCAGATTCAGGGCTTATGCAGAGAGGCAGGAATGGCAAAATTCCTTGAGGCTTACCTTTGATCAAACAGAACATGTGCAATTTTTACTAGGGATGAAAAGGTTCTTGCTTGGTTTGCATTTTAATGCAAACTTCATTAGTTTATAATGTCTAAATCTACAAGCAAAGAAACAGAAAAATTGTACTATATGTAGTTGTCATTTTTCCCCAAATACTAGAATATTGTTTATAATTTTTAAATTGCAAATTAATGCACATGTATCAAGAGAAAGTATTTACAACTATATATAGTATTTCAAAAATAATTTGTAAAACAATGTATTTTATAATGTATTTAAATACAGTAGAAAAATGCATGTATAACCAGGCAAATTATCATTTGAATGATCTTCAGAAATAATTTAGAAACAATTACAAGCTGCTGCAAAAACAGAATGCATTGAAATTAAGACTAGTGTGCATCTTATTTTCATAATAGATTAAAACCTCTGAAAATGTTGTTACTCAGAGTATGTAATTTCTTTCCAATGTTCTATTGAGTTAGAGAAAAACTGCCACATTGGATTATCATATAGGAAAGAATTATATGGTACGAAAAAAGGATGTTGGAATCAATAATCCCTAAATGTCATTAAACCATTATAAAAGGAAATAATTCTGGGCTTATTATTAACTTACATAGTTCAACATAAAAACATAAAAAGATCTAAAATATTTCCAATACAGTTTGCTCCTAAATCACTCCATTTCTTTGAAAATAACATTGATCTCAATAAGTACTTTTTACGACATCCTCTAAAAACTGTAAGCTGGGATGAGATGACAACTCATTATTTAAAAAAGAAGTAAAAAAGAAGAAGTCATCAAATTGAGTTGATGGTTTCACTTCCTGTGCATTAGTGAGCCAAGGAATAGTTCAAAGAATCAGCATTTGTAAGAAAACAGTTAGGTTCGGTTATAACCAAAACTATAAAATTCCAATTTTCTTACTTTGTCTATCATAGTGTTTTTCAACTAGGCACCTTGAAGAAGTGTGGACTTCAACTCCAGAAATTCCCCAGCCAGGAACATATAGGAGAAGGTGGAAACATAAGACTCAGCTGATAGGATTATTATATCAAAGAACGTAAATTCCTCTATGTGAAAATCAGAAAAATACACCATCATAACATGAAATTAATTTGTTTTATGAGCATGTGGTTGTTTTATATATAATTAACAGTTGTTTCAAAACTTATTCTGTGTCCCATCTGTTCTAAGACTCTTTGGTGATTCGCGCACCATTGGTTCTCAGTTACAAGTTGTAATTGAACTAATCTGTGGCAAACTAACTGATTTATATTTATCAATGAGCAAAAAAAGATTTTCTGAAATCAGAAATTTAGCAGGTCAGATATTGGACTGTCTTAAAACCTAGCTTAATTTATTCTTTTTTTCCTTTGACAAAAAGGGCAAAAGGAAATGTGTGAGCTATTAAAAGAATCCAAACATATTGCCGGTGGAGGGAGCAGGGGGGCGGGGAAAGTAAACTTCTGTCCTTACAAATCGCAACAATGCACTTTTGCTCTGCATTGAAAAATGTGTATTGTTGAAAAAAGACCAAGGACTGAATATCAAGGGAAGAAGAACGGAATTTATTAACCTCCATCTCTATAGTTCTAAATTGAATCTCTGAGTTTATTTCAGCCTAAAGCAAGAACATTTTCCTATACCATTTGAGATGATAAGGCCTCTTTTTAAGCCCTCACTGAAGTGTCAGAATTTGGTGGTGTTTTTTTTTTACAATGTGCTTTGTTGACTATCCTCAGGGGAATACATAAATACTGACTTCAGGATGCTTAATGTCATTTGTTCTTCCCTTTTCCTGTAGAATTTTTGGGTCTTTTCGTTCCTTTATCATGTTTGCATAACTGAATAACCTTATTGTAAATACCGAGAGGAAATCAGAAAAACCATACTGCTAGGGGATACAAGCTACCTAATACAAGACAAGGTAATTTTTAAATAGAATAATACCTACCTAACAACAAATCTCAATATTAATTTCAGAAGTCAGCCTAATTCAAGTATGTTATCACTGGCTTCAAGTCTCTCCCTTTCTTGAACATATTCAGGGCGTTGTCAGCAACCTCACAATGTGACTCTGGCTTTTACAGTTACTGTCTGACTCTGACAGTTAACTGAAGAGATCAGTCAAAAAAAAATGTATAGATTTGAATCTACACATTTTAGTTGATGCATGATTCAAAATATTTTTTTTGTTTCAAGTTTTTTATTTTGTTTTACATATTTGTATCAATGTGTGAACAGTAGGCAACCTGGGTGTCTTACATTCTAATACAGATAAAACTAGTAGAATTAATCAAAGTTATTACAGTGAATCAACTTATATATTTCTAATAATAATACACATTTATATTAATTATAGTCTATCATTATTTAATGTTTATTATTGCTTTTATTTTATTATGTAAAAGTGTATACATTAATATTCCCCCTTTCTCTTATTTCTCTTATTCTAACTTTTAATCATGTCATCCTTTTACTAAAAAACGTTTTCTTTCTATCCTAATCTTCTAATCATGCCTCCAACCTAAAAAGGAAGGAAAAGAAAGAAAAAGAAAAGCAAATCAGAACAACAACAAAAAAGAAAAAGCATTTCCTTTCTATCCATCGTCTCTTGCCCACTTCAGTACTTTAGTTGCTATGCTTTTTTTTTACTTGCCTCCCATATTCCTTTCTTGGATTTTTATCTCTGTCTGCATCTACTTCTTGGCTATTCAATCTAAGTATTTCTCTCATCTCTACACTCTTTCACTGCCTGGTTTCTAAAATTTCTACTCAAGCTCCTATCTCCCTTTCAAAAATATCTTCCTCAAACTCCAATTTTCTTTTAATATTTTCCCCCTGGTTTAATTCATCAATCACTGTTATCTTCATTATTATCTCCTCGTCTTCTTCTTTTGTTAACTGGTTCGTCAGTTCAACCTTTTCCTCCATTTCTTCAGTTAGCTCCTCCCTTTCTGAGCGTCTTGGTCTTTACTCATCATCCCTCGTGTAGTATTTTCCATTTTTTCTATAGTCTCCTTAAATCCTTTCTCCATGTCCTTTGTATTTTGAAAAAGCAACGCCATCTCCTTCAAAATTCCACTCATTTCTTCCTTATGAAGCATCTTATTTTGTTTTTAAAAATCCAACTTTTGTCCAGTAATCCAGGAACCATTTATTCAGTCCTAAAGTTACCCTTCAAGCGGTACAATAATCACAGCTCTTTGTATCCCATAGGTAATCAATCAGTTCCATTTGAATAGTCCCAGAAGTTATCAAACGTCTCTTTACATCCCCTTTACAAGTTCAATCTTCCAGCATAACATTCAGGGGTCATTTTAATTAAACTTTAATTAACTTTATTGTTCTCTTATTTGAGTGTCCAGTAGTCATGGGGTAGTTAGATATAATCCAATAAATATTTTTACAATTCTTCATATTCCCAGATTTGTACATTTTCCTTTCGTCAGCAGGTGGCGCTCTCAATTTAAATTTCAGTGTTGCTACTTGTCAATCTGATTTTAGTCCTTGACTCATTATTTTAGTTGTAGTTCAATTATAGAAGCAAGATAAGTTTTTAAAATAAATAATTCCAGCATTTTAAAATGCCTTCCCATTACATCTTCCCGTTTAAGAGTCCAAAAACTGTGTTTTTAAAGAATTATTATTTTTCTCTCTTTGCGTCTTTTCCTTGCAGTCTAGTCTTTTTCTCAAAATGCTTAATCACCACTTTAAGAAATAATTCTGAGCAAATAGTTCTAAATTATTCCTTGGGATCAGGTTTTAAGCGAAAAGGAATTTTCTCCCCCAGTTCCAGTCACTGTTCACCTACTTTACTCCAGCACCAGTCTTAGTTAGTCCTTGGCTGTCCCAGCTTCATGGCAGCCATCTTTAGGCTGCCTCTTCTCCTTGCCATAGCTAAGAAACAAAAAGAACCCCGGGATAGACCCCGGGATAGTCCCCCCTCGTCTGCGGTGCCGGTGTGGGAGCAGCCTGGCCCTTATCCAACGGTGTCGGCGGCGGCCGAGTCTTTCGGTGGCGGCGGCGGCCTGGCCTGGAGGCTCTCTCCCCCCGGCAGCGGAAGAGTCGGTGTCGGTGACGGTGACGGCGGTGGCGGCGGCCTGGCTGGACCGGCTTGGCCAGGGCCTAGCCTGTTGGTGGTTGACTGGGTTCGGCAATTCGTGGCATGACCCAGCAAACCTGGCGGGTGAGTGGCCTATTCCAGCTGGAGGCCAGGCTTAGCAGCCACAAAGAGGCCCGATGGTCGCCTTCTTTGTCATCTTGAAGGCTGTCCACGGGTCCAGGGGACGCCCTCGCTACCACCTGGAGGACGTCTATAGACCGTCAGTGGGGGCTTTTTGAGTCCTTTGCCCCCCCCCGGACTTTTTGGAGAGAGATGCCTCGTCGGTGGAGCAGCTTGGCCCACTAGGCGCGTGTTTCGTCCTCTTTGTCAACTTGAAGGACGATCACGGGCCATGTAGGCACCTTTTTTACCATCTTTGAGGATGCCCATGGGCTGGCTGCAAGGGGATCGTTTGAAGTCCTTTGGTCCCCAGTGGGGGAATTGAGGATGGTCCTGGACAATCCTAGCTTGACTATTGTAGGACTATATCCTCTCCCCTTTGTGCCCATAGACCACCCTCGGGACTGGAGAAGAGGGTTGGAGCTCTGACTTAATCATGGCGGTTTGTTCATCTACCGCCCAAGACCTATATCCGTCTGTCTTCTACTC
Source organism: Ahaetulla prasina (assembly GCF_028640845.1). Lineage (NCBI taxonomy): Eukaryota > Metazoa > Chordata > Lepidosauria > Squamata > Colubridae > Ahaetulla > Ahaetulla prasina. The sequence continues at coordinate 96,275,603 of NC_080542.1, forward strand.
GGAACTCCTGGTGCGTCAACTTCCATCTTGACAGGTCCAGGATGGGTCCGTTGCGGACTTTATCATGCGGACATTTACAGCGGCTGACCTTCTTGCCCTCGAGATTCCCTCTCGCGGGTCTGGCCCTCCACATTATCGAGGGTCCATCTTGAGGACGGTTTTGGAACCCGAGATGGCATGCCAAAATAGGAGACTCAGGGATTTTAATTAATTATTTTAATAGGGTTTTAAAGGGAATTTTAATGGGAATTTTAAGGGGGTAGGAACTGACGGGTCTGGGTTGGAGGAGGTAGTGTTGGGTGGGGTGGGAGGTTAGGGTGGGTGAGGGGTAGCCCGTCGGGAGGAAACCAGTTCAAGCGCATGCTCGTGGCGACTATCAAATGGGTTCGGAGGTTATGAAGTGTGTTCCTTTGTGTGAGGTGAGTCTATTTGCAGTAAGTGGGAGGGGCAGATATGGCGGAAGGGGATCGTATCAACATAGGGGTCACGCGTTCGATGTCTACAGGCGAACGCGTGCCCGATCTGACTTTTCCGTTCCCGGATGGTCAAGACCCTCAGAGCCTGGGCCTCGTCTGATGTTATGCAACGCACGGTCCGTGGCCAATAAGGCCCCTAATACATGATCTGATTCAGGGGTGCAGCGGATATTATAGGCGATACGGAGACGTGGTTGGGGACTGAAGGGGGAGTCCCCCAGGGTGAGATGTGCCCACCGGGTTTCCGTGCATTCTATCAGGCGAGGGCCCAGGGTCGGGGTGGAGGGTTAGGGTGGGTGAGGGGTAGCCCGTCGGGAGGAAACCAGTTCCAGCGCATGCTCGTGGCGACTATCAAATGGGTTCGGAGGTTATGGGGGAGTGTGTTCCTTTGTGTGAGGGTGAGTCTATTTGCACGGTAAGTGGGAGGGGCAGATATGGCGGAAGGGGATCGTATCAACATAGGGGTCACGCGTTCGATGTTTACAGGCGATCGCGTGCCCGATCTGACTTTTCCCGTTCCCGGATGGTCAAGACCCTCAGAGCCTGGGCCTCGTCTGATGTTATACAACGCACGGTCCGTGGCCAATAAGGCCCCTAATACATGATCTGATTCAGGGGTGCAGCGGATATTATAGGCGTTACGGAGACCTGGTTGGGCACTGAAGGGGTGTGCCCTGGTCGAGATGTGCCCACCGGGTTTCCGTGCATTCCATCAGCCGAGGCCCAGGGTAGGGGTGGAGGGTGGCGGTTGCTATTAAAGAGAGTCTAGAGCCGAGGGAGACCACTGTACCTCAGATCGCGGTGTGAATCCCTCTTTGTGAGGTGGGGTCATAGATGTCAGATGGGCTTGCTGGTCGCGTACCTGGCTCCTTGCTGCGTGACAGCTGCCCTGCCCGAGCTCCTGGAGGTGCTTGCCGGGGTGGCAGTGGAGACCCCCAGACTGTTAGTCATGGGGGACTTTAACTTGCCATCTGCCGGCTCGTCATCGACGGTAGCTCGGGAGTTCTTGGCCTCCATGACGGCCTTGGACCTGACTCAAGTAGTGGATGGCCCCACTCACATCGGGGAGGCACACTGGACCTGATTTTTGTCTCTGGTCAGTGGTTGAGAGATCTGGACTTAAAGGAAATAGTCATTGAACCTTTGTCATGGTCAGATCACTCTCCTTCGCCTGGACTTTCTGACCGCTACCCAACACCGCAGGGAGACGGAACCATTACGATGGTACCGCCCCAGGCGCCTGATGGACCCAGAGAGGTTTCGGACGGAGCTTGGGCCACTTCCTGAGGGTCTGGCTCACGGCACGGCAGAGGAACTAGCTGCAGCCTGGGAACGGGCTGCGGCCGGGGCCTTAGACCGTGTCGTGCCTTTGCCTCTGACCCGGCGAGATCCCAACCGGCTCCTTGGTTCTCCGAGGAGCTGAGGGGATGAAACGCCGGAGAAGACGCCTAGAGAGTTCCTGGAGGTCCAGCCGTTCAGAGGCTGATCGGACACTAGTTAGATCCTATACTAGGACCTACCTAGTGGCACTGAGGAAGCGAGGCGTTCCTCGCCTCCTCCCTCATTGCGTCGGCAGATAACCGCCCAGCTGCCCTGTTCGGGTGACCCGCTCCCTCCTTCACCAGGGGAGCGGGATGACCCGCTAGGGACGTGCTGAGGAGTTTAACGTTATCTATACGATAAAATCGTTCAGCTTAGGGACGGTCTGGACCAAAATTGTGGCGATTCAGACGGGGTATCTGAGGCGGTCTTGGTGATGTTGTTTGGGATGAGTTTGACCCTGTGACTCCGAGGACATGGACAGGTTGCTGGGTAGATTGAATGCCACCACGTGTTTACTGGACCCGTGCCCCTCCTGGCTGGTGCTGGCCACTCAGGAGGTGACACGAGGCTGGCTCCAGGGGCTTACGAGTGCTTCCTTGTTGGAGGGAGTCTTTCCGGCCGCCTTGAAAGAGGCGGTGGTGGGGCCCCTCCTCAAGAAGCCTTCCCTGGACCCCGCTGTTTTGGCTAACTATCGTCGGTCTCCAACCCGCCCGGCGAAGGTTGTAGAGAGTATGGTGGCATATCAGTTTCCCCTGCACCTGGAGGAAACTGTCTATCTGGACCTGCTCCAGTCCGGCTTCCGACCGGTTACAGCACTGAGACGGCTTTGGTCACGTTGGTGGATGATCTCTGGAGGGCCAGGGATAGGGGTTATTCCTCTGCCCTGGTCCTATTAGACCTCTCAGCGGCTTTCGATACCATCGACCATGGTATCCTGCTGCGCCGGTTGGAGGGATTGGGAGTGGGGGGCACCGTTTATCGGTGGTTCTCCTCCTATCTCTCCGACCGGTCGCAGACGGTGTTGACGGGGGGGCAGAGGTCGACCCCGCGGCACCTCACTTGTGGGGTGCCGCAGGGGTCGATTCTCTCGCCCCTTCTGTTCAACATCTATATGAAGCCGCTGGGTGAGATCATCAGTGGCTTCGGTGTGAGGTACCAGCTGTACGCTGATGACACCCAGCTGTACTTTTCCACACCGGGCCACCCCAATGAAGCTATCGAAGTGCTGTCCCGGTGTTTAGAAGCCGTACGGGCCGGGATGGGGAGAAACAGGCCCAAGCCCAATCCCCCCAAGACGGAGTGGCTGTGGATGCCGGCATCCCGGTACAGTCAGCTGAGTCCGCGGCTGACTGTCGGGAGCGAGTCATTGGCCCCGATGGAGAGGGTGCGCAATTTGGGCGTTCTCCTGGATGCACGGCTGTCTTTTGAAGATCATTTGACGGCCGCCTCCAGGAGAGCTTTCCACCAGGTTCGCCTGGTGCGCCAGTTGCGCCCCTTTCTAGACCGGGATGCCTTGTGCACAGTCACTCACGCCCTTGTGACGCCTCGCCTGGACTACTGCAATGCTCTCTACATGGGGCTCCCTTGAAGGGCATCCGGAGGCTGCAGTTGGTCAGAATGCAGCTGCTGGGTGATAGAGGAGCCCTCGTGGCTCCCAGTGACACCTATCCTGCGCAGGCTGCACTGGCTACCTGTGGCCTTCCGGGTGCGCTTCAAGGTATTGGTGAACGTCTTTAAAGCGCTCCATGGCATAGGGCCGGGTTACTTACGGGACCGCCTGCTGCTACCGAATACCTCTCACCGACCCGTGCGCTCTCACAGAGAGGGACTCCTCGGGGTGCCGTCGGCGCGACAGTGTCGTCTGGCGACACCCAGGGGAAGGGCCTTCTCTGTGGGGGCTCCCGCCCTCTGGAACGAACTCCCCCCAGGACTTCGTCAACTTCCGGACCTCCGAACCTTTCGCCGCGAGCTTAAAACTCACTTATTTATTTGCGCTGGACTGGGTTAGCTTTTTATGGGTTTTTAATTGGGTTTTATCGATGGGTTTTTAATGGGTTTTTAATGGGTTTTATTATTTGCTAAATTTTAATTGCGGCCAAATTGAATAAGTTTTTTAGTGGTATTTTAATAGTATTTATTTTGTAATAGGAATGTTTATTTTATCTGGCTGTAAACCGCCCTGAGTCCTTCGAGAGAAGGGCGGTATAAAAATTTAAATAATAAATAAATAAATAAATAGACAGGAGAGCTGAGACTCTCCGCAACCTCGCAAGGTGCCTCTCTTTACTTCAACGCCCCTACAGGGCAGCTTCGGCTCCTTTCTGAGCCCACCAATGGGGAGAACTTGGCACAGGAGCATGGAGACCTGTCCCATGTGTCCGATCCCACCGCAAGATCAACCGGAACTATTTTGAACTTGTTAGAAGAAATATGACATTGTGGTTATTGGTTTGTGTAAAACTGACTATTCAAGCAACATCCCTATATGACAATTAGCAATAAAGAATCATAACATGGGAGAGTGGGTGAGAGAAACAAGACCACATTGAAGTAACAAATATTTTCAAAGTAGCTCATAATCACAAATCTAGAGGTAACAATAACCTTTTCAGAAATGACAAGTGGGGCCAAGACCATATCTAATATTATCCCAAAACTTCTTCAAAAAAAATCAATAGCTGGAAATGGATACACACCTTATATGAAACTGTACTTTGTTTAACCAATGTCTGCTAATAAAACTTAATCAGCTAAACTTACACAACATATTAAGTCAAAAAATTTGATTTCCAATGGTTTACATAAAATATATTGGTTTACACAATACAGTATGTTACAGTGTGAATGTTGTCTGTCTGTCTGTCTGACTGTCTGTCTGTCTGTCTGATTTATACGGCTGCCCATCTCACAAGAAATGTTTCTAGGCAGTGTACAGGAAAAATGTATAAAACAATAAATATCTCAAACACACGGATATTAAAAATATTTTTTATAAAGTAGTAGTTACTGTTAAGAATTCTTGGAACTGGCTTCTGGGTGGCGCCACCTTTCTCGCTGGGTGCTAATTTATGGCACTCCGCATTGAATATGGTAAAAGCCGGACATAACAACTGATCCCGGCTTAATTTCTCTCTCTGGTAGATTCCCCTAGGGGCTTTGTTTTTGTAATGCAAAGTCCTGAAAGGTCGAATCCCCTTGAACCCCTCCCCCAACCTCCAGTATTCACTGCGCTCCTGAAAAAGCAGGAAAAGAGGAAGGTGTCCACTTCTGCTAGCAATTGATTTCTTTTTGTGGTTACTAAAAGCAGGCGGAACAAGCGTGAGTGAACAATTATTGGTTTGCAAGTATTTTTGATTTTCTGACTTCTACCTTTTTTTAAAAAAAAAAAAGAGAAATTTCTGCCCCCCCTTCAGTTTCGTTTTAGAGAAACTGAAAGCAGAGCGATACATCAAAGGGAGCTTTGCTGTTGAATCAAAACTGAATGGAGATTTTATCTTATTGTGTTTGACTGTGGACTGTTGGATTATATTACGTTGTTTAAGTACTTTACAAGGGGATTCTCAGCAGGAACTTTGTCATGGAGGTTCTTTCAGAAGAATGGATTTGTGACTTTATACAGGACTATACAGAAAGTATGCATTTAATTATTCAAAAATACAAATTGATAAAAAATGGGGACGTTTTGGATGAGAGCTTGGAGCAAATTAACCAGTGCAACCACTCGGAAAATGGAATGCAGGAGATACAAATAAAAGTGGATAAATATGAAGATTTGATCGTGAAGAAACAAGGTGATGTAAAGAAGTTTTCTTTAAATAGTTTGGATGAACTGCCTGAATTTGTGCTACAGGAGATTGTCCCTCAAATGGAAAAGACTCACAAGCTTAATGTTTCCCAAGAGTTCTCTTTTTGGACTGATGGAATATACGGCAGTAATTTTTGGATTCTTGGACATAAGGAATTACTAGGAAATATTGTGATTGACTTTTTAAAAGGAGTAACGAAGGAAAGACAGAGATTAATGCACCAAAAAAAATGGCAAGAGACAAAAGTATTATTCTTGAAACAAGGTTTTTTTAAAATATTAATAGACAAAAATATTAGTGTTCCGGAAAGACAATTTGTGAGGAATCTGGAAGAAATGGGTTGATTATATGTTTTATATCTATCATAAAAGACTAGATATTTGGATCTATACTGGATTTTGATGAGGAAGGACTAAAGTTGAATAGATATTGTAATTTTCTGTATTGAAATTTTATAAGGTGTTGCACTAAATTTTAAATAGAATATTTTCAAAAGATCTTATGTAAGAAAGACATGGGGGGGGAAATTATATGGTTATAGAAGTTATAAGGGACATATTTTTTGAATTGGATTGGATTTTTATGCTTTAGTTGGTTTTAAATACTTTAGGATTAATTTGTTCTATTGATTTATATATTTTACTATTGTTAATTCTTAATTTTTATTTTTTATTTTTTTTGAAGGATTTTGGTTATGTTAGGAGGAAGTCAGAGCTAGAGAAGGAAAATTGGTATAATAGTTTTGGGAGAAAATTTTCTTAGCATATGTTTGTCTTATTTTTAACTATACCTTGTGCTTGTTCCGGGAAGCCAGGGGGGAGGGGGGAGGGTATTATTGAAGGGAGGGGGGTTGGGGGGAAAGGGGGGGGGAATTTTTCTGTAAAACTTTTTGAATAAAAAAAAAAAAGAATTCTCGGAACTAAAATGTACACATATGGAAGATGACCAATTTGGTATGGTGAAATATATAAACCAAATTAATATATAAGATTAAAATATGCTGAAATAAAAACTATTCTAAAACAAAATGATATTTGCAAATTATGTATTAACTGTAATACTTAACAACAAGACATACAGATATTTAATATTTAATTTATTATTACTATTTAAGTCAATGATAATTCTTGATAGGTTTAAAAGAAAGCAGATATAAATCATTTGTTATCTTGCAGTTACAGCTACTTCTCCCACCTTATCAGCCTAAATATGAGTACAGGAATATCAGATAATGTATTATGTTACTAAGGGACATCACTGCATCTCTCTCATAGTTTATCAAGTCTTGTTTAACCATTTTTAGGGATATGTTCTCAAAATGTTACAACTTCTCCCCACTTACAATGGCCACAATTGAGCTCAGGGTTATGGTCTTAAGTCATGGCAATCATTAAGCAAGATACCCATTTGATCACCTTGCTTATCTACCACAATCTTTGCTTTCCCCTTTAGGGTCATAAAAGACAATGTGTCATTAATAGAGCATGAGGTACCTCAGGGAGTAGCCCTGGGAAGTGCAGCACAGGCCAAGATAAGCATTGCAGCACTCCCAATCTCCTATATAAGATCAGGGTTGCTCGAATACCCTCTTGATAAAATATTGAATTGAAAATGGACACAACAACAGAGAGGGAAGGGAGAGAGGAGTAGTGGGACAGGTAGGAAGGAGGAGTAGGGAGGAAAAGAGAGAGAAAAGGAGAGGAAAAAGGGATGGGAAATAAGAGGAGAGAAGGTTAGAAAGAGAGGAAGGAGGAGTGGGGGAAAGGAAGGGAAAGGAGAGAAGAGGAAGGAGACGAGAAAAGAAGAAAGTTGAAAAGAATAGAAGGAGAGGGAAGGGTAAGAGGAGAGAAGAAAGGTTGTTGTGGAAAAAGGGAGATATGGAATGGTTGAAGAGTAACTCCAAATGTATTTTAAAGTTTTAGGATGAAGAATGAACCAATACAGAAACCAAAAGATAATATGTGTAATAAGAATGGTTAAAGAGATTGTACATTTATATATGTTTTATGAGAAATAAAAATAAAAAACTTTTATTAAAAAAAAGATGGATTATGAAGATAGACTTCCAACTTTTTGCAGAAATGGCTAAATTTGCTGACTTGCTAAAATGGATAAAAATGGATAACTGATTTTGGGATTTATTGATTAGAAAAGGGTGCTAGAGGGAAGAAGAGAACCTTGATATGCTATATGGGAAGTTAGATATGGTAACTGCTATGTTTGTAACCGCTGCAAAGAAGATTGGAAATCATTTCTTTAAATATTTTTCTTTTTCTTGCTATTGTTTTCTTCACCCTTTTATTATCTCTTTCTTTTTCATTTTATTCTTCTGTGTTTTGGTAGCTATGATAAAGATAAAATCTTTGTGATTTTTTTTAAAATAAAATTCACTAAAAAAAAAGGAAGACTATTCCCATAATCCCTAGCCAGCAGGAAGGCTAAAGTTTAGAATACAATATGGCACAAGAATGGGAAAAGTTGTGTTGAAGATTCTAGAGAAAGGAAATGTAAAATTACTACCATCCAACTCAAAAATACATGGACATAGGAAGTACTGGTAATTAGGAACTGCCCATCACTGAGCCCTGGTGCTGAGGAGTACCCTATAGTAGATCAGTGATTGATGCAAAAGTCCCTAAAGCAGATTGGTGATTGATGAGGTATTCTCCAAGCAGAACAGAATGGATGGAGAGAAAGCCCCCTGAAGCAAAAGGCGAATAAGGAGACTTGGTTTCAACCCATCAATAATAGGGTGAACAGAAGGTTCCCACTTGCCACACATTTTTCAGTCTTGCTGATAAATGCAATGGTCACAAGCCGGTTAGTCCTACTTTTTGTAATCAATTGTATATCGTCTCCTTCTGAAAGATTTATAACCATGTAACAGGAAAGCCTAGACTTTATGGAAAGAGAAGCCTCCCTTCTATAGGACACTTTCAAGAGTTTATGAGAGAGAAGAAAAGATTCAATACTAACTGGGGTTAATGTTCAATGGACAAAAAAATTGACTTACTATAATTACAACTCATTGAAAATAATTTGATTGGTAAAATAAAAAAGTAAGCAGTAAGACCATTTCTGCTACATTCTTTTACAAATGCTCCTACCACACATTTGAGCTTCTTTTCCAAGTTTTGTGCCAATGCTTTCAATGTCTGTTTTAGCCAATGAAGATTTATTATTTTAATTTATAATTTTATTATTAATTTATATTTTTAAGCAAGCTTATTTTTACATGATAGAATCATCTTATGTTTTTGTTTCAAAATAAGAAGGTACTATCATGAGAAATGTGATTGTTACACACTAAAGTGACAGCTTATGCACTGCTGTTATTAAATATTAAGTACTCTAAGAAATCTGGTATGTGGACATTTGAAGGTTTTAATAGTTTTCTTTTTTTGGAGTCAGAACCACAAAAACACAGGTATATAGGAAAACTGTGTGAAATATGTACCTTAAAATATGCCTAGTTTTAAAAAAGTCAATTTATTCAATGTTACACTTATATATGCAATAAAGTGTATATTAGGTAGATAGGCAGGCAAAAAAAATTGTATTTGTGAAAATAAAACATTGTCTTCCAGCTGTTTGCAAACTGTAAGCAAAACTGCATATATTGGGAGTATATACAGAGAAACACATTATCTACACATTTTTGTATTCTAAAAATGTAGCCATTGCACAAACTGGATGAACTGAGAAAAACTTGACAACTTCCTCACACACCTCAATAGCCTACACCCCAAAATACAGTTCACCATGGAAACAGAAGTTAATAACCAACTTCCCTTCCTGGATGTCTTAGTCTACAGAAAACCCAATGGCTCCCTAGGACACACCATCTACCAGAAGAAAACACACACAAACCGCTATCTGCACGCACTCTCACACCACCACCCAGCACAGATCAACTCCGTAGCCAAGACACTCATCTCCAGAACAAAATGCTTAGCTGATGAACAACACCTAAAACCCGAACTAGACACTCTCACTAACGTACTAACATCCAATGGATTCCAAACAAATAAGATTACCAAGCTAATCCAAAAAGAACCCCCCACTAAAATCCAAGACAGAGAACAAGAAAATGGCACAGCCCTCCTCCCATATATAAAAGGCACCACAGACAGAATCAGCAAGATCCTCCACAAACACAACATCAAGACAGCATTCTGCACAAACAGAAAAATATCCACCATCCTAAGAAACCCCAAAGACAAAATTGAGTTAGAAAATCAAGGAGTATATGAGATGCCTGCCCCACCACATACATTGGACAAACCAACAGAAGAATAAGTGCACGCATTGAAGAACACAAGAACTCACTCAAAAAATAGGAACCAACTTCTTCCCTGGTCCAACACCTTAAAGTCACAGGACATGATATTGACTTTAAAAGACCAGAACTATCGTCAAAACTGAACACTTTAACAACAGAATAATCAGAGAAGCCATTGAGATAGAAAACGCCCACACAGCATGAACAAACGAGATGACACCTCCGCCTACCAGCCATCTGGAAACCCGCCCTTATTGAGAAACGAGTCCTTAACACGAGGAATGACACCAGACCCACACTCACGAGGTCCACACAGGATGTCACCACCACGCATCCAACCAAAAAGCAGACCCAAACCCACACTGATGATGAAGCACGACCAAGGATCAGAAGCCAGACCCCAGCTGCATCATTAGCCACTTCAAACCCCTCCAATCCATACACGCAGCAGACTGACACCCACTATGAAGATGTAGCACGAACACAAAGCCAAACAACAGCAATTCAGCTCACCAGCTCAAATCCCCCTGCCACTCAAACTAATCTGAGCACAACCAAGCCCCCACCCAAACAGGACACACCCCCAGCCAATCAGAGCACAAAAAAACCCTCATCCAATCAGAGCACAGCCAAGCTCCCACCCAATCAGTTCAAACCCCCTCTAGCAGTTAAAAGGAAGAAACAGCTGCGATCACATTGCTCCCAGAGCACGAAGCTGAAGCCTGAAGATGGCGAATGAGACTTCGTCGAAGCGTTGCCAAGACACTTCCAATTTTACGGGAGAAAACCGAACAACCAAAGACCTATATACAAACACCGTGAAACCTCAGAAAACAAATATATATATATATATATGTTTGTTTTCTGAGGTTTCGCGGTGTTTGTATGTAGGTCTTTGGTTATTCGAGTTTTCTCCTGCGTAAATGGAAGTGTCTTGGCGACGCTTGACGAAGTCTCATCGTCATCTTCAGGCTTCAGCTTCGTGCTGAGAGCAATGTGTGATTGCAGCTGTTTCTTCCTTTAACTGCTGGTGGGGTTTGAACTGATTGGGTGGGAGCTGGCTGTGCCTGATTGGATGGGGGTTTGTGCCTGATTGGCTGGGGTGTGTCCTGTTTGGTGTGGGCTTGGTTGTGCTCAGGTAGTCTGAGTTGCAGGGGGATTTGAGCTGGTGAGCTGCACTGCTGCTGTTTGGCTTCGTGTTCGTGGTCGTGCTACATCTTTGTAGTGGGTGTCAGTCTGCTGCCTGTATGGATTGGAGGGGTTTGAAATGGCTAATGTTGCAGCTGCGGTCTGGCTTCTGGTCCTTGGTCGTGCTTCCTGATCAGTGTGGGTTTGGGTCTGCTTTCTGGGTGGATGTGTGGTGGTGACTTCCTGTGTGGACCTCGTGAGTGTGGGTCTGGTGTCATTCCTTGTGTTTGTCAATAAGGGCGGGTTTCCAAATGGCTGGTAGGTGGGAGGTATCATCTCGTTTGTTCATGCTGTGTGGGCCATCGAGATAGAAAAACGCCCACACAGCATGAACAGACGAGATGATTTGCTCCCAGAAGCACGAAGCTGAAGCCTGAAGATGACGAATGAGACTCCGTCGAAACGTTGCCAAGACATTTCCAATTTTATATATATAAAAATAGTAAACAAACTGAAACAGAAACTTACCCATCTGTCCATATCTATCTAAAATAATATTTAGATCAGGTATAAACTGAATGTAACAGCAAAAGTATGTATAGTATGCAGGAAATGCAATATGAATAGAAGAGACATCTAAACAACATTTTAAACTATAATTTTATGCTGCAATAGTGTTTGATATGTTTTAGCACAATGAATTAAATGGCTTTGGTTTTGACACCAAGAATCAGCAGGGCGAGACTTAAACACAAAATAACTGCACAGAAGTGGACCTATTTTATTAAAATCACACAATAATTCTTTTTAGATTCCATACTACTGATTCCAGCACAAAAAGAAATTAAGGAGCAGAAGTTAGTCCATAACCCTTTAATTAGCTGAAAATTTAAATGATGACACAGACATTTTCACTCTGTTGTAATTTAATGCAGAAGTTCACATAGATTATTTTAAAGTCTGTTCATTTTTATTTCCTATATTAAATTGTTATTCCAGTTCAGTAAATGGTTGCCTGAATCAAGAACAAAATTACTTTATTAATTTTGTGTCATTTAAAAACACTCACACTCTAACTCAAATTGTTAATGTACTCTCTGAATGCCCTTCAGGTTTTCAAAGGCAAACAGATTATATAATTCCCATTAACATAAAACCTGAAACCCTACAGTTCTCAGTCTTCAACCTGAACTTAATCCCATCCAGGTGCATGAAAAAAACCCAATACAAAAAAAGTTTCATTGAACATGAAAAAAAAGCAGGGGGGGGGAGCGGAATTAGACCTAGACAGAAGAATGTATTCTCAACCTGCAGTTGCCCTGACATCTTAAAAAGAATCTGAAAGAGCTATTCAAAGTGGTCTCTTAAGCCCCTGTTCAACAAATACTGAACCATGGATTAATGTATACACTTATATCTATTTGTGTTTGTATTAATCATAAGTTCCATCATTTTTTAATGTCAAAGTTCTTCACAAGGAGAGAAGCAACCTAGAACTAAGGAGAAATTTCCTGACAGTTAGAACAATTAATCAGTGGAACAACTTGCCTGCAGAAGTTGTGAATGCTCCAACACTGGAAATTTTTAAGAAAATGTTGGATAGCCATTTGTCTGAAATGGTATAGGGTTTCCTGCCTGGGCAGGGGGTTGGACTAGAAGAATTCCAAGGTCCCTTCCAACTCTATTATTATTATTATTATTACTTCCAGACAAAAGAGTTCAAAGAATAATTTCATTACTTTCATGTCTACTGTTATTGTTTTCAAATTCAATTGAAAAATAGTTAAAATTCACTTTATTTAAACTACATCCAAATGGTAAAGTCTTTCACAACAATGTTCTCCATTAGAAGGGACTACATAATTTACATTTATAAACTGTATATACTTGTACATTTTATGGTTTTTGATCAATATACCATTGTTATTATTATTATTAGGTTTTTACCATGTTCAAAAATATTTGGTGGGTTCCAAAGAGATCAGATCAGTATATATTCTCTTGTAAATTTCCTTTATTACTACAAGACCCCTTCTGTATATAACCCATCATATCCTAGATCGGATAAAAAGTAAGTACCTTTATCTCACCATTGACCCATAAATGTATATGAAGCCAATTACCCTGTACGCTGTTCTACTGATAATTCTACTAAAAATGACCAGTTGTCACTTTAATCTGTAATGGGAAATTACTGGGAAATGCTCTGGCATTCATCCAAGTGACAATATCATTCAAAGCTATCAATTCCCTTTAAATCAGAGGAGAGAAGTACTTCTCTTTGTGGGCCACAATTTTATTATTCTAAGCCATAATCCAGCAAAAGAGGGAATATGGAATTACTTTGGGACATTTAGCAATCTATCTGGTGGAAGATTCTTAGCATTCCCTACAATTTAATTCTGCTACAAAAATTAAAACAAGTTTATTTTTACTTCATTCAAAGCTTCTACTTATACACAACTGGTAACCGTTTGATACTAGAGCAATCTATTAATTGTGCAAACCACTTTAATTGGGATCCCTATCTTAAGATAACTGCAGACTTGACTTCTCACAAGCAGGTCAGCAAGCTTAATCTTCTAGTCAGTTTCCCAAACCCTTTAAAATGTTGACAAGCTTGATTTTACATACTTAATTAAATTCTTGCCTCACCTCATTTTTTTTACATCCTGCAACCCTATATAAAATGCTTGACTGCAAGTATCACATGCTATGCTTACAGCCATTTAGGTAAGAGGACTCTGGCAACTCAAGCAAAGATGTGGTTTGAATCCTTAAAAAAAACACTACTTGCTGATTGCTAGGAGGGGACATTATTTTTTTATTTATTTTTTTATTTTATTAGATTTTTATACCGCCCTTCTCCCGAAGGACTCAGGGCGGTGTACAGCCGAAATAAAATACAGAGTATATACAATTAAAAGAAATTAAAAGAAACTATTAATAAATGGCCGATAATTTAAAAATTTACAAATATTTAAAATCTCTAAAACCCCAATTTAAAATCAACTATTTATGCCAGTCCTGCTTGAGTGAATAAGTATGTTTTTAGCTCACGACGAAAGGTCCGAAGATCAGGCACTTGACGTAAGCCAGGGGGGAGTTCGTTCCAGAGCGTCGGTGCTCCCACAGAGAAGGCCCTACCCCTGGGAGCCACCAGCCGACATTGTTTGGCGGACGGCACCCTGAGAAGGCCCTCTCTGTGAGAGCATACGGGTCGATGGAAGGCATACGGTAACAGCAGGTGGTCTCGTAAGTACCCGGGTCCTAAGCCATGGAGCGCTTTAAAGGTGGTAACCAGGATCTTGAAGCGCACCCGAAAGACCACAGGAAGCCAGTGCAAACTACGGAGCAGTGGTGTTACGTGGGAGCCTCGAGCGGCTCCCATTACCACTCGCGCAGCTGCATTCTGGACTAACTGCAGCCTCCGGGTGCACCTCAAGGGCAGCCCCATGTAGAGAGCATTGCAATAATCCAGCCGAGACGTAACCAGAGCGTGAGTGACCGTGCATAAGGCATCCCGGTCAAGGAAGGGACGCAACTGGCGAACCAAGCGGACTTGGTTTTTACTATTATAACATTTTGCAGTTAGCAGATCACTCCCTGCTTCAAACTGGTTTGTGAAAGACCTTGGTGAAAATATGATAAAATACTGTGTGCAGAAATTCAAGAATATCTAGGGCAAATTTATATTAACAACTATTTGCACTATAGACATTGTTTTGCCATTATCCTTCAGGTCACAGAATGAACCTAGGGCATCTCCCCAACCTGACTTTGTAAAATCAGAGAAGGGCTCTTTAAATCTATACAGTTTGTTCATTACACATCATGCTGCTTGCTGCATTCAGTTCTACTAGATTTACCACATTCTTTCACTGTCGTAATAGGGGGAAAATATTGCTTACAGAACTTGGTGCTGGCTAAGGCCTTGTTTCTTGTTAACTTCTTTAATAGAATATCTTTGCCAGCAGCTCTCCAGAAATCTCATCCAAGGGCTCTCTTTTGATTGTTCTTGCTGTATTTGCATGTTCAAAATAAACTGATATTTTTAGCCTAGAGCTTGCCTGCTGAATTTTGATGCCAATGATTTTCTCTAACACCCTCAGGTAGCCATAGAAAGAGGCAGAGCAGCACCATTACTTTGTAACATTGTGTTTACCTCAAAATGTTAATCAGGCTTTGCAGAACGACTACAAGTAGCTTACTTTTTATTCACCAAAATATGCATTGGCTTTCTTAACATGGATACTTTTCTTTCTAGAAGCCAGTAGGAACATTTCTGCAGATAGAGAATTCTGAAAAAAGTCCTTTAAGATTAGCCTAATAAAACTCCAAAATTAAAGTATCACAAAATTCAGGACAAAAATACGCAATGAATCTTCTTCATTAATATTTTCATATTTATGCTGCTTAACATTATTGAATCAACAGCCTATTGCATATCATTGGGATGCCAGAGTCAAAAATGTAGTCTGCTTTAGGTGTTTAGATAAATTTTATGAGTAGCATGCTGCTCACAAATGAACATTTTGCAGAGAAGTATCTAAATGCAACAGCAACACTGGTACTTACCTCATTTAATCCAATGAATTGATCATTTATTTTATGATAATATGAGGGCTCATATAATTTCATTCAGAAAAGGAGTAATCTGAAAATCATTGCCAAATTAGGTAAAACACTAAATTGTGTCCAAAGAGGTGTAAATTTTTCCTATTAAAAATAAGGTTTATACTCTTGATCAAAATATTTTAGTTTAACAAACAAGAAGCATATTCATAACAGAATAAATATTTTGCTAAAATAAAGGGAGAAACAGAAATTAAACACATGTTGTGCTTTTAAGATGAAAGTACAGAAGAACTAGCTATAAATATTCTTGTAATTACCTAAGATTCTATTGATTCATTCCAGGATGAAATAACTGTTGCATTAATAAGGTTCATATCTGGCTTGTTTTTTAAGTTTCACAAATAGTTTACCTGGAAAAGTTCCAAGGGAATCAATTAATATTGACTGAAAGATCTATTTTGGCATAATATGAAAAGCAGTTTTGAGCTATTTGGTGTTCACTACAAAAGAGCTTCAGCCTCTCAGCTTCTGCTAATTAAAGTAAATTTATTAAAAGAATTTTATTGCACTCAAACTTATAAAACAAATTAAGAAGCACAAAGTCAGACTGAGAATCTAGCTCATCAGCTGAATCTTTTCCATTTGGGTCCTACTATAATATTTGAGATGTGAATTGTAATAATTATATATCTATATATTAATTCCATATATATATATATATATATGATACACACATACATACATACATACATACATACACACACACTCACACTCACATATAATTTGTGTTTGCTGATAAAGAAATAAAGGAAACTACTATAGATCTATTTCAAACCCCCTTTATCAGCTGAGTCAGGGGAGAGAGTAAGTGTTTTTTCTGTCGAAGCACCTGGTCTGCCCCAATATGGGAGGAAGCATACTGCTTCCCTTTCACCTTTCAATTCCAATCCAGGAGCCCTCAGGCAGTCACTTTCATGACAAACTATTTTGTACCAAATTTGTGTTTGCTGATAAAGAAATGAAGAAAGGGAGGAGAACTTGTGGCTCAGAGGTTAATACAACTGCCTGAAATACAGGCAGCCCAAGTTCTTATCCGAGTAAGGGTATGGACAGCTAATGAGAGCTAAATAGCTTGAGATAGATCTATACTAGTCTCCTTCATTTCTTTATCAGCAAACACAAATTTGGTACAAAATAGTTTGTTGTGAAAGTGACTGTCTGAGAGCTCCTGGATTGGAGTTGAAAAGTGAAAAGGAAGCAGTATGCTTCCTCCCATATTGGGGCAGACCAGGTGCTTCAACAGAAAACTCTCTCTCTTTCTCTATATCTATATCTATCTATCTATATAATAAATAGTATGTTAAACTTGTATGCTATCCAACTCTCAATGACCCTGTGTGGCTCACAACAATCAAACTAAAAAATTACTATAAAATAAATAAAACAAAAAAAAGCTAATTTTTGTTATTCTTAAACAAGAGTGTCATTAATTTCCCAGCATAACATTTTATTAAAGAAACATTGGCTTTCCTGAAGATTCCTTCTATGTACGCTGCGTGACAGTCCAAAGCAATGCGCTGTTAACTTCAGCTGATTGGCCAGAGACTGAGTTGAATTTGTTTAAACACGCCTCCTCTTCCTGCATAGTTCCAGTTTATTAACGAAGAACCAGTACTTGAGAAGACGAACTCAATTGCAATCTGGAAAAGGAAACAGATCATCCAGGCTCCTGTATAGAAAAATAAAAGAACATAGGGAGTGGTTGGACTCTCACGCAGCGTACATAGAAGGAACCTTCAGGTAAGCCAATGTTCCTTCTCCTGTACGCTGCTTAGAGAGTCCAAAGCAATGGGATATATCCAAGCTAAATATCCCTAGGGTGGGGAGCAGAAGAATCCGAAGTCTCAGCAACAGGAAGAACCTGCTGCAGAACCCTCTATCCGAATGAGGCTTCGGCTGAGGCAAATTGGTCCATCTTGTAGTTTCTAATAAAGGGCGAAGGAGAGGCCCGTGTGGCTGTTCTGCAGATGTCCAAGATAGAGGCCAGTGTGGCCCAAGCAGCTGTGGTGGCCGCATTGCGGGTCAAATATGCCGTGATGAGGCTTGGAAGATGGTGTTTCTGGTGGTGGTAAGCCATGGAAATGCAGGCCTTTATCTACCTGCCGATGGTGGATGGAGATACTTTGATGTCCAGGACTCTGGGTTGGAAAGAAACAAATAGGGATTCTGTCTTCCTAAATGGAGCTGTTCTGTCAAGGTAAATATGCAGGGCCCTGCGTATGTCCAGCATGTACCATCAACGCTCTGTTGAATGTTTGGGGTGAGAACAAAAGTGCGGTAAGATGACTTCCTGAGATCTATGGAACCATGTGTTTATTTTTGGAAGAAACGTAGGATTTAAATGGAGGATGACCCTGCTAGAGTGAAAAATGCACAAGTCCTTTCTCACTGAAAGTGCTGCCATCTCGGAGATCCTGCGAGCAGGAGTTATGTCTATGAGAAAGGCGACTTTGAAAGTTAAGAGCTTGAGGCTGGAGGAACTCAAAGGTTCAAAAGGGGATGATGTAAGCATCTGAAGGACAAGGGCCATATCCCAGATAGGATATCTGTGGACTGGAGGGGGGGCGCAGATTGTAAGCTCCTTTTAAAAAATGATGTATGCGGGGATATTGAAAAAGTATGGAAATCCCCTCATAGAATAGGACAGTTGTGAGAGCTGCAACCTGCCGGCGGAGCGTCCAATCCATCTTGGAGAAATTCTAGAATCTGCTGAATTGAAGCAGAAGTGGGGGTTACTTGATGTCTGAGACACTAGCGATGGAAGGTTGACCATGTGGTGTCGTATATACGAGTCATTGATGGGTGTTTTGAGGCCAGGAAGGTGGAGATACCCCTCCTGGAATGATTATCTTTCCTCAGCATCTCCCGCTCAAGTGCCAGGCAGCTAATTGACACCATTGACATTCTTGTTGGAGAATGGCCCCTTGGCGTAGGGAGATCTGATCTGGTGGAATTCACCAAGGAGGAGTGATGGATAGGCTCACAAGATCTGCGAATCAGCTCCGTCGTGGCCAGCAAGGGGCTATGAGTAGGACTTCCACCTCCTGTTCCAAAATTTTCTGAATGACCCTCAGCAGAAGGGGGGTTGGAGGGAAGGCATAAAGGAGACCCTGGGGCCACTGACATTGAAGGGTATCGGTTCCTTCTGCTCCTGGGGTATGGAACCTGGAGAAGAATCTCAGAAGTTGTTTGTTGGTCGAGCTGGCAAAAAGATCTACTATGGGCAGGCCGAATTTGTTTGTGATGGTAAGAAAGATCCAGATGTAGCTGCCACTCTGACTGGTCAATGGTAGTCCTGCTCAGCAATCCGCTTGTGTGGATATGTTGTTTGTCTGTAATGATAGAAGATGTTTTTCTGTCCCCCGGGCCCATTGCTGCTGCCTCATTCATCAAGAGGTGGGACCGAGTACCCCCCCGACAGTTCACATGAGCTTTTGTCGTTACGTTGTCCGTCAGCAATAACACCTGAGGGCCTGTTAACTGCGCTCGGAAGTGTCTTACAGCCAGGTGGGCAGCTCTCAGTTCCAACCAGTTGATATCATTTTTGAGATCACTCGATGATCAGTGACCTTTGGTCACCTGATCTAGGAGGTGAGCACCCCAGCCCTAAAGGCTGGCATCTGTGGTGAGTATGAGACGGTGATGTTCCTGAAATGAGCAGCCCTTTGACAGAACTGGGGACAACCACCACCGCAGGGATTTCCTGACCTTTTGGGGCAGGAAAATCCTGGTCTCGGTATTGCAGGTGCCAGCCCTATAAATAAATACAAATGTAATAAATAAATAAATAAATAAATAAATCATTGCAGGGGTCGTGAATGAAGGCGTACCCATGGTACAATTGCTAGACAAGAGACATCTTTCCCAGTAACTGGGAGAGCAATGATAGTGGGGCCCTCCTGAGTGCCCTTACCTTCTTTACCGTGGCTCTGATATTGATGAATCGGTCTCAAGAAACTGGTAGGATCTGGTGTTGATCCTTGCCCCCAGATGGACGATGTCGGTTGATAGTACCAGATGGCTTTTTTCTCTGTTCACAGAGAAGCAGTGATTCTGTAGGGTTTGAATTGTTACCTGCAGGTCCAGTAGCGCCTGTTGGGAGGAAGCCGACTGGATCAGTATGTCGCCCAGGTAAAACTGCATTCTTATAGGAGTTGTCCGTAAGTGGGCCGTCACTGCATCCAGAATCTTGGTGAAGGTGCGAGGAGTGGACGAGAGGGCGAAGGGCAGGGCCGGGTATTGAAAGTGGGCCCCTGCATAACTGAACCTGAGGAAGTGTCTGTGAGCTGGCCTGATGGGCACATGTAAATAGGCTCCTTGAAATTGATGGACGTTAGATAATCTCCCCATCTGATGCTTCCCAAGATTGAATGCAGGAAAATGCATCTTGAATCTGCGATACTTGATGTACAAGCTTAGTTGTTTTAGGTCCAGAATAGCTCTGTTTCCTCCTGATTTTTTCTCTACCAAGAAGAGGATCAAATAGAAGCTGGACCCCTGATGAGGAGGGGGTACTGACTCTATGGCCCAGCAGATGCTGAATCTCGGCTTCCATTTGAGCCCTTTTGGTGGGCTCCCTGGGGATAGAGCATTGGATGAACCTCCTTGGGGGTTCAGAGTTGAATTCGAGAGAAAGTAGCGTAATGGTCTGGTGCACCCAGGCATTGGTGGTCGTGCTGTGCCAGGTGATGGCAAACATGGCGAGGCAACCACGGATGGGATCCTGATCATTTGTTTCTGCGATAAGGCTGAAAGCTGGATCCATGGAAGGGGCGTCTGGCCTGAGATTGTCTGGTCCTGTCTCGAAAGGGCTGTCTGTCAGGTGCTCTATCAGGAGGTGGCTGGAAGGATCGTTGATAAGCCGGGGCTTGAAACCAGGGATCCTGGGTACAAAAGGGCTGCCTGCAATAGGGGAGGGAGGAACGTCTGCCTGACCATCTGGAAACATAAGGAAGGACCTTCCTCTAATCCCTCCCTTCAACTAAACTAGGATCCAGGGCCTCCCCAAAGAGGGATCTGCCCTTGAATGGGGCAGCCGCCAACCGCCATTTGGTTGTCATGTCAGCTTGCCATTGTCTAAGCCATAGTAACCTTCTAGAGGTGATTCTGGAGGCAAGGGCTCGGGATGCAAATTTAGCAGAATTAAGGGTAGCATCAGTGGTGAACTTGGCAGCCGCAACCAATTTGTTTATGTCCTGATGCAATCGGGAGTCATCTTGGGGAACCCTTGCCTGCAATTCGTCTGAGCCAGATCAAGGAAGTTCTTGCGAAGAATGAGGCTGCTGTGGCTGATCTAATGGCCCATGCAGCCACTTGGTGAGTTTTGCGGGTGGAAAGTTCCACCCTGCGATCCTCAGTTCAGAGACCTTCTGCGGCATCAGAAGGTAATATGTTAGAAGTGGCCAAGGTGGCCATGGGAGTATCTATGGTTAGAACCTTAAGAAGATCCTCGAGTTCCTCAGTCGTCATGTACAGCTTTTTGTCTGAACCACTAGAAGCAGGGATGGCATCAGGCTGTCCACACTGATGCTGAATGACATCTATAAAGAGCTTTGGCGATGGAATTTCTCATTGCTCTGTGACTGGTTCAGTGAAAAGGAATTTGGTGGGATCTGATGGATCTGAAGCTCCCTCCAAATGCCATGAAGCAACCCCCATGTTGGCCGTGATTTTGGCCTTAGGTAATAATGTATAAAAAAGCTCATGATGAAACAGCCTAGCGGAAGCAGGTTTGTCTGGGGCAGATATCTCTATAAATTCTGCCATGTCTTCCTCCCCCAAAAAGGAAACTTCACTATGGTGGGAAGGGGTAGGAGAACGTGTACATTGAATAGAATAGAATAGAATAGAATAGAATAGAATAGAATAGAATTTTATTGGCCAAGTGTGATTGGACACACAAGGAATTTGTCTTGGTGCATATGCTCTCAGTGTACATAAAAGAAAAGATACGTTCATCAAGGTACAACATTTACAACACAATTGATGATCAATATATCAATATAAATCATAAGGATTGCCAGCAACAAGTTATAGTCATACAGTCATAAGTGGAAAGAGATTGGTGATGGGAACTATGAAACGATTAATAGTAGTGCAGATTCAGTAAATAGTCTGACAGTGTTGAGGGAATTATTTGTTTAGCAGAGTGATGGCCTTCGGGAAAAAACTGTTCTTGTGTCTAGTTGTTCTGGTGTGCAGTGCTCTATAGCGTCGTTTGAGGGTAGGAGTTGAAACAGTTTATGTCCAGGATGCGAGGATCTGCAAATATTTTCACGGCTCTCTTCTTGATTCGTGCAGTATACAGGTCCTCAATGGAAGGCAAGTTGGTAGCAATTATTTTTCTGCAGTTCTAATTATCCTCTGAAGTCTGTGTTTTTCTTGTTGGGTTGCAGAACCGAACCAGACAGTTATAGAGGTGCAAATGACAGACTCAATAATTCCTCTGTAGAATTGGATCAGCAGCTCCTTGGGCAGTTTGAGCTTACTGAGTTGGCGCAGAAAGAACATTCTTTGTTGTCCTTTTTAATGATGTTTTGATGTTAGCTGTCCATTTGAGATCTTGCGATATGATAGAACCCAGAAATTTGAAGGTTTCTACTGTTGATACTGTGTTGTCAAGTATTGTGAGAGGTGGAAGTATGGAAGGGTTTTTCCTAAAGTCTACCACCATTTCTACGGTTTTGAGTGTGTTCAGTTCCAGATTGTTTTGGTTGCACCACAAGGCTAGTCGTTCGACCTCTCGTCTATATGCGGATTCGTCATTGTCTCAAATGAGACCAATCACTGTTGTGTCATCTGCGAACTTCAGTAGCTTAACAAATGGATCATTGGAGATGCAGTCATTGGTATACAGAGAGAAGAGAAGTGGGGAGAGCACACAGCCTTGGGGGCCCCCTGTGCTAATTGTACAGGTATTTGATGTGATCTTGCTTAGCTTCACCTGCTGCTTCCTGTTTGTTAGGAAGCTTGTGATCCACTTACAAGTCTGTTCCAGTACCTGTAGCTGGTTTAGCTTAGTTAGAAGAATGTCTGGAATGATGGTATTGAATGCTGAACTAAAGTCTACAAAAGGACCCTTGCATAGGTCTTTGGAGACTCAAGATGTTGTAGGATGTAGTGCAGAGCCATATTAACAGCATCATCTGTTGATCTATTTGCTCGGTATGCAAATTGCAAGGGTCTAAAAGCGGATTCGTGATGCTTTTCAGGTAGGAAAGCACTAGCCTTTCAAAGGTTTTCATGACTACAGATGTTAGAGCAACTGGTCTGTAGTCATTCAGTTCCTTGATGGTGGGCTTCTTCGGCACTGGGATGATGGTAGAGCGTTTGGAGCAAGAAGGAACATAGCACATCTCTAGTGAATTATTGAAAATATGGGTGAAGATGGGGCCAATTGGTCAGCACAGACTTTTAAGCAAGAAGGAGTTATCTTGTCTGGGCCTGGCGCTTTTCCTGGCTTTTGTCTGTGAAATAGGTCCTGCACTTCCTTTTCTGTGATCACTAGGGGTTGTGAACCCAATGAAATGGGGTCAGTTGTAGGAGGCTTGGCTGTTGTTGCTGTGTCTGAGATGGGGTGGTGGAGATAGGTGGCTGTAGTTTCCTTTCAAACCTGCAGTAAAACTCATTCAGGTCATCTGCCAGTTGTTGATTACCTTCAGCCTGGGAAGGAGGTTTGCCATAGCCGGTGATATTTTTAAGAGTTTTCCACATGTTTGCTGGTTCATTTGCTGAAAATTGATTCTTTAGCTTTTCAGAGTAGCTTCTTTTGCTGCTCTTATCTCCTTGTTAGTGCATTTCTGGCCTGATTGTACAGCATTTTATCACCTTTTCTGTAGGCTTCCTCTTTGGAATGTCGTAGCTGCTTAAGTTTAGGTGTAAACCAAGGTTTGTTATTACTGTGTATTCGCAAGTTCCTTGTAGGTACACATAGGTCTTCACAGAAGCTGACATATGATGTTACAGTATCTGTGAGTTCATCCAGGTCTGCAGAGGTATCTTTAAAATATTCCAATCAGTGCAGTCAAAACATGCCTGTAGCTTTAATTCTGATTCCTCCGTCCAGGTTTTCACTGATTTAATTATTGGTTTTATGGCTTTAAGTCTTTGCCTGTAAGCAGGTACAAGGTGAATCATGCAATGATCAGAGTGTCCTACAGCTGCACGTGGTAAAGACCGATAG
Source organism: Ahaetulla prasina (assembly GCF_028640845.1). Taxonomy (NCBI): domain Eukaryota; kingdom Metazoa; phylum Chordata; class Lepidosauria; order Squamata; family Colubridae; genus Ahaetulla; species Ahaetulla prasina. Next base: position 96,299,438 of record NC_080542.1, read on the forward strand.
GCATCTTTTAGTGTTGTGTAGCAGTGGTCTAGAGTATTCTTGCCTCTGGTGGGACAATTGACATGCTGAAAGTATTTTGGTAGTTCTTTCCTTAAGTTTGCCTTGTTTAGATCTCCCAAAACAATGGCCAGTGAATCAGGGTGTTTGGCTTCAGCCTCCATGATTTGGTCAGCTAGAGTTCGTAATGCCTCGTTTACACAGGCTTGTGGTGGGACATAAACAGCAATTAGAAGAAATGAGGAAAATTCACGAGGCGAATAGTAAGGTTTGCAATTGATAATTAGAGTCTCTAAATTGTTGTCACAGAATTTGTAAATTATGTTAAAATCTTGACACCAGGTTGAATTAATATATAGGCATAAGCCTCCTCCTTGCACACGTTGCCTGTTTGGATGGCTTTCAGAATGGGTCCTTTGGCCTGTGCTGCCAGATGGAGATGGAGCTGGGAATCCTCTCTGAGCAAAGGCTGTTTCAATGCCTTGAGAAACAGTTTGCATAATAAGATTGCAAATATCTTTAGGAATGCTAGGATTATTGTCCTCCCTGTGGTGGATTCCTGCTGCTGTAGAAGTAAAGGTGGTGCCTGATGCGATGGCTCGGGCATTGGCCTGGAAGTTTCTCCAAAAACTGCACTGACTGTTTCCTGGTTTTCTCCTGGACCACTAGGGAGGGTGGGAGATCATCCAGGCCCCTGCTGAGGCTGTTGAGAGGCTTCAGTCTGCAGAGGTGAGTTAGAAAAACTGCTGCCTTCTAGGGGGGGCGGGGCAATATCTTCCCTGCAGGCCTCTGCTAATTTTTGTTTGGCCTTATCAAATTGCCTATCCAGGGCATGTTGCCTTCTCAAGACATCCTTTTCTGCAGCAGCAGAAGTATGGTGAGAAGTAGAAGACTTGGATCTGGTGGAGGGTCCCCTAGAGCTGGATCTGCTCCTATGAGGAGCTGGGGCCATGTTAAAATGGTGTCCAAGGGAGGATGAGGCAGAAGCCTGCTGTGATCCGCCATCTTGGATTAGAGGCCTGGGGATTAGGAAAAGCCTCAGAAATATTTTCTGTTCACTATAGCCCCAGATCCAGTGATCCTAGAATAAAGATCAGAGGAGAAGGATCCATCAGCGCCAAGCCAGCACCATGGCTTGAAAAGTGCTTTTAAAGCTGCGTGGGGGGGGGCAATGCCAAAAATGGCACGAAGCAGACATCACAGCTTCTAAGCGCCTAACCACTGCAGCGTAGGCAGGGAGAGCTTGCATCCGACAACACGGTTCTTTCTCTATCCCCGCTAGCGCAAAGCTGACATCACAGATTCTCCTGTGCTCCGCTGGCCGCAACTCACAGTTCTGGAGGTCCAGTGATGTCCAAATCGGCAGTCCAGTGATCCTTCGTGGCTTTGAAGCCCTCAGAGTAGAAAAAAATGGCCACCCTCGCCCTAGCGGCTCAGGTGAGCTGTGCTGGGCTCCGCATGAAGCGTAAACTCTTTCGCCGCAATTCAGGCTCCCAGCAGGCAGAGAAATGCTTTTGGAGGTTTAGAAGAAGCTTAAAGATATTTTAGAATTTTAAAAGGTCCTAAATATGCTGATTAAAGAGTCAAAGCAATGGAGCTAAAGGAGGATAAGTCTCTCTGACTGAGTTAATAAACTAGAGCTATGCAGGAAGAGGAGCTATGCAGGAAGAGGAGGCGTGTTTAAACAAATTCAACTCAGTCTCTGGCCAGTCATATGAAGTTAACAATCCATTGCTTTGTACTCTCTAAGCAGCTTACAGGAGAATTAAAGCTTTAAATGATTAACTTATCTCTAATTATATTTGACCAAGGACAATAAATTTCATTGATAATATATCTAATTAACATACAGTTCAATAGGTAAAATATCTTCTTTCTGTTTTCTTCATCTCAGTAACTCAATAACCGAGGCAGAATAAGGGAAATACATGTTCACGGAAACATATAGTTTTGGTATCACTTCCTGTCTCTTTCTCAGTGCAAGGATCCAATGCACAAGTCTAGCCAATGGGAATTTATGATTTTATTGGTAATATGTGACATTTGAACTAGTCTTAAGGAATTTATAGCAAGATTCAACTAAATGCTACCTACCTCTAACTTAAGACCATTTTTTAAAATCTTTTATTTATTTATTTATTGATTTATTTATTATTTTTTATCTTTTCTTTTATGTACACTGAGAACATATGCACCAAGACAAATTCCTTGTGTATCCAATCACATTTGGCCAATAAAAAAAAATCTATTCTATTCTATTTTTCATGTCCTATATTTTGAGATAGTACTGAACCAGCCCTGACCTTTTTCTGTATATTTTCCTGTAGGTACAAAGGAGTGTGAACAGGGTCAACAAGCAAGTCAACAGCAAGTGAAGCATGCTGGGGACTTGACAGAAGGTCACAGATCCCCCAACTCAGAACAAATGCAATGCAGACTTTTACCCCTCTTGCTAGTACCAGATGCATCCGCCACAACAAATCTTGAATCAATATATTCTCAGATTTTCAATTATTTGACATCAGATATCAACATCAGAACAACTATAAGCCAAAGAATTTTAAAGAGTATCTTATAAATACTTGTGCAGTGGCTTAGCTTCTTATTTAGAATGCAGATGGACTTAAGACATTTTTTATACATCACAGAATCTCAAAATGCCAAATAAACTATGCTTTATCTTCATTTATTCTAAAGGGTTGTATTGGAGGACTGGTCTCCACCAATTGATATTATTGAAGGCATTTAGAAAAGTGGGTCCGTTTCACTTACTGTAAGTGATGTATTTAATTGTGTTTAGATGTTTTTCAATTAAATAACAAGAAATGTGTAGAATCTTAATACAAAGAATTGTGTAATTTTTTTTCAATAAGTAAGTTCAGCAGTTACAAAATTCCAAGTCTGCTTAAAGAGTCTATACATTTATTTCATTGCAACTCCAAATTGTTCTGGCAAGTATCCCTCCTCTCCAGTTTTATTATTAAAAATGCAAAGAATTTTTGCGACACTGATTTGCTCTCTGGCCATTAAGAGGCTGCAAGCCTTAGAATTGTATCTGGCACACGGCCTGGCATATTTATTGCTACTTATAAATTAGACACTTGTGTAGGAATGCAATTTTTATGTAGGCTTCGCCTAAATGACCCTAATAATAGATGACCAAATAGGGGTGTTATAGGCTTGCTAAATAATTATATTGCACCACAGCTCCTAGTGAAACTAACAATAAGGGAGAAAGCTGCTAACAAATCACGCTAAAAAGAGCACCTTGTCAAAACTTTCCACAAACAAAAGCATATAAAAATGACAAATGTGAAATCAGGAAACCATAATTGATGACACACTGCTGGAAGCCTAAAAATATATGAAGTGACTTTTTCTTTGTATATTATATTACAGAACTAATTTTTGTTTGATGTGCATGAATTATAAAGGTTTCTGGACTTATGGAAGGAGCCTTTAAAGTATTTTTTTCCTATTTAATCAAACACTGTTGATTATACACTATGTAATGGAGCATATTTCATTACTCAAGACAGATATTTTCTGCTAATTCTCAATAAATTCACAATGCTTATAAGAGCCACAAAATCTACCTTGTGTTAAATAAGGTAAAGAGCAGAAATACTAATTTCAAATGCATTATCCCAATTTATTATTCATCATATTTTATATCACATTATTTATTAAAGCCTCACATCTAGCTCTTAAAGGTTAGATTTCTTTTCTTTTTGCTTTGTGTCATGTAAAAAATAAAAATACCCTAACACCAATACTGAATTAGTATAAAGCCAAATAGAAGTGTAATACAAAGAACACTATCATGGATCTGGAAAAAAAAATGTGTTTAATACTGAAAATTAGAAACATTTTAAAAATATCACCCCCATCTTCCTAACATCCACCTTAGTTCAGACAGATGGGGATGTACATTTATGGTTTATAAAATATCAATAGGCTGTCATAGAAATATAACTGTAATTGTCCAATCTGCTGAAATAAAAGAATACACCTTCACGTTCCTGAGCAGTAAATTTAATTGCTAATCCAGGATAATAAACTTAGTGCTGAGAGAGTGTTCATTTTTATCTATAAAGAGAAATTTTCCCGTTTCTGAGGAAATGCAATTCTTCTCCCACATTATTATGAGCTTTATATCTGAACAACTACTAATTGGAGATATGAACAAACCCTGCAAGGAGATCAAGTTCCTCCAAGAGAAAAAGCATGGCCAAGACAGAGGAAAAAGAAATAGAAAGTGATTTCACAGGCCAGGTGACAGCCAGACCGAGGCAGGATTATTTGTATTTTTTATACTAAAAAATACTTCAAGATTGTGTATAACAGTGCAATGTGTATGTTCTGAAGACCCTAAAAATGCTTTCACTAATTGACACAAGGGTTAGGATGATTATCCCCAAACTTCATGCACCAGGATGTTTATGTTTGTTTGTTTGTTTGTTTGTTTGTTTGTTTGTTTTGAGATGGGTGGTTAAGGAGACAGAATAACTTTTGTGTCCTATATAAGAAAATATTTTTTTAATTTTTTAGAGAAGGGGCACCAAACATAATGATCACTGATCAGTTTTCTTTAATAGCTAAACATGAGCTTTTCTCAGATTTTTGCTATATTCATTTCTCCAGTTTAGACTAGCATTACAAGCAGGTTGACATTTTATGGTAACAAAATAAAGTCTGAAATATATATTCTAAGAATCTCCAAATGTTGCTGAATAACAACTCCTATTAGCTTCGCGGATGCTGACAATTGTAAGTTAGCAAAAATTTAAAGAGTCATAATTTCTCAAATCCTCAAGTAAATTAAAAAAAAAACCTCCTATTGGGTTTTCTTTGTTTTAGCAATGTCATCATTTGGGATTCCTGAAATATGTCTTCCCTGTACAGCGTCTACCCTTAGAGGGTGAAGAACTATGGTCATTTTATGACTTGTGGACTTCAATTACCACAATTCCTGGGCCAGCCATTTGAGTTGAAGTCCACAAGACATAAAAGGTTCCCCAAAAATCCAAATCCCCCTCCCCACCCCAGTTCTTATTGAACCACAAGGGCCTAGTTTTACATGCAGACTTTCAGCAAGGGATAATGAAACCACTTACTTCATCTCTTTTGCCATCTTTTATCTTTTCGTTTCAGCTGCCAAGGTGGTGGAGGCCATCCAGGCCCAAAATGGGGCATGAGGGGGGGGGCACGCTCAATTTATTTTATTTTATTTATTTATTTATTTTGTTAAGCATATATAAGATAACAGGTAAAAGTATAAACATAATTTGAATACATGAAAAGAGTAAGTAAAAAGGAATATTAGGTCAGGGACAGTAGGCACGCTGATGCACTTATGCACGCCCCTTACAGACCTCTTAGGAATGAAGTGAGGTCAACAGTAGACAGTTTAAGGTTAACGTTTTGGGGGTTTAGGTAGGTTTTTGGTCAGGTAGTGCATTCCAGAAATTGACCACTCTGTTACTGAAGTTATATTTTCTGCAATCGAGTTTGGAGCGGTTTATCTTGAGTTTGTATCTATTATTTGCTTGTGTATTGTTGTGATTGAAGCTGAAGTAGTCATTGACAGGTAGAACATTGTGGCAGATAATTTTATGTACTATGCTTAGGTCAGACTGAAGTCGGCATAGCTCTAAATTTTCTAAGCCCAAAATTTGGAGTCCGGTGACAAGGTATTTTCTTCTATAATCATCCTAACTCTTGTGTCAATTAGTGAAAACATTTTTAGGGTCTTCAGAACATATACATTGCACTATTATACACAACTACAGACCAGTTGCTCTAACATCTGTAGTTATGAAAACCTTTGAAAGGCTAGTGCTGTCTCACTTGAAAACCATCACGGATCTGCTGTTAGACCCCTTGCAATTTGCATACCAAGCAAATAGATCAACAGATGATGCTGTTAATATGGGTCTGCACTACATCCTAAACATCTTGAATCTCCAAAGACCTATGCAAGGGTCCTCTTTGTAGACTTTAGTTCAGCATTCAACACCATCATTCCAGACATTCTTCTAACTAAGTTGAACCAGCTAGCGATACCTGAACAAACTTGTAAATGGATCATAACCTTCCTAACAGAAAAGAATCAGCAGGTGAAGCTAAGCAGAATCACATCAGATACCTGTACAATTAAACAGGGGCTCCACAAGGCTGTGGGCTCTCCCCACTTCTCCTCTCTCTATATACCAATGACTGCATCTCAAACGATCCATCTGTTAAACTACTGAAGTTTGCATATGACACAACAGTGATCGGTTTCATTCGAGACAAGCATGAATCTACATACAGATGGGAGGTTGAACAACTAGCCTCATGGTATGACCAGAACAATCTGGAACTGAACACACTCAAAACCATAGAAATGGTGATGGACTTTAGGAGAAACTGTCTCATACTATCACCTCTTACAATACTAGAAAACAGAGTATCCACAGTAGAGACCTTCAAATTTCTAGGTTCTATCATATCTCACAACCTAAAATGGACACCTAACATCAAAAATGTCATCAAAAAAGCACAATGAAGAATGTTCTTTCTGCGCCAACTTAGTTTTTTCCCGAACGCCATCACTCTGCTAAACAAATAATTCCCTCAACACTGTCAATCTAGTTACTAAGTCTGCATTACTATTAATCTTCTCATCATTCCTATCACCCATTACTTCCCACTTATGACTATATGACTGTAACTTTGTTGCTTGTATCCTTAAGATATATATTGATATTGATTGTTTCCTGATTGCTTATTTGTACCCTATAACTATCATTAAGTGTTCTACCTTATGATTCTTGATAAACATATCTTTTATGTACACTGAGAGCATATGCACCAAGATAAAGTCATTGTGTGTCCAAACACACTTGGCCAATAAAGAATTCTATTCTATTCTATTCTATTCTATTCTATTCTATTCTATTCTATTCTATTCTATTTTATTCTATTCTATTCTATTCTGGGTAGAGGAATGGAGGACTCTTCTCGTAAAATATCTCTGGACTCTCTCAATTGTATTTATGTCCGATATGCAGTATGGGTTCCAGATAGATGAGCTGTATAGACAGCCAGGATGGTGGTGGAGGTGGACCAGGCCCAAAACTGGGCACGGGGGGCATCCCACGCTCCCCCCATGACCAGTTTCGGCTGCCAAAGTGTTGCAGGAAAATAGTTGGGAAAGAAGATAGTTGGGAACACAGGCAGAAATCAGAAGAAGAAAAAATGGTCATGAAAGCATTTTTTCAAAAACGGAGGTGGCCAAAGAGCAGAGTCCAAATATAAGGTGCAAGGAGGCACACTGTCACAGAAGAAATATGGATGGCATAGGAATGAGAAAAGCTGTTTAAAAAAACAATCTGTCGACTGGATAACAAACTCCAGTTGCAAGGAAATCTCTCTTCCAGGGTCAATTTCTTAAGGCAGTGAAGTTGGGCATGATATAATTCTTTGCACTGGCAGGTTCAAGAGGTTTCTGAGTTGAGAAATTTTGACACCTAATTTTGCTTCACTGACACTCGTTGAGAGGACTGGAAGACTTCTGATTTGGTGGCAGAGAGGACAACAGAAGGGATCCTTGAGGCTACACAGACTCAATTTTAGGCAGCTTTAATCTATCTGAACTTTGCCTACAAAGGCAAGATGATCTTCTCCTTAGCAGCATTTCTTTCCTTTCTCTTATTCAGCCCTTTTCTAACCCCAACTTTTAACTGCACTTTCTAGTTTGCACCCATTGTCATTTTTTCCTATAGCCAGCCATTATTTCCTTGCTTGGGCAGTTCCCTTGGCTGCATTTTCTGGATTGAGTTTCCTTTCCTTTTTTCCTCTGGGGTTTCCTCTTGCTGTGACTTTTGCTTCTCAACTCACTGTTTCTCTTCTTTCTGAGATTATTCAGAAAAACATATCCTACCCCCTTTCTGATTTATATTCTCCAGAGAGGTAATTAAACATGTCCTTTTTAACAGATTCTACTTGTCACAGAAACGCTACTGGTGGCTTGGTTGAGGTTTCTGAAGTCCTATGTTGACTTGGATTCTGCTTCTCTTTCTCTTCCCTTGAGGTCTTTATGACTACTTTCTGAACTTGCACTCTGATCCTTGAACCTGTTTGTCATATTATTGAGCTCATTATCTTCCTGACAGAGAGCATGCAAGAAGGGGCAGGAAAGGAGAAAGGGAAAGAGGAAAGACAAAGAAAAAGAAGAAAAGATGGAAGCGAGCAAGGAAGAAAAAAGGGGAAAAGAGGAAGAAAGAAGAAATTAGAATGAAGAGATAAGGAAAAAGAAGAGAAGGAAAGAAGGAAGGAAGGAAGGAAGGAAGGAAGGAAGGAAGGAAGGAAGGAAGGAAGGAAGGAAGGAAGGAAGGAAGGAGAGTATAATGAGAGTGAGGGTCTGAGGGAAGTCCTGCCTTAGCGCTTGACCACCACAGGTGCTCCCCCCCAACACAAATCCCATGTCCTGCCCACCACGGCCACACCCACCCACCCAGCCATACCCCATGCCCCCCCAAGCCCTCCAAGGTCAAACACAATCTTGATGCGGCCCTCAATGAAATCAAGTTTAACACCCCTGTTCTAATACCTCCAATATAGTGTTTGATAAGCTACTAAATCCTTATGATTTCAGCAGTACTAAGTCATTAACAGCCACAAGGTACCAATCCATAAAGATGCTTTTGTTATGCTTTTCTCCTATCCCAGAACCAGGACAACTCCTATCCATTGCTGGCTCTAAATACTTTAGTTCCCTGGGCAGTTATATTCTGACGCCTACTATACAATTTTTAGCCCTTGATAATTTTTTGTCTCAGACATTTTTGTCTTATTTACTGTGAATCACAATTTTTTAAGTTATTGTGGACATGTAGTTAGTATTCATTCACTACCATTCAACCAACTTTTAAAAGTGTAGGAAAAAAACATTCTAAAGTCATGGAAAAGATTATCATATATTACATTCATACTGCACATTTTGGAGGTCTTTTCAATTTTGGCGCTCCTTAAAATTTAATGCCCTGGCCTAGACATAGAGCAGACTTGATCTACCTTCTAAAATCTTGCTTCTTCTACAGGGCATTTGGAATACCACTATGCTATATTATTTTCCACATAGTTGTACTGTATACTTATATAAAGATTTAAATATCACCAATCATGGGAAAAGTGGACAACAATTACCATGTAGAATTTGTTTTTCAATATGTTTTTCCTGTTGGCTTATCAACCACTGATTAGCAGCCAAGTGTCTGTCTCTCTTGATTGCAATACAGTGATCTGAAGTAACTGTTCTTGGTGCTTTCATGCTTATCTATGAGAAGCTGTGATATGATCTACAATACATTCATATATTTTTGCCAAAACTATTATTGAAATGTTAAATGCCTCATCTATTGAACAACTAACTGACAGGAAGGGTTAAACATTCTATCTCTCCTTCTTCTTCTTCTTCTTCTTCTTCTTCTTCTTCTTCTTCTTCTTCTTCTTCTTCTTCTTCTTCTTCTTCTTCTTCTTCTTCTTCTTCTTTTCTTCTTCTTCTTCTTCTTCTTCTTCTTCTCTTCTATATCTGTCATCAGATGTTGGCGATCATGTTGGCAATCCTATTTTTGTAAACATCCACGTGAAAAAGTGCTGCTGAATTTTGTCCAAACCAATGCCTTAAGTTTTGAAGCCATGGTTCTGCCTGGACCTCGTTTGCCTTCAATCTTTCCCTGGAGGATTAAATGAAGGATGCCGTATTTTTTGGGGTGTCACATCACATGTCCAAAATATTCTAACTTTCGCTTTTTAATTGCTTTGATAATTTCCCTTTGCTCTCCCAGGCGGTTTATCACCTCCTCATTTATGATTTTGTTAACCCAGCTTATACATTTCAAATTCTTCTTGCTTCTTCAAGTGGTTTTCTGTCAGAGACCAACTCTCTACTCTGTAGAACAGGACAGAAAAGATGTAACTTCTGACAAGCCTGATTTTCAGTCTTAGACTTATGTCATGACTGCAGAAGACCTTTTTCATTTTGAAGAATGCTGTTCGAGCTTTCTCTAACCTTTACTTCAGGGGTCATGTCACAGCTATAACTCTTGGATAATATCAAATACAGGTAACTCTCAACTTAAGACCACAATTGAGCCCAAAATATTTGTTGATAATTGATATATTTGTTAACTGAATTTTCCCATTAATGGGCATGGAGCTAGATTGACTGAGTTCTATCTATATGTGAACGGCAGAGCCACAAATGTTCTATGATATCACATATAAACAAACAAATGGGTATAACCAGCCAAGAAAAATATACCGATTAGGATGAAATGTGAGGCTGACAGTATCTATGGCTAACAGAGAGAAAGTGTGTTTAAAAGTGTCATTAATAAAATGAAATTGTCTTTCCATTTTCTGTACAAGTTTCTAAGAAGTAAAAATCCAGTTTCAATTTAGATGTAGAATTATTATTATTGATCTTAGTAACAGTGCAGGACAACATCACAAATATTAGCATGATGCATTTATCATGAAATTTCCCAAAGGGATTTCTCCAATTTGTAGAATAAATATAAAGCCAAGAATTATTCATTAGCAGTTTCAGGAATCAGTTATGTTGAGCCTCAAATCAAGCTTAGTTACATATTTGGCTCAGCAAATTAAGAAGAATGATGAGAGATTAGAAGGCAATTGTTGTTTTTATAAAAAAGTTTTATTTTTACATTCATATCCAACAACTCATCCAATGTACAGTCATATACAATTAGTTGGGCTTGCCCAGTCACCACCCCCTCCTTTTAACTCTCTTCCCTCTTCTACCTTCTTCTACTTTCCAGACCTTCCTCCCCTTCTCTTATCTACATCCTCTCCTCCCTCCACCCTACACCTTCCTTCTCCCTCTTCTACCCCTCTTCCTTCCTCTTCTCCCTCTTCTACCCCTCTTCTCCTCTTTCCTACCTCCTGCTCTCTCCTCCTTTCTCCCTTCCCACCATTCTAAAATGGTAGCTGGGCAAACCCGACCCTACATTAATTATATTTATACATCTTCAATAACCGCTGTACATTAACCATAACTCCATCCTCTACCCTCATCCCCCCCCAGTTCCCCTCCCCCTTATCTCCCCCCCAACTTCCCAGAACAAAATGCAGGGTTTCAAAACTAACAATCATAATCCAAAATAAATCTTAAATTATAATCTCTAGTCACACATAATCACGCTCTCAATTCCCCTTTCCCTCAAAGATATATCTAATATAAAATATTTCCTAAATGTACTCATATGCTATTCGATATTTTTTAATCTGATACTTATTTTGAATATAATCAATCCACATTTTCCATTCTAAAATATATTTTTCTTGTGTATAGTCTTTCAAATAAGCAGAAATTTTTGCCATTTCTGCCAGATTTGATACTTTAAGTGTCCATTCTTCAATTGTAGGTAATTCTTCTTTCTTCCAATATAGAGCAATCAAAAGTCTTGCGGCTGTTATTAAGTTCAAAATCAATTTAGTCTCTATAGCTGTACAATCCATAATTATTCCTAGTAGAAAGAACTGCAGAGTAAACTTAATCTTCTTTTTCAGAATGTTCTGCATGATCCACCATACTTTAATCCAAAATGCTTTAACTTTTTTACAAGTCCACCATATATGATAATAAGTGGCATCTTCACAATCACATCTCCAACATTTAGCCTGTACATTAAGACACGTACATGACAACTTTTTGGAGTCTAAATGCCATCTATAAAACATCTTATAAAAATTTTCTCTCATATTTTGCACTTGTGTAAATTTAACATTCCTCACCCAAATTCTTTCCCAAGTTTCCAACATTATTGGTTGCTGAAAATTTTGTGCCCATTTAATCATACAATCCTTAACCAATTCAGTCTCTGAGTCTATTTCTACTAATACATTATACAACCTCTTAATATGCTGTTGACCTTGGATCTCTCATTTGTTTTAACAAATTATCCTCAGTTTGCCTAATACCTATTTTTTGATCTAATTTCCATCTTGCTTGTAATTGTCCATATTGAAACCATGTATAATTTTTTCCTTCTTCCCCCATCTTTTCTCTGGATTTTAATTGTAATTCCCCCTTTTCCATGCAAAGAAGTTCTTTATAAGTAACTACCTCCATCTTTTGATATATATTTATATTTTCTATCATGTGTCTCGGAATTGCCCATATTGGTATCTTTCCATCTAATTTATATTGATATTTCCTCCACACCCTCAATAATGCATTTCTAATTATATTATTTTAAAATATCTTATCAGCTTTCTTGTCATATAATAAATAGGCATGCCACCCATATAACAAACCATAACCTTCTATATTCAAAACTCTTTCCTCAGTTAAATTAATCCAATCAGTAATTAATGATAAGACAACTGCTTCATAATACAATTTTAAATTAGGCATTTTAAGACACACCCCCTTTCCCTTGTGTCCTGCATTATTTTTAATTTTATTCTTGATGTTTTGCCCATCCATACAAAATTCCTGTAATTTGATATTGTTCTTAAGTACCGGCATCATTTGAAACAAAAATAGAAACCTGGGCAAAACATTCATTTTTATAGCTGCTATTTTCCCAGAAAGGATAGTTGTAACTTCTTCCAATTCTCCATTTCTTTCCATACCTTCTGCCACAATACCTCATAGTTATTTTTGTATAATTTCACATTTGAAGCTGTAATATATATTCCTAAATATTTAACCTTTTTAACAATTTCAAAACCCGTAGATCTTTCTAACTCTTCTTTTTGTTGTATATTCATATTTTTAGTTATCATCTTTGTCTTTTGCTGATTCACCTTAAATCCAGATACTTTACTGTACTGACCAATTATTTCTTTTAAACCAGTAGCTGAATATATTGGTTGAGATACAGTAACAACCAAGTCATCTACAAAGGCTCTTAATCTATAATCTTGATGTTTAATTCTAATTCCCTTTTTTCGATCAGAACCACGTATTTTATTCAAAAGAATTTCTAAAGTTAAAATAAAAAGTAATGGAGACAAGGGGCATCCCTGTCTCGTCCCTTTCTCAATTTTAAAAGTTTCTGTTAACCCACCATTTACTATTATTTGTGCTGTTTGCTTCTGATATATTGCTTTAATTGCATGGATAAAATAATCCCCAAATTGCATTTTTTCTATTACTTTAAACAAAAACTGCCAATCCAATCTGTCAAAAGCTTTTTCAGCGTCTAGAAAAAAGAGTGCCGCTGAGACTTGGTTGTTTAGTTCCAAATATTCAAGTAAATTTACAATTTGCCTCACATTATATCTCATCTGCCTACCCTTAATAAATCCTGATTGATCATTATGAATTATTTGATGCATCACTGGCATTAATCTATTAGCAAGCATCTTGGCAAATATCTTATAATCAATATTTAGAAGTGATATTGGCCTATAATTCTCTGCTTTAATACCATCTTATAATAAACAGCTGTTAAACCATCTGTACCTGATGCTTTACCGATTTTAAACTGCTTAATTGCTAACATAATTTCCTCTGAAGTAATTAATTGATTCAATTCTTCCCTTTGATTTTCTGTAAGCTCACAAATATCTTGTTGTTGTAAATATTTTTCTATCTCTGTATCATCAATCATATCCCTAGTATATAACTTTGTATAATACTCTAAAAACACTTTTTTAATCAAATTCTTTTGATACACTTCTTTGCCTCTATATTCTATTTTATCAATCGTTCGTGATTTCTGTTTTTTCCTTATTAAATAGGCAAGCCATCTTCCTGGCTTGTTTGCGTTATTGAACGTATTATGTTTTACATATTGTAAATTAATTGCTACTTGATCTGCCATCAACATGTTAAACTGACCTTTTAATATATTTATTGATTCTTTTATTTTACTATTTCCTGGGCTATTTATCAATAACTGTTCTTTCTTTTTAATTTCCTCTTCCAATTCCTTTTTCTTTTTCTGCAGTTTATCTCTATATTTAATATTCAATTAAATATATTTAATTGTACTAACTGTCTTTACTTTGGCTGTAAACCGCCCTGAGTCCTTTGGGAGAAGGGCGGTATAGAAATTGAAACAATAAATAAATAAATAAATAAATAAATATTCATTTGTATAAGACTTCCTCTCATATAAGCTTTACTAGCGTCCCAAATCATCTCTATAGATGTCACTTTTTTCATATTCATAATAAAAAATTCTTCCATTTGCTTTTTATATTCATTTACATTTTGTTCATATTTAAACAAATTCTCATTCAACCTCCATGATCTCCTAGCCTCCTTTTCCCGATCAAATTCAATCCAAACCGGACTACGATCAGATAGAGTTCTTGAACAAATCTTTGTCTTCTTCACTCTGAAGTACAAATCATTAGAAATCAAAATAAAATCAATCCTCGAAAATGATTGATGCCTATCAGAAAAAAAGGTAAAATCCTCTCTTCTGTATCATGTTCTCTCCAAATATCTCTTAGTTCCAAATCCTCCATCATTTCAAAAAAAGCCTTTGGTAATTTCGCCCGGCTTGAAATCTTCCTTAAACTTTTTTTGTCCTTTTGAGTATCCAACACACCATTCCAATCACCATTAATATATATAATTTATAATCCCAAAATACTATTCTTTTATGTAAAAACTTTAAAAAATTTTCTTGTTGTTGATTCGGAGCATAAACTCCTATTAATAATATCTTCTTTCCCTCCAACAAAAGTTCAATAGCAATATATCTTCCTTGCTTATCCACCTCAATTAATTTAGCTGATATATCCTTCTTTATATATATAACTAAACCATTCTTTTTTTCCAAAGCGGAGGCAACAAAATGTACTCCCAGTTTTGAGTTTATCAAATATTTCTGGTCTAAAGTGTTTCTTGTAAACAGATAATGTCATTTTTAAATTGTTTCAAATAATGAAATACTTTCCTTCTCTTCTGTGGTGAATTCAAACCATTAACATTCCAAGATAATAGTTTAATTGCTATTATCAGCTAAAGGAAACTTTTGGAACACCAGCCGCAGATCACATTTTGCTTTAGGCCTTGCTCCTCCCACTGTTTCTGTTGTAGTAGTTGCCAATTGTTGTTGTGCCTTTACATCTTGTTCCTTGCGTTTAGCAGCAGCTCTTGTCAGCCTTTGTTTCTTCTAATCTGAACCCATCATAGGTATTTCCAACACTTGTAATAAATCTTCTTCCATCGCAATCTGTTCTTGTACGTGCTTCACTTCTCTGAGATTTATTAAAGAAAATAATATCAACTGTAACACAAGGTTTTCTAAAGGGGAGTATCTTAAAAGCATTATAAAAATCCTGTGTGTCAGACCTAGAAGCCATCTTTCAACCTTTGTGCCTTCTGGCTTCAGGCCCGCCAGAAGCCTACTGTGGGAAGTTGGGAGGGGGGATAGTATAGAGTGAAGAAGATGTGTAGCCAAAATAAAATTCTTTATAGAAGGTCAAGGCCAAGATGCCCTGAAGCTGTGCTGAGAAGGAAAATATCTTCCACACATCCAAACTCTGACACTGTGTGGTTTTTACTAAATTAATATGCTCCTACAAAGTACTTATGTTCAAATTATATTGAGAAATAGGTAAATTTCCTTTTTTTTCAACTCCTGTTAACCAAAGCTGAGGCAACAAAATTTAAAATTAGCCGGAATTTGCTTCCTTATGGGCATCATTAACAAGACTGTATGTAAGAAAACAATTCAAGTCATCTTATATGTGACGTGCAACTACTCTTTTAAAAAATAAAATAATTAGGGATCCATACTTTGCAATTTCTATGAAAAATATGCCCATCAAATAGGAAAGTATAAGCTACCCATAGTTTGATTTCATCATAAAAATCTACTGTATAAAAACTTTTTGAAGGAAACATACCAATATCAAAGTATTTTATTTATTTATTTATTTATTTGATTTCTATACCGCCCTTCTCCCGAAGGACTCAGGGCGGTGTACAGGCAAAAATAAAACAAACAGTACAATATATAATTTAAAATGCAATTAAAAAACTTATTTTAAAATTGGCCTGAAAATTAAAATATACAGTGAGCTAAAAACCCCATTTAAAATTAGTTAATAAGAATTTTAAAATTTGATAAAATACAATTTAAGACAGCCCCGCGCGAATAAAAAGATGTGTCTTCAGTTCACGACGGAATGTCCGAAGGTCAGGTATTTGGCGTAATATAAAAGTAAACTATAGGTAAGGAAATAGTTTTGTTTATGCCAAAAAATTACATTCAGATTTACCGAAGTTATTAAATTACAGTTTGCAAAATGATTACATACAGATCCTAGGAACAAAATGTATTTATTTGTATACAGTATTACCATTATTATTTTTACAATGTAATCTTCTTGACAGATGCCCAATAAATGAAATTAGGATGGCATCCTTGGAAGCTCAACTTACAGCAGTTCATTTAATAGCCACTGGAAGTTACACCAGCACTGAAAAAGTGACTTTCACACTTACAATCATTGCAACATTGTTGTATGATCAAAATTCAGACTCTTGGCAGCAGGCTCGTTTTTATGATTATTTCAGAATCCCAGAGGAATATGTTCCCCTTTTGCGACCTTCTGACCGGCAAAGTTAATGAGGAAACCAGATTCACCTACAAACCATGTTACTAACTTAATAACTGCATTGATTCACTTAACAAGTGTTGCAAATATATTGTAAAATGGTAAAAAAGTCACCTAACAACTGTCTTGCAATATAAATTTTGGGCTCAAATGTGATAGTAAATCAAGGATTAACTGTTCAAAAGAATATAATTGACTTTGCTTGTTTGAAGCTGGCAGAGAAAAATCAAATTGTGATTGCATCTACTGGGACACTGCAAAGGGCCAGAACTCTAAGGATCAGTAATAAGTAACACTTGATCAGCACTGTCACAAGTTTAACAGTTGCTGAACAAATAACTATCAAGAAAGTCCACCTGAACAAGTAAATCTGTTTGCAGATCTGGCTCTGCAAACCTGGCTCTCAAATTAACCTGGGTACCCAATAGTGGAGTTACCTCAGGAAAACCTGCCGTGTGCACTCAAGCTGGCCAGGTGCTCCAGACACAATGGACATCAGTACCACAGGCTGGAGGCCACAGCACAAGAAGCCCACTTGGGTGAGGAGGGAGGAAAACCCCAGCCCGCATATCCCGGCTGGCAGCTCTGCTCCCCTTGCTCTTCCACGTTCTGGCATGCCAGTCAACTGGTCTTCACACAGCTGCTCTTTAAGTTTCTGACACTCCCACGTGCATGAAGACAGCTGGCCATTGCGCCAGAACCCAGAAGAGCAATGGGCAATAGTTCTGCATGCCCAGAGAGATGGTCCTGTGTGCCACTTCCAGCACGCATGCCATAGATTCGCCATCAATGCCCTATACCTGTGATGGCGAACCTACGACATGTGTGTCACCTGTGGCACACGTAGCATATCAGTGGGCACATGAGCTGAGGTCCACCGTGCATGTGCACACTGGCCAGCTGATTTTTGAGCCTTCTGGGCCCACCAGAAGTAGGGAAACAGGCCTCCGGGGGGGAAGGCCCATTTTTTGCTATCCCCAGCTTCCAGAGCCTCTCTAGGAGTCTGGGGAGGATAAAAATGGCCTTCCACACACCCAGAGGCCGAAAACGGCCTGTTTGCCAACGTCCGATCCCACCCGCCATTTCTGGCATCTGGAGGGGCTCCGGAGGGGTGGGGACAGGCCATTTTTACCCTCCCCAGACTCCTAGAGAGGAGTATTCTGGTCCCACTGGAAGTTGGCAAATGGGCTGTTTCTGGCCTCCAGAAGGCCTCCGGGGGGGGAGAGACTGTTTTCACTTCCTCAGACTTCTAGAGAGGCTCTGGAGCTTAGGACAGCAAAAAATGGACCTTCCAGTCCCACTGGAAGTTGACAAACGGGCTGTTTCTGGCCTCTGGAGAGGTGGGGAAGAGGAGTCAGGTGAGAGAGAAAAATGGGCCTACTGGGCCATCGCATGCCAGGAGCAGGGGGAGCGTAAAGGGGTCGTGGGGGTGGAGCACATAGAATTATGGGTGTAGGCACACATGCATGTGATCCCCCTCCACCCCCCGGCACGTGATGGCAAAAAGGTTAGCCATCACTGCCCTATACCAGGGGTCAGCAAGCCGCAGCTCTGGAGCTGCATGTGGCTCTTTCACCCCTCTGCTTTGGCTTCCTGTTGTTCAAAATATACGTCACGGGCGTGGCCATGACCGTGGCGGGGTAAGGACCTTTCCTTCACTTCACAGGGCTTATTAATGAAAATTTATGAGAATTTATGTTGTTTGGAATGCACTGTTATGGATGAAAGTTAATAAATCATGAAGTGAAAGTGTTAATAGCCCAGCAGATTGAATTTAAAACTGGTAGGTCATCTGAAACGGCTTGAATTAAGGAGTTTTTACAGCATGGGATGACCGAGCCGGCCGGCAGACATGATAAGTTTGGAATAAATTGCTGTATTTTGTTTTTCCAATTATAACTATCGTGTTCTGTGTTAAAAAATTTTTTTTTATTGCTGAGGCTAAGGAGTGAATATTAAAGACTGAATCTGTTAATGAGAAGAATTTAATTGAAGAGAAACTGACCTTTTGTGTTGGACTGTTTGGCAGCAAGAGGATTTTACTGGGCGGATAATTTTTTCTTTATTTTTTTTTCTTGAGAGCAAATTAATAGCTTGTCTATATCACAGAAAACAAAAAAAGGACTTTGTTTCGAAGCTTAAGTTGGTTTCTTTTTCCTTTCTGCTTTGCTGACGTGGAGAAAAAATGGCGCTGATTTATGTTAGCTGTGAGGTTCTGTGTTTCTTTGTGGAGTGATTATGAGTCATAAGTTACTGAGAGATTATCCTTGAAAACCTGAGAGATAACAAGTGCAAATAAGCCGCTTCACTTCAATTAAAAGACTGCCGTCCTTTGATCTTCACTAAGACCCTCTGTAAAATTGGTTTGGAATCCTAGTTTGGGAAAAAATTTTGGTTTTTTTCAAAATGACTCAACAACTTTCAGAAACGCAGCAACTTGCTGCAGCTTTAAATAAAATTGGGGAAAAAATAGCAGGACTATCAGAGCGTATGGATAATATGACATTGGAATTGACATCCGAAATGAAAAAGTTGAAGCAAGAGATGAATGAAAACTTTGCGAAGCAAAGAGAGGAAATGATAATGATTAAAGATGAAATGGAGCAGATACATGTACATGAGGTAAAAGTAGATCGGCAAATTGGCGAAATATTTTATAAAAATGAGCAGCAAGATAAGAGAATTTGTCTTTTGGAAGAAGAGATGAGGAAATATAATTTGGTTATCAGAGGAATCTCGGAAGAAAAGGAGGATAAATTGAAACAGCGGGTTTTGAAATGGATTAATGATTTGGATACGCAACTTACGTTTACAATAGCAGACCTGGCAAGTGTTTTTAGAATTGGATATAGAAGGCAAAATGGCTCTAACAGGAATGTGCTTGTCAGGTTCGCAAATCTTGGTGATAAGCTGGAAGTTATGGCCAAGGTGAGAGAGATGGGAGATGCTTTGAAGTTTGAAGGGAAGACTATTCAAGTCTTCCCGGATATATCAAGAGAAGAAAGGGCATGGAGATTTTTTTTAAAACCAATTACAAAAGTTTTGAGAGATAATGGAATTAAATATAATTGGAGGCCACCACAACAATTGAAATTTTTTTATAAAGGAAGGATGCGTACAATTACCCCAGATATAGATGCATTATTATATTTACGGGAGCTTGGACTGATTGAGATGGAGGATTTAATGGAGATAAAAGATCAAATGCTTAAGATGGGTGGAACATACGCGGAAACATCAATCCCAGAAGAAGAAAAAGGGGCTATTGGAGGGCAAGACTATAAAGGGTTAAAGAGGAAAGAAATATCACCTGTGTTGGTTGAACAGAAGAAAAGTCATGAGGATACAGCAGGAGAAGAAGCAGATAAGAGTCTTGGAAAATACGAAGCCGAATGCGGGAGAGAATCATCACTATCTTTTTTTTTGAGTGATGAATTTAAATAGACAGCCCGAAAGAAGTGGCCCGGGCATTGGCACGTCCCCTCTCCCCCATTCTCTTTATAGAGGCGAAACCGATGAGGATGTGGGGGAAGAAGATTGTTTGTATTTTATTGTTTGTCTTGTTTTTTGTTTTTGTTTTGTTTTCTTATCGTTGTTTATATGTTAAATGTAAGTTATATGGTAGTTTAATGTTGGGTTGTGGGCACAGAAAGGAAGATGCGGGGATAGGATTAAAAAATTTATATTTTAAATGGGAGTTATAAAAATAATGTCATGGAATGTGAAGGGTACAGGGAATCAGATTAAAAGAAGAAGATTGGAATTTAAGATTAAAAGAGATTTACCAGACATTTTATTTTTACAAGAAACCCATCAGAAATCTGAAGATTCAAATAGAATGTATATAAAAGGTATGCAAATATATGAAAAAGCATTTGGAACTTCAAAAGCTAGAGGAGTTGCAACACTGATATCAGATAGGGTGTACTTTGAAAAACATCAGGTAATTTTGGATGAAGATGGAAGATATGTAATAATTGTTGGAAATCTTAATGAGGAAAAAGTGACACTTGTTAATTTATATTTACCGAATGAAAAACAAAGAGAATTTCTTGAAAAAATAACAAAAATTTTGGAGAATGAAAGTGTAGGGAAAGTAATTGTGGCTGGGGATTTTAATTTAATCAGAGATAAAATAGACAGTACTAACCCCACCCGCTGTGGAGGAGCAAATAAAATGGGGATTTTAAATATGTGGATGCTTCAAAACGGCGTGGTGGATGTGTGGAGAGAGGTCAAAGGAATTGAGAGAGTATACACTTTTTTCTCTAAGATATATAATACATATTCTAGAATTGATTATATTTTTCTTTCTAAAGATTTGTTGAATAATGTGGATAAGGTAGATGTGGGAATTTTTAAAGATTCTGATCATGCAGAAGTTATGGTGGATTTAGATTTTAATTTTGAGAAAAAAAGAAGCTATTGGAGATATGACGAGAAACTATAAAAATGAAAAGGATAAAAAATGGATACTTAAAAAACTGGAGGAAAGTTGGAGATTAAATGATAACGGGGAGGTTAAATTTGAAATTGTTTGGGATGCGATGAAAGCGGTGTTTAGAGGGGAGAGTATTAAATTATCAAGTAGGAAATATAAAAATTATAAAATTAAAATGGAAAGAGATAAAAATCAGATTAAAGAATTGGAAAATCAATTTTTGCTTACTAAAGAAAAAAAAATTCTTCAGGAGCTTAATATGTTAAGAAATAAAATGATAGAAGAGGATACAGAGTTAGTAAAAAGAAATTTGAGATATTTAAATAGGAATTTTTTTGAATTTAGTAATAGAAATTCTAAATTATTGGCAAAGATGGCGAAAAATAAAAGAGAGAAGAGAGAAATTGGAGCTTTGATAGATGACAGAGGTATAAGATGTTATAAAAAATTAGAGAAATGTGAAGTGGTTAGAAATTTTTTTCAGAATCTATATTCAAAGAAACTAGTTAATCGGAGAAAATTGCAAAGCTATTTAGAAAAGTATGTGGTGAAAATTGATCAAACATATAAGGAATTGATGGAAGAAGATATAACACAAGATGAGATTAATGGAATAATACAAAAATTAAAATTAGGGAAAGCTCCAGGTGAGGATGGATTACCTGCTGAGTTTTATAAAGAATTTAAAGAATTAATAATACCAAGATTGCAAAAATTATTCAATGGAATATTACATGGTGGAGAAGTACCTTCGTCATGGAATAGAACGGTGATATTCCTAAGCCAGATAAAGATTTAGAAAGGATTGAGTCCTATCGGCCCATTTCTTTAATTAATCAGGATGCAAAGATATTTACTGCTATTATAAGTAATAGATTAAATAGATTTATAGATAGATATATAAGCTATAACCAAGTAGGTTTTGTGAAGGGTAGATACATGAGTGATATTGTTAGAAGAGTATTAAATATTATAGATGTAGCTGAATATAATGGTGATAAAATTGGTATAGTATCAT
The DNA here is from genome assembly GCF_028640845.1 of Ahaetulla prasina. Taxonomy (NCBI): domain Eukaryota; kingdom Metazoa; phylum Chordata; class Lepidosauria; order Squamata; family Colubridae; genus Ahaetulla; species Ahaetulla prasina. The sequence goes on from NC_080542.1 coordinate 96,321,493, forward strand.
TGGATATTTTTAAAGCTTTTGATTCTGTACAATGGGAAACTATTAAAGTAATTGTGGAGGCTTTAGGCTTTGGTAATAAGTTTATACATGTTATTTCAAAATTGTATCAAAGAAGCAGTGCAAGAGTGAAGGTGAATGGAATATTAACTGAAGAGATAAAATTAGAAGCAGGTACGAGACAAGGATGTCCCTTGTCCCCAACATTATTTTTATTGGCTATGGAAATTTTGACAAAAATGATAGAAAAAGATGAAGAATTAGAAGGATATAAGGGGTATAAGATAAATTTGTATGGATGATACTTTAATTATTTTGAAAATGTAGAGAAAGACCTGAAAAAGATATATAAGCATTTGATAGAATTTGAGGGAATGACAGGATTGAAAGTAAATTGGTCAAAGTCAGAATTATTGATGGATAGTAATGGTAATGAGTCTGAGAATATGCAAGAGCAATTTGGGATAAGGATTAAAATACATTGAAATATTTGGGTATAGTGCTTTCACTCAAGGTTAAAGAATTGAAAAACTTAATTATGATGTGGTGATTAATGAAATTGAGAAGAAGATAGATAAATATAAAATGTTAAAGTTGTCTTGGTTTGGTAGAATTGCAATGTGTAAGATGATGTTGCTGCCCAAGTTCAACTTTTTATTGAGATGCTACCGCTAAATTTGACAGAGAAAGATATTGAAGGATATCAGAAAAATTGGATAAATTTGTAATGGTGGCAAAAGACCTAGATTAGTGAAGAAAATGTGGTATCAAAATCAAAAGAAAGGTGGATTAGGAATCCCCAAATTATTTAATTATTATTGTGCGTATGGTATCCGGATAGTGGTAAAAATATTTAAAGGTGAAGATAACTATTGGAGAGACTTAGAGTTAAGGGATATAGAGAAATTTGGATCAAGGTGGTTTTTAGATAAAGCAAATTCAAAATGTGTAAGTAGAAGTTATTGGTTAAAGGATTAAGTAAAAATGTGGAATAAATTTGTTAAAATTTTAATTCGGATATAATCTTTTGGGGAGACAATTGGAATTTGGCCGATTCAAAATAATATAAAACGTAATGAAGTGATTAAAGAGGAAAATATAGAAATTATTAGAGATTGGATAAAAGTTATGGAAAATGAAAGGAGGAATAAAGAAATTATTGAAAAATTAGGGTTAAGTTGGTTTGAAAAATACAGATAGAAAATGGACAAAAAATTAAGGAAAATTATTCGATAAATAGATGTGAAACTGAATTTGAATATTTAGTATCTCGGATTATGAAAGATGAAATTGGGCTAAAGGGACTCGTTAGTAAGGTTTATAAGATTATAAATTCTGATGAAAAATTACAAAGAGTGATGAGGACAAATTGGGAAAAAGATCTTAATATTGAAATACCAGAGTCAGATTGGAATGTGAATTGGAATAGTAGAATTATGAGAACTTTATCTATAAGGATTAAAGAGCACAATTATAAAGTTGTTTGAAATGGTATTTGACTCCAGTAAGATTGTCACAAATGGATAAAAAATTAGTAAAAATGTTGGAGATGTGAGATGGAATTGGGGACTTATGAACATATGTGGTATAAATGTGATAAGGTTAAAAGTTTTGGCAACAATTGGAGAAAATGATATTTGAAATGATGGGGAAAGTAATAACATTGAGAGTGGAAACTATATTATTGTTGGTAATTAAGGAAATAGAATTAACAAAATATGAAAAAGAATTGATTAGAATTATGATTATAATAGGTAGAATTATAATAGCTAGACATTGGAAACTAGATGTGATTTTTAGAATAGAAGAGTGGAATTCTGAAATGTGGAAATTAGCTTTAAATGATAAAATGACATGTGATATTAAAATTAGAAGTGGTGTGTTTAAAGAAGATATTTTCTGGAAGACTTGGAAACCTTTTGTGGACTTTGCGCTTGGAACATTGGACGCTTCGGTACCTGTACCTCGAGAACGTGGATTTTGGCGATCGTGAGGATATATCCGAAGACCCAAATCTTCCTTTTTTTATGTATAGCACAAGGGTGTAATAATGTATTTTCTTTTTTTTTGTTTGTTTGTTGCAAAAAAGTAATAAAAAAATTAAAAATAAAATAAAATAAAAAAAATAGCTGAGGTGTCTTGCAAAATACCGTGGCTACATTAATTATAGACTTGCTTGGTTTTTTATAATAAACATACAACAACAAAACACACACACACACAAAAAAAAAAAAAATATACGTCACAACCGCCAATGTACGACACCTGCCCTTCAACCCCGGTAGGCCAACCAGGATAAATCCAAGAAAAGAAAAGTTTCAGAAGAAAACAGAACATTTAATTCAACTACATACGTTAGTGTTGTGGCTCTTCAAGAAATAGTCAGGCACAGGAAGGGTTTTGTGGCTCCCGGTGTTTTCTTTTCTGTGAAAAACGGGTCAATGACTCTTTGAGTGTTTAAGATTGCCAACCCCTGCCCTATACCATTTCAGTCAAGTGGCTGTCCAATCTCTTCTTAAAAAACTTCTAAGATGAAGCAACCACAACTTTTAAAAGCAAGCTGTTCCACTGGTTAATTGTTCTCACTCTTAGAGAATTTTAATATTTATTTATTGAATTTATATTGCCATTTATTCGCCCATGACGACTCAAAGTGGCTTACAGAATATAAAACCACATTTAAAACAATAAAACTAATAAAATCAAATAAATTAATATAGTATAATATAATAAAATCACCCCCCACCCAACGACAGCAGATCACACAAGCCATTTAATGGCCTTCACCCCACTCTGGGTTCCGCAGGCCCCCGGCAGAATCAGGACTTCAGCACCCTCCAGAAGAGTATTAGAGTTGGGGCCATTCTAATCTCTGGGGGAATGATGTTCCAGAGCGAGTGAGCCACCAAGCAGAAGGCCCTTCTTCTGGTTCCCACCAGGTATATCACCCTTGGGAATGGGACCCACAGTATTACCTGCTTCTTCGCTCTGATGGGTTGGGTAGATGTGACCAAGAAGAGATGGTCCCTCAGATAACCTGGTCCCAAGCCATGAAGGGCTTTAAAGGTGACAACCAGCACTTTGAATTGCACCAAGAAGCAAATCGACAGCCAATGTAGCTCCCGCAGGAGAGGTGATACATTGTACATACCAGAGTCTGAACAAAACCATGCAGGCTGCTGCTGCATTTTGTACCAACTGGAGCTTCTGGATGCTCCATGTAGAGCGTGTTGCAATATATACCAGTATATTTAAAAAATAGCAGGGAAACTAGATAATAAAAAGATCTGGCAATGTCTAAGAACAAGAAAGAGGATAATTCTAGCTGCACAAAGACCAATCTTTAAAAACAAATGCATACAAAACCATAATTGAGAAGATAGCAACAAATAGCAAGTGCTGCCTATGAAAAGAAGTTGAAGAAACAATGGAGCACATTGTTAACTGATCACACAGACCAATTGAGAATAGCAGCATGACAAAGTAGCAACAACGATACACTGGAAGATCTGCAAGAAATATCATTTGTCTTCAAACAAGAAACAGTGGGACCATAAAACAGAGAAAGTGCTAGAAAATGAAGAACCTAAAGTGCTCTGGAACTTTAGAATTCAAACAAGCAGGCACTACTTGTTATATGCCACATAATATATCAGAGTTAACAACTGTTGATAAGAAAGACAAACAAGTCTGGATTGTTGCATAGTAGTACTTGGAGACATCAGAATAGAAGAGAAGGAACAGGAGAAGATAACAAAATACAAAGGTAGTGCCATTAGTAATGTGCACCTTGGGTGCAAACCCAAAACAGTTGGAATACCGCTTGAACACCATCAGCATTGATAAATAGACCATCAGTCAATTGCATATTTGTACAAGCTTTACTTGTAGCAGCTTACATCCTTCCTTGATATCTGTAACACTATCAAACATCCACATCTGCCTATACCAGGTCTTTGAAAAAGACTAGGTTGGCAGACAAAAGTGCCAAATCCAGTCTGAATATCTGGTTGACTGTGTAGCAAACCATAATAATAATAATAAATCCAGACATTGTGCTTTATTCAACAAATTATAATATATTATGACTTAGTTACCAACAAGAGAAAACATCTCTGAAAAATGCACTCAGTGTCAGCAAAATAAATTTGTTCCAGAGGGAAATGAATTGAAGTCAGTTGGAACAGTTAAGGCATTTTGCTCTAATTTCCAGACAGATATTTGGATTACTTTGCAACACTGAAAAAAAATGCCACTTAAGAATTGACTATGATTAGAGTAGCACATAAAACCAGCAAACAAAAAGCAAACTGCTCCAAATATGGCAATTTCCCTTTCTTAGCCACTATCTTGTCCTTCTGGGAATATTTTAAGTAGATTCTTCTAGCATCTTTATCCTGTTCAAAGTTACTTGCATTTAAAGTCTATAAGACTACTATGTGCTAAACCTTTTTTATAATCAATAGCTCTTTTGCTCTTTGGGGAATGAGTTGCTTTTTTCCATTTGCCCTACAGTTGACTTCACTATGGTCCATCTTAATAGAAACAGCAGCTAAAACTGCTTTGAAATTTTATTCATCAAAGGGGGTAGGAGTGGGGGTGAGATGGTTCATGAAATTCCTTTAAACATGCTTTAATCTAGCTGGAATGCCAGAAATTGCTTCCAGATGTGCTCCATGCAAAAGTCAATCATAGCTATTTATACTGACACTCTGCAGTCCAAACAATCTCAATTGAAACGCCATGTCTCCACTACAATAAAGTCATAAATGTCAGTTTTGTTGAATCTGGAAAGGTGTTGAAGAGTTCATGCTCATAAGCTTTCCTGGCTGCTTGTTACGTCTAGAATAATTAAAAGAAAGGAAACAGCCACAATGTTTTTCATACACAAATACAGTACTTGTTGAGCTATTCTTAAAGATTCCCTGATAATCTCAAATCCCAAGTTCCCATCAATTATAAGATGAAATTCACTTAATAAACTACAAAAATGTATCAGGCACAAAACCAAAAACAGCTAAAGTGGTTGGCAAAGTTTCCATGTCTCCTGCACTGAATACACACATAGTACACCTGGGATTAAAATTAACTTTAGTATACTAAAGCAACAGATGCTCACCATATTATTTCCCTGCATTTAAAAAGTTTTATGATTGGAAGGGGAGGGTTAGGAAACACACTTCACTTCTCCTGTCCAACAATGGTTTTCTGGAAACCTAAGATGCTTATGTAGCTCAGAAAAACATAGAATTTTAATACTTAGAAAAAAATCATTAAATATTAAACTCCATTCCGAATATCATAAGCTCCAAATATATTAATGGTTGCTTTCAGGTACGAAGCTAGGAACCTTGGCTTAATTAAACAGGAGAAAGTGAGTACCAATCAAAGCATAAAACCCTTCATCTCTAGAATATTCCACTCCTTCTGTGGGCAAGAAAATAAACAAGACGGAAGGGGCTTTTTGTTAATTCAGATGAGTTTTTCAGGTTAAATATAGCCAAATAAACCAATAAAATTAGGAAATCGGATGTATGCCATAAGATTTATGAATCTTATTATATGCACTTAAAAGGAACTGTGGATTCAGACAGTAAAATAAAAAGCTATCCATTTTTGAATATTCTTTGACATTATGGAAGGAATAAATTGCAATGGATTTCATTTGTTATTAAAATGGTATTCTTTGCTTAACATAGTATCACCAAGCCACTGCTCTCCATGAAAAATAATCCAATTGTTTCAAAAATCTCACTTTGCTTTTGAGTTTTCTAGTTCCAAAAACAAAGGACTGTATGCCACTATTTTAAGTAAAAGAAGTGTTTCCAACATAAAACAATAATTGAATGGGAGAATAAATTTCATAGTATTCTTTAAATGAACTGCAATCAAATGGGTCTGTCCATCTATCTTATCTTCAGATATTGAAGCCATAATTTTTTATTGATACATAATATCAAGTGTTGAATCCTTTCAGCGCAGAGTTTAGGTTAGATGAGATTGTTAAATTAGCAGGGATGAATATTATAAAAAATATCAAAAAGTTTATCTCTTATTTTATTTATTTATTTATTGTTTATATTTATATACCGCCCTATCTCCCAAAGGACTCAGGGCGGTTTACAGGCATTTAAAAGCAATAAATACAATCTAAAAACAATTAAAAAACTTATTCAAAAGCCTAATAATTAAAAATATAAAAAATTAAAACCCAAGTTAAAACCCACAAACTAAAATCTAACTCAGTAGAAATAATATCACTGTGATATTCTTAAAAGGTCTAGGTGACTCATTCAGACAGGGCTACAACTGTTGAGCAAGGAGAAACTGGTACAAAAGTGTTTCATGGAGCAGTTTTAATTTAAAACAGATTTTAAGATTTTTCTTATTTGTTTTGTTTGGTTATTTCTCCAAATTCCAGTTCAAATGAATCAGGCATGACATAACCACAAAAATATGTAAAGGAATATTATTCCTCCTCCATGAGACAAGAAAAATATAAATAAGTGCAAGCAAAAATAATTATTATCTGATGATAGCTGGTTAAAATATTAATAGGATGGTAAGGTTAAGTTCATAAACAAATATATATTTCCTTTGAGCCACCATCCAATTTTTGATTTTGTTCCAAAATAAAGAAATTTGCAATGAAAACAGAAACTTATATCTTAACAATTAAGATACAGAGCAGAGCAATAGGAGAGAAGAAAAACACTTTTCCATTACCATTGTTAAATGACCAGCAACGTTAGTAAAATGTCCTGGCAATTTTCTGAGTTAAAGAGAAACTTTAAATTTAAATAAAAATAATTTAAGCTAACCATAATACTATCTCTAAAAATGGCATAATACTATCTCTAAATCTCTAAATCTGGCATAATACTATCTCTAAATCTGGCAATTAGAGTGACATTGCCTCTAATAATTGGAATCTCAAATATTCAATCCCAAAAGAACACACAGTACATTTATTAAAGCTATGCATTCTTCAAGAATTATTTTAGAAAAGATATTTTGGATTTTGAAAACATTACTTCCTTAATGTAGTTTTATCTTTTTAAAATTAATGCTTAATTTGTCACCAGGCTTTAAAATGATACTGTGTTTATGTTCTTGGGTATTCTAAAGAATTTTTTCCGAGATTAAGCCATTTTTATTTCAATTGTTCTTTTGCATTTCTTGCAAGTTAGGAGATGTGGCTTGAGAACTTCTGCATTAACTTTGCCATTGTAAGTTTATTCTGGCTTGTGAAGAAAAATAATTTATTTCCAATTTTTTAACTCACTGAAAGATTTCTTATTCTTTTACTTCTTTCAAATCCATTCTTTTTCCAGATTTACACAAACATTGAAATGTGTTTTAACCAAATTCAATAAGCAAGAGAAAAGAAATGAGAAGGAGAATACTTAAATGAGAATACCATTCTCATGTGACTGCTCTATATTCAAGCAATTTCACTTCATACCCTGCTCAATATTTAAACAAGGCAGGATTATACTCTTTTTTGTGTTTAAAACTCATCTACTCTAAAATCAACCATAAATTCAGATGCCTTTTATTGTGCCAGGAAAAATATCAATATTTTAAGACAGTTTCAGAATTAGAGGTCATGGTTGAACAACTGCATACAGGTCTAAGACGGATGCTGTTTTATTGCCAAAACACACAGAAGGAAATTCTAGGATCAAAGAAAGGCCAGTTGTGGTCTTTGTGTTTCACATTTTTCAGAATCTACACTGGACAAAGAGCGGTTTTCACTGAAATGAATCAGCCTTAGGGGCAACAATTCTTTTATCGTAACTGAAGTTTAAACTTATGCCAAGAGGTGACAAGATACAGAAATCAACATTTATCTAAACTCATCTTGGATCCAGCTCAAATTTGGGTGACTATATACTATCATATATTGGGCAGTTTCGACTCCTCTGGCTTTTTGTTAAGATGACAATATATTTAAGGTCACCATTTACTTTCCTGAACTATCTGTCCTCTCTATGCCTTTGCTTTTCTTTATGTTTCCTCCCTTTATGCTTTGCCTCTTTTACTGAAACTAGAATACTGATTAGGTCCAAACTGAAATTGTAGCTTCATGTCATCATATTAACTCTCATTATATAACATCAATCCTCTGAATCCTATTCCACAAAGAACTTCAGTCTCAATTATAGCTTCAAAACAGCCTAGAATGAAATGTTCAGCTGCACACAAAAGGATGGTAAATGGAAAAAGCGAACATGCAGACTTCCTCTCTAGAGCACTGGAAGTTGTGCTGCATTGCCTTTTTTTAAATAATACACTTGCACAAAAATCATATATATATATATATATATATATATATAACATATTTTTTCATAATAAAAGTACAAGTCAATCTGGAATGCTTCTACAATTTTGGTTATTAATTAGCAGAATCAAAAACTGGACATTCTAAGATATTGTTTTTTACCTAACATCAAACAACAGGTTCAGCCAAGTTTTAAAAGTACAAGTCTATTGATGAATTATTTGCTTCTCAGTCTTTTTCCAAAAACCATACGCTTCTACAACGAACTACAATATTAAATTGGTCAAAAGATTTTTTCACTCTGTTTTTCATATGTTCAACTGATGTACATTGTTCAGTTTTAAAGAGAAACATCTGATGAATTATGTGGATGAAGCCAAAGCACAGCTATTAGATACATTACATCATCTGTAAAAATGTTCTGAGTAAAACTAACGCTCCAGGGGAAACCTGACCTTTAAGAGGCTTGCCTACATTACATCTAAATTAACGTCAGTGACAGCCACTTCCATCTAAACTAGCAGGAGTCTTTATTCTATCTAAGAATCTATTCTTCCCCTTCACTTATGAGTGCAAACATACATACATGTAAATGAATGTGCGTCGTGCTTGGCTTACAGGGTTAAGCAGCAACAGGGTGAGCTGAAACATAACGGAGATCTATTCTGTTGTCTGTCTATGGCTACATAGCTTAAAAAATGGACAACTAAGCCACTATTTATGAAAAAAAAAGATGATATTTACGACAGAATCATTAAACCAGTGGGTGAAAAATACATTTTCTAAACATTTTATTTTAGCCATTTTCTACACAAAAATATTTTCAAAACATATTAACTTCAAATATTTATATTCCATCCATAACTGTGCACAATATTTTAAAACAGAAGTAAGAACAAAACAAGATATGAACAACTTAGCAAAAAGGATAAGGAAGAAGCAATCAACATTCCGGAATATGAAACTTGCCAAGTGTCAGAATGATAGTTATCAAATGAAAATACTTTCATAGACATAACATTATAATATACAACAGTCAAAAAATTTAGCTTGAATTTGTGAAAGTTATGCCCAACCTTATACAAGTTAAGAAAGTTATGTCTGCGTGTTTGTTTACAGTAGTAAGTTTTTCTAAGTATCAGTTATCAGGATTATATGAAAAATCATATTTACTTTTTCTGCTATCAAAAAATATGGCTATGTTACAAAATTATATATGCCCACAGTTTAATTTTTTAATACAGTTTCCCTTTCTTGAATTACAAGTCGAAAACTATTGAATTTGAAGGAAATATCAAAACACTATGTAATAGGAAAAAAATGGGACAATGGACATGTTATTTTTTTTTAAAATAGGAAAAAAACCAAACTTTATTTAAACTATCCATATAAACTATCTGGATCTAGATATTAAATTAGAGTATCAAATTCTTAATCACTTCAGTACTATCAAGACAGATGTAAATAAAAGATGATCAAATTGAATATGATTGCTTGCAATAATTTTAATAACAACTAAATCAGTATTTATTATTAGCACAAACAGAACAAACAAAATGCAATACTCTAACATTACAACTGCACTGGGCAATTAATCATGACTCAATTTACCTGAATAGTCTTCTGAAATAAAATCATCTTAATTTCCTGTCAAAAAGCTAATGATGATAGAGCAAGATGAAGTATACTGTTATTTCCCCAAAAATAAGACCCTGTCTTATTTTCTTCTAGGCCCCAAAATAAGAATCGGGTCTTATTTTAAGAAAATGTTTTACCCTTTGGATTACCGCACCCAGGCCTCCCAAGCCCCGACAACTATCATACCATTGCTCAACTTCTTCTGCAGTCATTCATGTCCAAACACCACATGACATATTGCCCCAGTGCTGTTGCTAGTGATAGGACGCCACATGGGTCCTTTTCTTTGGACTGCCAGGCAGCCAGGTCTCCCACATCCCAACATCTGTTGTATCATTGCTCAACTTCTTCTGCGGCTGCTTGCAGGCGACCATGTGGCATATTGACCAGTGCCGCTGCTCGCACTAGAAGACTGTGTGGCACGTCATGCCGGTGCCGCTTTCAGCAGGAGGCCACATGGAAAGTCATGCCAGTTCTGCCGCTCATGGAAGGAGGCTGCATGGAGTGTTGTGTCACTGAGCATGACAGCAGCAGTACCAGCACGATAAGTTATGTGGCCTCCTGCAGCGAGTGGCTGCACTGGTGTGATAAGCCATGTGGCATCGTGCTGCAAGTGGCAGCACCGGCATGATGCGCCACATGGTGTACAACCTCAAACAAGACACTGGTGCCTATGGTGTTTGGCCATGAGCAGCGGCAGGAGTCAGGCAGCAGTGCAACAGGTATTAGGGCACAGAAGGCTTGGCTGCAGTGGTACTAAAGTAAGCAGGTATGGGGCACGTGGGGCAGCTCTATCCCCCATCCCACCCCAGCTTGATTTTTACGCATGTGCCTTGTCTTACCTTGTACCAGACACTGGAATGGAGCGGGCGGGATCATAACTAGGGCTTATTTTTCATGTAGGGCTTATATTAGGCTCACATGTAAAAATCAAGCTAGGTCTTATTTTTGGGATAAATCTTATTTTCAGGGAAACACGGTATCACAAAAGTTACTATGTATGTTCCCCCAAAAATTATATTGATGATGTGACATTATATAATTACTAGATTTCCATGATATATTCTATGGAACAGAGCTGCTGTTTCTGAGTCAAAATTCCAATCATCTGAACAGCTAGGACTGGATGGTACTTACCTGTCTGGATCTTGAGTAAGTTATCTCTTATGTGCTAAATTCTTGCACTATCTTAGAAATATATCTATCTTCTGTTTTGGCTCCCTGGTATATCTTTTGACCTGTCTTGCAACTAATTGTGAGTTCAAAGTTAGATTTAAATATAATTATTGCTTACTGAATTAAGGTATTTGTACAAGACAGTAAAGCTAAAGCAAATAAAATCAGAAAGGTAGGTTGCTCTAGTGGTTAAGGCACCAGAACACAAATTTAGAAACAATGAATTCTAGTCCTTCCTTAGCCATGAAAGCCAGCTGGCCGACCTTGGGCCGGTAACTCTCTTATTCTAACTCACATCATAAGGTTGTTGTGTTGGGAAAATAGAGATGTACTAGAAGTTTGTTGCCTTGAGTTGTTTATGATGATGATGATAGGATATATCATCATCATCATCATCATCATCATCATTTTAGCCATTGTCTATCCACTGCAGAATGAAGGCCTTCCAACCAATCCTGAACTTTTTTTTGCCAATTGGGCCCGCAATACTTGCTGATCTCATCAATCCATCTTGTTTTAGGTCTCTTTCATGGATACTTTTTATCAAGTGGGATCCATTCTATGACTGCCTTGGTCTACCTGCCCATGCCAGTGAAACATGGACACTAATCTCACAATCAATACTAAATCTACAGGTGGTGCAAAGAACCATGGAAAAATACATGCTCGGCATTACAAGACAAGATAGAAAGACCTACACATGGATTAGAGAACAAACAAAAGTATACCATATCAATAGAGAGTAAAGGAATTGAAATGGAAATGGGCTGGTCACATAGCAAAAACTGATGGCATGATATAAATAAAATGAAATAAATAAATAAAATGAAAACGTAGATTAGTATGGTGTGTAAACATAAACCCATGGTATTCTGATGTGCTGGCCTTCTACTGAACAAAATTAAAAATAAATTAAAATCTTTGAATGGCTCTTCCCCAGTTCCCTTCATCCATACATTTCAATAGCTGACAGTATAAAACATTTCAGCCTATGCTCCCTATGTTCCCTATAATTGATATAGATTCCACAAGAGGAAAATGTAAGAGCTATTATAAAGATATAAACTTACATTATTAATGCACAGAAATATGAAATCCCTGTATCCTTGTATATTATCCTCATAATCTCTAAGCTATTCTTGAAGTTTAATTTTTCATATTCCCTCCCTTTCCTATATATCTCAATCTGTGAGTGTGATAGGGACACACTGCACAAATGATATAATATGTATCACAGCAATTTCCTGCACTAAAGTATTGCTTCTCATATTGTACAGATCACTCTGATTAATTGGGACTCCCTTAGTGACTCATACTGACTTGGTAAGGTCACAGAGCTTATGCTGCAATTTCCCTTTGCTTTTTATAAGTATTTATCAGTACAATTTTGGACAGGATACTGTTCCATTTCCAAGTTGATCTCTCAGCCAGCATAACAACATAGCGGCATCTGGTGGGATTATCTAGACATATAGTACAGCTAAAAATGGAACGAAGTTTTATTTGTTTAAATTGGGAGAAGAGTGGCTATTATTTTTAATTGTGATAAAAAGCAAATAGATAAATTGATCCAAAAGACACATTTATCAGAAAATCTAATCTATAAATTTTTAGATCTAAAATCTAAAAAATAAGAAACTGAAATTCCAAGGATAAACACTGTTTATTGTTCTAGCTTTCTTCTACAGCTGCATAATTTTTCCTACATATCATTATTTAAATATTTGTGTGTCATCCCCGCCCATTTTGTAGCTGTAGACACTTACCAGCATCTAAAATTCTATCTAAGAATGAGATATATTGCAATCAAGCAATGCAGAAAAGAAAAAAATAACTAGCTCTTTCAACGAGAACCCTAGATTCAAGATTGCCTTATATACTGTAAGCCGCCCTGAGTCTTCGGAGAAGGGCGGGATATAAATGTAAAACAAACCAAAAAAAAAGTACAATGCAAGAGATCATATTTCAGAAGAAGCAGAGATAGCTAATAGATTGATATTAACATGTTTTGTGGTAAACTTGTATAAATGCCTTCGATGTGTAACTATTTATTGAACTATGAAGATTCTTACAAAAAGAACAAATCTACCCCCAAAGCGCATATATATATATCCTGTCACCACTAAAATGGCTCAAAGCCAAAGAAAACATTTCAATAATTCAATCTAATCCTGTTTGCTTCTCCATCATTAGATCTTTTCTAGAAGCATTTCCTTTAAAATTATTACTTATATATTATACATTGCCCCTGTTGTTTTTGTGTTGTTAATTTCCAATCATGGTATTATTGGATATTGGTTTTAATTTATGGTTATATGTTTTTCATTGTTTTCACAATGAAAACAATGGTATAAATGCAACAAAAAAGAATTCTTCAAGGACTGTCCTATAAACCAGACTTTACTGATTGTTAATTATTTCAGAGAAGACAACTCATTCATTTTGCATTGGATTATTTTTCATTAGGAAACTATTCTTAAAGACAAGATAAAACTCTATTGCTCTATTTTATTGCTCTATTTTTTCATATAAGAAAACTTATTATTAAAGATGATTGAAATAAGTACTGAATTAACAAGTGGCATTGCACATGACCGAAAAATAATAGCTGACATGCCACATCCTTTCACATTTTACTTCACTGTTATTCAATACAAGAAACACAATATTCAAATTACAATAGACAATAAATGTATTTTGTTCATCCTCTGGGCTTTAAAGAAAGCTTGGTTTATTTGTTTATTACAGTAGCGTGCACAAGTGTGCAGAACACATTAAAAATAGTGATCTTTGAAGGCAATAGATATCTCAAGTGCAAAAAAAATCAATATCAAACCCTGACTTTATGGCAGTTTTCATTATTGATTTTAGTGCCTAAAGGAAGCAAACAATGGATGCAATCCATTGGGAATGTTCCTGTGGAAGGTGTATTCAAATAAATAGAATTTATCAAGAATACAGATACAAAAGTAACAAGTCATTGTTTCGGAGAGGGGGGAACCTCTCCAATTCACACAGAAACAACTGGGAGTTATTACATACTATATGTTGGTTACATCTAATATGAACTTGTGTATATGGGATTGTGGAGAGGTGTATATTAAATAATATGTTTAAGTATCAACAGTTTTTGCAGGAGAATAAAAGAAGCAGTTTTCCAGAGATCGAATAATCAAATATTCCTGGCCAACTGAAAATCATAGTCCAGTAATTTAGAGCAAGAAATTATATCTCATCTCATTTTAAGTTTGTTTGTCTAACATGACTACATCTCCAGAAAGAGCAAGTTAATGGTACCAATATTAGTGAATATTTAGAGTCACATATTTTCTGACATATGGGTTTGGTTGATAGCGGCCTATCAATAGGGTCAATCAGAAAAGTACAGAAAACTAAGATCCAGATGAACATTGCAGGATTTCATAGTAGCTTCTAACAGGACAATGAGGTTAGGTAGCTGTGAATAATTAAAACTAGACAGTCCTGGCAATTAATGCCAATACCACAATAAGGAAAGACTAAGACAAGAAGCTGAACTTTAACAAAATGATTCTAAGTTTATTCTGGATTGTTGTGATGTGTCACTTTAGCATAGATTTCCTGTATTTCAAGAAATCCTGCTCCTAAATGTTTCTTACAACCTTTCACTATTTCATCCTATGTTTACCTCTTCTCCTGGTTTCTATCCTTTAGCTATATTTAGCTAGTCCAGAGAGTAGCAAGCACCTTGGTTCTCAAAAACAGAAAACTAAAAATTAATTTTAAAATTGCTTAATGAAATACTTTAAATTTCAACAGTTGCCAAAATTCTATGAAATTTATCAGTCATTGAAATTTACAAAGTCTCAGCTTTCTTGAACTTTTAGCTTTATAAATAAGTAACTCTGATATGACTTTTTGTCTTGACGGTTTCAGAATTCAAGAATTCAGAATGCAAGGCACTCTGCTTGAAATATTGGTTGCAAAGATACCAATAGAAGAAAACTGTCACATTCACATTTTGCTAATGAAATTGCCAGAGGCAAAAAAATCCTGAACTAGAACACTTATTTTATACTCTGTCTATCATATAATTTATATGTCTGCTTTCCTTCCTTCCTTCCCTCCCTCTCATGACCAATTCGTCCCTGCAAAGTCTTTTGAGTAACATTTTTCAGAAATGGCTTGATACTGCCTCCTTCCTAAGGCTCAAAATGGGTGAGGCAAGACTAGAACTCATAGCCTCCTGGTTTCTACCTTGATGCTTAATCACTGCATCAAACTGGCTTCTTTCTTTCTTTCTTTCTTTCTTTCTTTCTTTCTCTTTCCTTCCTTCCTTCCTTCCTTCCTTCCTTCCTTCCTTTTCTTTTAATAGATTTACATAATTTATCTCTTTTTTCACACATCACTACATTGCTAATAATTCTATGATCCGGGTGATATACCATTTCCATAAAACAGTAATAAACATTAGATTTCACAATGTTTCTCCTCCTCCTCGCTCAAGCGGATAACTGGTTTGCCAAACTCAACAAAAATTAGATATCGGTTCTGCCAAACCACTGCAAACTGGCTGAATCCCACCACTGATTTATTTTCATCTGGGTCATCTTAATTCAAAACTGGGTACAATTCCTTCTACTTTTTTTTCTTTTTTCTTTTAATTAAAACTATCTCCTTCATTAAGTCTTTAAGTAACAATTGAATGACCATTTTCATTACAGCTGTTTTTAAGAGGTGTTCAACACCCTGTCTCAGTTTTTTATTTGTCTGAATACCATTAAAATTGATTCCAGGACGTTTTATTTCTTGCTTGTTTCTGGCTTTCTGCCATTAAACCTAATTTATACAGTGGGGTCTACTCTTTTTTCACGTATTTCAGTACCCTTGACTTCTGCTAAATTTAATTCATAGCACAAACAATTATTTCTGCAAGTCACGTATCACCAATTTCTGTGTATGCTATACAAATTGAATACATCATAGTTTTTCTAAATCTGTGGCTGTTCAGGTAAACTGATCTATGTAAACTATATTCACAAATAGTGATTCAACAAAGTAATTTTTTTTTTTTTTTTTTTTTTTTTTTTATTGAAAGAGTTTTAAAAAAAACAAAAACATTTTCCCCCTTTTTTCCCCCTCCCTCCCAAAAAAAAAAAAAAAAAAAAAAAAAACCAAAACATCCCCCTCCCTCCCCCACCCCCGGCTTCCCGGGTCAATCACAAGGTAAAGTCCAATCCAAATAACCACATCCAAAGCTTTTCGTCTCCCAACCCCCTCCCCATTACATAAAATAACTTTCTAATTATTCAAAGGCAATCTGATATTTCTTAATCTGATATCTGTTTTGTAGATAATCAATCCATTTTTTCCATTCAATTAAATATCTTTCCTGCGTATTGTCTTTTAAAAACGCTGAGATTTTAGCCATCTCAGCCAAATTAATAACTTTCAATATCCATTCTTCTATTGTAGGTATCTCTTCTTCTTCCAGTATTGTCCAATCAACAGTCTTGCTGCTGTTATTAAGTTCAAAATCAATTTAGTCTCAATCCCTGTACAATCCATTATAATTCCCAAAAGGAAAAATTGTGGCAGGAACTTTATCTTCTTCTTCAGTACATTTTGAATAATCCACCAAATTCTTATCCAAAAGACCTTAATTTTCTTGCAAGTCCACCAAATATGAAAATATGTAGCATCATCACAATCACACCTGCAACATTTCGCTTGGATATTAGGATACATACATGATAATTTTTGGGATCTAAATGCCATCTATAAAACATCTTATAAAAATTTTCCTTAAATTCTGTGCTTGTGTAAACTTAACATTTCTAACCCAAATTTTCTCCCATGTTTCCAACATTATTGGTTCCTGAATATTCTGTGCCCATTTTATCATACAATCCTTTACCAAATCCTTTTCGAATCTATTTCAAGCAACACATTATACAATCTCTTTATATGCTCCTGGGTCTGATTTCTAATTTGCTTTATTAAATTTTCCTCCTTTGCATTATACCAATTTTTGATCTTCTTTCCATCTAGCACTTATTTGCCCATATTGAAACCAAGTATAATTCCTCCTTCTTCATTTAATACCTGTAATGATTTTAATTGCAATCTACCTCCTTCAGCATACAAAAGTTCTTTATATGTAATCATTTCCTGTTTCTGTTCTATATTTATATTCTCTATTGCATGTCTAGGGCTCGCCCATATAGGAATCTTATAATCTAATTTATAGGAATATTTATTCCAGACCATAAAGAGCACTTCTCAACACATGATTCTTAAAAGCCCTATCCACTTTTTTCCCATAAAATAAGTACGCATGCCATCCATATAACAAGTCATAACCTTCTATATTCAAAATTCTTTCCTCTGTTAAGTTAAACCAGTCACTTATTACTGAAAGGGTTACTGCTTCATAATATAGTTTAAAATTAGGCATTCTTAAACCACCTCTTTCCCGTGAATCCTGTATTATTTTCATTTTAACCCTCGCCTTTTTACCCTGCCATATAAATTTATTAATCCCACTCTGCCAATCTTCCAAATTTTTATCCTTTTTAATTATAGGTATCATCTGGAACAGAAACAAAAATCTAGGTAACACATTCATTTTAATAGCCGCAATCCTTCCCAATAGGGATAACTGCAATTTCTTCCAGCCATTCATATCATTCTGAACTTTTTGCCATAGCAAGTCATAATTATTCTTATAAAGTTTCTTGTTCGATGAGCTAATATAGACCCTAAATATTTAACCTTTTTTACTACCTCAAATCCTGACATTTCCTCTAGTTTTTGTTTCTGTTGTATAGACATATTTTTAATTATCACTTTTGTTTTATTCTGATTTATTTTAAATCCTGATACCTTTCCATATTTATCAATTACTTCCAACAAAATCTACTTGAATTTATAGGATTCATTAACGTAACCACTACATCATCTGCAAAAGCTCTAACTTTGTACTCATATTGTCTAATCTTAATTCCTCTATTTTCATTAATTCTCGTATTTTATCTAATAATGGTTCCAGAGTCAAAACAAACAATAATGGTGATAAGGGACATCCCTGTCTTGTTCCTTTCGCAATCTTAATAACTTCTGTCAAACTACCATTTACTATAATCTGTGCTGTTTGCTCTCCATAAATCGCTTTAATTATTCTAATAAAACAGTCTCCAAATTGCATTTTCTCTATTAATTTAAATAAAAAATCCCAATGCAATCGATCAAAGGCTTTCTCTGCATCCAAAAAATAAGTGCTTGAAGTATTCTTCTTTCCAAATATTCCAATATATTAATAATCTGTCTAACATTATTCCTCATCTGCCTCCCTTTTATAAAACCAGATTGATCAGTATGAATTCTTTGTTGTAAAACTAACATTAATCTATTTGCTATTATTTTACAAAATCTTATAATCATTATTTAAAAGTGAAATCGGCCTATAGTTACCAGGTTTAGAGCAGTCTTGCTCCTCTTTGGTATCAGTGAAATAAAAGATGTTTTCCATGACGGGGTATTCCACCCTAATTGTATCTGATTAAATAATTCTTTAAGTGGGCCTAATATTTCATCCTGTGTTTTTATAATAAGTTGCTGTAAGACCATCTGTACCAGGGTTTTCCCATTTTAATTGTTTAATTGCCTCCACTATTTCTCCAGTAGCTATCGGCGGTTCAGCTCCTCCTCTGTTCTAATGTTAGA
The DNA here is from genome assembly GCF_028640845.1 of Ahaetulla prasina. NCBI lineage: Eukaryota > Metazoa > Chordata > Lepidosauria > Squamata > Colubridae > Ahaetulla > Ahaetulla prasina. The sequence continues at coordinate 96,340,292 of NC_080542.1, forward strand.
ATATTCACCTTATAATCTTTCAAATAATCATAAATATCCCTATCCAATATTTTGTCTTTTTGCATATAGTGCAGTATAAAATTCTGAGAATGCCTTTTAATTTTATCCTGTTGATATGTCTCTTTACCTTTATATTCTATTTTTGTATGACACGTGCTTTCTGTTTCTTCCTTAAATTATATGCCAACCATCTCCCAGGTTTATTTGCATTACAAAAGTATTATGTTTAGCATATTGTATATTCGTTGCCACCTGGTCTGCCATTAACATATTAAATTGACTCTGTAATATTTTTATAGCCTCTTTAAGTTTATGATCTTGTGGGTTTTGAATTAATAACTGTTGCTTCCTTTGAATTTCTTCTTCCAAATATCTACGCTGCTTTTGTTTATTATTCCTTTGCCTATTGTCCAAATAAATCAATATCCCTCTAATAAACGCTTTGCTCGCTTCCCACACAGTTCCTATAGGTGTCCCTTTGTACATATTAAAATCAAAAAATTCTTTTAACTGTTTCTTACAATAAGTTACATTATCCTCATATCTAAACAGATTTTCATTCAACCTCCATGTTCTACCACCTTTTTTCCCTTGTAATAATTCCATCCATACTGGGCTATGGTCAGTTAAACACCTCGAAAATATCTTCGTTTTCTTCACCCTAGAAAGCAAGTCATTAGAAATTAAAATAAAATCAATGCGTGAAAAAGATTGATGCCTATCAGAAAAAAAAGTAAAATCTCTCTCATCTGGATTCCGTAACCTCCATATATCTCTAAACTCAAAGTCTTCCATCATTTCAAAAAAAGATTTTGGTAATTTTGCATGTATAGGTATCTTCTTGGAGGAAGTTCTCTTATCCCTTCTTGTATCAATTACTCCATTCCAGTCTCCTAATAAAATAAACGAACTATAATCCCAGAGGTCAACCTCTCATGTAACATTCTGTAAAACTTTTCTTGTTGCTGATTAGGTGCTTAAATACCTATCAACAAAGTCTTTTTTGCATCTATCACCAGTTCAATAGCAATAAATCTTCCTTGAATATCTGCCTCAATTAGCTTAGCTGGTATATCCTTCCTGATATATACAACAATTCCATGCTTCTTTTCCAAAGCTGATGCAACAAAATGGTTACCCAATTTTGAATTAACTAAATATTTTTGGTCTGATAATTTTATATGTGTCTCTTGCAAACAAATCACATCATTTTTAAATTGTTTCAAGTAGTGAAATATTTTCCTTCTTTTCTGAGCTGAATTCAAGCCATTAACATTCCATGACAAGATTCTATTTGCCATTAGCGGCCTCCTGAAGCTTTGAAGCAGACAACGGAAGCTCCTCCTCCGGTATCTTCCGTCTAGCTCCTCCCACAGCTTCCATAATGGGATCCTGACTTTTACTTTGAGACTGTTGCTCTTCTTTACGCTTAAGGGCTCCTCTTGTCACCCTTTGCTCTTGTGGTTCCTCTAATACTGGCAGCAATAAAGGCTCTTGGGTCACCACGCCTTCTTGAGTCTCTTGAAGTTTTCTATCACTTCTATTTCGACTTTCAAAACTGTAGAAAGAAAACTTTTGCCTTTAAAACCGTGTCAATTCTATATCTCCTTCCTTGATAGAATAGTGTCAGTCCAACTGGCACCTCCCATCTGAATTGAATCTGATGTTTTTTAAGTTCTTGTGTAAAAAGCAAATTGCTTCCTGTCTCTTAACATCTTTGAAGGAATCTCTTTCAACACCTTCAACTCCTGTTCTCCAATTTTTAAAGTTGTCTGATATGAAACTTGCAGAATTTGATTTCTCATAGTCCTTTTCACAAAATAAACCACAATGTCCCGAGGAAGCTTTCTCTGTCTTGCAATCCAAGAATTAACTCTATATATTTTATCAATTTGGTAAGCTACCTCTTGGGGTCCGCTTCAATAAATTCAGCCAATGCTTCTGATATAATTTTTCTTAAGTCTTCTCACGCTCTTCTGCATACCACGAATTCTAAGAGCTCCTTCCATAAGTTTATATTGTAATATCACAACCTGATCTTCATTTTGATCCACTTTTTTCTGAACACCTTTCATTTCATCTTCTAAATACTTATTTGACTGAGAGATCTGTTGCATTTCCACTTCCAATCCTTCAATTTTTTACTCAGTCCTTGAACTGCCATAAGAATATCTTCTCTTATTTTTGCATTAAAATTCTCCATCATCTCTTTTGCCTATCTTCAGAAAGTTTTAATTGTTCTTTCAATATTTCCTCAAGACTTGGTTCAGATCCCTTCTTCCAGAAGGCTTTAAAGGTTTAGCTGCCATTCTGTCTTCAAAAGAATCAGAATTCAAACTTAATAACTCTCCTTCCTCCTTTCAGTATAAAAAACTCCGTTTGTAACAATCCACAAGTAACGCTGCTTCATCGTACTAAAAATTTTACTTTCACTTTTAGACGCCATTTTAAAAGTCAATTAATCAAAGACAAAGAAAGGTTTCAAATTTCAAAAGGAGTCGGTACTTGCCGTGCTGATTCTACATCAAAGTTGAGCTTGTGAAATTCCGTCTGCTTGGAATATCAATCAATTTAATAAGTTCTCTAGAGCAGAAGCAACATTCCTCTCCTTTTCCCTGATAAAAAACAGGGGCGTGCTGAAGTTGGAAGGAGTGGAATTCGGTGGGGTCATAAATCCAGGAAAATTCGCTCTTAAGAGCAAACCCCCTGTCAGACCTGCCACTCTTCCACAATTCTGATAATCTCTTTCACCCAGAGATTATGCTAAGCTCAGTGAACAGTGATTTATTTTCTGTTTCACTGACTTTTACAATCTTCTAACACGGAGTGCTCTGTTTGAGCACCCAGCAGGAGGGTGACGTCACTGGAGCCTCCAGTAATTCATAGCACAAACAATTAAATTTAATTCATAGCACAAACAATTATTTCTGCAAGTCACGTATCACCAATTTCTGTGTATGCTATACAAATTGAATACATCATAGTTTTTCTAAATCTGTGGCTGTTCAGGTAAACTGATCTATGTAAACTATATTCACAAATAGTGATTCAACAAAGTAATTTTTTTTTTTGTTTACATTTATACCCCGCCCTTCTCCGAAGACTCAGGGCGGCTTACAGTGTATAAGGCAATAGTCTCATTCTATTTGTATATTTTTACAAAGTCAACTTATTGCCCCCCCAACAATCTGGGTCCTCATTTTACCTACCTTATAAAGGATGGAAGGCTGAGTCAACCTTGGGCCGGGCTCGAACCTGCAGTAATTGCAGGCTACTGTGTTCTTAATAACAGGCTTTAAATGAATGTATTATTGATAAATCACAAAGTTTAAACTTTAGTATAAATATAATTCATAGCAATAAGCAATAAGCAATAATTTTTATTCAATAAATATATAGTATGAATATATAATAGTTGCATTTTTCCTGTAGTTTTTTTTAAATTATTTGCATTTATATCCCGCCCTTCTCCGAAGACTCAGGGCGGCTTACACTATGTTAGCAATAGTCTTCATCCTATTTGTATATTTATATACAAAGTCAACTTATTGCCCCCCCCAACAATCTGGGTCCTCATTTTACCTACCTTATAAAGGATGGAAGGCTGAGTCAACCTTGGGCCTGGTGGGACTAGAACTTACAGTAATTGCAGGCAGCTGTGTTAATAACAGACTGTCTTACCAGTCTGAGCCACAGAGGTGTTGGTTTCCTCTGTTGATAGCAAATGTAGGCACTTTCATATTAATCCACAAAGCTGATACACAGAGGCAGTATGTGTCTAAATTGTAAAAATCTCATATGTAAACTCCCCAATCAGAAAAGGAACTTCAGGAGGCTCCAGTGACGTCACCCTCCTGCTGGGTGCTCAAACAGAGCACTCCGTGTTAGAAGATTGTAAAAGTCAGTGAAACAGAAAATAAATCACTGTTCACTGAGCTTAGCATAATCTCTGGGTGAAAGAGGTTATCAGAATTGTGGAAGAGTGGCAGGTCTGACAGGGGGTTTGCTCTCAAGAGCGAATTTTCCTGGATTTATGACCCCACCGAATTCCACTCCTTCCAACTTCAGCACGCCCCTGTTTTTATCAGGGAAAAGGAGAGGAATGTCGCTTCTGCTCTAGAGGACTTATTAAATTGATTGATATTCCAAGCAGACGGGAATTTCACAAGCGTTCAATCTTTGATGCAGAATCAGCACGGCAAGTACCGACTCCCTTTTTGAAATTTGAAACCTTTCTTTGTCTTTGATTAATTGACTTTTAAAATGGCGTCTAAAAGTGAAAGTAAAAATTTTTTAGTACGATGAAGCAGCGTTACTTGTGGATTGTTACAAACGGAGTTTTTTTATACTGAAAGGAGGGAAGGAGAGTTATTAACTTTGAATTCCTGATTCTTTTGAAGACAGAATGGCAGCTAAACCTTTAAAGCCTTCTGGAAGAAGGGGATCTGAACCAAGTCTTGAGGAAATATTGAAAGAACAATTAAAACTTTCTGAAGATAGGCAAAAAGAGATGATGGAGAATTTTAATGCAAAAATAAGAGAAGATATTCTTATGGCAGTTCAAGGACTGAGTAAAAAAATTGAAGGATTGGAAGTGGAAATGCAACAGATCTCTCAGTCAAATAAGTATTTAGAAGACGAAATGAAAGGTGTTCAGAAAAAAGTGGATCAAAATGAAGATCAGGTTGTGATATTACAATATAAACTTATGGAAGGAGCTCTTAGAATTGTGGTATGCGAGAAGAGCGTGAGAAGACTTAAGAAAAATTATATCAGAAGCATTGGCTGAATTTATTGAAGCGGACCCCAAGAGGTAGCTTACCAAATTGATAAAATATATAGAGTTAATTCTTGGATTGCAAGACAGAGAAAGCTTCCTCGACATTGTGGTTTATTTTGTGAAAAGGACTATGAGAAATCAAATTCTGCAAGTTTCATATCAGACAACTTTAAAAATTGGAGAACAGGACTTGAAGGTGTTGAAAGAGATTCCTTCAAAGATGTTAAGAAACAGGAAGGAAGTTGCTTTTTTTACACAAGAACTTAAAAACATCAGATTCAATTCAGATGGGAGGTGCCAGTTGGACTGACACTATTCTATCAAGGAAGGAGATATAGAATTGACACGGTTTTAAAGGCAAAGGATTTTCTTTCTACAGTTTTGAAAGTCGAAATAGAACTGATAGACAAACTTCAAGAGACTCAAGAAGGCGTGGTGACCCAAGAGCCTTTATTGCTGCCAGTATTAGAGGAACCACAAGAGCAAAGGGTGACAAGAGGAGCCCTTAAGCGTAAAGAAGAGCAACAGTCTCAAAGTAAAAGTCAGGATCCCATTATGGAAGCTGTGGGAGGAGCTAGACGGAAGATACCGGAGGAGGAGCTTCCGTTGTCTGCTTCAAAGCTTCAGGAGGCCAGTAATGACAAATAGAATCTTGTCATGGAATGTTAATGGCTTGAATTCAGCTCAGAAAAGAAGGAAAATATTTCACTACTTGAAACAATTTAAAAATGATGTGATTTGTTTGCAAGAGACACATATAAAATTATCAGACCAAAAATATTTAATTAATTCAAAATTGGGTAACCATTTTGTTGCATCAGCTTTGGAAAAGAAGCATGGAATTGTTGTATATATCAGGAAGGATTTACCAGCTAAGCTAATTGAGGCAGATATTCAAGGAAGATTTATTGCTATTGAACTGGTGATAGATGCAAAAAAGACTTTGTTGATAGGTATTTATGCACCTAATCAGCAACAAGAAAAGTTTTACAAAATGTTACATGAGAGGTTGACCCTCTGGGATTATAGTTCGTTTATTTTATTAGGAGACTGGAATGGAGTAATTGATACAAGAAGGGATAAGAGAACCTCCTCCAAGAAGATACCTATACATGCAAAATTACCAAAATCCTTTTTTGAAATGATGGAAGACTTTGAGTCTTGAAATAGATTCGGAAAAGGATTTGGTAAAGGATTGTATGATAAAATGGGCACAGAATATTCAGGAACCAATAATGTTGGAAACATGGGAGAAAATCTGGGTTAGAAATGTTAAGTTTACACAAGCACAGAATTTAAGGGAAAATTTTTATAAGATGTTTTATAGATGGCATTTAGATCCCAAAAAATTATCATGTATGTATCCTAATATCCAAGCGAAATGTTGGAGGTGTGATTGTGATGATGCTACATATTTTCATATTTGGTGGACTTGCAAGAAAATTAAGGTCTTTTGGATAAGAATTTGGTGGATTATTCAAAATGTACTGAAGAAGAAGATAAAGTTCCTGCCACAATTTTTCCTTTTGGGAATTATAATGGATTGTACAGGGATTGAGACTAAATTGATTTTGAACTTAATAACAGCAGCAAGACTGTTGATTGGACAATACTGGAAGAAAGAAGAGATACCTACAATAGAAGAATGGATATTGAAAGTTATTAATTTGGCTGAGATGGCTAAAATCTCAGCGTTTTAAAAGACAATACGCAGGAAAGATATTTAATTGAATGGAAAAATGGATTGATTATCTACAAAACAGATATCAGATTAAGAAATATCAGATTGCCTTTGAATAATTAGAAAGTTATTTTATGTAATGGGGAGGGGGTTGGGAGACGAAAAGCTTTGGATGTGGTTATTTGGATTGGACTTTACCTTGTGATTGACCCGGGAAGCCGGGGGGTGGGGGAGGGAGGGGGGTGTTTTGTTTTTTTTGGGGAGGGAGGGGGAAAAAAGGGGGGAAAATGTTTTTGTTTTTTTAAAACTCTTTCAATAAAAAAAAAAGAAAAAGAAAAAAAGAAAAGGAACTTCATACATTGCATAAAGCCATATGCTAACTGTTCACTATCGGCTTACTATGACAACAAGCTTTTTAAATGTTCAAAAGAGAAATAAATTTGATGAAATGCAAACAAATTTGATGAAAAACAGATAAATAAAAATTATTTTTAATAATAAATTTACTAGATAGCTAACATCAAAGGTTAGCTGCATCTTTGCTCATTTTTTTGCTACTGTTGCAATTTTTCAATCTGAAATACCTCATTCCTGTAAAGTACAAGGCTTGGTGAATTCCAATAATTAGTGAATAAAATGTTTATTTAATGTTTTTAAAGTATTTCAGAATATAAAACTCTTCAAAGCAACTGGTGAAATAGAGGAACATGACAGCAAATTGCACATTAGAACCTAATCTATTGGGTTACCCAAACATTTATTCATCCAGTATTCTGTGTCACATCTGACATATTTATAAATGTGAACAAAAGGGCAACAGTCTGTCTCAACTATTGGTCTCAAGCAGCTGCTTATTTATGGCATCTGTACTGTAGTGCAACAGTCAAATGAAGTATATAACAACAGTCCTATATTCATTCATTTATCCAGCCTCTATTTAAAACCATCTACACTAAGGGATCTCCAATTGAGTATAATCAAAAATAATTAAGTTAGTGATGATAAAATATTATGCCACAAATAAAAATTCATTAATACTGAACTCATGTAAAACACAATTTAAGGATGAAGAAAAGAGGCCAACTATGCTTTTCAGGAAGTTCTTCAGAGAATGAGCTCCATGGTGCAATCCAACACAGTGCCACCACATGTAGTCCTTGATTTATGCCTTAGGACCAGAATTTCTGTCAATAAGCAACATGGTTGTAAAGCGCCACCACATTGCTTAGCAACAATACCTATAATCCCAATTGCCATCATTAACTAAATCCCATGGTCATTAGGCAATAAAACTTCCTACCAGATTCTCACAACCACTGTCAGTGGAGAAACTAACAAGCAATTGCAAGTGTCAGGCTTTCAGGCAATAGCAATGGCAGTTAGGCTTATATACCCCTTCACAGTGCTTTACAGTCCTCTCTAAGCAGTTCACAGAGTCAACATATTGCCCCCAACAATCTGGGTCCTAATTTTATCGACCTTGGAAGGATGGAAGGCTGAGTCAATTTTGAGCTACTCAGAATCGAACTGCTGGCATTCGGCAGAATAAGCTTGCACTACTGCATTCTAACCACAATGCCACCATGGCTTTCTAAGATCTAAGTGGTTGATACCAGATAGAAAAGATAGTGAATGAGTGGGGAAGGGACAAGGAAGTTGCATGAGATGTATAGCATAGGATGGTGTATGCCATACAAGTTAGGGAGAGGGCATAAGAAGCGTGGCACAGCATAGGAGAATACAGGGGACGTGCAACAAGCATCAGTGAGGGTGTGTAGACATGCATAAGAAGCCAATGCTACACTGTGGAGGGGCTGGGAGAGAGTGATCAGAGTTTATTTGCCACAGAAGCTATAACTTTCCCCAATGACTTTCTGGAGCAGATATTAGGGAATGTTGCAAACGACAATCATATGATCATAGGGTGCTTGGTGACAAGCTGTAAGTGCAAATTGACTGCCAAGCATGCCAAGCATGTTTATATGATAGTAGGAATACTATGTCGACTGAAACTCTGAAGACCAATCATAACCATCATTTATTCAATGTCATCATAATTTGAAATGGTTGTTGATTGAATGGTCATAGGTCAAGCACTACTTGTAGATATAGACACATATATGTGTGCATTAGTTGCATTCACAGATGTGAACTAGACTAAAATCAGTCTATACAATTCTTTTCATTCAAAAATTGCTAAAGCAATTACCACACTTAAACATGTAACTCAAGATCAGTAAACTGGATCAAACATGGTTTGAAATGATCAAGCATTCTGGCATTAGGATTTCTTCATAAACTCTTCTTTTTGCCTAAAAACTCACAATATTTGTATTGTAACAAATATTCCATCATACTCTGCTTTTATAGGATTGTCCCAAAACAATCCCAGATTTATAAGCAATTTAGCAACAAACTTAGAACGCTAACAATTGACATATTTCTAAATTTACTAATAAAAAGTTATATTATGGAAAGAGAAAGACAGAAAGGTAAATAGACATGTAAATTATACAGCAATACTTTAAAACGTGGGTATTATAATCATAGTTTCAAATATGCCACATAAATTATATGGCAAGAGTAATGGCTAATAATGTTTGAAGGTAACCTAATTTTATGATTGAAACCCTCTAATTCACCAGAAACCCTTCATTTCACCAGTAACTAGCAAAGTAAATCTTGACTACACATATCTCCATTTTGAAAATAAATAAAATAAAATAAATAAATTCCCTATATTATTTACTAGCATATCAGCCATTAACAGAGGGGGGGAATCTTTTACTGATTCATTAGAGAAAATTATGCTGAAGGGAAACTAATTTAAATTGATTTATGTGATAGAAACTGAAAGACAACCTTCTCAAATTGGACAATGTGGCAGATGGTAATGGATTTATGCATATTTATGTAGCATGTATTTACTTGTCGACTCAGTTATCTATCTTCCTCCCAATCCACCCCTCCCATTTACAATAAACTTGATGTTTTGACAAGCTGGTTTCATTTTTCTAGCCTTTCATATTGCCCAACACAAAAAAAGCATGGTTTGCAAAGCTATTTTAATGATTCTACACTTTAATTATAAGTAATTTTAGCTACTATGCTACCTTTATCTTGCTACAACATGTGTAAAAGTTGTCCTGAAACTCAACATAAAAAAAAAAGAGCACAACATCTGGCCCCAACAGTTCCTGGTAAATAGAAGGGGAATAAATGGAAGCAGTGACAGATTTTATTTTCTTGGGCTCCAAGATCACTATAGACTTCCAGGTGATCAAATCATTCAATCCTAAAGGAAATCAACCCTGACTTTTTTTTTGGAAGGACAGATGCTGAAGCTCAAATGCTTTTGCCACCTAATGAGAAGAGACCATTCATTGGAAAAGACGCTAATGTTGGAAGACTAAGAGGCAAAAGGAAAAGGAGATGGCAAAGGATGAGATGGTTAGTGGATGTTATTGATGCAATAAGCATGAATTCGGACAGGTTCTGGAGAGAGTGGAGGAGTGGGCGGCCTGGTGTGCTGTGGTTAATGGTGTCACATAGAGTCAGACATGACTTAATGACTGGACAACAACATACATTATATCTTAAGAAACAAAGGAATAACAAAGCCACCCGTCAGAAATGGAAAGCACCTGATAACAACATTTTATGGTATTCAGGCTTCAAGAGAGAGAGCTTGAAAAAAATTAAGGAATAAAGTAAAATGTTTTCACTAGTGAAAGTCAGCCACTCAGTAACTCAGAAAATATTCTAAAATGGTGAATCAAACCTATATATTGCCTATCGTGCTGATTGCATTAAAAATAAATCCTACAATCAAAAACTCACCACCAAACCCCCCATCACCCAAAACATCCAACCAGACATCCCAATGTTTAATCAAGTACCCATTACCCAACCACCCATCCAAACTGCCATCCAATCAGCCATCCAACAAACCATTCAACCAGCTATCCAACAAACCAGCCAGCCAGCCATCCGAACATCCATCCAACCAACCTTCCAACCAACCATCCAACAGCCTTTCAACCATCCATCAACCAACCAACCATATCAATGAACAGTCAAGTACCCAACATCCAAACACTCACCACCCAAAACATCCATCCACCCATCCAACCTCCTATACAACCACCAGTTGTACATATCCCTCAACCAACTAACATCCAAAACTAGGTATGCACGCCTCTTACCTCTTCAACACCATTCTCTACGGATTTTATTTATTTATTATTTATTTTATTTATTCAAACTTTTATACCGCCCTATCTCCCGAAGGACTCAGGGCAGTTTACAGCCTTATAAAACATAAATATAATATAAATACATGTTAAAACCACATTTAAAAAACTTATTCCATTAGGCCAAATTTAAAACTATAGTTAAAATACAAAACCCCATTAAAATTAAATTTATAAAAATCAAATCCTAGGCCAGCCCTGCACGGATAAATGTAAATGTAATTTTAAATGTAAATTGATGAATGCAAGAAGTACTGTAAACAAATTACCTGAATTTATCCTCCTGTTAAACAGTGGTACATTTGATATTATATTTGTTTGTGAAACATGGCTGAACTCATCCCTCCCTGACTCCATCATTTCAAACAAAGAATATCAAGTTCACCGATCAGATCGTGAAAACTGAAAAGGTGGTGGAGTGGCTATTTTTTACAAAAAGTCACTGAATCTAAAAAACATTCAAGTTGCACACAAACTTTCTCTTCCTGAAACTATTGTATGCGACCTATCATCTAACACCACACTTCGATTCATACTATGCTACAGAGCCCCTGACTACGACATTACTCATGCTAATATTTTAACCTCACTACTAAATGGGCTACCTCTTGCCCATATCCCCTCATCTTCCTAGGTGACCTAAATCTACCTCTCATTAACTAGATAACAAATGTATGTACAACTGATCCACATCCTACTACACTATACAAAGCTGTTACAAACCTAGGTCTTGAAAACTTGTAACTAACAGTACAAGACTCAACAACTGCCTTGACCTCATCTTCTGCAACAACACCAATACCATTTATGGACTACAAATAAAAGAACCCTTTTCCAACAGTGATCACTGCATGATTGACTTTCGTCTTAATATACGTCCTTACATAAATCGTCATATCAATAGTATTCCTAACTACAACTTCAAAAAAGCCAACTATGACCTTATAAACAACGATCTTTCATCTCTGGACTGGCAAAATCTGTTCTCAACCTGTATAACTGCTGAAGACCACTATAGAGTTTTCCTACTTGAAATCAATAGACTCATTAAACTATACGTACCACAAACTATCACCAAGATCAGGAAAAGCAAATTACCCATATCAATAAAAAAGCTTCAATCTAAAAAAAATCCCTCTGGAGAAGAAACAAAAAGGGCTATGTAGCAAATTTTAAAAATCGCTACAGAATTATATGCAACCAAATAAAAACTGAATGCACAAATTACCACACCAAGCAAGAAGAGGATCTTCTGCGCACAAATTCCAATCGTGCCTTCTATAATTTTGTGAACAATAAGTTTAAAGACTCTAGATCCATACCACCACTAAAAGATTCTAACGGCAAAGAATGTAATGACGAAACAACTAAAGCAAACCTCTTTAATACATTCTTTGGCTCAGTTTTTGTTAACAGTGATGACACATATCCGACATTCCCAAATCGTACAAGCAATGAGTATGACGATTTAACACATATAGATTTCACAGAAGATAATGTTGGAAAAGCTCTTCGCAACTTGAAACCAGCTCTATCCATTGGACCTGATAGACTATGTGCTTACTTAAAAAAACTTTCTTCAATTTAGCAGAACCCCTAAGTATAATCTTTAATAAAGCTTTCACAACCAGTTCCCTTCCCAATCTTTGGTCACTAGTCACAGTCATTCCAATCTTCAAAAAAGGCGACCCCCACCTTAGTTGAAAATTACAGACCAATCTCCCTATGTTGCATCACCTGCAAAGTAATGGAATCCATTATCAATCAATCCATTACCTTCCATTTAGAAATGCACAACCTACTCTCAAATAAACAATTTGGTTTCAGAAAAAAATTATCATGCAACTTACAACTTCTCCACTGTAAAAACCTATGGACTACAAATCTTGATCTAAGCAAAACAATATATGCAATCTGCATAGACTTTTGTAAAGCTTTTGACTCAGTAGTACATGATCTTCCTGAAACAGTTCCTGAAGCAGTTGCGCCCCTTCCTTGATCGGGATGCCTTGTGCACAGTCACTCACGCGCTCGTTACCTCTCGCTTGGATTATTGTAATGCTCTCTATATGGGGCTCCCCTTGAAGTGCACTCGGAGGCTTCAGTTAGTCCAGAATGCAGCTGCGCGGGTGATAGAGGGAGCTTCGCGTAGCTCCCACGTAACACCGCTCCTGCGCAGACTGCACTGGCTACCTGTGGCCTTTCGAGTGCACTTTAAGGTGTTGGTTACGACCTTTAAAGCGCTCCATGGCTTAGGGCCTGGGTACTTACGGGACCGCCTGCTGTTACCGTATGCCTCCCACCGACCTGTACGCTCTCACAGAGAGGGACTTCTCAGGGTGCCGTCCGCCAAGCAATGTCAGCTGGCGGCCCCCAGGGGAAGGTCCTTCTCTGTGGGGGCTCCCACACTTTGGAACGAACTTCCCCCGGGCTTACGCCAAATACCTGACCTTCGGACCTTCCGCCGCGAACTGAAGACACATCTTTTCATTCGCGCGGGGTGGCTTAAATTTTAAATTTTAAATTACATATATTTTATCGATTTTAAATTTTTTACTAATTTTAAATGGGGTTTTGGTTTTTATAAATTTTTAAAGTTCTAGGCTAATTATAATAAGTTTTTTAACTTGCATTTTAAATTGTATACTGTAGTGTCTGTATTTTATTGTTGCCTGTACACCGCCCTGAGTCCTTCGGGAGAAGGGCGGTATAAAAATCAAATTAATAATAATAATAATAATAATAATAATAATAATAATAATAATAATAATAATAATAATAATAATAATAATAATAATAATGATAAACTTCTCCTAAAATTAAAACCCTATGGCATTTCAGGACCCCTACACAATTGGATATCTGCTTTTCTGTCTAACAGACAACAAGTAGTTAAAATTGGTAATGCTCTATCAAATCCTGTTCCTGTCAAGAGTGGCGTTCCTCAAGGCAGCATTCTTGGACCAACTCTCTTTATAATATACATAAATGATCTTTGTGACCATATCTCAGCTGACGACGTCAAACTTTTTAACACCACCGACAATACATCTACAATTCAAAAAGACCTTGATCATCTAACCGCTTGGTCTAAAATTTGGCAACTACTTATCTCAACCAGCAAATGCTCAGTCTTACATATTGGAAAAAAGAACCCAACCACTAAGTACATGCTTGATGGACATTACCTTACAGATGACCCCACTCTGTCAAAGACCTTGGAGTTTTCATATCTAATGATCTAAGTGCCAAAGCCCACTGCAACTACATAGCAAAAAAGGCTCTAAGAGTTGTTAACCTAATTCTACGTAGCTTCTTTTCCAAAAACACCACACTACTGACCAGAGCATATAAAACATTTGCTAGGCCAATTCTTGATTAGAGCTCGCCGGTCTGGAATCCATACCATATTTCTGACATCAATATAGTTGAGCGTGTCCAGAAGTATTTTACGAGAAGAGTTCTCCACTCCTCCGTAACCAACAAAATACCTTATTCCACCAGACTTGAAATCCTGGAACTCCAAGTTTTTAGAAAACTTGGAACTCCGTTGCCTTCGACAGGACCTGGGTTTAGCTCATAGAATCATCCGTTGTAATGTCCTTCCTACTAATGACTACTTCAGTTTCAACTACAGTAACACAAGAGCTACCAACAGATTTAAACTTAATGTCAACCGCTCCAGTTTGGATTGCAGAAAACACGATTTCTGTAACAGAATTTTCTGTGCTTGGAATGCATTACCTGACTCTGTGGTCTCTTCTAATAGCCCCAAAAGCTTTAACCAAAATCTATCCACTGTTGACCTCACCCCATTCCTAAGAGGACTCTAAGGGGCGTGCATAAGAGCACAAACGTGCTACCGTTCCTGTCCTATTGTTTCTTTCCCTATATATATATATATATATATATATATATGCTTATACTTCCTTGTTTCTCCTCATATATATGTTTATATATTATATAATCTTTTGTGTTATGCTTGTGTATATTGTTATGACAAAATTAAAATAAATAAATAAAAATAAATAAATAAAAATTCTTCTCACAGCATTTTCTAAAGAGAAGTGGCAGAACAAGAAGTTAACCAGCTCCATATACCAAAAACAGCTAAATTCGTGGCATCATGGGAACACAGAGGCATGGCACCAATAGATCAGTACTAACTGTAGATATAAAGAGTCTTTTTTATTTATCAGTACAGTGGCAGAACAAACTGCTTGTTTTTGAAACTGGCAAAAACATGTATCATTAAGTAATATTTCTGTTGCATTTCTCAGGGTCCCTGAGAACCAAGGGTCCCTGAAAAATAGTTCATTATAATTGTACACAGGACTGCTGTATTAAGATTTAAATAGAAAATATACCAAATTTATGTAACTGCTGTAGACTTACCCTAGGAGCAACTCTATTATGAAGGATATCCAGACTCCCATTTTGCAACTACTTTGCCCAACACTAGTAAAAGAAGATTTGGCTGCCATCCAATTCTTGGATACTGAATGTACTTTTTTTACCAAAACCTGCTGGAAAATACAGATGATTCTAATGTGCAAACTGGATTAAAACACTAACCAATGGGTCAATATAACCAATGGTAATTATAAAAAGTTTCCTTTTATTAGAAATGTGCTTCCTCAAAAGCTGTACAGGAGAGAAAGAACAACCAACATTTTATTAAGGGTAGTGCTAGCAGAGGAGCTTCCAAATTCAAGGGCCTTACTGCTGGGTGAAAGCTAATCAATCGGATGGCACAGCCAAACTTTGCATAGCTTCTTACACCTCAGGATTCCAGACTAAAGGTTTACCTCCAATATTAAAAGAGCCTTTAGAAAGCAAATTTAGAAAGAAAGGAGTGGCCAAAAGCTCTATCTTTTTCAGAGAATCTCTCGGTCAGAAATGATCTTTTCCGGGGAGAGAAGCCCTCTACTGGTTAAGGATTTTTATAAAACAAATTAATTTTGTAACAAATTTAGAGAAAGCCAATTCCAAACAACATTTATTCTGCTGAAACACTAGATTCTAAAAACTAAGGATAAGGTAAATTCACACATTGCAAATACCAAATAAGCTACTCTGCCCCTGCTCCACAGATAAATACAATGGCAAGTGCACTCTTTTTTAAAGGCAAAAGTGCATATTATGTGTTCTTCACATGCAAAAGTAGAAGGCTAAGAAAAGACAGTTCCTTTCATGTTATTTTCTTCTCAACTTCTAAAGTATAGTTTAAAATAATCAATCAATTTTAAGTTTAAGTATCATTTTACAAAAAACAAGTAAATCAAACAAAGAAGGAAAACTGCTTGAAAACATTCAGTAATTAAAAATGGGCCGATCACAGATAACTGGGAGAAACTGACCGAAGTGAACAGGGTGTACCAATGTACCATATCACCTCTGTGAAACATCTTACCCTCTAAAGTAATATCTGCTCCCACCCTCCTATCCTTCCACAAGATCCTAAAAAATATGTTTCTGCCAGTTGATTTGGGATCCAAATGGGGGAGAGTTCCAAACTGAGGTAGCTGCTGGCTTGATGTCACTCACCTGCCCTCCATTGTCTTCTACTCACTATCTGTCCATCTTTCTTTCATCTTCTTTTTTTCTGTTTGGTAATCATATAGTTACATTTCTTATTGTGTTCTTTTTCATTGTTTATGTTATTATTTTATTAGCTTCTAGTCTGGTTACACTCTTTCCATTTTTTCCTTTTTATTATTGTAAGCTGCCTACAGTAGTATCACCATAAGAGTTGGCCAATAAAT
The DNA here is from genome assembly GCF_028640845.1 of Ahaetulla prasina. Classification (NCBI taxonomy): domain Eukaryota; kingdom Metazoa; phylum Chordata; class Lepidosauria; order Squamata; family Colubridae; genus Ahaetulla; species Ahaetulla prasina. The sequence continues at coordinate 96,356,771 of NC_080542.1, forward strand.
TTAACAATAATAATAAATAATATCAGAAAATACAGTTATGCAGTGCATCATTATAGTATTTTAACTATTTGTGCCAGAACTACTCCAATAGTTCAGATCTTGAGTTTGTTGGTAGTGGTCTTTCCCTTATAAACAATTATTTACAAATAGGTAAAAACTCTTCATTTGAGTCAGTTTGGCGTGGTGATTAAGACACCAAGCTAGAACCAGGGAGAATTTGAATTCTAGTTCCATTTTAGACATGAAGCCAGCTGGGTAACACTGGGCCAGTCATTTTCTCCCAACCCTAGGCAATAGCAAACCACTTCTGAAATGTTGCCAAGATAATTGCAGGGATAGTCCAGCAGTTGCCTAAAGTCAAAGCTGACTCAAAGGCATGTATGTACACACATACGTGTGCATGCATGTGCACACACACACACACACACAGGCTCAAATGAATTTTGGACAAGAAGGAAAAAACTTAATTTTGTGAAACAAACGATCTTAATCTGTACATAGAAAATGGCAAAAATAGACATTGAAGCAGCTTCTTGCTCATGTTGTTACTTCTCATTTTTAATGTGAAGATTGATCATGGTTTTTGCATTAAAGAATTTTGGCATGCCCAAACCAAGTATTTTAAATTAATTAAATAAGGAAATGAGTCATTTTAAAATCAATGAAACCATGTAATCAGTAGGCTGAAATTAAAGGAGGTAGTAAACATGTATTCCAGCATTCTATTCTCACAGTGGCCACTAAGGGGATTGAGAGTAGCCTACAAGCAGGATTTTCAGTACAGGACTCGAAATGTCAATGCACATAAAAAGAGTTGTGGTTGTCATTTTGACAACCCATTCACTGCCACCATATTAGATTGCAAGCAACGTATTAGCAAGACAGGATTTTTATCCTACAGATTTCCACGTAATTGGTTCAGACACCCACCCACCCCAATTAATCTGGAACAGGTATGCTTTTATTCTTTAAATTTCAATTCATTAAATTAGTATTAGTCTCAAATACATAAAAGCATACCTGTTCCAGATTAATTGGGGTGGGTGGGTGTCTGAACCAATTACGTGGAAATCTGTAGGATAAAAATCCTGTCTTCAGGAAAGATGAAGCCTCTTTGCATTATTTCTACGTTTGTGACTCCATAATTACTTTATATTATAATTTATTTTCAGCAGATAAGATTAATTTTATAAGCAATACAAACTACTTCTAAGTATATGAAAATGGTTCTTTTTTATAGGTTGTAGGATGCTCAGTAACAAAAATAAAATAAAATACAGCAAGACAAAGGTAGCTGATTACCAGCAACGAAAAGGCAGCTGACCAAAAGCAATAGATGAATGTTATTAAAAGCATCCCATTCATCAAGTTTGATTAGTCCCTCGTGTCTTGCTCCTAAGGTGGAAATTACATGTCTGGATTTCAGCAGTTCAAATTGTTTCATCAACAGCATTCTAAGCATTTGGTCAGACTTGCATCTTTTATGACCAACTGAATGGAGCCTATCAATCTTTTCTTTTTGTTCTTTCCCTCCCTCCCTCCCTCCCTCCCTCCCTTCCATCCATCCTCCCTCACTCCCTACCTTAATATTTTCTACCTTAATGAGAGTAATAGTACTCTCATTTATCAACAGGTGGCTCCACACAATTTTCAGAAACATCTCCTTTCCTTTCATTCTACAATACTACTTTAGAATAGAATAGAATAGAATAGAATAGAATAGAATAGAATAGAATAGAATAGAATAGAATAGAATAGAATTTTTATTGGCCAAGTGTGATTGGACACACAAGGAATTTGTCTTGGTGCATATGCTCTCAGTGTACATAAAAGAAAAGATACGTTCATCAAGGTACAACATTTACAACACAATTGATGGTCAATATATCAATATCAATATAAATCATAAGGATTGCCAGCAACAAAGTTACAGTCATACAGTCATAAAGTGGAAAGAGATTGGTGATGGGAACTATGAGAAGATTAATAGTAGTGCAGATTTAGTAAATAGTTTGACAGTGTTGAGGGAATTATTTGTTTAGCAGAGTGATGGCCTTCGGGAAAAAACTGTTCTTGTGTCTAGTTGTTCTGTTGTGCAGTGCTCTATAGCATCGTTTTGAGGGTAGGAGTTGAAACAGTTTATGTCCTGGATGTGAGGGATCTGTAAATATTTTCACGGCCCTCTTCTTGATTCTAACCTAACCTAATCCTCTTCCAAAGATTCAGAGTTGGGAGGATAAGTAGAAAAGCTCAATTACCAACTGTGTTCATGTGCTAAACAAGACCTCTTCCTCCCTATTTTCACAAAGCAATATTTTATTATGGTTGAAATGTGTTTGAATATTGGTAGCTTCGGTTGGTAGTTAGGCTATTAGTTTGAGCTCCAAGCTTGGCAATTTGGTTGCAAATGTTTCATTATCATTTGAGAAGACATGGGCAGTGTGTTTTGAGTTGACAATGTCTCCTCGAATGGTGACGAAACATTTGCAACCAAATTGCCAAGCTCAGAGCTCAAAACAACAGTCTAATATTTTATTATTATCAAAGGATTTTTAGCATCATTATATCGATAGTTCTCAATTTATAACTATTTTTTTAATGGTAATCCAGATTTACAACAGCCTTGGAAAAGATGTTTAAGGGGTTGGCAACTTTAAACACTCAAAGAGCCACTTGGACCCTTTTCCTACAGAATAAAAACACACCGGGAGCCACAAAACCTGGGTGGGCATGGCCAACTCAATGTCACTCACACCCCCCAGCCACGCCTACCCAGCAACAAAACATTCTCTATGTCTCTTTCCCACTCTCCCTATCTCCCCCTCTCTCTGTATCTCTTTCTGCCTCTGTCCCTATCTTCCCCTTCCCCCCCCCCCGTGTCTTTCTCTCTCTGTATCTCTCTCCCTCCCTCTCTTCTCCTCTCTCATCTTCTCTCTGTGTGTATGTGTATGTGTTTCCCCCCTCCCTTCAGGAGACTGTCTTCTTCCCCCATCTCCTCTCGTAACTCCCTGGCCAGGAGCAAAGCGCAGCAAAGTCGTGCATGGGGTGGGTGGCCACTTGCTTAAGGAAGTTCTTAACAGGACGCAGCTTCTCTCTTACACTAAAGTTCCAGCCATCGCCTTGCTGTGTAATTGCCCATCCCCAGCAGCTCTTCAGCCAAGTTTGGAGGGAGAGAGAGAGAGAACACGCATGTGTCTTTCCTGAGGGAATAACTTTAACTCTGTTGAGGCAATTGAAAATTCATGTGGATGTGTAATAGTTGCATATTAGGAAGTCATGTGAATTGGCAAAGCAATGTGTTACTCTCTCTCTTATATAACATAAACATTGGGGATTTCTATTGCCATTCCAAAGTGAGGAGTTTCCATTCCTGTCCCATCACTGGATGGCCGCATCACTCTTATTTCTTTTTTTGACTCCTGCCCGAAGCAGCAGGAAACAAAGGCTGTCTTATGGGCAAATAAAATAAAAATAAATAAATAAAATAAATAAATAAATAAAATGTGGGCACAAAGACAGGTACAGGGCAGCTTCTCTCCTGCACTCTCCAGTGACCTTCTTCCCCATCCTCCTCTCAGAACACCCAGTTCAGCTATGGCTGAGCCAGGAACGTGTGCACATGCGGGGAGACCCTCCTTAAGCAAGCTGCTGCCCACGTGCCTTTTCTGAGCTTTGGCGCTTGCTCGAGGAGGGTCTCCCTGCACATGCACAGACTCCTGGTTCAGCCACAGCCACAGCCGACAAGGGGTTATGAGAGGAGGGGGCAGGAAAGTGCAGGAGCGAAGCAGTCTTGTACCTGCCTTCACATCACATTTGTGTGTAAGGCAGCCTTTGCTTCCTGCTGTTTTGGGCTGGAGTCCAAAAAAGAAATGAGGGGTGGGCCCAACCAGTGATGGGACAGGGAAACTCAGCAGAGGGCCCAAAGAGCCGCTTGTGGCTCCAGAGCCACAGGTTGGCGACTCCTGCCCCATAAAGCACTTGTAGCCATTACAACCATTGCATCACCACCTCCTGCAGCCATGTGATCACAATCTGGATACTTGGCAGCCTGTTTGCATTTATAATCACTTTGAGATTGCAATTTTCTCTGATGGCTTCAGAGTACATCACATACCTTTACACTATTTTTTTGTTTGTTGGTTTGGTTTGGTTTTAAATTAATAAGAAATTTTTTAAATATTTTTGAGTATTTCTATAGTCATAAATATCATTTTCTGTCTGGCAGTGTTACGTTTGAGTTATCTGTATTTCTGAAATGTATTCAAAACAATGAATGCAAAAGAAAAGTTACTAACATCTCTCAAAACCTAATGTTCCCCTTTTCATCTCCTAACACTTATTCGTGATAGTGCTCATTTGTATAATTCCTTAAAGCACTATGTGTTTAAGCAAGTTGCATTTTGTACAATATTTCATTTGTATAATTAGTAGTAACATATGGCTCACCATCAATGTGGGAAATCTAGGATAATTTTTAGCAAGTTGTCAGCCTTAAAGGAATACGGTTTAAAAATAATGCTAAGGGGAATTAGTTTTAAGAAGAAAACTAAGATTTACGTTATACAAGGGAAAAACAAGTTAAGCTAAATAATAGCACACTTCAAACATTTTACATTATTTGAACAAGGTACAAGGTTCAATTACAATTTCTCTTTGCTTTTTAAATTAAAGAAACAGCAAACAATGGCTTCTGATTCTGCCTTGATTCTAAAAGATCGAAAAGGAAATTTCCAAATGCAAACATTCCCACAATCTAGAACCAATAATGTTTATTATCCATCCATCTTTCAATAGGACTTAATAGGAACAACATGAAGCTTTAGATTACTGTAGAATTCTAGCTTATTCTTCTAAATTTGCAAGAGCTTAAGCTAACCCCAATTTAAGTCTTTTTCCCATTTTGAAAAAGGAAAAAACATAGATTCAGGAAACTACAGACCTATCAGTCTGACCTCAATACCTGGGAAGATTTATAAAAGATAATCAAGCAACAAATCAGTGAACACCTAGAGGCTAAAGGAAATAAATAAAAGTTATTCTTTTATAAATTGTATTAAATGTATTACCAAGGTGTGAGACTCTCTGCCTGCTGCTTCCTGCTGATGCAAAATGACCACAAATTGTAATCAGTAAAGACAGTGTATTATGACTTGCTAAAAGCTGCCCAGGAGACAGGAATCTATGTTTTGGGTAAAACCACTATCAGTAAGAGAGGAACATCCGCCCAAGGTGAAAGTTACAAATAAACAAGATAATTGCTGTTAGACAGAAATTGTCAAGATGACCCTTTAAAATGTAAAATAACTTGGAGAATTACTTAGGAGAATAAAGGGGAGTTGGGAGAGCTTATTAGGCATGGTTAGAAGTATAAAATATATAGCTTGAAAACTGCTTTTTGCACTGTTTGAACTCAATCCATTTGGGAAGGATCTAAGAGGCTGCGCTTGCAACCGCTTTTCTTTTTTCTTTTTATGTTTTCTCCAATAAATTTTTGATTTTGTTAACCGGACTTGTCTTTGAAATGGGAGTATTAAATTCAGGGTTTTAAATCTCACAAGGCAAACTAAGTCATAACCAAAAGCCAACATGGGTTTGTCAAAAACATATCATGCAGACAAAACTTATTATATTCTTTGACAAAATCACAAAATTAGTGGACCAGAGAAATGCTGTGGATATAATTTACTTGGACTTCAGTAAGGCATTTGATAAAATAGACCACAACTTACCTCTTGATAAAATAGAAAAATGTGGGTTAGACAGCATCACCACCAGATGGATTCATAATTGGCTGACCAATTGCAATTAACATATAATCCTCAATGGAAATGTATCTACATTGAGGGAAGTATGCAGAGGGGTACCACAAAGCTGTTTTAGACCCAGTACTCTTCAACATCTTCATCAATTATTTGGGGAATAATTGAGGGGATAATATGAGGGGACAGATGGGGAACTCATCAAATTTGCAAATGACATTAAGCTGATAGGAATAGCCAATACTCAGAAGATAGGTTTAAGATACAGAAGGATCTTGACAGACATTGGGCACTACCTAAGAAAACGAAATTCAATGGTGAAAAAAGCAAGGTTCTACATTTAGGAAGAAAAACCAAATGCACAGGTACAATACAGATGGTACCTCACTCAATAGTAAGTAGTAACTGTGAGAGGGATCTTGGAATTCTAGTGGACAATCACTTCAAAATGAGCCAGCAGTGTGCTGCAGCTGCCAAAAAAACCCCAACACAATTCTAGGCTGCATGAACAGATAGAATCAAGATCACATGAAATGTTAATATCTCAATACCTTGGTTTGACCGCACTTGGAATACTGCAACCAGTTTTAGTCACCACAATGTAAAAAAGATGTTGAGACTCTAGAAAGAGTGCAGAGAAGAGTAAAGATGATTAGAGGACTGGAGACTAAAACATATAAAGAACAATTGCTGGAATTTGGTATGTCTAGTTTAACAGAAGGACTAGGAGTGACATAACTGCAGTGTTTCAGTATTTCAGGGGTTACCACAAAGAAGAGAAAGTCATACTATTCTCCAATGCACCTGAGGGCAAGACAAGAAGCAATGGATGGAAACTAATCAAGGAGAGAACCTAGAACTAAGAAGAAATATTCTGACAGTTACAACAATTGATCAATGGAATAACTTGCCTCCAGAAGTTTTGAATACTCCAACATGGAAGTTTTTAAGAAGAGATTGGACAATCATTTGTCTGAAATGCTATAGGATTTCTTGCCTGAGCAGCAGGTTGGACCCTATACCATTTCAGCCAAGTGACTGTCTTTTTCTTAAAAACCTCTAGTGATGAAGCACCTACAATTTCTGAAGGCAAGCTGCTCCACTGGTTAATTGTCCTCACTGTTAGGAAGTTTTTCCTTAATTCCAGGTTGCTTCTATCCTTCGTTAGTTTCCATCCATTGTTTCTTCTCTTGCCTTCTGGTGCTTTGGAAAATAAATTGATTTTTTTTTGTGGCAACCTGTCAAATACTAGAATACTGACTATCATGTAACTCCTAGTCCTTCTCTTCTCTAGACAGGCTATACCCAATTCCTGCAACTGTTCTTCATTTGTTTATCTCTCCAGACTCTTAATCATCTTACTTACTCTTTGCACTTTTTCCAAAGTGTCAACATCTTTTTTGTAAAGTTGTGACCAAAATTGATCTTACTAAGGTTTTATAAAGTGTATATAATACTTCTCTTCTACTAATACTAATACTCTAAAGACTGCTCTTTAGAAGGCTAGGTCCTGAAGATGAAACTCAAATAGGTCACCTAATGAGAAAGAAGGACTCACTCATTTCCTAATGCTGGGAAAGATTGAGGGCAAAAGATGAAAGGGATAACAAAGAATGAGGTGGCTGGATGGAGTCACTGAAGCAGTCAGCGTGACTCCAGAGGATGGTAGAGGACAGGAAAGCCTAGACGAACATTGTCCATGGGGTCGCAATGGGTCGGACACGACTTCGCAATGAACAACAACTAGTTCTTCATGTGATTTTGATTCTAGCCCCATTTATGCACAGTCCTTATTCCTTATGCACAGTCCTTATTCCTTATGCACAGTCACTCATGCCCTTGTTACATCCCGCCTGGACTACTGCAATGCTCTCTACATGGGGCTCCCCTTGAAGGGTACCCGGAGGCTTCAACTGGTCCAGAATGCGGCTGCGCAGGTGATAGAGGGAGCACCTCGTGGCTCCCGTGTGACACCACTCCTGTGCAGTCTGCACTGGCTCCCAGTGATCTTCTGGGTCCAATTCAAGGTGCTTGTTATCACCTTCAAAGCGCTCTATGGCTTAGGATCGGGGTATTTACGGGACCGCCTACTGCCACCAGTAGCCTCACACCGACCAGTGCGCTCTCACAGAGAGGGCCTCCTCCGGATACCGTCAGCCAAACAATGTTGGCTGGCGACCTCCAGGGGGAGGGCCTGTGGGGGCTCCCGTCCTCTGGAACGAGCTGCCTCAGGGGCTTTGTCAACTCCCCGACCTCTGGACCTTTCGCCGCGAGCTGAAGACGCTGTTGTTTCGACGTGCAGGACCAGCTTGAACATAGTTTTAAACCGGGGTTTTGAATTAGGGGTTTTAAACGGGGTTTTAATTGTATTTAAAAAATTTTAGGCCATCAATCGAATCAGTTTCTTATATAGTTTTTAATTTGTATTATATGTATTTTATTACATATGTATATATGTCTTTTATTGGCTGTGAACCGCCCTGAGTCCTTCGGGAGAAGAGCGGGAATATAATAAATAAATAAATAAATAAATAAATAAATAAATAAATAAATAAATAAATAAATAAATTTATACAATCAAGGATTGTTTTAGCCTTTTTGGCTGCTGTTGCACTCTGCTGGTTCACGTGATAGGACTCTTAAGATACTCTCACAGTTATTGTTTTTGAGTCAGGTTTGCCTAATCTGTACTTGCACCTTTGATTTTTCCTGACTAGGTATAAAACCTTGCTTTTCTCCACATCAAATTTCAAGCTGACAGAGCCTAGTGTTCAAGTCTGTTAAGATCTTTTTGGATCCTCAGCTTGTCTTCTGGGATGTTGGCTATTCCTGCCATGTCATCTGCACATTTGATAAATTCCCCTTCTGTTCCCTCATCTAAGTAATTTATGAAGATATTGAAGAGTACTGGGCCTATAGTACTATAAGAGTACTATCTTATAGTAACCCACTGCTTCCTTCCTTCTATGTAGATATAGAACCATTAACTTTGCCATGCTGGCTGGAGATGAACAGTATATATTGGACTATATATGTAGTCTAATATACATAAAGATAACTTCAGTGGTTTATGATAAAAGCCTCCAGCCCAATTGCTGTTTATCCAAAATGTTTCTTGATACAAATGACTGAACTGTCAATTTGTGAGCTGACCAGCTGCATAAATTTAATAAATAAGAAAAAAAATTAAAAGTTTGATTCATCATTACGGAACTTAAAAGGTAAAGATAAAGGTTTCCGTCACACATACGTGCTAGTTGTTGCCGACTCTAGGGGGCGGTGCTCATCTCCGTTTCAAAGCCAAAGAGCCAGCACTGTCCGAAGACATCTCTGTGGTCATGTGGCCGGCATGACTCAACGCCAAAGGCGCACAGAACGCTGTTATCTTCCCACCAAAGGTGGTCCCTATTTTTTCTACTTGCATTTTTACGTGCTTTCGAAACTGCTAGGTTGGCAGAAGCTAGGACAAGTAACGGGAGCTCACCCCATTACACGGCAACACTAGGGATTTGAACCGCCGAACTGCCGACCTTTCGATCGACAAGCTCAACATTCTAGCCCTTGAGCCACCGTGTCCCTCTTATTTATTAAACTTATGGAAGTTTAATAAAAATTACATTAAAGGGCCCATCATGATTAAACATCCAAAGCTGCTAATTCATTGTGTAAATTCTCTGTACCTCCATAATATTATTTGAAGCTTTGGGATACATTAACCTAATAGAAAGACTACCAAAAATGCATCATTATGGGTAACATTATGCCAATCAATCTTTGGTTCATTCTTTCTTCATAGTTGCTTAGTTTTAGTAATTATACTTCCTATGTACAATTAGCACAGGGGCGCCCCAAGGCTGTGTGCTCTCCCCACTTCTCTTCTCTCTGTATACCAATGACTGCATCTCCAATGATCCATTTGTTAAGCTACTGAAGTTCGCAGATGACACAACAGTGATTGGTCTCATTCGAGACAATGACGAATCCGCATATAGACGAGAGGTCGAACGACTAGCCTTGTGGTGCAACCAAAACAATCTGGAACTGAACACACTCAAAACCTTAGAAATGGTGGTAGACTTTAGGAGAAACCCTTCCATACTTCCACCTCTCACAATACTTGACAACACAGTATCAACAGTAGAAACCTTCAAATTTCTGGGTTCTATCATATCGCAAGATCTCAAATGGACAGCTAACATCAAAAACATCATTAAAAAAGGACAACAAAGAATGTTCTTTCTGCGCCAACTCAGTAAGCTCAAACTGCCCAAGGAGCTGCTGATCCAATTCTACAGAGGAATTATTGAGTCTGTCATTTGCACCTCTATAACTGTCTGGTTCGGTTCTGCAACCCAACAAGAAAAACACAGACTTCAGAGGATAATTAGAACTGCAGAAAAAATAATTGCTACCAACTTGCCTTCCATTGAGGACCTGTATACTGCACGAATTAAGAAGAGGGCCGTGAAAATATTTGCAGATCCCTCGCATCCTGGACATAAACTGTTTCAACTCCTACCCTCAAAACGACGCTATAGAGCACTGCACACCAGAACAACTAGACACAAGAACAGTTTTTTCCCGAAGGCCATCACTCTGCTAAACAAATAATTCCCTCAACACTGTCAGACTATTTACTGAATCTGCACTACTATTAATCGTTTCATAGTTCCCATCACCAATCTCTTTCCACTTATGACTGTATGACTATAACTTGTTGCTGGCAATCCTTATGATTTATATTGATATATTGATCATCAATTGTGTTGTAAATGTTGTACCTTGATGAACGTATCTTTTCTTTTATGTACACTGAGAGCATATGCACCAAGACAAATTCCTTGTGTGTCCAATCACACTTGGCCAATAAATTCTATTCTATTCTATTCTATTCTATTCTATTCTATTCTATTCTATTCTATTCTATTCTATTCTATTCTATGTAAATTGTGCAGAATCTGTACAATGAAATTAAAAATGAATCTAAAAGAGCTACATGTGCCTGCTATAAAAGTTTAATTAAATGGAAATCTTGCATTTGTAGAAAGATACTAAATATGTTAGATCAATAAACAAAGCTTACACAGAATTACCTTTCAGAATAGAGTAGCCTCAGGCAATATCACAGAATAAAATTGCCATTCTATCACAATATTGACTAGTACAATCACACAGAGCAGTCTTTATGTGCTTTCAAAAAATAGCTCTGAAGGAAAAGCTGTCTTGTTATTCTATGTCATTGACAGCTCCACCTAGTAAACTGGAAGACAAGTTATAAAAATCAATTGCTATTGTTTATCATTCTAGCATATATTAAATTACTGACATCTATCAACCATCGAGAAAAACCACACCAATGGGTAATATAGCACAAAAACATTTCATAGTTTATTCCAAATAGCTAATTACTAGAGGGTAGATAGCTTGGAAACTCCAATTTTATAGACCATTTAGCTTTTAACCCTATGCAAAGTATCATTTCAGTATAATGTATTCCTAATCTAACTTTGCCTCTATCTACTCCTCCTCTATAGAATGGCCAATAATGCAAAAAAATGGAAAAAATGAAGGTTTTAAAAATATTAAACTATTTGACATTAAATCTGACATGTTTGTCCATTCTCAATAAAGATGATCAAGCTCTTTGAGACTCAGTTCAGATTAGTAAGGTAATTAGGAAATAATTATTTGAATGTAAAGAAAGAGCTATCTCCCCTGGTACCATTGACCAAGATTTTATGGACGAATAACAAATCCATCTTTTGGGATATTAATTTAAATGCTTCAGATAACCCAATGCCAATTTTTTCACAACCTGGACATAAACTGTTTCAATTCCTACCGTCAAAACGACACTATAGAGCACTGCACACCAGAACAACTAGACACAAGAATAGTTTTTTTCCAAACACCATCACTCTGCTAAATAAATAATTCCCTCAACACTGTCAAACTATTTACTAAGCCTGCACTACTATTACTCTTCTCATCATTCCCACCACCCATCTCCTTCTATTTATGACTGTAATGTTGTTGCTTGTATCTTACGATTTATATTGATATTGTTTCCTGATTGCTTATTTGTACCCTATGACTATCATTAAGTGTTGTATCTTATGATTCTTGATGAACATATCTTTTCTTTTATGTACACTGAAAGCATATGCACCAAGACAAATTCCTTGTATATCCAATCACACTTGGCCAATAAAAAATTCTATTCTATTCTATTCTAACTTCCAAATATTGGATCTATGCTTCAATAGCATTTCCAGCTCAGCCAAAGATGGCAATATGTAAATGGACATCATCAGCAAACTAACACCTCACTATAAATCAATGGGACACCTCTCCCAATAGCTTCTTACATATGTTAAACAGCAGTGGGGAGACAAGGCATTAAGAGCTCAAGAATAAATTGAAATTTCCTCTGCTAAAGATCAAAGAGAATTTAAAAGTCTTTCAGTTTTTGTGTTAATCATCTCCAATCCTTAAATGATATACAGTCCTTACAATGTTTGCTTGTAAATTTATTTTTTAAAAATAAGAATATTCTAGTTCTAAATTAGGACTTGCATTAAATCTAAACCACAAGTTTATATTTTTTAAAAAGCCGGGTTCTTCTTAACATATGGTTGGAAACAGAAAACTGAGATATAACTAAATTTTAGAAGCATTGGCTATTGTCATTGTGTTTTAAGTGCGAGTATGAAAGATTCTTTCTCTTACCCCACACCACTAGACTAAAGAAAATCCACAAAAAATGTCCAGATATAAGACAAATATAACTATCCTGAAACATTTTTACACTTAAATAATGCCACCCAAAGTTACTCTGAGATGAGAATACCAAATAATATTTTCTAATTTCAAGATGAAATTTCCCTTGAGTCAAGTTAGCAACAGTAAGCATGAATGTTGCCACTGCTTTCTTCAAGAAACTTAAGAAACTTTTTGACATTCCACTCTAAACTATATCCCTAGCATGTCCTATACTTCTCCTATCCCAACAGGACTGACCCTGCTTAGCTTTTTTAAAGATCAATGAAGGTTGGCTAAGAATTGGCGCTTAAAGAGCTTAAAGACAAAAGACCAAAACAGTTTTCCGTAAGTAAGAATCGTAACAATTCAAAAAGAATTTTTTTATTATTCCCAACAATTTTTCCAGCAAAAACTGTTATATTGGAAATATTACAGTTATAAAAAAGTAAAATGAAGTTGTTTTTTATAACATTCTCCTCTATCCTGTTTTTAATTTCATAGCCTTCCCATTTCATATTTCTATCTATGCTTCTGCTCTGCTGGTGATTACTTCTAAGGGAAAAATACAGATACTTTATGATTTTGCATACAACTGATGTGTTTGTGCTGAAGCACTTATCCAAAGCATGGATAATGCTAATATTTGTATATAATTGAAGATATTATTATTACCATCTAAGAGGAAAATGCACTTTTATTTGCTTTACTTACATGCTGCCATGCTCTATATGCTATTGTACAATTAAATAAATAAAATAAAATAATCAAATGGAAAATAATCCTTAAAATTATCAAAATGTTTGATAAACTATAACCAGAAACAATAATAAAAAAGCCAACAGAGTTCTGGGCTGCATAAACAGAGGGATAGAATCAAGATCACGTGAAGTGTTAGTGCCACTTTATAATGCCTTGGTAAGGCCACACTTGGAATACTGCATTCAGTTTTAGTCGCCATGATGTAAAAAAGATGCTGAGACTCTAGAAAGAGTGCAGAGAAGAGCAACAAAGATGATTAGGGGACTGGAGGCTAAAACATGTGAAGAACGGTTGCAGGAACTCGGTATGTCTAGTTTAATAAAAAGAAGGACTAGGGGAGACATGATAGCAGTGTTCCAATATCTCAGGGGTTGCCACAAAGAAGAGGGAGTCGGGCTGTTCTTGATGAACCTTGATGAACATATCTTTTCTTTTATGTACACTGAGAGCATATGCACCAAGACAAATTCCTTGTGTGTCCAATCACACTTGGCCAATAAAAAAATTCTATTCTTCTATTCTATTCTATTCTAAAGCATCTGAGGGTAGAACAAGAAGCAATGGGTGGAAACTGATCAAGGAAAGAAGCAACTTAGAACTAAGGAGAAATTTCCTGACAGTTAGAACAATTAATAAGTGGAACGACTTGCCTGCAGAAGTTGTGAATGCCCCAACGCTGGAAATTTTTAAGAAAATGTTGGATAAACATCTGTCTGAGATGGTGTAGGGTTTCCTGCCTGGGCAGTGGGTTGGACTAGAAGGTCTCTAAGGTCCTTCCAGCTCTGTTGTTATATTATATATATTATATATCCTAAATAAACACTCAAATTAAATAAAAAGCTATAGCACTACTCATGCTTCTCTGAATCTGCCCAATTACACTATTGTTAATTAAAGAAAGAAACACAACGCTGCTAATAATGACCTGGCTTGAATGTATGCAGTGAATTTTTGATTTGCCGGAACAATTAGGGGAAGAGAATGTCCATTATTCCATTATTAAATTGGAAAATATATTACTTGCATGTTGTCCAAAGGTTATAGTTAAGATGGCAGCAATAACACTGTGACTCAAATTCTGCAATCTGCATAAAAACAAGAGCTTTGATCATCTCACTGAGGCCATCATCTAGAGTTTTATGGCTTTATGCTACAGACATCCCTGAGTGGCACCATTATGCAAATTATATAAATAAAATGGAATGCTCTCCATTCCCTCTGAAATCTGTTGCATAAAATCAAGGTTTTACTGAATTTCTCTTTTTTCCCCCTTTTTCTTGTCATCTTACTTTCTATCATGTCCATAAGAGACATGATAGAAAGTAAGATGAGAAGAAGGAAGAGAGGGAAAATGCAGTGAAATCTTGATTTTATGGAACAGATTTCAGAGAATGGACAACATTTCATTTTATTTATATATATTTATATTTATATATTTATTTATATAATTTGCATAGATAGAATTATAAGTTTTACATTTATTTCCAATTAAGTTCTAAATTCTAAACCTAACAATTACTATTCAAAGCATAGTTTAGGGCATCCTAATAAGATTCTGACAGAATTTCTGGGCTGTAATTACCCCTTTCTTCAGCAATCAATATTTTTAGAGTTGGAAAATGCTATCTTGAAATAAGCAAAAAGTCCTAAACAACATTGTATTATTTGTTTTCATAAATGACATTTAAGACTAACTACATAGTATACAAGCTCATACACAATTACAAACTGATTTACAAAGGTTTCTACAGAAAATTTATTATCTAGATCCTTTCCAGTCATGAATTCAGAGTGAGGTATGGAATGAACACCTTACTATTTTATATTTTATTTTTGAATTATAAATTAATTCATTTTTTTAAATTAAATTCACTTCAATCATCAATTATGAAATAATCATGAGGTAAATAAATTGTAACCTTCAGTTGTTGGAGAATGTTATCACTGTTAGATGGACTCCAATAGCATAATGTAATATACTGTCTTTTGAATAATTCAAAAGAATCCTACAAGAATACCTCACTGTAAGATAGTAGAACTTTTTATCACAAAGGAAGGAGTATTAAGGTAATAAATCCATTTCTTCAATATGTAAGCAAGAATAATTTCTTTGCAAGTCTAATATTTTTAACTTGCATAATTTTATTGAAATAATTAAATTCAGTATCTCATAAAAGGCATTATTAAATTATTTCCCCTCTAGAATGTATACTGCTGAATTTTTAAAATGTTTGGGGTTTTTTAAATTTGAGCAAAAATACAGAGCATCATGGCTTACAATATGCATGAAGTGCTAGTGCCAAAAATTAGAGCTTCAGCAGACCCTGCAATATTATGAAGAATGAATGCCCAATGTTATTATTTATTATTTCAAAAACTATGACACACTAACACTGTGCAGCATTACTGAATTAAATAGATTCTTCATACCTTCTGGGTAGAAATTTTTCCTTGCCACTCTTAATACTTTATGTGCATACTTCCAAGAAAGACTAGAGAGCACACTAGTTCATTAATGGAGTGGGAGAATCAATTGTAAAATGGAAAAGGCTGAATGAGGTCATAATTCAAAGAGATGAATATGGTACATTCCATTATGTTGTAATCAGTTTCTCCCTTTCATCCTATAAGCTCCAATAGCTTATTCTAATTTGGAAAATGAACAATTTCACCTCTTCACTGCGTTTCTTTCCTGAACAGAGTGAGAAATTCAAATGTGCTGAAGACAGTTTGTACTTAACATGGCCTTTGGCACAGATAATAGTGCAGTTGCTGGCCATTTTTCTCCTTAATAAGAAAAACATTCAAATGCTACTAATATTGCTGCCTTAGCAAAGTGCACAGAATAGATGAGGCTTGCCTTGACATTGGAACATTTATCAATAGTGGATTTTATTTCAATTTATTATAGTTGTTCTCTGGATAGGATAGGGACAGCATACACTGAAGTCTCTTTTAATATCTTTTCACAAATAATACAATTACTGGATTTTGAAATAGATTCTTCTTTAAATTTTAAACTATTTCTAATTTATTAAATATTTAATAAAGACTTTGAAGCAAATGTCACAATTAGAAGACAGAAAAAGTAATTCATTCTTTGGGTGTTATATCTCATACTTGTTATTTCCTATAGTTGAAAATTTGTATGTGACAAATTTATTATATTTCATTCTATAAGAATAGTAGGGCTGATACATATCTGAATAATTCATAATAAATTACTTTAATCTTTCTTTCATTTAAGATGCATGTGCATCTTTTTCTCTTTCTTTTTAAACATGGTCATTAATCAGATCCCCAGTGTCCTAAACTAAAAAAATAGAATAATCAACCTGTCTATCCACAGAAATTCTTTTAATAAAAATGCTGCATACTAACCAAGATAATTCATATTTTCCAAAACACTGGATAATGTTGATTTATATCAACATTATCAACCTGCATGTGCAGGTTGACCTAAACCTGTTAAGACAAATACAGTTATGATAAACTGTTACAAAATCAAACACTTTCTAAATGATTTTATTCAAAGTGATTAGTACAAAAGAAACAGTATCATACAACTATGTTAAATGAATTACCAACTCATTTAAATTACCAATACAATGTAATCTATTATTTTAATAAATCTTTCTAGTATTTCCATTAGTTTAATGCCTATTATGAGGGACATTTAACACAAATATATCTTATCACCATTAATCTTTTTATTCTTTGATTCAGTTCTGCTAAAAAAAGTGTGATGTAAAATTTTTACATTATTATTTCTTATAGCCTCCTTTACAAATGAAGGTGTGATGCAAGAATCCCACAACTGGTAATTGTTTGTTCATCTTCTACAAATTCTAGGGATTATTTACATCCAATAAAAAGCAATATTTTTTGTGTGATTTCGTATCATTTATTTCTTTAACCATTTTTGCATATTAACCAATTCAAAGATTTGGGCAGTATATCAAAGACTTTTTTTTTCCAATTTTTAATTAAAATTAATTAATTTTAAAAAATGTTTTAAATTACCAGATGGCTATCCCTAAAAAACAAACCCAGTTAAAAGCATCATGCTTTCTTAATTTAATATAAACTAATTTTATTTTAATAAAAAGGAAAATGCAAAGGGAAGGGAAATGATAAGAAATACTATACACATTTGGATAGATAGATGGAAGGAGGGAGTGGGACAGGGAGGAAGAGAAGGAAAGAGAAAGAGAGAACAAGATGGAGAAACAGAGATATCCAGGCTTAATATAATAGCTATTCATCACTAGGCTGAATTTTTGAGCATTACTTAAACATTTAACATTTATTAGAAGCTTGCTTTGTAAGCATAAGGAGAACTGGCTAATCAAATTCCACTCTGATTGACTATCCAGGCTTTATTGATCTATAGCTCTATAGTGACACTAATTTCATCAAACAATTAAAGAAGGAAATCCGCACTATTACTAAGAGGATATTAGCCTGGCTATTGCTTTCCCCCAAATTTAATAAAGCTATTACGAGAAACAAGGCTATCAGCTACAAGTTGATATATTAAGGGAAATTGTGGAATTCATACACTGCTTCCAAAACCCATATAAATAAATATGCATTTAATATTTCAAGTCAATCTTATTTCACCCTCTCTTCATTGCAGAAAAATGCAAATGACTTGAGATTACATACAAAAATCAAAATATAAGCCTTTTTTTTAATTGAAAAACCTGTTTGTCAAACCTAACCCTGATAAAGTATTAGAACCTTTTGAACAATATTAGTTGGTCTTTCTGTTTTACTGATTTTCATTCTCTGATTTTGTACTTTTGTTTTGAATTTTATGAATCATCTGAGTTCTTCTATAATTTGGTTTTTAAAGGCGTGCTGCCTTCAAGTCAGTATTGTCCCCTGCCGACTACCTGAACAAATCCCTGCAATTTTCTTGGCAAGATTTTTGCCTCCTTCCTATAGCTAAGGGAAAATGCCTAGTCCGAAATTACACACCTAGCTTCCTATCTAAGGTGGGACTAGAACTCCATAGTACCCTAGTTTTTAGCCTGATGCCTTAACAATCAAACTGGTTCTGTATAAGTAGAATGTGATGGTATAAATTGAATAAATAAATTTATACATTTGGAAATATTATAGAGGAAATCATGTTAGAAACCTCGTACAAAAGTTTAATTTGTGTGTCTTTGCTTCTGCTGTAGCATTGCCCTTAAAAATAGGAAAAAAACATAAAATGTTTTTTTAAAAAAAATATAAAATGTATCCTTTTAAAATCAAACATTTAGAAAAATACCTAATTGTTTCTTCCCCAAAATGCAAAAGCATAATACACATGTAAAACGCAGGTATCCTAGTTTCTAGTGTGGTGCCTTAATCACTAGACCAACAGACTCTCTAATCCTAAACAATAATCTCCAATAGCCTTGGTTATTCAGAAAATAACATTTTTAGTAATTTATTATTTGTTTTAATATTGCCATACTTTTAGATGTATTTTAGTGTAAGATGCTGACAGATGTCTTTGAAAATTTCTATAAAATTGCACATCCTGATGAATAAAAAAATAATTCTTTTGTTGTACAGTATATGTTTATTCTTAGATATTTTCTAGGAAATCTATTTTCTCAAAAATAAAAATTTCATAAATATATCTACATTCAGACTAATACTAAACTATGCTAGTAATATTTCACCTATGATTCCAATAATATTATGTTGTATATATGACACAAAGTATACTTTGTAGTACCTTTAATAGTGTTAAATCACTTTCATTACCATTACCTATGCATTTATATATAATAATGCTTTATAATAAAAATTTTAAACTGAAAAAGGTGCTTCTACTATAGATTCTTTGCATATGTTATATTGAACCTGGATTTTTTAACCATAAGCTGACTTATGTTACAATGTTATAAATGTTGTAAATGTTGTACCTTGATGGAGGTATCTTTTCTTTTATGTACACTGAGAGCATATGCACCAAGACAAATTCCTTGTGTGTCCAATTACACTTGGCCAATAAAAAATTCTATCTATTCTATTCTATTCTATTCTATTATTCTATTCTATTCTATTCTATTCTATTCTATTACATATTGTGTGTTTTCACACTAGATATACTGATTATGGTCATATATACATGGATCCAACTAAACAACTAAACAAACAACTAAACAAAATGTATTTTGTTTGTTTTGTATTTTGATTGTGTATACTAACAATCATAGAAGTATGTTGCAGTAGCACAATATACATACATACGAAACTATATATTACATTAGGGTTGGGATTTTCTTTTAAAAAGCCTACACTGTTCAATTATTCCTTGACTGAGAACCTGCTGCTTAGATCTATTTGAATGGCAGCTAACCATTCAAAAACTGTTTACAATTTGCAAAGTTACAGTTGCAGCAGCACTCCTGCAATCATTCACTCATACAACCGATTACAGGAA
This sequence comes from Ahaetulla prasina, assembly GCF_028640845.1. NCBI lineage: Eukaryota > Metazoa > Chordata > Lepidosauria > Squamata > Colubridae > Ahaetulla > Ahaetulla prasina. The sequence continues at coordinate 96,376,499 of NC_080542.1, forward strand.
TGCTGCAGTGACCCTTGCTTGAATCTGCTTCCCACCCTGCCCTGCCATTCCCACAGCCTGCTTCTCACTTACCCTTCAAAGATCTCCAGAACTCTGGAGTTTAGACTAGGGAAGCATAGCAAGCCACTTTATTGCTAGGCTATGTGTAGCAATCCTGGAAGCAGCTGCCATTTTTTTTATTTTATTTTGTCACCACAGTATATAGAAGCATAAGCATGAAACAACTATACAACATATAAGCATATATATAATGAAAGGAAACCATAGGACAGGAATGGTAGGCGCTTTTGTGCTCTTATGCACACCCCTTATAGTCCTTTTAGGAATAGGGTGAGGTCAATGGTAGACAGTTTTTGGTTAAAGCTTTTGGGAGTTTGAGAAGAGACCACAGAGTCAGGTAGTGTTCTGTTTCCCTCCCCCAATAATCCCAACAAAGAGTCAGTCAAAGACCTCCTTTTCTAATTTATTTACATAGATAAATGTTTTGGCCACGTCTACCCACGGGCCTGCCAAGTCTCTGGAGATAACGAGGAAATTATAGATAAGGCCAGAGTTACTCACGAATATATTCTTCCCTCCATTGATACAGTTTGCCTGCGTAAATTCACTGCTTTGTCCAAGACAAAAAAACAGGAAGTTCCGCCTCCTTTTTATAGTCTCTGCAGATGTCACTGCATGACCATCATTCTTTGGCTTTGTCCCAATGCTTCCTCTGCTGCGCGTGCCAGTCACATCTGCACAGTCTTGCATCACTCCAAAATTGTTCTTGGGGTGTTGCCAAATCAGAAGAAGGCCCGGGAGAATCAGGCCTTGCCGGCCCATCCTCCTCCCTTTGGGTGGGTGCCAGGGAGGGAGAGGGCTCAGGAGAAGCAGGCCTTGCCAGGTCTTCTCCCTCACTTTCTGAATCAGTCCAGGAGTCCGAGTCTAGGAACATGGGTCACAACAGATAGTGTGCTCCAAGCGTTAACAACTCTGTTACAAAAGTCATATTTTCTGCAGTCAAGATTGAAGCGCTTAACATTAAGTTTGAATATTATTGTTTGCTCTTGTATTATTGCGATTGAAGCTGAAGTAGTCTTTAACAGGAAGGACATTGCAATAGATGATTCTGTGTGTTAAACATAGGTCTTGTCAGAATTGGCGGAGTTCTAAGTTTTCTAATCCCAGGATTTCAAGTCTGGTGGTATAAGCTTTATTTATAATAAATTTATTTATTTATTTATTTATTTATTTATTTATTTATTTATTTATTTATTTATTTACTATTTATTTATTTATAATATTTAATAAATATTTTATTTTTTAATAAAAAAAACCTCATCCTCATGACTCCATTTTACATCCTCTATCCATAAATAAATAAATAAAATATTTATTAAATATGCTTTTACAAGCAGCCACTCTGAATTGTGATCTGTCAGAAAATGGTGGCCCCTTCCAGGAGCGCACCATATAGCCCAACAATGAAGCAGCTTGCCTGGGCGTGGGTGGAATATCTGTATGAACCCATCAGGCAATGAAAGCAGACCAAAGGCTATGGGGGGCCCAAGAAGTGCTAAGCAGAGTATGAGCGGGAGGGGGGTGGGGAAGCCTTGGGCAGGTGAGCCTATGTCTGCCCTTACCTCAGACCTATCCATCTGATGTACTCCATGCTCTGCAAAACAACTCATGTGGTATTTAACGTATCAGGAAGAGCAGTGAGTAGGGTCATTAAGCTACACAAGCTCACTTATTGGCCATCATGACATGTAATACTAAAGAGAAATCTCCATAATTGAAGGATGAAACCAAGGACTACCTGTAATCATGCAGATGCTTTTTTTCAAGCTTAATTGTGGAGGTAGAATTATGATATGTGGTTATGTTTGTGAGAATTTCAATATTCCTGATTTTATATTTTTTTATTAATTTATCAAAATATAAAGCACAGAAATACATGAAATAAAAATGAAAATAAGGGAAAAATAACGGAAGAAAAGAGTAAGAGAGAAAAGTGCAGGGGGGGGGAGTATTAACTTCTGACTCCTTTTCATGCAGTAGAATAAGGTAGTGAAATAAAACTTCAATTTTTACTTTTATATGATGATGCAAACTAGCCATTTCTATAACAATAAACCTATCTAACTAGCAAAATCCAAAGCTAAAGTTTCTTTTTTTTTTCATCTCAAGCATAAAATCCAAAAACAGTTTTGAAGTAAAAACAAAATTAATTGTGTTCTTTTAATCAAAGCAGTCGATTTAGCCATCTCTGCTAACTTCATGAACTTTTGCAGCAATTCATCCATAGTGGGAATCAAGAGAATTGCAGTATTCCAAGAAAGAAAAGTTACCAAAAAAATGGTCGGAGAGATACAGAGTGTTTTTAGAGAGACTTTTTTTTTTGCCAGGAGTAAAAGAAAAATAACTCATTTTTTAAATAAAAAAAATATTTGAAAAGATTAAGCATGGCAACTTAAATCTACTTCCTTGCCCACTAGCTAAGATAAACCAAACATTCATAAGCAGGCAGAGGCCATGAATAAATCAATGCAGAACTCTCCAAATGATGCTGAATCTTCTACTTTAACATACTAGAAGGGGAATTCTGGGAATTGAACTCTACACATCTTAAAGTTGTCAATGTTGTGAAATGCTCTTCCATACTCCTGTTGGAATTGAAAAAGTTAAAGGCCATGCTTCTGAGCTTCCAAAGCAGATTTACATTCAATTCTACAAATGGTAAAATTGCATCTTTGTTGCATTTCCCATCCCCACCTCCTGGAAACAATTACTTCATTCTTCCTCCAGCTTTTATTTGGGAAAAATGATTCTGAACTAACAAAATTTTTATGTAATAACACGAGGTCTCTACCAAAGATAATGATTTCTCACAGTTGCTAACATTTCTCACCAAAGTAATTAAATAATGTTCTGAAAAGCGAGAAGAAACAAAGTACAAAAAAATATTTAGATATTTTGGAAATCTAACATACTATAAACAAATAAATTAAAGATTACTTAATTTTACTCTGAAGCATTTTGTAAGCAATTGAAGCCTTTATAGCCTTGATAGTGAACCTATGACACGCATACCGCAGATGGCACATGGAGCCATATCGGTGGGCATGCAAGCGTTACACTAGCTCAGCTCCAGCACATATGTGCGTGCCGGCCAACTGATTTTCAGGCCTTCTGGGCCCACCGGAAGTTGGGAAACAAGCTGTTTCCGGCCTCTGGAGGGCTTTGGGGGGGGGGAAAGACCCATTTTCACCCTCCCCAGGCTCCTAGAAAGTGGAGAGTGGGGGAGAGTGAAAAACGGGCCTACTGGGCCCACCATGCCATCACGTGCCAAAAGCAGGGGGAGTGAAGAGAGGTCGCACACACATGCACAGGGGGGTGGGGCACATTGGATTATGGGTGTGAACACACATGTGTGCGATCCCCACACACTCCCCACGCTTTTGGCATGTGACAGCAAAAAGGTTAGCCATCACTGCTTTATACAATCTCTCCATTATATGTGAATATTAAATGCATCTTGCCTCTATGTGGCAAATAGGCTGATATTTGTCACTTAACAGGTAATGAATTACTTACTCTGATGCAAACAAACTATAAACCAAAAAAATTTAAAATATCAAAATAATTGTAAAATTGACATTATAGACATCGTGTCAAATGAAAGCAGGTGAAAAGTTAGACGATCTAATGCTATACACAAAAATAATTGATTTTTCTCTGCTCACTGCTTAGGTGATCAGAATATATTAGGTACTTGTTGTCTGCTTGCACTGTGTTTTATTAATGATCCAAATCAGACATCCAGTTTGGAAATCAATGCTTATTCATCATTTTTCTTTGAAAGCTTCTATTATTCACAATTGATTTAACAGAAATGAAAGGCTTACCATTAACAAGAGCAAGCTGCTGACACTTCGAAGATGAATTATTGAACTTTCTGAAAGTGAATTAACTGAACCATCATCAAGAGCATTGTTTGACATCTCCCCCCACTGAAGCCAACATATTTGTAGAAGCCATACAATTGAAACAGCACCACAGTCGTATCTCTTAACTAAAAAATCACATAAATAATGAAAGAAACTAAAAGGAGCAATATTTAAAATCTACCTGCCTTCACTGACTACCAGTCATATAAAATTCACTTTAAAAAGAAGGTTTTAAGGTTACTTAGATATTCAAATACATACTTATTGCAGGAAAAACATATATATTTTACATAAGTTTATTAATTTTTTTCTGCAGCTAAAAGACTGAAAAACAGAGCAGCAAGAAGTAGGTATTGGGTCAATTGAAGTTTTACAAAAAGAAAGCAGTGTAAATATTCCTATTAAAATAGTGATGTCATGCAAAATACAATTTACAAATAGTCCTTGGGTTATGACCATAATTAGGATCAGAATTTCCATTGCAAAACAAAGTGGTCATTAAGCAAAACATCACCATGCCAGGCCAGCACAGAAAACTATGAAAATCAGCTCAGGGTGCTGACAGAAAGAAAAGAGTAGGTGGCAGAATGCAGGCTGGCAAAAAGAGCAAAGATGGAGGAGAGAGAGGCAGCTGTGGGAATGCTGAAGTTGAAGCAGTTTGCATAGGCAGAAGCACATGATTTAACTGTAAATGGCAGTCAGTTGCCAAGCATCCAAATTTTGATCCCGTGGCCATGGAGGCACTGCAACAACCAGAAACTTGAGAATGGGTCACAGCTACTATTTGTTCAGAAATATCATTAACTTAGAGCAGTTGCTGAATGAATAGACATAACTTAAGGACTACCTGTAATATGATTTCAACCTTCAGATTAATACTATAAACAAAAGCATTTAATTACAATTTCAAACAATTCTTGCTTGAAAGAATTGTTACTTCTAGAAGAGGTAAACATCACCAACCTAGTATCTAAAGAAGATTCAAATACTTACCTTATATTCTGATTTCAAAATAGTCAATTCTGTACAAGTAGTTTTCTTGTACTGAAAAAATTGGTGGGAATTTTAATTTCTAAAAATTAGCATCATATAACTACTCCATCAATACAAGTTTATTAAATTCACAAATCTTATTTGGGGCTGTGCACCTGTTTATGATATCAAAATATCCATTTATATTTTCATAAAATGCCGGATTTGCATTGTAATATATTTATACAAATTGTATCTCCCAAAATACATATGCTCGCGCACACACACACACTTATTCCTTACAAACACTCTATAGGAATTGATGTAACAATATCTTGTTCATGACTTCAAGAGATAATTGAAGGTCAGGGTAGTTACCTTGTTTAGCTGTCCTAAATTTTAATTTTCAGAATATTCACTAATTCATCAAACCTGCCCCCTTCAGTTCAAAGAGGTCAAAGTTTTCTCTTAAAATTTTATTGTCTGGAGAACAAAAAGAGGAGAAAGTCAAAATACACAAGGCAGGCCCAAAATAAGATGGAGACAGCAACATCAATTAACAATGGTTGAGGCTGTCAGAAGAGCAAGAGCTAGAACTTTGTATCTTTCACGACACCTGAAGTGATGGTGATGGAGGAGCAGGAGCAGGAGCTGGAGGAGCAGGAGATTACTATACTAATATTAACTTCAGCTGCTTTTATAAGCAGGATCAACCTTAGTTATTTCTTGGATGTATTACCACTTGTGAATCTCAACACTACTATTTAGATAATGCAGTTGAAAACATCCTGGAAAAATGGAAAACCACTTCCATAAAACTGCCAAGAAGTCATGCTTGATATATCATATAACAACTATTAAAAATATTCTTATTGTACTACATCTAATTCCTTTGCCCATTTGGGGACATGTTACAACTGAGACATCTTATTTGAAGTAATATTATGTGCTTTAGTTCACCCTCTTAATAATTCTGGGTCTGATTATAACCCGCAAAACTTTACATGACTTAAGGACTGGACAGTTACCTCATTTGCATAAATCAACCTGCCCTCATTGTGGGAGCCACTCTACAGGCCCCATCTGAAAATCTTCTGGAAAGAATACAAGAAAGAAAATTCTCCCCCTCCATTTACACATGCTGGAAGTCCCTGTTAAGAGGTCATAGGCTACTACATTTTCTATTATCCTATCACGGCATTTTTATTTACAATATATAGCCTTAAGGCAATCTACTGATAAGTTTGATACAATCCAATAAATACTTTTATTTATTACTTACTCATGTGTTTCATCAGTCTTTAATGATTTCTAATGTTTTCATTTGTTTTTCTACTATATTTTATATACATGCATATCCTCCCATTTATTTTTGGTAGAGAAACCGAACAAATTTAGCAAATAGTCAAGTGCTTTTTTTTTTTAATTTACATTTATATCCTGCCCTTCTCCGAAGACTCAGGGTGACTTACATTGTGTAAGGCAATAGTCTCATTCTATTTGTATATTTACAAAGTCAACTTATTGCCCCCCCCCAACAATCTGGGTCCTCATTTTACCTACCTTATGAAGGATGGAAGGCTGAGTCAACCTTGGTGACCCTCAAAAAACCTCAATGCATTTCAGAAATACATAAGAGTAACCAAGTTCTTTTACACTTAGAAATCTGGTTATAATCCAAAACATGCGAATATGTATAGGTGGTTGCATAATAGACATCATATAGGAAAATGTGCTTTGAATAATCAAAGATGTCCATTCTTGGTTTCAAATTTAAGATTATCAAGGAATTATATTTGTTGTAATAACCTTTTGCAGAGAGGCATATACATGATCCAGTGGCAAAGAATTTAAAGATACAGTATGGAAAACTGAAAGCAGGTTCAAAAGTTCAATTTGGGTGACTGTCATCACATGTTACATGATTGTTGGCATGCACACTAGATGGATAAAGGCCTAGGAGTGATAAGAGGTAATTGTCACTGATGATTTATCACCATATGGCTGTCCACAGCACTTTCACACATTAGAATACATCAATGAGCGAATTCACACTTGACAATCCTATCTATGAGAGGGTGAAATTTGATTCCCTGGCTTATATTTCTAAAGACAAAATACAGTTCTTCTCAAATACATTTACCAGAAGGCTAGTGTAAAAAACACCCACTTACACCCACCCACACATCCGACCAAGGTGACAGAGACAAGGAGAAAAATGCATGTGATAATATGGGTATTATTATAGTGTAAGAAATGCAACCATTCAATCTCATGCAATACGTTGACCTTACATTATGACATTCAAGGTTCTTACATTATAACATCTTGGATTCTTGAGAAGAACTCAATACATATGAAAACTAACATCAATTCTACAAAACTCTTTAAAGTAGGAAAGAATCAGCTATAAATAATAAAAAGCCTGATAAAAAAGAAACCTTAAAATTTTGGAAATGTTTGTAGAAAAACAATAGGAGTCACAATAGGAATTCAACATGGATCAGACAAGTTGAAAAAATAGTGAAAATATTCAGTATGAAAGACATTAGAATAACCAAGGAAGACATAAGACAATGTCAAAAACTGAAGTGCTATTGAATCAGATGAGCTAAATGGATTCTTGCTAACATTGCTGACAAGTCTGCACTTGTGATTTGCAGACCAGATAAATAGGTCTTTGGAAGCACCAGAAAACAAAACAGGACTAACAACAGGAAAGACATTCCTAATTCAAAAAGATAAGGAAGAGGGAAATGAATTTGGAAATTACCAACCCATAACTTCTTTGTCAACAATATATTTTACAAATAGCTATTTGAAAAGAATGATTTATTCTCTATAGAACAAAAAGGGTGCTGCAGAAATTCAAGAGAAACAAAACATTATTATTGAATGAGAAATTAGTTTTAAAGAGTTGAAAAAAGAAATGTGTTTATGGTCTGGGATAGACTATAAAAAGGAATCTGATTCTACTTCACATAGCTGGATGGAGAAATGTCTCAAAAGTTTTTGGAAACAACGAAAACATTTTGTTATTTATGAATACGTAATAAAGTTTTAATGAAAGAAGCTGATGGCTAATGGGGTAGAGTTAAGAGAAGTTAAAATAAAGTGTGGAACTCTCCAGTTTGATTCATTATCACCTTTATTCTTTAAATGGACCCAATGTAAACAATTTCAAACAAGACAAACCATGCATATGAATTAGCCTAACAGAAATAAACGTTTTGTTTATAGTCTATATGAATGATCCAAAATTATTTGGAAACACAAATGCTTAACTACGTATATTTTTTGGACTATATGATGCACCTAGCTTTTGGGGAGGAAAACAAAGGGGGGGAAAAAATCTGCCTCTGCCTCCCAGCATCCATCCAGTATTCATCTGGCCTGTTTGCCATGGCCCATTCACCGCTGGCACTGCTGCCCATTTGCCACAGCCCATTTGCCGTGGCCCATTCACCGCAGTCCATTTGCCTGTCGGCCCATTGCCCATCCTCCATCGCCGCCGCAGCCCATTCTAGAACAGGTGATCGGTATTGCACCAATGCCCCTCCCCCGCCACAATATTTGGAGTATAAGAAGCACAGATATTTCCACCCATTTTTGGGGCGGGGGGGAAATGTGTCTTATACTGCAAACAATACAGTATTTCTTTCTTTTTCTCTTTCCTTCCTTCCTTCCTTCCTTCCTTCCTTCCTTCCTTCCTTCCTTCCTTTTTTTCGTTCTTGCATTTATTATTTTTACAAATATGTCAAGGCAGTGAATATATCCAAAACACATTACTTCTCCTATTTACCCACAACAACAACCTTGTGAGATTGAGATGGGTTGTTCTGAAAGAGAATGACTGGCTCAAAGTAATCCAGATGGCTTTTATGCAGGACTTGAACTCACATACTTTCTGCTTTCTAGCCAGTGCCTTAACCATTGTCTGTCCTCATTATGAGCAGGTTAAAATATTTAAGGGGCTTTAAAATACAAATAGACAGGCATCTTATTCCCCACATTCCTGATCAGGGTGGATAAAAATCTATGATTGTTTAAAAAAAATTAAAAAAGCATTTTTTATTTAAATTGGATTTTTTTATTAAAGTAAATGGGGCTGTCGGTGAGTTAGCAGTGGGTCAAAGGAGGAGCCATTGCAGGATAGAGATGACAGCTTCTCTTTAAAAATTATGATTTAAATCAACTTGATTTAAATCAGGTCTTTTTACTAGTGATTTAAATAATGATTTAAATTGTGACCCACCCTGCTTCTGATATAACAGTTACTAGGAAAAAAAGTCTGGTTCATTGATGCTGCTATGTCAGATAATGCTAGGATTGAAGAAAAACAATGAAAAAAATTACAAAATATTGAGACTTGCAGACTGAAATTGAACACTTAAGGAAAAAGAAAGGACTCTCTCAATGTTTGGAAATACTGCATTTATCACATGTGAACACTCTAATTTTACAAAAGAAAATCTGCTTGGGACTGCCTATATTCTTAGATGTCATCTGAATAAGTCTTACGTCTTTGGTTAAGACTTGAATTATTAAGTTTCCACCAGTTTTACACTGTGAACCTAACTGTAGATAATCTATACTTAGTATTTCTAATAATAATCACATCTGATGTACACAATAATAATAATGAGGAAGAAGAAAGGAGAAAACTTGCTTTATGGAAGTCCAGAAATTGAAATCCAATCGTTGACAAACATTGTAAGAAATTTTAGCATAGATATAACAAAGGAATTTGGCATAGAGAAATGTGAAATTGTAGCAAAAAATAAGGATAATATCACAAATAGCAATGAAATTGAAATGCTGACTGGTTAAACCATCAGGAGCCTTTCTTTCTTTTTTTCTTTCTTTCTTTCTTTCTTTCTTTCTTTCTTTCTTTCTTTCTTTCTTTCTTTCTTTCTTTCTTTCTTTCTTTTGTCACACAGTATATATAAGCATAAGCCTGAAATAATTATACAACATATAAGCATATATATGAGTATGAGTATGTAATAACTATATTAATTGGATATAACTAAAGGAAACAATAGGACAGGAACGGTAGGCACGTTTGTGCTCTTATGCACACCCCTTACAGACCTCTTAGGAATGGGGTGAGGTCAATGGTAGATAGTTTTTGGTTGAAGCTTTGGGGATTTTGGGAAGAGATCACAGAGTCAGGTAGTGTATTCCAAGCATTAACAACTCTGTTACTGAAGTCATATGTTCTGCAATCAAGATTGGAGCGGTTAACATTAAGCTTAAATCTATTGTGTGCTTCAATTGCAATCTATTATTGCAACTGAAGCTGAAGTAGTCTTCGACAGGAAAGACATTGTAATAGATGACTATATGAATTAAACTCAGGTCATATTGAAGGCGGTGTAGTTCTAAATTTTCTAAACCCAGGATTTCAAGTCTGGTGGCATAAGGTATTTTGTTGTATATTTCAGAATGAAGTCTACAAGTATCTATCCCACAAAACTGAGGCAAAGATTTACAGGTAGTCCCTGACTTATAACCATAGGTGGGTTGTTACCGGTTTGCCCAAAGCGAACCGGTAGCAGCAGTGGTGGGAGGCTCCGCCCACCTGCCCGGATGTCATCAAATATAATCTGTGCATGCACAGAAGTGGTATGCGTGCGAGCAAAGCGAGCGAACCAATAGCAAAGGTAAGTGAAACCCACCACTGCTTACAACTATTCATTTAGCAACTGCTCAAAGTTGCTAAAGTTTGCTGAAAAAACTTGCAACCACTGCAATCTTGCAACCAACATGGATTTAAGATGATTGCAATGTCCCAGCCACCTTCCGACAAGGTGAAGTCATTTGCAATCTTCTCAGCCACCTTCCAACAAGGAAAGTCAATGTGGGAAGCCATATTTGTTTAATGACCGTATGCTTCATCTAACAAACACAATAATTCACTTCACATCAATGTCAAAAATGGTTGTAAAATTGGGCATAAATCACTTTGCAGCCACCTCACTTAGTAACAGAACTTCCAGTCCCAATTGTCATAATTCAAGGACTATCTGTATTTCAAGTCAAATAAATAGTTGAAAAAGAACTACATGCATTGGCTAATTGTATAAAAAAGAGTCAACAACCAGCAAGTTAAAAACTGGAATTTATTAATGTACAGAAAAAAAACATGAATATCAAAATAAATTAATAAAAGCAGGAACATAATGCTGGCAAGGAAAAGCATTAATCAATTTCTAAAAAAGAATAAGGGGAAAGTAAATAAACATAAACATTAAATAAAGAAACTGAAGACTTTTGATTTCCTGCTCTCAGGAGCAAGCTATTCAAATCAATCTAATCAAGGCCAAAATGGAAAAGTGCAGGTTAATGCAAAGAAGCAGAAGAAACTGTAGATTACATACCTACAAACTGATTATAAACAATGTAACATAGTGGCCAAACTGAGTCACTGGAAGATCTATAAAAATTATCATGCATCAGTATTTAAAAACTACCAAAATCAAGGCTTTAGAACAGCCATTGTATGGTTTCTGCACTCTGTGTGTGTGCGCGCGCACATACAAATCTCATTTTGTTACATGGACATTTTAAATACATGTTCTAAATAATTAGAAAATATTTTCTAATTACTTAGAACATGTCTCCTCCCTGAGGAGACTATAGGTACCATGGATAAAAATGCCAAACATTTTACCAGCTTTAAGCACTATAAAGCAGTGGGCTACTTGAAACAAACAGGTATGCTAAGCTATGGAATACATGCTACCTTTCATAAAACCTTTATTTTTATTTTGCATAATTTTTCCTTATTTCTTTAAATTGAATGAGCAAGTAAATTGACAAAATAAATTTTGTCAAGTTTTGTCAAATTAGGTTCCCAGTGTTTGTTAAAGCTGTGAGTTCATGAGAAATCAGCAGAGGTTTTCTCAGAAAATACTGAAAATACAACTGGGGGCTGGCAGGTATCTTTACTTTTAGCGAAGGCTGTCCTAACTGGTTGGAGAGGGTTCTTTTAAAAATGGTATACTATCTCTTTTGTCTTCCTTTAGTGTTAAGTTTTGATTTCAATTTGTCTACAACTGCCTCAGTGTTGTCTACACTGCAAAGGGATTGATGGGTAAGCATAGGTTCTAGATCAGCAGTTCTCAACCTGTGGGTCACGACCCCGTTGGGGGTTGAATGACGATTTACCAGGGGTCGCCTAAGACCATCGGAAATATGGGAAGTATACTTGCGAGTCGAAGAATCGCACTCCAATGGTTGATTTCACAAGCCAGCTGCAGGCTCTTCAAATCGCTAGCTGAATTCGGCTTCAGGCGCAATGAATTAAAAAAGAGAGGAATCTTTGCTCTGATGTCTCCCTCTCAAGCCAGCTGCAATCACTCCCAATCGCTAGCCTAATCTGGCTTCAGGCACGATAAACTTAATAGGGGAGCAATCTCCGCTTTAATGCCTCCGTCCTCAAGACAATCGCAAGCAGTTCAGATCGCTAGCCAATACGGCTTCAGGCGCGATAAATTTGAAACGAAAATAATTTTACGGTTGGGGTCGCCACATCGTGGGGAATTGTATTAAAGGGGTTGCCACATTGTGGGGAATTGTATTAAAGGGGTCGCAGCACTATAAAGGTTGAGAACCACTGTTCTAGATGGTTGCAGAACGGCTGAATGCATCTCTTAAATTTCAACTATACATTGTCCAAATGCACGTCCTGCATACTGATTGGTTGATCCAACTTCCTGCTTGTGCTTTGTTGACTGCTCTCTGGCCAGAACATTTAACATTTGCATAAATATAAATGCAACAGCTATGCAACCACCTCCAAACAACAGACACGTACATTTCCTAACATGCAGCAATGCAGAAGTCTAACACAGCTTTTACAATGATCATGTAGCACTCCATTTCAGGAGCAGGTGATTAGTGGAACAATAAAAATGAACTAAAAGTTTGGTAGTGTGAGTGAGAGTGAGTGTATCAAGAGAGAGGGCAAGGGGAAGAGAAAATGCCACCCATAAATAAAATAAGGGGACTTTTCCTCCACTTGATCCTGCAGAGAATTTTGTGGCACCTTGATTTGTTCGATTTCAACTTTGTCCTAGGTTAAAGCTGAAATAATGGATTGTTTAGCACAATACTAACTAAATCAATTAAAAATGCTGCTAAAGCTATCCAAATCTCCTCTTTATCATAGCTTTCATTCTAGCTTCAAATATTGTGCACACTAGTAGTGACTATCTTTAGCCATGTTTAATGATGGCAGCTATTATTACTTTATGCTAGCTTTTAAGAGATTCATGTTCCAAGAACGAACTCAAAATTTAAATCAATCGTCTTCTGATTTAAAAACCTGTTCTTGGTTTCTTAACCATGGCTCAGTAATCAGAAACGTAATATGTACCAACATATTCTTTTTTAGAACTGCTATGGCTAATACTTAAACTTACCTTACATTACAACATAACATATGAATAGCAGAATAGCAAAGCACTGTGACAGTGGCACCTAAAATAGCTTCCATCTTGAAGAGAGAAGGGAAAAAATAAAGAGCCCATTAAAGCACAGAATAATAATAGTAAAGGAGCTTTACTTGGAAGAGCTTATACACTGCTACATACTTTTAATGACAGATCAAACTGCATCTGCTTATCACAGGTCCTTGGGAATGATTCCAGATGTCAAATGCCAAATCCAGTCTACACATCATGCTGACTGTGCAACCAACCATAATATACATGATGTAATAACATAGTATTCGTAGAAATAAGATGGCAAAAAGGAAACTGTAGTCAGATTTAATTTGTGAAATGTTTACTTTCCTTTTTTTAATAGTATAGTAGTATGAATTCTATAATATCCAAAAACACTTTTATAAAAAGCAGGAGTATCCAAATCAAGGGACATAATAATAATAATAATAATAATAATAATAATAATAATAATAATAATAATAATAATAATAATAATAATAATAATAATAGAGTAGGTAGAATCAGTGGGACATAATAGTAGAGTCAATAGAATTGGTTTGACTTCTGTAAGAGTTGCTCTCCTAAGAATTGGAATTGCCTCTGCCACTGCTTCTGCCAGTGATCTAACTTCTGGTATCTTGTTTTTTTGTACAACTCTGTGCCTGGTGGATAACTCAAGAAGCAGGGTATGTCATGGTTTGGCAGAGCTACATTGGGCAAATACCTGTGTTGCTAAGCACCCAGCCCCTCTGTTGCTAAGCGCTCAACACACACACACCTGTCCCTTGCTGCACTGCTAAAGGAAGGCATGGGCCAGGGGGCCAGATTGGGTAGTAAGCTGATGTCTCTGAAGGTATAAAAGGATGCCATACCTTCCCCAAGGTGTGGCCTTTCACTGCATGCTCTTTGTCTGCATGTAGTGGATGGTCTACCCAGCTCTTCTTTGTATAAATTAAAGCTGATATTTTCCCAAGCCTCTTCTTGGGTCTCTCTCTTTGGCATTCTGGTGACACAAGTACATTTTTGGACCTTATACAATTAAATCTTCCCAATCTAGTTTATCATAAACTAGTTTAATTCCCTAAATTTTATCTGGCTATGCTAATTGGAATGCTAGGTGTTATAGTCCTCATACCTCTGCTAGGAATTGTAGTACCTACCACAGTTTTCACCGATTTGTGGAAAACTAAAAACAAATTATTATTTTTTATTATTAGTTTTTATTATTCGGTTTTAAATTTTAAAGTGGGTTTTATTGTTCTAAATGCATTTTAATTTGGGGCCATATTTTATAAGTTTTTTAATTATTGATTTTATTCTGTATTTATTCATTGTTGTTTTACTTGGCTGTGAACTGCCCTGAGTCCTTCGGGAGAAGGGCGGTATAAAAATGTAATTAATAAAATAAAATAAATAAATAAATGTATCAAAGTGCATATATTTTTATGATCCCTAAACTGTAAATAAGATACAGACAAACTGAACATCCATGAAGACAAATTTCTATCAAACCCCAAAAATTAAATACTATATAAATGTGTTCATTAACTGCATTCCGTATTTCTAACTTTCAATATGGAATTAGACATACCATACCTCTGACCATATTTGATATGACTTGCTAATTTGTATTATCTTTTTTTTAATCTTAATATCTTTTGAAATGATTGAATAATGCTGGTATTATTTTTCCTACTGCTAGTGAATATCTTAAATTACGGTAGCTACAATTAAGATACAAATCATAGTATGTTTATTTTTTTTTAAAGCCAGAAATTTTATTTCCTATATTTGTTTGTCCAAATGCAAAACAGAGTGTAGAATTGTACCAACTAGCTCCCCTCAACATAAACATAAAGCAAGTTATGGCTTTGGTTTGGGAGATCAAAAGAACTTCTTGGCATTTATGCTAGCTGACATCAATCTTGGCAACTCAGTTTGCCATCTTTGATCATGTTACCCTGATCTAAATTCCATACCTTGAAAAACCAATCAGAAAAGATTTTGATTTGGCTGAGAATAGTTAAAGCTATAAAAGGGCTATAACTAATATTCAACCAAATTCAAATTGATTTCAATCCATTTTGGAATGTAAATCATATAATTTCAGAAAGAATAGCATAAAGCAATACTCTGCATGTGAAAACTGTAATGTTCAAGTTTAGTTCTATTTCTCGTTAAAAGGTGAGGTAAAAGCCGATGTCAAAGAATTATGCCTAAAACCATGGAACTGTCAGTGCTCAGTGGACTAGATGGTTGGCAAAACAATGAGCAGTATAGTTTTATGCCAAGGGCTTTTTAGCAAACAACAGAGAAATGTATGAATGTGAGATAGAATGTTCACTGCAGTTAGTCAAACTAGAAAAGCATATGATAAAGTGAATAAGCTTCACACATCCATGTGAAAATAAAATTAAATGCTGAGTGCATTTACAATGCCATATCACAGTAGTGAAGCATGTGTGATTGGAGCATGATTGAGAATGTGAATATGAATATTGTATGTATACTTTTTTACATACAGGATGCCATGTTGTTGACTGAGAATCAAAATAATTTGCAGAGAATACTAGGCTGAACAATGCAACAGGGAGTAAGGATCCAAAAAACAATAATTATCAGAGCAAAGCGGTTGTTTTTGATACAGAAAGTGGGCTTAACAATTTCAACCACTACATAATAATAGCACTAACAATAGCACTTAGACTTATATACCATTTCACAGTGCTTTACAGCCCTCTCTAAGCAGTTTACAGTGTCAGCATACTGTCCCCAACAATCCTCATTTTACCAATCTTGGAAGGATGGAAGGCTGGGTCAACCTTGAGCCAGTCAGGATCAAACTCCTGGCAATGAACTAAATTAACCTGCAATACTACATTCTAATAAATGATAAATCAAAGTAAACACCTGAATTCATGTATCTTAGAATCAATACTAAATATGGGATAAGGATGGAGAATTTTTAAAAAATACAAATGAGGGTAGAAATATAGAATAGAATAGAATAGAATAGAATAGAATAGAATAGAATAGAATAGAATAGAATAGAATTTTTTATTGGCCAAGTGTGATTGGACACACAAGGAATTTGTCTTGGTGCATATGCTCTCAGTGTACATAAAAGAAAAGATACATTCATCAAGGTACAACATTTACAACAGAATTGATGGTCAATATATCAATATAAATCATAAGGATTGCCAGCATGTAAGTATAATAATTAGATACTGATGGTCTGTTACAAAGAATTAAGCTGTGAAAAAAAGAAAAATGTCCGAGTGTAAAAATGTTCTGATTCATTTTATTATATGGAAATTTCTTTTCTTTATCTTATAACTTTAACATATTTGATTTATTTTCATTTATTTTCTGCATCTGGGTAATACTATTTAATCCGCAAGGGAATACTGTATTGTGATTATCATGTAACCACATATGTACATTATTTATATACTTTTTTTAAAAAATGGAAAAAAATATACCCTTGTAGTCACTACAACATCAAATTTCCCTACTGCATCTATTTCTGTGACCCTGTGGTTAAGAAGTAGAGTTCTATAATCAGTCACTAAGATGCTGTAAATCAGTGTGCTCTTGTCTATTTTTCAATTTATATATCATGAATAGTTATTTACCCATTTTCAATGTTTTAGATTTGGCAAATATTCCTCATTTAGCAGTGATCTGGATTGAGAAAGCAAGTAATACATGAAAGGAAATCTTGCCCAAACCAACATTCTAAGGCATTCTTGCTAAAGATGTAGAATTGTAGATTTTATTTCATGCCACAAATATCTGTTTAGTTGAAAAGGCAAGCAAATAACATATTTTTAGGTATACCAGCAGACCTAAAATAATGAGTTAAACTTAACTGGAATTTCTTAGGAAGCAAATTTTCTTGAACATTTTATTACTTAAGTAAAGAAAAGATTCTGGTGAAATAGATTGCCTGCTTAACTTGATAAACTGGGAACCACATTACTCTATAACTGCCTTATTTGATAAAATAAAGTATGATCACAGAGAAGATATTAGCATGCTAAGAAATATTATCAATATTTTTGTAGATATCCCAGTGTACATATTCAGGAGAATTTTTTTTTAAAGGATAAGAACTCCAGACAATTGCCCCATTAAGGTATGAGCATGCTTAGTGAGCATAGAAGATTGATAGACAATGGAACCAAAGATAAGGATAATAAAAAATAATTATATCATAATAGATTCCATGTTATTTGGCAGTATAAGTGATGGGATTCAATATATAAAAAGCTGAGTATGACTTGCTATAGATCAACCTTCAACTTGCTACTCATCAGATGTATTAAATTGATCGTTTTAACCCTCAGCCTTGAAGATTTAAAAAAAATCTAGAACAGGGGCGTCAAACTCAAGACCCGCAGGCCGGATCTGGCCCACTGGGCTGCCCTTGAGACAGCGAAGAACAAGTCCCTTGTGTCTCAGTCCCGGCCCAGGCCGGCCAGGCACTAATCTATAACTTGATGGCCACCATCCAGGCCACAACACGGTAGATCCAGGCGGTAGATCTGCAGGGCCTCCCTGGAACTGGTGACGAGCCGCCCTGCCTCAGCCCCACTCTCTGGGCGCTTGTCTCCTATGCACAAATCCAGGCGGCAGGGCTGAGGCAGCCAAGGCGTCCCCTAGCTGTCTCCATGGCTGTCCATGGATCTAAGGTTCACCATGTTCCAGGCTAGATGGCCTCCCATCCAGTTATAGATCAGTACTGCGCCCACCACCAGCACCTGAATGGCCTGCTTGCCATCTGGCCTTGCAGCCCATTTAGCTTCCTTTTCACTCAAACTGCCCCCGCCCCACCCAATGCGGGAAAGCCACAGCTGCAATAAGCACAGCTATCAGCAGCACTGCCAATGTCTCCCAATTCCCTCATCCATTCCTGAATGCAGAGAAGAAACGAGATGGGACTGAAAAGGAGGGAGGGAGGAAGCAAGCAAGCAAGCAAGCAAGCAAGCAAGCAAAAGAAGCAGCATTCCTTGGCCGGAAAGCAGGCAAAGGCAGAAAGGGAAAGTAAACGTCAGCCCCTGCAAACCAAGTACAATTCCTGCTGCTCCTGGGAAAGGAAGGATGAAAAAGGTGATCTGAAAACTAAATCCCTGAGGCTGACATTTGCTCCGGCTGGCAGTTGATCTCTCTGCTATGGCTTCCCTGCTTGGTTGCTCACCTCCTTTAGTTCCAAACTCGTCTCCTTTAGTTCACAAGCAGCCATGTGGGTGAGAGGGAGGCTGTGGGGGAGGTTTCCTCCCTGGGTTTTTCTTCCTCTGTTTTCTTGCTCCACAGCTCAGCTCTCCAGCTCTGGGAGCATTGTTTCTGGACTGGGGGGGGGGTTTCCCTCAGAAGAAAAGGCAGTGGGAGCAGAGGAGGCAGTGACTCGGGCTTGTAAGGGTCCTTTCTCCAACTTTGGATTTGTCTCCTCTGTGTCTTTGTGTATGTGTGTGTATGGCTTGTTTTCTTTCCCTCTTCTTCTCCCTTCCTTCAATTTCTTTTTTTCTTGGAAACAAAGGAGAAATGGGGAGGAAAGTGAGGTTGTCCCAAAAAGCAAGACCCCAAAATTAAAAGAATGGCTTTTGAAATCCTTAAAAAGTTATGATGCTGACCTTGGGCCAGGGATTTCTCTTTTCCTTTTGGGGAAAACAAGCAGCAGGTATCTGAGCAGGCATCCCCAGCCCTTAATAAGGGCCACATTTAAAAGCTGGGGGGGAGAGTTGCCTTTTTCCCCAGGAAAGGAAAGGAAGGAGGAAGAAGGAAGGAAGGAAGGATGGGGATGGGAAGGATACGAGGAAGGGGAGGGGGACGGAGGGAGGGAGGGAGGGAGGAGATGGGAATAAGAAAGAAAGAAGGTGGAAGGGGAGTGGAGTGGAGGGAGGAAGGAAGGAAGAAGATGGGAATGAGAAGGAGAAAAGGAGGGAGGGAGGGAGAAAGGAAGGAAGGAGATGGGAATGAGGAGAGAAGGAGGGAGGGAGGGAGGGAGGGAGGGAGGGAAGGAAGGAAGGAAGGAAGGAAGGAAGGAAGGAAGGAAGGAAGGACATGAGAAGGACATGAGAAGGAGAAGGAGAAAAGCAGGGAGAAGAGGAAGAGGAGGGAGGGAGGGAGGGAGAGAGAAAAGGAAGGAAGGAGAGAGGGAGGGAGGGAGATGGAAATGAGAAGGAGGGAGGGAGGGAAGCTGGCCACGCCCACCATATCTACAGCCATCTTGGCCACACTCCAAACTCCTCCGAGATCAACCACAACTTTGATGCGGCCCTCAATGAAATCGAGTTTGACACCCCTGATCTAGAGAACGTAGTGGAAGACTTCTCCAACTATACTTAGCTGATAATAATGTAACCCTTAAGTGTTTTTATCTGCTTGCAGATATGTGTACATACATATGTAAACACCCTGAAAACCATTTTTTAGATAATTATCTTCCAGATAATTCTAGATTTATCTTCTTATAAATATATATATCATTGAAATTATTATTTCCCTGAGCAACTATGTAATATTCTGCATTTATATTATAAGAATAAAACTTATACAATCTATACTTTCTTTTGACTGTTCTTTTATTTCCTGGAAAACATAAGGGATTTATTAATATTTATTCTTATAATTACATTTCAGTTTTCCTTTAAGGCAGCAAGATGTTATTGCATCCAAATAACTTTGTAAGGTATGTTGAGTTGACATAAAGTAAAGGCCCAAAATGAGTCAACTCTATGGCTGATGGCAGATTTGAATCAGGATTTGCTCAGTTGCGCTTTAATTACCACATTTATCAACTCTCAAATACTATTCTGATTGATGCTTGCTTTATATAACTGATTGTTAAAGAAAATATTTATATTGTTCAGGATTATTAAGAGACTTCTGGTCATTAATAACAGAAAAGTTACAGTATTCAATGATGAATTAAGATTTTGTATCATTTAGACACTAAAGTTATAATTTTCCTTTATATCAGAAAAACTCAATATCAGATAGTAAGATATTATAGTCAAACTACTCAGGTGTTGCAGTTTGCAAATAGCTTTCAGCAAACATGTTACAATAATCTATCATCAAAAGGAAATATTGTTAATATAGCTACCAAAAATATTTTTTGAGTAAATCTTACTTGTCTTTTCCCTAAAGATCATGTTGCATATATTTGTTCTGTAAAGACTTTGAGGGTCAAAGACTGAATAAAGCTTGAACATAATATATTTTACATCTATGCCAACTAGAGAGCAAGAACTTCTGCAATCTTTTATTTTAATTTTCATTTGGCTTAAATATGAATCAATTTACTTGGATAGGTTTTATAACAAGAAAAAATATTGATCAAATTAGGTTTAATTTAGGGCCTGCATCTCTATAGTAATCAAGATGCTGTTTTGTAACTATGTACAGCAGAAAATTCTACAAATATGTCTGTCTGTCTGTCTATCTGTCTGTCTGTCTGCATCTCTCTCTCTCTCTCTCTCTCTCTCTCTCTCTCTCTCTTCCTTCCAACTAAAATACACTATTTTATTGTTCCCTTTGTGACATATTAAACTCATTCTAATAGCAAGTTCAGCAACTTAAAAATACATCGCTACAAATCAAAACTTCAGGGTTTTTTTTTTTCATTATGGCTTATGTTTAATTTTTTGCTTTTAAAAAAAAACAATTTAGCAAATTCTGTTTGCTTCTACATTGTTTTCCTATCATAGCAAAGCACCAAGAATATAAAATAAAACAAAATCGTGTCCAATTCAATATTCTGATCATTTGAGGAAAAGTAATCAAAGTCGTCTTATTTAGTGTGATATCATGGATAAGAACATTAGAATCAAGACAAAAGTGAGAGCAAATTGGGAAATGCTGAAAATAAGCCTGTTTATTCTGATGGAGTTAATGTCTTTTCTCTGCCATTAGCCACTCAGAATAGTGCCATCCTATGTATTTGTTATGCCTGTATTACTGCCTAATCTTGCGATGCATGGTAGTTTACGCTAGCCATTAAAAACAATTAAAACATCAAACCATTAAAAGCAATTAAGCCCCCAAACAGTGACATAATAAAATAATTAAAACGAGTAAACATTTTCAAATACTCAGGTATCAAGCAACATTAGCTATCAAATGCTATGCAGAATAGCCCTCTCTTGGCAATTTTATAGAATAATATCAGGACTAGTTAGTGCCAAACAGATCTCCAGGAAAAAACAAGTCCACAAAGTGAGGGCACATCAGAGTAGATCTCCAAACACCCACAAAAATAATCTATCATTCAAATTAATAGAAGAGCATTGCTTATAAGAAGGATGCTTTTTAAGGCATCAAATCAATTAATCCTAGGAAGCTAATTCAAATTCTCTTTGAAAAGAGAAAAGAAAAAAGAAAAAAGAAAAAAACTAAATGTAATCCTAGAATAATTTGTCAACATGAGATATTAGACAATATGGAATGAGCAAGGCAATGAAATTTTCTTCACTGATATAGTCTTGACTTACAACTGGTTAGTAATTATCTGAAGTTACAACAGAGTCCTGCCCCAAGCTACTTATGATCTAGTTTCAAAGTTACAGCCATTGCAGTCATTCATCCTCAATCACAAAGGCATTGCAGCACCCACCCACCCACTCAATTCCACATACTGTACATACACTCAGCCACCCAAATGAGAACAGGCTGATCAGATCATAATTGATAACATAACATAATCATAACAGGGCATCTCCGGACTCCTCCATAATTGGATAACTGCGTTCCTGACAAACAGGAAACAAGTGGTCAAAATAGGCAGTGCCCTATCAAATCCTGCACCTGTTAATAGCAGTGTCTCCTGTAACTTTAGTAATGTTATTTGATTAATTAAGAGTAGCGATATAATTGGAATTTTATTGTTAAAAAAAGTAACTGGTTAAGGATATTTATTAATTTAAAATGTTTATTAATTTAAATGTTGGAATTATATATGTTGATATTGTTTATAAAATGCTTAGAATGTAATGGTGGGAATATGGGAATGAACTGGAGTTAAATGTTAGATTAAATAAATTAAAAGGATGATTTTTTTTTGTTTTTGTTTTTAATTTGAATTTATATCCCGCCCTTCTCCGAAGACTCAGGGCGGCTTACACTGTGTTAAGCAATAGTCTTCATCCATTTGTATATTATATACAAAATCAACTTTTATTGCTCCCAACAATCTGGGTCCTCATTTTACCTACCCTTATAAAGGATGGAAGTCTGAGTCAACCTTGGGCCTGGTGGGACTTGAACTTGCAGTAATTGCAAGCAGCTCTTTTAATAACAGACAGACTTAGTCTGCTGAGCCACCAGAAGCCTTTATTTGTTTGTTTATTTGTTTGATATATAAATATGGACTATAAGGTATGCCAAATATATTTTGGAAAGCAAACATGGACTAGTTGGAATATCGTTTATTATCAAAGAATGGACAGTAAAATTTATGAACCTAGATGGTAACATGGAAACATTATATTCAAAAGACTGCTTATGCAAGATATATACAGGAAAGGAGAAGATAGACTGATATTTAAAAATTGGACTGAAAGACTAAAAAGTTAAATAATTTACAAATGGAAAGACTGTAAATTGTATTGTTATAATCTTTTCTTCGTTTTTATGGAAAAGGGGAGTTAAGGGTTCAGAGAGAGGTGGGAGTTTTTGGTTGATTAGTACATTTTAGTTTGTGATTGTTGATACTATACCCTGCAATTGCTCTGGGAAGTCTGGGGGGAGAGCGAAGGGGGAGGGAAGAGGGTTAGGGTGGGAGGGATGGGGGGATATATGGGGGGAAATTTTGTAAAACTTTTTAAATAAAAAAAAATAGCGGTGTCTCCCAAGGCAGCTTTCTAGGATCAACACTCTTCATACTATACATAAATGACCTTTGTGATCATATTATAAGTAACTGTGTTCTCTTGCCAATGATGTTAAACTATTTAATACTACCAACAATGCTGCTACCCTTCAAAAAGACCTTGACTTTGTGTCAGAATGGTCAAAAAACTGGCAACTCCAAATCTCAACCAACAAATGCTCTGTCTTACACATTGGCAAAAAGAATCAGAAGACAAAATACAAGCTAAGTCAACATGACCTTTTGATGATCCTCATTCTGTCAAGGACCTTAGAGTACTCATATCAAATGATCTAAGTACCAAATCCACTGTAACAACATTGCCAAAAAGGCATTAAGAGATGTAAACCTAATCTTGTGTAGCTGCTTCTCCGGTAATATTACACTACTGACCAGAGCATACAAAACATTTGCTGGACCAATTCTCAAATACAGCTCATCTGTCTGGAATCCACACTGCATATTGGACATTAATACAATTGAAATATTGTCCAGAAATATTTCACAAGAAGAGTCCTCCACTCCTCTGCTCGCAACAAAATACCTTATGCCACCAGACTTGAAATCCTGGGTTTAGAAAATTTAGAACTACGCCACCTTCGACATGACCTGAGCTTAACTCATAGAATCATCTGCTACAATATCCTACCTGTCAATGACTACTTCAGCTTCAACCACAACAATACATGAGCACACAATAGATACAAACTTAAAGTGAACCGCTCCAAACTCGATTGCAGAAAATATGACTTCAGTAACAGAGTTGTTAATGCCTGGAATGCACTACCAGACTCTGTGGTCTCCTCCCAAAATCCCCAAAACTTTAACCTAAGACTGTCTACTATTGACCTCACCCATTCCTAAGAGATCTGTAAGGGGTGTGCATAAGAGCACCAGCGTGCCTACCGTCCCTGTCCTAATGTTCCCTTTAATTGTATTCATTTTATGTATTCAATTCATGCTTATACTTATATATATATATATAATCTAATATGTACTCAACAAAATAAATAAATAAATAAACAAACAAACAAACAAACATGTGCAAATCAGCTAGAGTTTGCAAGTCTCCAACTTCCTTCCTAGCCAACAAGCAAGGGGAGATCAGGCCATCTGCAGCTTGCAAGCCTCCAACTGCTTTCCCACCCAGGGATTTGCAGGACTCAGCCTACTCCAGGGCTCAGTAACTCTCAACTCACCTTTCTATTTTTCGCAATGAGAGAGGATTTCTTACAGAATCAGCCTGGTGGCAAAATAGGTATTATTCTCACAAATCTGTAGGAGGCTCTCTTTTTAAGCAAGTTCCATAAATTCCATAAACAAACAAAACCTCCTTAGAAAATGGAGTCCTTTATAGCAGGGGTCCCCATTCCCTGGGCTGTGACCACTATTGGACCTTGGCCCGTTCAGAATGGGCTGCAGAAATGGTGGGTGAGCACGCAAGCGTGGTCTGTTTGTGCACGTGTGCCTGTTCGTGCAAATGGAGCTTCTCATGAGTAACCATTCCCCCTCCCTTCCCCCCAGCCAGTTCACAAAGCCAGAAAGTCTGGGTGTCACTGCTTTACAGTATGGCAGAATAGCACGAATTCGGTATACTGGAGGCCCTGAAACTTCAGCCAGTATGATTTCTTCTTGTTCACTGGAAGTTGCAAATTCCAGGTGGTCTGATTTTCCCTTGCTGAGTGGATGCTTGCAAGCTGCCATTCGCATGATTTGCCTTTCCCGTTGGAAGTTTACAAACTCCAGCTAGCCTGACCTCCCCTAGGTCGCTGGATGGAAAGGAAACTGAAGGACTGCAGGATCCTGAGGAGCAAGACGCAAAGAATGAGGTACACAGGTCTCAAATGGCCACCCCATCCCAGCCAACCTGTGCTCCATTAACAGTGTCTATGTTTCTTTAACACCTGCATCAGAGAGAGCAAGGGATGAGAGTCCTTAAGCAAGGCCATCTCGCTTAATGGGCAATCTCCATTACAGTTTTAACTCAAGGACTACTTGTACAAGAGAGTCACTAGTCTGAGTTGAAGTTGATGAGATAGCACCCACTAGCACACCTGAAGCATTTTGGGGCTTTGGAAAACTGATGTGGTCCAAAATCACACAAGGGACATCTATGACTAAGGATGGATTAGAATCTCAGTCTCCTCAATGCCAGTTCAAAACATTGAATATTAATCACTAGGCCTCCCTTAAGCATTTGAACAAAAAAAATCTTGACTATCATTGATTCCTCTTCCCAAGCCCTATTATATCATATTTACATTTTTTTCCAACTGCAATAATTATTCTGCAAGATTATTCTCCCAGTTTGGAAGGAATGCCATACAGTAATTAAACAGACTTTATTTTTCTGAAGCAGAATTCTGTTACAGGAACAACTAAGTTTTATTAATTTTGTATTACTAGTGACAGTAGCTGAGATTCAGGGAAACTGGGAATTTGTGCTTTCTGGCAGGCCAGCTATTCTGTATCTAGAGAAACACTACCAAGAAAAGTCTCATTACAAACTTATAGCATACCAAAAATCAGGAGCAGCAACACATAAGGTACTTAATTCCAAATGTATTACATGAGGAAAAATCCACTTGCAATTATGAGCTTTCTTTTGTTATCTATGAAAATACGTCATTTCCTTTTCTTGATTTTATCAGACAATTCAGAGTTTAGAAACATATTCTTTAGTACTGCTGGACCTCACAAAATTTAGCTCACTAAGCAGTCTCCAAAAGAGATAATATAAGATAATTATGTTAAAGACAAACTAGTGAAAAAGGCCCATTTTTTTAAGTTAACAAATAAGAGATCAGATTGTGAAATTACTAATTCCATTTTAATCATCAAAGGGGAAATGTTGCTGCTTCAGAGAACAATTGTGCATTCTAGTTCAATTTTGTTCCATAAAAAGTTCAAGCTAATTTAAAAAAGTTTTTTACCTGACTCCCCAAAAGGGGCCCTGAAAATATTCAAACAAACTTGTTCATAGTGAAGGTACTTTAACCCACAGAAATGGGTTTACTATATAATTTGCTATGCATTTATGCAAGCAATGATAAAAACAGAATGAGTTTGTTTTGTTCTACACTTTATGTTTTCAGGCTTTTGAGCATAGTGTTTTCTATTCATTATTTTAGTTTATTAAATTACTCCCTCATGATGTCTAAGATATGCCATTGTCTGCAAATGAGAAAGAATAAAATACCAAGGCATTAATGTTAAATTACAATTGTTAATGATGTAAATAGAAAAATAATTACTGCATTGTATCATCTATTATAAGTTCATCACCACAGTCCTTGCAAAGCTTTCATTTTCTTCTTACAATTATTTCCACTTTATTTTGAGCTATTTTATTGCTTCATCAGTACTTTACAGCAGTTACACATCCCATTTAATCCTGTCTAAAGCTTCACTTAAAAACTTCCCTTCTGATACTTAACTGCCTAGCCATATTTTTCATTTATGTCCCAAGACTTCTACAGCACACAGAGAGAAGGAAGAAGCATTTATTATGCAATATTTTTTTAAGGAAAAAGAAATTAGTGGAGTTTAAAAATCTGCTAATCTGTTTTTTTCACTTCTTAGCAGTTTTGTTATAAAAGCAATCAATCTCAATTACTAACTAAGGCCATAATTTTAAATTCCAGGAGCTTTTCCAGCAAACACAGCACCAGTTTTATGTAGATGTCTATTTACTATGGTGGCTGAGAAATGTGTAACTTTCCTGCAAAGCTGCTAAAAAGTGAGCTCACCCCATGTCCAATCAACCCCGCCTTCAAAGGTTACTAGTGACAGTTTAAAATGATCACTGCTGCTTTGAGCCGCAGGTCCTATTTCTTCAGCTTCACTCCATCATCTTGATGGGAGCCAGCTCTTCATGCCACATAAGCATCATCTTCGCGGCTTGCAGATACACTTCTGTGTATACCCAGAAGAGACCCTGTACTGTACATCAAAATAGAAGAGGAAAAGCAAGCAACTTCCGGCTGTCACCCCCAAACTTCGGACTTTTAAGTCGACACCAAACTTTAAAGAGCGTTATTCCTGAATTGCGTGAAGGGTAGGATGTAATTTAGGATGGCGCAGTCTAGAAGAGACTTTGTTTGCATTAGATCTGTGCTCTGAAAACACGCTACCGAAACGGGAGCCACTAAGAAACCCTGCGCAACCCCTTCGTCTCAAAAGGATGACCATCTGCCGCCCGTTCCAAACTTTATTCTAGCCCGCCTCTTGTTCTGCTGCTGCAAAAAGACCTATCAATCCCGGAATATTCCTGTTCAGTCTCCGACCAGCAGCAGCATCCCCACCACCACCCCGATTTATTTGCTTGCGCTCTCACGACGCTTTTTACAAAATGAACGTCAGTTTTTTAGAATTCAAACCGTCATCCACCATGAGTTATTCTTCCAGAGGACTGGGGACAGGACCATTTTGATTCCCTGTCGATCTACGTCTTCCCATTTATAGGACACAATGGAGTTTCTAGACAAAATAAGTATGGGGAGACGAGCAAACCGCATTTCACTCTGCAATAAAGTGGTCGGGAAGTGGAATTTAATGCCAAGAGAGGCAGCGGGAACCACAAGGAAGAGCATCCTCCTATCGTTCTCACTTTTTCTTTGTTTTCTTATTTATTTCCTGTACATTTAATTAACTATGCTGTGGGATGAAAAAATACAAAATAAATGCAAGTACAAATTATACCCAAGCACCAACAAGGCTTTTACAATACCTTGGCGGATGTGCGCTGGTCGTCGTCGCCTCCTGCCAAGAGCCTGAGTCGTCTCAGATTAAGAAATAGCAACAACTAGATCCCCGCCGCCGCCACTGCTCTCGCCAATCCACGTGCCGTCCTGCCACGCCCACCGCCGCGGTCTTTAAGCTATTTGATTTACTTCATTGCTGCCGGTGCGTCTCGTTATGGCTTCTACTTAAAAGCTCTGCTTAATCGAAGCTACTCAAAACGACGCGTAGCCGGAGGACAGCCTGGACGCTGAGTGGTTCCCCCCCCCCTTTCCAAAAGGCAGAGTTTTAGCTCCTGGGGAAAGGTATGCGTGAAATCCTGTGCTCCCCCACACCCTTACTTCGTCTTCAGCTGCTCGGTTTCAAGGTTCTGTAAGGATATTTGAGAGTGAGGGACAGTGAGAAAAGCTCACCTCTTCCTTTCTTCCCGCACCCAAGCCTCTAAAGTAGTGCTTTGTATAACCACAACCCCAACTGTAGAGTGCTTCCCCAATAGGAGGACTAAAAGCAGGGTTCCCAAGGAGTTCCCAGCCTGCTTGGAATGCTTCCTAATCATTGGGACCCCTTTGAAAGTCTGAATGCATTCTGCTGTCTCCAAACTTTAAAAATCAATATGCTAAACCACAATAATCAGTTAATAAGTTGCAATATCAGGGTGGCTTTTCACCCCAACCAAATAAATTCATGTGGGCGGGGTGCACACCACACACTAAGACATAATGTTTGTTTGGTTTTAGTTTAGCAGATAAGTACCATATGCAAGCATAAACTTAGCAGGATAAGGACAAAGTTTAATTTTTGGGAGTATATGAAATATGCTTTTTGTTTTTGAGGCCAAATAGTTGAGGTTGCAGAGTTCCAGTAACTGAACTCAGACCTAGAATTTTAGACAGTCAAACCAGAAAGTTCATACATTAGACAAATTCTGATATGACGTGATAAGACTTTGGTTTGTTTGCTTTACAGGCCATTATTGTTCCAGAGAGTGCTTCATGGCATAATATTTATGGCTTCCAGTTATAAATATCATGCCATAAATTGTGATTTACTTTAACTATGATTTGATAAGATTATGGTTTAGTGAGTTTTACTAAAATTAAGAAAGACCACAACTCTATACACATATTTGACAAAGGAATTTGTAATAAATTCCAAGTTAACCAAGTTCACTACTCCTTCCATATAAAATCCATTCATCATTCTTCTCCAAGCATGCTTTTACATAAAAATGCAGAAAAGAAGATTTATCTTTTGCTAATAAACAGAAAACAGACCAAAAGTTGCATATTTTTGTCAGAAGCACATGATGACACCATATAGGTCACCATGTTCTCTTCCTGTACTGTCTTTAGTAATGCATTTAATTTAAAAGCAATTACTTTTTAAAATATTAATTTGTTAAAAGTACATGGATGGAAATTCATTCTAATATATTGTTATAAAAATGCAGAAACTAGGTTTTGTTCTTTACCCAGTCATTCTAGAGGCAATTTGCAGTGCAATGACCAGACCTTGAAAATGTCAAAGGAATTTCAGAAGAGAAAGGATAGGTTCATATAACATATTAAAAAGCAAGAAAGCAAATCAGGTTTTAGCCATATATGAATGTACCCAGATTAATTAGTTTACAACTCAGTATGCCAAACCAACCAAGATTACTTGATTATAGATTTTAACTAAATAAATAATTGGTATGTAGGTCATGCAAACAAACTGGCCTATCCTTGCCCAGTCAAAAGGAATACAGATTAATAGGAATGCTCTTGTAGCCATTTTTATACAACATAAATAGTTAAGGCTGTGTGATGCTTGAGAGATTTGAGGTACTCTTAGCACCTATGGGAAACTCCTTAATCAAGCACATGCTAACATGGGCTTCTCTACACAATCAAAACCCTCTTTTCCCTTCAAATCCAACTGGCTGCATAGTTTTATTAATAATGGCACACATCATATATAAGCTATACATCCTACCACAGTGTTTCCAGAGCTTTATCTGAAACAATAATATCCAGCAGTCCTTCACTTTCAAATTTTCAAAATTTGTTTTCAAAAATCAACAAATATCCCTAGAGTTTTCATAACATGAGGTTGAAAGGCTGAGGAAACAAAAGTTCAAGTCTCTACTTAGCTATACAACTTATCAGTGAATAGTTCAAAATGCCTCCCTTAGTTAAAATATTTTTCAGGATAGCTATGAGGATTAAAGATGATTTAGGCTGCCCTAAAACGCCTTAGAAGAAGGGTCAGATAAAAATGACATAATATATAAATATGGAAGACTTTGAGAAGACATGAGTAAGGGGATCTCATACATTTTCCTTCTATACTACATTCTACTCTCAAGCCATAAATGTTTCAAAATTAATAGACTGGAAAATCTATAAAGAATGTTCCATCGTTAAGGAACTGTGAAGAAATAGAGCTAATAAACCTCAAAGGGACCATTGCTGTTGTTGAGATGCAAAAGAACAGCTTTCAAGCAATTTGACTGTCAGATTTGGCCCTGTGAGACCTCAGTTACAGTTCCATCCTGAATGCCTGTGGGCAAGTCACTATTGCTCACCAGGATAATGAACTCATTGAGTTTAAATCTATAGGCTATCTTTATACAACTTGCTTACCCGTGGCTAACTTAATAATGGAATTAACCCAATTTCCTGAGTTCACTAAATGCACTGTCAAGATTTGTGCAACAAAGTCAAAATGGCTTAGTTTATGATTCAGTGTCATCATATATGTATAGACATTTATGATTGAATACATGAATTTACTGAGCCTTCAAGCATGGAAGTAGGTCTATTCAGAGCAGGAAAAACTTGTGGCCCACAAAAGTTCCTGATGATAGCTCTGAACAGCTGTATCTCACATACTAACTTCATTGTTCATTAACATATAGCAATCACTGGTCTTCCATGGAGAACTAGCAACTGCTCCATAGAAGTGAACAATTTGTATTCCTCTCGCAAATTATGTATTGCTCAAGTGTTTACATTTGTTAACAGTTGTTCTGTTTTGCTACCTTTCCGGGCAATCTGTACATATGTGTCCAGATCAATAGGGTTTGATTTTTTTTGGTTTTTTTTTAAAGAGCACTGGAGTGCTCTTCATATTGTAAAGAACAAGGGCACAACATAAAACCAATGTTTTATGTTATGTTACGTTTTATATACCAATGGTTTACAATATACTTTGGGGTTTACATTAGTACTCTGAATTAATTACATGAACTAGACTCAAGCTATATATACCAGCCTAAAATGTTGATATGTTATGAGAACAGAACCCACTCTCCCCCATTTAAGTTCTTAGGAACACATAATACCTAGCAAAGAAAAATTAAATTCTACAAATGATTAAAGTGAAATTTAGTGTTGAGATATATAATGTAGCCTATCTGACAATACTTTTATAAAAAACTGATACACTTTATCTCAATTCTTCAACTGAGGAATTCTAATGAATAAATACATTGCTATCTGAATGTATTCACTCAGCATATTAACTGAATTAATTTGTCTTGTTTTATGCAACAAAGTAAACCATTCGCTAATTATGCCAATTATATTCACACAACATGATAAGCTATAAACAATCATATTTAAACTTTTCTAGTTGTGCAAACCTAGTCTATTGATTATCTTTGTTCAGGTGTTGCATGTTGCTGTGAGCCAAGTACCAAACAAGGTAATAGAGTTTGTGAATGTTAAGATGCTATTGTGTGACAATTTTGGAATTCTCCCCATTGTCTTTAGAAATGTTGGGGGGAAAAAGGCAAATGGAGGTACATTTTTATAAATCCAGGAAACAATCTTTACCCATACAATATAAATTAGAACACTTGCCCAGAAAATAACCCTCAGTATAGAAAGATCTTGTGGCCCTGCAAATGTTGATAAATTACAGCTGTCAATATCTGTCTCTATTTGCCCTGAAGGCTCTAGCTATTCAGACTTACCATTTGAAGGAACTGAGATAAAAACAAATGTACCTGATACTTGCATAAAGTTGAATATAAGCTTGTTAAGTTCAGTGGTGGCTAGACTTGTATTAAACTATTGGTTCGTACATATACTTTAATGCAGCTGTTTACAACAATATCCTTAATGATTTGCTTTGAGTCACACAGTAAAGTTAACATTGTTATATGTTTGCAATATTAAACAAATAAAGATCCTTACTAATG
The DNA here is from genome assembly GCF_028640845.1 of Ahaetulla prasina. Lineage (NCBI taxonomy): Eukaryota > Metazoa > Chordata > Lepidosauria > Squamata > Colubridae > Ahaetulla > Ahaetulla prasina. The sequence continues at coordinate 96,408,653 of NC_080542.1, forward strand.
CAACCTAATATATGTACATTATGTTTAAGATATATAACATGCAGTGATGTAAATCTGCTGGAAAATAAACCTAATACAAGAGTTAGGGAGCCTTGTAATTTTTTTTTACAACAACTCCCACAAACCTATGCTATTATTTAGCTACCCTTCTTGGAGTTGATGGTGATCGTCTAAATTATCTAGAAAAAAAATAAGGTGTACTATTAATGACTTATACAATGTAGCATGACATACTATTAAGTAAATATATGTAAAATTGCATTGTGTCCTTTCTAGTGCCTAAAGAACATTTTGTAATTTTCCATTCAATCTAATTCTTCCCTCTTTGTGGGGGCAGTTTATCTTGGTATTGTGATTACAGAATCTTTAAACACAATGGAAGAAAAAGAGATGTATCAAATTTGACAGTCCAAATGAGTTCAAAGAAGTACTGTGTAACCATTATTAAATGTAAAAAACCTATGTCACCATTCAACAATCTAACATGGATGTTTCAGCATAAGCCAATATTAACTTTTTATTTATAATTCTTTTTAACTTTATGTTGCCCATGTAATAGAAGTTCAGTAATGATGCAATTCCCAGCTCTGCCAGGTAGCCCTTGAAAATGGTTGCGGTGAATTGGGGCCCATTATCTGAAACCAGGGTGTCTGGTAACCTGTGGGTAGAAAATAATTTTCTGAGGGCTCTAATGACCATTTCTGCAGTGGTAGATCTCATGTGTATTACTTCTAACCACTTTGAGAAAGCACCGACTATTATTAAAAATGTTTGGCCATGGAATGGTCCCGTGAAGTCAGGGACCAGGGGCCTCAGGGGTCTCTCCCATTCTTTTACCGGGGCTGTGGGGGGGGGGGTTGGGTCTGAATTCCTGGCACTGGGGGCATCTCACTACCCATTTTGAGATGTCATTGTCCATTTGTGGCCACCACACGTAACTCTTTGCCAGCTGTTTCATCCATACAATCCCTGTGTTGTGCCTCGTCCTCCCTCCTCTCCTCAGCCGGGCCCCTCCCATCTCCACCCAAGCCTGTTATCAGACTCGGAGTCTGATAATGAAGATGAACAGTCTGTCATGTCTCCAGTCTCCGGCCCTGACCCCATGCCTAGAGAGGATGTCAGGAGTGAACAGAGAAGCCCGAGAAACTTCACTCCTACAGCATGTGAGCAGGAAGCCAGCCATGTGCTGGAATTACTGACAGCAGATCCAGCTGAAGAGAATTCAAAGTGGGAGGATCCTCGCTTCCGGAGATCTGAGAGGCGATGCCAGCAGAAGGAAGGGAGAAATGCTGAGTCATGGAGCCACACCCCACAGCCTATATAAAGGACCTGCTTTTGGCATTCCAACCTTGAGTCAAGCAAAGTCTCATTTAGTTTGCTGATATCGGATTCGATCACTGAAGTCACAACTTGGACTCCTGCCTGCCCTGAGAAACCTCGAAGGAATTTGGCAAGCTGCAGAGGCTTCGTTGCCACGTTTGATACGGACTTCCTTGACCCGGTCGTCGGAGGGGGAAAGAGGCATGACACCCTGGGTGCCCTTCATGCAACATTTCCAATATTCTTTCTTGGATACATGCTGGTATTACAATGTGATCTCCCCACAGTAACCCAACCCCATCCCGCGTTGACAGTTCAACTTGTTTTGTTGCAAACTGTTTGAATTCATCCGGCACTGGTTCACTAGGCCACCCCCTCTGTACCCAGCCAATAACAGTCTTAACAATAAAATCCCTTCTGGATGCCTGCGCAACTTCCGCTGATGTAAGAGGCCCCGAGTCCAAAGAGTCTATGAGCAATGCTGGGGTTTGGGTCCTCCACCAACTTCGGCAGTGGGCATCTGCTTAGAGCATCGGCATGGCTCAAGTCCTTGCTGGGGTTGTGGACCAGTGTGTAGGAATATGCAACCAGGAAAATAGCCAATCTTGTCAGTCTCGGTGACATGGCTACTGGTGTGGGTCAGTCCCCTGCCAACAGTCCTAGTAGGGGGCGGTGGTCCGTAATGAGTTCAAAAGTCCTTCCAAAGAGGTACTTGAGGAATTTTTTGACCCCAGCAATGATGGCCAGGGCTTCCCTGTCCAGCTGGCTGTAATTCCTCTCAGCACTGGACAGGGTTCGAGAGAAGTATGCAATGGGTGCTTAAGATCCGTTGGGCAGCCGGTGGCTCAACACGGGGGAGACATCGCAGATAAGGACAATTGGGAGAATATTATTATACTGAATCAATAGGCTGTCCTCTGCTAGTAATTTCTTGACCCCAGCGAATGCAGCCGCTTCAGCTTTCCCTTTTAGCTAGCAGTCTATGTAGGGGTTCTGCTATTGTGGCTTTTTGTTGCAGGAATATCGCATAGAAGTTTAGGAGACCCAGGAAGGCTTGTAGTTCCGCTTTGTTTTGTGGGGTGGGTGCTTCTCTGATGGCTTTGACTTTGGATTCTGTGGGGTGGATGCCCGATTCGTCTATTCGGTATCCCAGGAACTCGACTGTCGGTAGTCCGATTTGGCATTTTTCTAGTTTTACTTGTAGTCCGGCAGTTCTAAAAACTGTCAGGACGCTCCTTAGTCTATCTCCCAATTGTTGTTGGCTGGCTGCCAATACCAGGACATCGTCGAAGTATGGCACCACCCCTGGTATCCCCTGCAGCAACTGTTCCATCAAGTTTTGGAAAAGTCCTGGGGCTATGCTGACCCCGAATTGTAATCGGGTGCATTTGAAGGCATCTCTGTGGGTTACAATAGTCTGTGCTTCTGCTGTGGTGCCATCTACCGGCAATTGCTGGTACGCCTGCGCCAAGTCTAGTTTAGCAAAAGTTTTTCCTGGCCCCAGGGAGTGCAGTACATGTTGCACAATCGGCACAGGATTGGCGCTCTTCTGTAGTGCCTTGTTTAGTGTTGCTTTGTAATCTGCGCAGATGCGGGCAGACCTGTCAGGTTTAATGGAGGTCACTATTGGGGTCTCCCACTTTGCGTGGTCGATGGGAACTAGTATGCCCTGCCTTATTAGTTTTCTAGTTCCTGGTCGATTTTGGGTTTCAGTGCAAAATATACCCGCCTGGCTTTCAGTCTGATCAGGGCAATGGCAGGGTCTATATTAAAAGAAATAGAGGTCCCCACATACTTGCCGAGATTGCCTGTGAACACATCCTGGAATTTTCGTAGGAGGTCTTCCTTCAGGCTTTGGTGGATGGCGTTTATCCTGATGACCCTGGATACTCCCATCCCTAGAGCTCTGAACCAGACCAGTCCCAGGAGGCTAGGGAGTTTTTTCCGAACGATGGTTACTGGAAATTATTTTTTGTATTGACTGTAGGTCACGTTCACGGTAGCGATGAATCCACAGGGATTCTGTTCCCTTGATAGTCTTGCACCCGAAGCCTTTGGTGTTGTAGTCTGGCCTTCTCGATGTGTGGAAGTGCCGCTTTAACGTTGTCCCAGGAAATGATCGTGATGGATGATCCGGTGTCGACATCCATCATCATTTTCTTGCCGTCGATGCCAACCATGGTGAAGATTGTTTCCTCTGGGCTGGCATTGGCTTGGCCGATTTGTGTTTGATTTGATTTCATGCCCTTTCTGAAGGTGCCATTTTGAGTCCTCCTGCGGAATGGCGGCTGCTGGTTTTGAATCAGTTCTATTCTTTTGGCAGGAAGGTTGACTCACTTGGCACACTCTAGCCAGGTGTCCCTTCCGCTCGCACCACTGGTAGACAGCATCTTTGAAACAGCAAGTATTTCTTTGGTGGCTTCCCCGCAGCTAGCACATTTGTCCTCTTCATCCCATGCCACTCTTTCTGTTTTGCATACCTCTTCCTCCAATTTGCCCTCACTTTCGAATTTAGCCTTCTCTTGATGCACCGGCATCAAGTTTGATGGTGTGTTCGTTGTTCGGTCTTTGGAGTGTCTCTGTGGCTTTCATTGAAAGTTCATGAACTCGTGCTTCATCAAGGGTGACCTGTAGGGTTAGGTTTGATCCCGCCAGAAGTTTTCTCTGTAGCCGTATATCTCTCCACAGATTAGTTGCTCTAGGACGACATCATCCAAATCTTGGTACTTGCAGTGTGTTGCCACCTTGCGCAGGGCGGCCATGTAGGTGCTGATTGACTCGCCCTCGTGCTGTAGTCATTGGCGGAATTTGTACCGCTGTACGAATTTGGATGGCACTGGGCCATAGTGTGGCTTGAGGGTATCGGCTCAGTTAGAGATTCAGCGGTGTAAAAGACTGCGGGGCCGCAGTGGCTCAGGAAGTAGGCTCTTTTCTGCTTGTCTGGTAGTCCTTGGGAGTCATTTGCTTAGAATAGAATAGAATAGAATTTTATTGGCCAAGTGTGATTGGACACACAAGGAATTTGTCTTGGTGCATATGCTCTCAGTGTACATAAAAGAAAAGATACGTTCATCAAGGTACAACATTTACAACACAATTGATGGTCAATATATCAATATAAATCATAAGGATTGCCAGCAACAAGTTACAGTCATACAGTCATAAGTAGAAAGAGATTGGTGATGGGAACTATGAGAAGATTAATAGTAGTGCAGATTCAGTAAATAGTCTGACAGTGTTGAGGGAATTATTTGTTTAGCAGAGTGATGGCCTTCGGGAAAAAACTGTTCTTGTGTCTAGTTGTTCTGTTGTGCAGTGCTCTATAGCGTCGTTTTGAGGGTAGGAGTTGAAACAGTTTATGTCCTGGATGTAAGGGATCTGCAATATTTTCACGGCCCTCTTCTTGATTCGTGCAGTATACAGGTCCTCAATGGAAGGCAGGTTGGTAGCAATTATTTTTTCTGCATTTCTAATTATCCCCTGAAGTCTGTGTCTTTCTTGTTGGGTTGCAGAACCGAACCAGACAGTTATAGAGGTGCAAATGACAGACTCAATAATTCCTCTGTAGAACTGGATCAGCAGCTCCTTGGGCAGTTTGAGCTTACTGAGTTGGCGCAGAAAGAACATTCTTTGTTGTCCTTTTTTAATGATGTTTTTGATGTTAGCTGTCCATTTGAGATCTTGCGATATGATAGAACCCAGAAATTTGAAGGAAAAAACCCCCCAGAAATTAGAGGAAGCAATCGAATCAGGCCATGTACGATCCCCACTTTTCAGTGGCCGGATCGAATGGAGCTGGTGGCATGTAGGCAGACATCTTGTTGCTCGGTCTTTGTCGAGGTTTCCCTGGTTGGTTGGATTCAAGAGTGACTAGCTCGTTCTTCGCCGCTCTGTGCCAGCCTCAATCCCATCTTCGTCATCAATGTTGAGTTGGGTGAATGAGGAGGTCTTTAATATAGGGTGGGAATCCAACAACTGGCACCAGGGATGGCTCCCCTTTTATACCCATTCGGCCGAAATACCAGCCAATAAGCAACAGGTATTTTCCCGCCTAAATTTCCCTCCAGTAGTTCCATACGTAACATTTTATTTCCATAAAAATAACTCTGGATTTTCTCTGCCTTGTATAATTTTGGCCATTCCTTGTTGTCTTTGAATATAATCTTTCTAACAGTATTTTTCTCCAGGTATGCAATTATAGCATCTTTCTATCATCATCTATTCTTTCTATTCTTTATTTTTGCAGCAGTGTTTAGAAATATTTTTCCTTATTCCTGGTTTTTTTAATTCCTTCATTCTACAACTTCCCACTAGTGTAATTCCGCAGATTTATATATTACATTTTTTTTAAAATTTAAATTTACTATTTTCTCATAGAAAATAAAATACAAAACAGTAAAACAAATACATATCTATAGAAGAAAGAAGAAAAAGCAGTCAACAAGTTGAACTAAATATTATACTGTCTGTTATTATATTTAGCACATAGAAACAGTTTCCAATGTCTAGTCCATTATGTCTAATCAAAGCAGTTAATTTTTCCATCTCTGCTAATTCAGTCAATTTCAAAATCCACAGATTTATATCATACTAAAATTCTTTTCACTCAATAATGTTCCTTATGGCAATCTTTTATTCATTCTGTCCCATATATATTTTACTATTTCTACTACTTTCCAATAAAAGAGTAGTACTTTCTTTTCCTACAATTCTTCTGTTTTCAGTGTTATTTTTCCATTTCTTTCTTTTTATTCCACAGTTATTTTTCCAGGTTTTATTTTTACCACTCTCAAAAAGGAGCTTGTCCATATCCAGAATCTTATTACCTCTTTTTGTTTCACTAGTTTTTTGTCTTTCATCACAAACAATCCATTCAATCATACTTTTCAATTTATTTTAATTCCTTTGTTGTGTACTTACGCTTATTCCACATATCCAAATCAAATCTTTTTCTAAGCAGACATTCAACAAATGTTCAGCATTCTGAATGATCCAAATGTTTCCTTTGTTTTTTTCATGTTCTTTCCAACTATCTGTTCTTCTAATCTAATAGATTTTCTGCTTCCTAGATCACTTTAAGGCACATAATATCTGTTGATTTATGGTTACATTCATTTATCCAGAGATCCATGAAAATACAATGTTAATATTGTTAATGCTATTTGATCATAACATTTTAAAAAATCTACAGGAGAGCTAGAGTATATTCCTGAATTAATTCATTGTGCTAATTCATTGTTAGATTAGTTACTCCTAAACTTACCAACAGTTTTTAGATCCAGGAACTCTTATCACTGAACAATGTAGTTGTATGGTACTATGTAATGCAACCATGCTGATGTAGGATGGCAGTTCTAACTGCACTAGTTTCTAGCACGAATCCCTTGTAATTACAATGTCCCACAGCAATATGATCACCATTTGGCTCTTCTGCCAGCTTCCCTATTGACTGTAAGAAGCCAGCAGTGAAAGTTTCAAAAGGCAATAATATGACTATGGAGACACTGAAATGGTTGTACCTACAAGGGCCTTAGTAAGTACCCCCATTATATCTATGAACAGTCTCTGAACAAGTGAACTTTAAGTTAGGACTACCTGTATACTTCATTGAATAAGCAACAATTGATTGGCTTCACATAGTAAAGTAAAAAAGCAAAAGAGGGCTTATTAGAATATTTTTTTTTAAATCCCTACCTAAATGAGAAATTGAGTTATGCCATCTCCATTTAGTTTGGGATAATGGTTAAGGTGGTGGTCTAGCAATCAGGTGACTGTGAGTTTTACTTTTCTACCTTAAGTATGAAAAACTGGCTGGATGATTTTGGGCTAGTTAATCTCTCTCAGTCCAACTAACCTCACAGGGTTGTTGTTGTGGGCAAAATAAGAAAGAAAGGGATATTATGTATGTTTTTTGCCTTCATTGAAAGCGAATAAAGATAGTAACTTATAAAAATAAGTAGTAAATTAAATAAATAGAAATAAAACTGTTGTGATTTGCAGGATGGGTTTGACAGATGTTTGAACAGACAAAGCATGAGTGACTTTTAACCAGAGCTCCTGCTTTGTTTGTACAATTCTGATCAGCTTTTAAAAGAAATATCACCCCTTTCTAAGTTGATTTTGACTTCCAATTTGATATCTCCTGGCTTTGTATGGTATGTGAATTCTAGCATATTCCTTCTTATGTATTAACTTACTCTATCTTCCTTTATCTCAGAGTAAAATCTCAATGGTTTTATTTGCAATGCAGTTAAGTCTAGGGTTAAGGCTATACATTTACAATGTCTTAGAACCATTGTTGTTATATTGTTATAAGCTGTTCGTTTTGCTGAAAAATAACATTGACATGCAAGGCAGAATTTTGGCAACAGAAATAATTGTATGGAGAACATACTAGGTTCTCATCTGATTTCATATTATGCATCTCATAATATGGGATATGGAAGGAATTGGAAACTTAGGTTGATGTAGGAATGTATTTGCTGTATCATCACTTGTCACATCTGGGTTTTTAAATTTTCTGGTGTACTGAAAATACTACAACAGCTAGTTGAGATATTGTGCAACAGAAGTTTAATTTAAAATATAATGGCAGACTTTATCTTAATTTGCTTAAAATCTGAATTAATTAGTCCTTGCCAGTAAACAAATGGCAACTTTATATTTTAAGAATTTTGAATAAGAATCTATTAATTGTACATTAAGTTTATGAGTCATGAAAAAAGTGGATGGAATTCTTCTGATCACACAGATTATGTTGTTTGAACAGACTTAATTGAATAAAAAATAGAAAGGCAATGTCCACCTTTCTTCAATAAATCTTAGATCCAAAATTAATAAACCCAAAATAAATTAGTAAATCAAAAGATACCAGTCACAATTTACAAACCCCAAAGATTTATTTTTCATACTTAAATATAAATCGAACTATTACATTTTTCAGGTTGAATCTATGCACATTGGTTAAAACTTAGCACGATTGAGTTAGCAATAGTTACAAATTAAATTTTGGTAATTGGAGTATAGATTCCCATCAGTGTCTCAATTTTAAAAAACAAAACAAAAGATTTACATGTTTTAATTAATTTAAGAACTTTTGAAAATGTGCTTCTGGAAATAAGCCTTGCAGTTAAAATCTTTCTTATGAGTTATATAAACAATCAAGGGATTAGGCATAAACAAGGTCTAACAATAATCCAAAAGTCCATCAAAAGAACAAGAGAGCTCTTGACATTAGAGGGTACGAGCAAAGAACAAGTTCCAGATCCATGTACAGGTGTCCTCGACTTACGACCACAATTGAGCCCAAAATTTATGTTGCTAGGTGAGACATTTGTTAAATAAGTTTTGCCCAATTTTAAAACCTTTCCTGCCAGAGTTTGTTAAGTGAATCACAGGTCGTCTTAAGTTAGTAACATGGTTATTATTATCTGGCTTCCCCATTCATTTTGCTTGTAAGAAGATTACAAAAGATGATCATGTGATTCTGGGACACTGCAACCATCAGAAATATCAGTCAGTTGCTAAGCATCTGAATTTTGATCATGTAATCATGTGCATGCTGCAATGGTTGTAGGTGTGAAAAATGATCATGAGTCACTCTTCAGTAGCATTACAATTTCGAACAGTCAATAAATGAACTGTTGTAAATTGAGGACTACCTGTAATTCATCTTAGAGTTAGGGATCTGTCAAATCTTTAACTCTAATAGATATCTCTGTGTGTATCTTATCTATCTATCTATCTAGGAATAGAGATCTATCTAATCTATCAAGGAATATAATGTGCTGGGTTGTCTTTCAGGTTTGTGATTTATTTTAGAAGCTATAAATCACTCTTTACATAACTGGTTGCAAAAATATCTCTAGAACAGAGGTGTCAAATTCCCATCTTCATGGTGGTGTCACATGATGTATCAGAACTTTTTTCTCCTTCGCTAAATTGGGCATGGGTGTGGCTAGTGCATGACACATCTGGCCCGTTGGCCAAAAGTTTGACAGCCCTGATCTAGAATAACTTTAGAAATAATATTGACTCCCATATAAATAAATAATCCCATTGTGCCCTGTTATGCACTTTAGCACTTGTCAGTCATATAACTGTCCATTGACAAGACCTCCAAAAATATAAGGGTATTTGTTGGTCAAATCTGGAGCTTTAAGGTCCATATTGTCTCATTAGTGAATGTTTTTCTCCCCCCCTCCCCCCCGTGAGGTCATGGTACTTTCTATATTAAGCTTTACCTTTCTTGACGAATTTTGGATTTGCTCACATGGCATTGTTTCAGCTTGTCATTTACTTTCTTGTTACTTGTTTCACCTGTTGAAAACACCACATGAGCAGTGAACAGGCAATGCTTAGTCATCTCAATTAAATCAAAGGAGAAGATTATTTTTCTTTAAAGTAGGCAGAAATTGAAGTGAATTTCAGCTCATTATCCTCCAAAAATTCTTTATTTTCAATGCAAAAATTGTTTTTGCTAAACAACACAAAGCCAATTTTTAGTTAATAGACTTATTTGCCGTGAGATACAAATCTGAACAATTTACTTCTTTTCTTTGGTTTATTCGTTTATCATGTTAGAATAAATCTTCTTTCTTCCAAGGAGAAGAAAGCTTCATTATCTATTGTAAGCCAAAGTTCTTATTAATTGTCATCATAAAGTTTAATTATTTTGCTGACTTGGATGCTTCCAATGTTTTCATTATATTACCAGTATATTGCTTGATAATGCTGGGAAAGATTGAGGGTAAAAGAAGAATGGGACGACAGAGAACGAGGTGGCTGGATGGAGTCACTGAGGCAGTAGGCATGAGTTTAAATGGACTCCAGAGGAGGGTAGAGGATAGGAAGGCCTGGAGGAACATTGTCCATGGGGTGACGATGGGTCGGACACGACTTCGCAACTAACAACAACAACAACAACAACAACAACATATTGCTTGATTCTTGTTTGAAATGTTGTAAGAGTTCTGGATTGGAATCAACAACCCTTTCCCAATTGAAGTTAATCAAATCTCCTACGGCCATAAAATGCTATTTAACTTGGAAGACAGACTCATAATCTCTTTTACATATATCACTAAGTTGCAAGCCAGGGTTTTGTTTTGTTTTTTGATTTGATTTCTGATACTATCTGCATTTTACCTATAATTAGGCTAATTTTTCTTTGGTACCAGGATTGAAAACACAGGGCAACAAAATAATTTAGTCTTTAAGATGCTGAGATTTCCTGATTAAAAACAAAGGTATATCCTTAATTTGTGTAATATTTTAGACAGTAACTTAAACAATCGAAGAAAATTAAAATAATTTACCCACATTCTATATTACCAGTAACAATAAAACAAATATTATAAGGATGGGAAGCAAAAAAAATGTTAAACACTGAAAGAAAAAAAGAATCCTGACAGATATTGAGAATTTTAAAAAACACACCTTAAAATGCATTTAGATGAGTACTTGGTTAGATAAATAATACAACTAACTTTAATATTGAACCATATTATACATTTGAATTATAAATAACCACACAATTCAATAATAACAACCAAAATAATTATTGAAACATATTTATTTAAAAACCCATATAATAACCCTTATGGATGGGAATTGCACATTGTAATTGGTAACTATGTTTATATGCTAACCAAAGTCAACCATATTTTTTTATTGATTGAATGAAAGGACTTAGAAGTGAAAATAATTTAACAGGACTGGGCTGCCATACAGGAGTAAAACGTGATCCCTTCTTCATAACACTTCTTTCAGGGAAGACATTTTCAGCAGATGGCTTTAATACTTATGCAGATTTAACAGTTATTAGAAGAAGTTAATGGGATACAGTGGCTAAGACGCTGAGCTTGTTGATCGAAAGGTCGGCAGTTCAGTGGTTCGAATCCCTAGTGCTGCATAATGGGGTTAGCTCCTGTTACTTGTCCCAGCTTCTGCCAACCTAGCAGTTTTAAAGCATGTAAAAAATGCAAGTAGAAAAATAGGGATCACCTTTGGTGGGAAGGTAACAGCGTTCCGTGCGCCTTTGGTGTTGAGTCATGCCGGCCACATGACCACAAAGATGTCTTCGGACAGCACTGCCTCTTCAGCTTTGAAACGGAGATGAGCACTGCTACCTAGAGTTGGAAACTATTAGCACATGTGCAAGGGGAACCTTTACCTTTATCTAAAAGAAGTTAGTGGTACTTGTTTTAAAGAATGTGAAACTAGGTGCTTTTCCTAAGTTCTTGTGGTGTCCTTGTAATAAGAATAAACCAAATAAAAAAAGATTATAGACCATAACATTCTCTTCAACCCAAAGTGATTTTCTATTGAATTTATATTGGGGGAAAACAGTTTATATTTATAAAGATATGGTTTGTTTCTTAATTTTAGCAAAGAATACACAATACATTTACTAGAGGCATTTTGTTTTATCTTAAAAAACGGGGATCTTTTAAGAAGAAATTGTTTATGCAGTATTATGCACTTTATGCAAATTTTATATTTTCTCCTCTCTGAGCAACAGCAACTGGCTTATTGCTTTGTTTGTTCTCTCCCCCCCAAAAAACTATCTAGATTTTAAACAGTATTTGACAATCTGAAATCTATCTACTTATATTAGTGTATCTATTTAATTAGTTGGAGCCACAATGGCAAAATGGTTAAAGACATGGAGCTTGTCAGCTACAAAGCTGACTGCCAGGTTTGAGACCCTGCTGTGTGATGGTGTAAGCTCCTGTTGCTTGCCCTACTTCCTGCCAGCCTAGCAGTTTGAAAGCATGCAAATGCAGGTAAATAAATAGGTACTACTTTGATGGGAAGATAATAACTTCCATTCACCTCAGCATATATTCATGCTGACGACATGACCATGGAGGCATCATGAACAATACTGGCTCCCTCAGCTAAGAAACCGAGATAATCATCATCTTTTAGAATTGGACATGACAGAGAAAACCTTCACCTTTATCTGAGTTGAACCCATGTTTGTGATATGAAATATTGGCCATACCTCTTCGCCTACCCTTCTACTGAATAGAATAGACTAGATTAGATGAGACGAGACAAGACAAGACGAGAAGAGAATTCTTTATTGGCCAAGTGTGATCGGACACACAAGGAATTTGTCTTGGTGCATACGCTGTTGTTGTACACAAAAGAAAAGATACATTCATCAAGAATCATAAGGTACAACATTTAATGATAGTCATAGAGAACAAATAAGCAATCAAATCAAATCTTAGAAAGTAAAAGGATAAGGTTTGGTCCCAGATCTTGAAAAAAATCTTGATTGAAGAGGATACTTGAAATAAAAAGAAGAAGAAAATTATAAAATGTTTAATTTTTCTTCTATTTTTAGTTTGACCAGTCCAAATTCTGCAACCTAGACCTTGTCCAAAATTTATGCCAGCTGGTATCTAAAAGAAAGAGATAATCATCTTGCAGAGGTAAGATTTTCGCCTCATTCCCTTTCATATCTAGGTTACATGATTATTTAAAAACTGCAATTAAAATTATACTGAAACATGAAATACACTACCAACTTTTTAAAGCAATTGCTGCCTTGTGAATAATTAAAGTAAAAATTGCCAATAGAGTTGATCCCTGCAAAGAACTGTGAATCAATTAAACTGCCAAAATATTGCTACTCAGTGGCCTCAAAGGAATTTTGCTCTTCAAGTGTGTATTTAAGGACAATTTCACTGTATTCCTGCATAATTAACAATTATTTCATATTAACCTTCCATGATGATTTAAAAAATCAGCCTATACATGAGCATGATAATGTCTGAATCTGAGGAAACAAGCATGCTCTAATATCCATGGGAAAAGCACTTTTTCATCAATTATTCTTCACTGAACATCTCTGGTTGAGTTTGGATGTCACACTCCTTGCCTCAGTGTAAAACAAAATGAGGTTTACAGCTCTATAGGGATTCATAATGAAATCTCATTTATGACAGTAAATGTCCAAAAGGAAATTAATTTGAAGATACCAAGTTAATTTATTGCAAGTTGTGATTCTTCAAATAGGATATAATGGTGATGATACGGTAATTAAAAGAATTATAATTGTTTTGCTTGATTTAATTTCTTAGCCTATTTTTTTTTTAATACTGAAAATATGGCAGATTATTGTCTACCTATTATCTATTACAACAGTAACCTTCTTTAAGGTAACATTCATTAAATTCATTGGACTATAATTCTAAGAACTCACTGAATAACCTTTGGGATAGAGTGACCTATTCAGTGATTCTCTATCCCAAAGGATTGTATATGTCCAAATACCTTTTTCAGACAGGTAAAGTATCTGTATGGTAAAACTTGCCTCTGAAGGACATAACTGCCTATGAACTTGACCCTCTTAGGCATAGGATGTTGAAATAGTTTCTAGAATGTCCTATTAAATAAACTGTTACATTCAAAGAAAATATTCACTAATTTATTAAGAACGGACTCAAAAGGATCTATTAAAACTAAAGATCTGAATCATTCTGAGAAAATCTATTTCTGTAGTCTTAAGAGTTAGCACCAACCTGATGACATATAATCATCAATCATAGATCTGAGAACAAAAATAGACCTTGATCTAAAGTCAAAAAAGGTATGAGTAAAATCGGCCCATTAAGAAGTGTTTGACAAACAGCAGTAATTATAATCTGGAGGCTGGTAGTAATAGCAGTTGCAGACCTGTTGCAAAGCAGTTCTACTTAACTGTGAGAGGCAGCACTGACTGGCTGAGATGAACAAGAACAAAATGTATAAGGTGCTAAATACATTGGATCTTAAATACCTTCTATCTCCATGTTGGAGTCCCTAATACTCCATTGCTACATATTTCAAGATGCTTTAAAAGGATGTCATTTGTGGCAATGCTATACCTAGGACATTCATCATGCTGCCTGCTAATACAGTACACGTCTAAACCATTTGCATTATTTTTCCCTGAAGAAGTACTATATATAATACTACCTGATAATGATTACTCCGCATTGCCCGAGTACTTATTTATCCCAATCTTGTATTCGACAGGAAAAGGAATGAATTATATCTTTAATGTTAAATCAAAGCAATTTTATTCACAGGGTTTTAAAAGTATAAGCACAGTATATAAATTATAAAGTAAAATATTATTCAAATTAAGAATAATATTAATTTAAGACAAAACTTGATTATGAACAACATTTTTAATTTCACCTCCAGGACCAAGAATAAATAAATTCTGTGGTGAACCCACCCTTGAGCAAACAAAATAAAGTTATCTGTGGGAGAAGCATGGTGATCTCAAATCCACTCCACCTTATTTAATAGACTGATCCTGTGACTTATTGCTCGTGATTGAGAATGCAAGTTTCAATTTAAAAAAAAAATATTCAAATTTTTGTCCAGAGAGTAAGTCATCTGTGGACCAAGTTTGGTTAAAATTGCTCGAAGTGTTTCAGAGTTATGGTGGAACACACAGAGACACAGAGAGAGAGAGGGGTGTTAGGAATATGTTACCCCCCACAGTATTTTTTTCCAGAGAGTAAGTCATCTATATAACAAGTTTGGTTGAAATTGCTTGAGCTGTTCCAGAATTATGCTGGAACACACACACACACACACACACACACACACACACACACACCGAGGGCTGTTAGGGGTATGTAACACCTACAGAATTTTTTTTCAGAGAGTAAGTCATTTGTGTACCAAGTTTGATTGAAATTGCTCAAGCCATTTCAGATTTACACTGAAACACATAGACACAAGACACAAACACACACACCAGGGTTGTCTTACCCCCACAGTATTTGTTTCCAGAGAGTAAGTCATCTGTGTACCAAGTTTGGTTGAAATTGCTTGAGCCATTCCAGAGTTATGCTGGAACACACACAAACACACACACTCTCTGAGGGGTGTTAGGAGTGTGTTACCTCCACAGTATTTTTTTCCAGAGAGTAAGTCAACTCTGTAGCAAGTTTGGTTAAAATTGCTAGAGGGGTTTCAAGAGTTATGCTGGAACACATACACATAGACACACATACACACATGTGTGTGCGCACACACACACACACACCGGGGGTGTGTTACCCCACAGTATTTATTTCCAGAGAGTAAGTTATCTGTGTACCAAATTTGGTTGAAATTGCTTGAGCCGTTCCAGAGTTATGCTGGATCGTATATACACACACATATATACTTACATACATAGGTCCTTTTTTATATATATAGATTATTGGTTCTGTTTATGCCACTACTTGCCTACTAGATTCTTCCCTAGATTGTTTTTTTCAGGGTGCATTAAGGAAATTAGTTTATCAACAGCCATTCATATTATTAATTTTTCTTTTTTTCCAGGAAGAATTCCCTACCAGTTTGTTGGATTTAGGCAATTTAACAGCTATTGGCGTGTGTTCAATATGCTAGGATTTCTTCTGCTGGTGAACAGATTTACTGATTCTCAAGGAACCGTTCAATACAGGATTATCTTCATCATAGCCGAGCTAGAAGTAATTATGGAACTTGTAGAAAGAATTTTGGTAATCTTTCTCAATTCCTATGAGGATACTGACATGGAGATTGACTAGTTTTATATTGTGGAACCCTCAACAATTAACTACACTTAGGCAATACTAATCACAATATGTCACAGAAGCACTTTAAAGTTCAATTCAGAAATCATTTGGTGGTAGTAAATTTAATTTTCCGAGCAAAACTCCCTAAAATTGTCCAATCACTTTAATATTTATTTCTCATGTTACTTGTCTGTTCCAATGTTGTATCTGCCTAAACCTGTAGGAAATAATATTCATGAATTTCACGCTAAAGATCAACTGTATGCCAATTGTACTAAGCTATACTTTTCCTTTCCTGCAAAACATCATAGTCTCTATATGTCTTAACTGTAAAGCACTGAAACTGTGAAATAAGACACTGAATTAAAACGATACAGGTAATCCTTGTTTAGCATCTATTTGTTCATCAACAGTTCAAAATTACAGTAACACTGAACAAGGGGACAATCAGTCCTGAAAGCTATTGTAGGACCTCAAGGTCCTGGAAACAAATTTCAGGCCCATTTGTGTCCACCCATAATTTACAACTACCTTTTAGTCACCAACTGTCACCATTGCCTGTCCCTGACTGGAACATCATGCCGTCCTACTGTACCAGCCAGGGTCATCTCTTATGCCAGTACAGCTCGCTTTCTCATGGTCCACTCAGGGACTTTGTTCATGCCCTGCTTAGGGATGTAGATGTAGACCCTAAGAAGTCTCTGGCTATGCTGGCACGAAAAATGTTCGCTTTGCAGGGTCTTTATAGATGCACATGGATAGGAATGTCTACTTAAATTTGTAAGTATGTTAAACTGTGTTCTTGACTAGGAGTCCCTAATCATTTATGCTTTAGTCACTTTGTATATGGACTTATACAATGGACTTTATTTGAGGATGCCCTTGTAGACACTTGGAAATTGCAGCTGAGCTACAATGCATTGTCATAGGTAGTTTTGGGTGTACTTCAGTATGCCTTTGTGGTATGTATGAGCTGTGCAGCTTGCAACTAATGTTCTGGCTGCAGTCCATTGTGCAGCTTGATGTCTATTAAGCTTTCATACCATAGGTCCTTAAGGACTACCTTTTTACCATTGTTTTTGCCCATCTACTAAGAGCTGATATTGCAGGTTCCATCTTAAAAGCATCTAATAGGACCTAGGAAATATGCCTTCTCTATCAGGGCACTTGCCTTCTATAAGAGTTCTTTTAATAGAATAGAATAGAATTTTTATTGGCCAAGTGTGATTGGACACACAAGGAATTTGTTTTGGTGCATATGCTCTCAGTGTACATAAAAGAAAAAGGAAAAAAATACATCAAAGGTACAACATTTACAATACAAATGATGGTCATAGGTTGCAATTTAACCCTTAATGATAGCAACAAAAAGTTACAGTCATACAGTCATAAGTGGAAAGAGATTGGTGATGAAAACGATGAGAAGATTAATATTAGTGTAGATTTAGTAAATAGTTTGACAATGTTGAGGGAATTATTTGTTTAGCAGAGTGATGGCCTTCGGGAAAAAAACTGTTCTTGTGTCTAGTTGTTCTGGGGTGCAATGTTCTATAGCAGGGGTGTCCAATCTTGGCCCCTTGAAGAATGGTGGACTTCAACTCCCAGAATTCCCCAGCCTACGACTTGCTCCTATTTATAGCTCATGCTGGCTGGGGAATTCTGGGAGTTGAAGTCCACCACTCTTCAAGGGGCCAAGTTTGGACACCCCTGTTCTATAGTGTCGTTTTGAAGGTAGGAGTTGAAACATTTTATGTCCAGGATGTGAGGGATCTGTAAATATTTTCACGGCCCTCTTCTTGATTCGTGCAGTATACAGATCCTCAATGGAAGGCAGGTTGGTAGCAATTATTTTTTCTGCAGTTCTAATTATCCTCTGAAGTCTGTGTCTTTCTTGTTTGGTTGCAGAACTGAACCAGACTGTTATAGAGGTGCAAATCACAGGCTCAATAATTCTTTGTAAAACTGAATCAGTAGCTTCTTGGCCAGTTTGAGCTTTCTGAGTTGTCGCAGAAAGAACAGTTTTTGTTGTCCTTTTTTGATGATGTTTTTGATGTTTTTGATGTTTTTTATTTGCATTTATATCCCGCCCTTCTCCAAAGACTCAGGGCAGCTTACACTATGTCAAGCAATAGTCTTCATCCATTTGTATATTATATACAAAGTCAACTTATTGCCCCCAACAATCTGGGTCCTCATTTTACCTACCTTATAAAGGATGGAAGGCTGAGTCAACCTTGGGCCTGGTGGGACTTGAACCTGCAGTAATTGCAAGCAGCTGCTGTTAATAACAGACTGTCTTAGCAGTCTGAGCCACTCAAGGACCTTATAACTGTCCATTTTAGATCTTGCGATATGATAGAACCTAGAAATTTGAAGTTTTGTACTGTTGATACTGTGTTGTCAAGTATTGTGAGAGGTGGAAGTATGGAAGGGTTTCTCCTAAAGTCTACCACCGTTTCTACAGTTTTGAGTGTGTTCAGTTCCAGACTGTTACGGTCGCACCACAAGGGTAGTTGTTCGACCTCACATCTATATGCGGATTCATCATTGTCTCGAATGAGACCAATCACTTTTGTGTCATCTGCGAACTTCAGTAGTTTAACAGATGGATCGTTGGAGATGCAGTCATTGTTACACAGAGAGAAGAGAATTGGGGAGAGCACATAGCCTTGGGGGGGGGGGCTCTGTGCTAATTGTACAGGTATCTGAAGTGATCCCGCTTAGCTTTACCTGCTGTTTCCTGTTTGTTAGGAAGCTTGTGATCCACTTACAAGTCTGTTCAGGTACTTGTAGCTGGTTTAGCTTAGTTAGAAGAGTGTCTGGAATGATGGTATTGAATGCTGAACTAAAGTCTACAAAGAGGACCCTTGCATAGGTCTTTGGAGATTCAAGATGTTGTAAGATGTAGTGCAGAGCCATATTAACAGCATCATCTGTTGATCTATTTGCTCGGTATGCAAATTGCAAGGGTCTAACAGCGGATCTGTGATGGTTTTCAAGTAGGAAAGCACTAGCCTTTCAAAGGCTTTCATGATTACAGATGTTAAAGCAACTGGTCTGTAGTCATTCAGTTCCTTGATGGTGAGCTTCTTCGGCACTGGGATGATGGTAGAGCATTTGAAGCAAGAAGGAACATAGCACATCTCTAGTGATTTGTTGAAGATATGGGTGAAGATGGGGGCCAATTGGTCAGCACAGACTTTTAAGCAAGAAGGAGTTATCTTTTCTGGGCCTGGAGCTTTTCCTGGTTTTTGTCTATGAAATAGGTCCTGCATTGCCTTTTCTGTGATTACTAGAGGTTGTGAACCCAATGGGATGAGATCATTTGTTGTAGGAGGCTTGGCTGTTGTTGGTGTGTCTGAGATGGGGGTTATAGAGATAGGTGGCTGTAGTTTCCTTTCAAACCTGCAGTAAAACACATTCAGGTCATCTGCCAGTTGTTGATTTCCTTCAGCCTGGGAGGAAGGTTTGCCATAGCCAGTGATATTTTTAAGAGTTTTCCACATGTTTGCAGATTCATTTGCTGAAAACTGATTCTTTAGCTTTTCAGAGTAGCTTCTTTTTGCTGCTCTTATCTCCCTTGTTAGTACATTTCTGGTTTGATTGTACAGCATTTTATCACCTTTCCTGTAGGCTTCCTATTTGGAATGACGTAGCTGTTAAGTTTAGGTGTGAACCAAGGTTTGTTGTTACTGTATATTCGCAAGTTCTTTGTCGGTACACATAGGTCTTCACAGAAGCTGACATATGATGTTACAGTATCTGTGAGTTCATCGAAGTCTACAGAGGTATCTTCAAAAATGTTCCAATCAGTGCAGTCAAAGCAAGCCTGCAGCTTTAATTTTGACTCCTCTGTCCAGATCTTCACTGATTTAATGGTTGGTTTTGTGGTTTTAAGTCTTTGCCTGTAAGCAGGTACAAGGTGAATCATGCAATAATCAGAGTGTCCTACAGGGTAGGACCATGGTAAAGACCAATAAGCATCTTTTAGTGTTGTGTAGCAATGATCTAATGTATTATTGCCTCTAGTGGGACAATTGACATGCTGAAAGTATTTAGGTAGCTCTTTTCTTAAGTTTGCTTTGTTTAGATCTCCCAAAATAATGGCCAGTGAATCAGGGTATATGACTTCAGTCTCCATGATTTGGTCAGCTAGAGTTCATAATGCCTTGTTTACACAAGGCATTTATGTGGCAATTAGAAGAAATGAGGAAAATTCACAAGGCGAATAGTATGGTTTGCAGTTGATAATTAAAGTCTCGAAATTGTTGTCACAGAATTTGTAAATTACAGATAAATCTTGACACCAGTTGATATTAATATATAGGCATAAACCTCCACCCTTCATTTTACCAGATGCTTCTGAAATTCTGTTTAAGAGGCTCAAGTTGCTCCAGCTCTGTTGTCATTTACTTGACCCTTGAAAACATTTTTTTTTCTTTAGAGAATTTAATCTAAAACAACTAAGTGTTGTTTACTTTTGGAACCATTGGGAAGGGAGAGGCTGTCAATTGCCACATACCCAAATTATGATTATGGAACCATGAGCAGGCTGTAATGATTCTAAATGTGAAAACAGTCATAAGTCACTTTCAATGCTGTTGTAACTTCAAACAGCCATTAAACAAATTGTTATAGTCAAGAAGTATTGCACATTATCATCCATTTCCTTTCCAACATCCTTGATACTTCTCAATTAGTACTAGATTTACTCCATAACCATCACTTTCCATTTCTGATTGAAATTGATACAGTTATATCCTTTGTGTCATCTTTTTCTCACCCAAGGTGGAACTAAGAGGGAAAAATGTGATATATTTACTGAGAGCTTGATAAATATTTGGGCTGGATCCCCCCTAAAGGAAAGAACTATGGGTGCATTTATATGCGGAGCAAGTAAAGCTATTCCTAGAAGGTATCACAAGCAGTATATTCTGGGCTGGAATGACGTGAAAATCTGTATCAGGAATTTCTAAAACTGGAGATTATGAAATTGCAGGCGATTTGTTACATAGCCCAGATGCATCCCCATGAGACAAATAGATGGAAATAGCTGAATTGCTTAACAGTAAAATGTCTAGTAGAGAAGCATAGTTACAAAAACTATGTAAGTTTTTGGAAGTTTACGGAAGTAAGAAGAATATAAATAATAAGGCATATATTCCAGCCAATAAGCTCAATGCACATATATTGTCTATATCTAGAGCATCAAGAAACAAAGCCCATGCTAAAGAAATTAGACATAAACTTAATATTCTTAAATGACTTGTACTGAACAATCTGAATTCTCATTCCCCTTTTCAATCTTTGAAATTATAAAGACACCTAAGGACATAAAAGTCAACAAAACACTAGACATGATGTTATACATCTTGAATTCCTCCTTCATTGTTGAAAATATGTGGAAAGGTGGTTGTCAGAATTTTTCTCAGATATGGAAATAAGCATTATATAAATGAAGCAATCAAAAACCATTGCAATACATAAATCATGAAAAACAAATGAACAACCAAAGAATTATTATCTAATTGGGCTGCTAAGTATTGTCTATAAGCTTCCCAAAATACTCTTGCATAATAGAATCAGCGAGAAGATCTTTCAGATGATCACAGTGGAATAAGCCAGTTTCTGCCGTGCTCGAAGTTGCACTGACCAAGTGCTTTCATTAATAACCTATAATGAAGCAGAATATCAGGCAAAACAAAACAAAACAAAACAAAACAAAAAACATCAGCTTCCTTTAATAGATCTAAATGTAGCATATGATATAGTATGTAGCCATTGGATTGTTATGTAAATTAATACAAGTAATACCATGCCAAAAAGGATTAATAATATACTTTCTGGTAGAACATTTTCTGTGACTAGGGGAGAGAATATTAGTGTTCCTAAAATACTAAACAATGGATTACCACAAGGTTCGGTTCTTGCACGTCTTCTTTTCAACTTAAACATAGCTGATACTTTTCATGCAAAGACCAGGAACTTTGGCTATGCAGATGACTGGGCTTTAGCCACCTTTGAGACAACTGAAGATATCCTCACTTCAAACTTAGATATATTAGATAAGTACTTCTGCAAAAGGAGGTTATAGCCTAATCCAACCAAGATGGAAATAACATGCATTCATTTTTGTAATGGATCAGCAAGCAGGAGCTTAATGTACATTTCAAGGAAAACAGACTCAATCACAATAAATATCCTAAATATCTTGGGGTTACCTTGGACAGGACACTTTCTTACAAAGAACACTTGACAAAAATTGCTCCAAATTGACAAGTAGATAGAACATTCTGCACAAATTGTGCAACACTAATTGAGGTTTGGCAACAGACACACTGCAGATATCTGTACTCAGCTTGATTTATTCAGCAACATACTATGCCTCAGTATGGCTTAATAGCCCAATACCCAAATAGGATTGATGCACAATTGCATTTTGGCACAGATTGTATTGTTAGTGGGGTAATTCAAACTACTACTACATGTATTTTGAGTCATATACTGCCCCCAGAAATAAGACAAAAAAATGCCCTCCCCGATCTCAAAGTTTGCCTTGTATCTTGGAAAACCCACCTTAACTTGACCAACCATCTGTGATATGGATAACACTGTGCCAAGTTTGCACTGCCCATCATAGATGATGATGATGGTGGTGATGGTGGTGGTGATGATGATGATGATGATGATGATGATGATGATGATAATAATAATAATAATAATAATAATAATAATAATAATAATAATAATAATAATATCAGAGTTGGAAGGGGCCTTGGAGGTCTTCTAGTCAAACCCCCTGCCCAGGCAGGAAACCCTACACCATTTCAGACAAACGGTTATCCAACATTTTCTTTAAAATTGCCAGTGTTGGAGCATTTACAACTTCTGCAGGCAAGTTGTTCTACTGATTAATTGTTCTAACTGTCAGGAAATTTCTCCTTAGTTCTAGGTTGCTTCTCTCCTTGATTAGTTTCCACCCATTGCTTCTTGTTCTACCCTCTGGTGCTTTGGAGAATAGTTTTAGACTCCCACTTCTTTGTGGCAACCCCTGAGATATTGGAACACTGCTATCATGTCTCCCCTAGTCCTTCTTTTTATTAAACTAGACATACCCAGTTCCTGCAACCGTTCTTCATATGTTTTAGCCTCCAGTCCCCTAATCATATTTGTTGCTCTTCTCTGCACTCTTTCTAGAGTCTCAACATCCTTTTTACATCATGGCGACCAAAATTGAATGCAATATTCCAAGTGTGGCCTTGCCAAGGCATTATAAAGTGGTATTAACACTTCACATGATCTTGATTCTATTCTTCTGTTTATGCAGCCCAGAACTGTGTTGGTTTTTTTGGCAGCTGCTGCACACTGCTGGCTCATATCTAAATGGTTGTCCACTAGGACTCCAAGATCCCTCTCACAGTTATTAATATTGAGCAAGGTACCACATATCCGGTACCTGTGCATTTTGTTTTTTTGGCCTAAATGTAGAACTTTACTTTTTTCACTGTTGAATTTCATTTTGTTAGATAGTGCCCAATGTTCAAGTCTGTCAAGATCTTTCTGTATCTTGAGCCTATCTTCTGGAGTGTTGGCTATTCCTGCCAGCTTGGTGTCATCTGCAAATTTGATGAGTTCCGCATGTATCCCCTCGTCCAAGTCATTGATGAAGATGTTGAAGAGTACTGGGCCTAAAACAGAGCCTTGGGGTATTCCACTGCATACTTCCCTCCATGTGGATGTAGTTCCATTGAGGACTACACTTTGAGTGCGGTTGATCAGCCAGTTATGAATCCATCTGGTGGTGGTGCTGTCTAACCCACATTTTTCTTATCTAGTAGTAGGTTGTGGTCTACTTTATCAAATGCTTTACTGAAGTCCAAGTAAATTATATCGACAGCATTCCTCTGGTCCACTAATTTTGTCACTTTGTCAAAGAATGCAATAAGATTAGTCTGGCATGATCTGTTTTTGACAAACCCATGTTGGCTTTTGGTTATTATTTTGTTTGCTTCTAGGTGTTCGGTGATTCGTTGCTTGATTATCTTTTCCAGAATCTTCCCTGGTATTGAGGTTAGGCTGATAGGTCTGTAGTTTCCTGGATCTGTTTTTTTTCTCCTTTTTTGAAGGAAATGGAGATGTCTTCTATAAATGAAGTAAAATGCCACCATTGAATTGTAACTCTGGAACAGAAAAACAAACTATCCAACATATAGTCTCAGAGTGCCAAAATAGAGTTTATAATGGCTACTTCGTTGATTTTCTGGCTATGACAAATGAAGCAAAAATTAAAATCAAGACATAATTTTATATTTTATATTTTGTATTTTTATCTCTTGTGTTGTTATTGAAATGTGATGTGACTGTGCCATACAATGAATAAATAAATAATACTTGATATACTGTAACTTGTTTGTGAGATTTCTTTAAAGGGCCTGAGGTATTACTCCTACATAAAGAACTCTCAACATTAAAAATGTAATTTTATTTATTTATTTTATCACATTTTTGAATTGTAGACCAAAGAAGCCTAAGTGGATGAATAATTTTATTTTTACATTTACAAGTGACAATAATACATTATTTTGGATTCTTTAAATGATGTACGTTATAATTATAGAAATGTTCAGTCCAGCAAGTACATGGCCATCTTCTCTATCATGTTTCTTAATGTAGTTATAGTTATATTAATGCTGAAGACAAAGATTTAATTGTCCTCAGTTGCAAATGCTGTATTTTTATATATACTGGTTATTACATAATCTTTATTACATAACATGTTGATATGCTTATTACATAACATTTATTAGTTATTGGATCTTTGCATTGTGGATACAATCTATTGTCTCCCTTCCTTGCAATGATTAAATCTATTCATTTGACCTTCCAAAATACATCTGTGTTGATGTACTGAATGATAGTTCTGAAAATGCCAAGTGACTATAAACTGGAGCAGATTAAGGTAAATATATAGGCCAGCTGCATTAGTTTGATAGCTTTCCTTTCTATTCATCAACTCTTGCAAGAAGAGGGCTTGACAAGATGCTTCAATATTTCTCTATTCAGTCAACTAAAAGAGATGCTATTCAGCAACATGATTATACAACAGCAGAGCTTCCTACAGAAGAAGATTTAAAAATTGTTATTCTCCAGTAGTTTTAGATGATTACTACAATAATCCTGATATTGCTTATACTATCTGGGGATTTAAAGGACATGGAGAATGTCCTATTCTGGAGGATACCAAGAGCTCTTCTCTGCTATGGAACATGGAGAAAGGACAATAATGAGAGTAAATATCTTTTATCTTGACAGATCTAATCCCCAAACCTACTTTCACACTTCCGTGTCACAGAGATAGCCTACACAAAAGTAACACAAATGTAGCCTTAGCACTTTGGAGGGCATCATATGAATGGTTACTTATTCTATAAACATTTCTAGCTGTTTCCTCCATTCTGAAAAGAAATATAATTCATACAACACACTAAATCATATTCTTGTTTTACAAATCAGGCATTGTGGTTTATAAACCATAGTTTTAATTTAAAATGCAAATCTAGGCAGTGGAATTTTATGTAAAAAAACCAAGGCTTGGTATAGGACAGGGGTCCGCAACCTGTGGCTCCAGAGTGGCTCTTTGGGCCTTCTGCCGTAGCTCCCTGTCCCATCATTAGTTCGCCCTGCCACTCATTTCTTTTTTGGACTCCAGCCTGAAGCGAAGGCTGGCTTACATGTAAATATGGTGTGAATGCAGGTACAAGGGAGCTTCGCTCCTGCACTTTCCTCCCCCAACCCTCGTAACCCTGGCCGGCTGTGGTTGAACTGGGAGTGTGCGCATGCATAGAGAGACCCTCTGTGAGCAAGCTGTGGCCCACCCCACTGTATGTGTCTTTCCTGAGCTTTGGCGCTTGCTTGAGGAGGGTCAATCTGCGTGTGTGCATGCTCTTGGGTCAGCCACAGCTATCCAGGGCATCCTGAGAGGTGGAGGGGGAAAAGAGTCACCAGAGAGTGCAGGAGCGATGTACCTGCCTTTGCGCCACATTTGTACATAAGGCAGCCTTCGCTTCCTGCCACTTCAGACTCCCTGTGCATGCGAACACTCCCGGCTCAGCCACAGCCAGCTAGGGAATTACGAGAGGAGGTGGGAGTAGGAGGACGGTCACCTGAAGAGAGCGGTGAGATTGAGACACACACACAGAAAGAGAGAGAGAGAGAAAGAGACATACAGAATGATACACAGAGGGTGTGAGAGAGAGAGAGACACAAACAGTGATACATAAAGAGGGGGGAGAGATAGATACAGAGAGACACAGAGGAAGGAGATAGGGAGAGGGGCAAAGAGACATAGAGACTAGTTTTGTGGCTGGGTAGGCGTGGCTATGTGGTCATGTGACTGGGTGGGAGGAAGTGACATCGAGTTGGCCATGCCCACCCAGGTTTTGTGGCTCCCAATGTGTTTTTTTCCTGTAGGAAACAGGTCCAAGCAGCTCTTTGAGTGTCTAAGGTTGCCGACCCCTGGTATAGGATTTTCCAAACTCTATTTCTCTTGGAGAAATTCAGACAGAATCCAGAGAAGTATGAAGAACCATTAATTTACATTACCTTATAATAAATTATATACACCTTATCCAAAGTTTCATTATATTCTTCTCATTGTTTCTTTGTACATTATTTTATAAAACATGTAGCATAGTAAACCAAACCAGATTACGGTTCAGCACAGTGTGTCAACACTATGTCTTCTTTCTATTCCAGTGATAATTATTTTCTGTTAAATGAGCAGCATTACATTTTATACTGCAAATATTCTTTGCAGGTTGCTGTCATGCAATGCTTTATAAATTATATTGGATAAACAACAGCTGTGTGAAATTATGGAAGTATTCATCATGGCGCACATTCATTAGCAGTAAATCACATTTGACTTGTAAGATTCTAGTGGCTGGCATCTAATATTTTAATGGCCTATGATACCTACTATTCAACAGTCAATTGAAATTACACTTCTTGTAGTTGCCCAAACAATTTAGCAAATTACAACTAAACCATTTAACAACTGCTATTAGCAGTTACGCAGAGGTGGTTGTAGATAAAGCAAAAATCTTATTTTCCTTTTCTGAACAAAGAGCCCAGTTTGGACTGGCTGGAATTGATCTTGGAGGCCTGCCATAGAATTTGGATGGTTCAAGTGTGAAATTTAGGAAAGCTATAATGGACTGAAGTGTGGAAGCTAGAACCAAAGGTTAATGGAAATAACAAGGCGACTTAATCTTAGAAACCCTCTAAAGTGGCTTCATAAGCAAAACTTTGTAGACTTGAGATCATAGGGACTGTGACTGTCATCACAGACATTATCTGCAATCTGATCTGTTATTACAGAATGTAGCATCATATAGAAAAAAGATTGGGAGACCCCCAGTTGGCTGAAAGATGGGTAGCCATATAAATATTTTAAATAAATAAGTAGTTGTTGGGAATTGGGTGGTGTACAAATGCAATAAATAATTAGTCATACCTTTCTAAACCATCTGAAACATTATATCAGAATTGAGGGTGGGGGAAGTCTAAAGAGAGCAGATAAAAGACTAGCCTGGTGGGGTCCTGGGGGAAAAAAGGGGACCCTCTCTGCTGAGCCAGACTGGGCTTAGTGTGTTGGTTTGGTGTAAGTTGTCAGTGGGAGTTGCATCATTCCATTCCACTATTTCCGTTGTTAATGTTGTAAGTTATTCACTGTTTAACACTTGAGAAATGGTTGGGGGCTAGGAGAGGAGATAAAAGAAAGGCCTGATTTTTGATGGGGTCTGTCCGCACTTGTCCTCCCTTTCAGCTTGAACCAGTGAGTATATTACTCCATCATCAGATAATGTTATTGAATGCTGGGTCTGTCTGTAATAAAACTAGTTTCATTCACAATTTAATTGTGTATAGGCCTTAATGTTACTGAGTTCTAAATGAGAGTCAGAGAATGCAGGTCCCTCATGGAAGTCTATCTGGCTGAAATTTGTGCATCAGTCCTTCCATAGAACATGGACAAATGTGTGACAAATCATGTACTGACAAATGTGTGACAAATCATGTACTGACAGTCTCTAGCTATTTTGGGGAGTGCTGTTTTGAAGGTATCCAGATGCAAAGCCTTGCAATGCTGAACCAAAGAGAAAAACTGAATTTTTGACTATTGTACTATGCTCCCAACTATAGAGCAATGTCTCTCAATCTCACTCTAGGAGTGGTTCTGAATTCACTCAGGCTGTTAGTACTGGGTGTTTTCAACCTTCTTGGAATCAGGAGTGATAAGCGGAAATACTAGAGGTCCTTAAAGATGCACAGATTCACACACACTTTAGAGGCGAGGCCCAGAGCCAACAAAAGTGTACAACTCTTGTCATATTTCTAACTTTCACTTTTAGGAGAAGATTATTGAGAAGATGTAATTGCAGGAGGGTCTGGACATTACAGTTTATCTGGATCCTGAGCTGTCCAGCTTAGGCCTGGACATGGAACTGAAACTATATTGGTTACTATCATGAGTGATTTGTAGCAAAGCATGAGTTTACTTGTCCTTCTAGAACTCTCAATAGCATTCTGTCTGATCAACAATAGTATTCCTAATTACTATTTTTATTATTTTTATTCTAATTTTTTAAAATCTGTAATCTTGTAGACTCAGGTTGTCAGATAAGCTTAACAAGCAAATAAGTAAATTATGCAAATACATTCCTTGCCACAACTTTAACTGACAACCACTTTTTCCAACCAAACCAGCCTCAGTATTGGCTAAATTCAGTCTTAGCTTATTCTCTTTGATTCAATTGATTATCAAAATGAAGAATCACTCAAAAGTACTGATTGTTTCCTTGCAACTAAACTTTCTGACTGCTTTCTTGCAACTAAAAGATAACTAAGCTAGATATTATCAGTGTAATGATAGCACTCCAATCCACAGCTCCAAATGACCCGCCATATTGATTTCAAATATTGAATAGTATAATGAAGAAGATAAAACCTTGAAGGCACTACAGATCAGAATGTAGTTCACTAGCACCAACTTTTCAACATCTCCCAGCTAAAAGGCAGAACCATTGCAAAGCAATATTTCCCAAGGTCTAATCCAGCTATACAATTCAGAAGGACACTATGGTCAATAGTATGTAAATTTGCTGACTCAGGAACCTTAATATAAACACTGAAGTCCCACAAGACATTTGCGGTGATTCAGCTCCATGTCAGAAGTAATTTCAGTATTACATAGCAGAGTGAACAGTACCCTAACATATCCCTATATTGCCATAGCATCCAAGCACAGCAGCATTCAAAATTATCAGATTCTCAGTACCTATTGATTGCAGTCTCTTATCTCAGCACTTCTCCCTCACCCCTTCAAAGTTCTGGACTACTGTTTTTCATGTAGGTGTAGTGTGTACTTTTTAGATCAGTCAAATGTTGATCCATTGTTTGTTATTAGAATTGACCAAGCTTGATATAATGGATTGAGATATAGTGCCTGGTCCAAAGACAAATATTTAAAAGTGGCACTGGAATTCAAATTTCCTGGTTTTCTATCTGATCCCTTAACAACTAGATCAAACTGACTTTGTTGCAACAAGCAGGATACCATTCTGTAAAGAAAGTCCCAAAAGAGCAGTTCTCAAAGATAATCCCTTTGGCAACATTTCTTTTATGCCCATGCATAAATTAATGCAATCTCTTTGTGTAGAGAGAGTCAATCTGGATAACCTGTAAAAAGCAGGCAACAGTACAGCTTCTTTGATGAGTGCTAATATATCCGGCTCGTCATCGACAGTTGCTCGGGAGTTCATGGCTTCCATGACGGCCTTGGACCTGACTCAAGTAGTTGATGGCCCTACTCACGTTGGGGGTGGCACTCTGGATCTGATTTTTATCTCTGGTCAGTGGTTGAGAGATCTGGATTTGAAGGAATTAGCTATTGAACCTTTGTCATGGTCAGATCACTCTCTTCTTCGCCTGGACTTTCTGACCGCCATTCAACACCGCAGGGAGACGGAGCCATTACGTTGGTTCCGTCCCAGGCGCCTGATGGACCCGGAGAGGTTCCGGATGGAGCTTGGGCCACTTCCTGAAGGTCTGGCCCACGACACGGCTGAGGAACTGGTTGCGGCCTGGGAAGGGGCGCCGGGGGGGGCCTTAGATCGTGTCGTGCCTTTGCGGCCTCTGACCCGGCGCAGGTCCCAAACGGCTCCTTGGTTCTCCGAGGAGTTGAGGGGGATGAAGCGCCAGAGAAGACGCCTGGAGAGTTCTTGGAGGTCTAGCCGTTCCGAGGCTGATCGGACACTAGTGAAGTCCTATACTAGGACTTACCTAGTGGCATTGAGGGATGCGAGGCGTTGCTACGCCTCCTCCCTCACTGCGGCGGGAGATAGCCGCCCAGCCGCCCTGTGTCGGGTGACTGCCCTCCTCCACCAGGGGGAGCGGGATGACCCGTTGCAGGGACGTGCTGAGGAGTTTAACGGTTATCTATACGATAAAATCGTTCAGCTTCGGGACGGTCTGGACCAAAATTGCAGTGACTCAGGGGAGGCGTCCGAGGGTGGTCTTGGTGATATTTTATGGGATGAGTTTGACCCTGTGGCTCCCGAGGACATGGACAGGTTGTTGGGTAGGTTGAATGCCACCACATGTTTACTGGACCCGTGCCCCTCCTGGTTGGTGCTGGCCACCCAGGAGGTGACACGAGGCTGGCTCCAGGCAATTACGAGTGCTTCCTTGGTGGAGGAGTCTTCCGGCTGCCTTGAAAGAGGCGGTGGTGAGACCCTCCTCAAGAAGCCTGCCTTGACCCGGCTGTTTTAAGTAACTATCGTCCGGTCTCCAACCTTCGCCACGGCGAAGGTTGTAGAGAGTATGGTGGCATATCAGTTTCCTTGCACCTGGATGAAACTGTCTATCTAGACCGTTCCAGTCCGGTTTCCGGCCCGGTTACAGCACTGAGACGGCTTTGGTCGCATTGGTGGATGATCTCTGGAGGGCCAGGGATAGGGGTTGTTCCTCTGCCCTGGTCCTATTAGACCTCTCAGCGGCTTTTGATACCATCGACCATGGTATCCTGCTGCGCCGGTTCGAGGATTGGGAGTGGGAGGCACCGTTTATCGGTGGTTCTCCTCCTATCTCTCCGATCGTCGCAGATGGTGTTGACGGGGGCAGAGGTCGACTCCGAGGCACCTCACTTGTGGGGTGCCGCAGGGGTCAATTCTCTCACCCCTCTTGTTCAACATCTATATGAAGCCGCTGGGTGAGATCATCAGTGGCTTCGGTGTGAGGTACCAGCTGTACGCTGATGACACCCAGCTGTACTTTTCCACACCGGGCCACCCCAATGAAGCTATCGAAGTGCTGTCCCGGTGTCTGGAAGCCGTACGGGTCTGGATGGGGAGAAACAGGCTCAGGCTCAATCCCTCCAAGACAGAGTGGCTGTGGATACCGGCATCCCGGTACAGTCAGTTGCAGCCGCGGCTGACTGTTGGGGGTGAGTCATTGGCCCCAATGGAGAGGGTGCGCAACTTGGGCGTCCTCCTGGATGAACGGCTGTCCTTTGAAGATCATTTGGCGGCCGTCTCCAGGAGAGCTTTTTACCAGGTTCGCCTGGTGCGCCAGTTGCGCCCCTTTCTAGACCGGGATGCCCTATGCACGGTCACTCACGCCCTCGTGACATCTCGCCTAGATTATTGCAATGCTCTCTACATGGGGCTCCCCTTGAAGGGCATCCGGAGACTGCAGTTAGTCCAGAATGCGGCTGCGCGGGTGATAGAAGGAGCCCCTCGTGGCTCCCGGGTGACACCTATCCTGCGCAGACTGCACTGGCTACCTGTGGCCTTCCGGGTGCGCTTCAAGGTGTTGGTGATCACCTTTAAAGCGCTCCATGGCATAGGGCCGGGCTATTTACGGGACCGCCTTCTGCTACCGAATACCTCTCACCGACCCGTGCGCTCCCACAGAGAGGGACTCCTCAGGGTGCCGTCAGCTAGGCAGTGTCGTCTGGCGACACCCAGGGGAAGGGCCTTCTCTGCGGGGGCTCCCGCCCTCTGAAACGAGCTCCCCCCAGGACTTCGCCAACTCTCGGACCTTAGAACCTTCCACTGTGAACTTAAAACACACTTATTCAGGTGCGCAGGACTGGATTAGATTTTTTAGCTTTTAAATTTTAAATTTTAAATTTTATACTGATTTTAATTGGTTTTATTATTTTTAGTTCAATTGGCCGGCTAAATATTTCATTTTAAAATTTATTTTAAATTCATTGTCTATCTATGTATTTTAATATGGCTGTACACCGCCCTGAGTCCTTCGGGAGAAGGGCGGTCTAGAAATTTGATTAATAAATAAATAAATAAATATAATAATATTGTGCATTGATTCAATTAAGGACATTTTGCTTTCAGATCTAAAGCTCTGCACATTTTTACTTCTCATACCACGCTATTCCAAAACTAAGTATTTATGATTTAATACACTATATTATCACCCTGAACTATACATTTTTAAAAAAACATAGGTAGTGTAAATGGCCAAGAATTGGCTTATTTCAAAAATGCTTTTTCAAAAGGCAACTCGACTTTGTTTTTTTCCTTAGTAAGACGATTCTATTCTATTCTATTCTATTCTATTCTATTCTATTCTATTCTATTCTATTCTATTCTATTCTATTCTATTCTATTCACTTCTCATCCAAGAAGTTTCTTTAGTTTTGACTGAATGGTGGAGGATGGGGAGTAGAATGGAACAATTTATATTACTTGTAATCATCTGAGAGCCATTGAGGCCACCTGTGGGTTTTTCTGTGTCCTGTGTCCTGAGTCACCTGAATCAAAGTGAAAATGGGTGTAGAATCTTCTTGGAAATGCTGAAAGGACTATGTTGGAGGTATCATATCTCTCCCTCTCTGTTGAGAGAGTGCTGTTCAGTTTTAACATAGATGGCTTCCTTTATGCTTCTTTCGAACCAGTGATCCTTTCTATCCAGAATATGAATTTTGCTTTTCTTCGGAATAGTGACTTTTATTTTTCAAATGTAGATGGACCACTGAATTTTGTCTTGATGGGTTTGTTCTTCTATGTTGTGCCATTTGTAAAGTGGTTATTCTGTTTTTCCAAAGCACACTGCATTAGAATAGAATAGAATTTTATTGGCCAAGTGTGATTGGACACACAAGGAATTTGTCTTGGTGGATATGCTCTCAGTGTACATAAAAGAAAAGATACCTTCATCAAGGTACAACATTTACAACACAATTGATGATCAATATATCAATATAAATCATAAGGATTGCCAGCAACAAGTTATAGTCATACAGTCATAAGTGGAAAGAGATTGGTGATGGGAACTATGAAACGATTAATAGTAGTGCAGATTCAGTCTGACAGTGTTGAGGGAATTATTTGTTTAGCAGAAAAACTGTTTTTGTGTCTAGTTGTTCTGGTGTGCAGTGCTCTATAGCGTCGTTTTGAGGGTAGGAGTTGAGACAGTTTATGTCCAGGATGTGAGGGATCTGCAAATATTTTCACGGCCCTCTTCTTGATTCGTGCAGTATACAGGTCCTCAATGGAAGGCAGGTTGGTAGCAATTATTTTTTCTGCAGTTCTAATTATCCTCTGAAGTCTGTGTTTTTCTTGTTGGGTTGCAGAACCGAACCAGACAGTTATAGAGGTGCAAATATCAAATTGTTTAGTTTGTGGCTGGGTATTTTATCCTTGGGGTGGATAAGTTTCTGCCTTAGTGTATTCTTGGGTTTAAAGTGTACATGTGTGTTGTATTGGTTGAAAATTCAGGTGACCCTGAAAGCACAGATAAAGCACAAATGGTCTCCATGGCTCTCAGAAAGAGTGTTAACAATCAGATTAGCAAAGGACTATAAATCCTTCCATTTCCCCCCTCACCTACACACACCATTCATTCAGAACTGAAGAAACTTCTTGGATAAGAAGCAAACTGTCTTCCTCAAGGAAAAAATAAAGTGCAGTTGCCTTTTGAAAAAGCATTTTCAAGATAATCATGACCTTGATGACTGAGAATTTCCATAGATGAGAACTGGCTTAATTTTCAGTATGTAAATAGCACACAATAAAACAATTTTTTGGATCATTTACAGGCTAAAATTTTAAATCATAACATAATTAATAGATTACATTTTAATGAGAAAATATAGCAAAACAATCTTAACATAAAAAAATAAAATATTGTAATATTAGCACAAAATTAGCACAAAACAAACAATATTTTTGTTAAAAATATTAACAAAATGACGGGGTTCACTTATCATACTAAGTCATAAAATGTTTGCTCTGGCTCTGACAGTGGCTCTGGAAACATGTTAAACCATGGCTTAGAATAATGTTTAACCCACCCAGTATTAGATATTGAAAAGACTAGAACAAAAAAAATCACATGGTGCCTAAAAAAGCTGTTACTTAAGTGATGTAACTTAAGTCCTACAATTTTATAGGAATAAACTTTTTTGCAGCTTAATCTTAGATATTTTTATTCACTGGATAAAAAGAATTTAAGATGAGTTGGGATTATACATCACTAATCATCTTTTTTGTGTCTTTCTCACATACCTATATAAACATCTCCGTAATTAAAACCTGAAAGTCCTGCATTCTAAAGATGACACTTTGTGCCAGTATTTCAAACTCTGGTTGTGCTTTTTTGCTTTGATTTTTATGAATCCTTGTTGACATTTGTAGAAATGTTTCAGACTTGATATTTTAGTTCTGCATCTGTAACATCAACAACAAAATATAAGGGGCCACCGCATTTTATTGCCTGTACAGTCAAATCTGTAATGTGGTCATTTTCAGTCAGTCTATTATTTCAGCTGCTTTCATCCTTTATGATTAGTTCAGATTTATTGCTTTCATGATATACTTCCCAAAGGACTTACCACTGAGAATCAGCAGCTCTACAAATCTTTTGTCAGCAAACCTTCAACTTCCCTGCTAATTTGTGTGCTTGTGAAGGAATGTAGACATAAATCATGAAAAACATCTTGGTAAAAAGCGAATGTCACCCTGATCTCAGGCAAACAGATGCAAACCCAGTGGAAAGCTGCAGCTAAGAGCTTACACTTGGGCCTGGATAGCTCAGGCAATAGAGAAGCCTGTTATTAGAACACAAAGCCTGCAATTACTGCAGGTTCGAGCCCGGCCCAAGGTTGACTCAGCCTTCCACCCTTTATAAGGTAGGTAAAATGAGGACCCAGATTGTTGGGGGGGCAATAAGTTGACTTTGTAAAAAATATACAAATAGAATGAGACTATTGCCTTATACATTGTAAGCCGCCCTGAGTCTTCGGAGAAGGGCGGGGTATAAATGTAAACAAAAAAAAAACAAAACAAAAAAACACAAAAAAAAACACAGTGGTGTACTTAATTCGTTATTTGTTATATTATATATGCTCATTCTCTTCAATTGTGCCACTTACACTATGTGTACAAATATTTGTTAACATAATATCTAAGATTTCAAAGAATATATTTAATCAGCATAAAATCAGAGTGGATCTTTTCTCCAATAAAAGAATTTGAAGAAGTAGACAATATGCCTCTATGTCTTAGAGAATAGCACATTTTCCTCTATGATCTCAAATAAGCACCCCTTTTCTGATCTGTTGTAATTTTATAGAAAATTATTTTGCTTTTGTTACACACCTAAAGGACAGTTAAGCATTGCATAAGTACATGACTATGTATAAAAGTAAAGGTAAAGGTTCCCCTCGCACATATGTGCTAGTCGTTGCCGACTCTAGGGGGCAGTGCTCATCTCTGTTTCAAAGCCAAAGAGCCAGCGCGGTCCAAAGACATCTCCGTGGTCATGTGGCTGGTATGACTCAACGCCAAAGGCGCACGGAATGCTGTTACCTTCCCACCAGAGGTGGTCCCTATTTTTTCTACTTGCATTTTTACATGCTTTCAAAACTGCTAGGTTGGCAGAAGCTGGGACAAGTAACGGGAGCTCACCCCGTTACACGGCAGCCCTAGGGATTCGAACTGCTGAGCTGCTGACCTTTCGATCGACAAGCTCAACACACAGTATACATTGTATATTGTTTCAGGTCAAAACTTTTGAAAACCCAGATTCAACAGAAGGACCAAAAAAGTATAATCTAGAAAAGTGAGTCTCCCCACCCCTTATAACATGATTGTTTAATAATAGAGTTGGCAATTTTCTAGACAGTATGGGAAGAATATTGGTAAACTGACTTACAAGTACAATTCACTGACTTACAAGTACAATTCACTGAATTTCTCATAGAAATCAAGTTTACATGTCAGAGAATTTAATTTGAACTATGGCTCAGGCTTGAAATCTAATGGAAATGCCATGCATTAGCCTTAAAAGAAAGGGAAACATTTTTAATCATAACAAACCTTATAAACTCTAGTAAATCTTTGTTGGAAATAATTGATCAATATGGGAAGGTTTCAGGGTTTAAATCAGAAAAAGACAAAAGTGATAATAAAAAATATGGCCAGACAACAGAAAGAAAAATTAGAGGAAATAACAGGATTTGAAATTGTAAAGAAGGTTAAATACTTAGGGGTCTATATTACATCGTCAAATGTGAAATTGTATAAGAATAACTATGAGGTTTTATGGCAAAAAGTTCAGAAGGAGTTGATTGTTTGGAAAAAATTGCAATTATCCTTGCTGGGGAGAATAGCTGCTATTAAAATGAATGTTTTACCTAGATTTTTATTCCTCTTTCAGATGATACCAATAATTAAGAAAGATAAGAATCTTGAGGAATGGCAGAAGGGAATTAATAAATTTATATGGGAAGGTAAAAAAGCTAGGGTTAAAATGAAAATAATTCAAGATTCTTGGGAAAGGGGAGGTTTAAAAATGCCCAGTTTTAAATTATACTATGAAGCAGCTGCTCTCTCTGTAATAAGTGATTGGTTTAATTTAACGGAGGAAAAAATTTTGAATATAGAAGGTTATGACTTGCTATATGGATGGCATGCATATTTAATTTATGACAAAAAGATGGATAAGGCCTTTAAAAATCATGTGTTAAGAACTGCTCTTCTGCGTGTTTGGAAAAAATACTCTTACAAACTAAATTATAAGGTTCCTATATGGGCAAGTCCTAAGCATACAATAGAGAATATAAATATAGAACAGAATCAGGAAATGATTACATATAAAGATCTTTTGTATACTGAAAGAGGTAATTTGCAATTAAAATCTCTGCACGTACTAAAGGAAGAAGGGAAAAATTATACTTGGTTTCAATATGAGCAACTACGTGTTAGATGGAAGGAAGATCAGAAAATTGGTATAGAGCAGAACGAGGAAAATTTGGTAAAGCAAATTAGAAATCAGTCTCAGGAGCATATAAAGAGATTGTATAATGTGTTACTTGAAATAGATTCTGAAAGGGACTTGGTAAAGGACTTTATGATAAAGTGGGCACAAAATTTTTAGGAGCCAATGTTATTGGAAACTTGGGGAAAATTTGGGTTAGAAATGTTAAATTCACGCAGGCACAGAATCTGAGGGAAAATTTTTATAAAATGTTTTATAGATGGCACTTAGATCCTATCATGTATGTACCCAGATATGCAAGCAAAATGTTGGAGATGTAATTGTGATGATGCTACATATTTTCATATTTGGTGGACTTGTAAGGATATAAAGGCCTTTTGGATAAAAATTTGGTGGATTTTACAAAATGTTTTGAAAAAGAAGATAAAGTTCCTGCCGCAATTTTTTTTGTTGGGAATTATTACGGACTGTACAGTAATTGAGACTAAATTGATTTTAAATCTAATAACAGCAGCAAGATTACTAATAGGACAATACTGGAAGAAAAAAGAAGTACCTACAATAGAAGAATGGATATTGAAAGTTGCCAATTTGGCTGAGATGACGAAGATATCAGCCTTTTTGAAAGACAATACACAAGAAAGATACTTAAAGGAATGGGAAAAATGGATTGACTATATTCAAAGTAGATATCAGATTAAAAGAGTTATCAGACTGTTTTTGAATGATTATGATGTATTATTTTTGATTGTTTTTGGGGGAAGTTAGGAATTGATGATTGTAGGGGTATAATTAAGTTGGGACGAAAATTTTTTAGCATATGTTTGTTTTATTTTTAACTATACCTTGTGCTCGTTCCGGGAAGTCAGGGGGGGGAGGGGGTTGTGAAGGGAGGGGGAGTGGAGGTGGGGGGAAAGGGGAAAATTTTTTTCTGTAAAACCTTTTGAATAAAAAAAAAATCAAGTTTACATGTCAGAGAATTTAATTTGAACTATGGCTCAGGCTTGAAATCTAATGGAAATGCCATGCATTAGCCTTAAAAGAAAGGGAAATTTTTAATCATAACATATGCTTTTGTTTAATATAAGAGAGTGTGCTTATCCCTTTCATTTATCTATAGAATATAAGTTTTGCATTGTCTTTGAAGTGTGGCTATGGAGATTATGGTATAAGGATCTATATATTTCAATATTTTCTAATTTCTCTGTCCTAATGTTCCCTTTGATTGTATTCAATTCGTATAGTTATTTCATGCTTATGCTTATATATACTATTGTGACAAATAAATAAAAATAAATAAATAAATAAATAAATCTTAAAAGACAATGCAGAAAAAGTGCTGCACCCAATTTGCCAGCAAATTTGGAAAACTCAACAATGGCCACAGGATTGGAAAAGGTCAGTTTACATTCCAATTCCAAAGAAAGGCAATGCCAAAGACTGTTCAAACTATCGCACCATTGCACTCATTGCACACGCTAGTAAGGTTATGCTTAAAATCCTACAAGCTAGGCTCCAGCAGTATGTGGATCGAGAACTACCAGAAGTACAGGCAGGATTTCGTAGAGGCAGAGGAACTAGAGATCAAATTGCCAACATATGATGGATCATGGAGAAAGCTAGGGAGTTTCAGAAAAACATCTGCTTCATTGACTATGCTAAAGCCTTTGATTATGTGGATCACAACAAATTGTGGCAAATTCTTAAAGAGATGGAAGTACCAGACCATCTTATTTGTCTGTTGAGAAACCTGTATGCGGGTCAAGAAGCAACAGTGAGAACTGGACACGGAACCACTGATTGGGTCAAAATTGGGAAAGGAGTCCGGCAAGGCTGTATACTATCACCCTGCCTATTTAACTTATATGCAGAGCACATCATGAGAAAGGCGGGGCTAGATGAATCAAAAATTGGAATTAAGATTGCCGGAAGAAATATCAACAACCTCAGATACGCAGATGATACCACTCTAATGACAGAAAGACAGAGGAACTAAAGAGCCTCTTGATGCGGGTGAAGGAAAAGAGTGCAAAAGTTGGCTTGAAACTCAACATTAAGAAAACTAAAATCATGGCATCTGGCCCACTCAATTCTTGGCAGATAGATGGACAAGAAATGGAGGTAGTGACAGATTTTATTTTCCTGGGCTCCAAGATCACCGCAGATGGGGACTGCAGCCAAGAAATTAAAAGATGCTTGCTCCTGGAGAGGAAAGCTATGGCAAATCTAGACAGCGTACTAAAAAGCAGAGACATCACCCTGCCAACAAAAGTGCGTATAGTCAAGGCTATAGTTTTCCCAGTTGCAATGTATGGCTGTGAAGGTTGGACCATAAGAAAGGCTGAGCGCCAAAGAATTGAGGCCTTTGAACTCTGCTGCTGGAGAAGACTCCTGCAAGTCCCTTGGACTGCAAGGTGAACAAACAAGTCAGTCCTAGAGGAAATCAACCCTGACTGCTTTTTAGAAGGCCAGATCCTGAAGATGAAACTGAAATACTTTGGCCACCTAATGAGAAGGAAGGACTCACTGGAGAAGAGCCTAATGCTGGGAAAGATTGAGGGCAAAAGAAGAAAGGATGACAGAGAACGAGGTGGCTGGCTGGAGTCACTGAAGCAGTAGGCATGAGTTTAAATGGACTGCAGAGGATGGTAGAGGACAGGAAGGCCTGGAGGAATGTTGTCCATGGGGTCGCGATGGGTCGGACACAACTTCGCAACTAACAACAACAAAAATAATAAAAATAAAATATATTTAGAATACTCTAGATTAGAGTGCCATCACAGGAGTTTGCCATCTGTAACAACTGAATTTTACTAGTAAGCAAAGCAAAATTAAATTGTGTTAGGCAAAACAATATACAGACATTATTCCAGTTTTCAAAGGTGTCTTTCACATACAGATAATTTGTGATTTTTACTTCAATGGATTTATTTTATTTGGATTAAGAAAGCTCTGAATGATGGAAGTTATATAAAAAAACAATACACAAAACTGAAGGCTAAAAACAAGAACTAAAAATTCTGAGTGAGTGCTACCATTAGCAGGGTGGGAAAATTTATTCAGCTATAGTGTAGATGAAACAGTAGCAACTTAATAACTGACTGGTAGTTGATAACTAGTAATTGCCAATCTCATAGGGAGAAGGTACCAAGTAATTATCCTTAAGCAACACATTGACTGGAATTGCAATATGCAATTTTTTTAAAAAAACCTGTTAAAATAGCAATAGAATGAGACAAATATGC
This sequence comes from Ahaetulla prasina, assembly GCF_028640845.1. Lineage (NCBI taxonomy): Eukaryota > Metazoa > Chordata > Lepidosauria > Squamata > Colubridae > Ahaetulla > Ahaetulla prasina. The sequence goes on from NC_080542.1 coordinate 96,449,079, forward strand.
ACCTGTTGGGTATAGCATACTAAACTTAAGATTGTGTTTAAATGTTGCTTAACTGATAGCTATTTGTATGATCAAAACTTTGAAAATCATTGTTAACAGAACAGACACATGAAGATAAACCCATTTATGTATTTAAAAGATATAACTGTAAATCAAGAAGGAAACAAACGGCCAAGAATGCATTTTTTTCTAGCAATGAGCACAGTATGGAAGACAGTATTAGATGGACAATTAGGGAACAAACAAGGCCATAATCAGGAAAAATATGACCCCAATCAAGGTTGATAGACCAAGCTACTGTATATAAAGAACTAGTTAACTTTTGTACAAAATTCCTGGATGAAAACAACCAAGTTTACACAACTCTCAGCTACTATATTTTCCACTATTGGACACAACAGAATAAATACTGAAAATGTTAAATATTTTGAGAATTGTTGTTATTAGTGTTGACTTTTAAATGTCAGAATTTTAACTAATAAGTGGAATGAATATCTGTCTGTGCCTTCTGATTAGTTCTGATATACTGCGCCATATAAGATAGTAAAGTATTTATTTAATTTAGCATTTATTTTATGTCAAAAGCTATGTCCATTCCAATATAGATAAACCTCCATTTATGATTGTAATTGACCCCAGAATAACAGATATAAATCAAAATATCATATGGCTGGGCCTGATTTTTTGACATATTTTGCAACAACTTTTAAACAAATGATATGGTTCTTAAGTGAATGTTGCAGTCATTAAACAGATCCATTTTCTCCAATGGGCTTTTTTTCCCCTAGAACCCAGAAATAAACACTGGAAACAGGCAAAATAAATTATATAATAATATAATAATAATAATAATATTTTAATTTATAGACCGCCCTTCTCCCTTTGTGGGACACTGCAAAAATCTGTAAAGGTGAGTCCATTGCCAAGCATCCAAAAATGTGATCACATGACCACAGATATATGTGCAGATAGACCTTTAGAGAAGTCTATCATAACTTTGAACAATCATTTAATTATTGGTGTCAACTTAATATAACTTAAATTAAGTTAATATAATAGTATAATCAAAATTAACTTATTCTACACTACAGAGCATGCTGTAACAATCATTGATTCAAATAATGCTGAAAGGAAAAACAGTTTCTTGTTAAGTACTAACAAAATAACAGTTGGAAGAGACCTTGGAAGTCTTCTAATCCAACCACCTGCTCATTTCAGAAAATGGTTGTTCAATGTCTTCTCAAAAACATCTGACAAATGGTTGTTTAATGTCTTCTTAAAAACATTCAGTGTTTTTCAGAGAACCCACAACTTCTGGAGGCAAGTCATTCCATTGATTAGTTCTAGGTTGATTAGTTGATTAGTTTCAATCCATTGTTTCCTATCCTGCCTTCAGGTGCTTTGGAGAATAAGTTGACCCCTTCTTTTTTGTGGCAGTTCCTTAGATATTGGAACATTGTTACCGTATCACTCCTAGTCCTTCTTTTCATTAAACTAAACATGCCCAGTTCAGTGGTGAAATTCAATTTTTTTTACTACCAGTTCTGTGAGTGTGGCTTGGTTGGCATGGTGTGACTTGATGGGCGTGGACATGGTAGGGGAAGGATATTGCAAAATCTCTATTCCCACCACATTCCAGGGGAAGGATATCGCAAAATCTCCATTCCCTCCCCACTCTGGTGCCAGCCAGAGGTGGTATTTGCCGGTTCTCCAAACTACTAAAAATTTCCGCTACCGGTTCTCCAGAACCTGTCAGAACCGGCTGGATTTAATCCTGGCCCAGTTCCTGGAACCCGTTCTTCATATGTTTTTACTCCCATCCCCTAATCATTTTTATACCAATCATTTTATACCAAGTATGGTTTTTCAATGAACTCTTTCTACAGTCTCAATTTCTTTTTTATATTGTGGCAATCAAAACTGGATGCAATAGTCCAAGTATGGTCTTTCCAAGGCATTATAAAATGGTACTAACGTTTCACGTGATCTTTTCCAAAACATATGTTGGAATGGTTTGGTCATGTATAGAGAATGAATGAGGGTCAAATTGTAAAACGTATGAAGAGGACAAAAGGGAAGAGAGAGAAATTTCTTATTTGATTAAATTCATGATAACTCCAAAATACAGAAATAAGATGCTTAAACAACAAAATTGTAACATACAATTAGTATATTGATGTAATGAATTATATGGAAATATATAATGCATTTGATGGGAAGGTAACAGCGTTCCGTGCAGCTTTGGCATTTACTCATGCCGGCCACATGACCATGGAGACGTCTTCGGACAGCGCTGGCTCTTCGGCTTTGAAATGGAGATGAGCACCGCCCCCTAGAGTCGCCAATGACTAGCACATATGTGCGAGGGGAACCTTTACCTTTACCTTTATTGGTGTAACCTGGATAGTAATATAGTTTCTTTTCTCTTATGCCTTAATTTCATTGCCTTATTTTCTATTACCAGTATTTATATAATGTTTCTTGCCCCAAAAGGAAATAGTGTGATCTAATTCATGAGTATAATATGATACAATTATATACAAAAGTGGAGAGCATTTTTAATCACTAACTGCTTGGAGTATTTTTCTTGTGTATCTTTGTTATTGTTGATATAGTTTCTTAAGCTGGAATAAGTACATTTTTAAATATTAAATCAAATGGATTTTCCGAGGCTTTACTTTTTAAAAGGAGAAAATTTTCAGAAGCATTTTTCTGCTAAGCAGAAAGAAACAGAAAGAAATTTTACAATCAGACAATGATGGTAATCTCCTCGTATATTTAGTTGTAGTGTACTACTTCTGTGAAGGTCATCATTTCTTTCCATCACAATGAATAACTGACTGAACAAGACGTTCATATTGCACTGTATATTTTCAAAAAATGATTCATGCTAATGTAAATCTCAGGGGATTGATGCAAACAGAAGAACACAGCTAAAGCTTAAAAAATGATTAGCAATATGGAAGTCTCATAAGCAAGAGCTCATGAGCAAGAAGTCATGTAGGCACAGCTGATTGTAAACATCAAAGAATAAATACAACTGGAAGTCATAAAACTGGATAGACTATAAATCTGACAGTTCAAGACCTTTTGGGACGTGAGTCATAAAATATAAAATTACTTACCCAGACATTTCTTTATTTTTACCATACATCTTTTATAGGGTAGTACATGAAAGACATTTTCAGAATTCTGACATGTTGGTGCAACATAAAGAGGCAATTGTGCCAAAAGAATCAAAGGATGCTATTGAGGAGACATTGCTCTCTCCCATCTTAACTATGATCTCTTGTCATTATCTGATGTTCACAGGAAATTTATTTCAACATAGTGGTATTTGAAATGGATTTTTTTCATTTGCTAGATATCACTCCATAAATAATGACAGGGAAAAAGAAGTGACATTTAAGGGATATATTTAACTGACCATTTATGAGAAGCATAAAGCCATTTTCTTGTAGGGCATGCAGTATTAGACTGCAACTCCATTTTAATATGCAGAAAATTAATAGAATGTACTTCTTTCAAAAACTGTACTACTCTGAGATAACTGATAAATGATTGCAATTTTAAATGGCCCAGCATGTCAGAATTCTTCATACGGAAAATGTGTTTGTCATCTACTCTAATTAAATTAGGTCCACACATCATGAGTGATTGTTTGGTTTTAACTGAGTTTGAACCCAGCAGTTGTATTAGTTAGCCATAGTTAACTTAGTATATCATATGTAGCCAGGCATTTAATTATTCAATCAATCATGAATAAAACAAGATATGGCATGCAATGTGAATACACCACTACCGTTCTTTGATTAAAAGAAAAAGATTAATTCTATGCAAAGAAAACATTTCACTGAGAGCTGCCTCTATTCTATAGAATAGAATAGAATAGAATAGAATAGAATAGAATAGAATAGAATAGAATAGAATAGAATAGAATAGAATAGATTGGCCAAGTGTGATTGGACACACAAGGAATTTGTTTTGGTGCATATGCTCTCAGTGTACATAAAAGAAAAAGAAAAAAGAAAAAAAATACCTTCATCAAAGGTACAACATTTACAACACAAATGATGGTCATAGGTTGCAATTTAACCCTTAATGATAGCAACAAAAAGTTACAGTCATACAGTCATAAGTGGAAAGAGATTGGTGATGAAAACGATGAGACAATTAATAGTAGTGTAGATTTAGTAAATAGTTTGACAGTGTTGAGGGAATTATTTGTTTAGCAGAGTGATGGCCTTCGGGAAAAAACTTGTGTCTAGTTGTTCTGGTGTGCAATGCTCTATAGCGTTGTTTTGATGGTAGGAGTTCAAAAACAGTTTATGTCCAGGATGTGAGGGATCTGTAAATATTTTCACGGCCCTCTTCTTGATTCGTGCAGTATACAGGTCCTCAATGGAAGGCAGGTTGGTAGCAATTATTTTTTCTGCAGTTCTAATTATCCTTTGAAGTCTGTGTCTTTCTTGTTGGGTTGCAGAACCGAACCAGACAGTTATAGAGGTGCAAATGACGGAATCAATAATTCCTCTGTAGAACTAGATCAATAGCTCCTTGGGCAGTTTGAGCTTTCTGAGTTGGCGCAGAAAGAACAGTCTTTGTTGTCCTTTTTTGATGATGTTTTTGATGTTAATTGTTCATTTTAGATCTTGCGATATGATAGAACCTAGAAATTTGAAGGTTTGTACTGTTGATACTGTGTTGTCAAGTATTGTAAGAGGTGGAAGTATGGAAGGGTTTCTCTTAAAGTCTACCACCATTTCTACAGTTTTGAGTGTGTTCAGTTCCAGATTGTTATGGTCGCACCACAAGGCTAGTCGTTCGACCTCACGTCTATATGCGGATTCGTCATTGTCTCGGATGAAACCAATCACTTTTGTGTCATCTGCGAACTTCAGAAGTTTAACAGATGGATCGTTGGAGATGCAATCATTGGTATACAGAGAGAAGAGAAGTGGGGAGAGCACACAGCCTTGGGGGGGGGGTGCTGTGCTAATTGTACAAGTATCTGAAGTGATCCTGCTTAGCTTTACCTGCTGCTTTGTTAGGAAGCTTGTGATCCACTTACAAGTCTGTTCAGGTACTTGTAGCTGGTTTAGCTTAGTTAGAAGAGTGTCTGGAATGAGGGTATTGAATGCTGAACTAAAGTCTACAAAGAGGACCCTTACATAGGTCTTTGGAGATTCAAGATGTTGTAAGATGTAGTGCAGAGCCATATTAACAGCATCATCTGTTGATCTATTTGCTCGGTATGCAAATTGCAAGGGGTCTAACAGCGGATCCATGATGGTTTTCAAGTAGGAAAGCACTAGCCTTTCAAAGGCTTTCATGACTACAGATGTTAAAGCAACCGGTCTGTAATCATTCAGTTCCTTGATAGTGGGCTTCTTCGGCACTGGGATGATGGTAGAGCATTTGAAGCAAGAAGGAACATAGCACATCTCTAGCGATTTGTTGAAGATATGGGTGAAGATGGGGGCCAATTGGTCAGCACAGACTTTTAAGCAAGAAGGAGTTATCTTGTCTCAGCCTGGAGCTTTTCCTGGCTTTTTTCTGTGAAATAGGTCCTGCACTGCCTTTTCTGTGATTACTAGAGGTTGTGAACCCAATGGGATGGGGTCAGTTGTAGGAAGCTTGGCTGTTGTTGGTGTGTCTGAGATGGGGGTTATGGAGATAGGTGGCTGTATTTTCCTTATATGTTGCCTTGAGAGTTAAAAGTTCTCCTTTGCTTCAAGTATATAACAAATTTAAAAGCCTAACTATTGGGAATATAGCAGAAAGTTATTTCTTTATATATACTTTTCTTTGCTTTGTTTGTCCGCATTTTTATTTTATTTTTTGTATTTTTTATTAATTTGTATTAGTTTTTTTATATTTGTACATATAAAATATACATTATAAAAATTATTTATTTATTTATTTATTTATTATTTCGATTTTTATACCGCCCTTCTCCCGAAGGACTCAGGGCGGTGTACAGCCAGATTATAAAAACAATACAATATACAGATTAAAACAAAAGTTAAAAAAGACTTCCTGTTTGGCACCGTAGGTGATGGCGGTGATCTTTACAATCACCAACCTCTGGATTATGTGGAATCGCTAGGACAGCTTAAATCTGCTGTCCAGCGGTTCGAAAAACCCTTTCTTCGGGAGAAGAAGAGATGGTGAGCTGAGGGCAGAGGTTGAATTTCCCTAAAGCCCCTGAGAAAAAAGGGGTTTGAAGGGTTAAGTTCCCTCCAGCAACCCGAAGTGTTCCAGATCCGAGGATTTTTCTGCTTTGGCGGAACCAATCACCACGACCAAACACCAAGATTTATTTTGGACAATAAAGGATTATACCAGACAGAACAAAAGTGGGAGAACTTTATGCAAGTAGCCAAGCCAATTCCCCGTTACTTTGTAACAAGCTTGAAAACAGCAAGAAAATGGAGGCGAATTGTTAACAAGTTAACGAGTGGAAAACGAAAGTGATACTTTTAGCGTTTGCCGTCTGCTGCTGGTAAATTGCATGTTATTTGCTACTTTAACTCTTTAACTCTTTGCTGCCTGCTGATAGAATCTAGGGGAGATTTTTAAATATTGCTTTAAAAGACTGTGTTTCTCAGAGGTTAAGAAGATTTAAAGTGAATATTAAGTTGGAAATAAATAAATAATTTTATAGAAGATGGCAGCCAAACAATTAAAGTCTACTGTAACAAAGGGCTCTGGAATTTCATCAGCTGGTGCCTCTCCAGCTCATACAGCAGAGACTAGAACATTGAACTTAGAGGCGGTACAAGAGAACTTAAAAGACTTTATGCAAGAAAAATTTAAAGTAATAACTGATGAGATGTCTGAAATGAAAGAGCAGATATTAGAAATTCAAGTGGGAAATAAAGAAGTTAAGGAAGGATTTGTAATTGCAGTACAAAGTTTGGCAACAAATGTGATTTTATTAGAAGAGGAAGTTGAAGAAATTAAGCAACATAATTCAAAATTAGAAAATAAAATGGCTGAATTTCAAAGTAAAATAGAAAAAACAGATGATGAAATAGTTTTGTTAGAAATGCATTATTGAGGGTTTGGAGGAAATATCAATATAAATTAGATGGAAAGATTCCAATATGGGCAATCCCGAGACACATGATAGAAAATATAAATATATATCAAAAGATGGAGGTAGTTACCTAGAAAGAACTTCTTTGTATGGAAAAGGGGGAATTACAATTAAAATCTAGAGAAAAGATGGGGGAAGAAGGGAAAAATTATACATGGTTCCAATATGGACAGTTACAAGCTAGATGGAAATTAGATCAAAAAATAGGTGTTAGGCAAATTGAGGATAATTTGTTAAAACAAATGAGAGATCAAAGCCAACAGCATATTAGGAGGTTGTATAATGTATTAGTAGAAATAGACTCAGAGACTGAATTGGTTAAGGATTGTATGATTAAGTGGGCACAAAATTTTCAGCAACCAATAATGTTGGAAACTTGGGAAAGAATTTGGGTGAGGAATGTTAAATTTACACAAGCGCAAAATATGAGAGAAAATTTTTATAAGATGTTTTATAGATGGCATTTAGACCCCCAAAAATTGTCATGTATGTATCCTAATGTACAGGCTAAATGTTGGAGATGTGATTGTGAAGATGCCACTTATTACCATATATGGTGGACTTGTAAAAAAGTTAAAACATTTTGGATTAAAGTATGGTGGATCATGCAGAATATTTTGAAAAAGAAGATTAAGTTTACCCCGCAGTTCTTTTTACTAGGAATAATTATGGATTGTACAGCTATAGAGACTAAATTGATTTTGAACTTAATAACAGCCGCAAGACTTTTGATTACTCAATATTGGAAGAAAGAAGAATTACCTACAATTGAAGAATGGACATTTAAAGTATCAAATCTGGCAGAAATGGCAAAAATCTCTGCTTACTTGAAAGACTATACACAAGAAAAATATATTTTAGAATGGAAAATGTGGATTGATTATATTCAAAATAAGTATCAGATAAAAAAATATCGAATAGCATATGAGTAAATTTAGGAAATATTTTGTATTAGATATATTTCTGAAGGAGAGGGGAATTGAGAGTGTGATTAAGTGTGGAGAGACTAGAGATTATAATTTAGGAATTATTTTAGATTATGATTGTTAGTTTTGATACCCTGCATTTTGTTCTGGGAAGTCGGGGTGGGGGGTGGGGGGTAAGGGGGAGGGGAATTGGGGGGTTGAGGCTAGAGATGGAGTGATGGTTAATGTACAGGGATTATTGAAGATGTATAAATATGATTAATGTAGGGTCGGGTCTGCCCAGTTACCATTTTTGAACGGTGGGGAGGGAGAAAAGAGAGTAGGAGGTAGGAAAGAGGAGAAGAGGAAGGAAGAGGGGTAGAAGAGGGAGAAGGAAGGTGTAGGGTGGAGCGAGGAGAGGATGTAGATAAGAGAAGGAGAGGAAGGTCTGGAAAGTAAAAGAAGGTAGAAGAGGGAAGAGTGTTAAAAAGGGGGGTGGTGACTGGGCAGGCTCGACTAAATGTATATAACTGTTCATTGAATGAGTTGTTTGACATGATTGTAAAAATAAAACTTTTTTACTAAAAAAAAAAGAAGTTAAAATAACATATTCTATAAATGGCCAAACATTTAAAACCGTCAAATTTAACCCATAAAATTCATAAAATACCCCCAATTAAAATTATTTAAAATTCAAAAAGTTTAAAAAATTTAAAAATTTAGGCCAGTCCCGCTTGGATAAACAAATGTGTTTTCAATTCACGGCGAAAGGACCGAAGGTCAGGTAGTTGACGCAAACCAGGGGGAAGTTCGTTCCAGAGGGTAGGTGCTCCAACAGAGAAGGCCCTTCCCCTGGGGGCTGCCAGCCGACATTGCTTGGTGGATGGCACCCTGAGAAGACCCTCTCTGTGTGAGCGTACGGGTCGGTGGGAGGCATAAGGTAACAGCAGGCGGTCCCGTAAGTACCCGGGCCCTAAGCCATGGAACGCTTTAAAGGTAGTAACCAACACCTTGAAGCGCACCCGAAAGACCACAGGTAGCCAGTGCAGACTGCGCAGGAGCGGTGTTACACGGGAGCAACGTGTGGCTCCCTTGATCACTGGTGCAGCTGCATTCTGAACTAACTGAAGCCTCCGAGTGCACCTCAAGGGTAGCCCCATGTAGAGAGCATTGCAATAATCCAAACGAGAAGTGACAAGAGCGTGAGTGACCGTTCATAAGGCATCCTGGGCAAGAAAGGGGCGCAACTGGCGAACCAGGTGGACCTGGTAAAAAGCTCTCCTGGAGACGGCCGCCAAATGGTCTTCAAACGACAGCCGTCCATCCAGGAGAACGCCCAAGTTGCGCACCCTTTCTGTTGGGGCCGATGACTCGACCCCAACAGTCAGCTGCGGTTGCCGGCATCCACAGCCACTCCGTCTTGGAGGGATTGAGCTTGAGTCTGTTTCTCCCCATCCAGACACCTATGGCTTCCAGGCACCGGGACAGCACTTCGAAAGCTTCGTTGGGGTGGCCCGGGGTGGAAAAGTACAGCTGCGTATCGTCAGCGTACAGCTGGTAATTCACCCCAAAGCCACTGATGACCTCGCCCAATGGCTTCATATAGATGTTGAACAGGAGAGGCGAGAGAATCAACCCCTGAGGAACCCCACAAGTAAGGCGCCTCACGGTCGATCTCTGCCCTCCTGTCAACAATGTCTGTGACCGGTCAGAGAGATAGGAGGAGAACCACCGATAAACGGTGTCTTCCACTCCCAAACTCTCCAACCGGTGCAGCAGGATACCATGGTCGATGGTATCAAAAGCCGCTGAGAGATCTAACAGGACCAGGGCAGAGGAACAACCTCTATCCCTGGCCCTCCAGAGGTCATCCACCAACGCAACCAAAGCTGTCTCCATACTATATCCGGACCCGGAAGCCGGACTGGAACGGGTCTAGATAGACAGCTTCATCCAGGTACCGGGGAAGCTGCCATGCCACCACATGGCAGCTTCCCCGGTACCTTATTACATTACATTCCCCATACCTTATTACATTACTCTATTACATAAGAAAAGGATAGAGTAGACCCAGTACTGAGCAATGTGTTGGGCTATATGAAACCAAGTTCCTTTCAGACTCTGTGGTACCCTTTATTGTACAACATTTATTGTATCCCAGTTTATCACCTTTAGCTTATGTAAATCGTAGCAGTGTCTGACCTACTAACTAAGAGTGGGGAAATGCTTTAAAGCACGCATGGTTAATGTGTTAAAGTAAATATATCCTTTGCCAGATTTTCACAGCTGACCTGGGAAAAGACTTACATGTATGAATTACATGTAAACTTCCAGTTTATTGGCAGCTGTGGGTTTATATTTCAATGCTCAGGAGACAAATCTCTACCCATTATATTAAAATATAAATAATGATTCCACCCTTTTTTTGTTGAACATATATGATCCCATAATCAATAATTATTGTGGCATCATACGCGTGATGCCACAATTTAAAATTATTAGATGCAAACTTGATATCTCTGGTAAAGTTTTCCATATATGCTTGATAATTTGATCATTGGATCTACATGCATTGAATTCCAGACGGAGCTTGGGCTGTTTCCTGAGGGTCTGGCTCACGGCACGGCAGAGGAACTTGTCGCGGCTTGGGAACGGGCCGCGGCGGGGGCCTTGGACCGTGTCGTGCCTTTGCGGCCTCTGACCCGGCGTAGGTCTCAACCAGCTCCCTGGTTCTCCGAGGAGCTGAGGGGGATGAAACGCCGGAGAAGACGCCTAGAGAGTTCCTGGAGGTCCAGTCATTCAGAGGCTGATCGGACACTAGTTAGGTCCTATACTAGGACCTACCTAGTGGCAATGAGGGAAGCGAGATGTTGCTATGTCTCCTCCCTCATTGCGCCGGCCGCCCTGTTTCGGGTTACTCGCTCTCTCCTTCAACAGGGAGAGTGGGATGACCTGTTGCAGGGACATGCTGAGGAGTTTAGTGGTTATCTATACGACAAAATCGTTCAGCTTCGGGACGGCCTGGACCAAAATTGGATAGATCCAGGTGGGATGTCAGAGAGCCGTCTTGTTGAGACTATTTGGGATGAGTTTGACCCTGTGGCTCCCGAGGACATGGACAGGTTGCTGGGTAGGTTGAACGCCACCACATGTTTACTGGACCCGTGTCCCTCCTGGTTGGTGCTGGCCGCACAGGAGGTGACACGAGGCTGGCTCCAGGGGATTACGAATGCTTCTTTGTTGGAGGGGGTCTTTCCGGCCGCCTTGAAGGAGGCGGTGGTGAGGCTCTCCTCAAGAAGCCTTCCCTGGACCCAGATGTTTTAGGTAATTATCGTCCGGTCTCCAACCTTCGCTTCGCGGTGAAGGTTGTAGAGAGTGTGGTGGCATGTCAGCTACCCCAGTACCTGGAGGAAACCGTCTATCTAGACCCGTTCCAGTCCGGTTTTCGGCCCAGTTACAGCACTGAGACAGCTTTGGTCGCGTTGGTGGATGATCTCTGGAGGGCCAGGGATAGGGGTTATTCATCTGCCTTGGTCCTATTAGACCTCTCAGCGGCTTTTGATACCATCGACCATGGTATCCTGCTGCACTGGTTGGAGGGATTGGGAGTGGGAGGCACCGTTCATCGGTGGTTCTCCTCCTATCTCTCCGATCGGTCACAGACGGTGTTGATGGTGGGGCAGAGGTCGGCCCTGAGACGCCTTACTGTGGGGTGCCTCAGGGGTCGATTCTCTCGCCCCTCTTGTTCAACATCTATATGAAGCCGCTGGGTGAGATCATCAGTGGTTTCGGTGTGAGGTACCAGCTGTACGCTGACGACACTCAGCTGTACTTTTCCACACCGGACCACCCCAACGAAGCCATCGAGGTGTTGTCCCGGTGTCTGGAAGCCGTACGGGTCTGGATGGGGAGAAACAGGCTCAAGCTCAATCCCTCCAAGATGGAGTGGCTGTGGATGCCGGCATCCCGGTACAGTCAGCTGCAGCCACGGCTGACTGTTGGGGGTGAGTCATTGTCCCCAATGGAGAGGGTGCGCAACTTGGGCGTCCTCCTGGATGGACAGCTGTCTTTTGAAGACCATTTGACGGCCGTCTCCAGGAGAGCTTTTCACCAGGTTCGCCTGGTTCGCCAGTTGCGTCCCTTTCTAGACCGGGATGCCCTATGCACGGTCACTCATGCTCTCGTGACATCTCGTCTGGATTACTGCAATGCTCTCTACATGGGCCTCCCCTTGAGGAGCACCCGGAGACTCCAGGTAGTTCAGAATGCGGCTGCGCGGGTGATAGAGGGAGCCCCTCGTGGCTCCCACGTAACACCTCTCCTGCGCAGACTGCACTGGCTGCCTGTGGTCTTCCGGGTGCGCTTCAAGGTTTTGGTAATGATCTTCAAAGCGCTCCATGGCATAGGGCCGGGCTACTTAAGGGACCGTCTGCTGCCACCGAATGCCTCTCACCGACCCGTGCGCTCTCACAGAGAGGGACTCCTCAGGGTGCCGTCGGCCAGGCAGTGCCGACTGGCGACACCCAGGGGAAGGGCCTTTTCTGTGGGGGCCCCCACCCTCTGGAACGAGCTTCCCCCAGGTCTTCGCCAACTTCCTGACCTTGAACCTTCCGTGAGCTTAAGACACATCTATTTATCTGCGCAGGACTGGACTAGAATTTTAAATTTTTAAATGTTTAAATTTTAAATCTGGTTTTAAATGGGTTTTATTATTTATATCTCTATTTTAAATATTCGGCCTATGTAATAAGTTTTTTAAATTAATGTTTTACCCTGTATATATATATGTTTTTTTATATGGCTGTAAACCGCCCTGAGTCCCTAGGGAGATAGGGCGGTATAAAAGTGTGAATAATAAATAAATAAATAAATAAATTATCAAAACTAGAAATAGAAATTACCTGTCTGATAGGATAGGCTTGTTTCAAACACCATCCTTTCAAGTTACCTAATTTGTCAAATGAAATGTCATAGAAATCTACAAAAGACTGTTTGCTTGGCATGTTGGAGCAGAATAATTGCTTTGTTTCTTACTTCAAGGGCAAGACTGTATTTTCTGTCAGTGTTTTAACCAGATTGCAGAAGGTTATGAAAAAGTGGGCTGATTGAAAATTGCTGTTTACTAATATAATGGATTTCCCTTCTCAGTATGCTTATCCAAACAGCAAATCAACATTCACATCATTTTCTTCTTGATATTCTAAACACCCAGGGAAAATACTAATCTTATTAGAATTAGAATAAATTAGAATTATAATAAAACTATATTGTATTTTAAATGTACACTAATCAGCATACATTAAAATGAAATTTAGTTGCATTCAGCTCTCAAAAGATAACCATTTAATATATAACCTCATATGCACATATATACTGGAGTTCTTAGTTCAGCACAGCTAAATGAAGATTCAAATGAGATCACCCAGGTCAAACAATGGAATAATTTGGATATATTATGTTGCTGGTTGTAAAAGTTTACTGAAGTCATTGCAATGTGGTCCTTCATGAGTCAAATGTCAACGTTTCTCTGCTGTGATTATTCTGCTTCTAATCCAGATGACACCTCATATGATAGTAACATCATAGGTGCACAGCCTGAGGTCCTATGTATTTATTTGTTTGTTTTATTTGCTGCCTATCTCATAGCAAATGACTCTGGGCGGCTTCAAGCATTAAAACATTATAAACCTAACATAAAAATCTCTTTAAAGGGATAAAAATAGAAATTGCCAATCATTCATGCAGACTTTAAATATTTTGGCCAAAGTCCTTCTAAGCTGCAATTGTTAGTTTGACAGAACTGCCTTAAATATATGGGAATAATATATTATCTGTTAAATGTTATGTAAACTAATGAAACTTATTTTTTAATATTTTTTCAGTCCCTACGCTATGTGTTGTTCACAGTAGGGAACTTGGCTTGGGGGAGGGGAGGAAGTTGGGTACCACTGATTGAGATATGCAAGTGAAAATAAAACAATATTCCCTGTCTAATCAAGAGGAGCATCACTTTTGATTAAAATCAATCTCTAATCCAACCCTTCAGTAAGTGTGCAAACAGAATAAAAATGGAAAAGAATACAACTGGAGTGGAGTAATTAGGCCAGAATAACCAATTGGGTAAACAAATTTCTAGGATTCGATTAAAAAAAAAGGAAACCCTTTTCTGCATATCTGTGCAAGCAACAATCCAGTGAAATTATAGCTGAGTAGACAACATATTCTGTGTGAGCTAAAGCCAATGCCCGCTGTGCTAAGTCTTTTCACAGTTCCCTAATCTCAGCATTTCAATTTATTGCACAATAATTAGATACTATTGTTGGCTGAAATAAAGGAATCAGCATCCAGTAATTACTTCACTGTAAAATGTAATGAGTTTTCAAGTACTGGCTTACTGTAAAAATTGCATGGTAATAAATACACACAGTTTTCCAGCAATAAACTTGCATTGAATTCTCTTAGTGTATTTCTTCATGAAACATGTTTATGTGATAGTCTTCCAATTTTATGGCTGAAGTTTATCACTATAAGGTTCATTTCATGACAGCCGAATAACTACATTCAGTTAGACTTGTCACCATGTGCCTTCAGTATCAAGACACATGCTGATTGTATCAAATACTGTTGACTGTCTTAAAGCCTCAAATAGAAAAGATGATTACACTGTTTTTTGTAGATGTGATGTAATGTTATTCACATTGCATGAAAGTAAAGGTCAAGGTTGTCTAAGGAATATCAGATAAATTACCTGCTGAAAGGTTTGTAATATATTAATAATGCACTAATAGATTCAAAACTGGCTTTACATGAATGTTTCTGTAATATTTTTTATGCAAGAAGCAGTATTTGGGTAACCAAATATTTCATTTCAAACCAAATGAAACTAACTCACCTCTGTAAAGAGAACAAAGCCATTAGAACCAATTAACATATTCACTGATGTAGCACAGATTGAAAAAGCAAAATTTTGTGAAAATATATAACATGCAAAGAGTCTTGTTATAAAGACAGAGTGTAGGAGATATCAGTTCAATTGATTTGTGTTCAAGTAAATTTTTAATAAAATTCATTTGAGTGAAAATAGAGAATGGTAAATTTTCTAGCTTCTGAAAATGGGTTACCAACCTCACATGATGGGCATAAAATAGAAAACAATTCAATGGATCAGAGTATTAGCTTAGAACCCTTTTTGCTATTGCTGGCTCAAGCAATCTGAAATACACATTGCTCAGCCTTTGGAAAGTATTCCTATCCACCTCCACCTAGGATTTATTTGTGGTGTGGTAGCTGCAAACTACCTTAGGGTTTTTTCCTGATAATCTTACAACTAGGGCAGTGGTAGGATTCAAATAATTTAACAACCGATTCCTGTTCCTCCTCCTTCCCTCACGCCAGCTGCTCTGTTTCCCCTTTCTCCATTGCAGTGCAGTGCCGCACCACAGAGATTGCCCAACATACCACTGCCCAGATGCCCTTACTTCCCCAAGCATTTCTTTGCTAACCTGATTTCCAGCTCTGTGGCATTTCTCCATCACATTTCTCGCATTTGGGTGCAGGAAAACAAAGTTTGTGGGACTAAAAAAAAAGAAAAGTTCAATCAATCAATTCCAACTTCACAGGATCTTTTTTTTTTTTTATTCAAAAAGTTTTACAAAAAAAAAAATTTCCCCCCCTTTCCCCCCAACCCCTCTCCCTTCACAAACCCCCTCCCCCCTCCCCCCCTGGCTTACCGGAACAAACACAAGGTATAGTTAAAAATAAAACAAACATATGCTAAAAAAAAATTCCCCCAAACTATTATACCAATTCTCCCTCTCTAGCTCTGACTTCCTCCTTACATAACCAAATCCTTCAAAAAATTAACAATAAACAGTAATAAAATATATAAATCAGTAGAACAAATTAATCCTAAAATATTTAAAACCAGCTAAAGCATAAAAATCCAATCCAGTTCAGAGAATATCTCCCTTATAGCTTCTATAACCATATAACCATATAATTCCCCCCCCAAGTCTTTCTTACATAAGATCTTTCAAGAATATTCTATTTAAAATTCAATACAACAGATTATAAAATTTATAAAATTTCAATAGAGAAAATTACAATATTATTTAATTAATTACAATATCTATTCAACTTTAGTCCTTCCTCATCAAAATCCAGTATATCCAAATATCTAGTCTCTTATAATCACAAATTGTCTTTCGGGGACACTAATATTTTTTGTCTATTAATATTTTAAAAACCTTGTTTCAAAATAATACTTTTGTCTCTTGCCATTTTTTTGGTGCATTAATCTCTGTCTTTCCTTCGTTGCTCCTTTTAAAAAGTCAATCACAATATTTCCTAGTAATTCCTTATGTCCAGAAATCCAAAAATTACTGCCGTATATTCCATCAGTCCAAAAAGAGAACTCTTGGGAAACATTAAGCTTGTGAGTCTTTTCCATTTGGACAATCTCCTGTAGCACAAATTCAGGCAGCTCATCCAAACTATTTAAAGAAAACTTCTTTAGATCACCTTGTTTCTTCACGATCAAATCTTCATATTTATCCACTTTTATTTGTATGTCCTCCATTCCATTTTCCGAATAATTGCACTGGTTAATTTGCTCCAAACTCTCATCCAAAACGTCCCCATTTTTTATCAATTCGTATTTTTGAATAATTAAATACATACTTTCTGTGTAGTCCTGTATAAAGTCACGAATCCATTCTTCTGAAAGAACCTCCATAACAAAATTCCTGCTGAGAATCCCCTTGTAAAGTACTTAAACAGCGTAATATAATCCAACAGTCCACAGTCAAACACAATAAGATAAAATCTCCATTCAGTTTCGATTCAACAGCAAAGCTCCCTTTGATGTATCGCTCTGCTTTCAGTTTCTCTAAAACGAAACTGAAGGGGGGGCAGAAGTCAGAAAATCAAAAATACTTGCAAACCAATAATTGTTCCTCACACTCGTTCCGCCTGCTTTTCGTATCCACAAAAAGAAATCAATTGCTAGCAGAAGTGGACACCTTCCTCTTTTCCTGCTTTTTCAGGAGCGCAGAGAATACTGGAGGTGGGGGAGGGGTAAATAAGGGGATTCGACCGTTCAGGACTTTGTATTACAAAAACAAAGCCCCTAGGGGAATCTACCCAATTCCTCCCCCTTGCTCTGTCTCTCTCTTTCAACCAGAGAGAGAAATGAAGCCGGGATCAGTTATTAAATCCGGCTTTTACCATATTCAATGCGGAGTGCCATAAATTAGCACCCAGCGAGAAAGGTGGCGCCACCCAGAAGCCCTGGATCTTTTTTGTGTGTGAGAGAAGAATATATATATATATAAATCTTGATACTCTGGCTCTCCATTCAACATATTTTGGATACAATGACAATACATTACTTTCAACTTTATGCCCAAGCAGCAATTTTTTTTTAAAAAAAGCAGTCTATACACTTGACAAAAGACATGTAATTTACATAATTACAAACAAAATATAAATGGATGCAAGGGAAGTAAAACTATCAATGATGCTAATTTCAACTGATATCAATTTATCTAACACACTTTCCTGTCAAGCAGTCTATTGAATAGAAATTATAACCTCATTGTACATTTAGTGGTATAAGAAGGCTCTACAAAAGGTCAATTTTTTCCCCAGTGCAGCTGAATCAGTGTGACTTGTCTGTTTCCTCAATCCTATATTATTAAGGCTGCAGTCCTGCATAAGTGAACTTGATAACACATCACATTGAACATAATTAGTTTTACATAATGAGGAGATAATTAGACATTTGAAAATATAGTCACTATTTTTTTTTAATTATCACCTACTTATATTGGAGGTACAATAGTCATTTCACCATAATTGGGTTCATTTAGTGAGTTAACCATGATAATCATTATTTGTTCAATAAACTACAATTCACACAACAAACTAAGCCATAAACCATGGTTTAGAAAAATGGCTGAGTTTGTACAGTCACCAGTCGTGACAGTGATACCCAAAGTTTTTTTTCCCCTCAGATAATTACTAAATAGTTAGCACATGAACAAAATCATGTGCTACTGTTAAAAGTATAGTTAAATTGTAAAATGCATTGCTACAGATTTTGTGATGGGCATCTAAATGCTTCCAGATAACACTTTTATTATCACATGAATAATCTCATCCCATCTCATGAACTTTGGGTATCTAGATATCATTCAATTTTGCAAGCCATTTATCATTAACTCCTGTTTCTTTCTTTCAACCAATACTACATCTGTAGTAGTGATTATATTGTCTGCAGAGCCTTGATCAACATTGATTATGGAAGTGGAGGCAGATACTTAAGTCATAAAGTATCATCATTTAGATCTCAAGGTGTTGTTAAGAAAGCAGAAAAGCAGAATAGTAGATTAAAATAAGATAGCTGATGAATGTTTGTGGGGTGGAAATTTCAATTGTTTTTGGGAAAGAACTACAGCAATCCAATCAGCAATACTAGCTTCTATTAATTCTTCTTCCAGAGTTTTTGATTTTAATTCAGATGTGCCAGTGTATTAAACGTTTAACTAGAATGTATGTGTTTATATCCGTGATTGCGAACCTATGGCACACCTGCCACAGGTGGTACACAGTGCCCTTTCTGTGGGCACATGAGTCGTCACTCCAGTTCAGCTCTGCCACGCATGCATGTGTGCTTCTCACTGACCGGCTGGTCATCAGATCTCTGCAGTGCATGTGTGGGGGCGGGGAGTTTGCAGGGGGGCTGTGCACGCATGCGTGGGATGACATGCGCATTTGGAGGGTATGTGCGCAGGGGCCACACCATGCATGGGGGGGCAGGGCATCTGCACAGGGGATGCATGCATATTGGATTTTGGGGGTTCGGGTGCGCACTTTGGGCATTCGGTCCGGAAAAGGTTGGCCATCACTGGTCTATATCATAAACTGAGGATGTTGTAGATCTTATTAAGCTATTTCTAAGAAAATGCAAGATTAATTAAGGAGATTCATCCAGAGCATAAATCAGTGGTTTGAGAGTTATATAGGTAGTGCTTGACTTATAACAGTTTAGTGATTGTGCAAAGTTACAACAGCCCTGAAAAACATAACATGGCCGCTTCAGCATCCCCATGATCATGAGATCAAAATTCAAATGCTTGGCATCTGGTTCATATTTATAATGGTCGCAGTGTCCTGGGATCATGTGATCAGCTTTTGTGACCTTCTGACAAAATCAATTGGGAATCCAGATTCACTGAACAACCATGTTACTAATTTAACAAATGCAATGATTCACTTAACTGTGGCAAGAAAAATCGTAAAATGGAACAAACTGACTTAACAAATGTTTCACTTAGCAACATAAATTTTGGGCTCAATTGTGATTGTAACTTGAGGATTACTTGTATATTCAGAAGTCATTGTGCTCTAAGGGAAGCAATTGAGTTTGCTATTATTAGTCAAAATAATATTGAGGCAATTTTTACTGTTGACATTCCTAGTTGCTTTTCCTTCTATGAAATAGATTTGGTATAAATTAAAATAAATACCTTATTTCTTTTTTTACATTGTATACACATTGGTTCATATTCCAGTGAAGGTCAGAGAATACTATTAGCTGTCATCATAGGCATGTCAGTAATTATACCTTGCTTAAAAGTATTTATATAAGAAAGTCTTTGGTAGTTCATTAGTGAGATTATGGCCCAAATGGTTATGGTCCTTCGTTATGCCCATTGCCTAATTATAAACTTCTAGAAAGAGCACAAAGTAGGCTCCTTCAATCACTTTTCTATGTACCTAAATGTGTGCCAAATGCATCACTAAGGCTGGAGGCACTGAATGCAGAAAATTTGAAGGAAAAGGCACTTGATAAGTGCCCTTTTTTCACCTATATGAAAAAGTTGAAATCTCTAGTTTCAACGAAGCAATGATAATACCATCTACCAGTATTAGAAAAACTTGATCTCACCTTTGACCAGTTGTCCTTAGAATATAAACAAGATTTTATAATGCCTAATATCACATATGATGTAGCTCAATTTGTGCCAACAGATTAGTACAAAATTAGATCTGAAATAATGAAAAATAAATATTATACCCAGGGTGAATTATGCTACAAATATATATCATAATTGCTATACAGGCTATGTCCCTAGAATTTTGCATACAGTTTTAAATAATTTTTTTAAAATTATGCTATATTATTGTGATGTATTTTTTCTTTCCACCTCTTATTATTCTGATCATTTCTGTCAAAATGCAGATGTGACCCAGATGCTGTGTTTAATTGTGTAATATTGCATTCATTGACCTGAAAATTGGACCCTGCTCCTGTAGGAAAAACACTAGGAAGGTAATGATGATGATGTATGTCTTTCTGAACAGTTTTTTTTTCTTCCACAGAAAAATCAAATCGTTATGGAATCATTTAGTAGAATTATTTCAATCGCTTCTTTTTAAAATTTTCCTTCTTGGAATGAATTTTTTGGGAGAATGTGATTAGCTAATCTTGGAGAACAAGCAAAAGAGATGCTGATCATATGTTATATTAAGTAAGAGATAAAAATGAACAATTTATGACCCATGAGGGATATGCAATGCTAGTACCTTGAATCCACTTTATGTGTTTTTGTTGAATTTTCAGATTACACTGAGTTGAATGCAGATAATTGAATTCAGTGTGGCCCTAATGCTTTAAATGCAACATTATTTTTAAATCATGAGGATTTTTTGGTGAAAGGAAAAATCTTATTCACTTACTTCTGTATGTTCTGATCTCTAGATCAGTGTTTCCCAAGATTGGCAACTTTAATGTGTAGATTTCCACTCCCAAAATTCTCCAGCCAATATTAATTTACTTTGTTGCTATCTCATCTCTTCCAAACATGGTCTGATACTTATTATTTTAAACACTTTTAATGTATTCCAAGTTTCTTTAAATGTTTTAAGGCACCAGCTTTTACTGCAAACGTAATCATAAGAACTAGTTATGGTTTTAGAAGGTTTTCTACAAAGGTAAATCTTTAGGTATCACCGCATGAAGCTTTTTTCAGAAAAGAAGCAATGGTGAGTCCAAACTGGGGGATTTAGGATCAAATAATATTTTTTAATCAAGGTGAACCTATCCTTAAATGGAAACAAGTGTTCAAATCAAAAGGATATGTCTGTCACTGGTTTACATACTTGCAATTGAAAGAATGTTTAAGATTTATAAACTATTACCAAATTTGGATTTGGACAATGAATA
This sequence comes from Ahaetulla prasina, assembly GCF_028640845.1. NCBI lineage: Eukaryota > Metazoa > Chordata > Lepidosauria > Squamata > Colubridae > Ahaetulla > Ahaetulla prasina. Next base: position 96,470,314 of record NC_080542.1, read on the forward strand.
TATGAACCATTATATGGGCAAAGAATTATAGGTATAATATAATGCTTGAACAATGGGAAAACATATGGTTTGAAATTTACATTGAACTATAAATAACTTAAATGAAAATGTTTATAAAATAATGTATGTTTGGTATTTAACACTCAATAATTTTTCAGAGATGTGTAAAGGTATTTCAAATGTATGTTGGAAATGATAAATGTAAAAGAAGAAACTTTTTACCATCTTTGGTAGACTTGTGATAAAGCAAAGGAATACTGGAGTAAGATTCATATTTAAATATAGAAGATTCCCAGAATGAATATAAAAATCAAACCAGAGTCTTTTCTTTTAAACTAAATGAATTTAGGCTTAACTTGAAAAAAATCTGGAACTTTGTTGTTATATACTGAATATTGAAAGCAGCAAGAATGTTATATGCACAAAAATGGAAAGGTACCCTAATTCCTACAATAGAAGAATGGCTGGAAAAACGGATGGAATTAGCCAAGATGGCTAAATTAACTGCTTTAATCAAAATAAAGAATACATTTAACTTCTGGATTTTATGCTTGAGATAGAAAAAAAAATGAAACTTTGACTTTGGGTTTTGCTGATTAGATATGTTTCTTATAGAAGTAGCTACTTAATAAGCATGTAAAAGACTATAATGTTATTATTTTATTTCATTGCAGCAAAATGAGTTGAAAATCAATATTTTTCTTTCTTTTTTACCCTTTATACTTCTCCCTTTTCTCTTATCTCTTTCCCATTTTCCCACTATTTTCATTTTCATTTGTATTTTAAATTTTGATAAGTTAATAAAAATATTTAATATAGAGCTAGTTGTGTTTTAATAGGAATCAGACAGCAGGAAATTGAAAACTCTGTGCTAGCCATTTGAAATAGACAAGGAAACAAGCATCATTGGGAACGTAATGGAATGGAATGGAATGGAATGCAGTTTGGATATTGCAACACTCTTGAAAGCCTGCTAAAGCCACTCTTTACTTATACCTAACACAATCCAGGTGGACTTCTTTTGAATTTCTACTTTCCCAAGAGTCAGATATCTTTTCTGACTCCTGGGAAGTCAGAAAAGTGGTTTGGCATACACTTCCTCCTTTTCTGATTGAAACCTATGTTCCTTCTTATTTATGCTACTTGGTAAGGAGGGGGATATTGGTACCAGGCATTCATATTTATAGCAGCAAACATTCATCATGGCAATGTTCATCTATTCCTTTGCACCTAAATGTTCTTACTGTTTCAGCTACCTTGCATAACAGGCAGTCCTCAATTTACAGCCTGATGAAATTACAACAGGCCTCCTCAGTTGTAAAGTTACTTACAACCCAGCTTTAGGTTACAGCTTCTGCGGCACCCCCACAGTCATTCACCCTTATTCCGCCACAGGAATACTGCACCCCTACCTACCTCTCCAACTCATCCTCCTTATCAGGTTCCCTCAGGTCCTGGGCCTGCTTCCCATCTAGCCATTCATTCACCCAGGGGAGCCTGAATTGGAGAAGCATCTAAATTCAGCAAACATTGCTGAATGTAGTTACAGGACACCTCTGCTTTAAATGAGAATTATATTTCATAGCTTTCATATTTAAACTTATTTTTAATCATTTTGGTGAAATATAATAGATAATAATTAACAGTGAATTAATAGAGAATAATTCAATAGTAATAAAATACAACCAGAAAAGAATTGTAAGCTTAGTATCAATTAAAATGAAGAAAAAATGAGGAAAAGAGATTTATAATATTAATTCAGAGCTCAATAACTTAACATAAATCTAGACCAAGAAATATATTATTCCATCTTTAATTTTTATAATATAAAGAATTGAATCTGCTTTTTAAATACATATATTTCTTTCTTTCTTTCTTTTTACAAACATATCAAATTAATGTGTGAATAGTGTGGCACCTAAGTGTCATACATTCTAATACACAGACAAAGACAAATTCCTTGTGTGTCCAATCACCTGGTCAATAAATAAATAATTCTAATTCTACAAATAAAACTACTAAAATTGAAGTTACTACATTCAATCAACTTATATAGTTCTAATAATGATACACAATTATAATGTTGTAATCTTGTCATTGTTCAATTATTCCATGTTTTCTCTTATTGTTACTTTATTTTATTATATAAAAGTGTCTACACTAACATTTCTCTTTCTCTTATTTTCATCACTTATTCTAACTTTTAATCATATCACATTTTCTTTCTGGCTTCTTTTGTGTCACCTACCTGAAACAAAGAAAAAAAAGAAAAACAAAGAGAGAGAAAAGGAAACACAAATCAGAACAACAACAACAAAGACAAAGAAATAATTTATCCAACATCTCTTGACCACTTCAATACTTTGCTTTTTTTAATTTGCCTCCCACCTTCCTCTCTAGGATCATTATTTCTATTATCTCTCTCTGTAACTGCTTCTTGACTATTCAATCTGGGTATTTCTCCCACCTCTACCCTCTTCCACTGTCAAATTTCCCAAATTTCTGCCCAAGAAATTCAGCCCCTATTTCCCTTCCAAACGTATATTGCAACTCCCTTAATACATTCCCCCACACCCGGTTTAAGTCATCAATCACTGTTACTTTCATGGTTGTCACCTTCTTGTCGTCCTCGTCTTCCTTCATTCCTTCTGTTGACTCCTCCCTTTCCTGGGTGTCTTGATCCTTACTCATCATTCCTCGTATGGCTTTTTCCATTTTTTCCATGATCTCCTTAAATCCTTTCTTCATAATGTTTTTTGTGTTTTGAAAAAGTAACGTCATCTCCTTTGAAGTTTCACTCATTTCTTTCTTAAAATGCATCTTATTTTATTTTTTAAAAAATCCAACTTTTGTCCAACAGTCCAAAAAGCTATTTATTCAGTCCCTTCAAAAGTACACTAGTCCCAATTCTTTATATCCTATGTTTGACAGTCAGTTCCATTTAGATAATCCCAGAGGTTATAAAAAACCTCTTTGCATCTCCTTTACTAGTTCAGTCTTCTAGTATAACATTCAGGGGACCTTTTGTAAATAATTTTTGAAGTTTGTAAATTTTTACAAAATTTAAAATGTCTCCCTAGTACTATATGTTCCCAGTTTAACAGTCCAATTTTCTGTATATTTGAAAATTTCAGTTTATTATTTTCACTCCTGCACCCTTCACTTCCAGTCTGGTGGTCTGGTGATTTCTCAGAATGTGTAGATGTCACTATTAGTGATAATTCTGAGCAGAAAATTCTAAATTGTTCCTTGGGGTTAAATTTAAAGTAAAAAAAAAATTGTCTCCCCCATTCAACTTACTGTTTACCTACTTCGCTCTAGCACCAATCTTAGATGTTCATCACCTGTCCCAGCTTTGCCATCTTTAGGCTGCCTCTTCTTCTTGCCATGGCTGAGAGGGAGAAGAAACCCCAGGGCCGACAGCAGAGCTGCGACTCTCCTCGAACTCTCAGGGTGCCACTCTTTGCTTCACCAACCCTACAGGGTGGCTTTGGCTCCTCTTGGAGCCCACGAACATAGAGAAATCAGCACAGGGAACACAGAGACCTGTTCCCTGCATCCATATTGCCGTGATGTCAACTGGAAGGCCCTGAAGTATGCATTTCTTTCTATCTACATAAGATTTGCTGAACCCCAGGGTTGATGCGGCCAGACTTCTTCATATGATTTCAATTCCCTTTTTTTTGGAGTATAACTCAGTCTCACATTTATATATTGAACTGCTATATTTTCTTCCAGTGATAATATCACATAACATGATTTCAACTGGCTACCTCCCAAAAACCAAAAAGAAAGATCATGAGAGTCAGGTTCACTGACTCTCATGATCTTTCTTTTTGGTTTTTGGGAGGTATAAGTAGTCAGGTATCCAAATTTTAATTGTTTATTTGAGAAGATTAATACACATGCAATAAGGTTTTCCGGTGAATGAACATGTTTTGAAATTCATTCTCTAGGATCTGAAGAAGGATCTACAAGGTCATATGCTTTTATTACATTATCCAGCAATATTGCTCGGCTCAGACCTACACAAGCCTGGAACTGCTGTTTCCTTCTGGCTTTGATTCTTCTGTTCCCCTGTTCCCCTTCAGATAAGGAGTCTTCAATGGTATTAGACAAGCAAGAAAAAAGAAATGGAATTACAAGAAGGATAATTAGTCTTGTCTCAATTTCCCACTCTAGTTTTGCAAATACACACACTCACACACACACACAAAGTGTATGTATGTATATATATATATATATATATATATATATATATATATATATATATATATATATATATATATATATATATATATATATAGGTCTTTGGTTGTTCGGGTTTTCTCCTGTGTAAAATTGGAAGTGTCTTGGCGACGTTTCGACGAAGTCTCATTCGTCATCTTCAGGCTTCAGCTTCGTGCTTCTGGGAGCAATGTGTGATCGCAGCTGTTTCTTCCTTTTAACTGCTAGTGGGGATTTGAACTGATTGGGTGGGAGTTTGGCTGTGCTCTGATTGGCTGGGGGTGTGTCCTGTGTTGGTGGGGGCTTGTTTGTGCTCAGTTTAGTCTGTGTTGCAGGGGGATCTGAGCCGGTGAGCTGCATAGCTGCTGTCTGGCTTCGCGGTCGTGCTACATCCTCATAGTGGGTGTTAGTCTGCTGCATGTATGGATTGGAGGGGTTTGAAATGGCTAATGTTGCAGCTGCGGTCTGGCTTCTGGTCCTTGGTCGTGCTTCATGATCAGTGTGGGTTTGGGTCTGCTTTCTGGGTGGATGTGCGGTGGTGACATCCTGTGTGGACCTCGTGAGTGTGGGTCTGGTGTCATTCCTCGTGTTAGGGACTCGTTTGTCAATAAGGGCGGGTTTCCAAATGGCTGGTAGGCGGGAGGTGTCATCTCGTTTGTTCATGCTGTGTGGGCGTTTTTCTATCTCAATGGCTTCTCTGATTATTCTGTTGTTAAAGTGTTCAGTTTTGGCGATAGTTCTGGTCTTTTTAAAGTCAATATCATGTCCTGTGACTTTAAAGTGTTGGACCAGGGAAGAAGTTGGTTCCTCTTTTTTGAATGAGTTCTTGTGTTCTTCAATGCGTGCACTTATTCTTCTGTTGGTTTGTCCAATGTATGTGGTGGGGCAGGCGGTGCATGGGATTTCATATACTCCTTGATTTTCTAACTCAATTTTGTCTTTGGGGTTTCTTAGGATGGTGGATATTTTCTGTTTGTGCAGAATGCTGTCTTGATGTTGTGTTTGTGGAGGATCTTGCTGATTCTGTCTGTGGTGCCTTTTATATATGGGAGGAGGGCTGTGCCGTTTTCTTGTTCTCTGTCTTGGATTTTAGTGGGGGGTTCTTTTTGGATTAGCTTGGTAATCTTATTTCTTTGGAATCCATTGGATGTTAGTACGTTAGTGAGAGTGTCTAGTTCGGGTTTTAGGTGTTGTTCATCAGCTAAGCATTTTGTTCTGGAGATGAGTGTCTTGGCTACGGAGTTGATCTGTGCTGGGTGGTGGTGTGAGAGTGCGTGCAGATAGCGGTTTGTGTGTGTTTTCTTCTGGTAGATGGTGTGTCCTAGGGAGCCATTGGGTTTTCTGTAGACTAAGACATCCAGGAAGGGAAGTTGGTTATTAACTTCTGTTTCCATGGTGAACTGTATTTTGGGGTGTAGGCTATTCAGGTGTGTGAGGAAGTTGTCAAGTTTTTCTTTCCCGTGTGGCCAGATTATGAAGGTGTCGTCTACATATCTGAGCCAGAGTTTGGGTTTGTGATCAGATTTTTCTAGAGCTTCTTTGATTGGCACTTGGGTGAAGAGGGATATGACATCAAAGGTCACGAGTAGGTCGCTGGGCTGTAAGTTTTGTTTCTTTATGATCTCTATGAACTGGAATGAGTTTTTTACGTGTGAGGTGATGGATTCTGCATAGGGCTGTAGTTGTTTGGCGAGAAATTTGGCTAGGTTTTGTAGAGGTGAGCCTATGGAGCTGACTATGGGTCTGAGTGGGGTTCCTTCTTTGTGTATCTTGGGGAGGCCATAGAGCTTAGGGCATCTGGATGATTTCTCTCTGGGAATGATTCTTTGTTGGATTTCTTCACTGATGGGGGAGGCTTTTATTTTATGTCATATCCCTCTTCACCCAAGTGCCAATCAAAGAAGCCTTGACAGCTATCCAAAACAAATATAACCCCCCCAAGCACATCCTAGATCTGACCAACCACTGCCTATCCAACACATACTTCATCTATAATGGACAAAAATACAAACAAGTAGAAGGAGCACCCATGGGATCACCCCTCTCACCTGTCATTGCCAATCTCTACATGGAACACTTTGAAACCCAAGCTCTAGAAAAATCTGATCACAAACCCAAACTCTGGCTCAGATATGTAGACGACACCTTCATAATCTGGCCACACGGGAAAGAAAAACTTGACAACTTCCTCACACACCTCAATAGCCTACACCCCAAAATACAGTTCACCATGGAAACAGAAGTTAATAACCAACTTCCTTCCTGGATGTCTTAGTCTACAGAAACCCAATGGCTCCCTAGGACACACCATCTACCAGAAGAAAACACACACAAACCGCTATCTGCACGCACTCTCACACCACCACCCAGCACAGATCAACTCCGTAGCCAAGACACTCATCTCCAGAACAAAATGCTTAGCTGATGAACAACACCTAAAACCCGAACTAGACACTCTCACTAACGTACTAACATCCAATGGATTCCAAAGAAATAAGATTACCAAGCTAATCCAAAAGAACCCCCACTAAAATCCAAGACAGAGAACAAGAAAAGCGGCACAGCCCTCCTCCCATATATAAAAGGCACCACAGACAGAATCAGCAAGATCCTCCACAAACACAACATCAAGACAGCATTCTGCACAAACAGAAAAATATCCACCATCCTAAGAAACCCCAAAGACAAAATTGAGTTAGAAAATCAAGGAGTATATGAAATCCCATGCACCGCCTGCCCCACCACATACATTGGACAAACCAACAGGAGAATAAGTGCACGATTGAAGAACACAAGAACTCATTCAAAAAAGAGGAACCAACTTCTTCCCTGGTCCAACACTTTAAAGTCACAGGACACGATATTGACTTTAAAAAGACCAGAACTATCGCCAAAACTGAACACTTTAACAACAGAATAATCAGAGAAGCCATTGAGATAGAAAAACGCCCACACAGCATGAACAAACGAGATGACACCTCCCGCCTACCAGCCATTTGGAAACCCGCCCTTATTGACAAACGAGTCCCTAACACGAGGAATGACACCAGACCCACACTCACGAGGTCCACACAGGATGTCACCACCGCACATCCACCCAGAAAGCAGACCCAAACCCACACTGATCATGAAGCACGACCAAGGACCAGAAGCCAGACCGCAGCTGCAACATTAGCCATTTCAAACCCCCTCCAATCCATACATGCAGCAGACTAACACCCACTATGAGGATGTAGCACGACCGCGAAGCCAGACAGCAGCTATGCAGCTCACCGGCTCAGATCCCCCTGCAACACAGACTAAACTGAGCACAAACAAGCCCCCACCAACACAGGACACACCCCCAGCCAATCAGAGCACAGCCAAACTCCCACCCAATCAGTTCAAATCCCCACTAGCAGTTAAAAGGAAGAAACAGCTGCGATCACACATTGCTCCCAGAAGCACGAAGCTGAAGCCTGAAGATGATGAATGAGACTTCAAACGCCGCCAAGACACTTCCAATTTTACACGGAGAAAACCCGAACAACCAAAGACCTATATACAAACACCCGTGAAAACCTCAGAAAACAAATATATATATATATATATATATATATATATATATATATATATATATATATATATATATATATATATATACACACACACACACACACACACACACACACACACACACACGTATTTGTATATGTATAGGTATATATGATGTTTATGTATACTGTGTTGTTGGATAGATAGATAGATAGATAGATAGATAGATAGATAGATAGATAGATAGATAGATAGATAGATAGATAGATAGATAGATAGATATAGGGAGTGTCTTTTTCCCTTCTTTCATTTTTCTTTTCTTTTTCCATATAATAAATGTAATTCAAGAAATATATCCATGACTTTCTGAAATATTTCAAATAAAATATTTGAATGTATAACATTTAAAAAAGCATTTGAAACTTGCAGCTCATTTCAGCTGCTATTGACTGATGTGTTTAGGTTAATGAAACCTTAGCAATTGGGTTTATGTTAATGGAACCTTAGCAATTGGGACTGTACATATTTTAAGATATCCTATACAATCTCAAAGGAAACAAGAATATTTTAAGTACATTTCAGTTTAGCTATTATATAACAAAATGTCTACATCTTATTAATTTATTAATTTAAAAAGTTACTTCTACGAAGCATAGCATAGAAGTGGAAGAAATGGAAACCTAACTTTACTGAACTATATGCACACAGCTAAATATATTTTACGTGGCAACATTCTTTTTTCATTAATCCTTTGGAATGTTAATTAATGACACAACTATGCTGCAGTATATATACGTCTTTCACATGTATTACATACTTGGATTAGATATCAAAGAGGAGGGGGGTGGTTTTTATTTTTAAAAAAGCAGTAAACATAAGGCCAACCTGGATTGATGACTCAAATGTAACTGAATAACTTCCCTAGTCAGTACAGTTTATATGTGCTGATCTCTTCCACCCACAAGTTAAGGAAGATTGCCTTATAGCAGGAAAGGAAAATGTTTTGGCTGTTGCAGTGATTTTTCTTTTTGAAGGTGATGATGTAATATAGATAACACTTTGATTAACTGTGCTCCCTTCACCAACATAATTTTGAGGTTTTATTTTAACAAAACGAAAAGCAAAGCATCTTAAGCCTCTGTTAGACCATGGTTTATCCTTTTTTATGTTTCTTGTTCAAAAGTCACACAATGATTTCCATTATTACTAATACAGTAAGATCACAGGAAGCCCTGGGCTACTGATTGCCTACTTCACCACAGAGTTGATCTAACTTTATCTCCTACTGTAAAATTCCAGATATTCTTTCTTCAGGCAACCTCAAGTTCATGTTAGCCCTTGAAATAAACTATTTGACAAGATAAACATGTGCAACATTCATTATAAAAAATGAATACATTGTATGTAAAGGATTCAGCTCTCAACTTTTAATAATAACCTGTTGTCAGCTTATGGAGTTTCCTTTTATTACTTTCTGAGCTTTTAGTTTCTGAAGTTTAAGACAATGGGGTTCATTAATTCCAGTTTGTTTGCTTTTTTCCTTTGCTTTTCCTGTTTTCCCCATATAATCTTAATGTTCTATTAGCACTTTCTTGCGTAGAGTATAAAAACAATTTTGCCTAAAAAACTTCCATGAAGAGAAATACTCAGCTAAACCTCCTGAGGCATTTACATGAGTTCTCCTGACAGATGCTTGAGAAATGCTACACTAACCCTGATGAATAGAGACCTTCATGGTTTTTATGTCACTTTAACTTACCATTTTCCCCATTTCACTGGTTGTGACTTACAGACAAGTAAATTGACTATAAGAGAACTTAGTTTTATGTAGTGCCTTTCAGACTCATGGAATCTCAAAGCTTTTTAAAAAGTAATGGGTTATTTAGTGATCGTACAGATGACTATAATACCCATCTGCATTTTCCAACACTCAATGCCTTGAGACAAAAATCACTTATTAGGACTGAAGATACAGGAATAGTCTACTTGCTTAAAACATTGATGTAATTTTATGGGATATTATTTATCTTTGAACCTATATTTTGCAACAACAACAAAAAAGAACAGATCAGCTCTAGCCAAAGACAGAAGAACATGTACTGTAGCATGTTCCTATGTCATCTAGAGTCAAACTTGAATTACCGTATTTTTTTGGAGTATAAGGTGCTCCAGACTATAAGATGCACCTACCTTTTTTGGTGAGGAAAACAAGAAAAAGAAATCTGCCTCTGCCTCTGTCTCCCAGCAAGTTTGCCTCATTGCAGCAAACAACAAACAGCCTTCTTTACTTTCATTTTCAGCATAGCTTGATTAGCAAAAGGGAAAAAAAATCTGCGCCCAGCAATTTACCTCTTGCAGCAAGCAGCAGAGTCCCATGCAGCAATAGGTATGGCAATCCCTGCAGGGGATTACCATTGCAGGGATTGCAGGGATGGCGATCTTTAGAATTATACATGCCAGTTGAATTACTACCCATATTTAAAAGCTCCATTGTACCTTATTAAAGTCCATAATTATAAAATACAAAGGATTTACTGTTAAGCTTTTTAAAAAATTAAATGACGCCTATATTTTTTCCCCCACAAACTTTGTGGATTCTGTAAAGAACCACAGATTCAGGAATTCAAATGATTAGGCAATCATGCACATATTATGTATTCATTAAGTTCTTTGAGAAGCATTTTTTATCTTGGAGTACTTTGTGATAATCAGAAGAAAGATTAGCGAAACAAGGAAAAAATATTGGGTTTATGACTAGAATGGTGGGGTAAAACAGTCAGCACACACTGTTGACATCAAGGGAGACAACTTTATTTACTTTATTATACCAGAAAATCTGGCAAATGTTTCTTCTGATTTTAAAAAGTAGCAAAGAAATTTCCAGATAAATTTACACACAGGATGTAAAATTAGCCAAGACAATTGGATGGTGTAGTGTGGAACATCTGTGAATGATATGAAGCAGTACCTTGAAATCTACGTCTTCATATCCATGGTCATCAAAACTAGCTACCGTATCTTTCGGTATATAAGATGCACCCCCCAAAAAAGTGGGTGGAAATGTCTGTGCATCTTATACAGTGAATGTTGCCAAAGCCCCACCTACCCACTGGCACCCACCATTCAGCCTCTGCCTCCCAGCAATTTGCCTCCTTCCAGCAAACAGCAAACAGCTTGGTCAGCTTCAGCACAGCCTGATTTAGCACAAGCAGCTGATTGGCGGTTGGATCTACCTCCCGGAATACTGCTAATCAGCTGTTCCAGGCTGCAGGAATTGCCACTGCCCTGCCATCACTGCCACCCATCGCCTCTGCGGCCTATCGCCGCCTCTGCGCGCCCCATTTTTGGCCTCCGCACTTCCCGTTTTCAGCCTCCACATGCCCCATTTTCGGCCTTTGCATGGCCCATTTTTGGCCTGTTCCAGGCAGCAGGATTGCTGCCACCACCTATCCCCACTGCCTGGAACAGGCCGAAAATGGGGTGCATAGAGGCCGACACTGGGACTTGCAGAGGCTGAAAATGGGGCATGTGCAGGCGGTGATAGGTGGCAGCAGTGATGGGTGGTGGTGATGGTGATGTACGGTGGAGATCACTGATAGGCAGTATTCTGGGAGCCAGATCAGCTGATCCTGCTAAATCAGGCTGTGCTGAAGCTGACCAGGATGTTTGCTGTTTGCTGCAAGGAGGCAATTTGCTGGGATTTTTTTCCCTTCTCCTAAGCTAGATGTGTCTTACAGTCTGGAATGTCTTATAGTCCAAAAACTACAGTAGCTAAATTGGATTCAAAATAAACAATAATATAGTGTTTGTTGAAACTCCCAGCACCCACCTGAATTATTTTCCTGTTAGATATACTTCCACTAAATATAGCTTTGTACTAAATACACAGAGTGTATTAAAATATTACATAATAGCTGTCTTTTAATACATGAGAGGTACCACAAAAAGGATATCAACTTATTTTCCAAAAGCTCCTGAGGGGAGGAAAAGATGAAATGAATAGGAGTTTATTAAAGAGAGGTCCAACCTGGAACCAAGGAGAAACTTCCTGACAGTGAGAAGTTGCCTCCTGGAGTTGTGGTCAATTGCTGAAAGTTTTCAAGAAAAGATTGGAGAACTATTTGTCTGGGATGGTATAAAGTGTCCTGCCATGGGCAGGGAATTAACCTAAAACATCTATAAATTCCCTTCCAGCTGTGTTCTGTTCTGTTCTGTTCATGCCCTGTCCTGTCCTGTCCTGTCCAGCCATGTCCTGTTCTATTCAGAGGTGGTACTCAGCCAGTTCGCATCAGTTTGAGTGAACCAGCAGCTGAAATTTGGCCTGGGTCACCAAACCGGCAGCGACCATTGGCTGACCCCGCTCACTGCCCAGTCGCTGCTCATTTGCCCTGCCCACCTGGTTGCCGCCCACCTACTCAACGCTTGCTCACCCACTCAAAGCTAGCTTGCCATGCATGCCCGACATTCGTCCCGCCCATCCCAGCCCGATATATATTGCCTTTGCTTCGCCATGCAGCCCAGTCACTCCTCACATGACTTGACTTCCCCGGTGCTATCATTTGCACATGTACAGTCTGCTCTGTGATTTGCCTGCCTAAGCTGATTTCTCTTTCTGCAGTGCCTGCGCCCCAATGGAGCTGCTTCCTCCTGCCTATAGGTAAGCACTCGCTAGCTGCCCCCACTGTCCCCAGGTTTGAGTATCTCACGAAGCTACCAGTGCTGCAGCCATATGGCTGCAGTCTTGCTTGTCCCTGAGCCTCCGTCCGCTTACCTCCTGCCTCAGCTAGGTTAGGGAATGTGTCATTCCCTGGTGCTGGCCTTGTCCTGGAGGCTCTGCCTGCTTGCCGCCCACCTTGGCTGGGTTGGAGAATGCACCATTCCCTGGCTCCAGCCTTGCCTTGGAGTCTCTGCCCACTCTGCCTCACAGCCCACTCTCCCTTAAGCATGACATGTCACCCCGTTTCCATTCCTTCAGAGGCCCCGGCCCTTAATCTCCCCTCTTCTTCTCCCCATGAGTGCCTCTTTCATCATCCTGCGGCCATGACCTTACCTTTCTCCCATGGCTGACTGCCAGGGAAGGCAAGTCAGGACTTAGTCATTGATGCTGGGAGGGTCCCTACCAGCCTGCATCTCGCCCCCCCCCCACCTTGTCATGAAATGCCTGCAGCCACACTGAAAAAAAGATGTGGTGGCTGCTGCAGGCTTCTTGCAGTGAAAATTACTGACCTCTGGCTCTGCTCTGCTTCTCCGATGACCACCGCCACCACCCTGTCCTATGTGCCTGCTGTGCAGGTGCACCCTGTTGCCTGCTATTGCTGCACCAGAGGGACTTGCCTCGGCAAGTCTGAGCAAAACGCGCAGCAGGCAATGGGGTACGCCTGCACAGCGGGCATATAGAACAGGGCAGTGGTGGCACATTGGAGCAGAGTTGGTAATTTTTTCTGCAAGAAACCTGCAGCCGTCACATCATTTTTTTTGGTGAGACTGCAGGCATCTTCCAACAAGGGGAGGCAAGATGTGGGCAGGCGGGGAGCCACCCAGCGGTGATGGCTCAGCCCTGACTTGCCTTTCCTGGCAGCCAGCCACAAGAGGAAGGTAAGGTCATGGCCGCAGGATGATGAAAGAGGCGGTCATGGGGGGAGGAAGCGGGAAGATTAAGGGCTGAGGTCTCTGAAGGAGGGTAAATGAGGCGACACATGCAATTGGGTAAATGGGAGAGCAGGTGGCATACAGGATTAGGCCAGATCTTTGGCAGATTAGGCCAGATCTAGGCAGAAAATAAGTAAAAAAATAGCTGTAAGTTCAAATTTTTTTCCTATCAGGTTCTATGAGCGTGGCTTGGCAGGGAGGTCATGTGACTGAGTGGCCATAACAATGAGTGACGTCAAGTTGGACATGCTCACTCAGTCACATGACCCCCCAAACCACGCCCAAAGAACTGATAAGGGAAAAAATTAAATACCAGCTCTGGTTCTATTGTATCCTGCTCTGTCCTGTCCTGTCCTGTTTTATTCATTGATATATAGAATAGTACAATAGTTAAATTTGATTGAAATAACTTAATTTCAGAAAAATTGTACAGCTCTGTATACTTTGAGTTTCTGACTGAAAATTGAGATACTATATACATACTCAGAATATATTAGGCAAATTCAGAAGCATTATAATTTCCACAACGTAAACTAGATAGTTCTGATTTATTCTGTCTCTTTTTCAAAAATCTCCAAGAATCTTTGCTGTTATATTAAGCTAATAACTTTTTCACATACCAGAATAGGTAATGAAAAAAAGTGTTTTATTATTTTGGTGGGAAAGGGAAGAAAATAGATTAGCAGATTCACTAACTGATGGTTCTCCCCTCAAATCAAAGTGATTGTTGTGATCAGATTTAATTCAATCTCATTATTTTAGGAGTGATGTTCAGAACCTGTAAAAGTATCCTTTCTCACAACTCTTACTGTTAGTGACTGTTTTATTTACTTAGCTGAGCGAATAAATTTTTTATTAAGAAAAAAAAATACTTAGGTGTAAAATTAAGTACTTTATTTATAAAATTAATTGATTTCCCTGATCCATTTGTATATATACCAACCATTCTCTGAACTATCTATTTATAGTGTTACTTTAACCATTAAAGAAATCCCATAAGATTTTAGAACCATTGCTTTGACTTACTAGTAGGTTTTGGAAGCTTTCAATTTGCTCAGCATTTGGTTCTAGTACTAATATTACTAGTATATTACTAATATTACTCTATCAGATATAGAAATGTTATCATATTCCATAAACAAATGTTTCACTAAGTATTAACATTAATTGGCAGTAGTGGAGGGTAGTCCTGTTCATGTTTCAAGCTGTGATTGTTCTTTTTACTACTGCTTGGTTTTAAAACTAATTCATTCTGAGCTATAGTTTAAATTATGGGCCTAAAGCCTTAATTTGACTTTAATAAACCAGTTTTTGCCATGTTTATTAAACTCACTTGGCTTTTGAAAGAGCACCCACAGAGGCTTATGAATATGCAAATTGCAAGTGTGGTTGAAAAAGAATAAAACTAAATTACACCTATAATAAAGATGTAATCACATTTTAATTATCAATTAGCATTTAAGTAACTCAATTAGCATATAACAGGAAGAAGAATCCACTAGAAAATTAGATCTCACTGTTGATTAGGATCTGCAGAAGCTAATTTAAGGTTTGAATTCAGAACAGTATAAAACATGATCATGTGTTAGCAACTATGTAAATTATCATTACAACCATAATATTCTCTTGATATCTTAGACAAAGTCAACAGATTCTGCCACCTACCTCACCTATCTTACATTCCACATAAGTTCATTGAAAAGTTAAAAGGAAAAATAATGATGTGGACCATATGGGAAAAAGAAATGGGAGGTAGAATGTTTAGGAGCAAAGAGCAGTCAGGGACATGTTGGTTATAATTTCTCAACTTTGGCAGCAGTATTTTCTCAGGACTTTAGGAAATAGTCAGGGGAAATTAAATGACATGAGGGTGGAATCACCAACAGACTATCTTCAGTGGACCTACAGTGCAGAGGTGGGTTTCAGCAGGTTCTGACCAGTTCTGGAGAACTGGTAGCGGAAATTTTGAGTAGTTCAGAGAACTGATAGTAAAAATTCTGACTGGCCCCGCCCCCATCTATTCTCTGCCTCCCAAGTCCCAGCTGATCAGGAGGAAATGGGGATTTTGCAGTACCTTCCCTTGGAGTCGGGAGGAAATGGAGATTTTACAGTATCCTTCCCCTGGAGTGGGGTGGGAATGGAGATTTTACAGTATCTTCCCATTGCCTTGCCCATCAAGCCACATCCACCAAGCCAAGCCATGCCCACCAAGCCACACTCACAGAACCAGTAGTAAAAAAAAATTGAAACCCACCACTGCTACAGTGGATATAAAATTTCTTCATTTTTTATTGTTATTTTTCCACCTAACAGATTTCAGTTTGCTTGGCAATTGAATTGTGCTATATATATGTTACCTTAAAAGTGGGAGAAAATTCTGAAATGATTTAACTTTGTCTAATTTTTTTATATTTGAGAAACTACAGTAGTGTGATTTTAGGTGTGTGTACTTCAGTTGTATTCCAAGATATAAAATAAACAGTTTCTTAAAGGTGTTAAATTAAAAAGTTATTTCTAATTCTTTAGGTATTATTCATTTTCACTGACTATTTGACTAATTTCTGTTCAATATATTGCACATATGTTATTTATTTATTTATTTATGACAGTGAATCAAGTAAGTTATATCACCACCTAGCTCACACAGTGATTCAGAGGACTTAAGGTAATAGAAATGTCTCTCTTCCTAGGACCTGCTAGATGACATTTCCTAATAGATATAACTAGACCACTTCCTTTCTGTTGAACCAAATGGGATAGATAGAAATAATTTATATTTCTATAACCAAGTGGGATAGATAGAAAGGCAGTGACATAAACAATCTGCCCCCACTTCATGAAGACAGGGACCGTGAATTGAATCCAGGAACACTTAGGATCACATTGGAAGCCAATGTAACTCATGGAGCATAGGTATCAAACTGGCATATTAAGGTATACCTCTGATTGCTTGACTGTTGAATTTTGGGCCATCTGAAGATCCAAATGTTTTTCAAAGGTAGGCCTTGTAGAATACATTGCAATAATTTACTGCTGGGGGTGGGACCTATCATGAATGCTGTCTTTTGATCCAGGAAATGGTGCAATTTCTACTGGACTCAAGGCTCCTCTTCAAAGAAGAGCTAGGACTTCTTCTTTGAACTGCTAGTTCTTCTTTGAACAGGAGCCTTAAGTCCAGGAGAAGTCCAAAACTGCAATTTTGTTCTGGCTAGGTAATAGCAATTACCTGATTCAGAAGGTGCTAAAACCTGAGTCATTTAATCCTGCTAGGTAGTTTGAAGTCTGCTTTTCCTCATCCAGATCCCTACAACCTCCAGATTCTGAAAGAAAAATTCAAGAGCATATCTTAGTTTGGATGGAGGTGTAAAGTACCATCTTCATATTTGCACCATGGTACACAGAGGTAGACATACTGGAAAATGGCAATGCCTTTATACTAGAAACAAATTCATCCATCTTGTCCTTGTTTTTTTTAAAAAAATAACTCGTTGAGAATCTGGGCAGGGGGTAGAGTCATCCACTGTATCCTTCTGAATGCTTACTATGTTTTCTTTGATCTGCGATATTACTCACATAATATGAAGGTGAAGGAGGAGAAGTTGGCTTGAAACTCAACATTAAGAAAACTAAAATAGTGGCATCCGGCCCTCTCAATTCCTGGCAGATAGATGGAGAAGAAATGGAGGTAGTGACAGATTTTATTTTCCTAGGCTCCAAGATCACTGCAGATGGGGACTGCAGCCAAGAAATTAAAAGACGCTTGCTCCTGGGGAGGAAAGCTATGGCAAATCTAGACAGCGTAATAAAAAGCAGAGACATCACCCTGCCAACAAAAGTGCGTATAGTCAAGGCTATGGTTTTCCCAGTTGCAATGTATGGCTGTGAAGTTGGACCATAAGAAAGGCTGAGCGCCGAAGAATTGAGGCCTTTGAACTCTGCTGCTGGAGAAGACTTCTGTGAATCCCTTGGACTGCAAGGCGAACAAACAAGTCAGTCCTAGAGGAGATCAACCCTGATTGCTCTTTAGAAGGCCAGATCCTGATGAGAAGGAAGGACTCAATGGAGAAGAGCCTAATGCTGGGAAAGATTGAGGGCAAAAGAAGAAGGGGAGGACAGAGAATGAGGTGGCTGGATGGAGTCACTGAAGCAGTAGGCATGAGTTTAAATGGACTCCAGAGGATGGTAGAGGACAGGAAGGCCTGGAGGAACGTTGCCCATGGGGTCGCGATGGGTCGGACATGACTTCGCAACTAACAACAACAACAACAATAATTCACGTTTGTGACTAAGATAGTTTCCACCACCAATTTGATTGCAAGGTTATTTCACAATATTATTCAAGCATGTGGATCTCTTATTTCTTTTAATTCTGTAAACAGAGCTTGTTATAATTCAAGCTGTTTGATTATACAGAAATCTTTACATTGGCAGCCTTTCCCCTACAGGTAAAAGTTATAATAGTCTCAAGATTTTCACATGCTGTCTTGGCTATCTTGGTTTAGACTGAGAGAAATCAACAAGAATTCATGAAACTCATCTTTGTTAGAATGCTGATCAGATTAAAACCTTTCAAGTAATGAGTCTGTAACTGATTTTGTATGTGGTATTAGGCAAAAAGTAGGTGAATGGTGCTAATGAAGACCAAATTATCTCATTTCTGAATGAGATAATTTGTTTTGTTTTTTGTTTCATTTGCCTTATTTTCATAACATAAATAAATAATAGTATCTAAGCTGGTACAAGAACCAACCCCTAATATGATATAATACTTACAGCATTTTCAGGAATGTCTTTGGGCCCCAATAGTTATACTGGAATAGTGGAATGCATTCTGAAACTGAGTGGTCCTTGAGCTTGGCTGTTTTCTTGCAGATGTTTTATTACCCAATAGGTATCATCATCAGTTAACATCAATTATGATGTTACTTAGCTTGAATACCTAAACGTCTACAATAAAACAATCAAGTTAGAAAGTACCAAGGACACCTCATTTCAACTCTGAGCTACAAATATTCTCTTTTACTGATATTCTGGAAAGCTAATTTGTTTTTTATAAATATAACTTCTCTGGCATGGCAGCCAGTCTGAATGCAAGCAAGTCTCCCATGGCGGTTATTTCATGGGTATGTTCACCGAATTGTACCTCCTGCCAAAAAGAAAAAGTTACCTCTCTTTGCTTAAACAATGCACTGAATAAACACAACAGGATTTACACAAGAGTCTGTCACAATTCATAATTTTGGTTTATTGAATCTCATGAATTTTGCCTTATCAGTTATAATGGTTAGCTTCATGACATCCAATAAGCCAAAACTAATCCTAATATAGTAGGAACAACCAGGTGAAGGGGTATAAAAAAAGATCAAGATGGCAGTTGTGACCATGTGTCAGAACTCTGCAATGTGCATTAAAAGAAACACACAACTGATCACAGAATCATAGCAGTCATTCTGATTTTTTTACCCTGCCAATACCAGTATAACTTAGACCAGGCTAATAAAACAGAACGGATAGAATTACTTTTCTGCATTTAAATGAATTATACACACACAGTAGATATAAAAAGTCTACACACCCCTATTAAAATGCCAGGTTTTGAGATGTAAAAAATCAGACCAAGACAAATCACTTCACCTTTTTTCCACCTTTAATACAACACATAGGAAAGGGTGTTGTCCTCTTTCCAAAAAAACTAAGGAAGTTAACATAAACCTCTTATCTATTTTTATATAGAAAACACATAAGATAAATTGTATTGAGAAAAAGGAATGATCATTAGGTCACTCAGCTACAAGGGTAAAAAAAGAGTAACTAAGTCCAACATGCTAATCATTATCCCAAACTGGCTTTTATTTATAACTTTCCCGAATTGCAGGAAATGGTATATTTTCCCTTGTCACATGTTGCCTAGTTTCCTAGTATGGAAAAACAGAAGCTTGAGTTAAACTTACTGTCAACTTTTGGCCTTGTCTCAGAATTTCTTTAGGGCTGACAACCACAAGCTATTTAAGCCCAAATGATTGTATTTATCTCTTGTCTAGAACTAAGCTGGGTCAAATTCAAGTCATTGGTTTCCTTTAAAGCAGAACAGATGGCTCTGTTTTTATTTCTGGGACAGACATCCTTGAGATGTACGAAATCAAAACAAATTGCTGTATATCTTATTGTAGTATGTATAAACACACAAACTGCATTGTGGGAATACAGCCAGGATCTTGCTACTCTAATTTTAATTTGTATGCAGTTAAGAAAGTACAAATAATTCTAAAATCCCAGAGAGGGCTTTATTCTGCTTAATTTAAAAGTTCAATTGCCTAGCAGGGTTATGAAATACTTTCATTGGGAAACACTCAAAGAAATATTCACATAGTATATTTATTGAATCTCACAGTCTGTCACTTTATTTCTTAATTGCTGATGCATTTCACTGCTGCCCCCCACACCCCTGACAAAACTGAGTCTAAAGGCATTGCCAGAAAAACAAATTCTCCACGTATTCACATAAATATTTTGATAAGTTTGTATATAAACTGATCAATGATTAAGGAAAAAATCCTTTACATTATCTTTGTTCATGTATGACTCCTCTACCCAACTTTGAGAAAAACACACATGCACACTCCACCACTTCCATGGCCCAGTTCTGAATGGGCTGGGGCTTGGTACCGGCTGCAGATGGAGGGTTGGGATCCCCTGGTGTAGTTAAGGTGAAAAAATGCACTACTATGAATTTACTCTTAGTGTTCTAAAGTTGAAACCAACTAATAGAGAGCAGTAGTGAATAGACTGAATTATACTTAATAAATTAAAATTTATGGAAATAGCCAACAGGGTACAAATTAGTAAGGTATGAATCTTAAAACCTCTTCTAAATACATATTGCATTGTACTACATTATTTTAGAAAATCCTTTTCTACCATGCTTTATGAATAAATTGTTCCCACAATTTTGTTTCAGTATATATTTTGATGCTCAATATTGATGATTTGTATTGAATTCCAAAAGAGAGCATGAAGATAAACAAAAATGAGCATAAATGTAGCATTTGTCTCCTTTTTTTAGGTCATTTGTATTTGTTTTCCTACATGAAGTACCACTACAATAGCCACATGATCCGTACAAAGCATAGATCACAGGCATATAATTTATACATGATTTTATAATTTTCATGAGATAAATAGACTTTTATATCTTTTTGCACATTATAATCTAGACTATACAATTTTTATTGGCTCCTGATGGCTACTACTCTTAAAAAAGAATCCTTGGAAATAATCAGAGACATTATTATGCAGGCTGGAGTTTTTAAAATGGCACTGTTGAAGTCTTACAGGCCAGGAGTAATCATGAAAGCAAATTTAATTAATAT
Organism: Ahaetulla prasina; assembly: GCF_028640845.1. NCBI lineage: Eukaryota > Metazoa > Chordata > Lepidosauria > Squamata > Colubridae > Ahaetulla > Ahaetulla prasina. The sequence goes on from NC_080542.1 coordinate 96,491,094, forward strand.
ATTTTCTTGTTATACTTAGAAATTAAATTGGAACTGCCTCGGTGGCTACATTTTGCATCTCTGCATGATCTCCTCAAAGCTAACTTGTTAAGTTTTGAATATGCCACTTAATTTACCATGTTTTGTCTTGAACACTGTGCTATTAAATGTTTCATTGTTTGAATTCTATAGATCAAATTGCTACACAATTGTGAATTGGAATTACTGGGACAAAATGTGAGCTATGGAAACGTAGTACTTGCTGGTTTAATGCCTGTTGTTTTAGATATTTTAGATTTAGATTAGATATTTACAGAATGCTTTGCCAGTTTAAGAGTTTACTACTCCAAGAGCTGGTAATGTTGTGCTGTTGTAGGCAATGAATGCTGTAAAGATTATGAATTTTCAGTTATATTCAGAAATTTCAACCTTTTCTTAAAAAAAGAAATTAACAGCTTGAGAAGAAATTTAATATAACTTACTGTATATATTCTTCATAGTCTTTTATCAGAAACTGGAAGACCTGCTTCAGTAATAGCAATAGCATTTAGACTTATAAACTGCTTCATTGTGCTTTACAGCCTCTCTAAGAGTACAGAGTCAATATACTGTTCCCAACAATCCGGGTCCACATTTTACCAACCTTGGAAGAATGGAAGTCTAAGTCAAGCTTGTGCTGATACAGATCAAACTTCTGGGAGTTGGCACAACTAGCCTGGAATACTGCATTTTAACCACTGTGGCTCTCTAAATAATACTAAAAGATAAAAATAATACTAAATACAAAAAGTAGCTTAATTTGTTGCTTAGAGACCTTAATATCAACAATAAGAAAAAGAGATTTTAAATTCAATATAAACCATATTCAAATTGTCTGGATATAGCAGTTTGAAAGCATGCAAATGCGAGTAGATAAACAGGTACCATTTATTGGAAAAGTAACAGTATTCCATGCACCTTCGTATATAGCAGAAGTGTCAAACTCAATTTCATTGTGGGTTGCATCAGGGTTGTGTTTGACTTGGGGGCCACGGCGTGGCCAGACTGGGTGTGGCTAGCTCAACGTCACTCATTCAGGCTCCATTTTTGGCTGTGACGGCCTGCTGCAGCCCTCTGCCAATGAAAATGGAACTCGGGGTGCCCCCTGGCCCCATTTTCAGCCATTATGGTCTCCTGTAGCCCTCTGCCAGTGAAAACAGGACCCCAGGAGGTTTTGTTTTCACTGGCAGGGGGCTGCAGAAAGCCACTGAGGCCAAAAACAGGTCCTGGAGAGGCCGTGCATGGCCCCCCTAGGCCCCTTTTTCACAGGCAGAGGAACCATGGGCTGATCCTTTGCTGTTTCAAGGACAGCCCTGCAGGCCAAATCTAAGTACCCTGTGGGCCAGATCCAGCCTGCGGGCCTTAAAGGTAGAGTTAGCTAACTTGAAAGCAACTAAAATGTGCCTGTCACATACCAATATTATTTGTCGTATGTTGTAGTTTCGCTCATTTTGAATCAGATTAATTATCCTAAATATTCTGGTGATCTTAAAGAACTTTAGAGAGACTTGGGAAATCAGTTGGACAACTTGTGATTTCTTCTAATATAACTAAAGAAAAGCAGTTTGCTCAAATTAAGTAATTTGCTCAAATTAAGTAGTGTGTTCTGAGTTAAATGGTCAAGAGACGATTAGATATTTCTAGTAAATTGTAATTTCAAAAATAAAGAAAACTGCAGACAGGATATATGCAGGATATGGTCAAGAAAGTCAAGATAGACGCCATATAATGCACATTAAAAAAAAAAAAAGCTTTACCCTGTTCTAGCCACTGTTTTGATTTTTGTTTCTTTTTAACTATGAACTGCATGCACCACTGGAAAAGTCATACTAGCTTCAATCAGTTTTATTTCTTTTTCTAGCTAAATATACATTTCTATTCTCTTGCCAAATTCACAACAAATGTATGCCTATTCCATGCAATACAACATTGTAACATTTTTTTCTAGTGAGGATTAGATTATCTCAAGTGTGCTGCTTGTTCATGATCCTTTATTTATGATTTGTAGATAATGGTTTAAAAATTCAAGGCCTCTAGCATTTTACTGAATTAGTTGTAACCCAAAATTGTTCTTCCTTTCCCTGGGCAACATGTCTCCTGAGACTTAATTGAATCAAGTTTGTAAAACTTGCAGATACTTTTACCAAATTCTGTCATTAAAATATTCTACACCAGAGGGCAGTACAGGAAAAAAAATGTGATGCAAATAATGCTCCTTGCTGACATTTTTTCGTTCGCCAAGTGACCCTTTTTTAAAACAAAAAAATCAGATAATAAAAGTAGACTCATTGATTATAGATGATTTTGTTTTGTTTTGTTCCTTAGTAAATATAAATGGTGTGGAAAATAAGTCCTTCATTTGTAATAGTGAGCATTTAATACAATGTAAGGTTGCAGATTACATAATATTTGAACAATTTGTACATATTAAGCTACTGTGGTAACGTATGATGTCTAGAATGTAGCTTTGGTCTCAGGTGGATTTAATTTTATTGATTTAACTAGTGAATCTGATTTACAGTCTTTTATGAAGCTAGAATAATCTTGAGCTTTTGGCATTAAAATAATTGCCTTGAAGTATGTGCCTCTGTGATTTCTGAAAATGTTATTTGAAGCTGCCCTCATGTGGTGAAAGAAAACACTGCACTAGGGAACATATTAAAGGATATTGCTCCAATCCTAATCCACATGCAATAATGTAAAACTGAATTATTATTATTATTATTATTTATTAGATTTCTATACCGCCCTTCTCCCGAAGGACTCAGGGCGGTGTACAGCCAGAATAAAAACCCAAACAATACAATATACAATTAAAACAAAATTTAAAAACTTATTATACAATTGGCCGAAAACTTTAAAACATTTAAAATTCTACAAACCCATTAAAATTCATATAAAATTTAGAAATATAAAATATAGATTTAAAAATACAACAAAATTTAAGCCAGCCCCGCGCGAATAAATAAATACGTTTTCAATTCGCGGCAGTATAATCTACTAGCATTTTTAAAACTACTTTAATGCTTTGTAAATTCACTTATGTACAACAGGTGATTATTACTTGCACAGTAATGAGGAAAATACAATTTCTAATCATAGACACTCATCTACAGTGTTCATATGCAACATGAAAGTCTGTAATGGAGAAGCTAAATTATTCCCTAAAATCCTGATTAATGTGGCAAAGGAATGCAGAGAATGAGGGCGTGGAAAACCGCACTTCTGGTAAGAAGACAAGGAAGGAAGTCTAGCTAAGATCACATATGACTGTATTTTTTTTGAAAAAGGGGGAAAGCATATGTAGCCTTTATGTAGCCTTAGCAGAAAAAGGAATAAGATCCTTGCAGTAACTCATGAAAAATAGCTGAACCCATAGGAAAAGCAATAAAAAGTGAGATAAAGTTGAAGAAGCCCAAAGAGAAAGGAAAGAATGAAGGAAGGATGGAAGGAAAGAAAGAAGGAAGGAAAAGAAAAGAAAGAGAGAGAGAAAGAGAGAGAGGGAGGGAAAGAAAGAAAGAAAGAACAAAACAAGAATATACATGCTTTTTGCAGAACAGGAAATTGTGTAGATGCTATATTGAAATATGGCATATCAAGACAACCAAGATTGGGGAAGAAAGGATAGTTTCATCCAAAGAAGTAATATAGTTTAGGCAACAAAGAAGATGGAAAGCCCAACAGTTCATGCATGCGTCTAAACTAGCTTCCACCATTACTCATTGTGGGCGTTGCACATTTTAGGTGGATAGATTAACGCTTGAGTGAACACAAAACTAACCAGGTCACAAATCATATAGATCTTTTTTAGTTATAACCAGCACCTGGAACTGCATCCAGAAACAAATAAAAAAATGGACCCTGCTCCTGTAACACCCATATAACATGACAGTAATGAGAGCTCCCCATTAATATGCAAGCAGCCATAGTATCGTTTCTGGATTGTTTTCAAGAATAGTCCATATGGCCCTGTTTGACCTGGAATAGAGATAAATATTGAGTAACATCAGCATAATGGTTTTATTTCCTTTAGCTCAACCCCTCCAAGACGGAGTGGCTGTGGATGCCAGCATCCCGGTACAGTCAGTTGCAATTGTGGCTGACTGTTGGGGGTGAGTCACTGGCCCCGATGGAGAGGGTGCGCAACTTAGGTGTTCTCCTGGATGGTCGGTTATCCTTTGAAGAACATCTGACGACCGTCTCCAGGAGAGCTTTTCATCAGGTTCGCCTGATTCGCCAGTTGCACCCCTTTCTAGACCGGGATTCCTTATGAACAGTCACTCATGCTCTGGTTACCTCTCGCCTGGACTATTGCAATGCTCTCTACATGGGGCTCACCTTGAAGAGCACCCGGAGGCTCCAGTTAGTCCAGAATGCAGCTGTGCAAATGATAGAGGGAGTGGTTCAGAGCTCCCATATAACACCTATCCTGCGCAGACTGCACTGGCTGCCTGTTGTCTTCCGGGTGCGCTTCAAGGTGTTGGTTACCACCTTTAAAGCGCTCCATGGCTTAGGACCGGGTTATTTACGGGACCGCCTACTGCCATCTTGTGCCTCCGATCGACCCGTGCACTCTCACAGAGAGGGATTCCTTAGGGTGCCGTCAGCCAAGCAATGTCGGCTGGCAGCCCCCTGGGGAAGGGCCTTCTCTGTGGGGGCTCCCACCCTGTGGAACGAACTTCCCCCTGAACTTCGACAACTACCTGACCTTTGAACCTTTCGCCGCAAACTTAAGACATATCTATTCTCTCACACAGGACTGGCTTGAATTTTAATTTTTTAGATGATTTTATGGATTTTAAATTTTAATTAGTTTTATAGGGTTTGAATATATTTTAAAACTTGGGCCAAATTTAATAAGTTTTTTAATTATTGTTTTTAGTTGTATTGTATGTGTCTTGATTGTTATTTTATTTGGCTGTTAACCGCCCTGAGTCCTTCGGGAGAAGGGCAGTATACAAATTAAATAATAATAATAATAATAATAATTATTATTATTATTATTATTATTATTATTATTATTATTATTATTATTATCATCATCATCATCATCATCATCATCATCATCATCATCATTATCATTATTATTATTACTACTAAATTGATCTCCCAGTTATCATATGGTTCCTGACAGTGGTGGAATTCAATTTTTTTTACTATGGGTTCTGTTGGCATGGCTTGGTGGATGTGACAGGGGAAGGATACTGCAAAATCTCCATTCCCATCCCTCTCCAGGGGAAGGATACTGCAAAATCCCCATTCTCACTCCTTGGGGAAGGATATTGCAAAATCTCCATTCCCATCCCAGTCTGGAGCCAGAGAAAGGAAGTATTTGCTGGTTCTCCGAACTACTCAAAATTTCCACTACCAGTTCTCCAGAAGCTATCAGAACCTGGTTCCTGCCCTTTGGAACAGTTTATCTCCTGAGGCGAGATTGGGTCTCGCTTTCCTAACCTTCCACAAGACTTGACTCTGCCAAAGGTCTTGGGGCTCCACTGGGAAAGCATCACACTGGACATGGTTGATGAATTAAGAGACAACCCTACACAACCCTTGTGTATCCTGTTTCCTCTCTTCCCATATTTTAACTATAATTTTATCTTGCCTGGGTTTTCTATTTTTATTGTTTTAGAGATATTTATTTGTTATGATTTTAATGTTTTAATTTGTCCATGGTTGTTTTGTCATGAGATGGACAACAGATAAATTCAATAAAAGAATAAATATAGATTTTGAATAAATCAGAAATCCCTGGGATACCCTACAGTACAGTGACTAAAGACCCTATTTCTTCTTCCCTATTCACACCAACTGGAATTAGCCAACTAGGAAAGAAAAGAACTAGGGAGCTTCCGCTTGATGTTGCGGCGATACAGATGCAGAGAATGGTCTCTGCATTCTCTTTGCTGCCTTCTCCATGTTCATGGGTTCCAAGAGGAGCCAAAGCCGCCCTGTAGAGGCAGTGAAGCAAAGAGGGGCACCCTGAGAGGTCGAGGAGAGTCACAGCTCTCCTGTCAGGCCCAAGGTTCTTTTTCCCACTCAGCCACGGCAAGAAGAAGAGGCAGCCAAAGATGGCTGCCACAAAGCTGGGACAGCCAATGAACATCATGATGTTGGAGTGAAGTAAGTTGCATCCCTTCCTTGACTGGGATTCCCTATGCACGGTCACTCATGCCCTTGTCACTTCCCACCTGGACTACTGCAATGGTCTCTACATGGGGCTCCCCTTGAAGAGCACCAGGAGGCTCCAACTGGTCCAGAATGCAGCTGCGCGGGTAATAGAAGGGGCACCATATTGCTCCCATATAACACCTCTCCTGCGCAGCCTGCACTGGTTGCAGGTGGTCTTCCGGGTGCAATTCAAGGTGTTGGTTATCACCTTTAAAGCGCTCCATGGTACAGGACCGGGTTACTTACGGGACCGCCTACTGCCACCTATAGCCTCCCATCGGCCTGTGTGCTCCCATAGGGAGGGCCTCCTCAGGGTGTCGTCAGTCAAACAATGTCGACTGGCGGCCCCCAGGGGGAGGGCCTTCTCTGTGGGGGCTCCTGCCCTTTGGAATGAGTTGCCTCTGGGGTTGCATCAATTCCCGAGCAAAACACGAGCTCAAGACCTTTTTATTTCACCGTGCGGGGCTAGCCTGATGAAATTTTTAAGTGGGGGTTTTATGATGGTTTTATCTTAGTTTTAATTCTATTAGGCCATTTTATAATCAGTTTTTTAATATGTTTTTAATTTTTGTCTATGTTTATGTTGTTTTATTTGGCTGTAAACCGCCCTGAGTGCTTCGGGAGAAGGGCGGTATAAAAATTGAATAAATAAAATAAATAAATAAAAATAAATAAGTGAACAGTGAGTGGAACTGAGAGAGAGGATTTTTTTTCCACTTTAAATTTAACCCCAGGGAACAATTTAGAATTATCTGGTCACAATCATCTCTCAAAGCAGCATCTAGGCATTCTGAGAAACCACCAGATCAGAAGTGAAGGGTGCAGGAATGAAAATAATAAAACTTTGAAATTTTGAAATATACAGAAAATTGAACTCTTAAGCTGAGAAGGCATGGTACTGGGGAGGCATTTTAAAATGCTGGAATCATTTATTTACAAAACTTTTATAATTCTTCAATAACTAAAAAAACGCTGGAAATGGAAATAAAAATTTAAGCTGACAGTGCCACCTGCTGACGAAAGGAAAAATTACGAGTTTGGAAATATCTATATAAAATTGTGTGAAAATTTCTATTGCATTACTTTTAACCACCCTATGACTACTGGACTATTGCAGACCCAAGTATAAAAATAAGGAAATTTAACTAGAAGGTTGAACGAGTAAAGGAGATGCAAAGAGGCTTTTGATATTCTCTGGGCTAATCTAAATGAAACTGACTGTCAACCTATGGGATATAAAAAACTGGGACTAGTGTACTTTTGAAGGGCAACCCAAGGATTGAATAAATAGTTTTTTGGACTGCTGGACAAAAGTTGAATTAAAAAGAAATAAAATAACATGCATTTCAAAGAAGTGAAACGTCATTTCTTCCTTGAAGGAGATGGTGTTACTTTTTCAAAACACAAAAGGCATTATGGAGAAAGGATTTAAGGAGATCACGGGAAAAATGGAAAAGGCCATATGAGGGATGATGAGTAGGGATCAAGACACCCAGGAAAGGGAAGAGTCAACAGAAGTAATAAAGGAAGAAAACAAGGAGGTGACAACAATGAAAATAACAGTGATTGATGAATTAAACCGGGGCAGGGGGGTAGGCGGGGAATGTATTAAGGGAGTTGAAAGATATGTTTGGAAGGGAGATAGGGGCTTGGGCAGAAATTTGGGAAATTAGGCACTGGAAGACGGGAGAGATGGGAGAAATATTCAGATTGAAGCCGTTACAGATAGAGATTATAGAAATAAAGATCCTAGAGAGGAAGGCGGAATGCAAATTTTAAAAAGCATAGCAACCAAAGTATTGAAGTGGACAAGAGACAATGGATAAATGATTTCTTTATTTTTGTTATTGTACTGATTTGTGTTTCCTTTTCCCTCTCTCTTTTCTTTTTCTTTTTCTTTTTTCTTTGTTTCGGGTAGGTGACACAAAGAGAAGCCAGGTAGGATAGAAATAAAATGTTTTTTTCAGTTAAAGGGGATATGATTAAAAGTTAGAATAAGTGATAGAAATAAGAGAAAGAGGAATGTTAGTGTAGACACTTTTATATAATAAAATAAAGTAACAATAAGAGAAAACATGGAATAATTGAACAATGACAGATTGCAACTTTTTATATGTGTATCATTATTAAAAATATATAAGGATATATATCCTTATATATATATATATAAGGATTGAATATAATAACTATGATCAATTTTACTAGTTTTATTTGTATTATTTATTTTTATTACGGCCGTCACCAGAGGAGCTTTCTTTCAGGTCCATCTGATACGCCAGTTGTGTCCTTCTTAGACCGGATGCCCTATGCACGGTCACTCATGCCCTTGTCACTTCCCATCTGGACTATTGTAATGCTTTCTACATGGGGCTTCCCTTGAAGAGCACCCGGAGGCTCCAGCTGGTCCAGAATGCGGCCGCATGGGTGATAGAGGGAGCAAATCGAGGCTCCCCTATAACACCACTCCTGCGTAGGCTGCACAGGCTTCCAGTGGTCTTCCGGGTGCAATTCAAGGTATTGGTTACCACCTTTAAAGCGCTTCATGGCATGGGACCTGGCTACTTACGGGACCATCTTCTGCGACCGATGGCCTCCCAGCGACCAGTGCGCTCCCATGGGGTGGGCCTCCTCTGGGTGCCGTCGGCTAGACAATGTCGGCTGGCGACCCCCAGGGGGAGGGCCTTTTCTGTGGGGGCTCCAACCCTCTGGAATGAATTACCATCAGGCATGCGCCAACTCCCTGATCTCCAGACATTTAGACGCGAGCTGAAAACATGGCTGTTTCATCGAGCAGGACTGGCCTGATAGTATTTTAATTGGGAGTTTTTAATTGGGAGTTTTAGATGGGTTTTATAGAGCCAGCCAAATTTAAATATTTCATTTTATTTTATTTTAATGTTTATAGAAATTGTTTTAATACGGCTGTAAACCGCCCTGAGTCCTTCGGGAGAAGGGTGGTATAGAAATATGAACAAATAAATAAATAAATAAATAAATAAATAAATTAGAATGTATGACACTCTAGTGCCACACTGTTCACGCATTGATTTGATATGTTTGTAAAAAATAAAATAAACAAAGAGAAAAGAACAGAACAGAACTAGAGCAAAATGTTCACTCCCAATCATAAGGCTTGAGGGCAATGCAGAAGGACACCATGGTTAATACTACTAAGGCTGCTGAGAAATCCAACCCTTTAGTTTGTATAGATTGTATTTTCCATGGAGAAATCAAACCACAGTTGCATGCTTTAAATTTTGTATATAAAAATAAAAGGGGAAAAAATTAAATTTGCTTCTTGTAATAATATACAAATATTGCAATTATATTTGAATGAGTACATCGAGGAGGAAAACTGAAAAGAAAGAATGGAGGAAAGAAAAATTATTTATGGAGTTTAGCCTAATGCATTATTGCACATTGCACATTATTTTTGGCAGAAAATTGAGATACAGATTTTCTAAATTATTTTTGAGTGTATAATACTCTTAAAAATTATTCTTCCAATTTAATATTGGACAAAAGAAATTCCTATTATAATTTATATATATGTGTATGATATATATCAGTTCCTATCAAAAGGAAAACAACTTGGCATGAACAGATCCAATAATTAATAACTTTTTTAAAAAATAATTTTTTAGGTATTTTTATTTTTAATACAAGTTTTTAAAATTAAAAAAGTTAAATTAAAATTATCTCATACTAAATTGTCTGACAGCATAACATTGTTAATTAACATACTAATGGCTGTATGAGGAATCTAAGATACTGGAATATAACACAGATGACCCTAAGAAGTGGCGATTAATCAAGACAATAGTAGAGAAAGTAAAAAAAAAAAAGTTTTGATTGATAAATAAAGGATTTCTCGGCACAAAAGATCATTTTAAAAATTTGCTTCCCATTTTTTTTCTTCAGTTGGAAAAAACAAATCATAGTGCAAAATAAAGATTATGTCATACATAATTTATTACCAGAAAATTGACAATGCGGGCAGCTAATTTTATAGTTTAGATATAATGAAGTAACCAGTCAAAGGTGTGATATTTCTCTAAGGAAGTGACTGCTCTTTGTGGCATTTTAGATAAAAGATGTAAGATATACTTTAATTAACTGGTTGGAACACATTCACAATATGGGTAGTATTGCACAAATGACCTGTGGAAAAAAGAAATGCAGATACGGCATTCTTGAGGCAAGTTCACAGCTGATTCAGCTTTGCACCATAGCAATTTTCAAGCAGTCTTACTCTAATTAAAGGAGAGGCTAGTAGAGTAGAGTATTTGCTTTTTATGCAAAATGTCAGATTTAATTCTTTAATTTCAAGTAAATTCAAGTGCAAAGGTTCATGATTAAAACGAATGATTATGATCATGATCTTATATTATTATTATATATATTATAATAATATATGATCTTATATATATTATATATTATAATATATATTATATTATTATTATATTAATAATATTATTAATAATAATATATTTTATAGATATAGATATAGGTCTTTGGTTATTTGGGTTTTCTCCCATGTAAAATTGGAAGTGTCTTGGTGACGTTTCGATGAAGTCTGATTCGTCATCTTCAGGCTGGTGTTATCAGCTTTGTGCTTCTAGGAGCAATGTGTGATCACAGCTGTTTCTTCCTTTTAACTGCTAGTTGGGGTTTGAACTGATTGGTTGGGGCTTTGGCTCTGATTGGATGGTGGGGTTGTCTGTGCTCTGATTGGCTGGGGTGTGTTCTGTTTGGGGCGGCTTGGTTGTGTTCAGGTTAGTCTGAGTTTCAGGGGGATTTGAGTTGGTGAGCTGCATTGCTGTTGTTTGGCTTTGCGTTTGTGATCGTGCCACATCTCCATGGTGGATGCCAGTCTGCTGCATGTATGGATTGGAGGGGTTTGGAATGGCTAATGATGCAGCTGCGGTCTGGCTTTGGTTCGTGGTCATGCTTCATTATCAGTGTGGGTTTGAGTCTGCTTTCCAAGTGGATGTGTGGTGGTGACATGCTGTGTGGCACTTGTGAGTGTGCGTCATTCTTCATGTTAGGGACTTGTTTCTTGATAAGGGCAGGTTTCCAAATGGCTGGTAGGTGGGAGGTTTCATCTTGTTTGTTCATGCTGTGTGGGCATTTTTCTATCTCAATGGCTTCTCTGATTATTCTGTTGTTAAAGTGTTCAGTTTTGGCGATAGTTCTGGTATTGTTAAAGTCAATTTTATGTCCTGTGGCTTTAAGGTGTTGGACCAGGGAAGAAGTTGGTTCCTCTTTTCTGACAGTTTTTATGTTCTTCAATGCGTGCACTTATTCTTCCCAGAAGCACGAAGCTGAAGCCTGAAGATGACGAATGAGACTTTGTCGAAACGTCGCCAAGATACTTCCAATTTTACGCGGGAGAAAACCCGAATAACCAAAGACTTATATATATATATATATATATATATATATATATATATATATATATATATATATATATATATATATATAATATTATGATCATGATTTAAAAAGAATGGTCTAAAATTTGGCAACTCCAAATCTCAACCAACAAATGCTCAGTCTTACATATTGGAAAAAAGAACCTAAACACTAAGTACAAGCTTGATGGACACTACCTTACTGATAAAGATCTTGGAGTTTAAAGATCTTGGAGTTTTCATATCAAATGATCTAAGTGCCAAAGCCCACTGCAACTACATCGCAAAAAAGGCCTTAAAAGTTGTAAACCTAATCTTGCGTAGCTTCTTCTCCAAAAACACTACACTACTAACCAGAGCATATAAAACATTTGCTAGACCAATTCTTGAATACAGCTCGACTGTTTGGAACCCATACCACATTTCTAACATCAATATAATTGAATGTGTCCAGAAGTATTTTACAAGAAGAGTTCTCCACTCCTCCAAATACAACAAAATACCTTATGCCACCAGACTTGAAATCCTGGATTTAGAAAATTTAGAACTCCGCTGCCTTCGACATGACCTGAGCTTAACTCATAGAATCATCTGTTACAATGTACTTCCTGTCGAAGACTACTTCAGCTTCTATTGCAACAATACACGAGCACACAATAGATTTAAGCTTAATGTTAACCGCTCCAATCTTGATTGCAGAAAATATGACTTCAGTAACAGAGTTGTTAATGATGGAATACACTACCTGACTCTGTGGTCTCTTCCCAAAATCCCCAAAGCTTCAATCAAAAACTATCTACCATTGACCTCACCCCATTCCTAAGCGGTCTGTAAGGGGCATGCATAAGAGCACAAATATGCCTACTGTTCCTGTCCTATTGTTTCGTTTCGTTATATCCAATTAATATAGTTATTACATACTCATACTCATATATGCTTATATATTATATAATTATTTCATGCTTATATATACTGTGTGACAAAACAAACAAACAAACAAACAAACAAACAGAGAACTGCAACTAGATTTATTTAGGAAAATGTGTTCATGTAACACATAAATTCAGGACTATGGGATCTGAGTTGCAAAAATCTGGATGCTCTCTGGCTAGTGGTTCTTCATTTATTCATTCATTCATACAGCCTAGGTCTTAATCAGATTAATTAAAGATATAGTGATTGTATTTTCACATGGTAAACCAACAATTAAAGTTGATTTGTTTTATAGGTTCATATTATGTGAAGCCAGAAGTTGGATTAAGTCAGTAATCAGGTTAAATGTGCAAGCCATTAGGTGCTATAATTACACCAGTGTTTCTCCTCCCACATCCTAACATCTGACCATCAGAAAGCTGTGCTGCTGATGTGAAGCCTTATTATTAATATAGTATTCAAATAGAATTTTGTCTGAGGCTTTGTAGGCTGCTCAGACTTCCAGATCTTTTTCTGTTCAGATAACCATCCAAGATATTAAAAACAGTCCCAGTTTCAGCAATACTTTGTTATGTGATCAGGGAAAGAAAAGAGTTTTAGAAAAGAAATCAGCTATAGTTATAAATAGAATTATGTGTTTGTGTGGTTTATATCGTATGTTTCAAATAGTAAACTGCTTCCGTTTACTGATATAATTTGATGGTAATATTTCACTAATTTCTTTCCATAGAACTGGAAGATAAATTGCTAAAAGTAATGTGGACTTTTGTTTTACTGAGTACCTAAAATGGTTTCTTATATTCTTGTAGAAACAAGGTTTTTTAATGTTTTAAAAAAAGGAGGGAAAACATGAAGAATTGATTTGGCTTTATTCTTCTCAGAGTTGCCTTGTTGAACAAAATTCTGTTGCATGTTGCGTCTAATTAGTTGGAGTTGGTGCTTTTTGCGGTGAATGAACCTCTGATAAGATGCTTTATGAGCACTATTGCTTATCCACTTTTTTTAACCTTCTTAGCACAGCCAGAAGAACTCCCAATCTCTATTCAGTGTCTTACCTACCTGTGGCTCATGGAATATCCAGAACATTGAGCCTTTCTTTTTTGTGAACTCTTAAAGTTTTACATTCTCATAGTTAGTATTTTTAGAAATATTTTTGGTGTCCATTGATTCTCTTGACTCACCAGTTGGTTTAATAATTATGATTTTTCTTCTTCTGAAAATAGACAAAAATAATCAGTGGAATTCTGGATTTGCTGAATAAAAGGATTTATAATTTTGTGAATTTAATGTGATTTTAAAGGGAAGATAAATAATAGAAGTCTGAAGATTGGAATTAATCTTAATTTTTAATTGTATCATTTTTAACTATCATTTTTTCTATTGTAAGTGAATGCTATATACCAGAAACTCTTAACTATTTTATCATTATTGTTAATTATTAGTAGCAATAGCAATACAATGTTTATTTCTCTTCTATCAAGTTTTTACCATACGTTAAATAATAAATAGCAATAGCTATGTATTTTCATTTTAAAATAAAAAGAAATACATTCAGAAAATTTAATTCAATAATATTCTTTTTGGTGTTTCAGCAAAATAAACTATCCCAGATAGTTCTTTTTTCAGAGAAAAAAAAATGCCGTAATATTTTACTGTGTTATCACACTCTTTTTGTTTATTTATTGACAAACTTTCTACTAACCTATAAGAGACACCTAACTGGGAAAACAAACATAAAAATTTGGAAGGATTTCAAAGACAGAACATTTATTGTACGATAAGGCTCAAAATAATTACAGGTTGAATATAAATATCAAATTCCTTTATCTTCTCAGCTGAATGTATTTTTAAAATGTTATTATGTCCTGTTAAATTAATTTCAGAGAGTTCCAAGGGTTACTATAAGGGGAAATATGTGTCCCACATAGAAAAGCTGTTCACTCTGATGAAAGTTTCCGTGTCCAACAATTGTGGTTCTTAATCTGGTTAATGTTTAAGACCTGATTAGTAAGACTCATTTGACAGAACTAACAGTTACAAAGAGAAGGACTGTATTCTACAATGCAGTCTTGTTTGAGGGATTTGGGAATGAATTGTCTTAGTTGCTTTTGTGGACATAGACCTACATACGGTACATATTAGCCATCTTCTGCGCCAGCACACATTAGGCAGGAACAACCTTTCATATTTTGGCAGCTTTTGAATAGTTCAGTATGTAATCAGTGTACAATTCCATCATTTTTTTCCAACAAAATTGTCACAGGGTGACTCAGCATTTATTCTCTGGCCCCACATATAGACACCAACATCAAATCCATAAATCTCAAGGCATCAGCTATATGCACAGAAAATAGATTTATCACCCTGATTAGATTTATCTATGGAGATTCAACCCATGTTCAATCACTATTGACAGATATATAGAGATAATATATCGAAGATACAACTGCAAAGGTTGCATTACATCTCTTTGACACATAGCAAATTTTCTTCCAAACAAATGAGATACATATATAGACATCTTAACTAAGCCTATATTCAGTTTCATTATGTTCTACTGCCAGCAAGAAAAAAATATGGCATTTTCCTATGCCTTTGACTTTTTGCTTGAACAAGCTGGAGAAGTGTCTTCATATTGTTATTTAATGTACTCTCATTAGGCCCTCGTTATATTTTAATTGTAATTATTTTAATGTTTATCTTGTTAGCCATCTAAAATATATTTATCAATGAAAGGATTAACTGTAAACAAAGAACTAACTAAATTGTTTAACTAGGCATTTTGTTTTAATTGTATTGGCTATGCTGATTTATGCTTGTTTTTCTAATTTTCTGCTTTATCTCAGACTTGAATGAAAGTTGATTTCCAACCATGTCTGCTATTCATTTTACAGAAGTAGGGCAGAGAAAAATCTTGGTTAAACTGCTTTCTACAACAGCACATTCCTTTAATTCTCCTGGTTTTATGCCATTCTGCATGAGATTAACTTTTGTTAAACTGCTTTTCTGAATACAGTCAATAAGCAGGAAACTTGTCAATGTCATGAGAAAACAAGCATAAACAAAAAGAGAAGGCAGTTTTCTGCAAGAGATGACTCAGTTTCATGAAAACAAAGAACTTATTTATAATTTAGTAGTTGACTAAATGATCAGATAGAAAGGTGCTACAGTCCTTGTAAATTAAAGTCATAATAGTTTTTGCAGTAAAATAGCTTAGCTGAATGAGTAAATTTAATAAATATACAAACTAGCAAATGCAAAAGATGTAAACATGTAAAGACATATTATCTACAGAAGAACGTTTGAAATGTTATTTATTATAAACTTAGGAGATCCACTGAACCCAATGATGGGTAATGCTTGGAGGTATTTAGAAGACCATGAGTTCCTTATTTCATTTAGCTGAAATCCTAGACCTTAAAGGAGGGCTCAGCAAGATTTTCAAATCTCAAGTACTGTTACATGATAACCCAAATAAAAATTAGCTGAATGATCAAAAAATCAGCAAAATTTCATGAAATGTCACAAATTTTTGCTGTGGGTCTCATAGGGTCTCAATTAAGGATGCTAAAATCACATGAGTTCTCAAAAGAAAAGCAAAAAATCTTATAACATTTCTTGCTTTAAGAAAGATTCACAGACCATGTTTTGGAGGTAACAGATGTTCTACCAGTGATGGACATCTTTTTTGCTGCCTATTATATCAGAGAAAGAAACATGAGAACAACGTATAGGCAACAGTTTACAATCAAAATCAGAATAAAGCTGGAAGGGACCTTAGAAGTCATGTAATCCAACCTGCTTAAGCAGGAGACCCTATACCATTTCAGATAAGTGGTGGTCCAGTCTCTTCTTAAAGACTTTCAGTGTTGAAGTACCCACAACTTCTGAAGGCAAGTTGTTCCACTGATTAATTGTTCTCATGTTAGGAAGTTTCTCCTTAATTCCAGGTTGCTTTCCTGTTTCCATCCATTGTTTCTTGTCTTACTTTCTGGTGTTTTGGAAGTAGACCTCATCGTCTTTGTGACAGGCCCTCAAATACTGAAATACTGCTTTAATGTCACCCCCTAGTCCTTCTTTTCTCTAGACTAGCCATACCCAATTCCTGCAACCATCTTCATGTTTTAGTCTCCAGGTCCTTAATCACCTTAGTTGCTCTTCTCAGCACTTTTTCTAAAGTCTCAACATCTTTTTGTAATGTAGTGACCAAAACTGGATGCAGTATTCCAGGTGTGGTCTTATTACGGTTTAAAAAATGATACTAATACTTCCCATTATTTTGATTCTATGCCTCTGTTTATGCAACTAAAGATTATATTAGCTTTTCTGGTTGCTGCCACATACTTCTGGCTCATATTAAAGTGATCATCCACTAGACTCCAAGATTCCTCTCAGTTACGGTTTTTGAGCCAGGTTTCACCTAATTTTTTCTTGTACCTTTGGTTTTTCCTGCCTGTGTAAAACCCTGCTTTTCTCTCCATTAAATTTCATTTTCTTGTATAGGGTCCATTATTCAAGTCTGTTAAGATCCATTTGGATTCTGAGTTTGTCTTCGGGGGTATTGGCTATTGCATTTAAATAATTTTGTCACAGACCTTTGCTATTTCTTTTAGATTCCTGTTTAGATAATTGTATTATGTAACTTATCTAAGTCCTGATCAAACATTATCTATCCGGTAACTATTGGTAGTTATTGCTTTATTCAGCTGCTTTCTAGTCATAAAATAAGTCTCTTTTTGAAATTGGGGGAGGGGAAAATGTTCTGACATAGTTCTGACGGCTAGAACTGATGTGGACTGGCAAGAGAGAAATAGAACATTATTTCTGATTTCCAAATCCATCACATTTCTATACTGGATTTGGAGTAATAACAGCTTTTATAGTCAGCACACAAACCAAGCAGTTTTGGGAAAGAGTGATAATGCAATCTGCCTCTTGTTTAACATTCAGTGTATTTTCATACTTGCTACCAAGGAACAAAGATACATTTGTAATAGCTAGGGGAGAATATGCTATTGGTTTACTTAATGCCAGGAAAGAATTCTATTCACTTGTCTAGTCAATTGGTGACTAGGTCAGTGCTCAAAATTATAATATTTACACAAAGATGCAGTAAACAAGATGGCTTGGATATGATGCTTGCTTGGGGTTGATGGGATTGTTTATTCAACACACACAGAAGGTGCCAGATGTGTGTGTGTGTGTGTGTGTGTGTGTGTGTGTGTAAATACTACTGTATAAAAATATTACCAAATTATGGATTATTCTGCTCCTCTCCCTTCCTTTGTGATATATCTGTATATCAATTTTGAACTAGAAAGGATAAAGAAATGAAAGTGTCTCGTTTTGCCAAATATAGTCCATCTTAAGAAGCAAAGTGTGAACACTGGATTCAAAATAATCACTGGAGACTCTGGTGTGAACTAATTTGCAGTCTGCTGTGTAGTCTCTAAATATAACTCTGCAAGAGTAGTCAATTATGTTGACACATTGGAGAATAGACTAGAGATATTATATAGCTCTCTTTTTATACTTTTATTTAATGTTTAAGAAAATCTTGCTCTATGAATATACTTCTAGAAATAATTGTAATTACATCCCATGATTCAGCTGTTACCTATCCTGGACAGCTATGCATATACTTGAACCATTAAAGTGAATGCATATCTCCAACTTGAGTGTCATTTTATTTGTAATTGTTTGGAGACTTTGGCAGAAGCAGTGACTAAACATATACGGTACCTGTGCATTTTGGGGTTTTTTGCCTAAATGTAGAACCTTACTTTTTTCACTGTGGAATTTCATTCTGTTAGTTAGCGCCCAATGTTCAAGTCTGTCAAGATCCTTCTGTATCTTGAGCCTATCTTCTGGAGAGTTGGCTATTCCTGCCAGCTTGGTGTCATCTGCAAATTTGATGAGTTCCCCATATATCCCCTCATCCAAGTTATTGATGAAGATATTGAAGAGTACTGGGCCTAAAACAGAGACTTAGGGTACTCCTCTGCATACTTCCCTCCATGTGGATGTAGTTCCATTGAGGACTACATGTTGAGTGCGGTTGGTCAGCCAGTTATGAATCCATCTGGTGGTGGTGCTGTCTAACCCACATTTTTCTACTTTATCTAGTAGTAGGTTATGGTCTACTTTATCAAATGCTTTGCTAAGTCCAAGTAAATTATATCGACAGCATTCCTCTGGTCCATTAATTCTTTATTTGTTTGTTGTATTTCTATCCTGCCTTTATTACTCTGTTGGAAAACAATATTTTTATACAATCTGTGTGAGAAAAGCAAGCAAAAAGCATTGTTCTTATGACTGAGAACAATGAATGAGTCTTATTATTAAAAAAGGTTTCAAAGGCAAATAAAGACATTATGCCATAAAACTTATTTTAAAAGTCACTTATGTCAAATTAGGCAAAATGTAGGGAATTAATATATGCCCATCTTGTGACACAAGTATAAAGCAGGATACTTTATGATATGATGTGGTTAGGAATAGGATGCCTAGGTGAAGATATCCTTACAAAAAAGGGCAACTGGGTAAAGATTTTGAAGAATTTGCAATATTTTAATGTTGAACATTTAATAGGTAATCTATACAAAATAAATGTGCCCAAATGCATGGACAACTGTTTTAGTAGAGTAATAGATATGGTTCTTACCTTTATGCAGTATACAATGAAAAAACAGGCATAACATTTCTCTCAGCAGGTGGCAGCACCTGGTTGCATGTCTCTGAACTTGAAAGATAAACCTGGAGTGATCTCTGCATATGTGAATGGGAGTCATCTAGAAAATACCAAATCTATAGCCTAAATTAAGAACCTAAAAAACCCTGGAAGAATACAATTCCAAACTGTGTCTATATTACTATCAAGAAAACTATATTAATAGATGTTAGAAGAATAGTGAACAAGAAATTATGAGAATTTAAGTTCAACTTGGGAAAAAGGTGATTCTAATTTGTACAAGATTTTCCTCCATCTCTTTTGTAACTGGAGAATACAGCAGGATGGATAATTAAAGTAAACAAAAAATTGGCTATAGTAAGGGAGGATTGTCTGGGAAATAAGATGCTGCTCCATATAATCTGAGAGTTCACAAACCAGCTCTTCAAAGTTATACTCTACAACATAATCCCTACTGATGATTACAGGTTCCCCATCCTGGTTTTAGAATGTTTGCTTATCTCTATAGTTCCACTCCTAGATCTGTCTTCATTACATATAATATAGAATACCGGTTTTAAAATATTTGCTTTCTTATAGATTTACTTTAAATATGTTTTTTTTCAAAATCAGAATTAATGTTATTTATTGACTAATTACAATTATAAAATAAAATCGTATGCCATCTTTTAAAGAAAAACTTCCAAAGTCATATTATTTTTATGCAATACTATAAATATATTAATAAAGCACAATGTTAAAGCATTAAAACATTTTGTAATAGTATGTGCTATAGTACTAGCATTTCATATTTAAGAACTTTAAAATATTTTCAGAGTTCTTTCAAAAGCAAGTAGTTTATAGGCTAAGAAGATTCTATAAGCACAGAGCCATTGTCTATTTTTCCTGCTATTCTGATAAGATTTCATTGAACTTTTCAGCAAGACCTCTAAGGCCTGTATCAAAACAAGGTCCCAGGTATGCAGAACATTCATTAAATAATATGATCCTAGAATCTGGTGTTAAGAATTCAGGCCTTGACCATATGAAAGAAGAACATATGCTGTTTATTATAGATTTTTTTTTTTTTGCAATTTTGTGAAGTCAAGTCATCCAGAGTCATCTGAAGTTAGAGGGATAGAAATTTAATAATCGAAATCAGTAATAAAATGACATATAACAATCTCCCATCACCCAAGCTGGAAATCATGATCACTATATGTTACTATATGCTTACATGTGTTTGGTGGGTTTTGTATCCATAACCTTAATCAATGCCTTTTTTCAAAAGAAAAATAGAATTCTCTCTGTGTTGTATAATGATATGCAGTACAGTATAAGTCTAATGGAATAGAAATGTCTTAGTCACTGGCAAGTACCTCAGCCTAGTTTTACTTTTTATAGGGACAGATATTCCTCATTCTTGATGCACCCACTAAAGGGAGTATATGTATATTTTCCTATCAGAAGTGAGACCAAAAAGACCTCTCTTTCTGAAGAAAACAGAAAGTTTAGTGTAGGAGGAGACGATTGCCCAGGTATTCATACCATTTAAAGAGATTGCCAATGTTTTGAACTGTGTTGAAGTTTTGAATTATGTTGAAAACAAATGAGGAACTGGGATGTTTCTGCCTCTGCATTGAGGAGGAATTACATGTCTAAAAACCTCTATTTCCATATTCATTGAGTATAATCAGATCTGCTGACCTCAGCAATGGCACAGCTGGGGCATTAACCCATCCCAAAGTTGATGAGATATTAATTGTATGCTTTTTACTTTGAAATTGTTGAAATTCGTTGGTAGAAAGATAGGGGATACATAAATTAGAACTGCCAAGTAATAGTGAATATTTAACATTTTTTTGCTGATAATGATAATGAAATTGTTCCCCTATGATTATTCAGGAGCAAATAAGCATAACTGCAATGACATCAAGAAATTAAGTAAGAACATCCCTTAATGGCTCAGCTCAGTGATTATTTATTGCATTTTTTTATTCCTTTCTTTCTCACTGGTGTGAAGAATAGCAACTAGTAGTCTTACAAGTAACATAATTGTATACATATGAGTGTGAGAGAATAGCCTGGGGTCACCTAGTGAATGTTGTTTTAGATTAGGATTAGGTCTTTTCTCAATATTTTTCAAGCCTCTTAATTGGCCCTCAATGACTTCTGTATTTTTGTACATTATATGTGGAAAGTGTGATAATATAGTGGGTAAGATGTTGGACTTGGGAGCCCACTGGGTGATTTTGGACCAATCAGTTTCTCAGCCTAAAATATTTCAGTGGTTCTTGTTGGGTTAGATCAGTGCTGTTAAACTTTTTTTTCTCATAATCCCTTCCCAGTTTAAAAAAATATTTCATGGATCCTGAGAGGAAGTTTGAAAAAACTTTTGTAACCAGCCAAGTAATATCTATCTAATTAGTTTGTTTTCAGTTTTGTACTTTGTATTCCAGTCGAGTAAAACTTGTGATAGAGAAATAGAGATAGAATTTATATACAGAGAAAGAAAATGTGATAAAATTGCCTCGTTCTTAATATGGTAAAGAATTAGGACAAGTAATTTGAAAGGAATGCATGAATTATTGACCAATAAGAATATAGTCCTGTTATAGGCCTTTTGCTTTAAGGTTTAATGAATACATGATTAGAACAGGAGACCAAGAAGTACCATAATATTCCCTTATCATCCCTGGTAAAGCTGGATGTTTGCAGTGAGATAACTTTTTCTATCCAAGTAGCTGCTGCCCAGACTGAGAACCATGGAGTTTCAGTTGCAAAGGAAACTTATTCAGACTTTCTGCTGTGGGAGTTTACCTTCATTAGAAGGCACTGGAGTTTACAACAACATGTACTGCAATGAGAAATTAGCATATTTTTTCTTGTCCTCGTCTGTTAGAGCAGAAAGAAGTGGATTTCTTTTAAAAGTATTTTGAAATGTTCTGAATAAATCCTATCCAAAGCTTTTAATCACCTTCTGGTTTTTGCAACAATTGCTGTTTGACTTTCACAGCCTTGCTGGTTTTTCTTCATCACTTTATATATTTCTTTTTTACTCTTTACTTTTCTTAGGATGCATATACTTCAGATTGTGCATGGCTGAATGTGGAAAAAGATGTCTGTTTGTTTACTGTTTGATAGCTGTGTCCTTCCTGGCTGGCTGGAAGTGTGGCACATTGCCTGTAAGGTTGCCAGTTTTTTCTGACTGGGTCTCTGTGCCTTCAATAGTGGATAGACAGGAATAACTTCATCCAGCAGAATTCTCATATCAAGCACTGCTGCATTGGGAAATAGCTTTCAGGAAGACAATTTGACTGTATTAGTCAAAATACACTGTAGTGCAAACAACAAAGCAGCTCGGGGCAGTTCCTCAAACGTATTACATCACCATTGTTTCATGGAATAGATTCTTAACTACACCAAACCAAATGTTGGAGCTCTCTAAGATGGGGGATGGGAGAAGAGACTGTTGTTCTGACTATTAGCAAAACTGGGACACTGCATTTGCCATGTGCCCATTAAAATAAAAAATGAAAACAAAACACAGTATGGAAGCATTCTCCAGTCTCCAAAAGAAAGATCGACAAATTTGTCAATAGCATTTTAAAAAGGGCTCTTAGATGTGCCATCCCTACTAACTTTAAATATTTAGGTTGCAAACTCTGCCCAGTTCAACACTTAAAAAATAATAAAGAATAAAACTACCGGGGAGTTAGGTTGGCTGCACAATATCCTACGCATCGTTAAGACCTCTGCATCGGTATTTCAGCATTCATTCAAGGAGTGTACGAAAACAGGCGCGGAAAGATGCGTAAACACAAGTCGGCAGAATTGCAAAAAGCTCTCGCGCTGTTCTCTGCCTAAGAACCGGGCGTCCTGCTCCTTTCTGTCACTCACTGACTCGTTCCCTGCCTCCCGCGCTTCCCTCCCTCCTACCCAACCGGGTCATTTCAGGACACAGGCCGCTCGTCGCCGTGGGAAGCCCTGGAGTCTCCTTGGCGTCTCTCTTGGCCTCTGAGCCCGCGCTCGGCAGGTGAGTCCTGCGCCTTGGCCAACTCCTGTTTTAGGAGCCGCCGGTAGCTTCCCTCCCCTCCCCTCCCTTCCCCTCCCTTCTTTCTTCATGTACAGAGGATGGAGGGGAGGCTTGCTCTGACTTTGGAGAACGAACAAGCACAACTCGAGCGGAAAAGGAAAAGATAGTTGGCCACTGGATGTGGGAGGGGGAAGCAGAAGGAGGAAGCTTCACAAAACGGAAACGGAGAAGGCCAGCGGATGGATAGAAATGATGTTTAAATTAAACATATGTGACAGGAGTTTCTTGAATGATCTGAAGAATTTGTAGGAGGACGCATAACCGCTTCTTGAGGGAAAAGAGGAGGACTTCCCCACCCCGTCTCATGCACGTGGGTCCTTAAGAGGCGACGCTTGCAGCGACCACAAAAAGGTGGCGTGGGAGTGTTTGCTGTACATTTCAAAAAACCAGGCTGCTGAAGGCATAAAATAAAACAACTTGGAATATATAAACAGTGAGGCAGTTTACTCCTGATGACTTCACAGTCTTGTCCTTTTTGTTGGCAACAATATAGAAATCGTTTGTCGTTCTTCAAGGTGTTTTTTTTCTCAATTTACCAATTTATTTATTTGTTTATTTAGAGATTTTATATGGCCATCCTCTCATTCTCAGTGATTTTTGGCAGCTTACATAATAAAATAAAATAAAATAAAAACCTATTATTACATACAATAAAAACAATATTTATCTCCAACTGCCCTTTGCGACAATAATCCATCAATCAACCACTTGATGAGTTCCATCCTAACCCACTAAGGTTCTTAATGGTCTGCTGCCTAAATATAAGCCAATATTGGAGCTGATCCAGTGCAGTCAGTTTAGTGGACTGAGTTTGAAATGTATTCTTCTCAACTCATTTCTTTAGAAAGCGTTGTTTTGTGGAGCTTATTTTCCTCATGGAAGTATTTTTAGGACTGCAACATTTTTCATCAAATAAAATGGTCCTCCCCCTTTCCAGGAATATTTCAGTCAGGCTTTACACATCCTACTGATGCTTTTTTGTATAAAACCTGTTTGATTATTTTCACACTATGTTAAGCCGTGAATGTCTAAAATTGTCAGCATAAATTTGCTTATTATTTGCAAACTTTTTAAGATGATAAATAGGAACCTAGTGTAATTCTTGTAATGTGGCCATAATATAACGTGTGGATTTTTTTTTACTCCTCCTAGCATACATATTTATCAAAACTTTATGATAATTGCTTTTGAATGGAACCTCTGGTCTCTTTAATGCACTTGGGTTTGTTTAGATATTTTTAGTTAGTTCCCTGCCAGTTAATTTCTACTGTCATTCACAGCAAGTGGCAAAAAATAGAGGTCTGTCCATTGATTCACATATCATTAGAGTTGGAATCAAGTGCTCATTCTTCATCATGTGCTTTAATGTAGATTTTAAATTCTTTTGACATTCCACCATTGTCTCAGATTTTTTTTATTGAATTTTTATGAATCCAACTGTCTGGGATATGAAGACATAGACATAAAGGTTTTCTTCATTAGATGCAATTCCATAAAAGGTTTTGCTTGGATTTCTGTTTGGGTATAATAAAAATAATAAAAATTTGAAAGTACTTAAAAATTTAAGTAATTAAGGTGTTCTTTGAGAATACAATATTGCTGTATATGAGAAAAAGTCTTGGGTCATCTCTAAAATAAAATTTGAAAATAAAATATTGTTCTGAATAAGAAATATTCTTGACTTGAGCAGTTTTCAGAGTTCTGTTAATTAAAAATAATTTCTAATCATAAGTAAATCTTAGAAATAAAATGTTGTTTTGAAAACAAGATCCTTGAACAATTAAGTAATATATGAAAATAAAATACTATTTTAATGAGAAATAATCTTAATTCCAAATCTAAAGCAAATCTTAAAAGTGTGTTATTGTGTTATTTCTAAACTCTTTTTGGAATTTTAAAATATATATATTAAACTTATGTCAATGCATAAAAATAAAAGAATAATGAAGAATCTGTGAATTTAGAGTTATTCCAAGATCTCTTCTGTTTGCATACTGTATTCATTTTTCTGACCAGCAATTTGTTTTCCTATAACCTATTTTTACTTTCTTCCAAAGGAATAGTGTGTCTTGTTAGCTAAGGAGTATCTAGTCTCTATCATCTAAATTTACAAGAAAGTTATAAAGAAGCCAAAAAGAGAAATGTGTCAGACTTTGCTGAACCTTCTACTGGTTGCTAAAACTTGTTTGTTTACCTACATACTTACTTATTTACTTACTTACTTATTGTATGTCTAGGCCACATATCTTTCTTAATTATAGTGACTGCTAAAACTTCATTCATTCATTCATTCATTCATGTATTGTATTTCTACACTGCCCATTTTTCTCAATTAATAACTAGGATCAATATTGGCTATTTTGTTCTATATTCTTGAAAAACACTTTCCCCCCTAGAATTGGTTATAGCAAAGGAGACCATCAGTTCTTCATGATTTCTGCATTCATGGATTAAAGAGAATCCTCTCCAATAGTAGACTTCAGTATCTTTCATATGTTCAGGACATGTTTACCTCCTATTAGTTCCACATAGAGTAGTTAGATGTTCCCTCTCCACCACAGAAATTTCCTAAATAAACTGCTACCATTTGCTAATGGTAGTATAGCAGTGTCAAGAACATTCATTTTTCCATTTATTTACTCCAGTTAGCTTTTAATACAGTATAACTGTTGCCTTTTAAATTCTAGGTTGGTGCAGAAAATAATGTGTGAAACCCATAGTCCATATATACTGGCAGTGAGAAAAAAGGTGAAAACTTCTGCAGTGATTATATGTCACAGTTATTCTTTTTAATTTATTTTTTATTCTTTTAAAATAACATAAAAAGAATAAAACACAGAAGTATTTATAGTACAGATATATACATTCTTTAAAAATGGATAAAAAGTGTTTTTTAAAAAAGTGAAAAAATACAACAGGAAAAAAGAAAACACTTAATGTGTTATATTGTTATAACAGTTAGAATTGTACATATACCTATTTAATTCCTAATACATTTGTATAACTATCATTCATCCTAAACCTATTACAAGTGAAAATGAATTACATATTTCATTACACTTTCTATACAAAGTCTAAGTCTAGGCTATCTGCTCATAGGTGGCAAGTGTAATCAAGTCTTCAATGAATGGGCCTATACATTTATCTTTCTAACATTGCAATAAATCTTTTGGGCATAATTAGCGCATGGAAAATCCATTTACATGTAATTCCATGTAATAGGTATGTAATCCAAGAGATTATTATCCTCTGAATTTTTTAAATTTTATTAGGCAGTCATATTTATATAATCCACTATTTTCCCTGAAAATTTAGTAATACATTGTAAAGCATGTGTTTTAAAGAAGTATTATCCTGATTACATCTCCAACAACTGCTGTTATAGACAGATATTTTCTATTCAAATGTAACGTGATCCAGTAAATTCTAAATATTTTTAATTTACATGTTAGTTTAAAGCCGTGATATCTAACTTTTTGCAGTCGCGTGCCAAAAGCGGGAGAGTGTGGGGGAGGGGTCGTGCACATGCATGCCCATGCCCATAATTCAATGCCCCTCCACCTCTGTGCATGCACGCATGCCCCCCCCCATGTTCCCCCTGCTTTTGGCACACAATGGCACGGTGGTCCCGGTAGGCCCATTTTTCACACTTCCCAGGCTCCAGAGGGTTTCTAGGAGCCTGGGGAGGGCAAAAACGGCCTTCCCCACACCAGGAGGCCCTCTGTAGGCTGGAAACAGCCCACTTCCCAACTTCCAGTGGGCCCAGAAGGCCCAAAAATTAGCTGGCTGGTGCACACATGTGCACTGGAGCTGAGCTAGGGCAACACTCGCGTGCCCAAAGATATGGCTCCACGTGCCACCTTAGGCACACGTGCCATAGGTTCGCCATCACGGGTTTGTACAGATACTCTTAGAATAGTTTCCCATTACCTAGGCAATATATAAATCTCTAATTTTATCCAACTGATTTCTTAGCATCCATATAGCAAATTGATTTATCTTCCCTTAATACCTATAAAAACTAATAAATCTAATTAGTTTTCAGGAACTTAACAAGTTATTCTAGAATCTCAGGCATCTCTGAGGTTGAAAGTAAAAGTTCTTAAAAATATTGCAGCTGTAAATATTGCCATTGGGGTTGCATGTAATAAATGATATTTATCTTTTAATATGGCCTATGTTAAAAATCATGATTATCTATCAGTTGATCCACAGTCAATAGCCTCACTTTCATTCAATTTTTCCATATTATTATGTTTTTCCCAATTTTTAAAGTTGGATTTCACCGTAAAATCAATTTAGCATGGGAAAAGGGATTAAATCTTCTTTTATTAGGCATTATATTCTATACCTTTCTGGCAATTGTTTCCAGAAACATAGTTTTATGGTATTTTGTTCCTAATACTATCCCTCCAACTAAAAAGTTACATACATACATATACATACATACATACATACATACATACATACATACATATATATATATATATATATATATATATATATATATATATATATATATATATATTTGTTTTCTGAGGTTTTCACGGGTGTTTGTATATATGTCTTTGGTTGTTCGGGTTTTCTCCCGTGTAAAATTGGAAGTGTCTTGGCGACGTTTCGACGAAGTCTCATTCGTCATCTTCAGGCTTCAGCTTCGTGCTTCTGGGAGCAATGTGATCGCAGCTGTTTCTGCGATCAGAAGCTGAAGATGACGACGAAAACGAATCGCCAAGACACTTCCAATTTTACACGGGAGAAAACCCGAACAACCAAAGACATATATATATATATATATATATATATATTTGTTTTCTGAGGTTTTCACGGTGTTTGTATATAGGTCTTTGGTTGTTGGGTTTTCTCCGTGTAAAATTAGAAGTGTCTTGGCGACGTTTGACGAAGTCTCATTCGTCATCTTCAGGCTTCAGCCGTGCTTCTGGGAGCAATGTGTGATCGCAGCTGTTTCTTCCTTTTAACTGCTAGTGGGGTTTGAACTGATTGGGTGGGAGCTTGGCTGTGCTCTGATTGGATGGGGTTTTCTGTGCTCTGATTGGCTGGGGTGTGTCCTGTGTTGGTGGGGGCTTGGTTGTGCTCAGTCTAATCTGTGCTGCAGGGGGATTTGAGCTGGTGAGCTGCACTGCTGCTGTTTGGCTTCGTGTTCGTGGTCGTGCTACATCTTCGTAGTGGGTGTCAGTCTGCTGCATGTATGGATTGGAGGGTTTGAAGTGGCTAATGTTGCAGCTGCGGTCTGGCTTCTGGTCCTTGGTCGTGCTTCCTGATCAGTGTGGGTTTGGGTGTGCTTTCTGGGTGGATGTGTGGTGGTGACATCCTGTGTGGACCTCGTGAGTGTGGGTCTGGTGTCATTCCTCGTGTTAGGGACACGTTTGTCAATAAGGGCAGGTTTCAAATGGCTGGTAGGCGGAGGTATCATCTCGCTTTGTTCATGCTGTGTGGGCGTTTATCTCAATGGCTTCTCTGATTATTCTGTTGTTAAAGTGTTCAGTTTTGGCGATAGTTCTGGTCTTTTAAAGTCAATATCGTGTCCTGTGACTTTAAAGTGTTGGACCAGGGAAGAAGTTGGTTCCTCTTTTTGAATGAGTTCTTGTGTTCTTCAATGCGCACTTATTCTTCTGTTGGTTTGTCCAATGTATGTGGTGGGGCAGGCGGTGCATGGGATTTCATATACTCCTTGATTTTCTAACTCAATTTTGTCTTTGGGGTTTCTTAGGATGGTGGATATTTTTGGTTTGTGCAGAATGCTGTCTTGATGTTATGTTTGTGGAGGATCTTGCTGATTCTGTCTGTGGTGCCTTTTATATATGGGAGGAGGGCTGTGCCATTTTCTTGCTCTCTGTCTTGGGTTTTAGTGGGGGTTCTTTTGGATTAGTTTGGTAATCTTATTTCTCTGGAATCCATTGGATGTTAGTACGTTTGTGAGAGTGTGTAGTTCGGTTTTAGGTGTTGTTCGTCAGCTAAGCATTTTGTTCTAGAGATGAGTGTCTTGGCTACGGAGTTGATCTGTGCTGGGTGGTGGTGTGAGAGTGCATGCAGATAGCGGTTTGTGTGTGTTTTCTTCTGGTAGATGGTGTGTCCTAGGGAGCCATTGGGTTTCTTGTAGACTAAGACATCTAGGAAGGAAGTTGGTTGTTAACTTCTGTTTCCATGGTGAACTGTATTTTGGGGTGTAGGCTATTGAGGTGTGTGAGGAAGTTTTCAAGTTTTTCTTTCCTGTGGCCAGATTATGAAGGTGTCGTCTACGTATCTGAGCCAGAGTTTGGGTTTGTGATCAGATTTTTCTAGTGCTTGGGTTTCAAAGTGTTCCATGTAGAGGTTGGCAATGACAGGTGAGAGGGTGATCCCATGGGTGCGCCTTCTATTTGTTTGTATTTTTGTCCGTTATAGATGAAGTATGTGTTGGATAGGCAGTGGTTGGTCAGATCTAGTATGTGCTTGGGGGTTATATTTGTTTTGGATAGCTGTCAAGGCTTCTTTGATTGGCACTTGGGTGAAGAGGATATGACATCAAAGCTCACGAGTAGGTCGCTGGGCTGTAAGTTTTGTTTCTTTATGATCTCTATGAACTGGAATGAGTTTTTACATGTGAGGCGATGGATTCTGCATAGGGCTGTAGTTGTTTGGCAGAAATTTGGCTAGGTTTTGTAGAGGTGAGCCTATGGAGCTGACTATGGGTCTGAGTGGGGGTTCCTTCTTTGTGTATCTTGGGAGGCCGAGAGCTTAGGGCATCTGGATGATTTCTCTCTGGGAATGATTCTTTGTTGGATTTCTTCGCTGATGGGGAGGCTTTTATTTTGGATCTAGTGGTTTTTCTAGGTAGGTGGTGGGGTCTGTTTTAGGGGCTTGTATGCAGGGTCTTGGAGTAGGTTGGTTAATTTGGTTTGGTAGTCAGATGTGTTCATAACCACCGTGGCGTTGCCCTTGTCTGCTGGTAGGATTATTATGCTGGTATCTTTTTTCAGGTTAAGTAGTGCTGTCTGTTCCTCTTTGGGTAAGTTGCTTTTGGGTGGCTTGCTGCTGCAGAGGATGTTGGTGGTTTCGAGTCTGATTCTGTTAGCGCCATCGGGGTTGATTTTGGTCAGGCTGGTTTCAACTCCGCATATAATGGTCTCAGTGGGGATGTATTTGGGAGTGACTGCAAAGTTGAACTTTGAAAAGGACATCGGTTTCAGCTTTGGTGAGGATCCTATCTGAGATGTTATGCACTGTTTGTTTCATGTGTTGCTGTGAGGGTGGAGGGGTTTGTTTCTGGCGTTCTTGTAGTCTTCGGAGTTTGTTGGTGTGCGTGTCTGTCTTGAGGGTGGTCTGTGTTTCGGCTCCCCAGACGGCAAGTTGTTTGGATTTGTCCCAAAGTGCCGGGTGCATCTTGTTGCTGAGTTTGAGGTGAAGTGTGAGGAGATCTTTGTTGATTTGATCTAGGAGGAATCTTTTTGTGTGAAGTTCATTTCTGATTAAGGCCAATTCTGTTCTTTTTAGGATGCGTTTGGTGGCTGCAGAGTTGGAGTGGAATTTCAATTGGAAGCATTTGGGGATTAAATTTTCATCGGCAGTTTCGTAGGAATGCGAGGTCACATAAAATGGAAGCTCTTTGGACTTCTAGTTTTTCATAGGTCCTGGTCAGATGGTGGATTTCCTCCCCGTAGAGGTGCAATATTTGTTTTCTGAGGTTTTCACGGGTGTTTGTATATAGGTCTTTGGTTGTTGGGTTTTCTCCGTGTAAAATTAGAAGTGTCTTGGCGACGTTTGAAGTCTCATTCGTCATCTTCAGGCTTCAACCGTGCTTCTGGGAGCAATGTGTGATCGCAGCTGTTTCTTCCTTTTAACTGCTGGTGGGGTTTGAACTGATTGGGTGGGAGCTTGGCTGTGCTCTGATTGGATGGGGTTTTCTGTGCTCTGATTGGCTGGGGTGTGTCCTGTGTTGGTGGGGGCTTGGTTGTGCTCAGTCTAATCTGTGCTGCAGGGGATTTGAGCTGGTGAGCTGCACTGCTGCTGTTTGGCCGTGTTCGTGGTCGTGCTACATCTTCGTAGTGGGTGTCAGTCTGCTGCATGTATGGATTGGAGGGGTTTGAAGTGGCTAATGTTGCAGCTGCGGTCTGGCTTCTGGTCCTTGGTCGTGCTTCCTGATCAGTGTGGGTTTGGGTGTGCTTTCTGGGTGGATGTGTGGTGGTGACATCCTGTGTGGACCTCGTGAATGTGGGTCTGGTGTCATTCCTCGTGTTAGGGACACGTTTGTCAATAAGGGCAGGTTTCCAAATGGCTGGTAGGCGGGAGGTATCATCTCGTTTGTTCATGCTGTGTGGGCGTTTTTCTATCTCAATGGCTTCTCTGATTATTCTGTTGTTAAAGTGTTCAGTTTTGGCGATAGTTCTGGTCTTTTTAAAGTCAATATCGTGTCCTGTGACTTTAAAGTGTTGGACCAGGGAAGAAGTTGGTTCCTCTTTTTGAATGAGTTCTTGTGTTCTTCAATGCGTGCACTTATTCTTCTGTTGGTTTGTCAATGTATGTGGTGGGGCAGGCGGTGCATGGGATTTCATATACTCCTTGATTTTCTAACTCAATTTTGTCTTTGGGGTTTCTTAGGATGGTGGATATTTTTTGGTTTGTGCAGAATGCTGTCTTGATGTTATGTTTGTGGAGGATCTTGCTGATTCTGTCTGTGGTGCCTTTTATATATGGGAGGAGGGCTGTGCCATTTTCTTGCTCTCTGTCTTGGGTTTTAGTGGGGGGTTCTTTTTGGATTAGTTTGGTAATCTTATTTCTCTGGAATCCATTGGATGTTAGTACGTTTGTGAGAGTGTGTAGTTCGGTTTTTAGGTGTTGTTCGTCAGCTAAGCATTTTGTTCTAGAGATGAGTGTCTTGGCTACGGAGTTGATCTGTGCTGGGTGGTGGTGTGAGAGTGCATGCAGATAGCGGTTTGTGTGTGTTTTCTTCTGGTAGATGGTGTGTCCTAGGGAGCCATTGGGTTTCTTGTAGACTAAGACATCTAGGAAGGGAAGTTGGTTGTTAACTTCTGTTTCCAGTTATGGAAGTTATAAAGTTATGGAAACAGAAGTTAACAACCAACTTCCCTTCCTAGATGTCTTAGTCTACAAGAAACCCAATGGCTCCCTAGGACACACCATCTACCAGAAGAAAACACACACAAACCGCTATCTGCATGCACTCACACCACCACCCAGCACAGATCAACTCCAGCCAAGACACTCATCTCTAGAACAAAATGCTTAGCTGACTAACAACACCTAAAACCGAACTACACACTCTCACAAACGTACTAACATCCAATGGATTCCAGAGAAATAAGATTACCAAACTAATCCAAAAGAACCCCCACTAAAACCCAAGACAGAGAGCAAGAAATGGCACAGCCTCCTCCCATATATAAAAGGCATCACAGACAGAATCAGCAAGATCCTCCACAAACATAACATCAAGACAGCATTCTGCACAAACAGAAAAATATCCACCATCCTAAGAAACCCCAAAGACAAAATTGAGTTAGAAAATCAAGGAGTATATGAAATCCCATGCACCGCCTGCCCCACCACATACATTGGACAAACCAACAGAAGAATAAGTGCACGCATTGAAGAACACAAGAACTCACTCAAAAAAGAGGAACCAACTTCTTCCCTGGTCCAACACTTTAAAGTCACAGGACACGATATTGACTTTAAAAAGACCAGAACTATCGCCAAAACTGAACACTTTAACAACAGAATAATCAGAGAAGCCATTGAGATAGAAAAACGCCCACACAGCATGAACAAACGAGATGATACCTCCCGCCTACCAGCCATTTGGAAACCTGCCCTTATTGACAAACGTGTCCCTAACACGAGGAATGACACCAGACCCACATTCACGAGGTCCACACAGGATGTCACCACCACACATCCACCCAGAAAGCACACCCAAACCCACACTGATCAGGAAGCACGACCAAGGACCAGAAGCCAGACCGCAGCTGCAACATTAGCCACTTCAAACCCCTCCAATCCATACATGCAGCAGACTGACACCCACTACGAAGATGTAGCACGACCACGAACACGAAGCCAAACAGCAGCAGTGCAGCTCACCAGCTCAAATCTGCAGCACAGATTAGACTGAGCACAACCAAGCCCCACCAACACAGGACACACCCCAGCCAATCAGAGCACAGAAAACCCCATCCAATCAGAGCACAGCCAAGCTCCCACCCAATCAGTTCAAACCCCACTAGCAGTTAAAAGGAAGAAACAGCTGCGATCACACATTGCTCCCAGAAGCACGGTTGAAGCCTGAAGATGACGAATGAGACTTCAAAACGTCGCCAAGACACTTCTAATTTTACACGGAGAAAACCCAACAACCAAAGACCTATATATATATATATATATATATATATATATATATATATATATATATATATATATATATATATATATATATATATATATATATATATATATAATTACATTTTTATACCGCCCTTCTCCTGAAGGATTCAGGGCGGTGAACAGCCAAATAAAAACAACTAGTACATAAATAAATATATATATTTGTTTTCTGAGGTTTTTACAGGTGTTTGTATGTAGGTCTTTGGTTATTCGGGTTTTCTCCCACGTAAAATTGCCAAGAAACTTCCAATTTTACGCGGGAGAAAACCCGAATAACCAAAGACCTACACACACAAACACACACACACACACACACACACACACACACACACACATATGGAAACAGAAGCTAACAACCAACTTCCCTTCCTGGATGTCTTAGTCTACAGGAAATCCAATGGCTCCCTAGGACAAACCATCTACCAGAAGAAAACATATACATATACATACATGTATGTATGTATGTATATATATATATATATATATGTTTTCTGAGGTTTTCACGGGTGTTTGTATGTAGGTCTTTGGTTGTTCGGGTTTTCTCCCGTGTAAAATTGGAAGTGTCTTGGCGACGTTTCGACGAAGTCTCATTCGTCATCTTCAGGCTTCAGCTTCGTGCTTCTGGGAGCAATGTGTGATCGCAGCTGTTTCTTCCTTTTAACTGCTAGTGGGGGTTTGAACTGATTTGGTGGGAGTTTGGCTGTGCTCTGATTGGCTGGGGTTTTTTTTGTGCTCTGATTAGCTGGGGGTGTGTCCTGTTTGGGTGGGGGCTTGGTTGTGCTCAGTTTAGTCTGCATTGCAGAGGGACTTGAGCTGGTGAGCTGCATAGCTGTTGGATGATACCTCCCGCCTACCAGCCATTTGGAAACCTGCCCTTATTGACAAACGAGTCCCTAACATGAGGAATGACACCAGACCCACACTCACGAGGTATGTCACCACTGCACATCCACCCAGAAAGCAGACCTAAACCCACACTGATCATGAAGCACGACCAATGACCAGAAGCCAGACCGCAGCTGCAACATTAGCCATTTCAAACCCCTCCAATCCATACATGCAGCAGACTGACACCCACTATGAAGATGTAGCACGACCACAAAGCCAAACAACAGCTATGCAGCTCACCAGCTCAAGTCCCTCTGCAACACAGACTAAACTGAGCACAACCAAGCCCCCACCCAAACAGGACACACCCCCAGCTAATCAGAGCACAAAAAAACCCCCAGCCAATCAGAGCACAGCCAAACTCCCACCCAATCAGTTCAAACCCCCACTAGCAGTTAAAAGGAAGAAACAGCTGCGATCACACATTGCTCCCAGAAGCACGAAGCTGAAGCCTGAAGATGACGAATGAGACTTCGTCGAAACGTCGCCAAGACACTTCCAATTTTACACGGGAGAAAACCCGAACAACCAAAGACCTACATATATATATATGTATATATATATAAATTACAAAGATGCCCAAATAGGAAAATGAAGCTGTAGTTGGCTACCATTACCATGTTTCCCAGAAAATAAGACCTGGTCTATATATATATATGTGTGTGTGTGTGTGTGTGTGTGTAGGTCTTTGGTTACATATATGTATATGTGTGTGTGTGTGTGTTTATACATATACACACATACATACACATATTTGTTTTCTGAGATTTTCACGGGTGTTTGTATGTAGGTCTTTGGTCATTTGGGTTTTCTCCCATGTAAAAAGTGTCTTGGTGACGTTCTGACCAACCACTGCCTATCCAATACATACTTCATCTATAACAGACAAAAATACAAACAAACAGAAGGAGTACCCCTCCCACCTGTCATTGCAAACCTCTACATGGAACACTTTGAAACCCAAGCTCTAGAAAAATCTGACCACAAACCCAAACTCTGGCTCAGATACGTAGATGACACCTTCATAATCTGGCCACACGGGAAAGAAAAACTGGACAACTTCCTCATACACCTTAACAGCCTACACCCCAAAATACAATTCACCATGGAAACAGAAGCTAACAACCAACTTCCCTTCCTGGATGTCTTAGTCTACAGGAAATCCAATGGCTCCCTAGGATACACCATCTACCAGAAAAAAACACACACAAACCTCTATCAGCACGCACTCTCACACTACCACCCAGCACAGATGAACTCCGTAGCCAAGACACTCATCTCCAGAACAAAACGCTTAGCTGATGAACAACATCTAAAAACCGAACTACACACTCTCACTAACGTACTTTCATCCAATGGATTCCAAAGAAATAAGATTACCAAACTAATCCATAAAGAAACCCCCACTAAAATCCAAGACAGAGAACAAGAAAATGGCAAAGCCCTCCTCCCATATATAAAAAGCACCACAGACAGAATCAGCAAGATCCTTCACAAACACAACATCAAGACTGCATTCTGCACAAACCGAAAAATATCCACCATCCTAAGAAACCCCAAAGACAAAATTGAGTCAGAAAATCAAGTATATGAAATCCCATGCACCACCTGCACCACCACATACATCGGACAAACCAACAGAAGAATAAGTGCATGCATTGAAGAACATAAGAACTCAGTCAGAAAAGAGGAACCAACTTCTTCCCTGGTCCAACACCTTAAAGCCACAGGACATAAAATTGACTTTAAAAATACCAGAACTATCGCCAAAACTGAACACTTTAACAACAGAATAATCAGAGAAGCCATTGAGATAGAAAAACGCCCACACAGCATGAATAAACGAGATGATATCTCCCGACTACCAGCCATTTGGAAACCCGCCCTTATCGCTCAAACAAGTCCCTAACATGAGGAATGATGCCAGACCCACACTCACGAGGGCCACACAGGATGTCACCACCTCACATCCACGCAGAAAGCAGACTCAAACCCACACCAATGATGAAGCACGACCACAGACCAGAAGCCAGACCGCAGCTGCATCATTAGCCATTTCAAACCCCTCCAATCCATACATGCAGCAGACTGGCACCCACCATGGAGATGTGGCATGATCATGAACGCGAAGCCAAACAACAGTAATGCAGCTCACCAACTCAAATCCCCCTGCAACTCAGATTAACGTGAGCACAACCAAGCCCCCACCCAAATAGAACACACCTCCATCCAATCAGAGCACAGCCAAGCTCCCACCTAATCAGAACACACCTGCACCCAATCAGAACACAGCCAAGCTCCCGCCCAATCAGTTCAAATCCCCACTAGCAGTTAAAAGGAAGAAACAGCTGTGACATTGCTCCTAGAAGCATGAAGCTGAAAACACCAGCCTGAAGATGACGAATGAGACTTCATCAAAACGTCGCCAAGACACTTCCAATTTTTTTTAATTTCATTTTGTCACAATAGTATACACAAACATTGTCATAAAAAAAACATATCATGAAGAAAATATATATATATATATATAAGTGAGGTGCACTCGGAGGCTTCAGTTAGTCCAGAATGCAGCTGCACGGGTGATAGAGGGAGCTACGCGTTGCTCCCATATAACACCGCTCCTGCGCAGACTGCACTGCTTACCTGTGGCCTTTCGAGTGCACTTTAAGGTTTTGGTCACTACCTTTAAAGCGCTCCATGGCTTAGGGCCTGGGTACTTACGGGACCGCCTGCTGTTACCACATGCCTCCCACTGACCCGTACGCTCTCACAGAGAGGGACTTCTCAGGGTGCCGTCCGCCAAGCAATGTCGGCTGGCGGCCCCCAGGGGAAGGTCCTTCTCTGTGGGGGCTCCCACACTCTGGAACGAGCTTCCCCCGGGTTTACGCCAAATACCTGACCTTCGGACCTTCCGCCGCGAACTGAAGACACATCTTTTCATTCGCGCGGGGCTGGCTTAAATTTTATTGATTTTAAATTATCTATTATTAATTTTAATGGGGTTTTAATTTTATATATTTTAAAGTTTTTTAGGCCAATTATAAAATAAGTTTTTTAATTTGTATTTTAAATTGTATATTGTATTGTTTGTTTTTATTTTTGGCTGTACACCGCCCTGAGTCCTTCAGGAGAAGGGCGGTATAAAAAATCGAATAAATAAATAAATAAATAAGTAAAGAATATGCCTCAGCTATATTAATTTGATATAAGGAAGGGAACAATAGGACAGGAACGGTAGGCACTTTTGTGCTCTTATGCACGCCCCTTCTAGTCCTCTTAGGAATGGGGTGAGGGCAATAGTAGACAGTTTTTGGTTGAAGATTTTGGGGTTTTGAGTAGGGACTATGGAGTCAGGTAATGAGTTCCAAGCGTTAACAGCTCTATTACAGAAGCAATCAATTTTGAAGCGGTTGACATTAAGCTTGAATCTATTTTTTGCTCTTGTAATATTGCGATTGAAGCTGAAGTAGTCATTTACAGGAAGGATATTGCAATAGATGATTTTGTGTGTTAAACATAGGTCATGTCGAAGTCGACGGAGTTGTAAGTTTTACAACTCCATTGTAAATTTTACGCGGGAGAAAACCCAAATAACCAAAGACCTACATACACACACACACACACGCACACACACACACACACACACACACACTATCATAAATGTGTATAAATCAATATTAATTAAAATATCATCCAATAATTTTTTAATTTAATTTATGTTAAAAGTAGAAACTTGAGTTTAAAAGTTATGATGCCTCTGTAAATAGCTAAAGGCCTTCTGGAAGAACTGTTTTCATCATCTTCTGGAAGGCTTATGGGTGAAAGACATTCTGAGGCAAGATAATTCAATAAATGGGACTTCCTATAGGGAATGCCAAGTCTCTTCCTGCTATTGGGAACTATTAGCAAATGTTTTTTAGTTATTTGAGTAGAATGGATTGAAATTATCAGGAAATAGTGGTTTTTAAGATTCACCTGAATCATACAAGGCTTTGAGGAACATTTTGACCTGTGCATAGTGATCTGTTTGTAATAGCTCCCACAATAGATGTGCAGCATAGCAGTATTATAACTGACGAATCATACATGCTTTTGTGTTCTGATCCATTAGAAGTTTCTGCATTGTCCCACATAGACCAACCTACAACAATTGAGAGGTAGATATGAGCAATAATTTTAACCTCATCCTGTTCCAGGTAAAATGGCAACTGGTACACAGGAGTTGTGCAAAAGCTCAGCCTATTCTTCAAGTAGGAGGTGTGAGCCCAAGAGGACTCCTTTATTGTGAACTTGTTTTCTATGGGAAAAAAATAGGCCATCAATAATAAAAAATAATGTAAACCTAGATCATATAGTCTATAAATCAACAATTAATTTACCTTGATGGAATGAGTTTGATCCTATTTTGGCCCATTCATATTCTGATAGTCTCCAGACAATGGTTTATGATTTCCATTCCATCTCTCGGAAGTTCAGACTACAGATGTATAATTCCGTATCTGTATATTGATGACATTCATCCCAACCTGACAAGAAATCTCTTCTCATGACTTCATATAGATATAAACAGAATGGGCAAAAGACTGAACCTTGAGATAGCCTATATTGAAGTACCAATATATCCACTTTCTCTCCCCCAGCAATTACAATCTGAATCTATATGCTTAGGTAGGAATGGAAATATAGTGACAGTATCCTCAAAGCTCCAAACTTCATAAATAGTCCAGAAGGATACTGTGATTAGCAGTATAGAATGCTGCTAATAGATCTATCATCCAATCTAATCACATGTCATCCAAGAGAGTGATTAATATATTTTCTGTTCCATATCTAATCCTAACTCCATATTGCCAAGAATTTACTTCCAAAACTTCTCCAACCCTTTCTCTTGAAAGAGAGAACCTCTAAAACAGCGGTTCTCAACCTGTGGGTCGTGACCCTGTTGGGGGTCAAATGACGATTTGCCAGGGGTCACCTAAAACCATCGGAAATATGGAAGTATACTTGCGAGTCGAAGAATCGCAAATTCGGCTTCAGGCGCGATGGATTAAAAAAGAGAGAAATCTTTGCTCTGATGTCTCCCTCTCAAGCCAGCTGTAATCACTCCCAATCACTAGCCTAATCTGGCTTCAGGCACGATAAACTTAATAGGGAGGAGTCTCCACTTTAATGCCTCCGTCCTCAAGGCAATCGCAAACAGTTCAGATCGCTAGCCAATACGGCTTCAGGTGCGATAAATTCAAAAAAACAGTTTGCTGCTTTCCCCCCCCTTCTGCGGCTGCTGAGGTG
This sequence comes from Ahaetulla prasina, assembly GCF_028640845.1. Lineage (NCBI taxonomy): Eukaryota > Metazoa > Chordata > Lepidosauria > Squamata > Colubridae > Ahaetulla > Ahaetulla prasina. The sequence goes on from NC_080542.1 coordinate 96,530,974, forward strand.
TGCTGAGATCGCTGCCTAAAAAAAAATAATTTTACGGTTGGGGTCGCCACATCATGGGGAATTGTATTAAAGGGGTTGCAGCACTATAAAGGTTGAGAACCACTGCTCTAAAAAAGAAGGATTAGAGAAAGGATGGTAGTTGTCTAGTTTTGTATTGAGAAATTTGGCCAAATCAGTTCCCCTTTAAGGGCTTCTGACATCTCCCTTCTTCAAGGAGAGATTGATTATATTCTGGATCCAGTTTCTTGTTCCCTTCTAGGCTACTTTAATTAAGCAAATATGACAGAAGTCTAATTTACAAGTGGTGGAGCTAAGATTGCACTGGACACAGTAGATTGTTTATTTTTATTTTTTTATTTTTTTTATTTTTGTCACAACAATATACACAAGCATCATACAAAATGATTATATAGTATATAAACATATATATGAGGAAATATAAGGAAGTATAAGCATATATATATATATAAGAAAAAACAATAGGACAGGAATGGTAGGCACATTTGTGCTCTTATGCATGCCCCTTATGGAATGGGGTGAGGTCAATAGTAGATAGTTTTTGGTTAAAGCTTTTGGGATTATGAGAAGAGACCAAAGAGTCAGGTAATGTGTTCCAAGTGCTGATAACTCTGTTACAGAAGTCATATTTTCTGTAATATGTAATATAATAATAATATTATAATATATAATAATATAAAAAGTCATATTGTCTAAGACTTAGAGATGAAATATCTCTAATTTTCCATATATTATCTGGAAAATTGAATTCTCAATACTCTGCAGTCAGAATCTATGGTAATAAACAAAAGGGAGATAAATTCTTCAGGCCATCATAATTGATAGAGACAAAGTGTTCATCAATCATTGTTCATACCAAGCTTTTTCAACTCATAAGAGTTACAGCGGCTGAATCGTAAGAGTCAAATCCTAAGAGTCACAGCTGTTGTTCTGCTACTTTCTAAATCATTACTATAAGTTTCAGAACAATATGAACCTCATTTGTGTTTCCTGAGACTCTGAATTTCTATAACCCATGAGCTAACTTGGATGTACTTTAAGTTTTGCCTGGGGGCTTTATGTTCGTTTATTGGACTTAGTGTTTGCGCAGCTTGCTATTTGTATTATGGACTAATTGGCCATTGCCTGGGGAATTAATCTGGTCTTGATTGTAGCTGGCTTCAGTTGGGGAAGAGAACTGCTGGGGAAGACAAATAAAACACTCCATAAACCACACTAACGTGTTAGTGTGAGCAAATGGGGAGCATAGGAGTATAGTCAATAAAATATGTTTATTTTTATTAGTTTATTTAAACTTTATCTAATTTAAAGCTTTAATATTGTTATCTATTAAATTTGTACATACCTGACTCCTAACAACTTTTGGCAATTTAAAGTAGAGAGAAAAGCATAAGAGATAAACAGTATTGCTCAAATATAATCCCATTCTTTTCCTAGAAGCTCCTTCAAAATAGCAGACAGCAACTCAACCATCAATGGAGTGTAGCATCTTCTGCATGGCCTGCACAAAGCCCTCAGAAGAGCAATGGTTTCTGGCTTATTTTTATATCAACTCTCACTTTGTTGTGACTATAAGATTGTCCTTAGGTCAAGTGCCTAGGACAAATATACCCATAAAGGACTATTCTCGTGCTTTGTGTCGTCTACATAGCTTTGTGTCATTTTTTTCCTATATTAGGAGAAGTCCAAATATAAATGGATTTGGGAAAACAGTAAACAACTTTTAATCTGTTCATATGAGGTGGAAAATCTGGCACTCCGCTATATCTGCTTGACCTAATCATCCACCATTCCAAAACTTAGATATTGGTATCTTAGATATGCTAAAACTATCAGATAGGAGAAGGGTTGTTAATAGCTTATCTCATGAATGACAGCTCTGTGCCACTTGCCCAGGAAGAAAATATTCAAAATGTTCAGAGACTGTACCTCAATCAATTCACTAATAAATGAAGGCGGCAAATTCCCTCAGCTTCCAGGATTCTATATCTTACTCCTAATTTTTGAATTAAAATATCTTATTGAAATCTGTACTACTTGCTTTCTTCAACATGCCATTGTAAGAGATTTAATATCCCATAATTTTAGTTAATCGTGTTCATCAGGATAAAACTGAAATTAGGGCATTATTGCATATTCCATCATAGTAACTAAGACAGGAAAAGCATATTTTCCACTTTCCAATTTATGGAGGTGTTAAATATGCTGAATCTAAGACTATCCAAGAGAACAAAATTTCAATAGTCTAACTCTATCATTTCTTTATTTAAAGAAAAATATAAGTATTGGACCTTAAATTTAAATCTTGAAATTTAATATCACTCTTCTAAACTGTCAGTTGTATTTTTATAGCTGAAAAACTAGGGAGATAATTTCTAAATTCATCTAAATTAAATTTAAAAATACACATATACAGTATATATAGAATGAAATAGTGCAGATGATAATATCTGTACGAAAACTTTTAATTTAAAAGCATTATTTTTTCCAGTATTCATTTAGGTGAAGCCTATATATGCAAATCTATATTTGAAGTTTAATCATCTGAAATATACTATATATTTAGGTATTTTCAAACTAAATATCTGAAGTTACCTCTCAGCACTATTAAAAGTGTCCAGAAATTTTTTTTTGTTTTTGACCAACATAATAGTCCCGGAAATATCACTTCATTCTGTATAATTAATACTACTGTGCAACTAGTATAATAAAGTAGATCACTTTTGGGGTGGAAGGATAATTTGCTAAATAAATTGTTTTTCATGCCTAATATGTTTTTATCTGAGGTATTAATATATGACATTATGAATAAAAATAGTCCTTTTTTGTTTGAAAAAAGACTGTTCAATATATTCTTTAAATTTTAACAGCAAGACGTCAGGAAATTTGGAAAGAAAATTGAATTTCCAGAGTCAAAAATGTTTGTCTCAACCACAGCATAAATTTTCTTTTTGTAGGGAACGATTGCATTATACTTTTAGTTAATGAAATTGTTGATTATCTATGGTAAAATGCTGTTGGATTTTTGCCCAAGATAAGTTGAGAAAGTTATTACTTTGAAACAGGCTTACACAACATGTAGCCCACAGGCAATACATGACGTGGCAACTATATATGGCATTCTTCCATATTTTTATATGCTTGGTCTTATTTGCCTGAACCAGTAAAACCAGAGAGTTTATCTCAAAATCATCAGATTGCAGTGTATAGATAATGCATGCTGTATATGATCAAGGATTCAATATGTACATTCCAGTTATAGGGACTCTAGAAAAATGTATTACTTTTTGCAGACACATGAATGGGAGCTCAAGATTGCAAAACATAATATTTCAGTAGCAATGTGTAATTTTCCATAACATAATTCATACAAAAATAATCAGTGCTGCTTAATAATGGTTGCAATCATAAATATTTTTCAGTGTTTCCTAAGGATGCCATAAAAGTTTAGTAAAATGGGATATTGTTTACTTTATATAGAGAATTGTTCATTTTTTGGTGAAATCTGATACTTCCTGAATTGCATGTTTCTTTTGCGGATAAATTAAAATTTCTACAAAGACGACTACTACTACTACTACTACTACTACTACTACTACTACTATTACTACTACTACTACACATTTATTTGCAAACATAACCTTTAGCAAAATACAAATAAAATTACAGCAATCACATCAGTTCAGTACATTTCCTCTAATATTAACAGTATTTGTGAAGGAGTGCTTTCGTATTTTCCTTGCAGCCATTGCAAATAATGCAACTTGTTTTGTTACATGTTTGTCTTCATCTGACGCAAGAAGTAGCTTATTTTTCCTTCTGAATTAGATTAATTTAATTGGATTAGTAGGGGTGTAATAAATCTAGTTCTGGCTTCCCGATAAAGCTTGAAATGTAGTAAGTAGTGGATCAGATCTTCTACCTGTACATTATTTCAGATGCATACATGGAAAGCAGTTGGTATTCCTTTGTAACTTTCATCCATTAAGCTGTTGGCATTGTTTGGAAGCAAAATTCTGTAAATGTTTGGCTCAAACAATGAGGTGTGAACGATTCTAAATGATGTGACATACCTTGTGCTTCTTTAAAAAAATCCTACCACCAAGACACGTGTTTTGCCAAATAATTATCAAGCTTAAAGGCTACTTTTCCTATAACATAAGATTTCACTTTCTTTACCCTTATATTTATTTTTAAAAAGTTTTTATTAAATAAACATTAAAAACATTGGACACAGTGTGACCATCCTAGTCTTGTCATAGCCATACATATTTTTAACATGTATTTAACATTTTTACCCTTATATTTATTGATGGTAGGGCTGCTTATAATTTTAATATCACTGCTGATATGTATAAGGTAGAGCTAAGTTTGATCTTACAAATTTCTTGGAACCTCTTTTAATCCAGTTTACTGAAACTCCCAAATTGGGGCTCATATATCAACTGTGATATTATCCCCTTCCCCCCAGAATCTTCAGTGCTGCAGTGCTAATTGTTCTCCTTTTTGAATAAAAGGTGGACCAAATGGCTGTCATTGATGTCATGATGATGCTATATGTCAGGGGTGTCAAACTCAAAGCCCAAGAGCCAGATCTGGCCTGCAGGGTGCTTAGATCTGGCCCACAGAGCTGCCCTGGAAATAGTGAAAAACCAGCCCATGGTACCTCTGCCAGTGAAAACGGACCTTGGGAGGACTGCACATGGCCTTCCTGAAGTCTGTTTTTGCTGGCAGAGGGTTGCAGGAAGCTGTTGCAGATGAAAATGGAGCTCGGGAGCCCATTTTCACTGGCAGAGTGCTCGGGCTGCCACAGGCACTCCTGATATGAGTAATGTTGAGCTGGCCATAGCCACCGTAGCCATGCCCATCCTGGCCCCTTGAGGTCAAACATAATGCTGATGCCGCCCTCAGTGAAATTGAGTTTGACACCCCTGCTATATGTTTTTTCCATGATAATTTTCACTAAAGAGCATAGCCAAAAACTTAAATGACCTTACTTGTTCTATCCACTTACCATCTATGACCCTGATCTTTTGGCAGAAACTATTTCTTTGGTTTTGGAATAGTTATCTATAAATATTCTCTTCTATAGTAATTGTCAAATTTGATTAGGATTCTTCTCATTTCAGTTAGTGTTGTCAATATGATTACTTACTTCTCTTCTGTACTTCTTTTTTTCATAAAACTTTATTAAGTTTCAACAAAATATAAAATATAAGGAAACAAAAAAGAATTAAAAAAGGATTAAAAAAGAGCAATGCCTATAGAGATTCTCAGTCATGGTTGTCCCAAAGATGGTTTTTCAAGAGGCAGCTGGATTTTCTGGTTTTTCTTTGAAGACATTTCGCTTCTCATCCAAGAAGCTTCTTCATCTCTGACTGAATGGTGGGAAATGGAAGGATTGCAGACAGCTGGACATTTGCATTCTTTCAGAGAGACATTGATGCTACCTGGTTCACCAAACATATCAACTCTGTAGACAGATACATTAAATTCACATGGGAAGATGTTAAGGAAAATAGTATAGCCTTCCTGGATTGTGTAATGCACATTAAGGAAGATAGAAGCTTTAATATTTGAAGTTTACAGAAAACCTACACGCAGAGATCAATTTTTACATTTTGATTCTCATCACCCACTGAAGTACAAAATGGGATTCATCAGAATCCTACACCAGCCAGCTGAAGGCCTGCCTACAGTAAAGTTAGAAACAAATAGAACTAAAACACATCAAGGAAGCCCTCAAAACATGTGGCTATCTCAAGTGGGCCTTCATCAAATCTCAAAAAAGATCCTACAGAAGCTCCTCCATAACAGACAACCAAGAGAACATAAATGAAGAAACATTGTTATTCCATGCACTGCAGGAATATTGGAAAAGCTCAGGAGGATCGTCAGCCAACACAACGTACATGCACACTTAAAATCCAAGAATATACAAGGCAGAAGCTTGTCCACTCCAAGGATAAAACACCCAGACACAAACTGAGCAGCATGGTATGCAGTACAATACAATGAACTATGTGCAGATTTGTACATTCGGGAAAAAATAACCACTTCATAAACGCATAGCACAACATAAGAGAACAAATCCATAAGAATTAGATTCAGCAGTCCATCTGCATTAAAAAGACAAAGGCTACTCTTTGAAGAAAGCGAAGTCCACATTATGGACAAAGAGGACCACTGGTTTGAAAGAGGGGTCAGAAAGGCCATCTGTGTCAAAATTGAACATCCCTCTCTCAATAGAGGGGGAGGGATATGACATTATCTCCAGGCCTTTCAACGGTTCCAAGAAGGCTCCACACTCATTTGCAGTACTCGGGTGACCCTGACGACACACATAAACCTTGAGATGGCCTTAACTCATTAAAAGAATGCAAATGACCAGCTATCTGCAAGGAGTATAAATCCTTCCATTTCCCACCATCCAGTCAAAGCTGAAGAAATTTATTGGATGAGAAGCGAACCATCTTCAAAGAAAAACCAGAAAATCCAGTTGCCTCTTGAAAAAGTACCTTTGGAAAAAAGAACAATATTAGAATTGCAAAAAGTAAAAACTAAAAAAAACCACAAAAACTTCCCGCTTTTTTTTGGAACAAATACAAATATAAAATACATTAACTTCTTATTCTAAAATTAACAATAATACAAATAGTTCTATAATTATAAACAATAAATTCCCAAAATTAAAATCCCCCCCTACATTTTTAAACAAAAAGACGAAAGGAAGAAACAAGTAGACCAAAGGGAGAAACAAGAAGAAACAAAAGTAGAAAAAGGTTTCTTTAATTAATCTTTAAGTAATCAGTTTCCCTATCTCAGCCAGTTCTAATAATTCTACAATTTATTCTTCCATTGTACGAATTTGTAAATATTTTCACTGCTGTGCATATAGAAATCTCACTGCTGTCTTCATATATAGAAATAAAATCCTATGTTGTCTTTTAATCTATTTATCCATAAAGCTTAAAAGGAAATATCTGGTTTCAATTATACATTTATTATGAGAATTCTGAGAATGAAAGTACTTATCTGATCCCAATATGTCTTAACTTTATTACACATCCACCAAAGATGATGAAAAGTACCTTCATGCTGATTGCATTTCTAACATATATTTGACACTTCCTTATACATCTTTGACAATTTGTCAAGTGTTAAATACCAAAGGTTATAAAAATTCTATTTCATATTATAATTCAATGTAAATTTCAGTCTTTTACTACATATATTCTCCTATTGATCAAGCATTATATTGTATCCAAAATATTTTGCCTTTTTCATCATACAGTCTTTAACATATTCATTTTCCGTATTCACTTTCAATAAAAGTTTATATATTTTAGTGATATATTCATCATTATTACACAAATCCAGTTCAGTCAGTTTTCTCATTTACAAAATCATAGTTCTTGTCAAATTTAAATATTTCTTTCAACTGAACGTAAGTAAACTCTTGATAAGTATGACCTTCTGTTTCCCATTCTTCTCTTGTTTTTAACTTAGCCTTCAAGAAAATTTAATAAATCGTCATTGATTGACAAAGTTTGTATATCCTTTTTCTTCTTAAAAAACTTCCTTGGGTGAAAACTATAAAGGAATTTGGGGAGACAATCTTGCTTAATTATATTTGTTCCAAATCTTCAAAATAAGAAAATGATTTTTAAAATCTATATTAACCTTAGCTTTGTCATACCATAGATAGCTGTGCCACTTTTCTTCTGTGTTTCCCAGTGATTTCAGTTTAAAGATTCAGTGCTTGCTTCTTCCTAGAACTTTCTTGATAGGACACTTTGACCTAATTTAAGCATTTAAGAAGGTTGCTGAAGCATATACTAATAACCTGTTGCCAGTTTGCTATCAATTATTAATAAAACTCCTTTAGGAGATCAGTTATATTCTGAAAAGAGAATTTTGACATCCAGTGTTAAAATGCTGTTGCAAGCACTATTTTGCTCTTTCTTAGTTGTGGAAGGCAGTAGGACCATTATTAACAGTAAATAAATCATTTATTTGGGGAAAATCATTGCTTTAAGTTCAGATGATCAGTAGATCCCTTTAGTGGTTGCCTAATTACATTTATATTGCTTCTTCTCATTTGTTCTGATAGTGAGCAGATAACACAATTATTTAGTGTTCTTTCCCTTACCATCACCAACTATAGCACAATTGTTTTCTAAACTGGAAGGAGGGCATGACGAAGTAAGATGAATGTAAAGGCTACATTTAAAATAAATGCAATTTAAATTAAATTGATTCCATCCAGTAACATATTATTTACCATGTGTTTAACCATGTTTGCTCTCTATCATAATAAACATGATAATTCACTGCAAAACCTGGAAAGGCTCTTAGATCTAGGTCTACATCATTTGAGATCACAGTTTTTTTGCATGTTGAGATCAAGAAAATGATCAAAATTATACTACTGTATGCCCTTATTATTAGATTTTATCAGACACAATAATACTCTGAACATTATGTAATAACCTCACAGGCATGAAATTATATAAAACTTTGTATAAATAATTAAATGAAAATACCGTAGTATGTGCTCTGCAGAAACCACTCCCAAATTTTAAATACAAGTGTGGCTTCTAGAGTAATGAGAAAAGACAGAAAATGGAAAACTGAATGGAAGTGAAAAATAAGAATATTCCTTAAATAGTTATTAGTGAGGCTAAATTAAACCACATACTTTTCAGTGGAAATTAAGACTGTTGACTGTAATTTTTCTGAGTTTGCATTATATGCATACATAATGAGGGAAGCACAAAGAATTGTCTCCTATCTCTTCTCCCTTTCCCTTCCCTCTTGTCCCTTTTCCTCTCTTTCATTGTTAAAGCCAGTAATATCATTGATGACAAATGTTATGCTGTGTTTGTAACACAAATTTTGTAATACGTTTTAATTTGAAAAATGTAAATGTATGCTCTGGTGTGAGCATGTTTACTAAGCTTGTACATGTCAAAAAAAGTGGAGGGATTTTTATTGCACTCTGAAGTAATATCATACACTAGTAATCAGACTGATTATGGTAGTGCATTCCTCAATATTACATTTGTACACCCATCTAGAGTGGGTGTAATTGTATGTAATAATAACAGGACTGATTAAGGGCAGTGCATTCCTCATTTATACATATATCTAGAGTCTGTATATCAAAGAGCAGGTAATTGAATATTTTTGAAATTCTTCCACATTTTTCTCATGCATTTTTATATACATTCCTTATTTCTTCTTTAGAATAGAATAGAATAGAATAGAATTTTTATTGGCCAAGTGTGATTGGACACACAAGGAATTTGTCTTGGTGCATATGCTCTCAGTGTACATAAAAGAAAAGATACGTTCATCAAGGTACAACATTTACAACACAATTGATGATCAATATATCAATATAAATCATAAGGATTGCCAGCAACAAGTTATAGTCATACAGTCATAAGTGGAAAGAGATTGGTGATGGGAACTATGAAACGATTAATAGTAGTGCAGATTCAGTAAATAGTCTGACAGTGTTGAGGGAATTATTTGTTTAGCAGAGTGATGGCCTTCGGGAAAAAACTGTTCTTGTGTCTAGTTGTTCTGGTGTGCAGTGCTCTATAGCGTCGTTTTGAGGGTAGGAGTTGAAACAGTTTATGTCCAGGATGCGAGGGATCTGCAAATATTTTCATGGCCCTCTTCTTGATTCGTGCAGTATACAGGTCCTCAATGGAAGGCAAGTTGGTAGCAATTATTTTTTCTGCAGTTCTAATTATCCTCTGAAGTCTGTGTTTTTCTTGTTGGGTTGCAGAACCGAACCAGACAGTTATAGAGGTGCAAATGACAGACTCAATAATTCCTCTGTAGAATTGGATCAGCAGCTCCTTGGGCAGTTTGAGCTTACTGAGTTGGCGAGAAAGAACATTCTTTGTTGTCCTTTTTAATGATGTTTTGATGTTAGCTGTCCATTTGAGATCTTGCGATATGATAGAACCCAGAAATTTGAAGGTTTCTACTGTTGATACTGTGTTGTCAAGTATTGTGAGAGGTGGAAGTATGGAAGGGTTTTTCCTAAAGTCTACCACCATTTCTACGGTTTTGTGTGTGTTCAGTTCCAGATTGTTTTGGTTGCACCACAAGGCTAGTCGTTCGACCTCTCGTCTATATGCGGATTCGTCATTGTCTCGAATGAGACCAATCACTGTTGTGTCATCTGAGAACTTCAGTAGCTTAACAAATGGATCATTGGAGATGCAGTCATTGGTATACAGAGAGAAGAGAAGTGGGGAGAGCACACAGCCTTGGGGGGCCCCTGTGCTAATTGTACAGGTATTTGATGTGATCTTGCTTAGCTTCACCTGCTGCTTCCTGTTTGTTAGGAAGCTTGTGATCCACTTACAAGTCTGTTCCGGGGAATTATCTGAAATATAATGGTATGGTAAGGAGAGTGAACAGAAGAGAATAATATTTTACAATTTTTTGGGTAGTAGTTGTAGTAGTAAAACCTTGAACAAATATCAATTGTAAGAATAGAATAGAATAGAATTTTTTATTGGCCAAGTGTGTTTGGACACACAAGGAATTTGTCTTGGTGCATATGCTCTCAGTGTACATAAAAGAAAAGATACGTTCATCAAAATCATAAGGTACAACGCTTAATGATAGTCATAGGGTACAAATAAGCAATCAGGAAACAATATCAATATAAATCATAAAGATACAAACAACAAGGTTAGAGTCATATAATCATAAGGAGATGGGTGATGGAATGGAGGCAAGAACAACACTTTGATATAGTACTTTGTTCTGCAGAAGAAAATGCTGTAAGACTATAATCTTACATTGTTAGGCTGTGGTTTGATTAAAATACTGCACTTTTAAAACATTCTTATGATTCATCTGAATGTAAATACATGTGGCAAATCATGCTTCATCTATTGCTGAACTATAATATTTAATATTTATGATAATGATACTAATGTACCAAGATTTCTCTTCTGTGAACAATGCAGAAAAGTAAGCTGACATGAAATAAATGATTTCTTTGTTTATGATACCTCTTTATATGTCTGCTTTTTTGTAATTGCAAAACAGTGACTACTCATCGTATTATTATATTATGTAGTCACTCTTCAATTCTTTGTACAAATGGAAAGTGTTAAATAGTAACTCAATTAGATTAATTTACTAGGGTTTTTTTTAAGTACAGATAATATTTTTCATTTTTGGATTTACACAAACATTCAGCCTGTATTTATGAAATGTTTTTGAAAAGCTTATACACGTAAATACTGTATGATAATTTTTCCATTCCTAAATTCATACTGATTTCATGTAGCTGATTCATTCTTGGCAGAAGAGTTCAATTTATATTTTAATTTAGCCTTCAATATTAACTGATGTGAAATTGCAAGTACAATTTAACATTGGTTTAGTTCACATTTTAGATTACTCATTGTTTTTGTACCTAGCAACCATCTGAAGCTTTCTCTCATTTAGCTAACAGGAATATATTAGATATATTAGATCTCAGTGTGAGTGTATGAAGAATGTGTATCTAAGAAAGCAATTAAGTAGTTAAGATCAATTCTTAGGTCCTGTTCAAGTATTGATTATGGGCTTGCTTCTTGATATTACAGTACTTATTTCAGAAGTCAAAAAATTAGGATATGATTTACAAATAATCCATTCAATGTTATATATTGGCTATGCAAAGTGTGTTTGGATTTTGGGCCATGCTGGTTCCAGGACTATGCCATCTTTGGCATTGGATGAGATTGGATGGCCACAAATGAAACTAGTGCACAATCTTAGGGTCTTCCTATATTCATGAATCCTGCTCAAAGAACAGTTGGCAGTCATGGTTAGAAGGGCATTTGCAGAGTTATTCCTGGTTTGGGGAACTATATTCTAATTACTCATCCCTAGTGCCTTCTGACTGCATTGCAGTAATGTGCTTCAGCTAGTGCAAAATGCAGTGGCACAGACAGTTATGTGTGCATCTAAAACAGCAGCAGTTACTCAAGCTACATTGGTTTTCAGTCTGTCTCGCAATTCAAAGTGCTGGTTTTGACCTTTAAAACTTTTCATGGCATGGGGCTTGTACTATTTGAAGGAATGCCAATTGTGATTCTACTTTTTACCTTGTTTCTTGTGCAACTACACTCAATGGCCCAAGAATTCTGCCCTGATGCCCACCTTATAAAACAGTATTTCCCTTGCTCCTGAAATGAGGTCAGCTCTATCTCATTTTATTTTCCACAGATCTCTCAAGATCTGGTTTGTCATCAGGCCCAGGAATCTGAGGGAACTGGTGAGATCTTGAGATGGCTCTGTTGTGGATCAAATTTCTGGTATATGTTCTTTAAAAAAATGATAGCATTTTTATCCTTTTATTATTTTGCCCAGAGACACTAGGTCAGTTCTTCTGAGACCAGCAGTAAATATTATGTGTTTGGCCATACACACATTCAAACATATACAAAGATGCCCCACAATTAATGACTCAATTGCTTGAGATAGCTACCTCAAATACTTTATTTTTAATTATAATCAAGCTGCTAATAGATAATTTGAAAGGCCATTGGAAACAAAATGATGTCAAAAATCATTGGTTTATTAATATCTCTTATATCCTCTTCTACCAATCATGCTTCACCTTTTCTCCATGCTAAAATTCCCATGATATTGGTTTGACATTCTATTTATTTATTTTATTTATTTATTTTGTCACAACAATATATGTAAGTATCATACAGAAAGATTATATAGTATATATATAGAAAGAAGGAAAGAAAAACAATAGGACAGGAACGGTAGGCACGCTTGTGCGCTTATGCACGCCCCTTATGGTCCTCTTAGGAATGGGGTGAGGTCAATAGTAGAAAGTTTTAGGATAAAGCTTTTAGAATTATGGGAAGAGACCACAGAGTCAGGTAAAGTATTCCAAACACTGATGATTCTGTTACAGAAATCATATTTTCTGCAATCTAGATTAAAGCAGTTGACATTAAGCTTAAATCTATGGCTGTTAAATGAATGCTGATTTTGCTTAGTTTGATAGGCTTGTAGGCTATGGAACAAGGTCCATATTTCGTTGCCAAACTAATATTTGATGTATTTTATGATTTTTCCCATCCATCAATATATCTCCAAATGCATCTCAGATTTTAGAGGTTAGTTGTGCAGAGTTTGGGCCTCCTGCTCCAGTTTCCAGATTCTTTCATAATCCTGAAACTATTGTTCCATTTCGATAGTCAGATCTTCAGATCTTTTGCTTAAACATTAATGGCTTCTTCTTCTAAACTATTTATTTTTGGATTATTTTATAAACCCTCAAATAGAAGCTCATTTTTCTTTACCAGTGTATACATTGATTGAAATTCTGGATGCTTGTGATGCTGCTTATCCAGTCAGTTCAGTCCAGTTCAAAAGTATAGAAGCTGGAAACAATGGCTTTGTTTCAAAATTATTTGAACATAGATAGTGACATATTTAGTTTGGTATTTTAGGAAATACCAAAGTATTGAATAAGCACATTTATAAAACTAATTGATGGCTTGAAACTTATTAGTTTTTAATCTTTCCTTTGGTAGGATTTAGATTGAATGAACTGAAATAAATGGTATTTAGGTTAACTCACTACTAAAATATTCCATCAATTTCACTAATGAGGTACAGTGGTTAAAATGCTAGACTAGGAGTGGGTAGATCCAAGCTGAAATCTTCATTCTGCCACAGAAACTCACTAAATGACTCTCAATGCAACCTGCCTCACAGGATTGTTGTGAGGATAAAATTAAATGAGGGGAAATTATACATGTTGCCATGGATGTAAGTCCAATAACTAAGACTAAGTGATCTGATGTAGATTCACCCTTTGTTCATTATAAATTGAAAGGTATTGTACATTTTTAAAGATTTATTTACAGATACTTGTCCAATGTTATAATCCCTTCCTAACTACTTATCCACGTATAATTAAAGGAGTCAGTCTTTAGTTAAAAGCATTCATATTTATTGTTACAAAAAGAAACAAAGGCTGTACATATTTCAAAAATGATTCAGAAGAAGTGCTTCCATGTTTACATAAACAAAACACCTTTCTGCTATTTATCAAGGCCCTCTGACTTTTTTAGATTACATACAAATAAAGAAAATATGGGGATGCTGTTTCTTTAAGAAATTTATTAATTTAAATGATGCTGTTGTTATAAGAGCAAGGTTTTTTTTTTCCAAGTCTCATCCAAAAGCTTGAAAAATGTTGAGCTACTTTAATGACTAGAAACACTACATTTGTTCTCTTGTGAAGTCTGAGGCTTTTTTTCCCTAATCATTTTTGAAGCTTGAGCAATTTTATGGAAAGCTACATAAACATATCATCTTTTTTTTTAAGGAGCAAACACATTGAATGGGAAATAAATAAATAAGCTAAACCAGCTACAGGTACCGGAACAGACTTGTAAGTGGATCACAAGCTTCCTAACAAACAGGAAGCAGCAGGTGAAGCTAAGCAAGATCACATCAAATACCTGTACAATTAGCACAGGGCCCCCCCAAGGCTGTGTGCTCTCCCCACTTCTCTTCTCTCTGTATACCAATGACTGCATCTCCAATGATCCATTTGTTAAGCTATTGAAGTTCGCAGATGACACAACAGTGATTGGTCTCATTCGAGACAATGACGAATCTGCATATAGACGAGAGGTCGAACAACTAGCCTTGTGGTGCAACCAAAACAATCTGGAACTGAACACACTCAAAACCGTAGAAATGGTGGTAGACTTTAGGAAAAACCCTTCCATACTTCCACCTCTCACAATACTTGACAACACAGTATCAACAGTAGAAACCTTCAAATTTCTGGGTTCTATCATATCGCAAGATCTCAAATGGACAGCTAACATCAAAAACATCATTAAAAAAGGACAACAAAGAATGTTCTTTCTGCGCCAACTCAGTAAGCTCAAACTGCCCAAGGAGCTGCTGATCCAATTCTACAGAGGAATTATTGAGTCTGTCATTTGCACCTCTATAACTGTCTGGTTCGGTTCTGCAACCCAACAAGAAAAACACAGACTTCAGAGGATAATTAGAACTGCAGAAAAAATAATTGCTACCAACCTGCCTTCCATTGAGGACCTGTATACTGCACGAATCAAGAAGAGGGCCGTGAAAATATTTGCAGATCCCTCGCATCCTGGACATAAACTGTTTCAACTCCTACCCTCAAAACGACGCTATAGAGCACTGCACACCAGAACAACTAGACACAAGAACAGTTTTTTCCCGAAGGCCATCACTCTGCTAAACAAATAATTCCCTCAACACTGTCAGACTATTTACTGAATCTGCACTACTATTAATCGTTTCATAGTTCCCATCACCAATCTCTTTCCACTTATGACTGTATGACTATAACTTGTTGCTGGCAATCCTTATGATTTATATTGATATATTGATCATCAATTGTGTTGTAAATGTTGTACCTTGATGAACGTATCTTTTCTTTTATGTACACTGAGAGCATATGCACCAAGACAAATTCCTTGTGTGTCCAATCACACTTGGCCAATAAAATTCTGTTCTATTCTATTCTATTCTATTCTATTCTATTCTAAAAGATTGATTCATTTAATTTCCTATCAAGTTGAAAAACTGCAACTTAAAACTATACTTCATCCCTGGAAATCATCTGGTTTGCTTGGATAACAGATGTAAGTATATGGGTCCTACTTATAAAGGAAGGAGAGAAATCAAATTTCAGATCGGAAAAAAAATATTATGCATACAATTTTTTTAGTTAAATACTTTGGAGAGAATTTAGGATACCATCCTCTTGATTTGAGGCCCTTTGTGTTGTGAGTCACAGGGCTGAAATATTATTTTAAATATAGTACCTGGAATATTTAATAGATGGTAATTTCTTTTGCATCAAAACAAAAACTAGATCTATATTCTGTCACTTGTGTTTAATGCTACCATTCTTACAGGAAAAAGGCAATAATATGAAAAATAACATTGTAGGGCTACTTATCACCTCTATCTTCAGATAGGAAGAGAAAGGCATATAAATTTAATAAATCTACCTGAATTTCTGGGATCAAAATCTTACAACTACTTAATAGCACTTCAGTCAGTAATTTAAATCTGTACCTAAAATAATTGTTTTTAAACTGAAAAGTATTAAGTATTTGAAAAGAATGAAAATAAGTGTTTTAAAAGTAGTTTTCAATCTGAAATGTTTTGTAACAATTTAAATGAATAGCTAAGTATCAACTTAATGTGTACACATAAAGCAACACTGCAGTATCTATAATAGTTAACTTGTCTTTAAAAAAATTAATATGAAAGGTTTGGCAGTGTTATAATACAGTAGATACCTGTGAAAGGTACACAAGGGTATGCTGAGCTTCCATTGTTGATTTTGTGGTTAGATAATTTCTAGATTATAACAGTTCAAGTGGAATTTAAACTCTTCCCCTCCTGCCCATATTTCTTAGGGAGTGGAAGGTTCCCTGTTTTCTTTGCCAAAAAAATACATAGTTAAACGGTCCAGGTTTCCTGGGAGAATTGTGGAAATGCTGAACTAACAACCTCACGTGTAAAACCTCCTTGATGGAGTTTGGCACCAGTTGAACGGACACCTGGACGCCATGAATTGCTTAGGGCAGGAAGGTAGCCTCCTCTTCAGTTGATTCCTTCCGCTTGGAGAGGCTATCTCCAAATCTGCATTTATTCTCCGACAAAAATGATGCTGGGGCTTGCCAAAACAATCCCAAGGAAGTGAAAGGCTGGGGAGTGAAGCAGGCACTTCCCGGCGAGGCGTGTTACAGCGTTCAGCGTCAACTTTAGTTCCTGTCTACTTAAGCTTGAGTGCTAAAAAGGAAAGATGAAACATACCGACACAGAAGAGCACGTCAATTAACAAAGATAAAGGGGGCTGCCGTTTGTATCCTGGAGGGCTATATCCACGTTGCCTGGCTCCTTCGTCGTTTGCGGGCTGGGCTGAGCAAGGCTGGGCTGGGCTGAACTATACTCGCCTCTCTCCCCCTTGCGTACTCGCATCTCCAGCTTTTCAGCACTGGTTGGGCGGGTGTTGCGTCTTCTTGCCTCTGCGCCTCCGGCTCCCGGTGGGGCGCGAGGGGAAACCAGGTCATCAACGCCGAGACAGAAAAACCGGCTTGGGAAGTGGGACTGATTTAGGCGCTCCTGCTGGCCATCAGGCTGGGAGGTCGAAAAGGAAACGGAGGAGTCTCTCCGGCACCTCACTTCACCCGTACGGGCACCTTAATAACAAGCACCGATTAGGGAAGAAAACAGGCCGGAGCAGCAGCAACGGCAGCCCTTGATCCCGGCTGCGGAGTTGTTTTCGGTGAGTGGGTTTGCAGTTGTGTCAGGTTTATCTCCTTGGACTCTAGGCAGGAGTTCCCAGCTGGACTTGACCGAAAGATGTGATAGCAGATGTTTGGAATTGGGGTATTTTTAGAAACTGGTTGCCCT
Organism: Ahaetulla prasina; assembly: GCF_028640845.1. Classification (NCBI taxonomy): domain Eukaryota; kingdom Metazoa; phylum Chordata; class Lepidosauria; order Squamata; family Colubridae; genus Ahaetulla; species Ahaetulla prasina. The sequence continues at coordinate 96,548,482 of NC_080542.1, forward strand.
GGGATCGTCTGAAACGCACATTGGAGGGTCTACTTTAGCCGAAGGGGGGAGGGGAGGGAAATGGTCCAGGACCTCAGCAATCGTATTTCCAGGGATCTTTGTTGTTCTTTAGAAAGAAATTGTTTTCATTTCTATATGTTTCAGCCGCGATCAATCAGCCGGGGATGGAAGAGATAAACTGCAGATTTCTTTTCCTCGCGCTAATAATGTACGTGAGCGTATGTCTGTATTTGACTTTTTTTTTCTTCCGAGAAGTGAATCGGGGTTTTCCACCTTAGCTCTTGACAGAGTATGTCATCGCAGGATTTTTCACTTTATTAAAAATACATTTTTTTAAAAAAGTCGCTGTCTCCGCCCAATGTATACATAGTTGTCTAAACTATGTTGCTTTTTTGTTTGTTTTTAATGTCTGTGGCACACTTAATGCAGCCACCATGGACGGAAAGAGTGGAAGTTTCCATGATGAGTAAGTTATGTGACAAGGGATCTTGAAGGAAGATGTTCTTGCAGCAACTCGCGAGAAACGGGTTGCGCTGCAGATTGGGGAGAGAGACTCCGGGTGTCTGATATGTTTTGTGTGGGCGTCTGTTGAAGATGTTTCGGAAAAAGACGGTGAGGTGTGGGATTTTTTGTTGTTGCTCTTCTTGATTTTGTTTTAAAGTTTTCTGACTTGTGTGTCAGCTGAAATCTTAAATATGTATTCTTTAAAACTGAGGTCAGGGGGCTTTGTTTTCCAACAAACTCAAATCTTCCTGTAGAAAGATTTTACAGGATCAGGTTTCAACAGCTAGATTTTTAAAAAAAAAAGAAAGCAGTGGTTGACACTGAGATCTTCTACAATTAATATATGTATTATGTGATTTTATACTCCATTTTTCAGATTTTTATCCTCCTCCTCAATTTACAACTGTATCTAAAGTAGCAGCCTTTTAAATAATCAGCAATATTACGTGTATTTCTCAGTGTTCTGGTAAATGTCAAGAGCAGCCTTGATGGTTATCCAGAGGCATTATTATACAGCTGTTAAAACAGCTTTTGGCAGCCTTCAGATGTGCTGGTTTTAGTTCCATTGTGTCCAATAGAGAGATCTAACAATCGCAGTCTAATAATTTGAAATGACAAGTTCAATTATTAGACCTGGACTGGCAAGATAATGGTTCAAGGCCCTACTCAAGCATGTACTTTACTGGGTGATTTGAGCCAGTTTGTTTTCCATTTTGGCTTTACACTTTCAGAGAATCCTGGGAGTTATAATTCAAATTCATCTGAAGGAAAGCCTAGGAAGCCTACTACCATAGGAGCAGAGTAGGAAGTTGAGTCTGGTTATCCCAGATTTAATCCAAGGCAGTTTTCTTGATTTGGAACCCTATAAATGTTTGGGGCTACAGCCTTTCCTTTGTAGCACAAATTATATCACAATATATCCATAAGGACACAGATTGAGGCAGTATGCTATAACTATTATCACACTGACTATTCTATAAACAGTATTGAACTAAAGCTAATAGCATGAGAATGGATAATGAAAATAATTGTTTTTGAAGTAGCTGTCATTTTCTTTCCTTGCTTTGGTTACTACATAGGTTTGCATATAGGTATTCATTAATCATTAGTCTGATAATATCTGTCTAGTTTCTTCTAAAATGAAGTGTGATCTTCTTGAAAGCCAATTCTTTTTCTTGGACAGTTTGTCCCAACAACACCATTTTCAAAAGTATGTTTTGAGCAATCCAATGATGAATTTAAGCATCAATTTAAAGAACATTAGGAGTTACTTTGTACTTAGTCAGATCATTGGTCCATGTACTCCAGTAATGTCAACACCGACAGGAATCAAAGGCTGAATTATATGTGTTATGTATTAACAGTTGTGCCTTTAAATATTTGAGCGGGAAATCAGCACGTTGCTGATTGGACGAAGCCTCCAGCAGAACTGTATAAAAGGAGAGGTTTTTCCCCCAGCCTGTTGCTGGGTTCACCATATATTAAAGAGCTGTTGTCACTACCCTGGTCTCCAGCCTCGCATTCCCGAACTTAACATTGGCGGCGAAGGTGGGATCTCGAGGCTAAGGAGAACCAGAACCGAGCTGAAGCACGCTAGTTCGAACCCAGCAAACTCAGGGCAGAAAGCGGAAATGGCAAACACGCCACCCGCACTGCATAACCCGGCAAGGAGAAATGGGAACATATATGACCCGTTTGAAAGCTTTCTAGAAGCCAACGAACTACAGGATCCCTGATAACCGCAAACGGGCTTACTTCCTAAGCCATTGCGGGCCGAGGTAATCGAGATTGCGGAAGCCCTGGCAGAGCCAACGCCGATACAATCGGTATCGTGGCCAACTCTGCAGACTTTGCTGAAGAACCATTTCGCACCGCGCCGTCCAAATACGTGCAGCGGTTTGAATTCGGAGAACGAGACAGATGGAGGGCGAGTCCATCGGTGACTACATGGCCGCTTGAAGAAGAGCGCCCAAGGACTGTGGATACCGAGACTTAGACGGCGTGCTACTCGAGCAACTCATCCGAGGGGTCAAGGACATCCGCCACGGCGACGACTGCTAGCCAGGAGCAACCTGACACTAGCCACCGCCTGGACGAGGCCAGAGCACACGAAATGTCTACTAAAGCAGCAGAGACTCTGCAAAAGCCTCTTCAATCCAAGGCGGCGCAAAGCCAACGCCAGTACACCAGGAGGAGATTCAGTCCGAATCCGAAGGTGAGGCGAGGATGAGAAGAGGTCTGCCGGACCGAGAAGCGCGACACTGAGGACCGTGGCGAGTGCGGAAGCTGCGGAGGGCAGCATCAGCGCCAACGCTGCAGGTTTAAAGACGCAACATGCCGGCGGTGTGGGAAGAAAGGACACTTAGCTCAGGTTTGCAGAGCGCCCAACCTTCCGCCGAAAATTCAAATCGGCCAATCAAAGCGCGGAACCGGAAAGGCGGCCCGCGATTGGTTCAAACAAGAAAGGCGCGAAGTCTAACCAAACGACCCATTTCTGGATCAGGATTCCTTGAGTGTCTATTCTGGGATAAGAATGTGAACTGTGGCAGTGTGTTAAAACTAAATACATAGATAGCTTTTATGCTATTGGAATCAGTATGATGAAGTCTATGACCTATTTTATATGTAAACAATACCTTAAAGTCCTCCTATAGTCTTTTCAGAATAAAAAAACAAAACACTATGCTTCTTATCTCCAGTTGTTATGTTTTAAGTCAAAGTAAACAATAAATTGATATCTAATTTTAAAATTTAAATTTAGCAATATTTTCCTCTTTATAAAATAGCCTAGGAATTACAATTGTAGGAGGCATTATTATACAGCTGTTAAAACAGCTTTTGGCAGCCTTCAGATGTGCTGGTTTTAGTTCCATTGTGTCCAATAGAGAGATCTAACAATCGCAGTCTAATAATTTGAAATGACAAGTTCAATTATTAGACCTGGACTGGCAAGATAATGGTTCAAGGCCCTACTCAAGCATGTACTTTACTGGGTGATTTGAGCCAGTTTGTTTTCCATTTTGGCTTTACACTTTCAGAGAATCCTGGGAGTTATAATTCAAATTCATCTGAAGGAAAGCCTAGGAAGCCTACTACCATAGGAGCAGAGTAGGAAGTTGAGTCTGGTTATCCCAGATTTAATCCAAGGCAGTTTTCTTGATTTGGAACCCTATAAATGTTTGGGGCTACAGCCTTTCCTTTGTAGCACAAATTATATCACAATATATCCATAAGGACACAGATTGAGGCAGTATGCTATAACTATTATCACACTGACTATTCTATAAACAGTATTGAACTAAAGCTAATAGCATGAGAATGGATAATGAAAATAATTGTTTTTGAAGTAGCTGTCATTTTCTTTCCTTGCTTTGGTTACTACATAGGTTTGCATATAGGTATTCATTAATCATTAGTCTGATAATATCTGTCTAGTTTCTTCTAAAATGAAGTGTGATCTTCTTGAAAGCCAATTCTTTTTCTTGGACAGTTTGTCCCAACAACACCATTTTCAAAAGTATGTTTTGAGCAATCCAATGATGAATTTAAGCATCAATTTAAAGAACATTAGGAGTTACTTTGTACTTAGTCAGATCATTGGTCCATGTACTCCAGTAATGTCAACACCGACAGGAATCAAAGGCTGAATTATATGAATTATTTGGTTTCGGTTTAGTGTGTATATAACATGGAAAAGTCTAGTTGTCAGTATAACATGAAAAAGATTAATGTCTTGTGATATATCAAACCATGTTTCTGATATCTGAACCATGCATAGCATTCCAGGATTCCCAGCTAGAGTTTTATAATCCTACCTGAAGATCCTAGTTATTATATTATTTTATATGTAAACAATACCTTAAAGTCCTCCTATAGTCTTTTCAGAATAAAAAAACAAAACACTATGCTTCTTATCTCCAGTTGTTATGTTTTAAGTCATAGTAAACAATAAATTGATATCTAATTTTAAAATTTAAATTTAGCAATATTTTCCTCTTTATAAAATAGCCTAGGAATTACAATTGTAGGAGGCATTATTATAGTCATGAATTGCAAACAGAATTTATAGCATTCTTTGGAACAAGCCACAACCATTAAACTGGTATAAAAGTGATGTAACACTTGTGTCAACAGATCCTGATGAGTTTACAGCACTTTGAACTATTATAGCTTCCTCAAAATGATCTTGTGAATTGCTTGCTGAGGATGTTTGTCTTTTTAGAAATTCCTAGCTCCCTTGAAATTTCAGGAAAGAATGACATTCCTTAGGGAAAGAATGACTATTAAATTAAAATCTGAACTGCAAGTGCTTGTTTTGCAAAAAATCAGCTTGTTGTTCACTAGAATCAAATGGACACTGATTTGATTTATAGATTGAAACCTAAAAATACAAACCCATTTCTGGATCAGGATTCCTTGAGTGTCTATTCTGGGATAAGAATGTGAACTGTGGCAGTGTGTTAAAACTAAATACATAGATAGCTTTTATGCTATTGGAATCAGTATGATGAAGTCTATGACCTATTTTATATATGAACATTAATAACAGATAATATTTACCCCAAAGAAAGCCACCACTACTCCCCAAATCATTATATATGCCAATAAAATCTTATACAAGATTCTTCATTCAGTTTACCTAGAGTTGTCGGTTCTACTTAGAGATACCTTTCATCCAGAAACGTGTGTATTATACTTTTGTATGTATTATACTATTATACTTTATACCATTATACTTTTGTGTGCCTGTCTGTCTGTCTGTATGTATGTGGTAGCTCAGTGGCTAAGACACTGAGCTTGTCGATCAGAAGATCGGCAGTTCAGTGGTTCGAATCCCTATCACCATGTAACAGAGTGAGCTCCTGTTACTTGTCCCAGCTTCTGCCAACCTAGCAGTTCGAAAGCACATAAAAAATGCAAGTAGAAAAATAGGGACCACTTTGGTGGGAAGACAACAGCGCTCGTGCGCCTTCAGCATTAAGTTATGCCAGCCACATGACCACTGAGATATCTTCTGACAGTGCTGGGTCTTTGGCTTAGAAACGGAGATGAGCACCGCCCTTAGAGCTGGAAACAACTAGCCCGCATGTGCGGGGGAACTTTTACCTTACCTTTATGTATGTATGTATGTAAATCTACAAAGAAACATATCTAGAAAGGGAATCAAGATTCTTTAATCAAGAACCAATTTTAAAAAAACCCTGAAATTGGCTTGGCAACAAACTGTGTAGTCATTTCCTATAGGACTATTGGTGTAAAATAGTGTTCATTGATCTGAAAAGACCCTAAACCTCTGGTAAAAAGAAAAGAAGGAAGAGGAGAATGATAAATTGCCCATAAAATCAACTGATAAAATTAATTACTCTCCTATCTGCAAATACTGTACAATCCACTTAATGAAGAAATACTTATCATATTTTCTGGACTATAAGACACACCTAGATTTACAGGAGGAAAACAAGAAAAAAAAATAGCATCTGTGCGTCAGATTTTAATTTTCCCCAGCCCCCAGAAGCATTCTGCAGTGTTCTGCATGTCCCATTTTTTGCCCAAAACGGGCTCATTTTTGGGTTTCCAAACCCCTCGCATGTAGTGTTTTTGCCCTCCCCACCCCCCAGAAGCACTCTGCAGTGCTCCACACATCTCGTTTTTGCACATCTCGTTTTTGTAGAGCACTGCAGAGTGCTTCTGGGGCCGGGGAGGGCAAAAATATGATGCGCTGAGGGTTTTGGAGCCCAAAACCAGGCCCATATTCGGTCTATAAGACGCACCGAAATTTTCACCCACTTTTTTTGGGAGGTGGGAAAGTGCATCTTATACTCTGAAAAAAACACACATTTCCCTTCATTTTACTGTCATAATGAAAAAAGGAAAAATACAGAATGCATTGGATAACTATAGCCACCAAATAATTAAACATTTTCTGCCTCGACTTCCCTCCTGAGCATGTGATATATATGTGCACTAATAAAATCAGACTAATAGTAGAAGCTGATATTATCCCTATGAATTAGGCAACAGTAATTATTACAATGATTTCACAATACAGTGCTTGATTCTAAAAACAGACATATTAAGTTTAGAGAATTTAAGGAATATGAAATGGCTGTGATAATATACTGTGCTATGTGTTAAATTGTGTAACTTATAAATACTAATAATTCAAAATCTTTGACAATGTGAGATGCTGAGGATTTTTTTTTAAATCAGAAAACAGTTCTCTAATGGATCATAGTAAAATAAGATTCTCCCAGGTTTAGTATTTAACTAAAAAATTTGAGGACAAGGTCATCAAATAGTTTACATTTAGTATATGTAATTGGGAGCATATTTAAATGTGTGCAAGTTGTTGACATCCAATACTTTTTGCTAATCATTTCTTATTATTTTTAAAATAGATTTTGATATGATTCGTGAATGAAACAAAAGAGATTATAAAATGTCAGTGTTTTGGAAGAGCTTGAGCTTGGGGTTAGAAGGGAAATATAGGCCTAGGTTATGTATGTCCATTGGAATTGGAAAGATTTTGTGACATTATTAAAATGAATAATTTCATTTATTTTAATAAGCTATCTTCATGTCAGAAGGAAATTAAGAAATATAAGAGGAATCATGATTTTTAGTTTGTTAGGCTTCATAATTATGAAATTATATATAAAGTAAATGCAACAGTCCCTTCTGGATAGGATTTACAGGAAATATATATATAATCTGTAATTTTTAGCATTATGGATCTTAGAATTGAAGTTTTAAAAAATCAGTAGCTGAAGAAATATCATGTTTTTCATGAAGAGATGAAAAATGCTGATTTAGAGCTAAAGATTTTCTGAAAATTAGTATTTGGTTGAAATGTTCTTTATAGATCTTCCCTTTTTGGTTTCTAGAGAATTTATCATAATATCCATTATATGTGTTTATTTTTTCTTCTTCACTTCTTTGGATCAAACATTGAAGAAATAAACCAACTAATAAATCCAGCAATCTTCTATATTTATTGAAAATGTGGTATAATCAAATATGCAATACACTATGTCATAACTTTACACAATGCATAGTATTTTGTCATTTTATGGATTTTATTTCAATTCATTGTCATACAAATCTTAAATCTTACATTATAGAATCTTAAACTGCAGACATAAATTTGGATGAAAATCTACCCTCAAAGTCTTGAGACATGATTTTCTGCTATCTGTTTCTGATGTCCATTATGATTTATTTTAAGATTACTAAAAAGGATCAAAGAATATGACAGCACGTGGCTGACCTAATCTGGGAAGATAAGCAGTGTTTGCAATAGTTAGTGCTTGGATGGGAGATCATCCAAGAATTTCAGGTTGTAAACTGGAACATGAATAAAAAAAATCCTGAAAGAAGGTAAATGAAAACTGTATAGATGTATCCATGTAATTATCAAAACTTGAACTCAGCTCCAGGGAATCCCTAGATAGATTGCTGGTTAACCTTGGCTGATTACAAAATGCTAGGTAAGATTATACTTCCTTAACATTTGGATAGATTAGAAAATCACAAGAACATCATGTAAGTTGTCAAGAAAACTGCAGATACATGTTCATAGAGTCATCTGATATGTAACAATTCAAAAGAACCTTTATCTCTTTCCCTCCTCTTCTGCACCTAGATTTCCGAAGTAGGTAGTAATTATCAAAAAAAAATTGATACTTGTATTCAATCATTGGAGAAGAAGGGTTTACAAGAGAGAAAGCATGCTCATAGTTGCATGTTGCTTGTTTGCCTAGCAGGTTTGCTGCCAACACCTTAGGATGAAAACAAAGGCCTTTAGTGAGAAACTATTAGGTTCTTGTCAATTTTAGGTAGCAGAGGCAAGTCAACTTAAACTTCTAACCAGATAATCTTACAGAGATGAGCTTTTTAACTTGTAATTAGCACTTTTTGGGAAACAGCAGCACTGCAGAGAAAACGAGCTCAGGAAGAGATAGCAATCTCTCAGTTCAGGTGCTTAAGGGGAGAAAAAATGGGCCAGACACAGGATAATGTGTACCAATTGACTAATGGCAAACCTTCATTGGTCATAAAATTACCTTTTCATCATCATTGTAACTGCAAATGATCACGGTCTGAAGCAGATGGTAAACAAAGACTACCTGTAATATTGTGAAAATATGCTTTGCATATTAAATTCATTCTGTATATGTCAGGGTAAGTAGCATAGTATCTTTGGATAGCAACATGTTGCAGCTCAGTTTTGACCTGAAAGTCAAAACTATTGACCTGTTCAGAATAAAATAAATATGACAGAGGGTTCTGGAATTTGTTTGTAACTGGTTATGGTCACCATTGTAGCCTTTTAGTTGAATTTGCAGATTTCAGTATAAACTATGTTGTCAGTGTATGCATAAAATTTCAAACATGTCCAGAATCCTAAAAAAAGTTGCCTAACTCTCTTATTTATTTAATAATTAGATTTGTTTGCTGCCCATCTCCTCTTGAGGCAACTCTGGACACAGAGTTTACAGCATTAATTTCATAATCAACATTAATTTCAATAATCATCTATTAATTAAATGCTTGGAACTGCCTGGTGTTTCAAAGTAAAATTTCTTCCTTCAGATTAATTCTATAGATAAGAGAGAAACTGGAAGAGAATTTTGGATGGGATTATACTGCTGTTCCAGAATATGATATGCAGATTGAGGATCCAGTTATCTCAATAGACAGAAACCTAATGTGATAATGTGGTTCATAGATAATATATATTTTTTTGTCCTGCAGATTTTTTCCCCATCATTTGGGAAACAAATGTACTAGCTAGTGAGGGGAAGTGCTCTTTTAAGTTCCATATCCTAAGCCATTTAGAATTTAGTGTCATGCCTTTGAATAGTTCATAGTGCCATTTTAATGATTTAAAGATTAGAGTTAGATGATCCTATGTGGTTGCCTTACCTAACAATATGGTAACTGAATTCTGGAAAGCTACAATTTCTAGCATGTATTCAAGAAATAATTTCACATAAAATAGATTTCATAGCATTTATACCATGTAAGTAATCAGTGTTTAAAAAGATGTTCTATTAATCACTTCATTTCTGTAAATACAATGAGATTTCTTTCATGGCTAAATAAACAGTAGCCACTTATGAGTTAACCAGAAAAAAAATCAAATAATTTTATTATGGTCTTTGACTGGCTCTTACAGTAAAAAAGAGAAATAGTTTGATACAATTCACTGCTAGGGGGAAAATAATAGGACAATAAAATATACAATAATATACAAAATGATAAAAACAATAAAATATAGCTACTTAAGAGTTTTGTGCAATTGTGTGACTTGGTGATATGTGATTGTAAGGTTAGCAACACTTAAAAAATAATAAACTTAAAATTTATCAATGTGTCTCTCAAATTGGGGAAATGATTGAGAAATAGGAGCAGGTTTTGGGACATCATAAAAAAGACACTATCTAAGGATACCGTATGAAATTTTAGCTCCCTTGATCCACAAGGCCAACATTTCTGCAAATAAGGAGACTCATGAAATCTTCCTACCAGCAGAAATCTTCCTATCTTATGAGAAGACATCAAAGCAGGCATCTGTATTTATTTAAGATTAGATTTTATAATTATTCCACAGTTAAAATACAGCAATAGAATTCAGGGGCAATTATGTTATTTTGATAATCAGTAGCCTTGATTGGTATGGTACTAATCTGGTACTGAAATGGTATAGGGCAGCGATGGTGAAACTTTTAGGCACCGAGTGCCCAAAGTGCGCGCTCACCCCCAAACTGCAAGGGGTGGGCACATGCGCATGCGCCCCATGCATGCATGCCTATGCATGTGTGTGCCCTCCACACATGTGCGACAGAGACCCAAAGACTAGCTGACTGGTGGGAGGCTCGTGTGCATGGGCAGCAGAGACCCGAAACAGAGCTGGGGTGATAGCTCTCGTGTCCACAGAGAGCGCTCTGCATGCCACCTATGGCACGCATGCCATAGGTTCGCCACCACTGGTATAGGGTCTCCTGCTTGAACGGGGGTTGGACTAGAAGACTTCCAAGGTTCCTTCTAGCTCTATTCCTGGCTTCACCAGAGTTAATTGACCTAAATATTCAGAAAAGAGGCCAAGGCAGCATTGTTCTATACAGATACGATGCCAGTGAGATTAGTAGTTGTTTGACAAAAGTATCAGCCTATAGGGTCAAATACGATTCTAAATCTTGATTAAAATTTAATATGTTCACTTCAAGCCTGAAGACTGCATTGGGACTGCATATTGAAAAAAGAACAAAGTCCTAAGGAAATTCACTTGAATGGCTTCGTAATCCCTCAAGTTTGTATATAGATCAAGTTGTATCCCATATGCATTAGCCGTAAACAATTAGACGGCTGCTGGAATGTAATTTGCCCTCTGTTCCCTATAAAATTTAGTTATTGCTTGTGTGCTCTTCTGGGCAGTGGAAGTGGAATAATTTACCTGGCTTGTTAATATTCTGGATGTCTGATATTTATTTAAAACACTAATTCACACAAATAAGTTGTCAGCTTGTGCTTATGTCTTTTCTTGGGAAAAACAAAACTAGATTTACCATGAAAGATTTTTAATTGCTCCTCATTTTAGTACCGTCGGATGCTTTCTTATTCTAAAGCATGATTTATGAATTTATGAATTTATGAATTTATAATTTATGAATTAGGAACAAGAATATTTTTATATAGAAAGCTTCTACTCAGAATGTCCCAAAGTCTTACCCTTGCGATATTGCCCAAAATTGTCTCAAAATCAATAAAAAAATATTGATTTTGAAATAATTTTTGATAATAAAAACTTGATAATAAAATGTAAGAACTTAAGGTTAATGTATGAAAATAAGGCATATTCAAAGGCTACCAATATGAATTGGACTTAATTATCTCAGAACGAATATAGTCACTTCACCACACTTAAGATGATTAATAAGATTTTTTTTCTTCCTTACGTGCTTGGGGTTCATTCCGGTAGTGAAGACAGATATATCCATCACTTAGGTGTTAGCATGTGGATCCAATAAAAAACTTGGAAATTGAGAATATAATACAATGGAATTATGTAATAATGTTATGTGAACACTTGGTATAATATGTTCAAATAGGGAACAGAGAAGGATAACCCAAATCATTGGGCTATTTAATTTTTGAGATTATTATCTTCAAGAGGCAAATTCCATTTGACCCTACAAAAGCTATCAGTATTTAAAAATCTTTAACTTGGTTCCTGTTTAACTCTTGCCTAATTTTGAAATTGAGAGTCAAGGGGAGGCTCATAAATAACAATCAGAGGTACCTCAAGCCCTAAGGTTCACAACTTGGAGGGCACAGGTAATTATATAAACATTATAAATTGCTAGTCAGTCTGGTAGTCATGCCAAGCCTGTTCCATCTTCTAATGTGGATAAACTTGAAAACAGCAGTATGAAAGAGTACAAACAAAACTACTTGAAATACTGTCAATATTATGATGTTATTAGAGAACTGTTTTAGAAAAGAAGACCTTCAATGAGGTTTTTATTATTTTGATTGTCTTTGAATAATGATTAATTATGGGTTATAACAACATACTTCAATGCCTCACTGCTTATTTTAGCTCCTGTATAAAATATAGTTATATATTCAGTGCTATACCAGATTCTCAGTTGATGGATTTTATTTTGAAATAAAATTGGGAAATAAATATTATAGGTCTATAATGCCCAAAACTCTTTTTTTTCATGTATAAATATAATGAAAATATTATTGGGTAGGGGAGAATGGTATAAGTTGGAAGTCATTAGCAAAGAAATTACAAAAAAAAAAAACATTTAGTATGACAAACCAGCCTCATTGTTAATTTCATGGGATTAAGTTTACTGCAGCCCCAAAGATCAATATAGTATGATTGCAAACTCAGTCCTTGGACCAGGCACTATAGAAATACCTATATATAAAACACAATTCACAATTTCCAGTGTTCAGTCCAATTCAAAGCATTAAAGTTGCCTTTATCATCAACTCGTATGTGGTGTAAGAAATGATACAAAAAGTGTATGATCAGAAATACTCAGTGGTCCAATAATGGTTATCACCAGGGGTGGTATTCAACCGGTTCTGACTGGTTTGGGCGAACTGGTAGCGGTGATTTGAATTGGTTGGCCAAACCGGTAAATTCCACCTCTAATTGGCCCCACCCACACCCACCCAGTCACCTGGTTGCTGCTCACCCCTTTTGGCTGCTCGCTGCTCGCCCTTTCCGGCCACTCGCTGCTCGCCTCACCCACCCACCCACCCACTGCCCCATATATGTTGCCTTCGCCATGCGGCCCAGCTAATTGCCTTGCCAGCTCTGCTCAGCTCATCAAAGGTAAGGAATGCATGCTGGTCACTCGCCCTTCGCCTTGGGTTAGGGCCCAGGGATGTACCATTCACCAAGACCCTAGAACCGCCACTTGCTTGCCGCACATCTCGGCCGGGTCGGGAAATGTACAATTCCCCAGCTGCGGCCTTGCCCTGCAGCAGCCGCTTTCCCTCCTCCTCAGCTGGGTTGGGGAATGAACCATACCCTGCCTACGACCTTGCCTCAGAACTGTCCCCTGCTTGGCGCCTGCCTATCTTCACGCCTTAGTGGGAGGGACAAAGCGAGGCTCAGCTGCCTTTCGCGTCAAAAAGCCTCCAGCCACTGACAGTTGTTTTTGGCTGCCTTCTGAGCAGCTTTGCCGCAACGCTGTACCTCCAGCTGCTCCCTAGCCAGGTCCGGCTGCAAACAGCACTGGCAGGCAATGGTGTGTATGTGTGTGCAATCGCTACCCTGTTCTGGCCACACACGTGCACCCCATTGCCTGCCGTGCCACTTGCAACTCGGTCAGGAGAACAGCAGCAGCCGGAGGAACAGTGTTGCAGCGTTGCTGCACAGAAGGCAGCTGAAAACGACCACCTTGGTGGGTTGCAGTGAGTGACGTCAAGTTGGCCACGCCCACTCAGTCACAGGACACACACCCAAGCCACGCCCGCCAAACCGGTAGGGGAAAAATTGAATATCATCACTGGTTATCACCATAAAAATCACACTTCAGCAGAAACGCAGTCAGAGTTGTGCAAATATATCAACTCCAAATACTGACACATAGGGGTTCCATTGAAGGAAAGTGTTGATGGAATATATCCAGCAGGAAACAGAATGGTAGCAAACATATCTGTATTTTAGGAAGAAGAAAAACTGCGTAGGCTGTTTGTTTTATATTTTTGATTTGATTTGATTTGATTTATTTATATTTCATATTTATACATCACATATATTAGTGATGTATATAAATGTAGATTCTTAATTTTATAGATTATAAAGTCTGTAGAGATTCTCAGTCACCAGGTCATGGTTGTCCCAAAGATGCTTTTGCAGGAGGCAACTGGAGTTATTTCTTTGAAGATGTTTTGCTTCTCTTCCAAGAAGCTTTTTCAGCTCTGGATGGTAGGGAATGGAAGGATTTATATTCCTTGCAGACAGCTGATCATTTGCATCCCTTTGGAAGGTTGTTGAAGCACTTGGAGGTTTATCTATATCCTCAGGGTCACCTGAGTAGTGCTAATGGTTCCTGTAGTCTGCAATTTTTCTGGAAATCCGTTCATACTGCCACACTATTTAAAGACTGTCATCCCAAACTGGTTGTCCCAAAGGTGCTTTTTCAAAGATGCTTTTTTGTAGATTATAGCTATCAGATATTTATTACATTGGAGAGTAGTGCTCTCCTGTCCTCTCCTCTAATATATTGGAGAACCAAAAGTTATTTTTTACTTTTTTAAAAAGATTCAATATTTTATTTGTTTGTTTTAGCTCTTTTGTCACTTATCTGAAAATTATTTAGCCATTTTTAACATTTTAAAAAATGAATAAATGAATAATAAAAATCCTTGCATCTGTAGAAAATCCTGTGGTATTTGGTATCTTGTTATGCTCCCTAAACTACTTTACAAGCTATTTCCTCCCTTGTAATGTAATGTAATGTTCTGCCTTTAAGCTAACATGCTGCCTTAAGGCCACACTTATCCTGTGTGTGTGTGTGTGTGTGTGTGTGTGTGTGTGTGTGTGTATGATGCCAAAATAGTGTTATGCCATCACAATCAAAGCTCTTTCCCTCCATGTATATGACACCATACACATGTATGGAAGGGAAAAAACTTGTGTTGCAACAGCATGATTCTGTTTTCATTATTTTGACTAAAAAGGCCTTGTTGTTGGAGTAACTGCTTGTTGGTTGGCTTCTTCATATAAAAGAGTAGAATGTTTTCTCATTGTTAATCCTCAGCACTTACAACTGTTTATCTTATGAGCAGAATTATTATATAGACAGATCTGAGTTTTACTTTTGTTGCTGTTGTAAATGAATAATACACTTATTCCTATTAGAGAGAAAATAAAGGCCATCTGAAGGATATTTTTCCACCAAGGATCCCTTCACCTTTTTTCCCTAAAATTTTGGTAATACAGCTAGCCCTCAACTTGCAAAAATTCATTTAGTGATCATTGAAAGTTATAACAGCATTGAAAAAAGTGATTTATGAGCATTTTCACACCGGTTTGTGCAAACCGTTGGCTGTAATTTGGCCAAGGTCACCGAACCAGTAGCAATAGCTGGCTGGCCATGCCCCCGAACCAGTCGCCGTTTGCTCCCCCAGTAGCCATGTTCGTTGTTTTCACTCACGCACATCCCATTGCCTTGCAAGTCCAATAGGATGCGCAATAATGAAGAATATGGTGACAACGAGAGCAACTTTTTCTGCTGGTACTTTTTGGCGGCCTGTGGAGAAAGTGGCTTGCAAAGAAGCCTTTTGAGAGGCAGCAGTGGCTGGCTGGGGGCTGCTGAAAACTCCGGTCAGCTTGCCATCTGGACTCTGGAGCAGCCACTATGGAAGGTAAGCAGGCAGTGATGGGGGAGGAAGTAGGGCTAGGGCAGGAGCCGCTAAAGGAGAGCCAGGCAAAGGGAGGCCAGGTAACCATGTCGGCCATGAAGTGGTCGGCCCCTTCTGCTGCCACTGCTGCTGCCGCCTCTTCCTTTTCCTTCTCTCTGTGAACAGAAGTCGGAAAGAAAAGGCAGTTGCTTCGATGGGTGTTTCTCCGTGTTTCCATCCCAAGTCAGCCAGAGCCCTTCCCGTGTGTTTTCTGAAACTGGCCTACCTGCAAGGGAAGTGCATGGGAGATTGCAGCCCCAGAGTCCTCCCCGTGTGGTTCCTGAAGCTAGCCTGCCTGCAAGGGAAGCACACAGGAGATCATTGGCCAGACTAGGGAGGTGGATGGGGGGGCTGGGCGGGCAGCCCTAGAAGAGTGCCGCACTGGGGTCTGTGTGCTCTCAGGCCTCCCACCCATCTCTGCTTCTGCAAGGCAGAAAGCCGTAAAAGTTTTTGCCCACACCCTGGTCTTGGCGCCAATTTGAGTGTGTCCTCCGCAGACCGCTAATAGCCCAAAGCTGGTGGCGCCAAGGCAGCCCATATCTCCTGCTTTGGGCTCAGAGCTGTAAGCCGCGTCAAGAAAGCCGCGTCAAGGAAGCACCCCGGTGGAGAGAAGCTGCCGAAGTCAGCCCTAGCTAGGAATTTCAAATATGTATAAGAATGAATATTGTGTTGTAGCCAGAGGTAGATCAGCGAACTCTGTCTCTTGAGGAGCCCAGCTGCTCACCAATTGCCAAGTCGCCTGGACTCCCAGTGTAATGTATCTTTAAGAGTTTTGGAGGGAAAACTGAGCGGGAAAAAGCACGTTGCTGATTGGATAAAGCCTCTGGCTAAACTGTATATAAAGAGAGGGTTTTCCCAGCCCGAGCCGCTGGGTTCACCATATAGTAAAGAGCTGTTGTCACTATCCTGGTCTCCTGTCTCGTTATTGCCCGAATTTAACACTGGCGATGAAGGTGGGATCTCGAGGCTAGGAGCGCCAGGAAAAAAGCTGAATTCACCAGGAAGACGCGAACCCAGCAAACAAGGGGCGGAAAGCAGCGATGTCCAGCTACACACCGCCAGCGCCATTCGACCCAGCTAAGGAAAAATGGGGGTCATACATGGCTCGTTTCGAGTGTTTCCTCGAGGCAAACGAACTCCAAGGAGTCTCAGACAACAGGAAGCGAGCGTATTTCCTGAGCCACTGCGGTCCAGAGGTTTTCGACACCGCAGAATCGTTGGCGGAGCCAACGCCGGTACAATCGGTGCCGTGGCAGACTCTGCAGACCGTATTGAAAGCCCATTATGCACCAACGCCGTCCAAGTATGTGCAACGGTACGAATTCAGGGAGCGTAGGCAGCAAGAGGGCGAGTCCATCAGCGTATACATGGCAGCCCTGAGGAAAGCCACGAACCATTGCGAGTACCGAGACTTGGAAGAGGCATTACTGGAGCAACTCATTCGTGGGGTCAGGGACATCCGTTTGCGACGGCGGCTGCTGTCCAAAAGCAACTTGACGCTGGCAAACGCCTTGGATGAAGCCAGGGCTCATGAGATGTCTACCCAAGCGGCGGAAACCCTACAAAAGCAGGTCGCACCAACGGCTGGTGCGAAATCAACCCCGGTCCACAATGAAGAGGTCCAGGCCAAGTCGGACGGTGAGGAGGAGGAAGGAGTCTTCCACACCCGGAGGCCGGAGAAAGAAGACCGGGGTGACTGCGCGAGTTGTGGAGGGCAACACCAATGACAACAATGCAAATTTAAGGATGCGACTTGTCGGCGGTGCGAAAGGAAGGGGCACATAGCACAGGCCTGTCGAGCACCCCAACCTTCCCGCCAAAAATTCAAACTGACCAACCAGAGCGCGGAACGCGGCGGCCCGTGATTGGTCAATTCAAAAAAGGCGCGAAGTTGAATCAGACTGCCGTGAGAGTGGGTCACGCAGCAACACGCCTAGAAAAAAAAATCTTTACGAAAACAAAGATTGAGGGGGTGCCGTGCCGATTGGAGGTGGACACCGGCTCAGCGATCACGATCATGTCCTGGGACACTCTCGTGAAAGCCTTACCCGCCCTCGCAAAGCGCAAGCTGAAACCACAGAACTTAAAGGTACAAGACTACCAAGGGAATCGCATCCCTGTTCGAGGGGTAACGTCCGTCCACGTCGAGTATGGACAATACAAGAAAACTCTGCCCATCACCATAGTCGATGGGACCTTGCCAAGCTTGTTGGGACTGGACTGGTTCCGAGCATTGGGCATGGGAGTGAACGAAGTCAACCTCAAAGACGCACTCATGAAGGAATTTGGGGACGTTTTCAGAGACTGCCTGGGCAAGTATACGGGGACCCCTATTTCTTTTAATTTAGACCCACAAGTTGCCCCTATTCGTTTAAAGGCTAGGAGGGTCCCGTTCGCCCTAAAGCCCAGGATTGACCGGGAACTGGACAAGCTAGTAAACCAGGGAATTCTAGTGCCAGTTGACCATGCTAAGTGGGAGACCCCTATAGTCACCCCAGTCAAACCGGACGGGTCGGTCCGGATTTGCGCTGACTATAAGGCAACGCTTAACAAAGCGTTGCAAAAGAGTGCTTACCCCGTCCCGGTGGTACAGCACTTACTGCACTCAATGGGGCAAGGGCAGGTTTTTGCCAAGCTAGACTTGGCCCAAGCCTATCAACAGCTGCCTGTAGATAGCAGCACAGCCGAAGCGCAGACAATTGTGACTCACAGAGGGGCTTTTAAGTGTACCCGGTTACAGTTTGGGGTTAGTGTGGCTCCAGGGTTATTTCAGAACCTAATGGAGCGGCTATTGCAGGGACTACCAGGGGTGGTACCATACTTTGACGATGTACTGGTATCCGCTGAGAATCTAGAGGAATTAGGGGTAAGGCTGCGAAAAGTTTTGGGCATTTTCCGGTCTGCCGGTCTCAAAGTTAAACTGAACAAATGCCAGATCGGGGTTGAATCTGTGGAATTCCTAGGCTACCGGATAGACAGGGAAGGGATTCACCCCACTGGAAGCAAGGTACGGGCCATCAGGAAGGCCCCGGTTCCAAAGAACAAAACGGAGTTGCAGGCATTCTTAGGTCTGGTCAATTTCTACGCGGTATTTTTAAGAAATAAGGCAGCAGTAGCCGAGCCGCTTCATAAATTACTAGCAAAGACGGCTGCATGGTCTTGGGGAAAGGCGGAAGCTAGGGCATTCGAAGGGGTAAAGAATCTCCTATCGAGTGATAGCCTCCTTATCCAATACAATGGCACGCTGCCATTAGTGTTAAGCTGCGATGCATCTCCCTATGGGGTGGGGGCTGTGCTCAGCCACAGGTTGCCAAATGGCACAGAAGCCCCTATTGCATATTACTCCCGAACAATGTCATCAGCTGAAAGGAATTATAGCCAGCTAGATAGGGAAGCCTTGGCTATAGTCTCCGGAGTAAAGAAATTCCATGAATATGTATTTGGTCGTGATTTCGAAATCATCACGGACCATAGACCTTTGCTAGGCCTGTTGGCAGGTGACCGCCCAACGCCCGTGGCACTTTCGCCCAGACTGACCAGATGGACTATCTTCCTAGCGCGATTCTTACAAACTACTACACCGGCCAGGAAGGAATTAGGCATGCGGACGCCTGAGCAGATGCCCGTTACCAGAGACTATCGAAGACCCCACTCCGGGACACCAGTTCTGCTAATTGACTCTTTGGACTCTGGCCCAGTCACATCCAAAGAGGTGGCTTGGGCTTCAGACAAGGACATTACAATAAGGACTGTAATTGGTTGGGTACAAGAGGTTGGCCCGCTGCGGGCGGCGTTTTAAAGAATTTGTGAAAAACGTGGGAACTCTCAGCTCAAGGGGTGCCTGCTATGGGGGGATCGAGTGGTGATCCCGGAGAAATTGAGGGACAAGGTCTTGGAGCTCCTTCACGAAGGCCACCCAGGGATCGTGAGAATGAAGGGTCTAGCGAGAAGCTATGTGTGGTGGCCCTTAATGGACATGGAAATTGCTGAAAGGGTAGGGAAATGCCAGGCCTGCCAGGAGTCCAGACCGCTACCCCCAACGGCCCCGATTCGGGAATGGGAGAGACCCCAGGGCCCTTGGTCTAGGATCCATATTGATTTTGCCGGCCCCTTCCACGGCCAAACCTTTCTGGTAGTAGTCGATGCCTACTCCAAATGGCTGGAAATCATTCTCATGAGATCCATGACAGCCGAGGCCGTGATTTCAGTCCTACGGCACCTATTTGTAACCCACGGGTTGCCCGACACTTTAGTCTCCGATAACAGCCCGCAATTCACGGCAACCCAGTTTGAGGGGTACTTGGCAGAGGAGGGCATCCGGCATGTCCTCTCGGCGCCTTTCCACCCTGCGACGAACGGCCTTGCAGAACGTTTCGTTCGGAGCGCAAAGGAAGCATTGTCCAGAATCAGGCCAGGCGATTGGCAAACAAAAATCGATACATTCCTAGCAGTCCAACACAGAACCCCCTGTGTAACAACTGGCCGCAGCCCGGCAGAGCTATTAATGGGTCGGAAGCTTAGGTGCCCACTAGACCGTTTAAACCCAAACTACACAACAGATGGTTACAAAGGGGCACACGGTAAAACAAGAGGGATGGCAGTAGGCGACCTAGTGTGGGCACACAACTACAGCGAGGGCCCGACCTGGTTAGCAGGAAAAATCCTAGAGATAACAGGACCAAAATCATATCTAGTAGAGATAGAGGATGGCCGGGTATGGAAGCGCCACATAGACCAAATAAGGAAACGCATAACCGGTAAATCAGAATCAGACGAAACAGGCCCTGACTATCCAATGTTTGAATCCACAGCTGACTCAAACCCGGGGCAAACGCGGGACTTATCTGAGTTCCAGGAGGTCCAGCGACGCCAACCGATTCCTCCTGAAGACAGCAGGGACGACTCTGCAAATAATCCAGGGCCGGATGGCCTAGAGGAGGAGCTGAGAGGAACAAACAGTCCCTCCGGTCAGCTCGACTCACTCCCAGAAAATGAATTGCGCAGGTCCGAAAGAGTCAGGAGACGCCCAGTCTACTTGCGTGATTACGTAGAAAAATAAGATGTTAATTCTATGTAAATATTGGTAAAGTGTTCTCTGGGAGGGAAGGAGTGTAATGTATCTTTAAGAGTTTTGGAGGGAAAACTGAGCGGGAAAAAGCACGTTGCTGATTGGATAAAGCCTCTGGCTAAACTGTATATAAAGAGAGGGTTTTCCCAGCCCGAGCCGCTGGGTTCACCATATAGTAAAGAGCTGTTGTCACTATCCTGGTCTCCTGTCTCGTTATTGCCTGAATTTAACACCCAGTGACGGGATGGGGTCCTTCAGGCACTTAGTTTTGCCACCTATTTAGTAGCTCCAGCCATTCCCGGCCATATTTGAGATTCCTAGCTGCAGTTTACTCATAGCACCATTGGAGAGGCAGGGAGAAAGGCCAATGGTACTCATGAGTAAATGGCAGATTAGAGGCAGCTGGCAGATTGCTGGCTTGCTCATTTGGCTACTTGCCGCCCAGAGCTTGCAGGCAGTGAACGAAAACTGTGTAATGACTGCTGCCTTCTGCCTCCGTGCATCAAGGAGGCCGAGCACCAGTGGGAAGACCATGGACCTCCTGAAACTCAGGAAGCAGCTGCCAGCGATGCTCTCAGGCAAAGATGAGAGCGAGGAGGCTCAACCCCCCGTTAGGAGCCGCAGAGTGCTCGCCGCTCCTCTGACACCTGCCAAGCCGCCTCCCACCACACTTCTCTTCCTCCTAACTAGAAGTGCTCACAAGTGACAACAGAAGTATTATTTTTGTGGGATTGCCCCCATCTGGTCTTCAGTACGTGGCTCATCAGCCTCTGGACGTCAGATTCCTATCACCCAGTACCAGTTCAGAGGTTCCTTTTCCCTCTCCCCCCTGAGACAGAGAGAGAGACGGAGGGAAAGAGAGAGAGAGAGAGAAGAAAGACACAGAGAGGGGGGAAAGAGAGGGACAAGAGACACAGAGAGAAGAAAGAGAGATGAGTGAGAGGAGATGAGAGAGCAAAGAGAGGGAGAGATGAGAAATAGATGGAGAAAGAAAGAGAAAGATGAGAGAGAAAGATGAGAAAGAGAGGAGAGGGAGAAAGAAATAAATGAGAGAAATGAAATAAAAAGAGAAGAGAGAGGAGATGAGAGATGAGAAAGAGAAATAGGGAGAAAGAAAGATATGAGAGAGAAATGAGAAAAAGAGAGGAGATGGGAGAGAGAGGGGAAGAAAAGAGAGAGACAGAGATATACCCGTTTAAAATAGAAAAATGGCTCTGAGTGTTTAAAGTTGCAGATCCTAGGGTTAGACAAACACCATGGTCATTAAGTTAACACTGTGGTTGTTGAACAAGTCCATTTTCCCAATGGGCATTTTTAACCGGAAACCAGAAGGAATTGTTGGAAACTGGCAAAAAACATAGAAAACCTCAGTCACATGACTATGTGGAATATTGTAACTGGTCATAAGTATGTTTGTGTGCGTGCATAGCTGTCAAAACTCCAAAAACAGGTCAAGTAGCTTTGGGGAGGTCAGTTGTAAATTAGAACACTTGCTAAGCAACCAGCCATTAAGCAAGGACCACTTGTATTTGGTTTGCCTTAAAGGTTCAGAGCTGTATGGAATCTGGTTTCCTTTGACCCTTTGGGGGAATTGCAAAAGGTCTGGATGGGGGAATCTTCGTAGGATGAACAAGGATCATGACCACCTAGCCACGCCCACCCAGTCACATGGCTGCCAAGCCACCCCCACCCAGTCATATGACCACCAGGCCACCCCCACCAAATAAGCCATGCCCACAGAACCAATAGTAAAAAAAATTAAAACCCACCACTGCTTATGACCATTGCAGCAACCCAATAGTCACATGATCAAAATTCAGGTGCTTAGCAGCTGGTTCATATTTATGACAGTTGCAATGTTCCAGAGTCATGTGATCGCCTTATGCAACCTTCTGACAAGCAAAATCAATGAGGAAGCCAGATTCACTTAACAACCCTGTTACTAATTTAATAGCTATGGCAAGAAAGGCCATAAAATGGAACCAAACTCACTCAACAAAGGTCTCACTTAGCAAAATAAAGTTTGGTTTCAATTGTGGTTGCAAGTCGAAGACTACTTATACAAGATTATGGATATAAATACAACATCCAGATTCATAACACAACCATTGCCTCAAAACTAGGTACATATACTCTTTAGTTAGTAAGATCACTTAGGACTGGAATTTCTTTCACAAAGCAATATGGTTGTAAATTGACATAATATGAGTGTGTCACTTAGCTATGGCAATTCTGGTATTTGCTAGTTGCTATTGTTAGATGAAACACTGGGACATTAAGGAAGGCCATCATGTATTCACCATTTCTGACCTTCCTCTATCTTTTCCTTTGACTTCGTTGAAGGAAGCCAGTAAACGAAATAGCAAATTATGACCCTGTGACTGTCAGGTGCTGGGATGATTGAAACTCTGAGAACTTGTCATAAGTTCGAACAGCACAGAATGAGTGGTTGTTAAACAAGGAACACCTGTACAGGTATGTCAACTATGAATTTTGGGAATTGTACATTACATTTGAACAATAGTAGCTTGAACTAACCATCAGAAACCTTTATAATGGGCAAATATTCAGCATTTTTGAAAATAACAGTCAAAAAGATATTATAAAGTTTACACAATGGATATTTTTATATGACATGTAAGAGTAATAAATTGAATTTAAATGTAGCATTTAAATTATGTGTTTTTATTTTTAAAAAAATTATAAGTAGAACTTGGACTGATATATGAATGATATTTAAGTATTCACAGAATAATTAGTATAATATCACTTGACTATAATTGCACTTCTGCTACAATTTTATGATATTGAATAATATAAATTATTCCTAAAATATTGTGCAGGTATGACCATATAATCTTGTGAAATTGTTTCCTTGTAGAATATGTATATAAATATAAAGCAGTGTTGAACATTTTATGCAGAATATTAATCATATTTTATTAATTTAAGAAGTTTCATTCGTTCTGTCTTTATTGAGCAAAGACAGAACTATAAAGTTAATTATTTTAATTTAATCAGATTTAGTTAAACTTGGACTTTGCATTATGATAGAAATTATCAGAGTATTAAAAAAGAATAAAAGATAAAAGCAAGAGTTAAAACTAGTCATAATTACATATTATTACCTTATGAGACTGTCCAGAGTAAAGATTTGTGTGTTGGCTTCTGAAATGATTTTCAGCTTCTGTATTATGAGTTTCTATATAATTAATCAGTAGTTTTGTAACATATTTGATTTGAATTATACTAATGTTTCCTTTCAAGATCCATCCTTTGTTTAAATATCCAATACTCCTTAAACATTTTTTGAAATATTATTATGGATGGTTCTGATTTTAGCTGTGACAACAGTTTTTATGTCTTTGCAGTAGCTGCCATTTGTTACTTGATCTTCACTGTTGGTAATTACTTTGGTAATGCAGTGAAGAGTCATTTGGTAATATAACCAACATGTCCCATGCTGAAAACATTGCAACATCACATGCTAATTATGCTACTAACAGTGATGAATGAACCGTGTGCCAAGATAAGAAATCACAGAATACCCTGTGATTATGCAATTTCAAACATGCTACTGAGTGATTTAATTACTGGGAATAGATATGTTGGGAGGTGGGAATTATTTTAAAAAATGCCAAAAGTAGGCTTATAGTATCTGGGATGCAAATATCACTTAATGGTAGTAAAACAAGTTTTCTTTTTATCATTGCTGCCATATATTGTTTCTTCAGATTCTTTTTCTGTACAGTTATGGTAGCCTTAATTAAAGAAAAATGATAAATCGTTTATGCAAAGCCCAGTTAATACATAAATATTGGCAAAATTTATTCAATATAAAACATATCATTAATTCACCTTAATCACAAAAGAAATTAAAGTGTTTCAATTCTTTTCTTGCATTTGTAAAATTGAAGGGAAGGTATACAGTATACAGTATACAGTACTGTTTGCAGAGTAAATGTATCCTTGTGACCTGGAGGACTTTTCTACTCTAACATACATATTCCTTTGATATCTTTTCTACAGCAATTTATGCTCCGCCCACAAAGTCCACTTGTTGATAGGAGCAGCACCTGTTTTGAGGATGATTTCCTTTCTTTGGGTTTTTTTTAAGAAAACTCTTGGACTGCCCAGTTAACATCACCAGAGGAGTTGCACAATTTTTTTTCAGATGCTATTGTTTTATGTCTAAAAACACTCCTGAATTTAGGATCCTATAGATCAGGAGTGTCAAACTTGATTTCATTGAGGGTCGCATTGTGGTTGTGTTTGACCTCAGAGGGCCAGGGTGGGCATGGCCAGCTCAGTCACTTGTGTTGGGGGCATCTATGAGAGCCCGAGCACTCTGCCAGTGAAAATGGGTTCCCAAGCTCTGTTTTTGGCTGTCATGGCCTCCTGCAACCTTCTGTCAGAGAAAATGGAGCTTGTGAGGGCCATATGCGGCCCACCCAAGCTCCGTTTTTGCTGGCAAAAGCACTGTGGGCCGGTCATTTGCTATTTCCAGGGTGGCCCTATGGGCCAGATCTTAACACCCCACAGGCTGGCTTCAGTTCCAGCTCCTGGCCATTGAGTTTGACACCCCTGCTATATGTGTACATAATTTTTACATGCTTTCGATGCTGTAGATGTTTTGATATCTTTCTGTTACATCTCAGTGATCACTATCTACAAAAATATATAAAGACACATAGACATTCAAACTTAGTGGTTTAGTAACACTTAAAATTGGTATTTAGAATTCTTCATTTACATCTACATTCACCTTTCATTTTCTAAAAAATGTCTATAAGTCTAAATTTGAGTTCTTGCAACCCTTTTACAAAAATTATATAAGTGATTGGTTAGTAATAACCAATAGGTTGTAATAAAACTACCTGGTAGTAGTGATAAAAATAAAACTGCTACCACTAGTACTATAACTTTTCTTGTTGAGTTACTATGATCATAAATAATTGCATGAAAATATGTGAAAGTTGGCTTAAACCAGTGGTAGTCAACCTGGTCTCTACAGCCCACTAGTGGGCATTCCAGTTTTCATGGTGGGCGGTAGGAGTTTTGTCCGATACTGAAGCACTTGCCTTTTTTTTAATTTAATTGATTTTTGAAAACATTTTTATAACATTATTTAAAAACATTTTCATTAGGTTTTCATAAAATTCCCCGTGACAATTTAATTTTTTGAAAATATACTATTTGTATCGCCCGCACATAAGTTTAGTTCACATTACGTAAGTAAAACTAAATGGCATTATAGTGCGACCGCAAACAAAAGAGCCTCGTCCCAGAATAGCTCACGCATCTCTCCACACACCATCCAGCTGTAACAGACAAGCAAGGGCCGTGGTGGCTCAGGCTGTAAGAAGCCTGTTATTTAAACACAGCAGCCTGCAATTACTGCAGGCTCGAATCCCACCAGGCCCAAGGTTGACTCAGCCTTCCATCCTTTATAAGGTAGGTAAAATGAGGACCCAGATTGTTGGGGAGGCAATAATTTGACTTTGTAAATATACAAATAGAATGAGACTATTGCCTTACACACTGTAAGCCGCCCTGAGTCTTTGGAGAAGGGCGGGATATAAATGTAAAAAAAAAAAAGCAGAGCAGGTAGTCGGTGCCCTCCCAAACCCAATCCACGATGCGGGAGAGGCATGCGCAGACGACGATACGCGGTGCATTACTATGGAACCGGTTGGCGGTTAGAAAATTTTACTACTAACAGAGATACGAAAGTGGGCGGTAGGTATAAAAAAGTTGACTACCCCTGGTTTAAACCAAGCTAGTTTTCGAATAACTATATGAGAATATAAAAACAAGACCATGGTATTGGAGAAAAGTAAATGTTATTCTGAGTTGGCCATTACAAAGTAATAAATGTGGATTTGGCTTTACAAAATGTATAAATTCAGCCATGGTGATTAATAAACTATGATTTTATAATTGAATAAATATGTGAACCAAGACACTATGTATTTTAAAGTAAAATTTATGAATCTAGCCTATACTGTACCAATTTTTTTTCACAGGGAGGCTCTGCTGCTTTATTTTTTCATCAGGGATTGTTTTATATCCACACAGTATTGATTTGAATATTGGTTGGATCCTTATCATATTTTTTTGCAGAACAGTTTAAGAAAAAAAAATCATTTGAAAGTGTAAACAGATGGTAAATAACACTAGCATTGTATTTTTTTTTAATTATCTGTTGTTTAAATGCATATATTGTATAGCTAAAAGCTAGGAGCCTAAAAGGTAATCAATATTTTGGAGAGTGCTTGCTATTTCTTGCTGTCCCTTCAAATCCTCTTATCTGTTGTGTAATGTGCTTCTTGCACGTTCATATTTTGCCCATATTAAACATTTTGCTTTTATTTTGCCAATGAAAAATTCTTGCAAAATGAAACATTTTTGCAAGGCGCTTAAGAGTTTGCATATCACTTAGAGAGTAGTTATTTTCAATACTTCAAAAGGGTGGTAGTTGTGACATTCACTGTATACTATTCACTGATTAACATCAGTGTTAATCAAGTTACGTGGAAGGTCTAATGACACAATCATTAACTAATACCACATTTTCATCTATTAAGGTCTAAACTTGATGACTCTACATTTATCTGCATCCTTGCCATATTAACACATTTTTATTTATCAAATTTATATGCCAGCCATCTTATTTTAGAAGTAGTCTACAGTACTGCATTCTAACCACTGCACCACTGGTGGCATGTCAATCGTAGATCCCAGTGCCAGTTGGGAGACCCATGTCTCAACATTCCAGAAGGCCGTGAATGAAAGAAGGAGGTGAACTAGCACAAAACTATGCTCCCCACTCCCAGCTCCCAGGATATCTTGATTGATGATATTAAAGGCAGCCAAGAGATTAAGAACAGCCAGGATGGATGGCTCTATGCAGCTTTTTTTTTTAATTTGAATTTATATCCTGCCCTTCTCCGAAGACTCAGGGTGGCTTACATTGTGTTCAGCAATTGTCTCATCCATTTGTATATTATATACAAAGTCAACTTTTATTGCCCCCAACAATCTGAGTCCTCATTTTACCTACCTTATAAAGGATGGAAGGCTGAGTCAACCTGGTGGGACTTGAACTTGCAGTAATTGCAAGCAGCTGTGTTAATAACAGACTGCATTAGTCTGTTGAGCCACCAGAGGCCCTATCAGAGCTCTATCAGAGGTCATCCAAATGCATGATCAATGCCATTTCTGTCTCATACCTGGGCTTGAAACCTAACTGCAAGAAGTTCATATAATACAAAGTTAATAGTATAGTTCAGATCTTTGTGTTCTGCACATATTTTAATAGGTTCACATTTATTTTGAATTACTGAGATTAAGATATTATTGACTATTATTATTATAATAGAATGACTATTATCATTCATTTGGAGGTTAATTTATACATATTAATAAAATGCGTATGTGTATTTGTGCTCCTGGGAGGGATGAGCAAGGAATGCGAGGAATACATGCCAAAATTTCCCAGCATGGTCACTCAAATCATAAAAATAATTTCAGCTGCCTACATAAAGCAAGCAAACACTTATGTTGGGTAGTAGGGATATAGGAACATGTTGGCGATGGATAATCAGTTTAGTAACAATAGCAGAGGCATCAATTCATACTGTGCAGGAAAAGTACAAATTTAACAGAAGCAAGATATGCTGCTTGTGATTGGAAACTAGAACATCATAGCTAGAAATATTAAAGAGGAAACTGTAATTAGAATATATGGCTTAGAAAACCAAAATGAAGTAAGAGAAGAACTGAGTGATTTTATTCATTGATATACTGTCTTAAGGTAATGGAAACAATGCTTTTATTCATGTACATCACCCCATGGAATACACAGAAATCAAATTGACTATATATTTGTTAAAAGGAGGTGAAGTAACTTGATTATAAGAGATTATAAGATAGACTGTATATTTTAAACTGAAAATGTGAAGAAAAGAAAAGCTCAAAGACAGAAAGAAATTTTTAGGAAGAAACATAACAGATAATTTCAGAATGTTTCTAGAAGGGACAAGAAACAGTATCGCAACATCTATAAAGAGATTAAAGATGTAGATCCAATATGAAAATAGAATAGTCTTCCAAAAGAAGACTCAGAAGCTGAAAAGCTTGAACTGATATGCAAAAGAATATAAAGGATAGATAGTAATCGATTCAAAGAAACCAAACAAAAATTGAAGGAGTTTTCTGTAATACTTTACAGTGGAAATGTCAATATCCAACATAACATAGAAGAACTTACAAGAACTTGTATTAGAAAATAAAGATATATTAACACCCTGGTGATTATGATGGAAGAATACAGGACTCACAAAACACCAGAAATGTGGCATGTGGTAGAAGAATCAGTAAACATTCTAATCAAGCTATGCCAACAAAGAACACAGCAGCCAACAGGTTTCAATAGATCAATCTACATTCCAATACCATAAAAAGACTTAACAAAAAATGTAGACTTATCGTATAATATTCTTAATTTCTCATTCTAGACAAATAATATTTAAGATCCATCCACTTTTTATATATAACAAAGGAAATGGTGATGTTCAAATTAACTTTTAAAAAGGCTGAGAAACACATTATTGCTGTTGCATTCTGGAAAATTGAGAAAGCCAAAATATACTACTCAAAAAATCAATACATGCTTCATTGATCACAGAAAGGCCTTCAGTTGTGTTGATCATCTCAAACCATGGAATGTCTTTAGAAGATTCAAAATCCAAGAACATCTATTGCCCACATGTGAAACTTGTATACAGATCTGGAAGCCACAATACAGACAGATCATTGCAAAGCAGGCAAGCTCCAAGTTGGCAAAAGAGTAAAACAAGGTTGTACACTCTCCCCTTACTTATTTAACATATGTGCCAAATAAATATTAAATGAAGCTGGATTGGAAAAATATGAGCATGTTTTTAAAATTGAAAGAAGAAACTTCAGTAATCTCTGCTATGCTATCAAAAATTTGATAGGTTGCAAAGGATCTGCAAACTTTTGTAATATAAATAATGGAACAATGAAAAAATGGGACTACAATTAAATATGAAGAACGGTTAATGACAATTGCAAACACAGGTGAAGATACTGAGGTGGTAAATAGGTTCTGCTTTTTAGGATTGACTATCAATAATGAAGGAACTAACAGTTAAGAAACATGCTGCAGACTAGCACTTGGTTAAGTAACTTCAAAGAAACTAGTTGAAAAGAATATTGACATTGTTGAAATTTAGCTATGGAGATGCTTTTGGGAATACCAGGAATTGCCAAGAAATTATACCAATGGATCATTAAGCAAATCACTTCAAGTTTTCATTGGAAAAATATGGGTTATTTTATGCTACTTCAGATGCATTCTGTGAAGACTCAGCTCCCTGGAAAGATTGAAATGTTGAATAAGATGGAAGGAAAGGGACAATGAGGTCCAGAAGCAAGATAGATGGATCCAATCACAGTGACAGTGGGTGCACCATTATAACACCAGAAAGATCAATTTAGGAATAAA
Organism: Ahaetulla prasina; assembly: GCF_028640845.1. NCBI lineage: Eukaryota > Metazoa > Chordata > Lepidosauria > Squamata > Colubridae > Ahaetulla > Ahaetulla prasina. The sequence goes on from NC_080542.1 coordinate 96,578,520, forward strand.
TTGTCTGATTTTTTCAACATAGACCACCCTGTCCTTGAATGGATGGGTGGACTGGATATTTTTTTTTAATTTAATTTTGTCACAACAGTATACACAAACATTGTCATAAGTAAAAAAACATATCATGAAGAAGATATATATATATATATATATATATATATATATTTGTTTTCTGAGGTTTTCGCGGGTGTTGCTCCCAGAAGCACGAAGCTGAAGCCTGAAGATGACGAATGAGACTTCGTCGAAACGTCGCCAAGACACTTCCAATTTTACGCGGGAGAAAACCCGAATAACCAAAGACCTACATATATATATATATATATATAAGTAAAGAATATGGATTAGCTATATTAATTTGATATAATAAAGGGAACAATAGGACAGGAACGGTAGGCACTTTTGTGCTCTTATGCACGCCCCTTATTGTCCTCTTAGGAATGGGGTGAGGTCAATAGTAGACAGTTTTTGGTTGAAGATTTTGGGATTTTGAGTAGAGACTATGGAGTCAGGTAATGCGTTCCAAGCATTAACAACTCTGTTGCAGAAGTCATATTTTGTGCAATCAAGTTTGAAGCGGTTGACATTAAGCTTGAATCTATTTTTTGCTCTTGTAATATTGCGATTGAAGCTGAAGTAGTCATTTACAGGAAGGATATTGCAATAGATGATTTTGTGTGTTAAACACAGGTCATATCGAAGTCGACGGAGTTGTAAGTTTTCTAATCTCAGGATTTCAAGCCTGGTGGTATAAGGTATTTTGTTGTTTTCGGAGGAGCGAAGAACTCTTCTAGTAAAATATTTCTGGACGCGTTCGATTGTATTAATGTCAGAGATGTGGTATGGGTTCCAGACTGATGAGCTGTATTCAAGAATAGGTCTGGCAAATATTTTGTATGCTCTAGTTAGTAGTGTAGAGTTTTTGGAAAAGAAGCTGCGTAAAATTAGGTTTACTAATAATATTAACATTAATATTAGATTTACTAATAATATTAACATTTGAAGCACTATAAATCTATGTATTTGCCATACACTAACTAAATAAATAAGCAGTAGATTGTCATGAGAAAATCTATCCAGGTCGCTGAGAATCAGCGTTGACTTGATGGTCACAATCAATCATAAAATGCAGAAACTGAATTGGAAATAATATGGCAAAAATGGGTTAATTTTTCAGTCTGTTTCTAGACACAAAATAGAATCCTCTAATTCATTAAAGGATATTTTTAATATTCAAGACAAGTCTACATTAATTGATATTGATTTTTTTCCCCGTCTTGCAAAGTGGGCAATTTGTTTAGCATCGTTCCAAAACGGAAAGAAACCCTGGAGACTTACTATCAGTTTTTTCTATAAATAACAACAACAACAGAAATGAAGTAAGCTATCAGTTTGGTTTAACTAACTGTTAAGAAGCACAGCCTACAAAAGCAAAATATTCTGACTCTTCATTTCACAAACTATGTTACCCAGCTGCCTGTCTCTATTTTATTTGATCAGAATGCAGTTCATACAATGAATTATTCTTTCCAGAAGCCTCAGCAGCTTGAAGGATCTGTTGAAACCGGACCCGGCCAATTTCTGGACCCGGCCAATTTTTAATGACCAGAAGAATTGGATTATTGCTGCATTTTATTTAATATAAAGAAGGAGGAAAAAAGAGACAGAGAATGGAAAATTAAACTGTTATATGTTCATTTAATTGAATATTGTCTTGTTTTTCACTATTAAAGGATTCATGACTCACCATTTTGTTCAGGGATAATTATGTTTTAAACAAATCATTTACACGTTATAAAGGAAACCCAACTCTATTTTTACCCATGAATAATGGTTCACATTCAGTTATATAATTATTGTTCAAATAATTATATGACTATCAGTCTTATGAATATTTTGAATTAGATGCATTTTCTCAGATTAATTGGACTTTATCTTATATTTCTAGGACTAAATATATTTCAGGTTCCTAATTTTGTCCTTTTGCTCTATATCAAGTCCTCATGCAGCTGGGGAAAGATGAAGGAACCAACAAGGTATATTTAATAAGGTATCTTTAAGGTTGGTTAAGTGTAAATGCAGAATCTTAGAAACTGATTTCAACCCTCAATATAATGAATTAATTAAGGCATAATTTTGGGTTCTTTTTTTAGTGACCCGAATTTTTTTAAATTGTTTTTATGTTTCTTTCTACCTGGCTGATTTCAGTTCCTATTTATGAAATAGGAATCAGGTGCCTTTTCTGCTGTCACTTGATTGTTAATGTCTGTTCTCTCCTGCATTGTTTGGCCAGCCTCCCTCAATGACTCTGATTGCATTGTGGCAACCTCAGAGTACAAACATTAATCTTCACATGAGTAATAATGCCTGTATCATTAAATTAAATAAACTCATGCCTATATAATAGTTCAATCAAACTTTGCAAATTTTTGAGTCCATTTGAAATACCCGGGAAATCAGAATGGTAGTGTGCAAATAATTAGTAAATAACTTATTGGTGGGGGAGAAAGCAACAATTGTAGATTATAATGGAGCACCTAGATATTATTCTTCAAAAATAACTTTGTTAACAAATATCCCATTTTAGATTAGAATTTTATAGTGATTGAAGTACAGTAAACTGTTATAGATACTAGACTAATTATCCCGTCTTCTGCAATTTTTATAGAATGAGTGATTTTATATGGCTTTTTCTATTTCTCTCTCTCCAACCACACTAAGAAAAAAATCAGTGTTTCTAAGTAGATATTTAAATAACCTATTTAACCAGGCAAATAACAGGAAAAGTTTTATAGTTTTGTTCACTGGATTAAAAAAAGGACTCCCAGTTTTATAGTTTAGTATCTGTATTATGAGAATCAAACATTTTTACTTAAACGTTAAAAATTAGAAATTAGAAATAAAGAATAGTATGAGTAAGCTTTAATATCTCCATATAATTAGAATATCAGTTAATTTTCTATAAGAATACATTCCCTTCCAGGATTTATATTTTTAAAAACAATAATTTTAAAATGGTATATTTCTCCTTTTCTGCCTCAGCTCAGAAATTGAAATCCAACACTCCTGGAGAGTACTAGATTGAAGATTAGAGTTTTATCTTAACAGAAATACTATTTTTCCTATCTCATCCTGATAAGAATCACTTCTTTCACTTAATAATCAGAAGGACTTGATTTTATTAAAAGGTACAAAATAAGTAATAGATACAGGTCTGACAATAGGACTCAAAGCAGGGCAAAGTAATATTAATATTACTTTGATTACTTTGGTATTAATATTAATATCTTCCATGATACTCCATTACACTAGTTTGGAACAATAATTATACTGATTGATCCAATATAATTGAAAAACCATTGAGCAAAATGTCAAAAAATGTAGGGTATATCATAATGTATCATCAAGCCAAATGGCTTTTTTTTAACATAGTAAATAGTTATATAAAATACTGCACTTGTAATCTGCGCCCTGAGTAATTTGCATATAAATATCCAGCTTCTCTGCCCCTCCCTTTCCTCATATCCATCTCAATTTAAATTCTTCTTTAATTTATCCACTCCGTGCATCTGTTGAAGTAAGGTGTAGTTCACAAAACCTTTTTACTTGAACAAAGTTTGTTAATTTGAAAGAATTTCAAATTTTGAGCTATCATAAACTAACATACAGTACCTGCAGTAGTGGGATTCAGCCAATTCAGCTGGTTCAGCCGAACTGTTTGTTAACTTTGCGTGCAGTTTGGAGAACTGGCTGATCCCACCACTGGGATCAGCCTTTCACCTCTCCTCCCAGGAACTCCTTGCCTCACCTGCCCTATCCTGAGACCATTTTGGCATCTCAGCATTCTTCTAACTATCCCTCCCCGCCCCCTCCTAGCAAGCAATGTCAGTGCAGGCAAAACCCCAAGACAGCTCTGACAAGGCACTCAGAGGGAAGGGCTGCAGCTACTAAAGAGGCAGCCAAGCTAAGTGCCTGAAGGACCGCATCCGTCACCAGGCACCTCAGTAGGTGGTGAGTGAGGCCTTGGCTGGGCTTCTCAGCAGTCAATGGGCTTTGCTGGGGGCTGATCTAGTGCCCAGAGCTGGCTCTGCCCTAAGAAGGCCAGGGTGTTATTGGGGTTCCTGTGGAGAGAGGCTCAAGCCCAGTCCCTGTGCAGCATCATGATCCTTGAGCTGCTGCTGCTGCTGTTGCTACATGGCTACCCAAGTGGCCTCTTTTTGGGCAGCAGTTTGGCAGAGAGGCCCTCCCTCATGGGCCTGGCTCAGCGCCTTCCTCCTCCTCAGAGCTGCCAGTATTTCCAACTCTCAGGCCAACTGGCTTCTTGGCAGCTCTTTTCTGCCTTTCAGGGTCAGCAGTCAAAGACAAGGTTTTTGTGGGCAGAAAAGCTGCGCTGCAATGAAGAAATGGGAAATGGAGCAGCCAGCATGAGGAAAAGAGGAGGAGCAGGCAAAGAGGAAAGCGGCTTCATCCTTCCCTCATGCTGGCTGCTCCATTGCCGTTACACCATTGAAGCATAGCACTGCACCACAGAGCTTGCCCCACCCACCACCACTCAGATGCCCTCATTTCCCCCAAGTATTTCTTTTCCTGCCTGATTTCTGGCTCCATCGCATTTCTCCCTCATCTTTCTTGTCTTTATGTGCAGGTAAACAAAAGATTGTGGGACTAAAAAAAAAGTTCAATCAATCAATCCCAATTTCTAACAAAAAAAAATCTCGCAAAATTAGAATTGATTAAACTTTTTTCTTTACTCCCATAAACGGGATGGAGAAACGGGATGGATCTGGAAATCAGGTAGGCAAAGAAATGCTTGGGGGAAGCGAGAGCATTTGGGCACCAGGTGTTGAAACGGGCCTGTCTCTCTCCAGCAGTTGCCCAGGCCCATTGGAGGGAAGGCCAGCATCTACAGCACTTAAATGCAGTGGCATTCCAGCTCTGGCCAGGAAGGAGCAGACAGCATGGGCACTGCAGGTAGCAGGCAGTGAGAAACACGACGGAACTGGAAATCAGACAAAAATGCTTGGGGGAAGTGAAGGCATCTGGGCACTGGTGGATGGGGCAAGCTCCATAGCACTGTGCTACAATGGAGAAATGGACAATGGAGCAGCCAGCCTGAGGGAAGGAGGCTGCTTTTCCTCTTTCCCTGGTTCCAGCCTCTCTATTGCAGCAAAGCACCCAGGATCCACTTTGATAGTGGGTGGGTGGTGGGAACAGAGCAGCCAGTGTGAGGGAAGGAGGCCGCTTTTCCTCTTTCCCTGCTCCTCATCTTTCCTTTGTGCCGGGCTCCATTTCTCCAATGCAGTGCAGCGCCCAGGCTAACTTTGATTTCATGGGGGGGGGGTGTAATTTAATAACTGGTTCGCCCAGGGGCAGGTTGATGGTCACGAGAGGCTCATCCCACATGTGCGGCAGAGGTGGAGGATGATTAGCCACACCTCCCACAAAGGCCAATGTGACTCTGGGCGAACCAGTTGTTAAATTATTTGAATTCCATTATTGGATACCTCTCCTATAATATTTTCATTTGGAGTCAATTTGATTTCCAGTCAGTGTTTTTGGGCATGTCATCTGTTTGCAAGAGGAAATCCTCATCTTACTGCATTAAGTAGGCAGGGAAGGGAGGGAGGAAGGGAAGGAAGGAAGGAAGGAAGGAAGGAAGGAAGGAAGGAAGGAAGGAAGGAAGGAAGGAAGGAAGGAGAGAGAGAGATTTGGTTTTAAACTGCAGTTTTTTTGACAAGCATTCAGAAATACCAAGCACTTTCCTTTTTTATGTATGTCTGCCTTTCTCTCTATTTTTAGTAAGAGTTCACTTTTTGTAATATATTTAGGACACATTTAGTTGTCAATTCAGTTTACAAGAACTCATTATGTAAATTTTACATACCATACATTTCTAATTGTCAGCCATATGATTAAAAGAAGACTTATAACAATAATATCAGACTCAAACTGAGAGGAAGACAGCGCAGCTTAGGAAAAATATTTTAGATTTGTGGTTCCCATAATAGAAATAGGAAAATGTCAGTGTGGATTATGCTACTTTTCACTAAATGCTTCCATTCCCCAAAAAGCTCTGAATTATTTTCCCCCATACTGAAAATTCCTCTTTAATATGACCACATAACAAAACTGGCATCCAATGTGAGGCTTTGGGGACCTCAATTTTAAGTAGGGGTAGAAAAGTCATGTGAATCAAGAATGGTACAGGTAGACATCATTTACCAACCACTCTTTCAGAGACTCTTCAAAGTTACAATGTTCCTGAAAAAATAACTTTGTGGCCAATTTATGACCGTTTATTATCTTTACAGTTTGCACATATTGTGGATTTGATCTCTCCCCCTCCCTCCCTCCCCTAGGAAGTGAAATGGAGATCTTGTAAAAGAATATACATTAAAGGCAATGAGGAAATCACTATAGAAATCGCTTGGTAGAATCTTTCTTTTAGGGGAAGGGCAAAGATAGAATAATGGCTTTGATTGGTATGTGAGAAGGGAATCCCTGCTCTTATCTGGGTCTGAAAAGTAAGAGGGAAGAAACATGTACCTCTTTCTCTTCCACCACACTCCTATCAAGTTGCTCTGTTTCCCTGGCAGCCCAGATTTTCTCTAAATACTAGCTATGTGGTTTTGGAATTGCATTGCTTAAATAGGATACTTGTGAATGGACAAAGGTCTTAAAGTTATAGGTTCCCTGATAGAAAGCTATTAACTACAGAAAAAAAATATAGTAGATATATATAGTAGATATAGAATGTAATTGTTATTTTACTTGCTGCATTAATCTGAAGCTTTTGTTAGTAAAGAACAAGGAATGTGGGGTTTTGTTAATAAGATCTGAACATAGGATATGGAAGCAAATAAAACATGTTTACGTGTGGCTGAATTAAATTTGATTTCTTAAGTTTGCTTCACTTCTTGGGCTTACTTGGATTATTTGCATTATCTACTTTACAGAGTGTAGCCCTCTGTTTGAACTTCAGATTTATCAATAAATAAAGATCACATGTAGCGCTGGGCCCTAAATTAATTTAAGAAGGATCTTGCAGGCAAATTTTGAACTTTTCTTCATTACTGAGTTAAAAATGTTCTCCATTTAACCTTGAGTTAACAAAATACTATACTGCATACAATTTATTGTCCCATTGCCGACATTTAGTCTGGGTCAATTTTTTTTTTACTTAGTAATTTGATTTGTCTTCAAGGAAATGAGTAAAAACAGATTCCAAACGTTTTGAATTTGTCCTTGATCAATGTTATAATAAAAGATAAGTACTAACTTAATATGAATACTACTTAACCATGAACAACTTAACCCTGTCACATACTTAAGCTAAGAATAAAATGTCACATGGAAATGTCACACAATAGGCTTTAGAGCATGTTTGTACCATGGTGATAGCTGCAAATGAGAAAATGCTGTGAGAAAGTATGAAATGTTATATATTGACATCATCATGTTATTAAAAATTGTATGTGCACGAGGTCATGAGCATAAATATATTTTATTATGTTTTTTTAAATGACATCTTTGTTCCTTTTCTTTCTTTTGGTAATATAACTTTCTCTATATAAATCATCAGCCCAGCTTTACTCATCTTGTTATAGCCACACATAAACCACAATGTGATATCCTAGGGTTCCATATATGGTCCCAGGAATTGTGAATGCAGTCCCAAGAGTCCTTATCAAAATTTCAGCTGACATACTGTTGTATTAGATGAAGAATAATAATTATTAAGTACATGGAGAGTAATCATACTATGTTTAATTAATTTTTATGAAATACAGTTTAGTTTCTGTGCCTGATACATATTCCAAAAGAAACATTTTGGAATATGCTTGTAAGGAGCATTTGGCAACATTCTTAAAATTTCTTAAATAAATATAATGAAGAGGTCAGGCTGAACATTTAAACAAAGCAACTTTTTGTTTTATCACTGATATGGACTGAAGAATTATATTTATAAAGATAATTCCTCAGCTTGCCTGCGCCCTCTTCCCTTACTTGTACTTTATATCATGTTTTCCCAAAAATAAGACCCTGTCTTATATTTTTTTGAACCCTGAAATAAGCGCTTGGCCTTATTGCCATGAGCTCAAAAGCCCAATTGGGTTTATCATCAGGGGATGTCTTATTTTGGGGAAAACAGGGTACATGTACACACACTTTGCCTTCTTTCCCTGCCCTCCCTGCCGTCACACACTTGCCCTCTTTCTCTGGCTTTTCTTAGCTTGCGCTGTACCACAGTACACTTTGCCCTAACTTGTATGCGCCTGCATTGGCTTCCCAGAGCTTCCTCTAGCGCCCTGCCCTGTACTTTTCGTCTGGGACTCACTCTGCTTCTCACTTAATGACCCACACATCTGAGGTTATGGCAACGAGCAAGACTATCTGGAATGCCATTGCTAAGTGATGTAGTCATGTGTCTTCACACTTTATAAATCCATTGCTTAGCAATGGTGGTTCTGATCCCAACTGAAGTCATAATCCACGGACTATCATTATCAAGAAAACAGGTGTTTTATTCACACTGGGAGCATATTTGGTTGGGTTGAACATTAATGTTTTCCCTAATTTTATCAGCCACTACTTCTGATAGTTTGTCAGATTAAAAATGACTTTTTTTGGAAAATTAAATAGCAGTGAAGCTGGGACAAATATATATTTATTTTTATTTATTACAAAGACTGTTATATTTCATTGTGCTGTATCTTTGGCCTTACTGTATCAGATAATTATCCAAACTGGTTATTTGATTAGAGAGAGGAAAACAAATAAAATGAAAAAGTGTATGGCCCATGGTTTACCATCGCCTTCTAGGAAAGGCTATAAGCATAGTGATGTCACTTTCAAAGTTACTCACAGCTTCTTGAGAATGAAATAATTAAATATTCCAGCCAATCCAATATATTCCTCAAGAAATATATAATATATATTTCACAATCTGACTTCTGTCTAGCCACAATTCCAATGAAAAGTCTTGAGGAAATGAATGCTCTGGCAACTAACTTTTATAACTGAGTTGTGAAGGGTAGCCAATGATTATAGACCCTTGCTAATTTATTTAACTTTCAAGACTCAGAAAGGGAGGCTATTGTATGTCTTGGCAGAAAGTGGAAATTTCATGTAGTCCTTGACTTACAACCATTTGTTTAATGACTGAAGTTAACAACAGCGCTGAAAAAAATTTCTACTGGTTCTCACATTTACAACTGTTGTAGTGTCCCTGCAGTTATTACCGGTAATTAATTTTTGGCACTTGTAAGACTGGCATGTGTGTACAACAGTGTCATGTGATCAACATTTGCAATCTTCCTAGAGGGCTTCCAATAAGCAAAGTTAAAGGGGAAAAGTGGGATTCGTTTAATAATCGAATGATTCATTCACTGAATCAGTGGTGATTCATTTAACAATAACTGTGGCAAAAAAGAGCATAAAATTGGGCATGACTCACTTTAACAACTGCATTCCTTAACAGCAGAAGTTCCAGTCCCAATTGTGGTAATACATTAAGCATTACCTATATAACATTCCAACAAACACAATTTACAGTGATGGTTTCCTGCTTGTTTCCAGCCATGTGAGGAGCTGCTAGTTTGTATATGGAGCTGCAAAATCAGAAATAAAATACAATTTACTACAGGCAGCCCTTGATTTATGATAGCATTTGAGACCAAAATTTTCATTGTTTAATCAATGCAGTGATAGAACATGACCCCATTGCTTAGCAATGGCAATTCCAATAGTCCTGCAACATTTAACTGAATCCCATGGTGACCCAATAGATCTCTCTCACATATGGACTACAAATCTGGATCAAGGCAAAACAATAGATGCAATTTACATAGACTTCTGTAAAGCTTTTGACTCAGTGGTACATGACAAACTTCTCCTAAAACTAAAATCCTACGGCATCTCCAGACCCCTCCACAATTGGATAACAGCATTCCTGTCTAACAGACAACAAGTAGTCAACATAGGCAGTGCCCTATCAAATCCTGTTCCTGTCAATAGCAGCGTTCCCCAGGGCAGTGTTCTTGGACCAACACTCTTTATATTATACATTAATGATCTCTGTGATCATACTAAAAGTAATTTTGTTCTCTTTGCTGACGATGTCAAAATATTTAACACTACCAAAAATACAGCTACCCTTCAAAAAGACCTTGACTTTGTGTCGGAATGGTCAAAAACTTGGCAACTCCAAATCTCAACTAGAAAATGCTTTTTCTTACACATTGGAAAAAAGAATCTAAACACTAAATACAAACTCAATGGACAATACCTTACAGATGACCCCCACCCTGTTAAAGACCTTGGAGTTTTCATATCCAATGATCTAAGTGCCAAAGCCCACTGCAACTACATTGCAAAAAAGGCTTTAAGAGTTGTAAACCTAATCTTATGTAGCTTCTTCTCCAGAAACACTACACTGCTAACCAGAGCTTATAAAACATTTGCTAAACCAATTCTTGAATACAGCTGGCCTGTCTGGAACCCATACCACATTTCTGACATCAATACAATTGAACGTGTCCAGAAATATTTTACAAGAAGAGTTCTCCACTCCTCTGAATACAACAAAATACCTTATGCCACCAGACTTGAAATCTTGAATTTAGAAAACTTAGAACTCCGCCGCCTTCGACAGGACCTGTGTTTAACTCATAGAATCATCTATTGCAATGTCCTTCCTGTTGAAGACTACTTCAGCTTCAATCATAACAATACAAGAGCAAACAATAGATTTAAACTCAATGTTAACCATTTCAATCTTGATTGCAGAAAATATGACTTCTGTAACAGAGTTATTAGTGCTTGGAACACACTACCTGACTCTGTGGTCTCTTCTCAAAATCCCCAAAGCTTTAACCAAAAACTCTCTACTATTGACCTCACCCCATTCCTAAGAGGTCTATAAGGGGCGTGCATAAGAGCACAAACGTGCCTACCATTCCTGTTCTATTGTTTCCTTTCATTATATTCAATTAATATAGTTATCACATACTTATGCTCATATATATGCTTATATATTATATAGTTATTTTCATGCTTATGCTTATATATACTGTTGTGACAAATACAAAAAATAAATAAAAATAAATATTTTCAAGAAAAATACCGTGACATTATAGTCATATATTTTCATGCAAACAACAATCACCCTAAAAGTTTAGAGTGAGACCCATTAAGAGAGTTGTCTGGTTCCTTTTGTCCTTGCCACATTGTGGCCTCTGATGCATCTGAAATTAAAAATATATGAAATAATTTTACCGGAAACAAAAATATGAAGATTGTTTTAGAGATATGTATGGGAATTATAGTAATGTATTAGAGTATCAAACTGAGCAAATAGAATAAATGGCAATGTCCAAAAAAGTCATACATTTCAAGTGGTGTAAATGAGTAGCTGCAGACATGTTAGCATATAAATACTGTGTACTTTTGGAATAGATAATGGACATAAGTCCTCATCTGTTAGTTGAAAAACTGATGTTATTTTGTACAAATGAAAAGATTAGGGTTAGGGTTGAATATATGAAATCAACCAATATATGAAACAGAAAAAATAGAGATAACAATTGCAAGATAGGCATATTGGCAAAGATCTAAATTAGATATATATGGATATCAGTAGAATATTTACTAAAGATAGAAAAATGGAAATATACAAAAATGCTGGTAGAAAAGATGTAGATAGTATGTAGTTGTTGTGAGAAATTAATATTTATCAAGATAAGCAAACATAAAAACATGTGTCTGCCCTTTTTATTATAGGGAAATGACAGCTTGATATGTTAGAAGTAACAAATTGCAGTAAGAATGTTTAAGAAGTATATGTAGTAAAAGAAGAAATAAGCTTAATGATTATTGCTAAGTACACTTACCAAATTGTGTGATCAGTACTAAAGAAGTACTTTGAAGTAGTTTAATCATGCTGACAGAATGGATTTCAGTGAGCTGATACATATGAGCTTCATTTGATAATTTTAAAATTTATTTATAAATGTTGGGTAGGAACTTTTAAATTTAATTTTAATTGAAGAACACAGTGTTAGTATCAGCTATGGTTTGACCGTGAAAATCTAAGTTTACTGCAGAAGTCTGGTATGCCGATAATAAAGAATGTAAATTAAAGATGGAATTACAACTGTTTTATCTCACAAAAAATATTTTAGCTCTCCCAAACACAATACAGAACTAGTTTCTAAAGCTAAGAGTGCTTACTGCAGGAAAATGGAAGAACATAATAAGTAGGAGGGCTTATTTATTTATTTAGCATATGGCATATTATACACGGACTAGCAACATATATTAACATTTCACTTAGATTATAAATTACAATAAAATACAAATGTTAAAAAGATGTAGGTATGTTCAAATATCAATGTCTAGGCCATTGAAGCACAGCATCATTTATATTTTTAAAAAATCAGATATTTGATCAGTATTATAGTTAGTCACAATATTATACTGAGGGGACTTCATTTATACAGAGTCTTGACAGAAGTGATGTTCAGGGTTGTCCATTGCTGATGTGATAGTTCAAAAGCTGGCACTTTTTAAAAGAGGTCATTTATATGTCTGTGTCTGTGGATTCAGCGACCCATTTGGCTTTCCATTGGGAATCAATGTTAAAATTGTTAGTCAGATGTTGTGCAATTGTCAGTGGGGATTTCCTGGATTTGAGTCTTCCAGCTGATAATTCTCTCACTAGTGTGTCTTGCCTTTGTAAAGTTGGAGGCGCTATGTAGCACAGAACAGGAAGCAGCAAGTTGGAGTGGTTTTAGTACATCCACTTATAATCCTATGGTGTCGTTGAGTCAGGCAAATACTGTAACTTACTACTATGGTAGCTGTTAAGCCATACAGGAACACAGTGTTCTACTGCGGAGTAGACCAATCCTAGTGCTGATGCCAGGTCTTAGAGCTGAAGAGGCTCCCCATTTAATTCCACATAATTTGTGTAGTATGTTCTTCCTAGTTTTGATTTTTGCCACCATATTGTCTAAGTGTATCTTATAGAGAATGCGGTCCAGTGTTTCTCCAAGGTACTTTAGATGGGGATAAAAGGGGAGTAAGTTGTTTAAGACCTTTGGGGCTTCATATGCTAATTTGTTACTAAGGTAGGATACTATTTAAATAATACTATTATTATTTAAATAGTCCTCACAAGAGATGGCTCTTGATGACTGGGATTGGAGCAGGGGTGAAATCTACTTACCTTCCTTACCGGTCCAGAAGTACACACTTTTTACGGACATTTTCATTTTGTGGTTTCTTTCTAGTTTTTTTCTTTTCCATTCTATTCTCTCCAAGTAATCATTCTGTGTGATTTTCTTGCAGCAGCTAACTAAATGGTCTATTGTTTCTTCAGCTTCTTTGCATAGGTGCTGGAGATGGGATTTGCTGTCTATTGCAGTCTTCTCAATTCTGGAATTGTATGTACTTATTCTTAAGACTTGCTCTTGTGCTGGCAGAAATTAGCCCCTCCCTCTCTGACTTCAATTTTTCTGCTCCTAGCTATTGCCAGGTCTTATTGTTATCTGCTTTCCCTGCTATTTTTTAATGTACTTGCCATGTCTCTTTTTATTTTTTAATCTGATTTTTCTTATTGGCCAATTTATTGTCTTTGATATTCAGTTCTTGCTGTACTAGCTCTGGTGCATCATCTTTGCTGCCCTTCAGATATTTGTGGCTTTTACTTCAGATTGTATCCAGTCCACTATTCTAACGGTTTATCTAATAACTGGAATTGTTCAAGTATTCATTGCTTTGATGGTATTTTGGTTACTGAACGTGGATTTTAAGATATTCTCTCTTCTGATGTATTCGCTAATCTTCTCCTTGACTTAACTATGCTTGTGGAGAAAATAGAAGGAGAAAGTAATATTAGATATGTGTAAATTATCTATGGCTTTACAGAGAGATTATATTCAATTAGATTTTTCCATTGGCCCTGATAGCTACAGTAGATGAATTCTTGTTCATTCACCTTTCAATATTATTAGCTAAGGAACAAAGTGGTGAGATCTGTTGCTTTATGGCAAAAATATGTGCGTGGATGCTGTTAGAAACCAAGTAATAAAAACCCAAGTAAAGGTTTTCTTGTTTAAATCAGGGACATAAACGTATAAATACCATCTATATCTTGTCAGGCTAAACATACTACTTTTGTTTTTCTAGGTTTTTTGTTTGTTATGTCAAAAATACTTGTTGAAGGCAGTGGAACTCAAGAAGTTACACTTTTGACCAATGCTGATGAAGACTCTACCAAAAGGAATTGGGGTGTTTTGCTCCCTGGTATAATTGGTGGGACATTAGTAGCCTTATACTCTGCGACCATTCCATTTATTGCTCCAGCACTGAGAAAACATTGCCTGCCATTTGTGCCTGCAACTTCAAAGCAGATTGAAAATGTCCTAATCATGTTGAAAGGCACTCTTCGTCATCTTCAGGCTTCAGCTTCGTGCTTCTGGGAGCAATGTGTGATTGCAGCTGTTTCTTCCTTTTTAACTGCTAGTGGGGGTTTGAACTGATTGGGTGGGAGCTTGGCTGTGCTCTGATTGGATGGGGTTTTTTGTGCTCTGATTGGCTGGGGGTGTGTCCTGTGTTGGTGGGGGCTTGGTTGTGCTCAGATTAGTCTGAGTTGCAGGGGGATTTGAGCTGGTGAGCTGCATTGCTATTGTTTGGCTTCGTGTTTGTGGTCGTGCTACATCTTCATAGTGGGTGTCTGTCTGCTGTATGTATGGATTGGAGGGGTTTGAAATGGCTAATGTTGCAGCTGCGGTCTGGCTTCTGGTCCTTGGTCATGCTTCCTGATCCTCAGCATCCATCCTACCTTCGGATAATGCAGCAGGGTTAAAGACAGAGGACAGGAAGGCAGAGCTCTCGGCTCATAAGATGCACCAAGCAGCCACTTGGGTGATTCGATCGGTCACTGCCGCTTCATTTTTCTTTCATAAATCCCTCATTTGGTTGCGTCAGATGCAGTCCAGAACATCTCCAGATGATACAAGGCTGCATTAAGATATCAGTAAATTAATAGCAGCAGCAGAGTATTCTACAGATGCAACCCTCAATACTGCCAAGTTTGCCTTTTGAGCCCTGGCGTTCAATGTAACATCCAGACGTCTTCTATGGCTTCACCAGTGGCAAGCCGATATGAAGTCAAAATGGAGATTAGCAGCCACTCCATTCAAAGGAGGTCAACTTTCTGGATTAGTGTTAGATTCCATTTTAGTTGAGGGAAAAGATAAGAGGAAGGCACTTCCCCATGTGTACAGACAAGTGGAGAGAAGAGTTAGCAGTCCTTTCGGGGCCCTGAGTCAAGATGTCAGCTCCCAACTATCAGAGATCATTTCCCCTGGGACTGGACTGGTCTCAGGACAGATCATCATTCCGAGACAGGGCTAGACAATCGCAATCCAGGCGGCCCTTTCGTGTTGCCAGTAACAGGCCCTACCACTGCACAAAGTGACTCACTCGCAGATCCCCA
The DNA here is from genome assembly GCF_028640845.1 of Ahaetulla prasina. NCBI lineage: Eukaryota > Metazoa > Chordata > Lepidosauria > Squamata > Colubridae > Ahaetulla > Ahaetulla prasina. The sequence goes on from NC_080542.1 coordinate 96,594,019, forward strand.
TTAGCAGCAGATAAAAGATGTTCGCCAGTCAGTGGCAGAATACCACTACTGATGCCTGGGCGTTACAAATGCCCAGGCGTTTCTACAAACATGGAGAAAAATATAGCTACTCATGCCATTCCATAGCCTTACCTGGATTTGTTTGCAAAAATCTTAGGCACATAAAAATGTTAATCACATATTTTGTTGAAAATGAAAAAGCTAACACCTTTTCAGAAATCTCTGATTCTACCACTTCATATCCCATTTACTATTGAGGTATTAAATGTGTGAAAAGGCTATCATGCATAAAAAAATCTTTGTGCGCTTTATTTAAGGTTACTGATTAATATGTTTTAGTGAAGACACTTAAATTATATAGCTTCAAGGTCTAATAGATTCAACTGAATATAAAAATGTCAGACCCAGAACTATTATGTTGTATATATATGGGAAAGGGACATCATGGATCATAAAGTACTATGCTTATAGTTTGAAGTAATTGACAAGACATTCAGGATGAAATGCAGCCAAATAAGGAGGGGCTGTATGATATGAGAAATAAGTAAGGGATCATAGTTACAAAATATTGCATAAAAAGCAGTCTAAAAAACATCAGTGAGCTTTTGGAAGGAAAATGGAAGGTATCTATTTTAAACATTGTATCAAAATAATTGATTTCAGGGGGTCCAATATACCCAAGGATAATCATAAAATAAAATAAAATAGCTAGTGGCAGTGAAGATGCCACTTGAAGTCCACGCATTCATTACAGTCGTGCAAATAGGGTGATTTATGCAATCTGAAGACAAACCACTCAAAGCCTTTGAAATGGCTCTCAATTGACATGATTAAAGAACTGTAGGCAATCAACATAATTGTATATTGCCAAGTTTTAATTCATTGCTTAAATTCTGAAATGTTTTGCAGATTTTTTCGAATATGATTGTGTTCTGGGGAGATAATTCTATCTATTTGTGTTTTTTATATGTAGAAAACTATAATTTCACATATACACACGTTAAAAAAAGTTTCATTCTGTTAAAAAAAATAATCTCACAGAAACAAAAATAAATACTACATGAGTACCATACCATATGATATGAAATACATTATTATCATTTTCTGTTACTAGATTGATCACAGAGGTGTTGTCCACGCTTGTCAATCTTTTTGTCAGCAACAATAACCCCTTGTAGTTCTTATATTGGATAAACTATCAAAACTTATTCTAAACATTGAGTAGTTTTAGATCAGGATAAGAACATTGATGGGATAGAGTAGCAGATCTGGGTGATTTGCAGTACAGTATGTAAGTAAAAGCTTCTAACATCTAATCATTAGCTCTAGTGACAACAGAAAGCTTTTTATTTTATTCTGAACCTTTTGGCTAAATAAAGACAACCTGGTAAAAAACAAAAAAAATTCTGAATATGAATATATTTTTGAATTTTTGTAAGTTTTGATACTAAAGCTAAATCCTTTAGTAGTTCCGATTGTTAATCTCAATGTTAAAGAGAAAGAAAGATGGAGAGCATCTAAAGTCTACATGTTTTTACTATAGATTCGGTTATATTGTTAAAAAACTTGTTTTGGAAGTCCGTACTACTATGAATTGTTCAGGTTCCAAGCTGCAATTTTAGAAAATAATATTCACAATCATTAGCAAGATAAAACTCCAGTGGCAATCAAAACTGTGTATCAATACAGTGCTTAAATTTCTGGGCAGAAACAGTCCTATTGAAATGAGATGAAATAACTTAAACAATATAGGAAGAATAAAAAAGGAAAGCATGTTCTATTTAATTCAGAATATTATTAAACTCTGACTCAGCTTTACTTCTGGGAAACTCATCTGAGAAAAGTTGGCATTTTGAAATATTTGTCTCTGTATCTGTTGATGCTGTTAAGGGCAGCAGAATGAATAACATGTGTTGTTTCTAGTTTTGGCAGATACTGCTAAGCGCATGTTTCTGTGGGCAAAACTGCCGTATCAGGCTTTCTGGCAATCATGGTTAATTTTTAATCCATATTAATGTCCTTTTCATAGTCTCCTTTTTAGAAGTTGTTAATACATAGCAGCTGACTAAAATTCCCTGCTTCTGATTAACCAACAGTTTAATTATGTAGTAGCTTTTGTTGTCTCTTGAACTTGATGGATGAACATGGTACAATGTACAATATCTCATCCAACAAGTTAAGTTTTTCTTTACATTTATGTTAAGGTGCTGCCCTGTTTGCATTCTGAACTGTGCTATGCCCTTAGTTTCACCTTGCAGAAGTTCTTTATCTAATTTTTTTCTCTTCCTTGCAAAAATATCAGTAGGATTTAGCTAACCTTTTTTAAATAAATACAAGAAATTCCCACTGGCAACTTGGGTTACCTCTTGTAATTCAGTGATTTATGATGCAGCGACTTGGGTGACTTGCTTCTACTTTCTCATGACTTTTATTGTTTTATCAATGTATAAAATATAAAGAAAAATAAAAGTAGGAAATTAAGGGAAGGAAAAAGAGAGGGAAAAGAAAATATGTACAAGGGAAGAAGAAAAAAGCATTGACTTCCAACTCTTTTTAGCACAGTACAAGATAGCAACATTACAGTCTCAACTTTTTACTTTTATACGTTGTGTAAAAAACTAGCCATTTCTATAAGAATTTAATCTAATCAGCAAAACAATCTAATCTAATCAGCAAAACCAAAGTCAATTTTTTTATCATAAGCACAAAATCCAGAAGATATCCAAATAAAAAACATAATTAAATATATCCCCCGAATAGAACTATCAATTTAACCATTACTGATTTATCTTCTTTGCTGTGGAAATAATATACATTTCTGTTTGCATTTAATAATCTTTATAAATGATCACCATTTGTATATGAAATTCACTGTATTCTTTCAGATTTCCTCTGCTTTTAACATATTATATGCAAGAGTTTTATGTTATCTAAAGGTCACATTATATATAATTGCTAGTTTATGTATTATTTAATTGCCTCCTATCTCGGATAGTCTGCAGGTTACAATTTAGCTTATCTATTACTTTTTATGAATATTATATTGTATTTTAAGAATGGCTAAATATATTATGTTAGGTATATTGTTAGAATTAGAACACATACCTTTTTTTTTAAAGTTGCATTTTGGCATATGAATATTCATATCCATGTCCTTCTTAAGTTGGAGGTGGGGGCAGGAATGAAAACGGTCCCACCTACAATTTGTTTTGCATTTGAACTAGTGATATGGATATGTATATTTCATCAAGGACACAAACACTTTTCAGCCAAAATAGAATCAAAAGATTATTTAAGGTTTTCAGCTTTTCCCACACACTCCCATTTATTGAGCCATTGATTTCAAATGGAAAAAAACTGAGACAAAAAGTGTGTGTGTGTGTGTGTGTGTGTGTGTGTGTGTGTGTACGTGCATATACATGCTTGTATGCATGCGTGAACACACACAAGTTAATGAGCTTTATTTGCTATTGTGTAATGAAGTTTCCTGTATGCATTTGTTATTGTAAAAAAAAAAATAGTTCCACAGTAAAAGATGTAAAAGATTTCAGTTTATTATTTTTGTATTTATATTATATTATATTATATTATATTATATTATATTATATTATATTATATTATATTATATTATATTATATTATATTATATTATATTATATTATATTATATTATATTATATTATATTATATTATATTATATTATATTATATTATATTATATTATATTATATTATATTATATTATATTATATTATATTATATTATTTTTGGAAAGTAAATTGTATCAAGTAAAATGTTAGTCTATCATAACTTAGCTTTTATGATATGGGTGTCATATCATAATTTGATTGATTGATTAATTAATTAAAATTATTTGCTACCAATCTCATAGCAAAATAACTCTGGGTGGCTATATGATAGTTGAAGAAAATCTGATAAGCCTTTCTCCCATCCCAACACCCTTGAGAATACTCACTCTGATGCTATAATAATTAGCAGGAAGTGAATTAATTTTTGTATTTATATTTATTGAAGAGGAAATGATTATAAGAGAGCAAGCAAGCATACAATGGGGAATACACATTTAAAGGACTATGCTAAAATTGGCTGGTTGCCAAACATTCTTATGGCTGTGAATCTCAAGGTGCTTAGAAGCCAGAAGAAAACCTTTACAGGCAGTCATTGTCTAATTACCACAATTGGGACCAAAATGTCCATTGAAAATTATAAAGTATGTCATCACATGACTGGACCCAATTGAATCTACCTTCTCCAATTGAATTGCTTGCTGGAACCTACCTATAAAGATCACAAATCATGATCATGTCACTGCAGGACACTGCAAAGACAGATTATAAATCATATTTTATGAAGCAATCATAATTTGAACTGTCATTGAACAAATGGTAGTTAAAGACTATCTGTAGTGAAAACGTATTAGGATTTTGCAGTTACAGGCACCAGCTGTAACATCATAAGTGTATACTTGGTGACAAAGTTACTTTGAATTACTATGATAATTGGGAATGGTCTCTCTCTGAGGCAGTTCCTAAACAAGAATTACCTGTAATGCATATTTATTCCACAGATTCTTTTATTAAACTAATTTCAATACTTGAATAGAATAGAACAAAATAGGCCTGCCTTATTAAAATATAAATTAATATATTAAATATAAATCACAAAGATTCTTACTATTCCATATTCCTCTTTCCTTTTTTCCTTTCCTTTGTGAATTAGTAAACTGTTGATCCTGTCTTAGAGTAATCATAGTCTGTTGTTTCATCAATACAGTTGAATGTAGCCCTATCTATCTATCTATCTATCTATCTATCTATCTATCTATCTATCTATCTATCTATCTATCTAATTTAATGGTCACCCATCTTTCCAAAGGTAATTCTGGCTGGCTTACAATATTAAAAAATAAAACTATAAAAATACAAAATATGCTAGCTAAATCCTAGTTTACTTTAATCAAATTTAACATTAACCACTGTTTATCTCATATGATATTTAGATTCAGATTTAGATATTTAGATAGTTCAATTACAATTGGAAGTGGCAGTTCCACTGCAAAGCAACACATTATTGCCTACCATTCCTGTCCCAATGTCCCCTTTGATTGTATCCAATTCGTATAGTTATTTTATACTTATGCTTATATATATGCTTATATATCTTATAGTTATTTCATGCTTATGCTTATATATATTGTTGTGACAAATAAAATAAATAAATAAAAAATAAAAATTATGTCAAGCAAGATATTATATAATGGCAAAACCATCTGTGAACCATGCCAATGGTGATCACATGACTGAGTAGTGCTGCAACAGTTGTAAATGCTCACCAGTTGCAAAGTGCCCAATTCTTAATCACCTGTGATAGCCGAAATTTTGAGAACCAGTTATTAAGTTACCTTTTCAGCAACATTGTAACTTCAAATGGTTGTTGCTAAACAGGACAATCATTAAGCAAAGACTGCCCTACTTAAATATAGTTTGGGATAGTTGACAGCAAAAAAGTTCTAATTTTGTGGCTGTGCCCAAAAATGTAGTTCAGTGCCACATATGGCCTGTTGTGTCATTTCCCTACAATCCATATGAAGCCATCTGTTTCTTCAGCTCCTTCTTGCACTACACATGTTTAGAAGCCAAATACTTTCTTAAATATCCCAGATACTAAATTTCCTGCTTTATAGTTACCAAACTCCACATTGATCTCAAGATATACTCAAAGTATAGTGTACTTTTGGAAGATGTTGTGCAGTCCCATATTAAACTTTGATTTTGTGCAGTCTTGACTTTGATGCCCTGGACACTGGGCAAATTGACTAGAACCTTGCAAATTATTGTCTGGGGAGTTCTGGGAGTTGAAGTATACACATCTTCCAATTACTGAAATTGAAAAACGTTGGTCTAGACTAAAATATCAGTGCAATAACTGTTTGTAAGTATGATGTCTTAATATGAATGGTAATGTTCAGTGAACTTATCGTAAATTGTATTCCAGAATTTTAAAGCAGTTCGGATCAATCAGTAAAAACTGTTTTAAAGTGCCTCTTCAATTTTGAAGAAACTGATGGCTTGCAAAAGGAAGTACTAGAGACTAAAAGTATTTCCTTAGAACCCAAGCCCATTTTCATTCAATCTTTTTATTACTCCCATCAGGTCTGTACTGATTAATATCTGTGTGGAACAATTGATGGAAATCATACATGCCTTCAGTGTGGGATGCCTTTAGTATTATCTGCCTTTTTTCAGATGAGTGCTTGAACTCAAAGCTTGCAGGAAAAAATTCAAGGACACAGCTTTTGATAAGCTAATTTTATTGTATGAACTAGAAAAGCTATAATTATAGCAGAAAATCAGCAACTGTTGACTGTAAACCTATATTAGTCACTAAGTTCTTTTGTATGGCTGCATTGACAGTTTTTTCTTCATTGCAATTACGTTGTTTGTAATAGTGTTTTCAAAATTATCTTTTTCAGAAACTCAGTTACTTTTTAGCTTCTTCTACAACAGAATCTTTCTTTCTTTCTTTCTTTCTTTCTTTCTTTCTTTCTTTCTTTCTTTCTTTCTTTCTTTCTTTCTTTCTTTCTTTCTTTCTTTATCCAATTTATATACCGCCCTTCTCCCGAAGGACTCAGGGAGGTTTACAGCCAAATAAAAACAGAGTTACAAAAATTAAAAAACATTTAAAAATCTAAATTCAATTAGGCTGAAACAACTAAAAAAGTAATAAAACCATAATAAACCCATTTAAAATACGTTAGGCCAGCCCTGCACGATAAAACAAGAAGGTCTTTAACTCGCGTCGGAAGGTCCGGAGGTCAGGGAGTTGGCGTATCCCTGGAGGCAGCTCGTTCCGGAGGGCAGGAGCCCCCATGGAGAAGGCCCTCCCCCTGGGCGTCGCCAGTCGACATTGTTTGGCTGAGGAGGCCTTTCCTATGGGAGCGCACAAATCGCTGGGAGGCTATTGGTGGCAGCAGGCGGTCCTGTAAGTAACCATGCCATGGAGCGCTTTAAAGATGGTAACCAACACCTTGAATTGCACCCGGAAGACCACCGGAAGCCAGTGCAGCTTGCGCAGGAGAGGTGTTACCTGGGAGCTTCGAGTCACTCCCTCTATTACCCGCGCAGCCGCATTCTGGACCAGTTGGAGCCTCTGGGTGCTCTTCAAGGGGAGCCCCATGTAGAGAGCATTACAGTAATCCAGGCAGGAAGTGACGAGGTCGTGAGTGACCGTGCATAGGGAATCCCGGTCTAGGAAGGGGCGCAACTGGCGTATCAGGCGAACCTGATAAAAAGCTCCCCTGGCGACGGCCGTTATTTGATCTTCTAAAGACAGCTGTACATCCAGGAGGACACCTAAGTTGCGAACCCTCTCCATAGGGGCCAACGACTCGCCCCCAACAGTCAGCGATGGTATCAGCTGGCTGTACCGAGATGCCGGCATCCACAGCCACTCAGTCTTGGAGGAGTTGAGTCGAAGCCTGTTCTTCCCCATCCAGACCCGCACGGCCTCCAGACACCGGGACATCACTTCAACGGCATCGTTAGGGTGGGTCGGGATGGAAATGTACAGCTGAGTATCATCAGCGTACAGATGACTTTGCACCCCGAAACCACGGATGATCTCCCCTAGCGGCTTCATGTAGATGTTGAACAGAAGCGGCGAGAGAACTGACCCTTGTGGCACCCCACACATGAGGCGCCTCGTGGTCGATCTCTGCCCTCCTGCCAACACCATCTACAACCGGTCAGAGAGATAGGAGGAGAACCACCAATAAACGGTGCCCCCCACTCCTAAACCATCCAGCCGTTGCAGCAAGATACCATGGTCGATAGTATCAAAAGCCGCTGAGAGATCTAATAGGACCAGGGCAGAGGAACAACCCCTGTCCTGAGCCCTCCAGAGATCATCTACCAACGCGACCAATGCTATCTTCGTGCTGTACCCAGTCCGGAAACCGGACTGGGATGGATCAAGATAGACAGTTTCATCCAGGTACTGGGGGTGCTGATGTCCCACCACGCTCTCAACAACCTTCGCCACAAAACGAAGGTTGGAGACAGGATGATAATTCGCTAAAACAGCTGGATCCAGGGAGGGCTTCTTGAGGAGGGGCCTCACCACCACCTCTTTCAAGGCGGTAGGAAAGACACCCTCTGTCAGAGAAGCGTTAACAATTCCCTGAAGCCAGCCTCATGTAACCTCCTGTGTGGCCAGTGTCAACCAGGAGGGACACGGGTCCAATAAACATGTGGTCTCATTCAGCCTCCTCAATATCCTGTCCATGTCCTCAGGAGCCACGGTATCGAACTCTTCCCAGATGACATCCTCCGTCATCCTGCCTGAATCTACCCAATCTGAGTCCAGCCCATCCCGGATCTGAGTGACTTTATTTTCCGAAATCCTCAGCATGCCCTTGCAAGGGGTCCTCCCGAGCTCCCTGATGAAGGAGGGAGCGGGTCACCCTAAACAGGGTGGCTGGGCGGTTATCTGCCGATGCAATAAAAGCGGAAAAATACTCACGTGTCGCCGCTCTTATCACCACTAGGTAGGTCTAAATATGAGACTTTACTAGTGTTCGGTCAGGTTCAGAACGGCTGGCCCTCCAACAACTCTCTAGGCGTCTTTTCTGGCGCTTCATCTCTCACAGCTCCTCAGAATACCAAGGAGCCAGTCGAAATCAGCGCCAGGTCAGAGGTCGCAAAGGCACGACGTGGTCCAAAACCCCCGCCGCCGACCTTTCCAAGGCGGTGACTAGTTCTTCAGCCGAGCCATGGGCTAGATCCTCAGGAAATGGCCCAAGCTCCGTCAGAAACCTCTCCGGGTCCATCAGGCACCTGGGACGGAACCAATGAATCGGTTCCGTCTCCCTGCGGTGTGGGTTGGCGGTTCGAAAGTCCAGTCGAAGGAGCGAATGATCCAACCATGATAAGGGTTGAGTAACTAAATCCTTTAATTCAAGATCATTCAGCCACTGTCCAGAGACAAAGGTTAAGTCCAGAGTGTTTTCCCCATGTGAGTGGGACCATCAACTAGCTGGGTCAAGTCCAAGGCCGTCATGGAAGCCATGAACTCCCGAGCCGCAACAGATGTTTCATTGACTGATGGCAGGTTGAAATCCCCCATAACCATAAGTCTGAGGGTATCAACTGCCATCCCGGCTATCACATCCAGCAGTTCGGGCAGGGCTTCTATCATGCCGCAAGGAGCCAGGTATGTAATCAGCAAAACCACCTGTATTCCCTGACCTCACTTCACAAAGAGAGATTCGCATCCGGCTATCTGTGGTACAGTGACCTCCCTTGGTTCAAGACCTTCATTAATAATAACCGCCACCCCCCCACCCCTACCCTGGGCCCTCGGCTGATGAAATGCATGGAAGCCTGGTGGGCACATTTCAACAAGGGGCACCCCCCCTTCCGTGCCCAACCAGGTCTCCGAGATGCCCATCAGGTCCGTACCCCCTCTTATATAAGATCGAAAATAAGGGGGGCTTTATTCGCCATGGACCTGGCATTACATAACATCAGCCGAAGGTCCAGGCTCTGAGGATTCCAGCCGCCCAGGGAGCAAGAAAAGTCAGAGGGACCGGAGTGTGTGATCGCTCGCAAACAGCGAGCGCGCACTCCCCGAACATGATACAGTCCCCCACTTCCGCCATATCTGCCCCTCCCAAATACCGTGCCAATGGGATAGCTCGCATAGAATCGAGCTCCAGCCTCCTCCTTCTCCTCCGAACCTATGGTGTCTACACCATGAGCCAACCATGTCCCAGATGGGTTTCCCCCGGAGCCCATCCCAACCTCCCTCCCCTTAAAAACCCTTTAAAAAACGATTTTAAAAAACCCTTAAGTCCCTTCTTTGCCGCCTGCCATTTCTCGGGATTCCAAATTCCGTCATCGAGGTAGGCCCTCGATAGAGTGGAGGGCCAAATCTGTGAGAGGGGGAATCTCGCAGATCAAGAAGCTCCGCTAGCGAGTACATGGGTATTATGAAGAATGGCGGGTAGTCCCATCCCGGCCAGTCCAGATAGATGGAAATAAGTCCGAGATGGAAAATGGTGTTACAGGATCAGCAATGTTCGTCAATGCCTAATCAGTCCCTCAACATCGTCGCCTGCATCGGTTGCTGGGCCGCAACCGCTCGGCCTCCAAGAGGGCTCCAAGGGAGGGGAAAAAAGTTGCCGCCGATGCCACCGCCGATGCAAAAAATGCCACTGTCGCCAAAAGACACCACTGCCACTGTCACAGCAGCCACCACCCAGTCCAGCCACTCAGGCCTCCGGGGGGCCCCAGGCAAGGAAGAACCGCCACAGGCCCCAAGGGGAGGGAGGTTGCCGCCATAAAAAACATTGCTGATCACCGCCACAATAGTAACAGCTGCAGTGGCCACCGACATGGCGGCCACAACCGCCCAAACCTTCAAGAGGGCTCCCTGGGGCTCTGTGGGAGGGAAACATCACTGTCGTCATCACCACCGCCACTGCCGCAGCCGCCACCACTGCTTCTGAAAATCGCTGTCACAGGTGTCTCAGCAAGCACCACCGCTGATGGAGAACACCATGAGGCTCTATGAGGTTCCGTGGGGGCTCCATGAGGCTCCGTGGGGTTCCACGGGGAAGACATCACCACCACCGCCATCCCCGTCGCTGTCACCAAAGACCACAGTGGCAGGAAACACCGCCGTCGCCGTCAGGGACACCGTGCCGCCGCCATCACCATCTTCTGCTGCTGCTGCTGCCGCCGCCGCCACCATTCACCCAACCAGGCCAACCAGGCCGACGGAAACCACCGCTCACCCCTGGCCTCGTTCATACCGAGCCATGTTCTCCCGGGCTGATGAGATGTTCCCCTAGCCGGGCCAGGGACCGAAGAGATTGAAATCAGTCTCCCTGGTCAGGCCCGGCCGGGAAAAGGGAGCCATTCCATTCTCCGTTTTCAGAGTCGCAGCGCCATCTTGAGCATGCGTAGACGGGAATCTCTTCTTATTATTGCTCTGAGTTTATTAAAAAAAAATTTTTAAAAATAAAAACATAGATTTGATTTACTTAGCTTTAGTTTCTCTTAAAATGAAGAACTCTGTACTATATAATCATTTTATTTAACCCAGTGTTCTTGCTACTGTCTCTTCTTTGATTAAATCTTCTCTGCTGGATAATTCAGATCAATGGTAGCCAATTGTCTCCAGTCTTCCTCTGCCCTCTTGATTTTTGCTCTTGTTTTCTTTACTTCAAACTGTTTCCATGAACTTATTATTTATCTTTAATTTTTCACTATCAATTACATTTTCTCATTAGCATTATTATTTTGCAATAATCTCCAGGTCCATGTCTTTCATATACTGTACTTTGGACTAGAGATATAATAATCTACATTAGTTTTGGAGAGTCAGTTTAGGGGGCTCTAGGTGAGGATTTATGGCAAAGTAGATGTCCCTGAAAATACCAGGATGGCATTGCAGTGCAGATTGGTAAATTCCGCTGGCACAATCTTTCTGGATAAAAAGAGAGCATGAGATTGCCTTTTGGCACCCTGGACAGCTGCTCCTTGTGACATTTTTGTAGTCAACTCATGAATTGAATTGAATTGAATTGAATTGAATTGAATTGAATTGAATTGAGGGATTTCAGTCAAGCTCACCATTATAATGCAACTTACATGGATCCACTCACTTTCATAAAAATGTTTAGAATTTATAGCTAAAGAGAGGTTTTCTGGATAAGGCAAGATAAGAGAATTCCACTTGGTGAAAAGGGGGGAAAGGGGGGAATAAGCCTTAAGATTTAAAAACTTTTTGGGGGTATTCCTTGGAGGCACCAGTTAAAGCACAATAAATGTGTATGCCAAGAATATATAACACCAGCAGGTTTACCCAGAGCATGGAGAGCATAGGAAAATTCTGGAAGCAAAAGATTATTTTACTTAAAAAACAGAAGCATAATTTCATACTGTGCAGGAGAAGACGATGATGAAACCACATGGATGGGAATACAGCATAATTGATGTTAGCAGCCATAAAGGCATTGGAAAAGATATTGACATGCCAAAATATGTCTATATCTGAAAACTGAACTTTGAAGAAACAGAATAGAAAGAATATTAACATTTTGAACTTTGCTGTTAGAGAAAACTCCTAAGAATACCACAGGTATCCAAGAAAATATATAAATTGATCCTGGAGCAAATAAAATCCAGAGTTTCTATTTAAGGGACAGATGTTTGGGCTCAAACTATCCTACTTAATATTTATTATGTAAATACCTAGCTCAAAAATAATTCTATAATTTAAGGAAAGATGGAAGAAAAAGGTTGACCAGCTGCAATGTAGATAGCTTCAGTTACAGCAAGGAAAGGACGCATTGTTGAAAAACCTAAAGAACCAAGTTGGAGACAGATCCTCCTAAAGAGGATCTATGAATGTGGTTGGTAAAAAGTTACACAAAGTTACAATTTAATAGCACAAAATCAAGCAACCAATGAATCAGTGATCTTTATAAATAAATCCCAATTAAAACATTGTCTTTACCTGTTCACATTTGTATTTAAAATAAGACGGAGGCAACTATTTGCACAAATCTGAAAAAAATTCTTCAGTCTGTCTGCACAGTTCACATAGTGAATAATCTTGCATTGCTAGAGATCTGAACTGTTGAGTCAGATATGTTTCAGAATCTTATTCAGGACATTGAGCTGTTCCAGAAATGGGTTTCAGCAGGTTCTGACCAGTTCTGGAGAACCGGTAGTGGACATTGTGAATAGTTCGGAGAACCGGTAGTTAAAAAAAAAACTTCTCTGCCTCCCAAGTTCAAGCTAATCAGGAGGAAATGGGGATTTTTCAGTAACCTTTCCAGGATTGAGGAGGGAATGGAGATTTTACATTATCCTTCCCCTGCCATGCCTCCCAAGCCACGCCCACAGAACCGGTAGTAAAAAAAATTGAAACCCACCACTAAGCTGCTCTAATGATGACTATTATAGCACAGTTTTCTGTTTGAGGCTGATTGTACAGAAACACTGTAATGGATACAGTTTGATAAATTCAACACATTCAACAATTAATTTCATAAACATCAAAATATTGGCTTTACAGAATTAATGTTAGAAATGCATTCACTCTGCATCCATTTCTCTCCAGTGCAGCCCTTATACAAGCCAACCAAATTTTTTCTATTCTGGTATAGAAAGCAGCCAGGGAAATACTATGTCCTTGTGCTTTTCCTGTGTATTTGCTGGAGTTATAAACATAAATGTTATAGTATTTCATTATTTTAGTTAAGTCCCCAAAATTGTGATTATTGATTTATGAACATAAATTGGAACATTGTCCTACTGAAAAATGGTTAGGGTTGAATTGCAGTTGCCTAACAGATAGTTTTATATCATTGCAAATGTGTGAGATCCCTGCATTTTTATTTAAAGAAAGCAAACATGCCTGTAGAATTTTGATATACAGGCCATTGGCACCATTGCAACCAAGATACACTAGATCTAGAGTATAGGTTAAAAATTCCTTTTATGAATATTATGGAAAATATTATGAATATTATGGAAAATTTTCTACTACATATAAGATTATATGTTTTCTTCCAGTGGAACTTTTTAAGATTTTTAGGTATTTCACCAGAGCAGAAGTTCTCCAAGCTTTTTTTTTTTCTGTATATGCCAGCAGAATTAAAATACTATCAATGTGAGCCATCGTAATTTAAATCAAAAGATGTACAAAGCAGTCTTTATTATTTGGTAAGTTAAGAGGATATACATTTTTAAAAATAAATTAGCATGAAAGAGAGGCTGAACTTTTTAAAAATATATCTATATATAAATGGAATGTTTCTCAAAAGAAAAAAAATCCTCATTTGGAGTAGTTCCTGTTATTTGAGACAAATAGCTACCAGTTACTTACTAAATCACATTTCAGAAATAGCCTGAGGTAGTTTTAGATGACTTGTTGATATATGGCAATGATGAGTTGAACAGAATCTTGTCTAAATATCACTATTATTATTATGTTCATAGCCAAGGGATTTAGGATGACAGTATATGTTAAGAATATGTTTAAAAGTCTATTTAAAGAGCAAGGTATGCGTTTCTGATTCCTAAATGGCTCAGCTCATTTAAACAGAACAATTTTCCTACAAGTGTTCCTTTTGGCATAGCAAAGTGTATTTAGCTAATATGGATGCATACTGTTGTTCACTGTAATTCTCAAAGTTGCTGAAGTTATCATAGAGCAGCCAATGCAGTTTGGGGGTCTATTCTGTCTCAGATGTGCAGTAAACATTCATTAATAGTGAATATTGTTGATTCTAAGTTTAACATCTAGACTACACTTTAATTGTCAAGTCTTCTCAATCTCATAATGTTACAAAGAATCTAGTCCACATTGTCTTCCATTTTTAAACCTTCTGGTTCCTTTTTTACCTACCCATCTCCCATAAATTTTCTGAGAAAATATACTTAGGAGAAAAGGGAGCAATCACGGGAGGACAGTATTTTTCAAACTTGGTTACTTTAAGATAGACGAACTTCAGCTCCCAGAATTTCTTAGCCAATCTACTAGCTGGGGGATTCTCAGAGTTCAAATCCACACATTTCAAAAATTGCCAAGTTTGAAAACACATTGATCTAGAGAGGAGACATAAAACAAAGGACCTGTCTGAACAAAAGTTGCTGTTTGCCTTCTTTCCTCCCCTCCCCTCACTTTTTCAGTTGAAATTACATAGTGCATATTAATTAACTGAATGTTGGTCTAGCTAACAATCCCTGTTCATCTCCCTGAGCTATTGAACCAAAAATAAAGTATATCGTAAATATTTTCTGTTTATAGACTGGTTTTCTTATGAGTTAAATTATAATTATTTAAATATTATAATACCTAAACAATGGCAGTGGTATTTTTTATTGATTCTCTATTGCTTGAGAACTAACCAATTCCTCTGGAACCTTATTTTCCAGAGTTTGAACTGAGCTCAAATGAAATAAAAAGGAAAATATTCTTAAATGATCAATATTGTGTTATATTTGTTTAGTAGGTTTTTTCCATTTGAATACTGATGAAAATCAAAGCTGATATATTATCTAAAGCTGGGTTTTGAAAACTGGTTGCCAGACTCCGCCCCCCATGGTTTAGTGCAATTTTGACAATTTACTTTTTTTTCATCAAGCAAAAATGTGAGAATGTTCAAAAATGAACCACATTTGTAGGGGTTCTTTCTTCTTTCTTTTTGTTAAGCAAAAATATTCACAAAAGACTTTTTCTTTGCGATGTTTGTGTATTCTTTTCCTGTTGCATAGTTACCTGTGTGAGTGTGTGTCTATGCAAGTGAAATAACCTTCAGTGTTAATGAAATCAACATGCATAAATCACTCTTCTAGGTTTTTTTTAAGTGCTGTAAATACATGTTCATATTCATGCTGAACATGTTTGTGCAAATAGTGGATATGTAGAAAAGAAAATAAGTAGCCCACATATTAAAAAGCCACAAATATAGGGTTGTTGAAATTAATAAAATGTTGTGATCAATCCAAAGATTTTGGCTGCACATGTATATATGAAGTCAAATTTTTTCACAACCAGAAGTTTTGAAACAACAAAAGCGAAAAAGGGGGATCTTTATTTTCCTGTCTCCCTCCCTCCTTTCCCCCATCAAAGTATGTTTTGGATTCTAGCAAGAACACTGTGTTCTGGACTAAGAACAACCCACCAAAAGTATTTAAAGTAGGAAATATTGGAAGCCTACGCTTAGTGCACTTGGGTTTGCCAGTAGACCATTTAACAAACAATAAATAAGAGGCTTGCACACCTTTTAAATCTTTTTTATTTGTTTGCTTTAGTTTCTTGTGAAAAGTCGGGGACTATGACAACTAGGTATTTATAAATGCTTCCACATTTTTAAGTAGTAGTTTTCTGCACTCCTATTAAGGAGAAATGGAAAATTATGTACTGTAGTTAATTAATACTAAACTGATTTTGACAAGGTGTGGCAAATACAATCCTGAGGTTTGTTTCTTATATCTCCTCCCTTTTCCACTCCACATGTACATGGGAAGGAATGTCAGTTTCATTTCTGTAGTTTTGACAAAGCATAAGTTTTTCAAATTCAAATAGGGCAAATAATTTATGTAAAACAATTAGTCCCTTTAATAATTTAAACAATATAGCCAAAAGACGAACAGAGGTAAATGCAAGCATTTTATATTGACTCATCAGGACCTGCAAATCATGGCCATAAAATGCCTTCTTTAGCCATTGCGAGACACTATCTACGGGTCATCAGGTGGATCAAAACTCTGAGTTTAAAGTTCTACTGTGCCACAGGAACTCTAGTTTCCTGTGTTTTGCTGAGGCGGTTGCCATTAACAGTTTGAAGCCCCCCCTTGTGCTTGCAGAAACGAGTTTATGTCAATCTATGACTCCCATGGTCGTACGGCTTGCCATTGGTTACTTTCCTGCATATGTTATAGGCTTAATTAATGCTCTTGCTAGATCATATAGCTAAGGCTGATTTTAACCGTGTTATTGTAATGTAGATACTGATGAGTCAATACAAAATGCTTGTATCTACCTCTGTTTGTCTTTTGGCTGTATTATTTACATAATTTATTCTTAATTTAGTTCTTAAAAGAATGACACTTTGTGAAAATGGGCACTATATAAATCCATTTAGATTCTTACAGGCAGTATTCACTTAACAAACACTTGTTTAATGACTGTTTATAGTTGCAATAGTGCTGGACGAGTGGTACTTATAACTGGTCCTCAAAATTCAAGCCATCATAACAACCTTATTGTCATGTGATCATAATTTGAGTGCTTGGTTACCAGCTTGCACTTATAATAGTTGCAATATTGATTGCCATTTACTACCTTCCCTGCTAAACAAAGTTAATAGAGAAACTTGCAGGGAAAGTGACAAGTTGTTCTTGAAAGTATCCCCTCTTTTGCCTTCCTGTACACCATATTGTGCCCTGTACTATGTATTGTGTATTGCCAATCTCCCTGTACTTGTACCTATCTGCATCTTTCCTTCAGCCTTCCTGTCTTGTGTCAGTCCATGTTCTCCTTCCTACCACCTCCCCCAATCCTTACCCCAACTTGAATGCAGTCTACACTAAGCCTCCCAAGATCTCCCCCATGCACTGCAATACCTTACCTGGGATTCCCACTGCTTAATGTCCTTTGAGTTATAATGTCAGCCAGGATTTCGTGAATTGCCATCACTAAGTGATATGATCATGTGACATTACGCGTTACAACCTCTTTGCTTAGCGAGGGAAATCCCAGTCATAATTCCCACTGTACACATGTATATCAGTAAGGAAGGTAATAGGTGACACTTCAGTTCAATATTCAATACAATATTCTGTGTAAGACTTTTTGATAGAACTAGCTACAGTTCTCCAATCAATGCTTCAAGATAATAATATTCCAACTAAATATTTCAACCAAATAAGAGTTAAACCAGAAGGTATTATCTTTCAAAGTAATATGCACAGCCATAAGCCATGGCTTAATTAACACTTCCTTATTTTACATATTCAAATATTTATTCATGTTTAATTTATATTATTCAAATACAAGCATGAATGATAGTTTTAGATTCTAAGGACTATTCAGGTAACAGAAATAATTACATTTTAAGCTGTGTTGTCAAGATTGTTAAAAAAAGTATTCTATTATTGTTTCAAACTTTTGATGTTGTACTTTATCATTGTGTACTGCATCTAAAAAAGATACACAAAAGATGCCACAGGGCAACTACTTAGTATTTGTGGGCTGCTTATACTATCTAACTATAGTTTTTATTGTTTGTTTGCAATAATTAAGGCAAAAATTAATTCTAGGGAAAAATTAGCATGCTGCTAAACTAAATTTCCCTCACTAGAATTAAGCCCTTTCCATATCACAAAAACTGCATAACCATTTTTGGAAAAAAATGTGCCCAGTGCTTTGTTGGAAATGCATCCATCTGTCTAGAAAATTGTTACAGTTTGTCCCTGACTTACAATGATAATTGGGACTGGAATTTCATTGCTGTGTAATGTGGACATAAAGTGCTACTGCATAGCTTAGCTATAGCAATTCCTACAGTCCCAGTTGCCATCATTAGCCTAATTTTAAGGATCTTAGAGACAACTACCTGTTGGCTTCCCACAACCAAAGTCAGTATGGAAACTGGCAGGAAGTTGAAAATCCTAGGCCAACAGGCAGTTATGTAATTGCTGCCAGGTATCAGAGAGCATGCACATGAGGCACAGGTTGGAGAGTGTGCAAAAGTTGTGACGTAGATTGAGGACAAGGCAAGGGTGTCAAGGGTTATATGATAAGTGTCAGTTGCAGAGGATGTATGAGGACCTGAGGGATACATAAGCAACTGGTGCTGTGTGGGGACTGCAGAGGGGCTGGACAGAGTGCATTGGGGAAGTCTTCTCCCGCAATTTATGATCTGCAATTTGTGACCTTCTTTGCCTGGAAGACCACACAGATCATTAAGCAATGATTCAACTTTCTCATTGACTTTGATTGTGGGAAGCCATAACTCAGGCTGTTGGGAGGGCTAGAACTCTAAAGATGAGTCATAACCACCATTTGCTCAGTGCTGTTGTAACTTCAAATGGTTCAAATGAATAAATGAGTATAAAGCAAGGACTATATGTATTGGAAGCTGAGTATCAAGAGTAATGGGAACAGGATAACCAGTTTGCTTTCTGGGAAATATATTTTATCATTGATCTATATGCTGTGACAGCCACTTTAGGAGCAGGCAGTTCTCTTGTCTTTAATCCTAAAATTCCCCACTATCCTTTGATTCCAAAATATAGATAGCTTTGTTATTATATTAAATGTGGATAGTAAAATTTAAGTGTTAAATAGGTATCAGTCCTGCTAGTTAGGTCAGATTAGGAAATCAACTCCACAGAAAGACTAGAACTGCCTTTGTTGAAATTGGCTATAGTAACAGAATCTTTCAAGTCCTAATACTAATCCTAAACTTTTCTTACATGCACAGAAAAGTCTGGTTCAGGGTCATAGAAACAAACTACAAATTCACTATTCCTGTGTCACAAGCCCCTCAAGATCATTAAATAAAACTTATAATGCAACTGTAAAAATAGATTATCTCCAACCTGCATTCGTCCCTGCTACTGCATAGACTGAGTTTCTTCATCCCTCTCTGATCTTTCTTTTTCTCCAGTATTCATCCCAAAAGTCACCTTTGTACAATCTTTGTGCAATCCACTAGCTCATTTACTATAAAATCATGCTTAGATCATGAATGTTAGGAACTGGTCTTCATTAACACCTCCCTACCCTGATTATTCAGATTAAGTCCTCTGAGAACACAGAAATTCAAGTTATGCTGCAGGCTGTTGTGCTGATGCTTGGTGATATAAATTCTTTCCCAACTATAGTTTTAGTTGCATCATGGCATTTGGCAAATGCATAATTTAGAAATCTGCATTGGAAGCCATCTCTACTAACGAAGGCTAGATGGTCAATCTTTGTTAAAAGAGAGAATGTGATTTATATCAGCTCCACCAAATCAGGAATTTGACTTTGCAGAAAGAAGAAAAATGCTTTTATTGAAATTGGCTAAAATAATAGAATCTTATAATTTGTTTATGCTGTACATCCCCCCTCCCCACTTCTTATATCCAGTGAATTACAGGGAAATGTCTGCCTGAGTCACTTCTGTATGTTTCTAGAGTTTTTTTAAAAAATAATAATTCTGCCCTCTTTTCTGAGGTAATAGCACATTTCTATCAATGTCAACTTTATTACTCTCTTGTACTATTGGTAAGCCTGGTTTACTCAAGTGTTTTGGATGAGATACTCTTATCAGAAATAGTTTGAAAATTTAAATATATGATATCAGATGGACTTTTTTATGTGGGTTCACTTTCACAAGTAATGTTTACTCTCTTCTGCCTTTCTCTGCCTTTCTATTCATAGCAAACAGCAAATGAAATAAAAGGCACAAAATGTCTAATCTGCTGTTGCTGGGCTTAATAACAGCAGGAACCATCTGATATTGGATAATGGCATGGATCCAGAACAGTGAGCTTCATATTTGTCAGTCTTCTTTGCAGTTCTCCTTCAAGTGAGAAAGAAGAGTCTGGCTTAGTCAGTGGAACAGCAATGAGGCCAGTTCCTAGATGGTGGACATAGTTCTTATTATAACATGCCTGTTCTACATCCTCACTCTTCTTATCCTTTGCAACAATTCCTAATATTACTCATAATGATCCATTCTGCTGCTTTACCATTGCTAGTCTGCTTTACATGTTCAGACAGTGCAGAGAAGGAAACAGAACTGCTTGCAATTGCTGATTCAGATAGGAGTGGAGCAAATGTAACAAGTCGTAGTGACAGTTAGCAGCAGTAAACAAGCTACTCAATATGGCTATTAAAATTCTCTAAGAAAGGAGGACACAGAAAAAATGACTATGATTATTGATTTTTTTAAAAAATAATTTTTATTTCCATTTCGAACATCATATTTATGTATAAACTATTATCCATCATTAATCATTAATTTTTATTTATTACTGATTCAGGCTGCCACTTCCTTTCTTCACAACCTCCCTCTCTACCCTCTACTACTTTCCCATCCTTCATCTCCTTCACTTTACTACTTCCTCTCCTCCTTCTCCACTCCTCCCTTCTTCCACTCTATCTAACCTTCTTATTCCCCTCCTCCTTCTCAACTCTTTCCTACCTACTTTCTTCCCTCCTTCTACTCCTCTCTCCTTTTCTTTCTGAAATGGCAGTCGAGCAGCCCCAATATCATTTTAAATTTTAATTTCATATCTTCAAACAATACTGTATGTTAATAACCAATCCATGTATCATTTCCCCCCCTTTCCCCCCTCCCCCTCCACCCCCCAGACTTCCCAGAGCAAATACCGGGTATTATGACCAACAATCACAAGCTAAAATATACAAAATATACATAAACTCCCACCCTCAAAAATTTAAAACTCTAAATCCCCTCACAATAAAAATAAAGAGATAAGAAAGAATAATAAAAAAGAAAAAAGACAAGAAACAATACCAACTTCACATATTACTTCTTCTTACAATCCATTTTTAAAATTGATCCATCTTCTCAAATTCAAATTTTCCCCCCTTATATACTCCTTCAAATTTCATAAGTCCATTTCTTGAATTACAGTCCATCTTCCCGAACTCAAATTTTCATCAGTTATATATTTCTTCAATTGTTGTAACATTTAATATCCGTTCTTCTTACAACCCATTTTAAAAATTAGTCCATCTTCTCAAATTCAAATTCTTTCCCCCACTTGTATATTTCTTCAAATTTCATAAATCCATTTCTTAAATTACGATCCAGCTTCTTGAACTCAAATACTCATCACTTATATCTTTCTTCAATTGTCATAACATTTAATGTCCAATCTTCCAATACTACTCCATCAATCAAATATCATTACGAATAAAATCTCTCAAATACAATATTTCCAATTTAACTTCATAACTTTTACTATCTACAAACGTGTCAATTAAAACAAATAATCATTTAAGCTACATCCACAATATAACAATAAACAATTAAAATCATTACATCCACAACATTATCTAAATTCATAAATTTTACTTTCCATCCTTCACAATTAAATAATATAATCCCATAGGTTTATACCATACAAATAGCAAATAACAAAAATCCTATAATTTGTATCCTAAACAAATCAATTCCAAAAATTAACCATAATCATCATATTCACATCTTAAACATTCCTCCCCTCCCCTCCATTTTCCATCATTTCCAAACCATTTAACTTAGCATCTAACAACAAAGGATTCCCACTCTTTAAAACATTAATATAGAAATGTCTTGCTTTCGTAACTGTATTAAGAAAATACTTTCTGCCTCTAAAATTCACTGACAAACCCATTGGAACTTCCCATCTAAAATATATCTGATGTTTCTTAAACTCATCCACTAAAAAAGCAAATTCTCTTCTCTTTCTTAACATTTTAGGAGGAATTTCCTTCATCATTTTTATATCTTGTCCCAATATTTGAAATGTATTTTTATAAAAGGCTTGCAAGATTTCATACCTAACCTTTTTAGTTGTAAAATAAATAACCACATCCCTCGGTAATCTATTTTGTCTTGCCCATCAAGAATTAACACGATAAATTCTTTCAATATTAATCTCAAAGTCTTCTGGCTCCACACCCTTTATCTGAGCAAAGGCTTGCGTAAAAATCTCTTTTAAATTTTCCTTCCTATTTTGCCTCAATCCCCTCACCCTTATAGCATATTCCATTAATCTATATTGTAATATTACTCTTTCTTCATCTGCCCTATCTACCTTTGCCTGTATATCTTCCATCTTATTATCTAAGTTCCAATTATTTTGATTCTTTTGAATTTCCTCTATTTTCCTTTGCAACTCTAAATTAGCTTTATTAATTTCTTCAAGATTATCTTCCATCTGAATACAAGACCTTAATATTTGCGAAATTGCATCCTTTACCATTTTCATTTCCCTCTTCTGCTCTTCCACCACTTCCTTAAAATCCAACATCTCTTTCTCTATTTCATCAAATTTTTGATCTATTTCTGAAAAACAAGTCTCCAAAAACTCCTGTAAAGAGTTTCTTAATTCCTTTTTAATCTCTTCTTTTAAGTTTCGAATCTGAACTGAAGAAATTTCAAAGTTTTTAGTGACTTTTGGTACTATTTGCTTAAAAGCCATTTTTTAAAATATAGCCTAATAACAGATAAAAGGAGGTTAAAAAAGAAAAATTCAAAAAGCTTTTCTTCTGAATCACTATAATCCCAAAGAAGAAGAAAAAATATAAATCATAAAATTCTCATTTCTTCCATTTAGTCAATATCTTCTAGTTCCACACTAGCTGTTAATAAGCATTTCTTTAACTATCGTTTCTAATACACACATTCCACAAAACGCCATTTGCTGTCTTCTCTCCTATCTTCGCAACAAGTATATCCTCAGGGGATTGCAGTCTTCTTACAAACAAATGCTAGAACTCCGGTATCTGCTCTGTCC
The DNA here is from genome assembly GCF_028640845.1 of Ahaetulla prasina. Taxonomy (NCBI): domain Eukaryota; kingdom Metazoa; phylum Chordata; class Lepidosauria; order Squamata; family Colubridae; genus Ahaetulla; species Ahaetulla prasina. Next base: position 96,617,078 of record NC_080542.1, read on the forward strand.
GCATTACAATCCATCATAAATCAATTTCCGTCACAGAGACTGGACGCTACGTTTTTTTTCTGTCAGAAGACAGATGCATCTCCGAGTCTGGAGTTTTTCAGGCTATGGAAGGAGCACTGCCCTCAAGCCCCCAGAAACATTTTCTGTGGCTTTTTTGGGTGTCTCAACTTCAGCCTGAATGCTCATCTCTCCATCTTTGCCCAAGGGAAGAGACTTACAAGCTGTCAGACAATAGATTTACGATGTCCTGACAGCTCTACAGACTAAGGAGTTAGCAGTCTAAAGAAGACTGCTTTCAATGAAACGGAGCCAAACCGGAAGTCCGATTATTGATTTTTTTTAACTGCTTAAAGCTTTTCCAAATAAAACAATTCTTGTAACAATAATGACTAATGTTAGAAGTGCACTCATCAAATCTATACTGACTGGTATTGGTTGTTTTGTCCCTACTTTCTGTTGCCTATAAAATTCATCATTATGTTTTTCTAAAAAGTTGGTGCAGATTTGAAATGTTTGTGATCCTCAAAAGTGCCTGGGCAACTTTGTTGAAATATCTGAGATATTTTCCAGTTGCCTGACAACTGATTAGTTTAGTAAAATGGATAACATCTTCCCTAATGTCATATTCCTCATCTGGAGCATCTTTTAGATTGAAGGCTGTATCACATTACAGTGCAGCCTTAAGACAAAAACAGTTTGCTTCTCTTTGCTTTAGGTCTGAAGTAAGAACCAGACCTAATTTTTATATCAGTGATTTCTTCCAGGCTAAAGGAAGAGATAACAGCTAGTTCAGTATTTGTTGGAAAAGAAAAAGGTGAATATTATCAAAGTTTTGGGTCGTAATTGCTAAAGGGAGATTATAATAAATGTTGAAGTACAATAGCAAGAATGTTTTGTGCTAGTATTATGTGGTATGTCGTTTGTAAATTCTGTATTATTGACAAAAGTGCTCATAGATTTCAATTTTACATATATGCAATGTGAGTTCAGTTTGTAAAGAGGCTAAAAGTAATTAATGACTACTTTGGTTAAAATTAATGGATTAATTTATATATTTAATATTCATGTAACATGAACATGGACTAGGATTCTAAGAACAAACAAGTGAAAAATAAATCAATAAATCTATCCCACCTCTGTGCTTTTTTTCCATCCAATTAACTTTTTCCCAGAGTCCTTTTCTGTTCTATAGAATTTAACTAATAATCCCACAGCTCACCAAGACAATCAGTGAAAGCACAATTTAAGATTCATTGATTTCAATACCTCTAATAGTGGATAGATATGACTAAATTTTGATGCAATTCTTTATCCTTAGCATTTTATTTTTTCTATTGAAATCAGTACTTACACCATGAATTTGGGGTTATTTGGAGTATTTTTTGTAGGAAATTTAAAATTAAATATCATTCAGGGTATTATTGAACTAATATATTTATTTATATCTATATACTTATTAGCAATCTATGACCTTTTCCTTTTTAAATTTATCTTGACTTCAGGATATGAACCAGAACTTGTGTTAGATAATAGGTCAGATGATGCTATGTTAAACTCCTGCTAGAGTTATGATATTATTACCTCTTGGTAGAATATTGTTATATCATAAATTGATTTTAGAATGTTATTGTAATATATTCATTCACTTAGTTTTCTTTTTAAATCCATTTTACTTTAGTCTTTGTTGTACAACTATTTTAGGTAATAAATAATAAAGCATATTATGTGTTTTTACCTAAATCCTGGTTCAAATTAGAAAAATGTACAAACACTATGCAAAGTTGATGAAGGTTCTCAGTCATCCAGGTAGAGTTGTCTGGAAGTTGAATCATGGCAACGACTTCTTTTCTTTTTTGGATACAGAAGCAAATATTCTTTTTATTGCCCAGGATTATTAATTTCTCTTTTGATAGCTATCTAGGACAGTGTTGGCGAACCTTTCACGTTCTTGCGTGCTGGCCCGTGTGCCAGAATTGACACGTGAAACTGTCTTGTGCCGAATGCATGGCCTCACCAGCTCCTGTCTCATTCGTGCATTCATGTGCCGGGTCGTGCATGTACGATGGACCGCCACACTTCTGGGGTCCGCTGGCACCGCGTGTACGAAGGCCAGCTGGCCGGTGTGTGTTTGAGTGCAGAAACGCGACGAGCCAGCAAGGCCGCGCATTCGGCACAAGACGGTTTTGTGTGCCACTTCCGGCACCAAGCCATAGGTTTGCCAACACTGATCTAGGACAATACACTGCACAGTATCATGGATTGAAATTAAATATATGATGATTACGTCCATCTTCTAAGCATTCTGTTATGCTTTTAAATGCTTATTTTTCAATCTAGGGGTTTTTATCTCCTCAATTTATTAAGATAAGAGATTTCTACTACATATGTACTACTTCTATATGAATTATATTTTGATGAAATCTAATAATCTGTTTCCATACAAATCTCAGTCAAAAGCTGAATGAGAATGCAAACCGGCTGACGCAAACCAAGATGATTGATCTTTTTCCAAAAGTAGTTTTAAAAACAAAATTAATCAAAACTATTATTTGTGTCCTTTAGCAACATTCAAATTTAAAAGCAAAGCTGCAGGTAGCTCTCTTACATTGAAAAGTGTTAAAATGCTGTAAGGTAATTGCTGCAAGTTTGTTTTGTATATTTCTAAATATATAATTAACACTGGCTTTTTTCTCTTTCTCCACAGTATGCAAGCAGTTCTTCTGCTTCAACTTTCTGATCCAAGTAAGTGATAATAAATTAAATTCTAGCACAGCCATTTCCACCCTGGGATTTCACATGCTATAGTAAAAATCTATGTGTTGGGCTGTAGTTCTCACTTCAAATGTGCAAATTGCAAACTAACTCATTGGAATAGCTCAAGACTGGGAAAGTTTGCTATAAATGAAGGAAATGTATAGTCTGAAACGTATTTATTCAAACATTGATGAAAAATGCTTTTAAAAATAAGTATTGTAGTCTGTAGTATAACTAAAGCTATGATTTGAGACAGCTGGAGAATATACAGCTCATATAATACATTATCAGTTACTAAAATAATTTCAATCTATTTATATTTTCTTTTGAATGTAGAAAAATTAAATTTGTTTTTAACTGGATTTCAACTCCATGGCTTAGTGCAGGAAACTTGTTAGGTTATGTCACATAGTATTAAATTTTCTATGTCTTTATAAAGTATATACCAGTATTAATTAAATAATGGTGGAAAATTAGGAACAGCAAATAGAAGAAAGTAACTTTGAAATGCATTGTGTATTCTACAAGTAATACACAGTAATACACAACGAGTAAAATGTAGTATTTCAGCAAAAAGTTCAGATTAACAAATTAACTTTCTATATTGCTAATTCCAAGGTAAATGGAACCTTGCCTTCCTATTTTTGAAAAAAAAATCTAGTCATGGCATTAATTCAGGACTTCTTAGCTATGAAAAAAAGGTAAAAATTGTGGAGTCCCTGATAGATTGATTTCTAGTTAACTTAAATTGAGGATAAGGTAGTTGCAGGAAAGTGGGTTTATATAGATTGGGGAGAAAAGTATGAGTGATCTATGATGTAAGACCTAGGGAGGAGGCTAGAATTTAGTGGTGGCAAATATGGTAAGATTGCAGATAATCTACTATCTAGAGACCTAAAAATGCACATGACACTAATGTTTTTGTTGATTGTTTTTGATCTGATTGACTTGGTTGTTTACTACTACATAAAAATTTGTTGGTACTAATCTGTAAAGGAACATACCTAATTCACATTTCTTTTTCTTTTTTTAAGGAACACAGAGCTGGGTTTCTAAATCCATACATTTTAGAACTTGTCACTGAAGTTGCTAAATCAAAAAATGAACATAAAATACCAATATATGTCTTAAGGAAAAATACACAAAAATGTATTATATTAGGAAACTTAAACTATAAAAATAAAATATATAAATTAAAAAATTGATACCGTGTTTCCCCAAAAATAAGACAGGGCCTTATTATTGGGGGGGGGGAGGGTGTCTTATTATTTATGAGATGCAGGAGGCCCCTAAACATCAGCCTGCTGCAGGGGGACTGGTGCCAGAGCGCCAATCAGCTGCTTCGCTGGTGTCGCTCAAGCAGCTGCCTCCAGCAATCATGGCAGCTTTTAATTTGCTTCCTGTGCAAACAGCATGAGGTGAGGAGGCGAGGTGGAGGGGGGGTGAACAGTGGGGGAACATGCCGCACATGCATCTGCCATCCACCTGGAAGGGCCTTGCAGAGGCTGCTGCCGCAAACCGTAGCTTACATGCCCCTTCTCTTAGTGGCGGCCGCAAACAAAGTTTTGCCAGCCCTAGCCCTGTCGACCTGGGGAGATGGGTACTGGCACCGGCCACTGAGTAGTGGCCAGTGCGGGCTGTCTGTGCAGCCATGAAGCGAGATCGGCATGGCCAGTTCTCGCTGGCAGCATTGCTGGTGAGGATCAAGTCAGAGTCGCTGCTGCCTGAGATCAGCAGACCAGATTCTGTGAGCCAGATGCACACGTTGTTCCCTATCTCGTTCCATGTGTCTCGCTTCTCTGCCTCCCCACCCATCCCCACCTGCCACTCCCACTTGCTGGTTGAGATTGGCAAGCCTGATTCAGGGAGGGATGGGGAGGCAACCCAAAGGTGAAATATAAAGGAATGCCTTCCCCACATTGTGCTGTTGCTACATGAAAAAGTCCTTTCCTTGTTAGCTTGATAAATAATTTTACTGGCTAGAACCTGCTGGATTTTTATGTCAGCTGTCTGTTTTTACTCGCTACAATAAATTCCAGCACTTGGTGGGCTCAGAAACTCAAATGCATAGCAGCTTCTCCTTTGAGTTGTTGCCTAAAACATTCAGATTTTTTATTTTTATTTTTAGCTCACCACTTAAGTTGGGGTTTGTATACAGGAGATGGGAATGGTGTATTTCAATGAAGTACTTTGGATTGAGTCTCGCTTCTCCCCTGTGTCTTACCTGACTTCCAGCTCCTGCCATGGCTGGCGAGGGAGGGGAGAAGAGATGGCAAGGGGAGGCCTGCCTCACTCCATGCATCTCGTTTCTCTATCTTCCTACCCCTCCCCATCTGCCACTCCCCCTCGCCGGCCAAGATCGGCAAGCTTGAACACGCTGCTGCTGCCCAGGAGAAGAACATCAGAAAGGAGCTCTCTTGCAGCGCCTGTTCTCTTTCTTCTTCTCCTGAGTAGCAGCGGTGTGTCTGGTTTATCAAATCCGGCCTGCTGATCTTGAGTGGCAGCAGTTCTGACCCAATCCTTGCCGGCAGTCCTGCGGGCAAGAACCAGACATGCAGATCCCACTTTATGGTTGTGTAGACAGCCCGCACCAGCCACTGCTCAGAGGTCCAGTGCCAAGTACCCCTCCACCCAGGTTGACAGGGCTAGGGCTGGTAAGAATTTGTTTGCAGCCGCCACTAAGAGAAGAGGCGTGCGAGCTAGGTTTTGCGGGAATGGCCTATGTGAGGCTGTTCCAGGTGGATGGCAGGTGCGCATGGGGCATGTTCCTCCACCCTTTGCCTGCCCTCCCCTTGCCTTCTCACCTCATGCTGTTTGCACAGCAGCTGTGCATGCGTCTAAGTATTTGGGGAAGTTTATTTTGGGGGGGGCTTATAGCGCATGTGCTCGAAAGCCCAATTGGGCTTATTATCTGGACAAGACTTATTTTCAGGAAAGCATGGTATATTAGGAAATCACATATAAAGATATGTATAATTTGAAAACAAAGGAAGAAACAGGATCAAAATGAAATAATGATTGGGGAAAAAAGAAATGGGTAGTTCTCAACTAAATTAAGTAAGGGCTGATTCCATATAAATTAAGCTGAAAAATGAGATTCGTTCTCTATGTTTCCATTGTCTGGTTGTGATCAGGACTTTTAAGATTTCAGCTAATAGAGGAAAAGTATAATTATAATGGGAAATGACCAGTATTTTTTGTATAAAGACAATGTAAGAAAAATTATAACAAGTATGCTAAAGTCTTATAAAAGAAAAATTCTCAAAAACAGCAGTGTCTCCAGGCTATGAGCACCACACCTTCTTGAATAGAAAACTGCCATGTGGAATTCACTGGCATTCAGTTTCCTTGCTTTGATTTCATTTTTGCTTTTTTGTTCCAATTATGTTATACAGAATTAATTGATGGGTTCAAACATAGGAGATTATTTTTCAGGATGGAAATCTTTTATAATTGTGCCAGCCAAGATATCTCATAACTTGAAAGACCTGGGGCTATGTATGATTATGGTTCCTCTTATATCTACTGGATGTTTAGCACAGGCATGATATAATGTATTTGATAATACAACCTTAAACAGCCAATAAACAAAAATTGGCTATTAGAAAAACACACTATATGTCTAAAATATTTGTGGTTCATTATAGTCAGTGCTGGGATTTGCTGAGTTCTGTTGGAATGAACAATCTTTTGATGGCTGATATTTCTCTATAACATTGTTTGAGAACGCAATGGGCTACAGTGGCTGGAGCAATGATGCAAAATAGATGGAGTTGTATCATGCATATAGCAAGAACAAATTTTCTGATATGAGGATAAATGATTGGAAACTGCCCAGAGTTAAGGTGGGCAGCTATATAAATGTCTTAAATAAATAAATATATTTATTTTTTATAAATATTAACTGTGTTAATCCTATTTTAAAATATATAGTGAATTCTCATGTGTTTTCTACTTTAAAATGGTGTATAAGTAATTGATTTTCAGTGATGATGGTCAGATAGGGTGCTAGTAATTACAGATAAAGTGGCTGGCAAACCTTTGGCTTCTTTTTTTTTAATTGAAAAAGTTTTACAAAATTTTCCCCCCTTTCCCCCCCCCTTTCCCCCTCCCCCCTCTCTTCCTAAACCCCCTCCCCCCCCAACTTCCCGAAACAAACACAAGGTATAGTAAAAATAAAGCAAACATATACTAAAAAATTTTCCTTCCTAAATTATAATCCTACAATTCTCATCAATTCTTAACTTCCCCCAAAACAATCAAAAATAATACATCCTAATCATTCAAAGGCAGTCTGATAACTCTTAGTCTGATATCTGTTTTGAATATAGTCAATCCATTTTTTCCATTCACTTAAATATCTTTCTTGTGTATTGTCTTTCAAAAAGGCTGAGATTTTTGCCATCTCAGCCAAATTGGCAACTTTCAATATCCATTCTCCTATTGTGGGTACTTCTTTTTTCTTCTAATACTGTCCTATTAGTAATCTTGCCGCTCTTATTAAATTTAAAATCAACTTAGTCTCAATTACGGTACAGTCCGTAATAATTCCCAGCAAAAAAACTTGTGGCAAAACCTTTGGCTTCTTGATGTCAATACTAATCTATAACTGCTATAACAACACTAACAAACACACACACACAATATATATATAATACTAATGTAATGGTAAATATATGTGTGCAGGAATAATTACAAATATTTATTATAAATGTAATTTTGTTACGTTTCAACTTGCTTTCATTTGATATTTTCAATTGCCGTCTTGTCTTGAAACAATTTTTGGTAGGATTGATTTGTGTTCTGATCTTTAACAGTTGGCAATGAATTGCTTTCTGGGTGACATGTAAAAGCAAAGTCAGCATCAAGAAGCAGTTTAAACAGGTAGAAAGAATTTTTGGAGCCATAAAAGAAGTTCACAGAGACCTGGGATTCTAAAGAAATGATTAATCATAGTTGCAAAGGTGTAATTACATTAAATGAAAAGATGATGATACTCTTAAGCATTTTATATTTCAATTCCCCATTTGAAATACACTTTCTTGATTTTATTTCCCCCCAATGATAATGCTCTTGGAGAACTATGGCATTTTCATAGGCTGTATACTTGCACATAAAGGGATATAGTGAACAAATTATACTCACAAGGAAGCCCTTATAATCTTCTCCCACAATCATCCTCATGCACTCTCCCACATTCTTCATCTGTGCAGTTGACACAAAACAGTCAGGCAATGCCATCTTATTGGTGTGTGATAAATTTTCTGATTACAGCTAGAAATCAGATAAATAATCATATTAATTGGAGAGCAATTGCAAGACAAAGGAAGCAGATTCAAGCCATGAGAGTTGTGTTATGACATCTGTCTATAAGAATTCCAGACTCAGGGCTAGGAGAAAGAACAACAAAGAGCACACATCCAGAATGGGAGGGCTGTTTTCAGTAGAGAAGCAAGGGCCTGATCTCTGTTCTTAAGAAGCCCCAGTGCTGGCCTAGCTTGATTTGAGATGTTTAATTATTTATTTAGAATATTTATTTGGTCGCTGACTCAAATCTCAATGACTCTGTTACTGCCCTCTCCTCTCAAACTGATATGCAGGCTACCTTTGCAGTTGCCAACATGTTATTGGACTGCTTTCCCTGACAGGATCTGGCCTGTCTTTATCTAAACAAGATTTCATCTGCTCAGGGTCAGTGTGTCCTGAAGCAGTTGCAAGTGTTGGATTGCCAGTTGGCTATTTAAGTTGCTGGTATATACAATCTGCCTCAGGATTCATTCAAGATTATAGCACTCCTGGAGAGAGACTATTGTATATGATGATTTTACCCCAGTTATTGCAGAGAAAGTCTTTCTCTCATTTTTCAATTCACAAGGAATAAAGTTGCAGTTCTGACTTTTTAAAATACCTTATTCTAACGGTTAAATCATTTCAGAGAGAGTGAGTGAGTCAGTAAAGCAATTCAAGCCTTTAATTATGTAGAAGTTAATGAAAAATGAAAGGTAAATAAAGGAAGGCAGAAAAGAGAACTGAACAATTAACAATTTTGATTTTTGTATTTTTAAAAGACAAAATGAAAATGTCTTTGAATGGTAAAAATTAAAAATGTGAAGCTAGAAATATAGTTTAGGTTTAATTTTTATTTTGACCTTTTAAAATCAGAATTGTGTCTAAATTAGGAGCAGACAAGCAGCAGTCTCTGGTCAACCTAAAGCTTCATATTTTTCCAATAGGAAATTTAAATCATGTCCTGTAATTTGAATTTTATAATCTATGACTTTTAGTGAATAAAAATCTGGGGTCTAAGCAGGAAAGAGTCAATATATCAGGGAAGTCTATGAGAGGTTAAGATAAAGAGATGGTGTGCCACCTAGCATCAATACTTTATTAGATTTCTGTTTTGCTTTCTAATAGTTAATCTCCTCATTGGAGCTCAATATTTAGGCTTAAGAATCTAGATCAAGGTCCTGGGAGCCTGCTTATTGGAACTAACATATTCACAGGTTCGGATTTTCTTCTGCCAAGGACTTTGTGGGATTATTTGATTTATCTTCTTTCAGTGAGCAATATTTCTCAGAGGCAGCCATGACAAACATATGCTAAAAATATTCACTTCAAGTACAGTTGGCAGCCACAAATGATTATAACTCCTCATGATTATCAGCAGAAATTCTGACAATCCCAAAATTCTTTGAAATGGAAGTAAATAATGCTGAGTTTGGGATTAAATTTCAGGCATGGTTCCTAATTGTTGGACCCTTATAATTTGAATAATAAATTAATGTGTGATGATTTATTGGTTTAATTTTTTTTTCTAAATTGAAATAATCTTTGGTAAATACCAAAATATATCTTGCTTATTATATAGAATTTCAATTATTTAAGATCTCATTCAAAGCAGTTTGGTGTAATAGTTAAGATGCTGGCATAGAACTGTAACTTTGTTGCTGGTAATCCTTATGATTTTTATTGATATTGATTGTTTCCTGATTGCTTATTTGTACCATATGAATATCATTAAGTGTGGTATCATTAAGTGTTAAATTTGTACCCTATGATCATCATTAAATGTTGTAAGTGTTGTACCTTGATGAAAGTATATTTTCTTTTATGTACACTGAGAGCATATGCACCAAGACAAATTCCTTGTGTGTCCAATCACACTTGGCCAATAAAAAATTCTTTTCTGTTCTATTCTATTCTATTCTATTCTATTCTATTCTATTCTATTCTATTCTATTCTAGAAACCAGAAGACTGTGAGTTCTAATTCTAGGCATGAAATTAAGCCAGATGACATTGGGCCAGTCACTCTCTTTCAACCCAACCTACATTTGTTGTTGTGAAGAAAATAGGAAGATGAAGGAGTGTTATATATGTTCGCCACGTTGAGTTACTTCTAAAATAATAAGTAATTATTATAGAATTATTATAGAAGTACAAAAATACTTCAAATATACAACTCATTTTGGAAAAGAATCTGGCTAAAAGGATTGAAATTAACCTTTTACTTAAAATTTAAAAAGTAATTACTACAAAATGACATTTGCTGATAAATGACTTCAGAGAAATTATCTAGAATGTACCAAGATGCTTCTAGACAATGTGGTATTTTTTGAACAAAATACAATTTTGTTCCTATTTTTGTATTTTGTACAAAAATAGAAAGAGATATTTTAATAAGCATGGTAGGCTTCTGAAAAAACATTAAATACAAATACATATAATGCTATAAATAATTTTAAAGAACAGTAGTAGGTGAAACCAGACTTTTTTATTGTAACTTCTGGATAACCAGTTAGAAAACACTTAACAGAAATTTAGTTTTTTATATGATATCCGCTGCAAGACTTTTATATACCATCACAGGAGAAATAATGACAATCTCCCCAATGGAGGAATGGATTGTGAAAACGTTAGAATTCACAGAAGTAACAAAATTGTCCTATTTAAGTAGGGATGAAAGACTAAGTACCTTTATGAAATACTGGAAATCATTAGGAATTTTGGATGAAAATGGGCCAAAATAAAATGGTGATTTCTGGATTTGCTGACAGAAATTTTGAATTTAGGATAGAGTGAAGCTATATAATAAAATTTTAGGATTAATAAGCTTGATGAAAGAAGATCAGAAATTGCTTTTTTATTTATTTTTCTTCATGCTGTCTTCCACACTTTTCCTTTTATCTTTTCCTAATTTTCTCTTATTTTTGTTTTCATGTTTATCTTTTACTCATGTTAAAATCTTCAATAAAATTTACATTTAAAAGTAAAGCATCTGTATTTAATTTTCCTCTTAAAATAAAAATATTTGTTATGCTGTGTTTTGTAGCTTTTTAAATTATAAAAAGTTTTCAGGGGACCTTTTAATCTTTCCTGATAGAGGTAGTTCTTATTTACCAATCACATTTGGGACCTCTTGTTAAAAAAAGAGGTGAGACTTCAATCTTACTTCAGGTTTTTGTTTGTTTTGTTTTACAGATCTGCAAGGGTCGTAAATGTAAGGGTTAGTCACAAAGTCATTTTTTCATCACTGTTATAACTATGAATGGTTGTTGTTCAAGACAGTTGTTAGAAAAGAACTCTCTTTATAGTCTAAGTCTATAATTAAAAGCCATAGACTTACAGGGTGCAAGAACATACAAAGATTATAAGGTCGACACTAGGTGGAGCTTTAGTATTGTTTCAGTAGTAACTGTCAATGTCAGTTTGTAGAGATTTTAAAATAGCATATTACTTTCTATGGTAGGAAGATGAAAATTTGTTTTAGACCATGAGAGATCAAGCTTTTGTACCCGAAAGTAAACTGAATAGAAAAACTTGAATATGTTGCATTTTATTTTTAGATTTGAATTCACATTATAAGAGCACTTATAGAATATCTCTATTTTTCTGTTAATGTTTCAATTTTCCCTCAGTCTCTAGTGTCATAGATATAACAATATAACAGAATTGGGATCATGGAGATCTTCTAGTCAAACCCTTGTTCAAACAGGAGACCTTATACTATTTCAGCCAAATAGTTGTCCAATGAATTCTAAAAAATCTCCACAAAATGTATGTGTATGTATGTATGTATGTATGTATGTATGTATGTGTGTGTGTGTGTGTATGTGTATATACATATATTTATTCTGAGATTTTCACAGGTGTTTGTATGTAGGTCTTTGGTTATTCGGGTTTTCTCCCACGTAAAATTGGAAGTGTCTTGGCGACATTTCTACGAAGTCTCATTCGTCATCTTCAGGCTTCAGCTTCGTGCTTCTGGGAGCAATGTGTGATTTACACGGGAGAAAACCCGAACAACCAAAGACCTATATACAAACACCCGTGAAAACCTCAGAAAACAAATATATATATATTTGTTTATATATATTTATATATATGGAGAGGGAATTGCATTAAAAAAACGTTCCTGAACTGATGTAGATTTTAAAGTTGTTTCTATTACGATTTCAAAGTTTGCAATGGTGACCTAAGAAAAAGGTGCTTCCAGTCGTAAAATCTTCAAGCTTCCTCTGTTCTTCAGGACAAGCAATTTTGTCCTCTAATATTAACAGAATTAAATGGACTATTGCCCATTTTACTACATTCTTAGTCCTGTAAGGTCTGGCCAGGAAGTTCAAAATAAATTCATTAATCTTTGCAAAGATTAGCAAGAGAGCAAGAGAGTACAAAGAAGGCACTAATTTTGTTTGTGAAAAGAACAGTGTATTCTAGAAGCAAAAAGTACTGCTTGTTTTCAAGATGTAAACTGAAATGATCCTGTTCCTTAAAAATATATGTATGAATCATGTATAGTTGTATACAACAACTTATCTATTACCTTATGCAATAACCTACATATTACTTTGGAGAATTAAAGATTTCAATACTGTGATAAGCATTGATTAATTAATCTAAAATAATTATTATCAATAATTATTATTTGTTTTGCCCATCATTTACAGCATTAACAGCAACATGCACTTTTGGGGGCTATCCTGGGAGAAGCTCAGAAATTGTAATTTATACAATATTCAGCAGTCTTTCTAGCAGTTTTGCATTTATTTCTGAATACAACTGCAAGGGTTGTTTTTATTTGAATTGTAGGTGGGTTATTACAATGTGTTACTTTACGTAATTTCAAATTATTTTAATTGTATTTGTGTTATGCTAATTCAATTTTGAAACACTTTTGTCTATAATTTGCTGGCTTTTAATGTTTAACCCACAGTGTAAGTTTCCTTCTGGGCAATTTTTGGGCTTAAACATGATCAAAAACCATGTTAAGAATAAATCGGTATAGATATCTTGCATTCATGATCATATCTTCATCAAACAATGCAAACTTTCTGCACAAACTTTTATCATTTATACTGGTGTTGATGATACCACCACAAAATATATGATTAGATTTTGTATCTATAAATGTATGTGTGTGTGTGTGTGTGTGTGTGTGTGTGTGTGTGTGTGTTTTACAAATTACAAGTTAATACTTTAATGAAGTTGATCAAGTTTGATTATTTTTTTAGATTTTTTTTTTAAAAAGGTGACATTGTTAATTATCTAGTTTTCCATATAATTTGGGGAGGGGAATCAGTTTTTTTTCTTTAGCTAATACCTATTCTATATTGATGTCTATAAATGTGGACCTACAAAATATTCAGGGGCATAATATATCTTTAGACCAGAAATGATTTACTGTAAAAGGAAGATTTATTTATTAACTGTAGTTAATAATAAATTGAGCAACATTATAAAAAATAAGCAGAGCATGAAGCAGCAACAGTACAGATTGTTTGTGGTTGAAGTAGTGCATTGTATTCAATTCTCAATAGCTTATGCTTTTTCTCTCTCAGTACAAACACTGTACAGTTTTCACTGTAATAATTTTCAGTTACAAAGACATACACTGCAGATGCTAAATACCCTTTACTTGGTATTTGGTGCCTTCCTGGTTACATCCTCATTTGGAGGTATCTGAGAATGAATATGGGGTACAAAATCTTCATCTCTTTATCTGGGCTTCAGCTTCTTACAAGTGAAGCAATTTTCTAAAGCATTTTTCAGACCTGAAAAAAATGGTACTTCCCTAATGGAATTACATTACATTATAAATGCTACTATTTATTATTACCGTATATACTCGAATATAAGCCGATCCGAGTATAAGCCGAGGTCCCCAATTTTACCCCAAAAACTGGGGTAAACTGGGGACTCGAGTATAAGCCGAGGGTGGGAAATGAGGCACCTACCGGTTGGGGAAACCCTCCCTCCCTCAGCTGAGAAGGCTGGCGGCCCCCGCCCGCCTCTCACTGCACCGGCAGGGCTTCCGTCCGGTAAAATGTGAAAAAGAAAAAACTCGAGTATAAGTCAGATATACTCGAGTATGCCGAGGGCTTTAAAAAAACAAAACTCGAGTATAAGTCAGATAGACCGAGTATAAGTTTAGGAAGTTTTTCAGCACAAAAAACGTGCTGAAAAACTCGGCTTATACTCGAGTATATACGGTATATGGAATATCTGTATCCTTTTTTTAACTAGTCTGTGAATGAGCCATGGTGCTAGATCTTGAGACAGATCCCAATTGCTTGAGTTGTATCCTAAAATGAAATATTTCAGAAACTTTGAAAGTAACCAGAGGCTGAAAAGGACAATACTGTATGGCATTGGAATTACTATGCCAAGAAACATCTTGATAATAAAGAAGAAACACACTATTTTGTTTTGGGAATACTGTGGCTTGTATACATTATTTTAATTTCAAAGGAAGTTTAAGTTCAATTTTTGAAGTTGATAAATGTAAAATTCTTGGAATGCTCTACTGGATATATTGAAAGTTAAAAAATAGCAATATCTGTCTGGAGTCTGTCTCTATTTCAGACTTGCTTTGGAAAGTGAAATAGGTGGCAATCCCACCATTCCATCTTCATTTGTATAAATGTAGTTATTATATAATAAATGGCTATTCTAGGAATTGCCTGCCACTTTGAAAGTCTTTCTGCCCAATAGTTGTTGTGTTAATAATTCTTGTAAACAAATGAAAAAGGTAATCTTAAAACAAATTTTAATGCTGCCATTTGCATGAGCATGTAGACAACCTGCCACAGACAATCACCACTGCTGGCTTGTTGACACTAGCTTGCTTGGCTGGCTCACCCAGTAAGCTTACCAATGGACAATTCACCACTGGCAACTTGCTGCAGGGCAATTCATCACATGACAATGCTGGAGGCAAGGGGAGCCTCCTTCTTCTCCTCTTCCTCCTCTCTTTTCCTGCCTCACTTTTTGATCCAGCTTGTGATTTTCCATAATACTCCTTGAACTCTATAGCGAAAACTCCTGTGTACCAAAAAGTATGTGACTCTCTCCCAAGTGATCTTTTTTTCTGGTTGGGGGGTGCTGAAAGTCCATCTTTCCCTCCCTGTTTCGACTTCCCCAATTTTCCTCCAGTCTTAGCTATAGAGGAGGAGGAGGAGGAGGAGGAGGAGGAGGTTCCCCTAGTCTATGTCATTCCCTCATTATGTAATATTATACTGATGTAACTAATAAAAGGAATTGTCCCATGGTGAGTTGTCCTCTGTCAAGTTGGCCAGGACAAGATGGCTGGGGTGAGCCGGATGGCAGTGAGGCAACCAGAGCAAGATGGCAACAGTGAGGCAGCAGCAAT
The DNA here is from genome assembly GCF_028640845.1 of Ahaetulla prasina. Classification (NCBI taxonomy): domain Eukaryota; kingdom Metazoa; phylum Chordata; class Lepidosauria; order Squamata; family Colubridae; genus Ahaetulla; species Ahaetulla prasina. The sequence continues at coordinate 96,632,483 of NC_080542.1, forward strand.
GAGCCACAAACCTGCATATTGAACATCTTGATTGTTTTGTCATTATTCAACTAAATATCTTTCACAGACTCATATTTCAAGGACTGATTGTAAGTACTATTCATTTAACACCATCGTAACATTTGCTGAACAAATGGTCATTTAATTTGTACCTGCATTTAAAGTTACATACAAACTATCACCTCATGAGCAAAAATAATTCTTTCATTATCAGGAGAACATGAAATCAGCAGCAACTAATTTGTTTTAATCATATTGATCACTAAATTTAACCATCAACCCTGAACAAACAGTACTTGGCTTGGAAAAACATCTTACAAAGTCTCTATGGAGATTCCCAGTCATCCAGGTCATGGTTGTCCCAAAGGTGCTTTTTTAAGAGGCTGATTTGTCCTGAGTGGGTGGACACAGACTGAGGCCAGACGGGACAGAGGCAATTGGACTTTCTTTGCTTTTTCTTGAAGATTTTCACTTCTCATCCAAGAACTGAATTGAAGAGACTTCTTGAATGACAAATGAAACATCTTCAAGGAAAAATGAAAAAAGTCCTATTGCCTCTATGGGACATCTTATAAAGTGATATTAAAATAATTTTTTGACATTCTTAGAATTTCAGGGCTTACAATACCTAAATCTGAGTAACTATATCCATGAACACGTCAGTATTTAATCAGAATGGCACATTCGGTAAATTTTATGTAGACGTGGAAGCATGGGTGACCATAGCATGGCTAGTAAAATAATATTTTCAGCAGTTGTTGCTGATTTAAATGCTGATATGAGTGAGTATAAGTGATTGCACTCTATGTTGATCACCTATAGAACAACTATATTACAAATACATCTACAGTTCTTTGATCTGAACAGAAGTATAAGCTCCAAATTCTATTATTTTAAAGAAATTTTAGCTGTATTCTTGACTATGAAAAAGAAATACAAGCTGCTTGGTTCTGTGGAATGCTTTAACTATTATTCAGATATTATTATAAAAGTGCCTAATATTGTAGTAGAAGTGCACTCACTGAAAGATATTTCAAATTTTATTTATTTAATTTTATTTTAATAAAATTTAATATATTTAGTCTCTGCCTAAATATTTTATCTTTAATTATAGTTATTTTGGAAAGCACCAAGATCAAAAGTATCAGAGTTATTTTACTGTTTTGGATTTCAGATGCTTTCAGAAGTTTATTTAGAGTTTTAAAGCATTTTAAAACAATTTAAAAAAGAAGTTGTACTGATCAATAAAAAAAAATACTTCAAAATTCATAGTGGTGGATTAAAGTATTTTAGGGGAAAATTTTTTGAGATTTTCTTTAGTGTTCATAAAGTAGATTAATTAAATACTCATTGTTTTGTTCATGTTCTTGTAGAAACAAAATCTGTTTTTTAAAAAATGTGAAAGTGTTCCAGGTTTGGAACACAAATGTTTGCCAATTCCGTAGGCAGATTCTACTGGAATTTGGAAAAGGTGGCTTCAATGAGTTGGTACTGAACAGGCACTTGCACAGCTGAATGCATACTAAGTACTCTTCCACAATCGTTTATTTAAATTAAATATTACCTACCCATTTGTCTTAGTAATTACATTTTAGGAAATATTTTTAAGAAGAATGTTTAGTCAACATATTTTTAAACAAGCAACAGAAACATGAAATGGAATTAAATTTATCATATTGAAACAATTTACTCACATAGGAAATGGACAAAAGGGAAACTTAGACTTTATTAATTTATTAACTAAATTGCTATGTAAGATTTTGATCTTTAATAAATCAGTTGTCAACTTTTTTTTCATGTCATGATGTCCTGAAGAAGATAGCTACACTCTTGAGTTCTTTTTACTGCTTTAAAATCCATAGCATTAGAGGCTCTGGTGAAAATCAAGATAACTTCAGTCACATTGTGAAATTTCCTGCACTTACTGTAAATTTGTAGTTGTGTCAAGTTTGGTGGGGTGGGGGGAAGGAATGTGTATGAGCTTACATGTATTTGAAAGGAGCTTTGTAGGATCAGTGCCTGGTGCCTTATTTAAAAATTGTCTTGTGTCTAATGGAAAATTATATTGGAAGACACGTCACCACAGTTGATTAATGTTCCTGTACAACACTACACTATTTTTGGAGTTAGCTTTATTTTCCAAATTTTACAGAAGCCTGTTATTCTGAAAACAGCTTCACTTTGTGACTTTACATTACTCTAGAAAGATATTTTATTAACTAGAAGCACTTGGTTTCATAAAGAGCAATTACTGTCTGGACAGTGGACAAAAGCAATGTTATATGAAGGACATTCCTTATGTTATTTTTAGTCAGTCAAACCTTATCACAGCAAGCATTTTGAACCTTCTTCCTTATAGTCTAGTTCAGCAAATAAAAATTACATTCACCAAAAGAGTCAACTCTGAAACAAAGAAGAATCCAAAATACTGAAAGAGAACAATACTCTAATGAATAATTTACACTAAGGGTAAAAATGCAGAATTGGATTTGTATATATTATTTGCTATCATTTAACACTAAAATATTTTATTGATCCAGATTATTATTTAAAAGCTTTCCTCATTGAATTGCCTTGTTAAATTACATGAAGCGATATTACACGGGGTCCCAAATTGGCATAGACTTTCAATCTGTATTCTCAAGAATATTCCAGAGATTCAATTTTATTTGTATGTGAGATGAACACTGACTGTGGAATGCTACTGTCAATTCACGAAGTATTCCTAACTTGCCATAAGCAGGGGGATGGGAAACTGAGCCTCTCAGCTGCATCAAGGAACTTGTATTTCAGTCAAAGTACATTCCAGCTGGCAATGTCAAGGTCATCTCCAGGGGGACCCACAGTGGTCAGAGGGAATGACTTCTACAACCTGTGAAATTGCTTTGTTGGGGAATGTGACTGATGACGCACCTTGGGGAGAGGGGGAAGCAGGGTCAGAGTCAAGGCGCGAATTAAGTGAGTCAGAATTGGCTTCACTTGGTTCGTGCTGACATGAAGCTCCTAGTGAATAACTGGATTTCTTTTGATGCTTGGCTTGAGGCTCATGATTTAATTAGGGCATCGGTTGGAACCCTGACAGCCACTTTAGGTAGACTTTCGATTTATGACCATAATTGTGATAGGAATTTCCTCTGTTAAGATAGGTGGTTGTTAAGTGAATCAAATGCAATTTTATGACCTTTTTTGTCATGGTTATTAAGCAAATCACTGTAATTGTTAAGTCAATCATGTGGTCAATAAATGAATCAGGCTTCCCCCACTTACACTGCTTGTTGGAAACTGGTTGGGAAGGTTGCACATGGCAATCACATGATCCTGGGATGCTGCAACCCTCATAAATATATACCAGTTGCCAAGCACCTGAATTTTGATCATGTGTCTGTGGACAGGCTGTGATGATTGTAAGTGTGAGGAACAGCTCTAAACCACTTTTCAGAGTCATTGTAACTTTGAACAGTCACTAAACAAATGATTGTAATTTAAGAGCTATCTGTATTTGTCTTGTTGTAGATTCTTCATTGTATGAACACTCAAGAATACTCTAATATTAAAGAAGCTGCAATCTCATTGTGTCTTCCTCATTGCCTACATGAGGAACAAAAAGCATTTGTGATTTTTACCAGAATAAGGGCAAAGTTTACATACCCTAAGCTCAAATTTGACATTTGACTTCTGTATAGCCTGCTTCAAGATGCCTTCAAAAAATAGACTGGCATGGGTGGGCTGGGGGAAACTGCAGGCTGTATAAATTAATTAAATATATTATCCTATGTATTTAGTAATTTCTTAAATTACAATAATTATTTTAGTTGTGCAGCATCATTTTGGTAGGCTTTCATACTTGCAGTCAAACCTTTGGGGCTATGTGTGATTTCAAGCTAAACTTTAAAAGGCAATTCTGATATATTTTGATGGGGATAAGAGATCCATTTCAAAGATTGTGTTTCATACCATTGCATTTATGGTGCATTTTTTACATTAGGAAGGAATGGAGTGCTTGGTTTTGTGAAATCATCGTCATCATCATTTAATTAACATAATTACAGCCATTAATATATGGGCAGTTCCAGTTATACACTACTCAGCTGGAATTATCAACTGGACTTTGGCTGAACTGGAAAACCTGGACCAGAAAACACATAAACCTTTGAATATGTACCATGCTTTACATCCACAAAGTGACACTGACAGATTGTACCTGCCAAGAAGAATAGGGGGCAGAGGACTATTGCAAATCCATCAACTGTAGAAGAAGAAAAATGAAGTTTGAATGATTATGTGAACCAAAGTATAGAAGAATTGCTGCAGGCTATGAAAATAGAGAACATCATAAACAACAGAAACAAAGGCAGACTATAAGGAAAAACAGCTGAATGACAGATTAAATAGATGAAAAACCAAAGCTTTGACAGCACTTGAAAAACATTGAAGAAAAATGAAATTTACATGGGCATAAATCACTTTATATGGGCATGGCTTAAGATAGGAACTGTCAAGAAAGAAACTGAAGGTTTAATACTGGATGCTCAAGAACAAGCACTACAAATTAATGCCATGAAAGCAAAGATACAAAAATCCACTGACAATCCAAACTGCCGACTTTGCAACGACCAAGTCGAAACTGTTTCACATTTAGTATATGAATGCAGCAAAATTGCACAAACTGATTACAAAGCTAGACACAACCGAGTTGCTAAATTAATTTAGTCGTCATTATGTAAAAAATACGATTTACCTGTATCCAAAAAGTCATGGGAACATAAAGTGGAAAAAGTTATAGAAAATGAGAAGTGAAGATCTTGTGGGACTTTCGAATACAGACAGATCATCATTTGGAACACAACATTCCAGATATCACAGTTGTTGAAAACTGAAATGTATAATTTATTGATATCGCAGTACCAGGAGACGCCAGAGTCAAAGAAAAAGAATTGGAAAAAAACATGAAACATCATGATCTGGCCATTGAAACTACGCAATTATGGATGAAACATATAACAGTGATACCCATTGTCACTGGGACACTTGGTACCATGTCCAAGAATTTTATAAAATACATCAAGAAATTGCAGCTTCTTGCAATAACACCAGCGGAACTGCATAAAACTGCGCTACTTGGAACCTCATATATTTTAAGAAGATACTTGGTTGATACCTAGGTCGCTGGCAGCAATTCGTATCAACCATTAGTACCAGTCAATCGTATTTGTGACACATTTTTAAATGTTCAGTTGACTGAATTTCATGTTTAATGAATAAAAGATAATAATGATAACAACAACAACAACAACAACAATAATAATCTTCAAGAAGTGGATGAAACCATTGATCACATACTGAGCTGTTATAAGACAATAGCTCAGACCCACTACAAACAACGTCACAACACAGTTGCTTAGATGATCCACTGGAACTTGTGTCACAACTACCATCTGCCTGTAGCAAAGAACTGGTGGGATCATAAGCCTGAAAAAGTGATTGAAAATGAGCATGCAAAACTACTGTGGGATTTCCGAATACAGATTGATAAAGTTTTGGAACACAATACCCCAGATATCATGATTGTGGAAAAGAAAAAAGTGTGGATAGTCAACATTGCTATACCTGGTGACAGCAGAATCGATGAGAAACAACTTGAAAAAGTCACCAGATATCAAGATTTGAGAATCGAATTGCAGAGACTCTGGCATAAACCAGTGCAGGTTGTTCCAGTGGTACTCGGCACACTGGGAGCTGTGCCTAAAGACCTAGGCAAGCGCTTAAAAGCAATTGGCACTGACAAGATCACAGAAAAATAGGGGGCAGAAGACTACTGCAAATCCATCAAACTGTAGAAGAAGAAAAACGAAGTTTGAAAGATTATGTGAACCAAAGTACAGAACAATTGCTGCAGGCTGTGAAAACAGAGAACATTATAAAAACAACAGAAACAAAGGCAGAATATAAGGAAAAACAGCTGGATGACAGATTAAATAGATGGAAATCCAAAGCTTTGCATGGATAGCACTTGAAAAACATTGAAGGAAAATGTGATGACTACTTGACATGGGCATGGCTTAAGATGAGAACCATCAAGAAAGAAATGGGTTTAATACTCACTGCTCAAGAACAAGCACTACAAACTAATGCCATGAAAACAAAGTTACAAAAATCCACCAACAATCCAAACTGCTGACTTTACAACAACAAAGTTGAAACTGTTTCACATTTAATATGTGATTGCAGCAAAATCTCACAAACTGATTACAAAGCTAGACACAACCGAGTTGCTAAATTAATCCACTAGTCATTATGTAAAAAATATGACTATATCCAAAAAGTCATGGAAACATAAAGTGGAAAAAGTTATAGAAAATGAGAAGGTGATGATTTTGTGGGACTTTAGAATACAGACGGATCGTCACTTGGAACACAACACACCAGATATCACAGTTGTGGAAACCAAAACATACAATTTATTGACATCGCGGTACCAGGAGATGCCAGAGTTGAAGAAAAAGAACTAGAAAAAATCATGAAATATCGCGACCTGGCCATCGAAACTACATGGCTATGGATGAAACATGTAACAGTGATACCTATTGTCATCGGGATACTTGGCACCATGTCCAAGAATTTTATAAGATACATTAATAAATTGCAACTTCCTGCAATAACACCAGCAAAACTGCAAAAACTGCGGTACTTGGAACATTGTACATCTTAAGAAGGTACTTAGTTGATACCTAGGATGCTGGCAGCAACCCATATCAACCATTAGCACCAGTCAATACCATTTGTGATGTATTTTTGACTTCAGTTGACTGAGTTTCATTTTTAATGAATAAAGTAAATAATAATAATAATAATAATAATAATAATAATAATAATAATCATAATCATAATCATAATCATAATCATAATCATAATCATAATCATAATAAAAGTGAAAAGGAGAAGAAGAAGAAGAACAGAAAGAGGAAGAGGAAGAGGAAGAATAGAAGAAGAATTTCTGAATAGGATGTCAAGGATTTGTGTGGGAGGATAAGCTTAATCTAATCAGACAGTTCACAAGTTTGATTTCATATAATTTTTTATTATATTAAATTAGTTCTTTCTATCTAACCTCAAGTCTTCCACTGTGCATATGAAAATATCTGAAATTATAAAACAATTTGAAATACACAGCTAACTGAACTATATTTAAAAAAATAAAGATGGCAATTTTTCAAGAGCGAAGATTCAGGATAAATTGCACAAGCTATAATAATTGAAAGAAGATTTCTTTTATAAACTCTTATGCACTTTAAGTTGCAAAATTAATATTGGACAAACTTTTATGAATCAAAGGCCTTTTACCTCTAATAAAATTGATTGTGAGTTACAGGAGCTGATAAATGTGCTGATCTTTAAAGTTGCTCCCTTGTTTTTTATGTAGCAGTTTAGCAAATCGTAGCTATTTCTATTGAATCGGAACAGACCATTTTTAATAATGAATTTCTCTCCATTGCCATTGTTATATATTTCTATTAATTGTACTTTCAAGAAAATTATTCTTGTGAATGGCTCCCTTGCCAGTTGAAGCCAAGTTGATAAGGTCTAGAAGCAAGGTATTGCTTGTGAGCCCCCTATATTAACTTCAGATAAATAATGTGTAGCAAACCTCATGCCAACATTTCTTTATTTATCAAATAATTTGAAGAGTGTTTTTTTAATATTGTGTCATGTTCGCAAACTCAGTACATTTTTTTAAAAATCTTAAAATAGACATCCATCTGATTATTGTTTTCTAGTGTGCCACTTTATATGGTGTCTCATACTTCAATACATCTAGATGTATAAACCAGCATAAGAAAATAGCAGAACTAGGTTATGTAAGTCAGTCCTTACAGTAGTAAGGCCGAAATTCATTGAGGTTATTAAAGAAAAAAACCCCAAATGTTTACATAAACAGCAAATGTTTATCTAAAGCTATCAGGGTCAATTAAGTGGGCCTCTGGTGGCTCAACAGACTAATGCAGTCTGTTATTAACACAGCTGCTTGCAATTACTGCAAGTTCAAGTCCCACCAGGCCCAAGGTTGACTCAGCCTTCCATTCTTTATAAGGTAGGTAAAATGAGGACCCAGATTATTGGGGGCAATAAAAGTTGACTTTGTATATAATATACAAATGGATGAGACTATTGCTTAACACAATGTAAGCCACCCTGAGTCTTCTGAGAAGGACGGGATATAAATTCAAATAAAAAAAATTTAAAAAAAAAAGTGAAGAGGAATTGTAATTTCTTGATGTAAAATCTTGGGTTTAGAAAACTTAGAACTCCGCCGCGTTCGACAGGACCTGTGTTTAACTCATAGAATCATCTATTGCAATGTCCTTCCTGTTGAAGACTACTTCAGCTTCATTCACAACAATACAAGAGCAAACAATAGATTTAAACTTAATGTTAACCGCTTCAATCTTGATTGCAGAAAATATGACTTCTGTAACAGAATTGTTAATGCTTGGAACACACTACCTGACTCTGTGTGGTCTCTTCTCAAAATCCCCAAAGCTTTAACTGAAAACTGTCTACTATTGATCTCACCCCATTCCTAAGAGGTCTGTAAGGGGCGTGCATAAGAGCACAAACGTGCCTACCGTTCCTGTCCTATTGTTTCCTTTCATTATATCCAATTAATATAGTTATTACATACTTATGCTTATATATATATGCTTATATATTATATAGTTATTTTCATGTTTATGTTTATATATACTGTTGTGACAAATAAAATAAATAAAATAAATAAATAAAAGGAGAGAAATGCAACGTAAGCTAGAAATCATTCAAAAAAGCTGATTGTATATATGATTACAACCTTTCTTTGACTCTGATAAAATCTAAGAAAGGCAAAGGGAATTTCTTTTTCTTTAAAAAGACATAGTAACTAACTTTATGAACTTTAAGGTAAGTATGTGAAATACTGACATAATATCACTGCATGTCTATAAATGATAAATGGGATAAAGAAAATATGGGAATCAAATCGAGATCTTCTTTATGGAATCTGAAAAAAATTCATACAAGAGCTTTCTTGTCTCTTTTCTACATAAAACACTTTTATGATCAAACTTCTAGAAACTTCAACAAAAAGATAATAAAAAGAAATAGGAAAATATAGAAAAGATTAAACAGATACAAATAGGAGGATATAAACAGTCACTTCACAATAAATTTAAACCGTTTAAAATTATTTTGGTAGAAAAAGTCATTTCCTCATGTCAACAAAGCATAGATATAATTACTGGGTTTATAAGGTAAAGGTTCCCCTCGCACATACATGCTAGTCGTTGCCGACTCTAGGGGGTGGTGCTCATCTCCCTTTCAAGGCCGAAGAGCCAGCGCTGTCTGAAGACATCTCCATGGTCATGTGGCCGGCATGACTAAATGCCAAAGGCGCATAGAATGCTGTTACCTTCCCACCAAGGATGGTCCTATTTTTTCTACTTGCATTTTTACGTGCTTTCAAAACTGCTAGGTTGGCAGAAGCTGGGACAAGTAATGGGAGCTCACCCCATTACATGGCAGCACTAGGGATTCAAACCGCTGAGCTGCCGACCTTTCGATCGACAATCTCAACATCCTAGCCCCTGAGCCACCTAGGGGACTGGGTTTATACATAGCACTAAATCATAAGATGTTGGTTTGGTTTGAGCTATGCTATTCATTGGTTAGACAGCCTTTAAAACTCTTTGTATCCATGTACATTTGTGCTAGATTGAAGAATGATCCCAGGAAAAGATATGTATTCAAGGTAGGTATTCAAAGCATATAAAGAGCTTTGGTATGGTTTCTGTAAAGAGTTGGAAAGGACCATGGAGGTCTTCTAGTCCAACCCTCTGTTCAAACAGGAAACCCTGTAATATTTCAGATAAACAGTTATCCAATTTCTTCTTAAAAAACCTCGTAGTGCTAGAATACCCACAACTTCTGGAGACAAGTTATTCCACTGATTAATTATTCTAATTGTCATGAAATTTCTCCTTAGTTCTAAATTAGTTCTCTCCTTGATTAATTTCCATCCATTACTTCTTGTCTTGCCTTCAGGTGCTTTGGAACAGGGATCACCAACCTTTCAGACCTTAGGGACCACTAAATTCATAATTTTAAATCCTGCGGACCACTAATATGATCTGCCTAATGACCGGCTGGGTGGGCATGGCTTGGTGGTCATGTGATTGGGTGGTGTGGTCAACTCAATGTCACTCACATTGAGGGGTGCACCTCGGTGGCCTCTACTCGCCCCTCCCCTCCCAGCCCCTCCTTGCCAGCCCGCCCAGGCTCCTTAGTGCCCCAACAGGAAGCAGGTGTTGGAGCTAAGCAGCCACCATTAGAAAGAGTTGGCAAAACAGCTCAGTTCAAATTAGATCTGATTGAGGAGTACCTCACTGAGTACTAGGAGCATAGGCTTTCCAAGCAAAGGGAAGACCTGCAGGAGTGTAAGGCCAGGTACCGGGGCCTGGAGGCTCAGTGAGCTAAGTGACCTCACCCCATTCCTAAGAGGACCATAAGGGGCGTACATAAGCACACAAATGTGCCTATCCTATTGTTTTTCTTTTCTTCTTCATATATATATATATATATATATTTATATATACAAATATATATATATATTTGTTTTCTGAGGTTTTCGCGGGTGTTTGTATGTAGGTCTTTGGTTATTCGGGTTTTCTCCCATGTAAAATTGGAAGTGTCTTGGCGACGTTTCGACGAAGTCTCATTCGTCATCTTCAGGCTAGGTGTTTACAGCTTCGTGCTTCTGGGAGCAATGTGTGATTGCAGCTGTTTCTTCCTTTTTAACTGCTAGTGGGGGTTTGAACTGATTGGGTGGGAGCTTGGCTGTGCTCTGATTGGATGGGGGGGTTTTGTGCTCTGATTGGATGGGGATGTGTCCTGTTTGGGTGGGGGGCTTGTTTGTGCTCAGATTAGTCTGAGTTGCATGGGGATTTGAGCTGGTGAGCTGCACTGCTGCTGTTTGGCTTCGTGTTCGTGGTCGTGCTCCATCTTCATAGTGGGTGTCAGTCTGCTGTATGTATGGATTGGAGGGGTTTGAAATGGCTAATGTTGCAGCTGTGGTCTGGCTTCTGGTCCTTGGTCGTGCTTCCTGATCAGTGTGGGTTTGGGTCTGCTTTCTGGGTGGATGTGTGGTGGTGACATCCTGTGTGGACTTCGTGAGTGTGGGTCTGGTGTCATTCCTCGTGTTAAGGACTCGTTTGTCAATAAGGGCGGGTTTCCAAATGGCTGGTAGGCGGGAGGTATCATCTCATTTGTTCATGCTGTGTGGGTGTTTTTCTATCTCGATGGCTTCTCTGATTATTCTGTTGTTAAAGTGTTCAGTTTTGGCGATAGTTCTGGTCTTTTTAAAGTCAATATCGTGTCCTGTGGCTTTAAGGTGTTGGACCAGGGAAGAAGTTGGTTCCTCTTTTTTGACTGAGTTCTTGTGTTCTTCAATGCGTGCACTTATTCTTCTGTTGGTTTGTCCGATGTATGTGGTGGGGCAGGCGGTGCATGGGATTTTGCTGATTCTGTCTGTGGTGCCTTTTATATATGGGAGGAGGGCTGTGCCGTTTTCTTGTTCTCTGTCTTGGGTTTTAGTGGGGGGTTCTTTTTGGCTTAGTTTGGTAATCTTATTTCTCTGGAATCCATTGGATGTTAGTACGTTTGTGAGAGTGTGTAGTTCGGTTTTTAGGTGTTGTTCGTCAGCTAAGTGTTTTGTTCTAGAGATGAGTGTCTTGGCTACGGAGTTGATCTGTGCTGGGTGGTGGTATGAGAGTGCGTGCAGATAGCGGTTTGTGTGTGTTTTCTTCTGGTAGATGGTGTGTCCTAGGGAGCCATTGGGTTTCTTGTAGACTAAGACATCTAGGAAGGGAAGTTGGTTGTTAACTTCTGTTTCCATAGTGAACTGTATTTTGGGGTGTAGGCTATTGAGGTGTGTGAGAAAGTTGTCAAGTTTTTCTTTCCCATGTGGCCAGATTATGAAGGTGTCGTCTACGTATCTGAGCCAGAGTTTGGGTTTGTGATCAGATTTTTCTAGTGCTTGGGTTTCAAAGTGTTCCATGTAGAGGTTGGCAATGACAGGTGAGAGGGGTGATCCCATGGGTGCTCCTTCTATTTGTTTGTATTTTTGTCCGTTATAGATGAAGTATGTGTTGGATAGGCAGTGGTTGGTCAGATCTAGGATGTGCTTGGGGGGGTTATATTTGTTTTGGATAGCTGTCAAGGCTTCTTTGATTGGGTGAAGAGGGATATGACATCAAAGCTCACGAGTAGGTCGCTGGGCTGTAAGTTTTGTTTATTTATGATATCTATGAACTGGGATGAGTTTTTTACATGTGAGGTGATGGATTCTGCATAGAGCTGTAGTTGTTTGGCAAGAAATTTGGCTAGGCTTTGTAGAGGTGAGCCTATGGAGCTGACTATGGGTCTGAGTGGGGTTCCTTCTTTGTGTATCTTGGGGAGGCCGTAGAGCTTAGGGCATCTGGATGATTTCTCTCTGGGAATAATTCTTTGTTGGATTTCTTCACTGATGGGGGAGGCTTTTATTTTGGATCTAGTGGTTTTTTCTAGGTAGGTGGTGGGGTCTGTTTTTAGGGGCTTGTATGCAGGGTCTTGGAGTAGGTTGGTTAATTTGGTTTGGTAGTCAGATGTGTTCATAACTACCATGGGGTTGCCCTTGTCTGCTGGTAGGATTATTATGCTGGTGTCTTTTTTCAGGTTAAGTAGTGCTGTCTAAGTAAGTAGTGCTGTCTAAGTAATTTAAAGATATTGACTTTAAAAAGACCAGAACTATCGCCAAAACTGAACACTTTAACAACAGAATAATCAGAGAAGCCATCGAGATAGAAAAACACCCACACAGCATGAACAAACGAGATGATACCTCCCGCCCCCAGCCATTCGGAAACCCGCCCTTATTGACAAACGAGTCCCTAACACGAGGAATGACACCAGACCCACACTCACGAGGTCCACACAGGATGTCACCACCACACATCCACTCAGAAAGCAGACCCAAACCCACACTGATCAGGAAGCACGACCAAGGACCAGAAGCCAGACCGCAGCTGCAACATTAGCCATTTCAAACCCCTCCAATCCATACATACAGCAGACAGACACCCACTATGAAGATGTAGCACGACCACGAAGCCAAACAACAGCTATGCAGGTCACCAGCTCAAATCCCCCTGCAGCACAGACTAGACTGAGCACAACCAAGCCCCCACCAACACAGGACACACCCCCAGCCAATCAGAGCACAGAAAAACCCCCATCCAATCAGAGCACAGCCAAGCTCCCACCCAATCAGTTCAAACCCCCACTAGCAGTTAAAAGGAAGAAACAGAGAAACAGCTGCGATCACACATTGCTCCCAGAAGCACGAAGCACGAAGCTGAAGCCTGAAGATGACGAATGAGACTTCGTCGAAACGTCGCCAAGACACTTCCAATTTTACACGGGAGAAAACCCGAACAACCAAAGACCTATATATATATATATATATATATATATATATATATATATATATATATATATATATATATATATATATATATATATATGCTTATACCTCCTAATATTTACTCATATATATGTTTATATACTATATAAACTTTTTGTATGATACTTACATATATTGTTGTGACAAAATAAATAAATAAATAAATAAAATAAATAAGATGGTCAGCCAGTTCCAGGCCATGATGGAGTCCCACTGGAACAAGGCCTCCGGCTCTTCACCACCAGCACCACTTCCCTCCAGCCTTCACCCAAAGCCCCACACTAGGAGGCTGAAGCAGACCCCAAGTCAGAATTTCTGCCCTCCTCTGACCCACACAAAAAGTCCCCAAAGGGGGAGACTCTCTGCAGCAACACAAATGTTCATTGCACATATCCGGTCCAAGGGCCATAGTTTGAGGACCCCTGATTTAGTGCAATATAAAAACACAATGTTTCTGTGGACCATCAAAATTTTCTAATGGACCACCAGTGGTCCAAGGACCACCAGTTGGTGATCGCTGCTTTGGAGAATAAGTTGATCCTCTCTTTTTTTGTGGCAGCCACTTAGATATTGGAACACTGTCAACCTAGTCCTTCTTTTCATTAAACTAGACAAACCCACTTCCTGCAACTGTTCTTCATATGTTTTAGCCTCCAGTCTCTAATCATATTTATTTTACTTCTCTGCACTCTTTCTAGTGCAGGGCAGAGGTGGTATTGAGCCGGTTCGCACTGGTTCATACGAATCAGTAGGGAAAATTTGACCTTGTTCACCAAACTGGTAGGGACCTCTGGCTGGCCACGCCCCTATTCCGATTGCCACTTGTTTTCCCTGCCGCTAACTTGATGCTCACCCCGCCCATCCCAGCCCTATATATGTTGCCTTTGCCACAACCCATTTAATGGCCCCGTCAGTCACTTCCATGCCTTGCCCGCTCTGCTCAGCTCACCAAAAGTAACCATGCTGCCTGCTCCCCCTTTGCCTTGGGTCAGGGGCCGGGACCCCAGGGACACACCATTCTCCAAGCCCCCAGTGCCGCCACCTGCCTCGGCTGAGTCAGGGAACACACCATTTCCCGGCTCCAGCCTTGTCCCAGAGCTGCCGCCTGCTCAGCACCCACTAGTCGCATGTGTCACCCTGTTTCCCCTCTTCCAGAGGCCCTGGCCCTAGCCCTGCTTCTTCCCCCATGACTGACTCTTGCTTCAGGCTTATCTTCCTCCTGTGGCTGGTGACAAAGGGGAAGGCAAGCCAGGGTTGAGCCGTCCTTGCTGGGCTCCCTGCCAGGCTGCATCTCACCCCTTGTCATGCCCAGCCACCTCCTTTTTTTTTGGTGCAAGAAGCCTCCAAGCTGCCGCCTCTTTACCAGCTGAAACTGAGCTGGCAGTGGCAGCTGGTTGGAGGCTTCTTGCGCCAAAAACTACCGGAGGTCTCGAGCATGCCAAAAAAGCACTGTTCTTCACACCAGCCATGCACGCGCATCCCATTGCCTGCTGTACCAGAGCAGGAGAACTTCCCCAGTCAAGTCCCTCCGGCACAGCAGGCAATGGGATGCATGTACGCCACCAGCGCAAAGAACAGGGTGGTGATGGTAGTGGCTTTTTTGATGCATTCAAGACCTCCAGTAATTTTCAGTGGCCTCCAGCCAGCCGCCACAGCCACAAAGCAGCTCTTAAAGAAAGGCTGCAATAGCTGTAAATTCAATTTTTTTTCCTATCGGGTTCTGTCAGCATGTCTTAGTTAGGGGGTCATGTGACTTAGTGGACATGGGTGTGAATGATGTCAAGTTGGCCATGCCCACTCAGTCACATGACTTCCCCACTAAGTCACGCCCACAAAACCGGTAAGAAAAAAATTGAATACCACCACTGGAGCAGAAGTGTCAAATTTAATTTAATTGTGGACCACATCAGGGTTGTGTTTAACCTTGGGGGACTGGGGTGGATGTGACCAGGGTGGATATGCCCAGCTTGACATCACTCATGTCAGGGGTGCCTCTGGAGGCCTCCAAGCACTGACAGTGAAAATGGGCTCCTGAGCTCCATTTTCTATTGGAATGGCCTCCTGAAACCCTCTGCCAGTGAAAATAGAGCTGGGGGGGGCTGCGCACAGCCCTTGTGACCTCTGTTTTCAGCTGGAATGCCTGCAACTCTCTGCCAGCAAAAATGGAGCTGGTCCTTTGCTGTTTCCAGGGCAGCCCCGCGGACCAGATTTAAGCAACCGGTGAGCCGGATCTGGCTGGCGGGCCTGGAGTTTGACACCCCTGTTCTAGAGTCTCAACATCTTTTTTATATTGCAGCTACCAAACTGGATGCAATATTCCAAGTATAGTTTTACTAAAGCATTACAAAGTGATAATAATGCTTTATGTGATCTTGAATCTATTCCTCTGTTTATGCAGCCTAAGACTGTTAGCTTTTTGGAAGCTGCAGCACACTGCTGGTTCATATTTAAATGATTGTCCACTAGGACTCCAAGATCTCTCTCAAGTAATTACTATTGATTGAAGTACCACATATACTGTACCTGTGCATTTTGTTTTTTGGGGCCTAAATGTAGAACCTTACTTTTCTCACCTTTGAATTTCATTTTGTTAGTTAGGGCCCAGTGTTCCAGTCTGTCAATATCCTTCTGTATCTTGAGCCTATCTTCTGGAGTGTTGGCTAGTCTTCCCAACGTGGTGTCATTGCAGATTTGATGTTCCCCTTCTGTTTCCTTGTCTAAATTATTAATAAAGATATTAAAACAAGACAGAACCTTGGAGTACTTCTAGGCATAGTTCCCTCCCTGTAGATGCAGTTCCATTAAGGTCTACATGTTGAGTGTGGTTGGTCAGCCAGTTATGAATCCCTTTGGTGATGATGCTGTCTAACCCACATTTTTCTATCTTATGAAGCAGTAGGTTGTGGTCTACTTTATTAAATGCCTTAATGAAGTAAATTTTATTCATAGTATTTCTCTGGTCCACTAACTTTGTCACATTGTCAAATAATCCAATAAGGTTTATCTGACATTATATATTTTTGACAAATCCATATTGGCTTCTGGTTATCACTTTGTTTGCTTCTAGATGTTCACAGATTTATTGCTTGATTATCTTTTCCAGAATCTTCATATATATTGATGTCAGGCTCATAGGTCGGTAGTTTCCTGGATCCATCCCCCCCTTTTTTTTGAACATGAAACTACATGTTCAAAACTACATAAGCACTTTTGCAGTCATTTGGTAATTTGCCAGTGCTCCAGGAATCTTTGAAATCTATAATTCAATGGTTCTGAGATCATGCCTGCTACTTCCTTCAGAACCTCGGAGTGTAATCCATCTGGTTCAGATAATTTGAACTCATCTACAGTGAATATGTGTTCTTTTACCATTTTTTTGCTTGTTTTGACTTGTATTATTATTATGCATTTTACACTATTTTTAAAAATAGATTAGACTGTTTTTTTCTTTTTGTACAATGAGAGATGCAAAAATTGAGTTAAACAGTTGTGCTTTTTCCCTGCTGCTCATCACTTTCTTGCCATTTTTTCCAATTAATAGACAAATTGTTTCCTTCACTTTTTTCTTGTATTTTACATAATGAAAGAAGCTTTTGTTGTTGTTATTATTTACTTTTGTTTCAAGCCTTAATTTATTTTGAACTTTTCTGACTTCATCTTTGCAGGTTCAGGCTATTTGCTGCTATTTTACCTTAGTTATGTGCCCCTTTTCCATTTTTATATTTCTCCTTTTTTGCCATGCTTGTTTCTTTTGAGACCTCTTATTTTTCTTCTTCATTGGAATTGTGCTAGACTGGGCTTTTATAATTTCAAACATGGGTTTCTCCCCAGCATCCACTCACAGTCCACTGCCAGACAAAGGAAATTTTTAAACAGAGAGTTCTGGGATATTAGTACTCAAACTAACATAGAATTAGTAACTAAAAATAGGCGTCCTAAACTGGCTAATAATATAACTATTTTTTAACCAGAAAATAATTTTCATTGACTATGATACACTCTTTAATAAGGACCTGTTATAGAGCAAGATTTGAATTACTGGACTCCAAAGCCAAATATGGGCATTTCCACCACTTGCCATATTTTGTTTGACCATCAATTAGGTTTAAATAATTATCATCCCTTTTAGAAAGAATAGCTCACTGGAATACCAACCACAGATTGTCATATTTCATCTTGGGCTCAAATGTACAAATTGTATACAGTATAGAAAATTGCTAAGTTTGTAACTTTAAAGACTGATATGTTAAACAAATTGGGATACCCTGTAAGGAAGATTCATTTATCTTTGTAATAATTATTTATAACAGATTATTTATTCTTTGTATTAACACATACATAATTTATGATTTTATTTCCTCCTATATTATTTCAAAATTAGATGGTGTTTTATTACATTATTTTATTTTATTTATTTTATTTTTTAATTTTATTTAAAATTTATTTTATTTTATTATTGATGAGATCAATCAATATACTATTACTACTACAAAACTCTCTTACTTTTGCATGTTGAGCATCATGTTCTAGTGTAACCAAATTTTACCCTCAGTCATTTAAATGCCGGCAGCTGATTGCACAGATTTTGTCACATTAGAACAAATATGAATAGAAAATCACTTCAATATTAAGCTTGTTTTCTCAAAGATTATAATTTTTTTATTGGCCAAGTGTGATTGGACACACAAGGAATTTGTCTTGGTGCATATGCTCTCAGTGTACATAAAAGAAAAGATGTGTTCATCAAGATACAGCATTTACAACACAATTGATGATCAATATATCAATATAAATCATAAGGATTGCCAGCAACAAGTTATAGTCATACAGTCATAAGTGGAAAGAGATTGGTGATGGGAACTATGAAACGATTAATAGTAGTGCAGATTCAGTAAATAGTCTGACAGTGTTGATGGAATTATTTGTTTAGCAGAGTGATGGCCTTCGGGAAAAAACTGTTCTTGTGTCTAGTTGTTCTGGTGTGCAGTGCTCTATAGCGTCGTTTTGAGGGTAGGAGTTGAAACAGTTTATGTCCAGGATGCGAGGGATCTGCAAATATTTTCACGGCCCTCTTCTTGATTCGTGCAGTATACAGGTCCTCAATGGAAGGCAAGTTGGTAGCAATTATTTTTTCTGCAGTTCTAATTATCTTCTGAAGTCTGTGTTTTTCTTGTTGGGTTGCAGAACCGAACCAGACAGTTATAGAGGTGCAAATGACAGACTCAATAATTCCTCTGTAGAATTGGATCAGCAGCTCCTTGGGCAGTTTGAGCTTACTGAGTTGGCGCAGAAAGAACATTCTTTGTTGTCCTTTTTTAATGATGTTTTTGATGTTAGCTGTCCATTTGAGATCTTGCGATATGATAGAACCCAGAAATTTGAAGGTTTCTACTGTTGATACTGTGTTGTCAAGTATTGTGAGAGGTGGAAGTATGGAAGGGTTTTTCCTAAAGTCTACCACCATTTCTACGGTTTTGAGTGTGTTCAGTTCCAGATTGTTTTGGTTGCACCACAAGGCTAGTCGTTCGACCTCTCGTCTATATGCGGATTCGTCATTGTCTCGAATGAGACCAATCACTGTTGTATCATCTGCGAACTTCAGTAGCTTAACTGATGGGTCATTGGAGATGCAGTCATTGGTATACAGAGAGAAGAGAAGTGGGGAGAGCACACAGCCTTGGGGGGCCCCTGTGCTAATTGTACAGGTATTTGATGTGATCTTGCTTAGCTTCACCTGCTGCTTCCTGTTTGTTAGGAAGCTTGTGATCCACTTACAAGCCTGTTCCGGTACCTGTAGCTGGTTTAGCTTAGTTAGGAGAATGTCTGGAATGATGGTATTGAATGCTGAACTAAAGTCTACACTAACATATGGGGTCCTTGGTGCTTTCTGAGCTTGGTTGTTTTCTTGAAGATGTTTCATTACTCAGATATGCAACATCTTCAATACTAGAAAGGAATGAGGTTTGCTCTTATTTTATATACAGGTAAATCCTCAACTTACAACCACAATTGAGCCCAAAATTTATGTTAGTGAGAAATTTGTTCAGTGAGTTTTGTCCCATTTTACAGCTTTTCTTGCAACATTTGTTAAGTGAATCACTGCAGTTGTTAAATTAGTGACATAGTTGTTAAGTGAATCTGGTTTTCCTATTGACTTTCTTGTCAGAAGGTTGCAAAAAGGGATCACATGACTGTGGGACACTGCAACCATCATAAATGTGAATCATTTGTCAAGCATCCGAATATAAATCACATGACCATGGGATGCTGCAATAGTCATAAGTGTCACTTTTTTCAGTCCCTTTGTAACTTGGAACAGTCACTAAGTTAACAGTTAGTGGCTTACCCTAGTATAGATGGGAGTGTTGTTTTCTTGGTAGTTTCTTGATTAGAGTATTTATTAGTTGATGTTGGTCTGGTATTAATCCTAATGTTAATTTCTGCTTATTTGAGTGTTGATTGATGGGGAAAAGGTATTAGGGTATTTTTGTTTCCTTTTTAGCTTTTGATTGTCTTTTTTCAATAGAATGTAAATATCGTTTACCACCATGCATCCATTGATGGCTGATTTATCTGACTGCCAGACTTCTAAGAATTCTCTAGCATTTTTTAGCTGGTCTGGTTTAGAATACTCACATTTTCCCAGTTGAAACCATGTTTTGCAATTAAGGAATTTTCTTTTTCTTTTCTTTTCTTTTTTTTCAAGTTTTTTATTTTTTTACAAACATATCAATGCATGAACAGTGTGGTATCTGAGTGTCATACAATTTAGTACAAATAAAATAATATTCATCATATTTACTACATTTGACAAGCTTATATAATTCTAGTAATGGTACAAATATTTATGTTAAGTTACAATCTTTCTTTTTTTAGTTATTCAATATTTAAATGTGTTATTTTTATGCCAATCATCATATTAAGAGTGTCATTCCTTTTAATACTATAAAATAAAATATTATTAATCATATTTGTTACATTTAGAAAGTTTATATGGTTCTAATAATAATATACGTATTTATGTTATGTTATAATCTTCCATTATTTAGTTATTCAATATTTCAATGTTATTTTTATGTCAATAACCATATTATTCAAGCATACTTAATAATACCATCGTTCAAGTTCTAATTTCCCCTCTTGTTATTACTTCACCTTATTATATAAAAATGTATATTCCATTAATTTCCTATTATTTCCATCCCTATTCTAACTTTGATTATGCCACTATTATATTTAAAATATTACCTTTCTATCCATCGTCTCTTGTCCTCTTTAAAGCTTTAATTATTCGTTTCTTAGCTTGCCTCCCAGATTCCTCTCTTGGATCTTTATCTCTACATCTTGACCAATCATTTTAAACATTTCTCCCTTCTCTGCCCTTTTCCATTGTCTAATTTTCAAAATATCTACTCTTGTCCCTATCTCTCTTCCAAAAAAGTCTTCCTGCAACTCCAGTTCCTTTTCTCAATGTCGGGGGAAACGGCGGTCAGGTCTGGGAAAATCCTCTGGCTTGCCATAGGACTGAGTCTGCAGAAATTTCACTAAGCCCTGCCTCCTGTAGCCTTCTCCAGCTTTTCGACTCGGTCCTTGCCAGGACCACACGTGTCGTTGCTTTCTCCTATTAAATCAACCAAACTTTTTTGCAAACTTTTCATCTCCTTACCAAGTGAAGGGCTTTTCAGCCCGATTCTGCTGAGGGCTGGTTTCTTCAGGCAGTAATCTGCCAACCGGCAGTTCCCTCTGTCAGTGATCACGGGCTTGCCCTGACGCGCGCCCAGAAGGCTCGTTGTTTATTTCCACCACAGCGAGCAGGCAGCTGCAGTCTCCTCGGAGCTGCTGAACGCAGCGTTGGAGGCTTCCGCGCCTGTTATATCACGTTTGCAGCCCCTTCTGCAAGCGATCTGATTGCGACCTCCATCTATCCGGCGTTGGAGACTTCCTGGTCTATTTACATCGCACTTGAAGCCCTGCGGCGAGCGATATTGCTGGGTCCTCAGCCTATCAATTTCTGCCTCCCAAGATATCTGCAACGAAGGAAAGGGCTCTAGGCTTTCTGATTGCGTTTGCAGCCCCTTCAGGTGAGCAATTTCAGTCCGATTCAGGACCCAACATTCGGATCTCCATTCAAACATCACGTTGCGATTCTAACTCAGGAGATTTGGAGGCATCAAACGGAGGTCGTGAGTAGCTTTTTATTGAAACTGCTTCTCGCAGGCTTGGGCGGTTATTTTTTTGGCGGGCAAGTGACTAAAATGGTGGATGCCAATCGTGCTGCTACAATTAAGGGCTCTAGGAGCAAGGGGCGAAGCCGCCATTTTAGTAATCCAGGGAAAGGTTCCTCTGAGGCTTTTCCCTCATCTTCATCTCTGGCGGCTCTTAAACAATCCAGCAAGCCCTCCAAGCCTCATTCTCGAGCGAGGAATGGCATCACAAAGCTCTTGAAAAAGTCATCAACAAGTCATTGAAGAAAACTTGCAAGTCAGTCAGGCCAACTCCAGCGGAGGTTTCTCTACAAAGGGTTCAACCCTCACACAATGTTCAGGCTCAGCTGCCTGCCCCTCTGACCAATACAGGAGCGTGGTCCCCTGACTGCTCAGGCTCTACAGGCTTGCCCCCCTGTTCTGAAGCAGTGCCCTTATTTCAGTCCCTCTCCAACCAATCTGAGGCAATACCATCGACGGATCTCAGGTCTCATCAGGACATAAATAAAATAGTGGTCGCTTTGGAATTTTCGGCTGACGCCTCACTTAACGCGGCCAGATTCTTGGCAAAAGCCATAGGATCCGCTGTTTCATCTCACCGGCTCCTCTGGCTAAGGCGCTGGCAAGCCGACACCAGAAGCAAATGGTGCCTGGCATCCTCCCCTTCTCAGGGGTCAACCTCTTTGGTGCTTCCCTTGATCCCATTGTGGTGGAGACCAAAGATAAGAGGAAGATACTTCCATTGTTATCTAGGAGAGAGATCTTCACCAACAGACTTATTTTTGCCCTCAGCCATTTCGTGCAGCAGACTCAGGAGGGTTTTCCTCTCGATCACAATGTTACTTCTCACCCAGAGGGTCCCAATCTCGAGACGGGCGGGCAGGTTAGGCCGGGTTCTTGATTCTCCAACAGGAAACCCTTTCGAGGTGGGAGGGGTGGAGCTTTCAGACGCTCCAAGTGATCCTCTGTTGGGTTTCCCCATTGGTGCTCGCCTGACGCATTTTTCCGCTCAATGGGAAAACTCAACTTCCGACAAATGGGTCAAGAACTCCATAAAGTACGGCCTCTCTCTGGAATTTCGCTCCTCCCCCCCCCCCGGAGACTTTCGTGTGCTGCTCAGTTTCACATAATCCCATCATCAGGTCTCTAGTTTCTGAGGCCATTTGTCATCTAGTAGCTATAACGGCTATTCAACCAGTGCCCTCGAATCAATGAAGTCACGGGTTTTACTCATGCCTATTTGTTGTGAGCAAATCTTCGGGGGGGCTGGAGGGCTATTTTTGATTTTAAGTCCCTCAATTGGCATATCATTTACCACAAATTCAAAATGCATTCACTCCACACTATTTTGGAAGATATCCGCCCAGGTGACCTCCTCTCATCTATTGACTTGACAGAGGCCTACCTCCACATCCCCATCCTTCCCACCCACCGTAAATTCCTTCGTTTTTGTTATCATGGACAACACTATCAGTACAAACAGTGTACTGATAGTACTACGCCAAACAGTGTAGGCTGGCGACCCCCAGGGGGAGAGCCTTCTCTGTGGGGGCACCTACCCTCTGGAATGAGCTTCCCCCAGGACTTCGACAACTTCCTGACCTCCGGACCTTTCGCCGCGAGCTTAAAACATATCTATTCTTCCGAGCAGGACTGGCTTAATAGGGTTTTTAAACATGGATTTTATTGGGGTTTATTTTATATTTTGTATTGTATTTTAAATTTAGGCTTTTGGAATAAGTTTTTTAAATAGTGTTTTTATTGAAATGTATTGTATTATTTTATCTGCCTGTTCACCGCCCTGAGTCCTTCGGGAGAAGGGCGGTATAAAAATTAAATTATTATTATTATTATTATTATTATTATTATTATTATTATTATTAATAGTAGTAGTAGTAGTAGTAGTAGTAGTAGTAGTAGTAGTAGTAGTAGTACAGGGCCTTGCCCTTCGGGCTGTCTTTGGCCTCTGCGGCATTTACCAAGATTTTGTTGGTACTGCTGGCCCACATTCGAACTACTCCAATTAGGCTTCAGGCCTATCTTGATAATATCTTAATCATGTCATCTTCGTTACCATCAGCGGAATGGGACGTGTCCACCACTATCCAGATCTTACAATATCATGGATTTTCTATCAACTGGGACAAAAGTCACCTTACTCCATCTTCTCATATTGTACACCTGGGGGCGGTGATTGATACAGGGCAATCCATGGTTTTTCTTTCGGAAGAAAGACGTGCCAGCCTCTCCAACTTAGCAGCTCATTGGCAGTGGGTGGGACCTATCCCCTTACTACAGTTATCACAACTATTGGGAAAAATGGTGTCCGCCTATGACATTGTACCCTGGTCTCGTCTCCACAGCAGTCCTCTGCAGTGGTTTCTATTACCACATCAGCAGAACCGCATCAGCTCCTCCTCCAGGAAAGTTGTCCTTCCCACGGAGGTTCACACGTCATTGGATTGGTGGACTTCCCCGGCCATCTCCCAGGGGACCTATTTCAGGGAACCCTCTCTGCTGACCATCACCACGGATGCCAGCCTCTTCAGCTGGGGAGCTCACATGGGGTCACATCTGGCACAGGGTCAATGGTCGGACCACGAAGCTCAACACAGCATCAATTTTCTGGAGCTGCGAGCCACTTTCTTGACTCTCCAGGCATTCTCATCGGTCAAGACATCTTGATTCTAACAGACAACATCACAGCGAAGGCCCACGTAAATCGAATGGGCGGAACGCATTCTCTCTCCCTCCTTCAGGAGGTCCTCCATCTCAGCCTTTGGGTGGAGTCCCACCTCAGATCAGTGAAGGCCAATCATATTTCGGGAGTAACCAATATGACTGCGGATTGCCTCAGTCAAGAGACTATCGATCAAGTGGAATAGACCCTGGCCCCATCCCTGTTCAACGACCTGTCATTCTGGTTTGGCTGGCCTCTGGTAGACCTGTTTTCTTCAGCCTCCAATCACCAACTTCCGAGGTACTTCACATGATTTCCGTCCCATGGCTTGGAAGTGGTGGATGCTCTACGCAGCAGTTGGCCTCAAGGGAAACTCTACGCCTACTCTACACCTTTCCCCCTCTCCCCCTGATTCCCAGGGTAATTCACAAGCTCCTGGAAGAGAAAGCCGAATTGCTTCTCGCTGCTCCTTATTGGCCTAGGAGGCCTTGGTTTGCGAATCTCCTTGCCCTATCAGTGCAAGATCTATGGTGGATACCAGATGGCAGAGTGTTCCTTCGTCAGGGGCCCATACAACACCCAGACCCTCAGTGGCTTTGCCTAACAGTTTGGAGGTTGAGCGGCTTCAAGGCCAGACTAGCCCCAAACACCCTGAGGCGACAACTTGCGACCATATCTTCAATACTTACCTGCGGGTCCTCTCATTCCCTCTCCAGGGAACCTCTCCTACGGGATTTCCTCTGTGGAGCCACCTGAGACCTCCGGTGGTCAATCGGTTTCCTTCGTGGAGTTTACACAAGGTTCTGTCCGCCTTAACCCAGGGACCATTCGAGCTGTTGAAGGAAGCTTTGCTCCGATTCCTCTCTTTCAAAGTTTCCTTCCTGATAGCCATTACGTCGGCCCATAGAGTATCCGAACTTTCAGCACTTTCTATTCGTCGAGATCTGTGTGTCTTTCATAGGGACAGGGTGGTCCTACGCTTGGACCCGACTTTCCTTACCAAAGTTAAGGTTTTCCATCGAACTCAAGAACTCATACTACTGAACTTTTGCCCGAATCCTCAGCGACCACAAGAATTCGTTTGGCACACCCTAGACGTCCGCCATGCCTTAAAGATTTACATATGCCATACAGAATCAATTCGAAAGACCGAGGCCCTCTTCGTATCTTTCCAGTCTTCATCTATGGGGACGAAGGTTACCAAATCTGTTCTGTCCAGATGGATCAGAGCTACAATAGTCACGGCCTATGAAGGACAGGCTCTTCCGGTCCCTTGACGTATCACAGCACACTCCAGTAGGAGCACCTCTACATCAGTTGCTTGGGCCACTCAGGCATCTCTCGAGGAGATTTGTAGAACTGCAGCCTGGTACAACCCGACGGCTTTCATCCATCATTACTGGCTAGACGCATATGCGTCCTCGGACTCTGCCTTCAGAAGACAAGTCCTTCAGGCGGTACACGAGGATTCGGAATAGTTTCATCGGCCTTCTCCCACCCATGAGGACATCTAGCTTTGCTATGTCCCAGACCTGACCACCATTTCCCCCGACATTGAGAATGGGCGTTGGCTTACCTGATACGCCCCTTCTAGGACAGGGGAAAATGGCGGTCAGCCCCACACTTATACAAACGGTTGACTGGGGAGGGTCCGTCGGGGTCGGAGAGCACTAATTCTTTCTTGTTTCAGCACGACCCATCAGTCTGCATCCATGTCCTCGCCGAAAAGCTGGAGAAGGCTACAGGAGGCGGGGCTTTGTGAAATTTCTGCAGACTCAGTCCTATGGCAAACCAGAGGATTTTCCCAGACCTGACCGCCGTTTCCCTCTCTCCTAGAAGAGGCATATCAGGTAAGCCAACGCCCATTTTAATTCTTTTAAAATAATCTCCCTTGGTTTATTTCATCAGTCATTATTGTTTTTGTTGTTATCTCCTTCTTGTCATCTTGTTTTATTCGTTGGTTTTTCTGTTCTGTTTTTTCATCTACTCTTTCAATTGGCTCCTCCTCTTCCTAGGTGTTTGGTCACTTCTTGTTCTTTGTATCATGTTTTCCAGCTCTCCATATATGCTCTGCATTTTATTCATAATCTCCTTGTATCCTTAATACTTTGAATTTCCAAATTTTCTTCCCAAATTCCACTCATTTCTTGCTGATGGAGCCTCTCATTTGTTTTATTTTGTCCCTCTTTTGTCCAATAATCCAAAACCATATATTCAAACCTAAAGTCACTTCTCAAAAATTTCAATATTCATAAATCTTTATGCCCCAAAACTGATCACCCTTTAATCCCAATTTTTTTCCCCAGAACCTTCGTAAGTCCCTTTATAAATTCAGTCTTATGTTGTAGCCTTCGGCGGTCACTTTAATACTAATGTCTTTTTTATTCTCACGTTTAGATCTCCAATAGCCAAGTATTTCCAGGATTTTGGGAATGTGTTATGCCTTTCTTTTGTCAGAAAGGTGGCCCTCTTAAATCAAATTTCAATGTTAACCAGTTTTATCCAATTTTAATGGTAACAATCCAAAATATAAAGATGATGTTAGTTTTTTAAGTAAATAGTTCCAGCATTTTGAAATGCCTATCCAAAACAATGCCTGTCCAATTTAGAAATCCAATTTTCTGTATTTTTAAAGGTTTTTCCTCTCTCCCTTTGATTCTTTTTCCTTCAATTTTGAAATTCTTCTCAAAATATTTAATCACTGCTTTCAAAAATAGCAGTGAGCTGTATTGGAAGCGAAAATCAAGGAAATGCTTACTACAACTGCTGGCGTGAAACCTATAAGAAGAACATAACAAGCTACTTTTTAAATGGAATGAATAAGAACTGTTTATGATTTTTTTTCTTTTTACCTTTTTCTCTATCACAGTGTTTAAGAAGAAAAGTTTATTGATTTTTTTTTCTTTTTGGTAGATTATACAGTTTAAAAATGGCTCTTAAGCAAACAGAATTAACTACTATTAAAATCTTGGAAATTTCTTCAGTTCAAATACGGAAATTAAAAGAACATATCAAGGAAGGTTTAAGGAATTTTTTTTCAGGAACTTTTGGAGGTTCATCTTTTCTTAATAAGTTTTTAAACAAGAGATTTTTACACCAATATATTAAAGATTGGAAATCCTTTATTGTTAGATGTTAATCTGATTGGTGAGCAGATGGTGGAAAATGTGTAAGATAGAAGACAAGGGGAGAGAGAATGCTTAAGATATGATTGTGATGGTATTTTTTTTATTTTTATATATATATATATAGGGTTTAATTTTTATAACTGATCTATTTTGGGTATAAGTTATAAGTTATTATTTGATATATGTGAGGTATAAAGGAATGGGAAGATGGAATATTGTTTAATTTTGGAGGATAGATAGAAAAATTTATGAATTTGGATTAAATATTATATTTGAGAGATTGTTTATGGATGTAATGTTGTTATTTGGTCAAACAGAATTTAATTATTATAATTGATATATTTTGGATATAAGTTATAAGTATAATTTTAATAATGTTATTTGACATATGTAAGGTAAATTGAAGAAATATTAATATTAGCAATGCTATTTGATGTATGTAAGTGATATCAAAGATATGAGAAGATAGAATATTGTTTATTTTTGGAGATTGGGTAGTAAAATCTAAGAATTTAAGTTGGAAATATGAATTATATTTGGGAGACTGTTTAAGGGAGAAAGGTATATTATAGAAAAATTTCTGATGAATACTGGAAGATGGAACGCTGCCTTGGTCTTGATCGATGAAGATTGGATATTAAAAACTATATATTTTATTGATAAACTGGAAATATCAATTTAATTGGAAGATTCTGAAGACTTCAGGAGTGGAATGGACTGATATATAATGGACTGGAAGAAGAATGTACTTTTTTGTTTCTGGAAGGGGAGTTAAGGTTTTAGAGAGAGGAGTGACTATGGATTATGATTTATGTTGTATTTTAATTTATGATTGTTAATTTTATACCCTGTACTTTGTTCTGGGAAGTCTCGGGGGGCGGGAGGGGGGGAGTGAGGGGAAGGGAGGGGGAGGGGGGAGATGAAGGATCAATGTACAGGAATGATTGAAGATATGTAATTAAAAAATAGAAATAATTTGAAATGAAATCGGGGCTGCTCAGCTGCCATTTCAGAAGGGAATGGAAAGGGAGAGAGGAGTAGAGAGAGTGAAGGAAGAAAGTAGGTAGGAAAGAGAGAGGTAGAAGAGGGGGAAAGGAGAGGAAGAAGAAAAGGAAAAGAGAGAGGGTTAGAAAGGGTGGAAGAAGAGAAGAGTGGGGATACGTTGGTTCCGTCCCAGGCGACTTATGGACCCGGAGAGGTTCCTGATGGAGCTTGGGCCGTTCCCTGGTGACCTGGCCCACGACTTGGCCGAGGAGCTTGTTGCGGCCTGGGAACAGGCCGCGGTGGGCGCTTTGGATCGAGTCGTGCCTTTGCGGCTTCTGACCCGGCGTAGGTCTCAACCAGCTCCTTGGTTTTCCGAGGAGCTGAGGGAGATGAAGCGCCGGAGAAGACACCTAGAGAGCGCATGGAGCTCCAGCCGTTCCGAAGCTGACCGAACACTAGTTAAGTCTTTTACTCAGACCTATCTGGTGGCATTGAGGGAGGCCAAGCGGGCCTATGTCTCTACCCTCATTGCGTCAGCAGAGAACCACCCAGCCTCCCTGTTTAGGGTGACTCGCTCCCTCCTTCATCAGGAGGGTGGCGATGATCCCTTACAGGGTTGTGCTGAGGATTTCAGCAGTATCTGTTTGACAAAATCGCTCAGCTTCGGGACGGTTTGGACCAAAATTGGGTAGTTCCGGGCGAGGAGACGGAGGCTAGTCTTGTTGAGACCATCTGGGAGGAGTTTGATCCTGTGGCTCCCGAGGACATGGACAGGTTGCTGGGGTGGCTGAATGCCACCACATGTTTATTGGACCCGTGTCCCTCCTGGCTGGTGCTGGCCACCCGGGAGGTTACACGAGGCTGGCTCCAGGGGATTGTCAACGCTTCTTTGAGGGAGGGTGTTGTTCCCACCGCCTTGAAAGAGGCAGTGGTGAGGCCCCTCCTCAAGAAGCCTTCCCTGGACCCAGCTGTTTTGGGCAACTACCGTCCAGTCTCCAACCTTCGCTTCGTGGCGAAGGTTGTTGAGAGTGTGGTGGCACATCAGTTACCCCAGTACCTGGATGAATCTGTCTATCTACACCCGTTCCAGTCCGGCTTCCGACCCGGGTACAGCACGGAGACAGCTTTGGTAACGTTGGTGGATGACCTCTGGAGGGCCCGGGATAGGGGTTATTCCTCTGCCCTGGTTCTCCTAGATCTCTCAGCGGCTTTTGATACCATCGACCATGGTATCCTGCTGCGACGGTTGGAGGGATTGGGAGTGGGAGGCACCGTGTTTCGGTGGTTCTCATCCTATCTCTCCGACCGATCGCAGACGGTGTTGGCAGGGGGGCAGAGATCGACCTCGAGGCGCCTCCTTTGTGGGGTGTCACAGGGGCCGGTTCTCTCGCCTCTCCTGTTCAACATCTACATGAAGCCGCTGGGTGAGGTCATCAGTGGTTTTGGGGTGAGTTACCAACTGTACGCGGATGACACCCAGCTGTACATTTCCACCCCTGACCATCCCAATGAAGCTGTCGAAGTGCTGTCTCGGTGTTTGGAGGCCGTACGGGTCTGGATGGGGAGAAACAGGCTCAAACTCAACCCCTCCAAGACTGAGTGGCTGTGGATGCCGGCATCCCGGTACAGTCAGCTGCAACCGCGGCTGACTGTTGGGAGCGAGTCATTGGCCCCGATGGAGAGGGTGCGCAATCTGGGTGTTCTCCTGGATGGACGGTTGTCTTTTGAAGAACACTTGGCGACCATCTCCAGGAGAGCTTTTTACCAGGTTCGCCTGGTCCGCCAGTTGCGCCCGTTTCTAGACCGCGATGCCTTATGCATGGTCACTCACGCCCTCGTCACTTCTTGCCTGGGCTACTGCAATGCTCTCTACATGGGGCTTCCCTTGAGGTGCACCCGGAGACTACAGTTGGTTCAGAATGCAGCCGCGCGGGTGATAGAGGGAGCCACTCGTGGCTCCCATATAACACCGATCCTGCTCAGGCTGCACTGGCTACCTGTGGTTTTCCGAGTTTACTTCAAGGTGTTGGTTACCACCTTTAAAGCGCTTCATGGCATAGGACCGGGATATCTTTGGGACCGCCTTCTGTTACCACATGCCTCCCACCGGCCGGTACGCTCCCATAGAGAGGGTCTTCTCAGGGTGCCGTCAGCCAAACAGTGTAGGCTGGCGATCCCCAGGGGGAGAGCCTTCTCTGTGGGTGCACCTACCCTCTGGAACGAGCTTCCCCCAGGACTTCGACAACTTCCTGACCTCCGGACCTTTCGCCGCAAGCTGAAGACATATCTATTCTTTCGAGCAGGACTGGCTTAAATAGGGTTTTTAAATATGGATTTTATTGGGGTTTATTTTTTTTATATTTTGTATGGTATTTTAAATTTAGGCTATTTTGAATAAGTTTTTTAAAATGTGTTTTATTGTAATATATTGTATTATTTTATTTGCCTGTTCACCGCCCTGAGTCCTTCAGGAGAAGGGCGGTATAAAAATTAAATTATTATTATTATTATTATTATTATTATTATTATTATTATTAAGGAGGAGAGGAAGTAGAAAAGCGAAGGAGAGGAAGGATGAATAAAATAGAAGAAGGTAGAGAAGGGAGGAGGAAAGGTTGTGTTAACGAAGGAAGTAGTAACTGGGCAGGTCCGAATAAGTAACAAATGAAAGTTAATGACTAATGTTGAATAAGAGACTGTACATTGAATAGGTTGTTGGAAAATGGAAATAAAACTTTTTTATTAAAAAAAAAATAGCAGTGAGCCTCTCTTGTCCTGGATATTTTTTTGGGGTTAAGTTTTAAATAAAAAGGATTCTTCTCACCCGGTTCCAGACACTGTTCACCAACACCACCCCAGTACAGTTTTTAGGTGTTTCTTAACTGTCCCAGCTTTGTGGCAGCAATCTTTAGGCTGCCTCTTCTCCTTGTCATGGCATAGAGGGAAAAAAGCCCGGAATTCAGCAGGAGAGGTCATCTCTCCCATGACCTCTCATGGCACCCGTCCTTAGTTTCGCTGCCCTACAAGGAGGCTTTTGCTCCTACTGGAGGCCACAAACAGGAAGAACTCAGCAGAGGGAATGCAGAAACCCATTTCCTGTGTCTGATATTGCCACAACATCAACCGGAAGGCGAATTAAAGAGTTTTCATCATTTCTTCTGACTGCTAGTTTGTGTTCAAGGATGCATACTTACAATCTTTTGCCTGTCTGTCCTATGTAGTGGCTGTTACAGTTTTAAATTGAATGTTGTAGATAACTCCTATTTTTTTTGGGGGGGTGGGGGGTTACTGGGTCTTTTGGTTTAAATATATTTTGAAGGGCTTTAGTTGGTGATGTGCTATGTGTGCTATGTGTGATGCCATGTACTTATAAGAGTTTGTTGGTTGTTTCTGAGGTATTTTTTGATGAATGGCAGTGTTATATTTTTCATAGTTTGTATTGGCTATGCTGTAGTGGGTTGAGTGGTCAGGTGTTTTTTGATGAATGGCAATATCTTTGTAAAAATATATTGTATAATTGGTTTATTTTATTTTCCTGATGTTCAGAATTCTTGCAGTATGTTTGTGCTCATATAAATAATGTTTTTATGCAACTTGACTTGTAGGATATTGGATTGTTATTTTGGTAGTGGACCACTATGAATAATTTTATGATAGACTTGAGTTTCTTCCCCCCCCCCCCGCAAGGTTTATTGGGTTTTTATTTTTAAACATATATCAACATCAATACATGAACAGTGTGGCCTCTGGATACGGTTCATATTACATTAATCAAATTTATATAATCCTAATATTAATGTACTTGGTTATTTTAAAGTAGTTATTCAATATTGCAGTTGTTATTTCTATTAATATGAACCATATCCAGAGGCCACACTGTTCATGTATTGATCATATCAATGGTCTTGAACATACATAGTAATACTATCTTTTAACCACTCAACTTTCCATCTAATTATTACTTATTTTCAATTTATATAGAATTATATATACTAATATTTCCCCTAATTTTTATTTCTACCTATATTCTGGCTTCTAGTCAGGTCACTCTTACTAATCCTAATGTTAAAATACATATTTATGTTAACAATATATAACAATATAACAACAGAGTTGGAAGGGACCTTGGAGGCCTTCTAGTCCAACCCCTTGCCCAAGCAGGAAATATGTTAATACATAGTCTTTCATATAAAGGTGCATATTTTTATTTCTACCTCTATTTCTAGTTTTTAATCCATCATTATATTAGAAAAAAGAAGAAAGAAAGAAAAAAGAAAAAAAAGGGGGGGGACTAGCTCTATTCTATCCATCATCCCTTGCTTGTTTTAATACTTACATTCTTATTCGTTTTTTGGCTTTCTTCCCAAAGTCGTCTCTTGGATCTTTGTCTCTGTCAACATCTATATCTTCATTATTCCATCTAAATATTTATCCTATCTCTATCCTCCTAAGCTATCATATCTCCAGATATATCTCCATCATTACTCCTATCTCCCTTTCAAAAAACATCTTCCAGAATATCCAATTCCAATTCCATTTTTATATATCTAAAAAAGTTTTTCTCATTGTCTTGTTTTATTTGGTGATCTGTCTGTTTTATCTTTTCCTCTATTCTTTCTGTCCCTCCTTTCTTTCCTGGACTCTTTGATCTTCATTCATTGCCATCTGTATTATATTTTCTACTTTGTCACTTATGCCTTGAATTAAGTCTTTTATCTCTCTTTGGTCCTTTGTCATGGTATCCCTGATGCTTTGAAACATCCACGCCATTTCTCTTGAAATCTCACTCATTTCCCCCTGAAAAGGCATATTGTTTTAGTTTAATAAGTCCACTTTTAGTCAGGGCCACAAATAACATATTCAGTTCCAGTTTTGCTCATCAAAAAGTTCAATAATCATAGCTCTTTATATCTCAGAATTATTAATCAACTCCTTTTTAAATAGTCCAGACAGTTTCCACACAACAAAAGTAACTTTTGCTTTACTTGAAGGTCTTCCTTATCACAATAGTAAAATAATTCATTATAGGACAGTTATTATCACAAGTAGGGGTGTAGTATATTCCATTCACCAGTAGATGGCAATATCAACAGAGGTTTCAGTGCTGATAAATTAAAATCCAAAATTAATTCAGTGTCAGCCTCAGTCACATGGTCCAATCAAAATGCCGTCCGGTTGCCTGGTAATGTCTGTCTGTCTGTCTGTCTGTCTGTCTGTCTGTCTCTCTCTCTCTCTCTCTCTCTCTCTCTTTCACCAGGTTTAAGAATGTCCTTGGTTCCCAGGCAAAAGTATTTTGTTTTGGCTACAAAACATCAGCTAACTCTATTCCTCCCTCCCTATCCAGTGTGGCAACACTGACGTTTCAAAATGGCTTTGGTCAGTCGCTTTGTTAAGATCTGTGCTGCCAGTTGTTGGGAGGGGATGATGGAGTTAACTATTCCCAAGTGCTCTTATATGGGGTATTCAGGAGAGCGTATCTGCAAGGAAATTCTTCCCCCATGGCAAGTACCGAAGAGTGAAATTGAACCAGTTAAAGTACTGGGCTAGTACTTGCTTAGGGGATAGTTTCCTTGGAGTTTTTGAGGCCTCTAAATTCTTATGGACTGTACACACTTTGAAGGGGATTTTGCTGCCTTCTAGAAATTGCCTGCAGGTCATCAGCGCCCATCAAACAGCATAAGATGTTCCCATACTGCCCAATGTTAATTTCTGTCAGTCAGCTTTTGGGAAATGTAGGCCAGGGCTGGAGTGTTCCTTTGCATTCCTTTGGAGCAGGAAGGCACCCACTGCTACATCACTAGCATCAGCTTGTATTATAAAGGGCTCCTCTAGGCCCAGATGTTTAAGAGATGGGTCCTCCACAAAAACCATTTGAGCTTTTTGAAAGCTGCTTGACATTCCATAGTTCAGTTAAGCTGTTGGTTCAGTTTTCCTTTATCCCACTTCCATCCATTTTTAGTAGTTCGATGATGGGCAGGGTTATTTACACAAATGAAGGGATGAACTGCCAGTAGAAGTTGGCAAAGCTCAAGAAGCTCTGCAGTTGTCTGCAGTTCGGGGGGCTTCCCACTCTGGTATTGCTTTCACCTTTTCTGGGTCCATCTCCACTCCCTCACTGGATACCTGGTATCCCAAATAATCCAGGGTGGTTTTCTGGAAGTCACATTTGGATAGTTTGGCGTAAATCTTGGCTTCCAGTAGCTTCCTCAGCACTTCCTGCACTAACTTCACATGATCTTCCATTGTCTCAGAATAGATGAGAAATTAGTTAAACAATAGATTCCCTTTCTCCCCACCCTGGATATTCACATTGTCCAATTATAAGACTTCCTTTTGTTATGGGAACAGTCCATGTCTTCACCTGCAAAAGTGACCTTGGCGAGGTTCAGGCTCTCATAGTCTGTAGATGAAAGCTAAGCATTCCATTTCCTCCCCTCCCTCCTCCCTCTTGAAAGGCAAGATGAAAGCAATGGAAGCTCAGAAGAAGTAAAGTGTTCAATCTTGGCATTTGGGATTATTCAAATAACTATTTGCTTCTACGATTGTTAGCAAGTTAGAGCATTTGTGAGCAAGTCACAATTAGGCAGTGTAGGGTTTCAACTAGTGGCTAATACTAGCAGGCAGGAACTAATCTGTGGAATCCAAAGCTTCTTAGCAAGTCTGCTATTATAGTAGATCTAGAAGTGTTTATCTTGCAATTTAGCAATTCTCTGATCTGATCCATGGTTAAATGCTTATCTCTTCTGAAGTATATAGAGAAACCTCAAGCTAGCAAATGGGTAAAACATCTGTCAAAAACATATCATTGCTTCTGCTGTTGTAGCTTGGAGTAGATAATTACAGGTTTGCCAGAGTAGATCTTACCAAAGTAAATAGAGTGTTTCAGCGATATTTCTTTGACTCCTCCTCCTCTGCATTTTCAATAATCTTATTTGTTTTTATGGGACATTTTCAAAGCAGCCCAGAATTTTCCTGGCCTTCATTGCCAGAGGGCCCATTCAATGAAATTTTCTTGCTTTTTCTTGGGGCTAAGCATTTCTAACTGGAGATGGAGAAAAGGTAATCAATGATTATAAACTCAAATATTTTTTTCTTATTGTCCTAGTTTGCTTTCCAATGAATACCATCACATGAGTAGAAGGTGCCTAAGAAACAGCATATAAGAAAAGAAAAGAATGTATTAAGAGTTTAGTGCTCCAAGTAAGTCAGTATTTTTCTTTCTTGTTATAACAGTAGTATTTTAAAAAACAGTATTTATTTTTATTCTTTTCTTTGTGCTGCATGCAGGAAACAGAAAGGACTGCATGAAAGGAGTTAGGAAGAGCTATGGGTTCCCACTGAATACGGATTATTGGGGCAACTGCGGTTCTGTTTATCTTTAGTCGTTGTCGTCCCCCCTAAATTCTATTCTATTTTAATTTACAGGAAATATTGGATTCTTTTCTCACATGTTTATAGTTAAACAGTGTGAGGTAAGAATAAAAAGGCTAAGCAGTATTGTAGCTTTGATAGTTCTAGAATTTGGATTGTCTTCAGAGAAGAGGTCTTTATTTGATTTGTGTGTTTTTATCCTGCCTTTATTATTTAACTCAAGGCAATGAATACATTCAACATATCTTTTTGCTCCTAATTTCTCCCCAACAACCCTGTGAGTTGGATAAGGCTGAGAGGAGTGAATGACTCAAAATCATCTACTGGTTTACGTAGCTGGGTGACTTTGGGCCAATCTTTAGATGAAAGTGTGAGTTAGTTGTTTATTTATTTCATTATATGTTTAAACTTGAATGCACCTGCTTGTTCTGCTTTTTGAACAATGTGATCATCTCTTTTCTAGCCATAAACTTTTACCCCATTTTCATATGTATGTCTGACTGGAATGGGGGTTGAGTAAATGGCAGTTCATCCTGTTTTGCTCTATGATTCTGTGAAAAACTATGTACGGTATGTTTTTTAAAAACAAGTTTTTATTGATTTTTTAATTTGCCCCCCTACACACATACAGTACACTGTTTATGAACAGAGTATTGGCCATATCATATCTTATACAATTCAATATATTCAAATATATTTTACTTAGTTACAATTTTGCCAGAATATTCTTTTTTCATAATTTTTATTCATATCCTAATATTTCCTTGTTCATTTCACTAAGTCACATCTTCTTTCGCCCTCAAATTCTAAATTCTCCATTTTTATTAGTATTCATTCTCTTTCATTCTTTTTTTAACTGTTTCAATTTTTATCCTAATATATTCAAATATATTCGGGGGTGCCTTTCTTCCATTTCATCTTTTCCTTTTCACAGCAATCCTTTCTTCTCCTTCTCACTCCTCTTCCTCCCTTCTTTCATCCTACCTATTTTCTTCTCTCCTCTCCTACTCCTTCTCTACTTCCCCTTCCTTTCTCCCCTTCCTCCCTACTTCCTCCCTATCTAACCTTCTCTCCTATTCTTATTTCTACTACCTTTCCTCCTCTCCTCTTCCCTTTCTTCTTTTTCTCTCCCTCCTTCTCCCTTTCCTTTTTTTAAATATTATTTTTATTACAATTTTCTTTTTTCATAATAATTGTACATATTCAACAGAACTGTGACATTATTGTATATTTTGGATCTACCTTCCATATAATTTCTATATACATTATTATACATCTAATCATCAATAGCCTTATATATATTTTGTTTTCTATTTCTATTGATTGTCCATGTGTACCAATTTTCCCAGACCACATAGTATTCTGAATCTTCTTTTTCTTGTAATTCTATGGTAAGCCTATCCATTTCTGCGCAATTATATACTTTTTGGATAATCAGACTCTCTGGTGGTATGTTATTGAGTTTCCAGTATTGCGCAAACGCAATCCTTGCCACTGTTAGAATGTGCAAAACCAAATATCTTGTTTATTATCAAGTTTTGTCTTAAATATTCCCAAGAGACATGTTTCTGGGTTCAGTTCAATTTGGCATTTTGTTATACCCTGTAACCATCCCTGTATCTTAACCCAGTACTTTTTCGCTTCGGAGCACATCCACCAGACCTGAAAGAAGGTACCTTGATGTTGATTACATTTCCAGCACTTTGGACTTAGATTTAGATACATTTTGGCCAACCTAGCTGGCACTAGGTGCCAGCGGTAAAGCATTTTATATTGATTTTCTTTGTAAGCAATAGATTTGGTTAATTTTAAATTTTTATTTCAGATTATTTCCCAATTATCTAAATCTATATTGTGCCCTATATTCTTTGCCCATGCAATCATCGGTTCTTTCACCACCTCTTCCATTCTGTCAAACTCTAGTAGGTATTCGTATAATTTAGATATTAATTTTCCTTCCGGGCCTATCAATAATTTGTCTAGTTGATTTGGTTCCATATCAATTCCAAATTCTTCCATGTCTTTCTTATATCTGGAGTGCAATTGTAAATATGGCCACCAATCTATAACTATTCCCTGTTCCTTTAATGCCTGAATATTTTTGAGTTTTTCCTGTTTGTCTAATATTTCTGAATATTGGCAGCTTACTTATGTCTAGTGTCTTGGGGTGGATCTCGCCTCCATAGTGAATAACCAGCCAGGAATTTTCATGTAGTGTTTTTTCCTTATGTCTTGCCAATTCTGTA
Organism: Ahaetulla prasina; assembly: GCF_028640845.1. Taxonomy (NCBI): domain Eukaryota; kingdom Metazoa; phylum Chordata; class Lepidosauria; order Squamata; family Colubridae; genus Ahaetulla; species Ahaetulla prasina. The sequence goes on from NC_080542.1 coordinate 96,670,624, forward strand.
CCAATGCACCTCTTATTCTATGTCTGTGAAAATATGAATGTGTCTTACTTCCTTTATCCCACATGAAGGCATGTCACCCCTTTTGTAAGTCATGGCCTTTCAATGCTATAATTCTTCTATTATTTAAATTGACTCATTCCCTTATCCAAACCAAAGATGCTGCCTTGTGGTAGAGTTCCCATGCTGGAAGTCCAAAGCCGCCCCTATCTCTACTATCTTGAAGAGAGGATAATTTATTTCTTACCTTCTTTTCTGCCCAAACAAATTTTGTGGTAATTTTATTAAGTTATCCAAAAAAAAAATATGTCTAATAATATGGGGACTGTCTGGAATAAGTATAGAAATTTAGATAGGACATTCATCTTAATAACTGCTATCCTACCTGAAAGCGATAGTTGTAACCTCCCCCATCTTTCCAAATTATTCTTTAATTTTTGAGCTAATACCATATAATTGTCCTTCTTAAGTGATGAACATATATATTGCCATTAGCCATATCCCTAAGTATTTGATTTTTTTTACAATTTGTAAACCCATTTCCTTTTCCAATTCTTCCTTCTATTTGGTTATTAAATTTTTAATTATCATTTTAGTTTTCCCTTTATTGATTTTAAGGCCAGACACTTCCCCATATTTTTCTATTTCTTGTATTAGGGTGGGACTAGATTCCAAAGGCTCTTCAATGATGAATACCATGTCATCCACAAGGGCCTGTACTTTGAATTCTTCTCCTTTAACTTTTGTTCCTTTTATTCCTCAATTTGCTCTTATGCTATTTAAGAAAACTTCTAAGGTTAAGATAAAAAGGACTGGACATCCTTGGCGTACCCCTATGGTTATTTGGAAGGAGTTAGTGGTATCTCCATTTATTATTACTTTTGCCTTTTGCATCGAGTAAATAGCCTCTATCATATTTTCGAATTTAGTTTCCATTTTCATATTTCTAATTTGCCTTATCATAAATTGCCAACTGAGGTTATCGAAGGCCTTTTGGGCATCCAGGAAAAAAAGGGCCATTTGTTTCCCTGGGTGCGCTTCGCAATATTCTAATATGTCTATTATTATCCTTACATTGTCCTTTATTTGTCTATTTGGTTAGAAATCATTTTGGTCGGAATATATAATCTCGTTCAACACTCTCCTCATCCTCTCTGCAATTATGTTCATAAATATTTTTACATATTTCTAATAGGACTAGTTCTATAATCTCATTCAATTTTTTATAGACCTCCCCTTGGAGACCATCCAGTCCTGGTGTCTTATTGTTTTTAAGTCTTAGGATTGCACCCCTCAATTCTTCTAGTGTTATTTCTTTATTTAACATTACTGTTTTCTCTTCTTCTAGTGGCATAAGCCCTTCTTCCAATAGGTAATTATCAATTTTATCCTTTGCTGTTTCCTTTTGTTTGTAAAGGTTCATATAATAATCTTGTACTATTCTCTTTTTCTCTTCTTCATTATTTTGTGGAATCCCCATCTCATCATATAGTTGTTGGATAATTCTTTCCTCTTTCTCCTTCTTCAGCTTGTAAGCCAACCACCATCCAGTTTTATTAGCAAATAAATTCTGTTTAGAAAATTTTAATTTTCTTCCAATTTCTGCTTCTTCTAGTAAATTTAATTTATGTCTAGCAAGAGTCAAAGTTTCTTTCATTAAATTATCTCCTGGTTTTGTTTGTAGTTGGTTCTCCCATTTTTCAATTTCTATCATTGGGTATTATGTTCCTTCCATTTTTCTTTATTTTTCTTTGCCATATAAGCTATTGTTATCCCCCTTAAATAAGCTTTCATCATATCCCATAAATTTGTTAGGGAAGTATGATTTTTTTCATTTTTAAAAAAAAATAATGCCAATCCCTTAGTTATTCTTTCTATGTATTCTGTCTCCTTTAAAATTTGGGGATTTAACATCTATCTATTACTTTTTTTCTTTGGCCTCTCCAAATTATCTCAAGGGGATTATGATCTGCCCAGGTATTTGGGAAAATTTCAATTTTTTCTATTTCGATGCCTAATTCCTTATTCATCCAGATCATGTCGATTCTGGACCAAGATGCATGGGGATTGGAGTAAAATGTAAATTTATTTTCTTTTGATTGCAGAATTCTCCACATGTCAATCAGATTTAATTCATCTATCATTCTAAAAAAAGGGTTTGGGTAATATGTTTCTGGTTTTCTTGTTTTTTTTTATTGCTAGTATAATCTTTTTTCATGTCGACTATCCCATTGTAATCAGCCACAATACATATATTCCTGTAGCCTGTCGCAATTATTTTTTCATGTAATTTTTTATAATATTCTCGCTGATTTTTATTAGGCGCATAAATTACTACTAACAAATTTGGTATATTTCCTTTTTTTTATTTCTATCAACAAAGTTTTTCCTTTTGGGTCTGCATAGAATTAATTGGCTATTATTCCTTCTTTGATGTAAACCACCACTCCTTTCTTCTTCTTTTTTGCCAGTGCTCTAATTTATTATACTCTAGATATTTTTCATCCTGCTTTCGGATGTGTACTTCTTGGACGTACACAATATCTGCTTTTTGCTTAATTAACTTTGTGAATATTTGTCTTCTTTTTGCCGTTGCGTTTAATCCACTCACATTTATTGATAATAATTTCAAATCTCTCATCTTATTCTCTACCAGCTGTGCGTTAATATCTACTAGACCTTGTAACTAACTGAGTTCTAGTCTTAATACTTCCTATTTCTTTCCCTTTCTTTTCTTCTTTACTTCTCTCTTCCTGGACTCCTCCTTTCACTTCCTGGCTTTGCTGTGAATCTTCTTCTTGACTTGCATTCTCCATCTTCTCTTTACTACTCTGATCTTCCTCCTTACTCATCAATTGGTTAAAAAGATCCCGTGCCAGCTCTAAACTGTCAATTTTCACCTTTTTGCCTTGCCAGGTGACAAGCATTCCTTCCAACAATATCCACCTAAATAGGATATTTTGTTTATTTAATTATGAAGCCAGAAAATGATGGTCCTTACGTTGTTCTCTGACCCTTCTCTGGATTTTAGTGTTATGATTTCCTTTTCTTTATATATCATTGGTTCTTCTCGTGTAATGTTGTAGACAATGTCCCGGATTTTCTTTCGGGCAAATCTAAAGTGAACCTCTCTGGGCAGTTTATGGCATCTAGCATAATTCGTTTGGATTTGGTACACCTCATCCAATTCATTAAGAATTTCTTGTTTATCTCTTTGAAGAGATTCTGCTATTATGTCTGCCATTATTTGCCTTATATCTTCATCTTTTTCCTCCCTCACATTTTGAAATCTTAAGTAGAAGGATGCCCGATCCATTTCCAACTGGACTATTGAATCTTCGAGATCTTTATTGATTGCCATCAATTTCTGATCTAGCAGATCTACTTTTTTCCCCCATTAGTTCTGTTTTAGCTTCTACTATGTTTATTTTTTCTTCGTTCTTCTGGATTGCTTCCTGTATTGAATTCATTTTATTGTCCAGTTTCTGGATATCCACTTTCAATTCTGCATGGTTGCTAAACATAGTTTCCTGCATTTTGATCATTGTTTCTTGGATCAACGTACCTTGCATCGTTTGCATGCTTGGAGTCGTATTAGTTTTTTCCATCTTTGATGACCCCTCCATCAGTTGTTGGTTTGATGGGGAGGCTGATGTTATTGTTGGATATGATGCTGTTTTTTCCCCTGTCTTTAAGGTCATTGCTGTGATGCTCGTCATCTCTTCCAATATTCTATAGATGTTATCCCACACTATCATTCAATTTATATTATCAGTTGTTGTTTATCCCCCCCTTTTACTTGCTTTGTCTTATTAAATATTAAGTTCAGTTCCACTGATAATATCTAGCCCTGTTGCAGATCAACTATAACAATAAAGCTAGCCGAATTATCAGAAAAAGGTAAAAAAGAGTATATGACTATACATATAATTCACAGTTAATAATCTTTATATGTTAAGCAAATCAATAAGTCAAAACTTTAAACTACTCAATTGGTTAATATATTTCTAGAATTAATTCTATTTATAGTTCTAAAAGTTTTCAGATTGATAAAATAATAAATAACTAAATATAGATACCAATATATTATTTTTCTTGCCCTACAAAGTTTGTAAATATTATTAATTTATAAATGCTTAGATTTCCACTACTATATATATATACAAACTAAATAGATATATTTAATCATTTTAGATCCTCTTAAATACTTTAGTCCAAAAATATGCCTTAGATATAGAGTTCCATGAATTGAACCTAAGAAAATGTGAATCCTTATATCTTGACCTAATTTTAGATCTCTTTATTTCTCCTGGGTCTTCAATGCCTTGATTGTAAAGTTATTGTCTTTCTCCTTCTTTAATTAATCCTAGATTAGTCTGGTCTCTCAGAGCCAAATTTCAAGAGTTCTGTTACAACAATAAAATCCTTCTCCGCTGTCACATTTGGGTATTCAAGCTTCTCTTGCAATCATGGCAGTCTGTTGTCCACTCTCCCCACTTTCTCCTCTTCCTCTCGCTCTGGGCTGTCAGCTCTCTCTTCTTGTTCACCTTTCCTCTTCTTCAGAAAGTCCCCCTGTCTTGCTGCAAAATCGCTCTTTAAACTGCTTAGTCCTTCCTTAGTCCTTCCTCTTCTTTATCACTTTAGTGGTTAGATATATTATGCTAAATCACAGCTCCTCCCGCACAGTCACCACCCGATCTCTCTGCTGGAGTTTTCTTCTAACCAAACAGGACTCACTTTTCCAAATGATCGTAAGCCTTGCAATTCTCGGAATACTCAATCTGCTCGAATGTCACAGTCTGTTATCAAAATCTTCACTTCTCTATACTTTCTGGCTCATTGCAGCCTTGGATCCGCCATAGCACGATGGCAGACACTTTCACTTTGGGTTGACAGGGGTGTCCTTCTCAGCAGCTAGTGATCGTCTTTAACTTTCACTGCCCTCCGAACTTCCCCTGTAGTCCGCAAAGCCTTCCAGGCTCTATGCGCCCCAAAGGGTCCCCAGAACGTGGAATATTCGGGGTTTAGGAACGGAGACACTTCTCTTTCCCCCGCACCGTTACAATGATACCATCGGAAGTCCCTCCTTCTCTTTTCTATCTCTCTCCTCCTTATCTCTCTCCATTGCTGTATTTATTTTCATTTCAATATTTCTGGTGTCCAGGCAACCCTGATTTTTTTTATTTATTAAGTATATTTCTCAAATCTCCCCTCATATATTTTAGTTATTAACATTGTCTTCATCTTATTCCATTTGTATCTTACAATCAATTAATACAACCTTCCACCTCTTATATTCTTAGAGTTTTTATTCACAATTCAATAATTATTATTCTCTTCCAATAATATACATCATTTACTAACATTTCAATTTTATTCCCTTTTACATCTTAACTTCAATCATTTTCACTTATGAACCATACTATCTTTCACATTTCATCTGCTGGACTATTTATTATTAATTTTTAAACAATGTACTACTTCTTTTTACCTTCTTTTCAATTTTATATCTTGACTTCAATTAATTTTTCCATTCTTTTATATATTTAAAATTTATTTCCTTATCATCAACTATAATTCTCTCTCATTCCATGCTTTTTCAAACACAAAAAGAAAAAGAAAACATATATCCCATTATATCTTCCACATTTCATCTACTCCTCCATTTTACATTAAATAATGTATTCCTTCTTTTTTACTCCTTTCATTCACTTCATTTCAACCTTTTTTACTACCCTTTTACAATAATCTATATATTTCTTCTAATTTCCATCATTCCTAAAAATTTCTTCAACTATTTTAATTTCTTTTTTCTATTCATTTTTCTCCTCCTTTTAACCATTTTCTTTCTGTTCTGTTTGCGAACAATACGAGGGTCCGAGGCTTGGCTTAAAAACTGCTTTATTAACAACTCTCAACAACTTCTCACTGGAGGCAATTACTGGAACGCCACGCTGGGCTCGGCAGCTGCTTAAGTGTAGCTAGCTAACAAGCTGCGGAACCAATCAACCAACCCCCTTTCCGGCTCTTTACGCTAGCCGTGCTTTAACCAATCAGCGACGGCTAGCAACAGGCATTCTCTCCTCGGGTCGCATTCCCGAGGACACAACACCCTTCACCCTCCGGATGGCACATGCATAATCTGCGAGATATGCCGGGCGCCGTCGGCTCCGCCCCGATTGTCTTAGTTCTTGAATCGGTGGCGCTGGAGTGGGAGGAGCCGGACTGCCATCCTGCTCCGAGGGCGGAGAGTGCACATCTGGATCGGGAAAAGGCCCTGGCGATGCTGCAGCAACGGGAACCGCAGGTAAGGCAGCCGGCGAGACCGCTTCGGGGGTTGAAGTACGTGGTGTGTCTGGCTGGGCCACCGGACCCCCGAAGCAATGGTCAGGTGTTAAAACAGCGATGCTTTGCTCAGGGCATGGATCAGCCGGCCCTGTGATTCTTCGGTGCAGCTGATTTATATGTCGGCGCCACTGGCGTCCATCTCCCAGTTGGACCCTATAAGAATAGGGTCCGGTTATTTGAATAATAGTGCCGGGCAGCCACCGGGTGTCAGCCCCGAAGTTTTCTGCGTAGACCAGGTCCCCCACCCTAAAATTCCTATAGTTGGAATCTGTGCATCTGGGTATATCTGGAGTAAAACTCGGATGCAAACGATCTAGAGTGGTTCGTAAGCGCCTACCCATCAACATCTCAGCCGGGCTACGATTAGTATCTGGGCATGGGGTTGAATGTTGTGCCAATAAGTATTGGCAGATCTTGTGATGCCAGTTGGAGGGGCCCAGGCGACTTAATGCTTCTTTAGCTGCCCTAACGGCCCTTTCCGCCCGGCCATTCCCCGCCGGGTGGAAAGGAGCCGTAGGGGCATGGCGGATACCCAGCCGTGCCATAAACTGCTGAAAATAGGCCGATGTAAATTGGGCCCCATTGTCAGTGACAATGACGTCGGGAAGTCCATGGGTGGCAAACAGGGTTTCCAGGACCCTGACGACGGCTCCAGCCGTGGGGGAAGGTGTCAATGCAATATCAACCCACTTCGAATAGGCATCGACTAGAATTAGAAAGGTTTGGCCCAAAAAAGGTCCAGCGAAGTCCACATGGACTCGCGCCCAAGGGTTTCTGGGATTCTCCCAGTTCCTGACGGGGGCAGCAGCTGGCGCTGATCTAGAGGCTTGGCACTGGGGGCAATTTGCCACCCAGGCCTTGATCTCCTGATCCATCCCCGGCCACCAAACGTAACTGCGCCCTAAGGCTTTCATTCTTACCATTCCTGGGTGGGCGTCATGCAAACAACTCAAGATACGCTTACGCAAGTTGGGGGGTACTACTACCCTATTCCCCCACAACAGGCACCCCTTAAGGACCGATAGTTCATGCTGCCGGCGGGAGTATGGAAGGAATTCAGAAGCTAGTAATCCCCGCAGCCAACCCCTTTTCACCCAATCGATGATTTTAGACAGAAATGGGTCCTTAGCAGACAAACTCTCGATATCAACAGCAGAAACAGGAACGTCCCAGTCCTCAACAAGAAGGACAGCGGACGTCGGGGCTGGGTCGGCCTCCGTTATAGGTAAAGGGCAGCGACTAAGCGCGGCCGCATGCCCTATAAATTTCCCGGGCTTATACAACAGTTGGTAAGAATAGGCGGCAAGGAATTCCACCCAGCGGGACATGCGTGGGGATAGAATTTGGGGGGTTTGGCGGTCGCCTGCCAGCAACCCCAACAATGGTTTATGGTCGGTTACAAGATAAAAAAACCGACCATAAAGGTAATCATGGAATCTTCTGATTCCAGCTACTGCGGCTAAGGCCTCCCGATCAAGTTGGCTATAGTTTCGTTCGGGAGGGGATAAGGTGCGTGAATAGAAAGTGATAGGAGCTTCGGAGCCATCAGGAAGAAGGTGGCTCAGAACGGCACCCACGCCGTGGGGAGGCATCACCGTTAATGACAGTGGCAGGCAGGGATCATACTGCACTAAGACAGCCGCCGGCGTAAGGGCATCTTTGACAGCCCGAAGCGAGGCGGCCGCAGCATGGTCCCATCGCCATGGGGCTTTGGAATCTAACAGCCTATGCAAGGGCTCGCTAACGTGGCCTTATGGGGCACAAAGATGGCATAAAATTAAGAAGTCCCAAAAGCTTGAAGCTCCGCCTTATTTGCAGGCGTCGGGGCATTCCTAATCGCCTCTACTTTGAGGCGAGGGTGGATTCCTGAAGAATCCACCACAAATCAAGAATTCTACCCATGGAACCCCAATACAGCACTTCTCTTTTTAACTTTAAGCCGCAGTCCGAAACCGGCTAAGGACGGCCCTCAAACGTTCGACGAGTTCTGACCTATCCCTAGCAGAGATCAGAACATCGTCGAAATAGGGTACAACCCCTGGAATACCGTGGAGCAATCACTCCATCAAGCCTTGGAATAGCCCGGGGGCTATACTGACCCCGAACTGCAGGCGGTTACACTTAAAGGCACCCCGGTGGGTGACAATCGCCTGGGCCATGGCGGTCGCTTCATCCACCGGGAGTTGCTGATACGCCTGGGCGAGATCTAATTTAGCAAATATTCTGCCTTGCCCCAATGAGTGAAGGAGATGTTGTACAACTGGGACCGGATAAGGATTATCCTGCAGGGCTCTATTTATGGTGCATTTGTAGTCGGCACAGATCCTAATGGATCCGTCCGGCTTTAATGGAATCACAATGGGGGTTTCCCAATTAGAATGGTCTATAGGTTCAAGGACTCCTTGAGAAATAAGTTTATCTAGCTCTTTGTCTACCCTGGGACGGAGCGCTAGGGGAACCCGTCGGGGCTTAAGGCGCCTGGGAGCTATCTGAGGGTCCAAATTAAAAGCGATAGGGCGACCAGTGTACTTGCCCAAACTACCGTCAAATACATCCCCAAACTCTGAAAATAGATTGTCTGGAGTATCTAGGACATTAGCATGGAGTCCGGACACTTCAAGATGTAAAGCAGCAAACCAGTCCAGCCCTAAGAGACTTGGGAGGTTATCCCTGACTACAATGAGAGGTAATTTCCCCGAAAAGGACCCATAGGCGACCCGAAAAACCCCACATCCCACAGTAGGAATTTGTCGGCCCTGATAGTCCCTTAAAGAGATCTGACAGGGCTGAAGGCAGCGTTTAGAGATGTGGGGCATCAACTTCTGCAGCGTCGGCCACGCGATAAGTGATCTAGAGGAGCCGGTGTCAATCTCCATTGAAATTGGTACATCTTCTAGAAGAACTCTGAAGAAGATCTTTTGGGCAGGAATACCGGAAGAGGTGTGGTTGACGTCAATCGTTGCAACATCGTAGCCCTTGAAGGCAGGTTGGCGTTCGTCACGGCGACTCGGCATTCGTCTTACATCGCGCCTCGGTTCAAACGGAGTCGAATATGTGGTTGGAGCTGGAAGTAGGGCCCGGCAGACTCTCAATAGGTGACCCATTCGGCCACACTGGCGACAAATCGCGGTTTTAAATCTGCAGCTCGAGCGGTTGTGGTTTCCCCCGCACCTGAGGCACATCTCTGGTTTTCCCCTCCCCTCGCGATTGCACTCATTTCTTCGTGCTGCATTGAGGCGGCGCACAGCTTCATCAGCAGGGAACGGCGTGTCCCCATCTGCATCTTCATGGTGGACTGATAGTGGCTTGACGGCAGCAGCCGCAGCGGCTCCAACATGGAACCGCTGAATCTCTGCTGACGACCGTTCCGACATTTCAGAAGCTCGCGCCTCCTCAATAGCCCCCTGGAGTGTCACTTCAGAGCGGGCCAGTAGGCGGCGCTGCAACCGCAGGTCCTTGATCCCTGTAACTAGTTGGTCTAGCAACATGTCTTCCAAATCGGTGAACTCGCACTGTAGTGCAGCATCGCGAAGGGACGCCATAAAATCATTGATAGACTCACCCTCGCCCTGAAACCGCTGTCTAAAAAGATGTCGTCTGGCCACACGGGAAGGTTTCGGGGAATAGCCACACTGGCCACACGGGAAGGTTTCGGGAATAGTGGGCCTGTAGTTTCTCCAATAGTATGTCCCAAGGAACGGACGACACTGCTTGTGGGGCGGTAAGAGCCCGAGCCGTCGCAAAGACGTGACAGCCACAAAAACTAAGGAAGTAACCACGCTTCCTAGCGCTCGAGATATCAGATAAATTGTTCGCCTGCAGGAAGCATTCGAAACGTTCTAAATACGCTTCCCAGACTTCATTAGCAGGCTCAAAAGGAGAGAAGGTTGAAATAGCGGTTGACATTTAGAAAATTTTTTTTGCTCCTACCGCTAATACGGAAACCGTCGCCTCACGTAGAGTTCCACTCCTCGTCGCCAGTGTTCTGTTTGCGAACAATACGAGGGTCCAAGGCTTGGCTTAAAAACTGCTTTATTAACAACTCTCAACAACTTCTCACTGGAGGCAATAATTGGAACGCCACGCTGGGCTCGGCAGCTGCTTAAGTGTAGCTAGCTAACAAGCTGCGGAACCAATCAACCAACCCCCTTTCCGGCTCTTTACGCTAGCCGTGCTTTAACCAATCAGCGACGGCTAGCAACAGGCATTCTCTCTTCGGGTCGCATTCCCGAGGACACAACACTTTCAGTCTCTCCAAAATCCCATCTCTTAATATTTTTCTCCCTTTCTCCCATTCTCTTATAATAATAATAACAGATTTCGAAGGGACCTTGGAGGTCTTCTAGTCCAACCCCCTGCCCAGGCAGGGAACCCTACACCATTTCAGATTAATGATTATCCAACATTTTCTTAAAAATTTCCTGTGTTGGAGCATTCACAACTTCTGCAGGCAAGTTGTTCCACTGATTAATTGTTCTAACTGTCAAGAAATTTCTCCTTAGTTCTAAGTTGCTTCTCTCCTTGATTAGTTTCTACCCATTGCTTCTTGTTCTACTCTCAGATGCATTGGAGAATAGTTTGACTCCCTCTTCTTTGTGGCAACTCCTGATATATTGGAACACTGCTATCATGTCTCTCCTAGTCCTTCTTTTCATTAAACTAGGCATACTGAGTTCCTGCAACCGTTCTTCATATGTTTTAGCCTCCAGTCCCCTAATAATCTTTGTTGCTCTTCTCTGCACTCTTTCTAGAGTCTCAACATCTTTTTTACATTGTGGCGACCAAAACTGAATGCAATATTCCAAGTGTGGCCTTACCAAGACATTATAAAGTGGTATTAACACGTCACGTGATCTTGATTCTATCCTTCTGTTTATGCAGCCCAGAACTGTGTTGGCTTTTTTGGCAGCTGCTGCACACTGCTGTACTCTTCTTGTAGTTTTCCCTTCTGTAGGTTGAACATTCCCAACTGTTCCTCATAACTTTTTCACTAGCATTGATGATGTTACCTAATTTGGGTAATGAAACATCTGCAAGAAAACAACAAAGCTCAGAAAGCATCAAGAATTTCTCATTTCAATCCTGAGCAACAAATATTCTTATTTATTGATAATTTTTCCTTGCAGTCCATTAATACAAACAATTAATTTAATAGTTTGTAATTTTCTGAATGTATTCCAGTTTATCAGTGTTCTTCCAAAAAGATGATGCCATATTTGATGTGATGTGCAAATAATTAGTTCTAAGTTGTTTAATTATACCTGAAATATCAAAAAAAGACTTTGCTGAGGCAGACCGATATCAGTCCAAAAGAAGACAGTTTAGTCCTCTGATTTTTATTTAATAGTGACATATAATCAGTTTCTTTTTTAAAAAAAGTTTATTTTTTAATTTTTACAAACATACCAAATCAATGCTTGAACAGTATGGCACCTGGGTGTCAAACATTGTAATACAAATAAAACTAGTAAAATTAATCATAATCATTGGATTCAATCAACTTATATATTTCTAATAATGATACACAATTATTATAACTTGCAATCTGTCATTATTCAATTATTCCATGTTTTCTTTTTTGTTTTATTATATTAAAGTATATACACTAACATTCTCCCTTCTGTTATTTCTATCACTTATTCTAACTTTTAGTCATATCACTTTTTACTAAAAAACATTTTCTTTCTATCCTACCTACCTTTTGGTGATGTCAGATACCTAAAAAAAAAAAAAGAAAATAAAGAGAGAGAAAAGGAAAAGCAAATCAAAACAACAGAGAAGAAAAATCATCTATCCATCGTCCCTTGCCCTCTTCAATACTTTAATTGATATGCTTTTTAAAAAAACTTGCCTCCCAAATTACTCTCCTGGATCTCTATCTCTGTCAGAATCTGCTTCTTGACTATTCAGTCTGGGTATTTCTCCCACCTCTACCCTCTTCCACTGCCTACTTCCCAAAATTTCTGCATAGGTCTCTATCTCCTTTTCAAATGTCTCTTCCAACTTCTTAATATCTTTTCCCCCTGGCTTAATTCATCAATCACTGTTATTTCCATTGTTGTCTCTTCTTTGACTTCTTCTTCCTTCATTTCTTCTGCTGACTTCTCCCTTTCCTGGGCATCTTGTTCTTTATTCATCATCCCTCGTATAATATTTTTCATTTTTTCTGTAATCTCCTTAAATCCTTTATCCATAGTGTCCTTTGTGTTTTGGAAGAGTACCACCATCTCCTTCAAAATTCCACCCATTTCTGCCTTATAAAGCATCTTGTTTTATTTTTTTAAAAATCAACTTTTGTCCAGCAATGCAATAACTATTTATTCAGTCCTTAAATTGCCCTTCAGGGAGTGCACTAGTCCCAATTCTTTATATCCCATAGATAAACAGTCAGTTCCATTTAGATAATCCCAAAAGTTATCCAAAGCCTCTTTACATCCACTTTACAGGTTCACTCTTCTAGCATTCAGAGATCCTTTTAGTTAAGAAAATCTCCTTGTTTTCATATTTGGGTCTCCAATAGTTATAGGGTAATTAAAAGTAATCCAATAGATATTTTAGCAGTCCTTCATGTAGATATTTTCAGGCTTGTAATTTTTCCTTTCGTCAGCAGGTAGCACTCTCATCTTAAATTTCAGTATTGCCACCAATCAAGTGCTCTTTTGGTCATAGAACAATTATAAAAGCAGAATAAGTTTCATAAGTAAATGATTCCAGCATTTTAAAATGCCTTCCCAATAACACATCTTCCCAATTTGAGAGTCCAATTTTCTGTATATTTCAAAATTTGTTATTTTTCTCTCCTATGCCCCTCACTTCTGGTCTGGTAGTTTCTCAGAATGCATAGATGCCACTTTTATAGATAATTCTGAGGAAATAGTTCTAAATTGTTCCTTGGGTTGAATTTAAAGCAAAAGGAAATTCTCTCCCCCAGTTCCAGTCACTGTTCACCTACTTCACTCCAGCAGCAGGCTTAGATGCTCATCTTTGAACATCTGGAAACCTTTGAACAACTGAAAAGATGAACATCTTAGATGTTCATCTTTTCAGCTTTGTGGCAGCCATCTTTAGCTGCCTCTTCTTGCTGTAGCTGAGAGGGGGGAAAAAAACCCTGGTCAGACAGGAGAGCTATGACTCTCCTCGACCTCACAGGGTGCCCCTTCTTGCTTCACTACCCCTACAGGGCGGCTTTGGCTCCTCTTGGAGTCCACAAATAGGGAAAGTCAGCACAGTGAATGCAGAGACCTATTCACTCTGTCTGAAAGCATTGTGACATCAACCAGAAGTCACATATAAACAGTTTCTATTAACAGTGGACCTTAATGCTAAAGGTTTTCATTTTTGTTTGATTTTTTTAGTATCTTTTATGGTTTTATTTGGAATTTTTACAATTTTGAATTTTAAAAAAATCTATGCCCAACAAATGCTTAGTTTAATCCTCTAGAAATTAGGAAAGATAGAAAAAATAATAAGCTTAATAGGTACACAAATTAGATGGTTGTTTTATTATTTTAACTTTACCACCTTAATATTTATTGACATGTTTTGGATAATTTTTTTATTTCATGTTAGTTACTATGATCAATTTACTGAAAAGTTTTTAAAATAGTCCAAACTTAAATTTGGCATTGTTGTATTTTTCAGTTAAAGAACTTTTTATTATTTTCTAAACTAATGTTCCATGATAGATTCTAATTGGAATTGTTTCTCTCTGTAAATGTGATTACCACAGCAGCTTACTATATGAATAGGCAATGGAAAATTGGACTAGAAAATATATGATCACAAATAAAAAAGACTGGGAAAATGTCTATTATATTAATTCATAGAACTTTATCGTCTTGCAATAAAAGTCCAGTCTATTCTAAACATTCTATCCTATTCTGAACAGATTTTGATCTGAAAGAGGCAATTCTCCTGATAAATAGCTAGTTTTTTTAAAAAAATTATTTGATTAATTAATTTTTATAACAGGAGCAGAATTTGAGAATGTTTTGAAAAAAAAACTTGGCTCAATGCTTATCATCTCTTTCCAGTTAAATGCAGTTTAATCTGATTTGTGAGCATATCTGTAAACGAAGAACTTGCTGCTAATTGAAATACATAGATATATTTGTTGTATTAATATTAACATCACCATTGTATTGTTATTTATTATTGTTTGAGCATGTTGAGAAAACAAACAAGAATAGACAAGACAGGAAAAAATGCACAGATTTGAACTGCTGTTGAAGTGGGACAAAAATTCTTTGTGGAAGAGCATGCCACATGTATTGGAAGGGCATTCAACTGGTAAATAATTGTAAAAATTATTGATAAATAAAGTTTAGTATAATATCTAAATATATGATATTTCCTTTCAGGTGAAACCAGATCTGGGTAAAAACATTACTGTTTAAAATATCATTGCTGGAAAGAAGTAGGGGTTCAGAAACATTTCTATAGTTATGAGAGTAGATATCTACACAATTATAGTCAGTGTTATTTCTTCCCAATGTTGTTCTCACATTCAGTTTGACATTTAGAGCAATTTCTGATCATAAAACTCTGCACTGTAAAATTGAAATAGATATTCAAATAGAATAGATATTCTATTTGAAGAAATAGTTATTTAGTAAAAAACAGACTATAATTAGTGTGATAAATTTAAATTGTTACCTTTTAGATCACATCAAGCAAGATCACATCAAATACCTGTACAATTAGCACAGGGGCCCCCCAAGGCAGTGTGCTCTCCCCACTTTTCTTCTCTCTGTATACCAATGACTGCATCTCCAATGATCCATCTGTTAAGCTACTGGAGTTCGCAGATGACACAACAGTGATTGGTCTCATTCGAGACAATGACGAATCTGCATATAGATGAGAGGTTGAATGACTAGCCTTGTGATGCAACCAAAACAATCTGTATTGAACACACTCAAAACCGTAGAAATGGTGGTAGACTTTAGGAGAAACCCTTCCATACTTCCACCTCTCACAATACTTGACAACACAGTATCAACAGTAGAAACCTTCAAATTTCTAGGTTCTATCATATTGCAAGATCTAAAATGGACAGCTAACATCAAAAACATCATCAAAAAAGGACAACAAAGTTCTTTCTGCGCCAGCTCAGTAAGCTCAAACTGCCCAAGGAGCTGCTGATTCAGTTCTACAGAGGAATTATTGAGTCTGTCATTTGCACCTCTATAACAGTCTGGTTCGGTTCTGCAACCCAACAAGAAAAACACAGACTTCAGAGGATAATTAGAACTGCATAAAAAATAATTGCTACCAACCTGCCTTCCATTGAGGACCTGCATACTGCACGAATCAAGAAGAGGGCCGTGAAAATATTTGCAGATCCCTCGCATCCTGGACATAAACTGTTTCAACTCCTACCCTCAAAACGACGCTATAGAGCACTGCACATCAGAACAACTAGACACAAGAACAGTTTTTTCCCGAAGGCCATCACTCTGCTAAACAAATAATTCCCTCAACACTGTCAGACTATTTACTGAATCTGCACTACTATTAATCGTCTCATAGTTCCCATCACCAATCTCTTTCCACTTATGACTGTATGACTATAACTTGTTGCTGGCAATCCTTATGATTTATATTGATATATTGGCCATCAATTGTGTTGTAAATGTTGTACCTTGATGAACGTATCTTTTCTTTTATGTACACTGAGAGCATATGCACCAAGACAAATTCCTTGTGTGTCCAATCACACTTGGCCAATAAAAATTCTGTTCTATTCTATTCTATTCTATTACAATGCAAAGGTAAAATACAATGCTGTGGCATAAATGAGTTAAATAATAATACCTAATTATTTACATATATCTTAGACTATCAAATTTTAATAATAATTTGTTTCTAGAACTTTGCACTTTGATATGGGCCAAGGGCTAATCAATAAATAAAGACCACATACAAATAGATAATGTACAATTTTAATTGCTGTCAAAAAGTCCAGAAATTAATTTTCATCCAAAATGATCAGCTGCTCATGATAATTCAAAACAGACTATGTTCTCTTTTATTCATGATTCCATTTATTTATCTTGGCAGTTTCTTTTAAACATTTGGTTTAATAATACATACAAATATCAGTATTGAAATAAGAAAAAAGATTAACTTGGAAAAAAAATAAAGTTACCGTATATACTCGAATATAAGCCGATCCGAGTATAAGCCGAGGTCCCCAATTTTACCCCAAAAACTGGGGTAAACTGGGGACTCGAGTATAAGCCGAGGGTGGGAAATGAGGCACCTACCGGTCGGCGAAACCCTCCCTCCCTCGGCCGAGAAGGCTGGCGGCTCCCCCGCCCCGCCCTCTCACTGCACCGGCAGGGCTTCCCCCCGCTAAAGCAAAAGCCCGCCAAGTTCGCGCCGGCCGGTATAATGTGAAAAAAACGAAAAAAAAAAAAACTCGAGTATAAGCCGTATATACTCGAGTATAAGCCGAGGGGACGTTTTTCAGCACAAAAAACGTGCTGAAAAACTCGGCTTATACTCGAGTATATACGGTAACTTGTCTCTTTTTTAGAGTTTGACCACACTTGGTGAGGTACAGCATTCAGGCACAGGAAAGGTTTACACCATTGATTCCAAATTTTGCTCCAATTTCCATATTACATTAGGTATGAAGCATGACCAAGCTTCTTATATATAGATTAAAAAAAAACCAGCATAGATTACTTTAGTATAAACTGCTGCTGGAACTGTGGCAGGTCTCCTTTTTATTATAGTTTAGGAGAGGCTTAAAATATGTTTATTTAGAACTTTTAATATTACATACTTTTTTGAAAAGGAAGCTTATGGACACATTGCTGCATTTATTTAATTTGGTCTTGAGAGGAGGATTATCCATTGTTAATTCAAATGTACTAGATGGCATGCATACTATAGCTATTTCTTTTGAGGATAAAAAATGCTCCAAAATCACTTCGTTTATTTCAATAGCAAAATAGGAACTAGAACCTTGGTTTCCTTCTGATTGTAATCCAATACTTTATTTATTTATTTGTTTATTTGTTTGTCACAACAGTATATAAAAGCATAAGCATGAAATAACTATTCAATATATAAGCATATATATAAGCATAAGCATGAAATAACTGTACGAATTGGATACAATCAAAGGGAACATTAGGACAGGAATGGTAGGCACGTTGGTGCTCTTATGCACCCCCTTTACAGACCTCTTAGGAATGGGTTGAGGTCAATAGTAGATAGTCTTTGGTTAAAGCTTTGGGGATTTTGGGAAGAGACCAGAGAGTCTGGTAGTGCATTCCAGGCATTAACAACTCTATTACTGAAGTCATATTTTCTGCAATTAAGATTGGAATGGTTCATATTAAGCTTGAATCTATTGTGTGCTCGTGTATTGTTGCGATTGGAGCTGAAGTAGTCTTTAACCACTATATAGAATAGAATAGAATAGAATAGAATAGAATAGAATAGAATAGAATTTTTATTGGCCAAGTGTGATTGGACACACAAGGAATTTGTCTTGGTGCATATGCTCTCAGTGTACATAAAAGAAAAGATACGTTCATCAAGGTACAATATTTAAAACACAATTGATGGTCAATATATCAATATAAATCATAAGGATTGCCAGCAACAAAGTTACAGTCATACGTGTGGAAAGAGATTGGTGATGGGAACTATGAGAAGATTAATAGTAGTGCAGATTTAGTAAATAGTTTGACAGTGTTGAGGGAATTATTTGTTTAGAAGAGTGATGGCCTTCGGGAAAAAAACTGTTCTTGTGTCTAGTTGTTCTGGTGTACAGTGCTCTATAGTGTCGTTTTGAGGGTAGGAGTTGAAACAGTTTATGTCCTGGATGTGAGGGATCTGTAAATATTTTCACGGCCCTCTTCTTGATTCGTGCAGTATACAGGTCCTCAATGGAAGGCAAGTTGGTAGCAATTATTTTTTCTGCAGTTCTAATTATCCTCTGGAGTCTGTGTCTTTCTTGTTGGGTTGCAGAACCGAACCAGACTGTTATAATGGTGCAAATGACAGACTCAACAATTCCTCTATAGAACTGAATCAGCAGCTCCTTGGGCAGTTTGAGCTTACTGAGTTGGCGCAGAAAGAACATTCTTTGTTGTCCTTTTTTGATGATGTTTTTGATGTTAGCTGTCCATTTTAGATCTTGCAATATGATAGAACCTAGAAATTTAAAGGTTTCTACTGTTGATACTGTGTTGTCTAGTATTGTGAGAGGTGGAAGTATGGAAGGGTTTCTCCTAAAGTCTACCACCATTTCTATGGTTTTGAGTGTGTTCAATACAGATTGTTTTGGTTGCACCACAAGGCTAATCGTTCGACCTCTTGTCTATATGCGGATTCGTCATTGTCTTGAATGAGACTTATGACTGTTGTGTCATCTGTGAACTTCAGTAGCTTAACAGATGGATCGTTGGAGATGCAGTCATTGGTATACAGAGAGAAGAGAAGAGCACACAGCCTTGGGGGGCCCCTGTGCTAATTGTACAGGTATCTGATGTGATCTTGCTTAGCTTCACCTGCTGTTTCCTGTATGTTAGGAACATATCCCACTAAAAGCAGAAAAAATATATCCTGTATTTTTCACAGATATTACTAAACCTTCTTATTTAAAAACTAATGTTTGAAAAAAGATAGGAGAGGAAAAAAAGCAACTTCAGAGTGTTCCCAAAGGAACTTAGTTCTTCCAGTTCCACAGAAAGAAATACAATAGGCTGACAGTATTTGTTCTTAAAGCAGATTGTAATGTTCCAGTCTAATATATTTTAATTATAGAGAAATTTAGACTAAATTAGATTAAGCTCCATTTTCCACACTCTATTTATATAAAGGCACACTATACAGATAAAGCCTTTCTTTCTACAACATTTGTAGTATTGATGGCATTGAATGAATTTTATTTATTTTGTGTATTTTGATGGAAAATAATTTTAGTTTGACTACAAGCTAGAGAGAAATATAAGAAGCAATGCAGTATGGTTGATGCAAAGCACAAATAATATTTATGGCCATATAGTTATCAAAATCAAACTTCACGAAAACTTTCTTTTAAAACCTTTTCATGTCCTACATGGTTTGCTTTTCGTATAACTAAACATCATATGAAAATCTCTACTACTATATGCTTCAAGCTGAATCAACTATTAACAATAAATATACCTTAAATATATATTGGTTTTTTAGAGGCAGTTTCCACTTCTTTGTAAAAATAAACATCCAGTATTATTTATCTTTCAGGAGTTTAATAAAAGGAACCTATTTTTTTGCCACTTCAGTGCATTTCCACCAAAATATTAAAAATTGACTTAATTCTTTTTGGGAATGGGTTGCAGTTTCTATGTGTAGCTTTGAAAACTTCTGGAGGAGTATCTTTTAAAAAGATACTTGTTATTCCCCATAATCTGAAAAAAATCATACCTTACTATGGGGAGACTCGGGGTTTGCAAATAGTATGCTGAGATCATATATGCCCCATAGATCACTGTTTTCCTATTCCCAACTAATCAGTTTTATTTACCACATTTTTAAAAATAAAAAAATTAATGTTTTACAATACATAAAAATTAATACAAAGTAATAAATAGCAGAAGCAGGAAAAAAAGAAAGAAAGGAAAGGAAGGAAGGAAGGAAAGGAAAGGAAAGGAAAGGAAAGGAAAGGAAAGGAAAGGAAAGAAATACGAAAAGAAAAAAGAAGTTTCCTATTTCCTTTGCAACAAATATTCTGTAAGTACATTTACAAAATTCTTTATTACTCTATGAAAACCTCTCCCATTTTATATTATACAAAATTTTATGTATTATAAAACTTTTTTTAAAATAGCAAACGCACATATCATACTTTTTCCTTATTCATGCACAAGCTGCCATTCCGCAGCATTGGAGAAATGGCGTTCACAGTAGGACCAGCACCCCTTTCTAGTCAATCATAAATGTAGATAATGTTTTGTCTATAATCAAAAAGATTAATTTACCCAACTTTGCAAGTTTCATCATCTTCACCAATCATTCTTCTGTGATAAGAAATACTGAGCCTTCCCACTTTTAAGTATATAATAGACTCATTGCAGTTGTCATATATAAAAGCAGAGTTCTGTGACTTTTTTCTAGTTGCTTGTCTATTAGTCCAAAAATAGAAATCTGGTTTCAGCTGTACTTTAACCTTTAACGTAAAATCTTCTGCATTGATACATAATTGGCTCTGCGCATGCGCGAGAATGGCAGCTATTTAGAAGAGCCCGAATCGGCGGTGGCGGCTTTTCCTTAAATGGTGGCTTCGGGCTGACTCACCAGGCTCCTCTGGTCCCTCGGCGTGCTGTACGATCTTCTTGGCTGCCGCTGGAGAGGTTTTTGTATCCTCTCGGATATGCGACAGCCGAGAACGGGCCGAGGGACGGAGCGGCGGTCCGGAAGAGGGCGGCCATCTTTGGGGGTGTGAGGACGCGAGGGAGGCGAGGGAGGCCTGCTGTTTGCTGCGGGCTCCGGCCTCGACTTCGGCCCTGCCCCAGCAGCGATCCCGGCCAGGCTCCAGCGGCGTGAGATCATCGGCGGTCCTGGCCTGGCTCCAGCGGCTTCACGGCGTGGATTCGGCCTGGTTCCAGCTGGCGTGAATTCCGGCCTGCTTTTTCGCCTGTTGGTAGGCCCGCCAGCTCCATCGGCGCTTGGTTGCACCCGGCGAGGCCTTGTGGGCTGCGAGGCGCCTGTCCAGCAGCATCCTGTATTTGGCAGCCCCATCGGTGATGGGCGTGGTGAGGCCGCGGTGGGAGAGGAGGCCGGAGCCGAGGCTGAGGTCTGTCCCCTCTTCTGGCATGTTACATCGCATTTTACATCGCGTGTCATCTATTGGCCCTTTGTGGCATGGCTTGTTTCCATCTTACCTTCCACCCCCCCCCTACACCGGACTTTTGGTCACCTAAACTGGGTGGTCATGCACGTTCATCCGCGGGTTTTGGATTGGACTGGACTGGATTGGACTAGATTGGACTGGTCTATGGACTTTGACAGACCGATAGTCATTTCTACTTGATTAAGAGCTATTGTAGAATCGTTTTCCATAGGTTCACTATGGAGACTGCCGGCCTGTCTGTTCCTGCTTTGTCATTGTTATCTGGTTCCAGCTCCATCTGTCCTCCTTGCCAACTGGACATCCGCTGGAAGATCCACCGCTTTTACCATCTGGGATTTTACCATCTTAGCATCCTTCGCCGATTCGCACTTTTCTATGCGCTACACTGTACATGAACTCTTGCGCCTGCGAGGTGCCCCCGCCTGCAGGAATGGCCCGTCGCTACCAAGGGCCGGCCTCAATGACAGGTCTTGGGACCCCCAGAGGTGGCATGCGAAAAGAAAGAGCCTTTGGGGGTTTTTAGACAGGGTATTTTTAAGGGGTGGGAGGGTTAGGGCGGGTGATGGGGGTAGCCCGTCGGGAGGGAAACCAGCCCCAGCGCATGCTCGTGGCGACTATCTAATGGGTTCGGAGGTTATGGGGGGGAGTGTGTTCCTTTGTGTGAGGGTGAGTCCATCTGCACGGTAAGTGGGAGGAGCAGATATGGCGGAAGGGGGGGATCGCATCGATTTAGGGGGTCACGTGTTCGATGCATGCAGGCGATCGCGTGCCCCGATCCCTCTGACTTCTCCCGTTCCCCGGATGGTCAAGACCCTCAGAGCCTGGGCCTTCGTCTGATGTTATGCAACGCACGGTCCGTGGCCAATAAGGCCCCCCTAATACATGATCTTATTCAGGGGGGTGCCGCGGATATTATAGGCGTTACGGAAACCTGGTTGGGCACTGAAGGGGGCGTGCCCCTGGTTGAGATGTGCCCACCGGGTTTCCGTGCATTCCATCAGCCGAGGGCCCAGGGTAGGGGTGGGGGGGTGGCGGTCGTTATTAAAGAGAGTCTAGAGCCGAGGGAGACCACTGTACCTCAGATTGCCGGGTGTGAATCCCTCTTTGTGAGGTGGGGTCATAGGTGTCAGATGGGCTTGCTGGTCACGTACCTGGCTCCTTGCTGCGTGACAGCCGCCCTGCCCGAGCTCCTGGAGGTGCTTGCCGGGGTGGCAGTGGAGACCCCCAGACTTTTAGTCATGGGGGACTTTAACTTGCCATCTGCCGGCTCGTCATCGACAGTAGCTCGGGAGTTCATGGCTTCCATGACGGCCCTGGACCTGACTCAAGTAGTGGATGGCCCCACTCACATCGGGGGAGGCACATTGGACCTTATTTTTATCTCTGGTCAGTGGTTGAAGGATCTGGATTTGAGAGATGTAGTCACAGAACCTTTGTCATGGTCAGATCACTCTCTCCTTCGCCTGGACTTTCTGACCGCTACTCAACACCGCAGGGAGACGGAACTGTTACGGTGGTTCCGTCCCAGGCGCCTGATGGACCCGGAGAGGTTCCGGACGGAGCTTGGGCCATTTCCTGAGGGTCTGGCCCACGGCACGGTGGAGGAACTAGCCGCAGCCTGGGAACGGGCTGCGGCTGGGGCCTTAGACCGTGTCGTGCCTCTGTGGCCTCTGACCCGGCACAGATCCCAACTGGCTCCCTGGTTCTCCAGGGAGCTGAGGGGGATGAAACGCCGGAGAAGACGCCTAGAGAGCTCTTGGAGGTCTAGCCATTTAGAGGCTGATCGGACACTAGTTAGGTCCTATACTAGAACCTACCTAGTGGCACTGAGGGATGCGAGGCGTTGCTACGCCTCCTCCCTCATTGCGTCGGCAGATAACCGCCCGGCCGCCCTGTTTCGGGTGACCCGCTCCCTCCTTCACCAGGGAGAGCGGGAAGACCCGTTGCAGGGACGTGCCGAGGAGTTTAACGGTTATCTATACGATAAAATCATTCAGCTTCAAGACGGTCTGGACCAAACTTGCGGCGATTCAGACGGGGCATCTGAGGGCGGTCTTGGTGATATTGTCTGGGTTGAGTTTGACCCTGTGGCTCCCGAGGACATGGACAGGTTGTTGGGCAGGTTGAATGCCACCACGTGTTTACTGGACCCGTGCCCCTCCTGGTTGGTGCTGGCCACTCGGGAGGTGACACGAGGCTGGCTCCAGGCGATTACGAGTGCTTCTTTGTTGGAGGGAGTCTTTCCGGCCGCCTTGAAAGAGGCGGTGGTGAGGCCCCTCCTCAAGAAGCCCTCCCTGGACCCGGCTGTTTTAGGTAATTATCGTCCGGTCTCCAACCTTCGCTTTGTGGCGAAGGTTGTAGAGAGTATGGTGGCATATCAGTTTTCCCTTCACCTGGATGAAACTGTCTATCTAGACCCGTTCCAGTCCGGTTTCCGGCCCGGTTACAGCACTGAGACGGCTTTGGTCGCATTGGTGGATGATCTCTGGAGGGCCAGGGACAGGGGGTGTTCCTCTGCCCTGGTCCTATTAGACCTCTCAGCGGCTTTCGATACCATCGACCATGGTATCCTGCTGCGCCGGTTGGAGGGATTGGGAGTGGGAGGCACCGTTTATCGGTGGTTCTCCTCCTATCTCTCCGACCGGTCGCAGACGGTGTTGACAGGAGGGCAGAGGTCGGCTCCGAGGCGCCTCATGTGTGGGGTGCCGCAGGGGTCGATTCTCTCACTCCTTCTGTTCA
This sequence comes from Ahaetulla prasina, assembly GCF_028640845.1. Taxonomy (NCBI): domain Eukaryota; kingdom Metazoa; phylum Chordata; class Lepidosauria; order Squamata; family Colubridae; genus Ahaetulla; species Ahaetulla prasina. The sequence goes on from NC_080542.1 coordinate 96,694,562, forward strand.
ACATCTATATGAAGCCGCTGGGTGAGATCATCAGTGGTTTCAGTGTGAGGTACCAGCTGTACGCTGATGACACCCAGCTGTACTTTTCCACACCGGACCACCCCAATGAAGCTATCGAAGTGCTGTCCCGGTGTTTGGAAGCCGTACGGGTCTGGATGGGGAGAAACAGGCTCAAGCTCAATCCCTCCAAGACAGAGTGTCGGCATCCCGGTACAGTCAGCTGAGTCCACGGCTGACTGTTGGGGGCGAGTCATTGGCCCCGATGGAGACGGTGCGCAACTTGGGTGTCCTCCTGGATGAACGGCTGTCTTTTGAAGATCACTTGACGGCCGTCTCCAGGAGAGCTTTCCACCAGGTTCGCCTGGTGCGCCAGTTGCGCCCCTTTCTAGACCGGGATGCCTTATGCACAGTCACTCACGCACTCGTGACGTCTCGTCTGGATTACTGCAATGCTCTCTACATGGGGCTCCCCTTGAGGGGCATCCGGAGGCTCCAGTTAGTCCAGAATGCGGCTGCGCGGGTGATAGAGGGAGCCCCTCGTGGCTCCCGTGTGACACCTATCCTGCGCAGACTGCACTGGCTACCTGTGGCCTTCCGGGTGCGCTTCAAGGTTTTGGTGACAATCTTTAAAGTGCTCCATGGCATAGGGCCGGGTTACTTACGGACCGCCTGCTGCTACCGAGTACCTCTCACCGACCCGTCCGCTCTCACAGAGAGGGACTCCTCAGGGTGCCGTCGGCTAGGCAGTGCCGTCTGGTGACACCCAGGGGAAGGGCCTTCTCTGTGGGGGCTCCCACCCTCTGGAACGAACTCCCTCCAGGACTTCGTCAACTTCCGGACCTCCGAACCTTTCGTCGCGAGCTCAAAACACACCTATTTATTTGCGCGGGGCTGGGTTAGTTTTTAAATTTATTGGTTTTAATGGGGTTCTTAGTATTTATATTGTTTTTTATCAATCTGGCTATTGAATAAGTTTTTTATGTCTGATTTTAAATTGTATTTGTATGTTTGTTTTTAATTGCCTGTGAACCGCCCTGAGTCCCTAGGGAGATAGGGCGGTATATAAATCTGAAAAATAAATAAATAAATAAATAAATATTTGTATCTGCATTATTTCATCTCCTTTACATCTCCAGCAAACTTTAAAATTTCCCTTCATGTAGTTCACATTTCCAGCAAAGATTTAAAGTTCGTTTATACATTCTAGACAATTTCTCTGGTAATAAATATCAACAATTCATAATCTTATAAAAAGCGTCTTTAAGGCTAGAATATCATGTAAATATCAATTCAATTATATATTTCTATACTGGTCCATTTGTATCTTGTAACCAAAATGTTCAGCCTAGTTTGTCATACATTATTTCACTTGTTCTTTTTCTGTCTCATATTTCAGCAAAAGTTTATACTTTTTAGAAATAACATTTTCATCACAAGTATATAATTCTATTTCAAATTAATCTTTCTTTGTTCAAAAGCATAAAATCTTTTATTCTTCTTAAATTTTTATATTAATTGTTCATGGAAAAAATCATTAACAAAGATATCCTTCTTTTATCAAATCTTTTCTTTTTCATTTTACAATCCTTTGAGAAAATTTTAGAACATTTTTGAAGATTAACCTTTTGTATTTACTTACTTCTCAAATGGTTTTATTTGCTTCATTGCAGTATAAAGAACAGTAATTTTGATTCTAAAAATGCCATTGGAGAGCAAGGTTAATCGTTTTCATGCACTGATTCCACAAATCCAAGCCTGACTGGAAGTACTTATTAGCACTGCTGGAAAAAATGTACTGTAGGATCAAACAGGATTAATTTATTTTGTAGTCCTGTTGTTCATATCTGTTTGTAAAATATATTTCTCTAGACATGCTCTCAAAGTCTGAAAAAGTTTTGGACCAATGTTTCAATAAATTTCTACTCTTATGCCAGCATGAAAGAGATCATATCTATCTGCTTCCTATCAAGCTATTCCCTGTCTTCTGAAGATTTGGGACAATGTAGAGCAGCCGTGCCCAACTTTTCCAATTTGGCAGCCTGGCGTGGGGGAGGGCATATGAGTGGCAGGTGCACCTATGCACACACAGCTTCATTTGTGCAAACAGGCAGGCACATTCTCCACTTCTGCAAATGGAGCTTCATGTGTGAACAGAAGGTATTTGTACTTTCATGCGAAGCTCCACTTATGCAAGGAGTGTGCTTATGCTTGCATGCAAAGCTCCACTTGCACAAATGAAGTTTTGTGCACAAGCACAAGTGCCCTCTATTTAATCGAGTGGAGCTTCACATGCACACTTGCCCACCACTTGTGCATATGTAGAAGATTGCAAGAGGAAAAGTGAAATGAACATCAATGAACTCCAGCCTCATTCTGCAAATGGAAACATGAATCAAAATAAGTCTTCTAATTTTCAATTCATTCTGATTATGAAGTAAAGAAAAAAATAGTCCTCAGTGTTAGCAACTTACATTGAAACTGAAACAGGAACATTATCTTCTTTTTTTGCACAATTAATTTTGTTTATAAAGCCTGAATTTTTTTCTAGAGTCAGGAACTATTTTTTCTAGAGTCAGGAATTATTTTTTTTCTAGAGTCAGTTGCAGTGATTTATTCTTTATGGTAATGTTTACTTTTCAGATATAAAAAATATCTGCCTTTAAAGTATGCTAATTTTATATTTCAAATTGAAACCTCAGGGCACTCCTAAAATATACGCTGCTATTCAATAATATTTCACTTATTGTAGGATAACAGAACAGATGGTTAACACATTAATTCACCTTTCCTGTGTTAAGCTTAGTGAAGAGCTCTTTTTGAAGGTTAAATTATAATTAATAAATTTATTAATCAAGTGGTCCAAAACTTATTATCTTACTATTTGACATTTTAGTAGCCTTCTCCTAAGCTGATTGGCAATTAGGGTGAGCTGAAAATGATAATAAAAAGCACTATCTATCAACTGCCACAAAGAACAATGATGAAAATTCACAGAGAAGATAAACTGTCCCTTATTAAAATTTAAACGAGAATGTAAGTGCTCTGAACTGATATGGAAAAGTTTGCATCAAAAATATAATTTGTTTTAAGAATTAATACACTAAAGCTTCTTAATCACTAAATATTAATTTCTTATGGCACTTTTGAAAGACTTATGTATAGTTTGAGGGAATTGTGCACAGAATGCCACTGATAAGGTGTTTACAGCACAATTTAATTTAGTGTAAGGTCACTTAATATAAGTAATTTAGTTTAGATTATTATTAGAGCAGTTTAGTTTAGTTTAGTTTAATATTAAGTATGTCAAGTTTAATAAGTATCTTACTATATTTAGTATATAATATTACTAAGGATTTATCCATTAATGGTATTAATTCTTATCACATAAAACTTAATTGAGTTCTATAGATTCAATTTTCTGGACACTAGATGAATTTTATATGGAATGCCTTCTGATAGACAAACATTGTTTAAGTATAAGATGTCACTTATTTGTAGAAGTTAAACTTGGTTAACAATAAAGTGATATGGGTCTTATTACTGTTTATATTAAGTAGGATATCAAATTGCTCTTTTGTTCCTAGCCTGTTTCATTGTATTTTACTTTTTTCTTGATATGTTCAGTGGATCTGTGATATGTAATAAGGAAAGTATTCATAATAAACATTCAAACTAAAAACCACAAATTGCAATTCACCAGACCTAAACTTGGAATTTGAATGTTCATAATTGAAACACAAGATGAATAGTTTCAGCAGCACTGTATCCATACAATTTGATAGAATAACCATCTTTTTAAAGACTTCTTGAAAATCAGGAAGAAAGTGACTTGAATATCATGGGAAGGAACTATTTCAGAGACCAATAACTGGAAATATATGCTTCTATTTTATAACATAATCCAGTGAATTTTTTCATTGGGTATTTCTAGGCAGGTTAAACTTGCTAAATTCTTATCATATTGTTCCAGAAATTTTTATCTTAGGTTAAATTATCATTTCAAAATATTTTGTTGTTTTTTTTATCATTAGCTATCGTATGCAAATTAGTTCACTTTTAAGTAGAAAGTATTGATTTCAGAAAGCAAGTCATAGGACTTAGTAGACAAAAGTATTTTCATAATTGTTATGGTTTGCTGTTGTGGTTGCAGATTTTTGTGGTAAACTTCAAGAAACATTCAAAAGCCATCCTTGCCCCAAACCTTACCAAATCATAACGTTTGAACACAAGGAGTTTTGGCTTAAAGACTTCCAGTGTTTAGCTGGGGAAGATTTTGTTTCCTGTCACCAATCATAACTTTCCTAGCAATAAATCAATGCAACTGACACAGCTTTATAAGCTGTAGAATGGAAAATGAAGCTGTGTCAAAGTAAAAATGTAGAATAAAAATTCCTTGGGAAAAAATAGGATTGATTGAAGTATACAAAATACAGAAGCCACACAAAGGTCTTGAGACATTTTTGTCTAGATGAGAGAAAAAGAAGTATTGTCTCTTGAAACATGATTCATGAGGTATAATGAAACCTTAACCATAAAAAAAAAACTGTTGGTCATATTCTTTCTTCTTCCTTTCTACATGGAAAAACGAACAAATTAGTATGCTTTTTGTTTTCTTTGAGCAAAATGTTAACTCCATATGACTCATATCACAAGAATGTTTGGAGATAGCTCTGATCACATGAATGGAATTTCTTTCTTTCTTCAGAAAATTCACAAAATTTCCTAATTCTAATCTGCATATTTCCATAGTGCTTTATGTAGACTACCAACCATCAATATTCTCCACATGAATTTTTTGAATGTCCACAGGGAGGAGCTAGAGGCTAATAGCCCTGAGAGTTATCCCTAAGATATTTGTCCTATGGTTAGGGTTTGTACATGTGATTATATTTATTATGTCCGTTGAACAGTCTTTGCCTTAAGTGAAAGTAATACACAGTGCATAAGAAAATAAATAAATTAGTTAGTTAGTTAGTTAGTAAATAAGATGAGGAAGAAGATAAAATAATACAAATAAATAGAAAGGCAGAAAAGGAACTAGTCAAAGACTATAGGAAAGAGAAAAGATGACTAATTCTCCTTCGCCCTTTGAAATGTTCACTTTGATACTGAAGCAAGAATGTTAATGTTTGTATTTACATTCATTGGGAAGGAAGGGATTGCAAGAGACTAAGCAGGATGGGAAAAAGACATTGAAAGTAATGTTCTGACATTAGCAGCCACAAGCACACTATACAAAAAGTTATGTGTATTTTTTATTGTATGCCTGCGTACTCTCTTATAATCCCTTTCTCTCTATTATCTGTCTATATGAAGTGAGACTGTAAAGGTAATCATGGGATTGACGAGTGCTGCAGAGATCATAAATGCAGACATTAGTCATAAAGTTACTTTTTTAGCACCATCATACCTTTGAATGAAATAGTTGGTAAGTAAGGACCATCTGAGTTTCAAGATATTCCCAAAGGCACTTTAAGTACATTTCCAACCTATGGAAAACTAATCCTCCTCAAAACAGCAGAAATTCTTAACATTCAACATCCTGTTTCCAAAATGGATCTTGCATATTAATATATAATAAAATTATATTAATTAAATATTGACAAAATTATTTTTTAAACAGGTGACACTGGAGAAGGAGAAGAATGAGAATGACTACTTTCTTTTGACTCCCAGCAGCATGTCAGGTATGTAGATTTTTTATAAGGTATTTGTCCATATGTTCCCAATTTATTTAAAAATTTATTCATATGTGTATAATGCTGATGGCATATATAGTTATGTGATATTTATTTGCTTCATTTTTAAGGACTCATATAAAAAAAATAGAGTGTAAGACTGAGCAACAGTCTGTCTGTCAGCATGGCTGACGGTGTATCATCTGCCTGTCAGCATGGCTGACGGTGTATCATCATACTATTTATCGTCTACCTCAGAAATGTTTAACATATTTCTTTGTATACATTTTCAACATTCATCAGCAAACAACTTGAAATATAATATGTTGTTGATATCTACATTTATGTTTTTTTCTCTAATTGGTAAGAGATTCTGGTGGCTCCAATTCATACCAAGATTGCATGTTGTGAAAACCCTAATTATCTGCCTTCTAATTTTTCTCCATAAAATCAAATATTTAAAAATTGTAGAATTATAATCCTGAAAGGCTAAATATATAACCAAGGCATATATATGCCTCTAAGCTATAATTATGATTATTAAAATTGAATTTAAGCCTAAGTCTTAGCCTAAGTTAGACAGTGATATAAAAGCCAACAGAAGTCAATTGGGTGAACATTTGGGCCCCCACATTTAACTCCATTTCGTTCTTCCCAAAGCAATGTCAGGGCCTGCAGTAAGCATTCTGAAAAGAAAACCCTTCTCTGATCTTGCTTTGGTGGCTGTGCTTGTGAAATAAGCAGACACAGTGCAAACTTCTACAACCAGGTAAAACAAACCCTAATAAGAAAAAGAATCTTTAAGATAAATAATGGCATTAAATACTAAGAGTAACAGATCTGTTAGACACTTGAAGTAAAATATTGTCTATAAACTGGATAACGGTCCTTGAAAAAAGCTTTTGAAGGATTGATAAAGTGTTAATTCAAAACTTTGTGCCAAGATTGAATAAAGATGTGCTCCTTTGATTCTGAATGTTCATCTGAACAAGGACTAAAGGCTCCTTAGAAATTTCTTCTAGGCATTCTTCAGAGACAACTAAATCTGGCTAATATGATCCATCTTTTTAAAAAATGTAGATCATAAGTTAAAAAATAGGATAAATGCATGGCCTGCTCAATAGGAAATTATTTGAAGGAAGAAGTAATACTACCAGTCTTGAGTAAACAGTAATGTCCTTCCTCTGTAAGAGGGCATTACTGAACCTCTCAGCCAGTTTTCAGTTTTCCCTTTTGGGGGGAAATTTTTTAGGTAATATTTCAATCAGTGATTACATTTTTGGGGGAAAGTTGTGGAAAAAAGTAGTTGGATGGCAATTGCAGAGATCTATAAAAGTAATGGATTATAAAAAGCAGTTTCAGCTGGGTTTTAGACCAGGATATAAAATGGAAGGAGCACTAGATGTACTTGTTGATGACTTTTGGTGGAGCTGGATAGGTTTGATGAATCCATTCTTGTGCTCCTTGGTCTTTCAGTGGCCTTTGATATCATCAATTGCAGTATCCATCTGGACCAGCTGCAAAGGCTGAAAGTGGGAAATACTATATGATTTGCCTTCTTGCTTAGTGCTTGATCTTAGGCAATGTTGATGGCAGAGATCTCACCTACAGCCCCTAATTTGTGGGGACCCTTGGGATTTGACATGGTCTTCCCTCCTACTTAATGTCTGCATTTCTGCATTATCTGAGTGAGATAATGTAGCTTATGATACACAATTTTATATATTGATGTCAGACTGTACAGATGAACCTGTCAGTGTATTGACCTGGAGAATGTTCAGTGTGGATACTGTCAGCCCCAGCACACGGCCGCGTGTCGGGGCTGCCATTCTGGTGGATGCAGAGGTTCTGGCGACGTGGTGGCTCTCATGGCATCCTGGCTTCTCAGCTTACTTCCTGGCCACAAAGCAACATGGAGATCCCTCTCTCAGATTGCACCCTCACCGCTGATCAGCTGCAGGCATCGCTTGATGATGTAGTCATTGCCATGGCAGCCTCCTCCAGGCGTTTAAGGCGCTTAGACTGGCAGCAAGAATTTCTGAATGAACTTGACATCGAGTGCAGCTGGGAGCTGCTGACTAAGCAGCTGTTGAGGGTGGCTGAGAGGCTGAGTTACAGAGAAGTTTGGAAAAGGCTGTAATGATGACTAATCTGGAGAGGCTTGGAAATGGCTGACATGCTAGCCAATTTGGAGGAGTGGCCATTGGGCTGGGAGCGTGTGGGGGTAATGCCTAATTGCAGTCTAATGGAACCATGATTAATGAATTGGGAGGAACCGGGTTAAGGGGCACCTTGGTGCTAAAGCTTTATAAAGTGATGGGGAGCACAAAGCATTAGCTCCAACAAAATCTTCCTGTATTACTTTATGGATATTAGTTTGTGCCGGTAAAGGATTCAAACCATCATTTGTGTGTTTGGAGTTTTCTTTATACACCAGAACCTGACAGTTATGGTGAAATAGATTTGGAGGAATATCCTGACAAAACTGAGGGACTATATTTGTTTGGGCGTCTTGTGCTAGAGAGATTTCCATTGTTGGTCTTGGATAGTGTTACACTTTCCCATTCAAGACTATACAACCTGAGAGTCATTCTGGATTTGCAGCTTTCGCTAGAAGAGCTGTGGCCAGGCAAATCTATGCACAAATTCGCCTTGCGCAATATTTGGGCATTTTTTTTCAACCAGGAGGGCATTCAAATATTCATTTATAACCTGGTCCCCTAACAACTGAATTAATGTAATGCTCCATGCAAGAATATGCTATCCTTGCTATCCTTGAAGACCATCCTGAAGGTATAAAATGCAATGAGTGCGCATTAAAAGGCACCTCAGATTGTGCCTATGTATCACCATTGCTATGTAAGCTGTATTGGTTGCCAGTAAGTTTCCAGATGCAATAGTAGTCCCGATTGCTATATATAAAGCCATTCATGTCATACGGTCTGATTATTTGAGGGATTGCCTATCTCCAATTGTTTCTTTCTAACCAATACGTTCCAACAGAGTAGGTATACTCCAGGTCCTTTCAATTAAATGTTGCCTTCTTGTGGGATTGGGGAAATGTGCCTTCTTTGTTGCAACCCACACCATCTGGAAAAGTATCTCCCTAGATATACAGATGGTGCTCCTCTCTTGGAGTCCAGAAAACCTTTAAGATCTGACTCTGTTCTTAGGCCCGGAATTAATATGGTTATTATTAATTGGTGTGGGCCCTGTCATATTGGTATATTGTTTATTGTTCTAGTTGTTTTAGTTCAACCTACCTGTTTATGGGAGTTCTAACTGATTTAATTATTTTTGCTAGATTTGTTTTGAATTTTGTAAGCCACTCAGAGTGTACAGCAACAACATATTATTTGTTAAATGATTACAGAAATGTAATTTAGTTTAATTATTAATCAAACATAGACTGCTGGTTTATCATTAATGTGATTTTAATTAATCTGATTTTATCATACATTTAGATTTAGTATACTAACTAAAATCTGAGAAACTGAGAGAAAACATTTTACTTAGGACTTTAGTGTCACTAAATGATAAATTCTGGTTAGTTAACTGTTAGCATTGGAAAGAAAAATTTGAATCCATATATTCAAATTAAAAATCCATGTCCGGATTTTAATCATTTGCACCGTAATGAGTATAGGGGAAATATATGCATGAGGTGGAGGGGTGGGGAAGATTTCAGAAAAAATAATAGATGGTCAGAATAGTAAATAGTTACACCATTGATACAAGGGATAGGTAATATACTTTTTGTAGCAATGTACTTATTATTAAATATACAAGAATAGAAAACTTTGCAAGTCCTTCAAGAATAAAAAGCCTCTCAAGTCCCTTAATATTTCTTAAGGTTCACAATCCAAATATATAAAATGAGGGAAGAAAGACTCTTTTCAATCTAGCTTGCAGATTGCCTCTTGATCACTGCTTAAACTAGTCATTACAGTTCATTTTTCTCTATTTCCCCTACACTATGTTACCCTATCCTACCCAATCTTACACTACCTTACCCTTATTGTCCTACCCTGACTTACCCTATCCTGCCCTATCCTATCCTAACTATAGAATTGCAATAGGCAAATCAATTTAACAAAAAGTAATTTGAGTTATTTTGAAGGAAGAGACAACAGACGCAATTGATCTGATAGAACTGAGGAGAGAAGCATTAAAGTAGTTAACTGCATAATTATGAACAGGTGGATTATTTTCTACATTAAAACTTCTTTTTAAGTAGCATAAAAAAGGAAAAAGGAAAGTGAAGATACAACTACCGAGCTATTATTTAACCTTCAGTTTTCTCACTCAAATAAAAAGGAAGAAATACTCCAGTGGTTTGGGTCTTCTGCTGAATTCACTGAAGAACTCTATCTGTTAGAGCAACCATTCACAAAACATTACATGTAGGTGCATATCCTTGCAAGGATCAGGAGGGAAGTAAAATAATTTAAGCATTTATATATAAAGAACTTCAAGGGATTAAGTGTGCAATTCCTGGCAATTATCATTTTTATCAACATCATCAGCTTTATTTATAGACTGTCATATCTACACACACAAACATACATACTAGAACAAATAATTATATCTGAATGTACATGAATGAATAAAACAGTCACTAAGCAGCTACAATATTAAATAACAAGTAGCTATGGCAATTGAGAAAAATCACATTGATTCCGTACAAGAAGAGTCTTTGCACTTAGATTTATTTGAAGATAATTATGAAGAACCCATTGTTTAAGGTCTATCAAAGCTTTTTCAGAGCTGAGCACCTTGATCTAAATGTATGCTTTTCTTCCAAATTGATAGGTAATTATCTTAAAAGATCAAGAAAGCAAAGGAGTTATCTGCAAGATTATTGTAATTCAAAATTTAGGTGGCAGAACTACATACAAGCCTTTATCAAGATTAGTCCAGTCTCCAGGACCAATAAAGCATTGGAAATACGCCTGGACAGTCACAGTAAGGCTCTTAAAATTTAAACTGGATTATAGAAGGCTTGAGTAATGGTGATTACAATCACTCTGTGTCACTTAACAAATGGCTTATTACCTTAGCTCTAGATATTTTATTCTAGCAAGTCATAATTGCTGCAATTGCAGTTGGCATAATGTAAAATGGCCTTTGCATGTCTGTCGGCCCAAATAGAAATGACCATTAGTTGTTCTTTCCAATATGCTAAGGAATGAATAGACGTGCACAGGCATATAAATAACTTAATTTGTTCAAAAATGAACCTATTGTTTTCCAAAAGCGATGGCAAATTACCAACCTTTTATCATTGTTTTATAATGAGATGCCTTGTCATTATAAAACCTCCTTTTCTTGATTATTAGACTGCAAAATAATGCAGGTTTTGTGGCACTTTTAGTTACGTTTTTCCTACTGAAAATGAAGAGTTCCTAGGAAGAAAGTGGGTTACAAATGTGGATGGCTCATAAAAATATTCCAAAATACATTCTACAGTACTATTATAGACCAATTCAGATCTCCAAAATAGATGCAAGTTTTTTATGGTTTGAGAACTGTTTATTAGGAGAGATTATAAACAAAACAAAGGGGATGAGAGGAGACATTGAACAGTTAATAGATCAAAAAAAAATAGATAAAGTGTTAGAATTTCAGATTGTGAAATTAGCATCTATGAAGTACTGAAATTATTTTGAATTGTAACAAGAACTGAAGAGTTTCTGATATAAAGGAACAAACAATAATTGATCCCCATTTTTTTTAAAAATTAAAATCAGCTCCTATTCTCCATTGGAAAATCCATTTAATGCCTTAATAAGGAAATACTTCAAATATTTTTTCTTAGCACCAGTGTGCTTCTTTTTATGACAAATAATCCCCTAGAAGCATAAGAAAGCACAAGAAAGTTGTAGCTTTTCATTGCTTGGCAAATAAATACGTGAGATACTTGTTAACTTGCATATAAAGTGAGACTGAATGAATCTATTATTTAGTTGAATTGGGAATAGATTGAAAAAGAATCTGTCCAACTGTTTTTTTAAAATATTGTTCTTCTCTTCTGATTATAAAATAATAAATTAGTATTCTTGTTTTGAGTTCATTTAACTCTAGATCATTTGTTTTACCTAATGTGCCTGTGATTATAAATTGGATTATATTTGATTTGATTATCTCTCTTGAGTTTGAACTCTCTCAATCTAATCCATATTACTGTCTGTAGATCAAGAAATAAGGGACGTGCATAAGTGCACAAAAGTGCCTACTGTTCCTGTCCTATTGTTTCCTTTCAGTGTATGTGCTTGTATATCATGTTGTGACAAAATTAAAAAAAAATTGAATCTCTAGAACCATGATGGCAAACCTATGGTAGACGTGCCAGAGGGGCACACAAGCCTTCTCTGCTGGCTCGCTCGCCGTCGCTCCAGGTCAGATCTCTGTGGCATTTCTTTCGTAAGCTTCTATTTTCCTGCAAATGATGAAACAGAAGCTCAGGAAAGAAAAAGATCTTGCCTCTTGCCACACTGCTGGTGTTGAGATGCCCTGCCTCTCATCGGCCATCTGGTCTTTGGGTCTCTGCTGCACAGAGAACTTTCAATTTGGGCATGCATGTGCACGCAGTTAGGGCACTTGGTGTCTAAAAGGTTTGCTATCACTGTTCTAGCTTTCTTATAAGAAAATGGTAATAAAGGAGATTTCTTTATAGGATTTCAATTCATTCAATTCCATTCATTCTTCAATTTAGGTCCTTCTACTTTGTTCAAGTAGGAGTCTTTCCACCATTACCATGTATAAAAATAAAGTGCCATAATATCTTTTGAAGGGTTTATCCTATAATATCAAAAGAAAAATCTCTGGTTTCAATAGTGCATTCACTTTTAAAATCTTCTGAATCACCATACATATTTGAGCTCAATATTTTCTAATTTTCTTAGATATCCACCAAAGAAGAAAGAATGTACTCTGATTATATTTCCAACAAATATTTTAAAACCTGTTTTTGATCATTTATTCAGTGTTGGATATCAAGGATACATCACTATCTTCTTGAATGTCCACAAAGGCATAAAATCCTGATTTTTCTAGGCCTTGGTCTGAGATGGTTGTTTATTAGTTTTGTCTGTTTATTATGGTTGGGTCATATTTTAGATTTTGTTTCTAGTGCTTTTTATGCTATTTGTGAACTGTCCAGAGTTACTTGGAATACAAATTTAAATAAATAAACAAGTTTCAATTAATCAGATAGTGTTATTCTACGGAAACTATTAGAATCTATGTGCCTGAACCATAAAGAAATAAATGCTTAAGGGTTAGACTGTCTTAAACATACTTGGGATAAACACATGTCCATCATTTGATAAAAATAAAAAATAGATAAAATATAAAAACTATTCATCAATCAATCAATAAAAGAAAAAAGAAAACAAAAAGTAAACTCAAGGGGTAGACTCAAAGCTCCACTAGGTCTTTTTCTGCTGTCAGTTTTCTATATTTTTATTTTTTAGAGCATTTGAAGTAAGTCAATACTGTGCAGTGTATGTACTTTCTAATTGCTGGTGTGTAGCCAGTATTATATTGGTATCAAAATAGTTTGCACTGGGCTTTGGTTGCAGTTGTGGTATATGACAAAATGCTGTCATTAAGATTAACAAGGAATCTTGTATGTGACACATATGTGATGCACCTTGGCAATGTAGTGTACTCTTTACATGAAAATGTCAATTAACCAAAGATACGATGGATGACAAAAGTCAATAACTATGGACTCCCAGCTATGGTGATAACCACAGTGTGAGGAAAATTGCTGTTTGGAATAGAAATAAATGATTGTCAATATTTTATTCCAACATTAAAAAGCCTTCACAAAGAAGTATTGTTGTCATCTAAATAACTTGCACTGATATAATATCAGTTATTGATTAATTAGAGTAAGTATTAATATTTTAGATAAGCTAATTACACTTTAAAATAATGCATTGTAAGTAAAATTTCAATCCAAAACTACAAAACTATAAAACAGCAGTATATTTTATTAAAATATTCATTTTCACAATGTGGTCCATTTACTTAATAGCATCTAAATGTACCTTGTCTTATGAATAGTGCTGAAATATCTTCTGAACCAGTCTAAATTTACAAGATTTTTAATAGTTAATTAAATAGTGCAGTTAAAGTGGGTATTAGTTTTTTTTAACAAGGATTTTAGAATGAAGACTTGGAATATCCCATAGTAACAAATCAATAGTTAAACATATTAAAGAATATTACACATGGTATAATCTTAAAATGAGATGAATTCACGACAGCGCCACTTCAGATTTGCAATTTTAAATCAATGATATATGTTTGCTCTCTGCTTTTGAACTGGGTCTCTATTGTAATGGAAATGTGGCAATGGAAATGTAATGGAAATCAATATCACACCATGTGGTCATAATGCTCTGTTTAAAAATGAAGCTGTACTCTCTATATTAAAAACCATGTTTGCATTTTTTTTCTTTCCTTTTTCTTATTTCTGTTTTTCCTTTTTTATTTGATTTCTTTTTATTTCTATATATTAAATTAAAATTTAAAAATGTAAATGAATTCAATGAAAATCTCTCTTGCCCAAAAAGAGATTATATCCTGCATTTATAAAACCAAAAGAAAGGAAAAGAAATAAATAGATCTGAATGAATGTGGTGTAAGCTTCTGAAGTAGAGTTGATTAATGTGTGCATGGAACTACCTAGGAAATTTGTGGAATTATGCTAATGAAGTGCTTTGTGGAATGACAAAGCTAAAAGTGCTTATAAATAAATCTTTTGCAAAATGTTTAGGTGAAAGATACAGTACAATAGTATAAAGACTAAAAGATATAATGAAAAAGAGTAAAGAACAGTGTGGAATAAAAAAGCAGAGCAATATTGATGGTGTTTTTTAAAAAGGTGGATAGCTGAAAAAGGTTGCTCAAGGAACTCACATCAGAGTGAATTGAATTAAAAATAAACCAATTGGGTGAAATTGAAGTGATGAGATCCTGTGAGGGGTATTGAGACTTATAAAGAAATGATAGAGCTATGTTGAAGATGGAAATAAAAATGAATGAAACTAATGTTTGTAATGTTATCTTCTATGGTTCCTTGTTTGGTTTGTTCTATAATCCAAGGTATCTACAAAGCCATTTCAAGAATGTGTCAGATGAACAGATACATAAGTGACATAAGTAATTATAAGTGATAATTAAAGGACATCTATCTTTTGATTCATCTTAAGAGCTTAACCTATTCAGTCTTTGTCCAGTCTGTAGTACTGATATGTCGTATTCAGTTGTATAATGGAGAGTGTTCTTCCTCTGTGTTATACAGCTTTAGTTTGCAAATTGTTGTGAAGTTAGATAGAAATCATGCCTTGCCTAATACGTTTACATTATATCTCCCCCTTCCCTCCCATATATAAACATAATGAAGTTTTGTGTAGATTCTCAGTCTCTGATTTAATTATTCAAGGGCAAATGCATTTTATCACCACCCTAAAAGTAGGAAATGATTTTTCCTTGTTTGCCTGCATTCTGAAGGTAAAGTACATAGAGAGAAATCTAATGGAAGCAGATGTATATATAAACTTTTAGGAATTTTTGTGACAAATATGTAACAAAAATATGTGTCACAAATCCTAGACTTTTAAACCTAATTTATTAGCCAACTTATAGTTACACTAATGGCGGCGGTGAGAGAGAGACTGGCCGAGTCAAGCAGGGAATTAGTCTGAAATTTTTATAGAGGCTCAAGAGGACAAGGTCCAACTCCAGTTAAATGCTGTTGAACCTTATCTAGCTTGACCCAGATGCAAAGTGTCAGCCTGGGAAGATTGCTATGAAATAGTGTGAAAATTAGCTAATTTGAAGTCTTCTGGCTGCTCATGCCTGAAGGCAATTCAAGTTTCCTAGAATAGTGTTGAGTGGATGTTAAAAGTATCTTGCTGTGTAAATATTAACTAGTAAAGTCTACTAAGCCTCTTGGAATCACTGTGGCACGCAAAGCAACCAAATCCCTCCGAAATATCTTAAACAAACCCGTACAGTAACCAAAGAAATAAAACAATCAACATCAACAGTGTAAAGGCAGGAAGTGACACCTGATAGCACAATAAGCTAGAATACTGTGACTCAGAACATATCTATCAAGTGGCAATTAGGAGACAAAAATTGCTTAATTTCTGAACCCTGACAATCAGAATTTGATCTGGAAAAATTGTTGACATTTTACATCATTCAAATGCAAACCTGCTAGGGAATTCCTTGAGTTTGGCATTCTCACAAATCAGTGATCAGCAGATACGCAGAGATAAGTTCCATCTACAATACATACTATTTAAAAGACATAATCAAAAGTCAAAGAAGGAAATAAACAGTCCAATAAATCATCTCCAGCATCCAACAATCAGATAAGCAAGACACAGCTCCAGATAAAAAAGGAAGAAACAATACCATAATCAAAGAATTATCAGAGAAGTAGTGACACTCCAATCAATATTGGTACAGCAAGCTATTATATGCAATTTGGATTCCACCACTGTGTTGACAGACAATTTATCTACAAATGGAAACAATTCAACATCATTTTTACCGTCCCCAGAAGTGGTCAACCAATTAAGATTGTACCAAAAGCAAGGTGTAAAATACTCCAGGTCTCAAGGAAGCACAAGTTAATATCTAAGAAAATAAAGACCTCTATTATATCGGCAAATGACATTGTTCATGATAGCGCTAACTGGATATTCCTTAAAACTATGCTATGCATGGCAGAGTAACAAGAAGAAAGCCAGAACTCTCCATAAAGAGCATGCTACTCATCTACAGTTTGAAGAGACTAGGTGGATAAAAATAAGGCTATTAGAGGAATGTTCTATTGATAGACAAGACCAAAATAGAATTTTTGACTTGAATGAAAAAGTTACATTTGGTAAAAGGCAAAAATTGCATTCTAGTGCAATAAGAACCATATCCCATCTGTTCAAGTTTGGTGGTGGTATGGTTTGGTCTGCTTTGCTGCCTCCAGACCAAGACAGCTTGCCCTCATTGATAGAACTATGAATTCTGAATTGTACCAGAGAAATATCAGGGTGTTTAATTTATCAATGAACTAAAGCTCAAGAGGTGGGTCATGCGGTATGATAGTGACTCAAAATACACAAGTGGTATGGCCAAAGAATGGTTAAAGCAGAAAAAAGTTAATCTTTTGCAATGGTGAATTCTGTACAAATGTTGTGGAACGATCTGAAGCAGGCAGTTCATGCAAGGAATTCTCTCCAACATCTTTGAGTTGAAGCTATTCTATAGAGAAAAATGGGCACAAATTCCTCCAACCTGATGTTCAGGACTGATCAAAAGAAATTTTTAATTGCAGTTATTTCTGCCCAAAGAAAGGCGCATCCTGAAAGCAAAAGATTGCATACTTTTGTCACATACAAATCTGTAATTTTGAGCTTTTCTCAATAAATAAACAAACAAGTATAGTGTTTTTGATTCATTTGTTTAGTTAGGTTAGGTTAGGTTAGGTTCTCTTTCTCTAATTTTAAGATTTATGTGGAAAACAGAAACTATTTTAGGTCTTATTTATGCAGAAATATTGAAAATTCAGAAATGTTTATAAAATTTTAAGCATCACTGTATAAACAACCTGCAAACGTCATTCCTCTAAGCACTGATGATAACATAGAAATATAGAAGACTGATGGCAGAAAAAGACCTACTGATCCATCAAGTCTGCCTTTTGAGTTTATTTTTGTTTTCTTTTTAATGAAATAATGTGTTTATTATTTGTTAATTATTGTTTTTATATTGTTTTTATTTCTATTTTTCTTATTTCTAATTTTTTGTCAGATGGTAGATATATGTGTAGCCCCAGCATGTTTAAACCGAGTTACTGATGATTTACCTACTACCTCCACCAGAAGTTAGTTCTAAACTTCCATATTCTTTCTGTAAAGTACTATATTTCTTTTGAACTTCCCTCTTGTTGTTTAAGGTTATGAGCCCATGTTCTTTTTTTTTTTTTGCTTAATATTGAAAATACTGCCTTTCAGAATGTTATTGACACCCTTAGTTATTGACACCCTTAGAAATAAAGGTTTCAATCATATTCCTCTTTTCCCTTCTTTTCTCTAGGGGTGTACATATGCAGTTCCTCCAATCTGTCCTGATACGTTTTGTCCCTCAGACTTTGCACCATTTTTGTTGCCTGTCTCTAGGCTCGCTCAAGCTTATAATATCATTTTTTAAATGGAGTCTCCAGAATAGTACACAGTATTCCAAAGGATCTGACTAAAGCCCTATAGAGTGGGATAAGGATCTCCTTTTTCTTCCTGGTGATCCCTTTAATATCAAAATGTCTGCAATAAATAATCAAGCTCAGAGAACACCAAGAACTCTACAGTTCAGTTCTGATTTACATACAGTATATTGTCCATTATTGAAATATCAATTTAGTTGAAGTGATCTATCTTATAGCTAGAAAATCATTAGTTTTAAAATAAAAAACTACTTACTACTATATAAGTACTATATAGTAGTACTTATACTACTATATAGTACTATATATATATTACTTTTATATACTATATATATATTTATATATATTACTTTTATATTTTATATTTTTATATTTTATATATATTAGTAATATATATTACTTTTACTACTATAAAAGACTACTTCAGCTTCAATCGCAATATTACAAGAGCAAAAAATAGATTCAAGCTAAATGTCAACCGCTTCAAATTTGATTGCAGAAAATATGACTTCTGTAACAGAGTTGTTAATACTTGGAACTCATTACCTGACTCCATAGTCTCTACTCAAAATCCCAAAATCTTCAACCAAAAACTGTCTACTATTGACCTCACCCCATTTCTAAGGGGGCTATAAGGGGTGTGCATAAGAGCACAAAAGTGCCTACCGTTCCTGTCCTATTGTTCCCTTCATCATATCAAATTGATATAGTTGATGCATATTTTTATACATATATGTATATTTTCTTCAAAATATGTTGTTTTATCTATGACAATTGCTTGTGTATTCTGTTGTGACAAAAGAAATTAAAAAAAAATCTGACAATGGTATTTAATAGATCCTTGTTACAGAACTACCTGCATTGCTTAATATTGGATTCTTCAGTATATTTCTCTTCAAAATAAAATTATCTAATTATGTTAGCTTGTCATTTATCCTAGATATAGTTGATTCATAATACCATATATGTTCACATTGGAATTTTAATGGGCTTTTGCAAGAACTTCAGTCATGACTAACCTTGTCATCTACATTTTTGTCATAATGGAAAATTGTCTGAATTTTTCTTTAATGAAATGATTGCTTATAACTATACTGAAAATTAAAAATGTTATAATTACCTATAGAACATTTTATGTAAATTTGAATTACATTTATAAATACACAATCTTTTTTGTGTCTTTCCATCCATTTATGTTCATGAACATAAATATAGAATTGTGATATATATTATACTAATGCTCATCAATGTATGAATAATGCCAAGGTTGTTATAAGTCCCAAAGTAAGAGTGGCATCTGATTATTACTGGTGACCAGAAAGCAGCAATAGTAGCAAGACTGGAATTGCTAACGATACACATAATGATGTTAGCCTTAGATAACTGAGTATCCCTCAGGTCAGCCCACAAAAAGAGCCAAGTCAAACAAGGCTGAATCCTTGATGTTTTCTGTTTTAAGTAGCTGAAAATTGTTCATGACCAGCTTCGACCTTCAGGACCTTAAATGATCATACGAGCAAGGCAATAAATTGATGGTAACTTGTCCAGGGCTTCATGTTTTAAACAGAAGACTGGTGAAAGTTTCTTTACTTGTGCACATAACTACCTTCGTTGGATATATATATAAAGGATACCCAAAGTTTCTAACTTCACTGAATGAAGCTGACTATGGTGACTAAGAGTGCATGGCTGGAAATCTGTACATCTTACCAGGGCAATCAGTTGGTGATGCCTGTGAATTCCACCTGATCAAGAAAAATAGAGAAACGCTTCCTTCCAGAATTTCACAGCCAAGCAGGATCTTGGTAAAGTTTGTCAACCATTTTTTTTAAGCCTGCATCATGATCTTTCATCTTAGGATGGGCTGATGCACTTTTCTAGCAGAAAATAGAAATGGGGTCTCATTATTTAGGGAGAAATAGTAGTGCATGGAAAAAATATTGTGAAAATAACAATATTTTGAGAGCTCAGCACTTCTCAAATTGCTGATTTGTCCTTGCTGGGGGTATATGCTTAGTACTCATGCCAGACTGTATAGGTATGATGACATTTCAAATTGTAAGAAGTATCAATTTATGGAGCAAATTGAAATAGTAATTTGAATTATTATACAGCAGAAATAACATGCAACAGATATGTACAATTCACTGTTTGTTTATAAATTGAAAATAGCACTTTATAGAAGTAGTCTTCATTATGGTCAAACACTGTTTTTAGATTTGATAATACTGGTTTTACTGTTTAGAAAAGCTAAATGTTCAGTTGTATTTTTTTCCATTGAGAAATGAGCACTTAAATGCATCTGAAGTGCTTCATAGAACTTGGCAAGGTATTGATTTTCAATGTAATTAGATTACATTTACTCTGTCCCTTTTGCCTTTATGGTCAGATTGACTCATTTTTTGCTTTGACTTCAAAATACTCACTATTAGTACCATACTGTCATGTCTATTAATATATAATGATTTTATCTTTTTAACAAAAGGCAGTGACGGCTTACATTTTTGTTTTATTTTAATTGGAATATGTACTATTTGTACCTTGTTTAGGAAAAAACTCAGGATATGATGCTCTAAAGAGAAGTAGGAAATATTGTTTTTCTTAAATCCTTCTGTAACATCAGGAGCATAGATTATAATGTCACTAAGGGGATCACCTCATCCAAAAGTTAAACTGGTCTAATTTATTTCGATTTGTTGGTCCTTTACCTCAGAATGCCTCCAGCTAACAGATGTCAGGTGCTGATCGCTTTAACATCTTAGTAAAGACAGTCAGTTGATGCCAGGCAAGTCCAGGGTGGCTTTTAATGTAGGTTACAGAGGTATATCCTGTATCCTTGAGTAAATGAAGAAAACCCTTTTATGTCAAAAGCGATGAATTAAAGTGTTATCAAGTGATAAACAGTCTAATTAGCTAATAACTGTTTAACTTGTGATTAGGCTATATGTATGGCTCATAAATTTGAAGGCCTTCAACTTGAGATTGCAACTGGGTTTTGGAAAATCGCATTAAAATGATGTAAGTGCACAGCAGACAAAGTACCTATAAATAATATGTATCCATATTTATTTCAAAATATTCAAGTAGCTTACACTTGACATTTATCAACGATAACAAACAGATTGAGTGCTGGGAATTATGCTGGCCATTTTAGATTCATGGAAAGTGAAAATAATTACAATTTATTAAACATGTTTGTTGCCTGTCTCTCAACAACTCTGGCAGCTCATAATAATTAACAAAATTACAATAAAATCAATAAAAGTTAAAAGATGGCAGGCACAATAAATTATAGAATGAAGCAAGGGATCTTCTTGCCAAAGACCTAGATGAAGAGCCAAATCTTTACAACTGTTCTGAACAGCATAGTGGCAACCATCTGCATCTCAGATTTAAATTAAATTTAAATAGTAGTTTGTTTGTTTGTTTATTTGTTTATTTATTTTGGTGCTTTTGAGTTAGTCTTGATAATAATTTTATGAAAAATTATAACTGCAACAATAAAAAATAATACAAAGGGGGAGAAAGCTCATGAAATAAAAAATAGAAAAATAAGGATATAATAAAGAAAAAAAGATATAAATAATTACTTCAACACAAGTATAAACAATTTTAGTATTATCTTCTTCTCTTAACATATATCAGTCTTCCCATATTTCATATCTTACAAATCCTTAGAGCCATGACATTTCAATCCTGCAACATATCAGCAAAAATTAAGGTTACCACAATGGGTTTTTTGTATGTCCAGTGTAACATCTTTATCCATCCTATTCTTGTAAACTTGTTACAATATATTCTTGTAAGCTTGGGTTTTTAAATCCATTTTCGTACCAGTCTTAGTCTTGTTATGGTAAAATTTCATTTCCGTTACTACTTTTAAACATAGTCTGATAATAGAGACAGACATAATTTTCTGGATCTGCTAAAGATTGAAGTAAATGCAGTAGTTTGAAGATTGAAGTAGTTTCTTGAAGGAAACTAAAACCTGTTGATCTGGAGGTCCTAATAGCTGAAAAGCAGTTAACAAGCAATTTTCAAAAGAAAAGGAAATAATATATTTCCTTTTGAAGGCCCCCGACTTTTGTTTGAGTAAGATGCTTTTTCCCCTCATCCTCTAAACCAGCCAGAAACCTCTGTCTTGTGGTCTTCTCATGAGGGGCAATTGTTTAAGCAACTTTCAATTCTCTTTTTGTCTAAGAGGAATTACAAAGAGCTTGTTTACTCATTGTTTTTCATTCTACTATAGTTATCACACTCTCTTTTTATGGATCCATCTTCAGTTCACTATATCTCTAGCAGTGCCTTTAAGTCAGTATTGAAAAGTTAATAAAGTTAGCTTCTTCCATAAGAAGAAATTGCATTTCTTGCTTTGTGAACTACAGGAGAACACTTACCGACCCAATGTACATAGTTATGTCCGTGATTGCATGAGGTTGTATTAACCCAAATATAATTTATGTAGATTCCCATTTATATGAAATAACCGAGAAAACTACACATGGCATAGGCTGTTTATATTCTGGGTCATTATTTTATTTTTTAATCTGGCTTGTTAACTATTGATAATTAGCACTTAACTGGAGAAAAAAAGAACAAAAATATCCAGCAGGCTTTTGAATCATGTGTGTTTGCTGGATAATGTATACTACTTTTAAGTTGCTTTAATATTTAGAATATTAATATTCAAAGATGCCTTACATATTTATTATATTTAATTATGTTGCATAATCTTGTTAAATATAATACAAGTAGTCCTTCACTTACAACAGTTTATTTAGTGACTATACAAAGTTACAATGACATTGAAAAAATTGACTTATGATCATTTTTCACACATTTGATCATTGCAGCATCCTCATGTGATTTACATTCAGATGCTTGATAAGTAGTTCATATTTATGATGGTTGCAGGGTCCCAGGATCAAGTGACCATATTTTGCGATCTTTTGACAAGCAAAGTCAATAAGGAAGCCAGATTCACTTAACAACCGCTTTACTAATTTAACAACTGCAAGGATTCACTTAATAAATGTGGCAAGAAAAGTCATAAAATGGACAATACTGACTTAACAAATTTTTCTCTTAGCAATATAAATTCTGGGCTCAATTGTGGTTTTAAGTCAAGAAATACCTTTATTTTTATCAAGAAAAATGTTTAGTAACTTTTAATGTATCTTTAATGTACTAAACGTTTAGTGGAAAGCTCATACATGTAGATTAATGTATATATAAATTACATGGTATTTATATTATCCTTTATGCCTTAAAGTTTTCAGTCTTGATTTGTATGCTTTTAAAACTTTATTTTTTTGTACTGCAATAATTTAGATGTATAAAATTGCTTTTAATTGGCAAGCATTTTTGCATTCTAAGAAAGAGAAAAGAAAGACGAGCATGGACAAAAAAAGTCTGTTACAGTATGCTCATTATGTTTAACACAGATGAAAAGTGAAAAATAGTTAATTGGCATCCACCTTTGACAGACGATTGAAATGATCAGACTATATATTTTATGGCGGTGAATAAATAGATTTGCATAAACTGTTCCACAGCAAATATACTGTTGTTGAATCTGAAGCTCAGATGTTTATTCAAGAATGCGGACAAATGTTCTTGCTTGCCACAACTTCTATGCATTAAAACCATACAATAGATACTTTGCAAGCAAGCAAAAGGAGCTTTATGTCA
This sequence comes from Ahaetulla prasina, assembly GCF_028640845.1. Classification (NCBI taxonomy): domain Eukaryota; kingdom Metazoa; phylum Chordata; class Lepidosauria; order Squamata; family Colubridae; genus Ahaetulla; species Ahaetulla prasina. The sequence continues at coordinate 96,718,172 of NC_080542.1, forward strand.
TATTGTCCTTGTATTTACAGTGGTCCTACATAAAGCATGCTACAGGGAAATATAAGCAGAGTTCTTAGGATAATATGCATTCCAGTCTTAGACTCAGTCCTTAAAATTTCTCTAAAATTGGCAACTGCATTGAATTTTTAATTGGAAGAAAAGGTATTTTATTAAATGTACATACTGTATTTAATGTAAATAATGTTTCTGCCTATATACTTTTTGAGTGCAGATTCATGATGTAACTTGATAAAATGTGTATTCTTAGTTCAGAAAATTACTTAGAAGAAATAGGGATCAAGCTAATTTGTGATTATACAAAGGAATTACTTAACTCTTTTTAGCAGTCAAATAACTTTGAATAATAATTCTTAGGATAGTGGCCCTTTTGATCATCTGAATACTTAGGTTTTAGTTTAATAAAACTGGTACACAGATATATATGGAAAATGCATTGAGTAAAAAAAGCATAGAAAATTAAAAAAAAAGAGTTAAAAATTTATATAAATTTAGTTTATGATTTTTATAGTTAACCATTCTTCTATAAAAGAGTTATATGTTCATGGCTAAATCAGTATATTTTGTTGTAATATACAGTTTAGTAACATTTAGTAAAAATGCTATGGTTGAAAATAAATTCAACTTTAAAAAACTATTTTACTGTGGTATGAATCATATTTTATTGACTTTTATATTGTGACATATATGCTATGATGTGGAGCTGATGATCCTTACATATGGATTAATACATCATGATTGTACCTGATCTTACGTAACAACTTGAAGAAAATGAACTATTTGTTTTAGTGATCAGAATTGGAGCAATAGACCTATGATAGTACATCTTAGCAAATTTTCTGTAAGCATAATATTTATCATGAATGTAATGTTCTTTTTTTCATTGAAATTTCTCTTTTGCATTTCTATTTATGTGTCTGAATTCTATAACTAAATTTGGAATGTATACATTCCAAAATAAATAAGAAAATGAAGATAAATCTGGACTAATTCTTTTCCTGTATCCCATTTTTCATATATTTATTAGTACATCATATCTTCTAAAATTATTTATTTATATTTGTAACATTCTAGTTTATTTATGTAGACTATCTGGATGTCTTGTTCCCTTAACAAAAATGTTCAGGACTTAATGAGTCACAATTTTTTGATAATTCCATTTAAACATGGTAATATCAACAATTTGAAGTTGCAAACTGTCAACCATCCTGTCAACCATTTGTGTCCCATAAAATCAAATTAATTTTGATTTTAAATTTTGATTTTATTGGACCACATATAATTTGTTACTTGTTTAATGCTCATCTTTTAATACTTCATTTTCAATAGTTATTGGAATCACGAAACAAAATATCCATTTTAATGGTTGCAATACTTTTTAACAAGACAACTTTAGTTTTTGTTATTGTTGTTGAAATATCTGCTGTTACATTTTTCCAGATCTGAAAATAATTACTTTCAGTTTTTGTCAAGCAAAAGTATTATACAATTTTGAAAGAGCTAATTCATAACAGAACAAAGTTGGTCAGAATAAATATACTGTATGTTATACTGATGACATTTCATGAAAAGAAGAAAGTAAATCTGAAAAATATAAATTCATGATCATTACTGCTATTGTGGAATTAAAATTGTAATTAAAAAAAACCACTTAAATATGTTGGGAGCAATTAATTCTAGCCTGGAGAAAGACCCTCTCAGGTTTTAGGGAATGCTACTTCTATCTTTTTTCTATGCCTGAGGAAACTTTCTGATCTTTGCAAAGGGGAGAGAGAAACTGTTTATAACACTGAGACAATCAACATGGTACAGAAAGAATTGTGCTTGACTTATTTTTTTTTATCACAAGCATTCAAGGAAGAGCATTCTGCATTATATGTCCCAGCTAATGAAGTTAGGATATATTCTGGTTCTAAATACATTAGAAGTTTAAAATGCAGGATTGAACAGTTCCCTTAAAAAAAGGATCTAGAAAAAAAGTCTCTTCATAGGACATTTACTTGAGCACTGTTCAGTTACGTATCTTGAATGAAGACCATTTTACAGATAGACATTATGTTCACAAAAGTGTCTATTATCTCATCACTGCTCTGAATAGTATTTCATTAAAAAAAATTCTCTTTGTTCCTTTTGCTCCCTGTTCCTTTTTATTTGATTCATATAGAAGCCCTATTACTGGGTGGGGAATGGCCCTGAATCTATGGACATTGTGACATGAATACTAGAGAAAAGGAGATGATATATTATAATGGTATGTGGAAAAGACTTTGCAAGACAGAGAAAAGGGCTCCAGCCAAGAAATTGGCTGGATAAGAGGACTTTCTTGGGATTGGAAACCATTCCTAAAATTTCTAGAGAGATCTTCTCCCTCTTTTTGGAAAAGAGTAACAGATTTCAAGATTGCTGTAAGTCTTGTGAGATAGTCCTGACAGATGAGTTAATTCTATTTTATTGCAAGATTATCTTAACAGAAACTTGCAAGTACATTTCCCCCCCAATTGCCTTTAGAGCCCAAAGGACTAGGGAGGGTCCCTTCTAAGTCATTTATCATACCATATGTCTGCTGCAAACTAAGCTGCCTCCTATCTGTCCATTCCCCTGGCTGTATGTACATAAATGCAAGTACAGATTATATGATTGTGTGTATATCTATATATAGATATAGGTTCCCTTTACAGTGCCTGAACTGTGAACTTTCCTTCCTCTTCTGACAGCCACAAGAAGACTTAGAAAGCTACAGGTTATTGATCTGACTGATTATTGCAAATTTATTTTATTTATTTATTTTATTTAATCGCATTTTTATACCACCCTATCTCCCAAGGGGCTCAGGGTGGTTTACAGCCTAATAAAAATACATATAAATACAAAATAAAACACCAATTTAAAAAACTTATTAAATAAGGCCGAATATTAAAACTACAATAAGATAATAAAACCCCGTTAAAACCAAATTTAAAATTTGAAATTCTAGTCCAGTCCTGCGCAGATAAATAGATGTGTCTTAAGCTTGTGGCGAAAGGTTCGAAGGTCAGGAAGTTGGCGAAGTCCTGGGGGACGTTCGTTCCAGAGGGTGGGAGCCCCCACAGAAAAGGCCCTTCCTCTGGGCGTCGCCAGCCGGCACTGCCTGGCTGATGGCACCCTGAGGAGTGAGAGCGCACGGGTCGGTGGGAGGCAATCGGTGGCAGCAGACGGTCCCGTAATCATCATTAATCAGGTTGGCAGCTTCAGATAGATGATCATTAGATAAATATTAGATTTATTTTCAGATACATTTATCACTAGATAAATATATATCTTCTCTATTTGGTATATGCTGAGCTTGACAATTTATGGTCCAGGAACCAATGTAGCCACCAATTGGCAAGGGAAGTGTCTCAAAAGGGATTCTTCCTGGTCTTCTGAAAGGTAAAAAGTAAAGGAAGAGATGACTCTTTTCAGACTTGCAGGAAAGTTCTGTTACTGTAACCTTACAAAATAGGTAGTGTTAATATTCATGGTTGGTACTTCTTATTTAAAATATCTTGAAGGGATAACACTACCTCATAGAGAAATATGACTATATCAGAATCCATACAATACTGCAAACTCAGATCTGCTTGAAAAGTCCTTGGTGCTCTCTGAGCTTGGTTGATTTTTTTTGCAAATTTTCATTAACCAAACTAGGTAACATCAACAATACTTGTAAGGAGTGTGGTTTGCTATCAGTTTATATTCTAGTGGCTTGCCCTATCAGTGTTGGTGGCAGTAATATTGGAGATTTTTTGGTTGACCTGTTCTCCAGCAGGGCGGGACCAGCAGCCAGGCATGGGAGTGACTCGGTCTGTATCCAATGGGATTGAGTCTGCTAGTTGAAAAGCACCTCCTCTTCCTGGTGCTTCCCAGCTTTCAGACGCGATCTGATTGGGACAGACGCCCTTCTGAGCTGCTCCCATTTCAGTTTTTAGTGAAAACCATAGTTAGTTTAAACGCTCTCTCCGTGGCTGCTGTTATCGGGGTAGAGGCTCCCAGGCTTGGTTGAGCGCTCCCCCCCCCCCAGCGAGAAGGGCGATTCAGCCTAATACCGCTGGGGACAGCCTAACATTGCCGCTGGCCAGAACGGATCCGCAGACAGCCGGGGAGGCGAAGAGGAAGAATTGAATCCTCCCCGTTGCTGGCGTATTCGGCGGCTGCCGAATTACGCAAAAAGGCCGCGTGGCGGCTCTCCTTCAAGCAGATCTTCGGGCACTCCCGGGTTCTTCCCGATCGCCCTGGCCTCACCACGGTATTGCTGAGCAGGCTAACAAGACCCTGCCAATATCCTCGTGGGCTTTCCCGGGCTCTCCTCGATCACCTTAGCCTGATCTTAACTTTGTTGGGTGGCTGGACTGTTGGAAGCTGGGATTTGCGGGCGCTCCCGGGCTTGCCCCGATCGCCTTGGAATTTGGAATTCCTCCAAGGATACTGTGAGCAATACCTTTCCTTAGTCACCTCCAGCCCCTGCTGGCCGTGTGCAATATTGCCCTACATTCCCTTTTCCTTAAGAATCTAAAGGGAGAAACCTTAGGTAAATTCTTCTCTCATTGCCATTCTTTTACTTGTACTAGGTTTCTCGTTGGAAAGGGCCTTGCCAGTGCCTCTAGAGGCCTACCCCACACACGCAGGCCTTGGCCACATGCAGTTAGAGGCCTAACCAACGGTTGCAGCCTTCCAAGATGGCCGCCGTACCACCTGTCCGGTCTGATAAAAGAAAACAGCCTGCTCTGCAGGCTGATCCACAGCCAGGGCCTAGTACTTCGGGCCATCTCACCCCTGCAAGCGCAGATGCCTTGCAACCCACAGTAGCCAAACATAGGAAGGTTTCCAAAGCTTCTGAAAAGAAGGCCTTACAACACCAGAAGGCAATGGATCGGGCAATTGAAAAGGCTATGAAGGATTCTACTAGGAAAATTCCAAACACACTAGGCCTAACCCATCAGACCACAACAGCTCAGTCCTCACCTCAAGCTGCGGTGGCTCCATTGGCCTCTTTGTCTCCTGATGGTTCTGTTACATCATCCCTGCCACAGCCTGCTGCTGATTTATTTCGACCCCTCCAGGGGTCTGAGAGGGAGGCTGACTCTGAGGCTCCTCTATTGCAGGCCCCAACAGCAGATGCTGCCACACCTACCCCTGCTCCCAGTGTATCAGTGGGCCAACAGCAGGCTAGACCTTCTCCCCAATATCCAGTGGAGATGGCAGACATGATAGCTGCTGCCGTCCAACGTGGCATTGCAGCCTCTAAGCAAACTAGGACCCAATCATGGGTCTCTGAATATGCAGCATCCCAAACAAGCCAGGAGTTAGTGCAGGACCATATCCCTAATAGGGCTGATGATTTCCAGGAGCAGTCACCCACTCACCTTTCACTAGCAGATGAAGGTGACTTCAGGGAACAAGACCTCTCTGAGGACGAGGATTTGGTCCCTGACCAACCATCCTTTGTGGGACTTTTTAATCCACAATTGTTTTGCTCTTTATTGCACAAGGCCAAAGTCACCACCAGGCTAGGTGTGACTCGTCCCAATCCTGGCAACACTTCTGAGACAACAGATCCTCCTTTAGACTTATTTTTCGTTCCAGTAGTCGAGACAGAGGAGGTGCCTGCCCCCAAACTATTTGTGGAAGTGGTCGACAAACAGTGGGCCACCCCCATAGCAGGCCCAAATCCCAATGCCCTAGATCGCCGCTTATATAATTTGGACCCTACCTTCCTCAAATTGTTACAGGTCCCTACAGTAGACTCCCCTGTGGTAACCTTAGCGGGTCCATCTGTCATAACGGGACCCCCGGAAGAAACCCTCCGCCCGGAGGACAAGCGAGCAGAACAGTCTCTTGTTAAATCCCATCAGGCGGCTGCCTGGGCTGTGAGAGCGGCCTCCTCGGCCTTTTTCTTTAATCGAGCAGCCCTCCTGTGGCTAAAACAATTACAGGAACGTCTTCCCACCTCTGACATCCGGTCCCACCAGGACCTAAACAAAATAGTAGCCACCCTGGAATACTCGGCCGATGCCACTCTAAACGCTTTGAGGTTCACAGCAAAATCAATTGGTGCCACAGTTTCATCACGCCGCCTGCTTTGGCTTAGGCGCTGGCAGGCGGACGCTAAAAACAAATGGCGGTTGGCATCGGCCCCGTATTCAAGAAATTCATTATTTGGAGCAGCCTTGGATCCCTTGCTTATAGAGACCAAGGACAAACGCAAAATTCTCCCTAGCATGTCCCGTTGCTCGGACAATAGGCCTGCTCCTTATTTTCGTCCCTTCAGAACGGCGGATACCAGCTTTAGTTCTTCCAGACCCCAAAGATCCTTCTCCCCCAGACAGGGTAGACAGGGAAGTCAGGGACAGAGAGGTTCCTCCAAACGGTCCTTTCGGGGCGGGAGGGGCTGCCCTTTCAGGCGCTCATGCTGACTGCTTGTCCGTTCCTCCCATAGGGGGCAGACTGCCGCTCTTCACCAGCCAATGGAAGGAGTCCACCATGGACTCTTGGGTCAGGGAGATGATCAGGTCGGGTCTCTCCCTGGAATTCCTCTCCACCCCTCCGAGTCACTTCGTCAGGTGCCCATTATCTCGCGACCCGACGAAACGGTTTCTCGTGGCATCGGCCATAAAACATCTTCTCTCAATTCAGGCCATCCAACCGGTGCCACGAGACCAGCACGGTCAGGGTTTTTATTCCCAACTGTTCATAGTCCCAAGTCCTCGACCTGAAGGCTCTGAACCGCCACATAGTCTATAGGCGGTTCAAGATGCAGTCACTCCAGTCCATCTTGGAGAGCATCAGGGAGGGAGACTTCCTCACGTCAGTGGACCTGACAGAAGCATACTTACACGTCCCTATTCTTCCGGCTCACAGACGATTCCTCCGCTTCTGCCACGGAGGTCTACATTTCCAATATTGTGCCCTTCCGTTCGGACTCTCCTCGGCCCCCAGGGTCTTCTCAGAACTAATGGCTTCCCTTATGGCTCTTCTCCGTGCAATTCCCATAAGGATCCAGTCCTATCTGGACGATCTTCTTATCCAATCCCGGACAGAGACCCTGGCAACGACAGACTTGTCCACAACAATTCAGGTCCTAGAGGCCCACGGATTCTCGATCAACAGAGCCAAAAGCCACCTGCAGCCAACAACTCGAATCCAGCATCTAGGGGCCATCATAGATACGGTCGAGGGCCGAGTTTACCTGTCGCAGGAACGCCTCTCCAGCCTACGAGATCTGGCCCTAGAGGTGAGGAGAGGACATCCAATCCCCTTAAGGGTTCTTTCCCAACTCTTGGGGAAGATGGTCTCCTGCATCGGCATCATCCCTTGGGCACGCCTCCACTGCAGGGCTCTGCAGTGGTTCCTCCTCCCGTATCAAAAAGCCCACAAGACTACATCATCATTACGGGTAAAAATTCTTCAACAGGTCAGGGAATCCCTGCAGTGGGGGATCTCCCCAGCCCTGTCAAAGGGCAGAGAGTTCAGGGAACCTCACCACTTAATATTGACAATAGATGCCAGTCTTCACGGCTGGGGCGCCCATCTGGGATCAAACATGACTCAGGGTCAGTGGTCCCCAGAGGACCTCACCCACAATATAAACTGGTTAGAGCTACGGGCCATCCATCTAGCCCTCATATCATTTCAAGATCTAGTGCTCAATCAGGACATTCTGGTTTTGACGGACAATGTGGCCGCCAAGGCCCATGTGAACTGTCTAGGGGGAATCCATTCACAGCCCCTGATGCGGGAGGCTCTGCAATTGGGGCTTTGGGTGGAGGCTCATCTGAGGTCCATCCGGGCCTCTCACATATCAGGAGTGGCGAATATACAAGCCGACTGGCTCAGCAGAGTCTCAGTCAACCACGGGGAGTGGCAGCTGAATCCGGACTTGTTCTTCGAGATCACACGCCGCTTCGGGACCCCGATAGTGGACTTATTCACCTCTCAAGACAATCATCAACTAGACCGGTTCTTCACCAGGTACCCGGTCCCAGGGGCGGAGGCCATAGACGCTCTACACAGCCCTTGGCCTCCCAGGCTGCTATACGCCTTTCCTCCCATCCCGATAATTCCCAGAGTTATTAGGAAGATGCTGCAGGAACAGGCGGAACTTCTCCTACTAGCACCCCACTGGCCTCGCCGCCCGTGGTTTGCGGACCTGGTGGCTCTCTTCATAGCGCCTCCGTGGAGGCTTCCTCAGGCCAGGTTGTTGCTCAGCCAGGGACAGTTGGTCCACCCAGACCCTCAGTGGTTCCAGCTGACCGTCTGGCGCTTGAGCGGCGCCTCCTGAGGAAAAGACACCTTCCTACTAACGTCATCAACACCATCCAGGCAGCTCGTCGGAGTTCTACCACTCGCATCTATGGATCTACCTGGCGCACTTTCTGCAAGTGATGTTCTGATAAGGACAAAGATCCAGCTATCGCCACCACGGTCACCATATTGAAGTTCCTGCAACATGGTTTGGAACAAGGACTGGCAGCTAACACCCTTCGCCGACAGGTAGCTGCTCTCTCCTCTATTTTATCTTGCGGTTCCAGGCATTCTTTAGCTCACCGTCCCCTCATTCGCCAATTTCTGAAAGGTGCTACCAATGCTACCAACCTTTCCCGTCCAGTCATCCACAGATACCCTTCGTGGGACCTCACAAAGGTTCTGCTCTCCCTCACCAGGAGCCCCTTCGAACCTTCGAGGGAATGTGGCTTACAATTTTTATCATACAAGGTGGCCTTCTTGGTCGCCATCACTTCAGCTAGGAGAATCTCAGAGTTGGCCGCCCTTTCATCCAGGGCAGATCTCTGCTTGTTTCACTTGGACAGGGTTGTCCTCCGTTTAGATCCCACCTTCCTTCCGAAGGTTAACTCCCTGTACCATAGATCACAGGAACTGATCCTTCCCAATTTTTCTCCAGACCCGGTACACCGACTGGAGCGGTCTTGGCATACTCTCGATGTCAGGAGAGCCTCCGAATCTATCTTAAACGAACCGCCTCTCTCAGGAGGACGGAGGCTCTCTTTGTGTCCTTTCAACCGACTACCATCGGTCTCAAGGTGTCCTCCTCTACTATAGGTAGATGGCTTAGAGCCTGTATTGCCAAGGCCTACCAGACTCAGGGGTTACCTATCCCAAACCACATTACGGCCCACTCTACGAGAAGTGTGGCCACCTCGGTCGCTTGGGCCACTCAGGCTCCCTTGGAGGAGATCTGCAGAGCCGCCACTTGGACTTCTCCTAACCCCTTTATTCGTCATTATAAGCTCGATGTTTATGCGTCAGCAGATGCGGCCTTTGGCCGCAGTGTCCTTCAAAAGGTCCTGATGGGGAGTGCGAGCCCTACCCGGGCGGGTCTCTCCCGATAGGACTTAAGTTTGGTATGTCCCATGCCTGGCTGCTGGTCCCGCCCTGCTGGAGAATGGACATTGGTCGTACCTGAATGTCCTTTCTCAGTTGGTGGGACCAGCAGCCAGCCCCGCCCTAAGTCGCCCGGTCCGGTCTCTTTTAGGATTAGAAGGGATCTATTGTCGTCGGTAGTCGGGGCGGGGGGCATAACCTGTTTTTGTAAGTTCTTGTTTTGCAGCTCAGTGCGTCAGTCTGCCACATCATCCTCGTCAGAAAGCTGGGAAGCACCAGGAAGAGGAGGTGCTTTTCAACTAGCAGACTCGATCCCATTGGATACAGACCAAGTCACTCCCATGCCTGGCTGCTGGTCCCGCCAACTGAGAAAGGACATTCAGGTAGGACCAATGTCCATTTAATATTAGCTTCTTTGGCAAATCCTTGATTTGGGTATTATTTACTTCTTTATTGTTAGTCTGATGTCAGTCTTTGTATTAATCTAAACTCATCTGGATGTTTATGGCTAATGGGAAAGTGTTTTGGTCTTTTTGTTTTCTTATTGGCTTGTTGATTGTCACTTTTGTATAGTCTGTAGATGTTGCTTATGTCTGTCTGTTTATAAATGGCTATTTTGTGCCAGGCTTCCAGGAATTTTCTAGTGTTTTGGGGCTTGGTTTGATGAAATGATGAAAACTTTTTGATTTTGTAACGTATGAACAGACTTAATCAGTTTCGGCTGGGAAACTGTGACCATCTAGACTGAGCCAAGTCCAAAAATGCTATTTCCTTGGATTTTAGTCAAACTTGCATTTAACTAAATGTAGCATATTAGCAGATGGGTCAGTCTGATATTGGCTGTATGTAGATATGATACTTAATTGCATTCCCAAATATGGAATGACAGTTAATCAGAATCCTGGCTCTAAAAAGCCTCTGATTTGGCTTAAGAGAACTGTGTAGAAAACATACAGTCCAGATGTCAAAGGATAGATTTCTGCACAATTAATTGTGCTTTAATTGTGTAGAAATCCATTCTTTGACATCTGGACTGTATGCTTTCTACATAATTCTCGTAGCTGAAGCAGAGGCTTGATAGAGCCAGCATTCTTCATTAACTGTCATATTACTAATGTTGAGGTAGTTGTTTCCTATTTTTCATTAGGGAGATAAGGAAGGGATTTTTGCAACAATACTAAATTTAATACAGTCAGTATTGTCCCCAGGGATGATCTTGCTCAAATTTGGGCCTGAGAAAAAGAACTGTAACAATTTTGGCCATTGAACAAGCTCAAAATAACCAATACCAAATTCAAAACAAAAATACTTATATAGGTAGGTAACAGATAGTTTGCTGGCTGTGAATATTTTGACAGTGAAAACCTGTTTCTATAACTGTTGTTTTTGTGGAGGAGCGAGACCCATGTTTCAGTAAATTATCTTTTTTTTTTTTATTGAAAGAGTTTTAAAAAACAAAAACATTTTTCCCCCTTTTTTCCCCCTCCCTCCCCAAAAACCCCCTTCCCCCCTCCCTCCCTCCCCCCCCCGGCTTCCCGGGTCAATCACAAGGTATTGTTATACATAAACCAAACATAGAATAAAATTTTCCCTTCCAATCCAAATAACCACATCCACAGCTTTTCATCTCCCAACCCCCTCCCTATTACATAAAATAACTTTCTAATTATTCAAAGGCAATCTGATATTTCTTAATCTGATATCTGTTTTGTAGATAATCAATCCATTTTTCCCATTCAATTAAGTAAATTATCTTTCTTGACATATAGAAGAACTTAGAAAGTTTGAAGTATGAAAGAATTAATATTGGAATTTAAACCTGAAATTATTTATTATAGTGGTTAGAAACAGCCCAATATGTAAAAGTTGTCATCTGTTTTTTGAGAATAGATATCAAACAAAAGAAACAAAGTCCAAGCTGTGAATCAGAATCCTGTTTCAAATCTATTTTGCCATTGTGCTCACTGTTAATTATGGATAATTGCTGTTTCTCACTATACTCTGTTGCACAGAGTTTTTGTGAGAAAGAAAAAGGGTCTATGTTAACTTGAATTCTTGGAATTACAATTGCAATTAATGACAATAATAATCCACCATACTTATATATTGAATCACAATATATATATTGAATCACAACCAACACGATCTTACTGTAGTATTGTATGCTATAAATAAGATCTTAACTCATCGCTTTTGAAACCAATGAATTATCTCCTATAGATCAAAGCAGTCAGAAATAAGTAGTCGGCAAATTCTGTGGATATTTTTTTTTTACTTTCTTTGCACTTTTTTTTATTTCACAGCCTTACAAAAAAATAATTGGTGATACTGTACATCTCGGGCCAGAACTGAGATCCATTAGTGTAAAGAGACACACCTGGATTCCTGTGTTTCTTCAATCCCCATCCCATCCCTTTGTAAAAATCCTCTTCATTGTCATATCACTCTCCTGCAAAATCTAGTAGATTAGCCCATAAATAGTTCAAAATATTTGTAATGCTGCCATTTAGGTTAAGGGCCACATTTTAAAATAAGTTCAGATAGTTTATCATGACATTGACTTTAAGTCATGTTAATTTAATAATGGCAATTTAGTCTTGTATATTTTTATAACTGTTCTGTGGTGCTAAATATAATCATAATTTTAAAAAATCACTTATTTTTAAAGTTGATATTTTAAATGAGTAGTTTATTTAAAATGTATTTCCTTCTATAATCTTATTGCTCCTTCCTGAAAAAAAATGGAATATATACGGTAGTAATTGTTTAAATAGGTTTTTTTTATTATTAATGGTCAAGAAATTACAAAATCAGAGAACATAGCTCAAATTGAAGAAGTATATTTTAGCTATTGATTTCCTTTCAAATAACGACATATTCACATAAATTGCTGAACTAAAACCATTAACTCTTGTTTTTTAAAGTAATGTAAAATTTTCACTTTGTAATTTGATAAAAATAATATAATTCAACTTTCATTTTCTTTTGCTGTAATGTTTTATTTCAACAAGCAAAGGGGCTAATTATTTTCATGCAGTTCATATTTTATATCATTTTGTTAAGAATAAAGTATTCCAGTAAAATAAAAGTATTTTATTATATTACGAATGGTTATTATATAGAGACAGTATATAGAATTAGTATAAAATGGATAGTGCAATGGAGCGATAAATGCTAATATAAAATAGTGCAATTAATTTCAGTTTCCAGTTCTTACTTTTTAAAAATCTTATAGAATGACAAAACCTATTTCACTGGAAGTTTCTCAAAATGTTTTATTTCTAAACAACATTGATTTTCTTTCAGGCAGTACCAAGCAATGCTATAATTCATTATTGCTATAAGTGTCCCATTTTTATACTATCCATAGATTTTCTTTGCTCACAATCTGTGCATTGCTACTGCCAGATGGCCATTCAGTTGAGTTTGTTTTCCTTGGAAATAAATTTATATTGAAGTTTATTAGTTGTATTTATTTACCTATATGGAATATTTGTATTTTCACTAGTTCCTAACATCAGGATAGTTAGCAATATAATTTAAAAAGCAAAATGCAACAAAAACAAATTCTGAAATGTTACTAAATAGTAACTTTTAAAGCAATTAAAATACATATTATATATTTAAAATATGATGAAATAATTAAAAGATAATTAAATACCTTTGAGTTTCTTTCTAAAAAATGTAATAAGAAAGGGATATGTCAACTCCAGTAACTGCTTAGAAAAATGAACTCCTGCCCAGCCAGAGAAAGGAGAATTAGTTAACAATATCTTATGTGTGTATATGTGGGAATGGGCTATCCTCTATCCTAACCCAGGTTAGATTGAAAAATGTAGCTTGAATATATGATATACTATAAAATGTAGCTATACTATATACTGTAAAATGTAGCTTGAATATATGATCTACTATGATATAATATTAGTTTATTATATTTTCTCTAGATTACGGAAAAATATTTGTGTTGCACTAAAGCAGAAAATAAAATTTAATTTGAATTGAATAACAAGTTTGGAAATATTTTCAGTTCATAATTTTCTGCCTGCTAATTATATATAAATGTGTTACACAATCTAGTTGAAATAAAACCCGATTAGATCCCTAAGGTATCATAAGGATATTTAACAATATATCATTACGAAGTAACTTTAACCTTCCATTAATTAATGGAATTAATTAAACTTTGCTTGTCAAGTGAAGTGCCTGAAAAATTTTCCTTATCTAATCTATGTATTATTCACAAATACCCAACCATCATTGAATACGTGCTGCTGATTCACTTTCAGCATTTTATAGTTTTATGTTTTTATAACTTGCAAAGTAGATCTTGTTGAATAATACCACTTATTGTATTGGGGAAAACAAAAAATGAGATATTTCTTTTATAAGCAATAGTTTTTTTAAATATGCAGAACAATCCTATTTCAATGTTCCTGTTCAATATGCTGTCATTCTTTTGTGCTTGTTAATTACTCCTTTTGAAGATACTAGTGACTTTTAACTGGGCTAGTTTCCAAATTAGTGATTATATATGTAGCATATTGAAACATTAAAAAATAAATGAAAATTAATATTTATTATTGGCCAGTAATTGTTTAGTTGTTTATATTTCATATTTCTAAACAGCCCATCCCCCTCAAAGAGTTATACTACCTAAACTTATTTATGCAATACAGAGCCCGTATACCAAAAAATAGTCTTTATCATTCAAAGGGATTTACTGCCCAGAGTTGTTTGAAACAAGATGACCAGCAAATAAATAAATTAATAAAACCAATAAATAAAATTTATTGTTAAGTGAGTGGGCCTGCTAGGCTTTATTTTGAATATTTGTTATATGAAAGTGTAACATAAATATAAAACATTTTTAAAGTTGAGAAGAGTTTATCTAATTATTAAATAATTATTATCAAGGCACATGTGAATGAAACAGATGCAGAAACAGCTCACACTGGGAAGAAAGCAATTTAATGAAATACAACTGGAAAACCAATTAAGCTTAACTTTAATTTGTAAGCAGTATTCTGCTTGCTGATTAAGGAGGCCTGTTTTGTAATTTCCCACCTGTTGAATTCAATAACACATCTATTAAAGTCAGTGAAGTCTGAGAAATCTGCTTTCTTGCAAATGTGTTAAATTACCAAGCAGCAGGGAGTTTGACCTAAGTATGTGTAAGACAGGAAAGGTCCACTCAGATAATTCTGCCAATCAAAATCAATACAGTAAAGTAGATGACAGATTTAGACACTAAAGTTTTGTTTAAAACACAGACTTACTGCTAGTGTCATCAGTATTGCCCTTTAGGATTTTTCAATTAATGCTGAAAAGCAGGATTATTGATTTTTGGATTTTCAGCATATCGTCTTTAGGATTGCTTAAGTGTTCTTTCTGTTGCTCACACTTAAACTGATAGTGCTAGAGGAATAGTTAAACTCTTCCCTTAGCAATAATTTTATAGTCTTAGTGAAAGGCAATGGAACTGGTTTTATAAAGTAATCATTCACCCCCAAAAAATGGGGTGGTCTGGACATTGTTTCTTTGCCTGAGGGCCAAGAGCAAGCAGTATCTTCTCTAGGAATTAGCATGCAGTCACAGATTAAGACATTTGACTGTCATAAATCTGCTTTCTAATATATGGGACTCATAGGGCAGTTCTCCATCCATCTCTAATATAAAGAGGGTATTAGCCAGTCATTGGCTGCTCTAAAGTTAAGCATACAGTTTTACTGTTCCCTTTCTCAGTGCCGTGCATCTGTTCGCTACTTTCTTGTTCCATGCATATGCACTTCGAGTGTATATGCATGTGAATGTGTGCACGCATATGTAGAGTATAGGCTGAGAGAGGATAACAAAATGAACTATTGCGTGCAAGAAATTTATGAAGCTCACTCAGCTGCCAACAGCAACTGCTACATGCAGCCTTCGGATTATTGCACTTATATCGAAGATAGTCAGAGTTACAGCAGTTGTGATGCTCAGGTCCTGCACAATAATAACATATATATGGAACAGGCCTGGGCGGTGAATCAGCCTTATACCTGTAGTTACCCTGGAAACGTTTTTAAGAGCGAGTATTCTGACATGGACATGGCCCTGCATCAATACAACCAAACTGAATATTTCACTGAAGAAAAGCCTACTTTTTCTCAAGTGCAGTCACCAGCCTTCTCTCAGAAAAAAGGTAGGGGAAAATTTTGTCATTTTTTAATGAGAGAGAGAAAGACAGAGGGGTGAGTGGGAGAAAGAGATCAAGAACATCTATCTGCATCTAATTCTTCACAGAAGAAAAAGCATACTTTTCTGAGTTACATGTTTAGGGGTGAAGACTGCCTGTTTAGAATTGGAAGCAGTAGCAACAGATGTTGCTAGGTGATTTTTGCGATAGATTTATTTTGAAGCATAATAAATTATAATGACATGCAGGTATTTTTACATTAATATCAGGAAGCTTTTTATATATATATACAATATTTTCAAACTGCCAGCCTACCATGCTATTCATTTGTATGTGGTTTGAATGAATTGAAGTTTCTTCTTAACAGGCAATTCATTTGTAGTTTGTGAAATGTATGGTCTTCTGTGTCTTCTCTCTTAAGTGACCACTATCTACTTAACATCTTTAGTTCTCATTATCTGTGCAAAAATTGCCATACTATTAATTTGCATAAAATGCTAATCACTGGATTTTATAATATAAAATTTACAATATAAAAGAGTTCAGGAAAAAAACTGTTAGAAAAACAAAGTGGAACTTTATTTTCTCATCCAATTCATCAAACAGTTGGTCTGGTAGTGCAGTTAATAGGTAATATAAGAGAATCATTCTAAATAACTAATTTCTATACAATATTGAAGGATGCCTTTATTTCAGATTACATTGCATTATGTTTCACAGCAATCAAGCTGTTCAACATCTGTGAGAAACATTTAGCTGCATGTATATAAAATATTATTTCCTCTATAATACATTTTATTTCATATACTAATTCTCTTATTATTTTTACAATGTTAAATGTTACTTTTCTTGACAGTCAGCAGCTATGTTTCTTACACTGCAAGCTAGTTGAATTTGTTCAAACCATCTAAATATCTGAATAAATAGTCTACTGTTTGATTATTATTTTACAGCTATTCATATAATTAAAATCTGAGCAAATATCAAAATTGCTATTTTAAAAAAAACAATTATATAGATGAATGTCATCTATTTAAAATAGAATGCCACAATATTAAAAAAAAATTCTGTTGCTCAGCTTGAGATATACCTAGCAGCATTTACTGTTCTTAAATTATTACTTGTAGTAGACAAAGTTATTCAGTAGTTTAAAAAAAAACATATTGGTCTAAAAGTCTAGAGTTTTTTTAAAAGTTACTAAATGGTAAAAATTAGATTTAAATTATTCATCATATTTAAAATGTTCCAAAACTGAAAAATTCACCAATATGTAAATATTTAAAAAGTTTAATGTATATTTAAAAAGTAGGATTTTTAAAAAGGTGAAAATAACCTAATCTCTGTACCTTCTTTTTCGTTTCTAGTTCCTTCTATTATTTCTATGTGTTTGTATTTTTCTCCTTTTTGAATCTTAATAAGTAAAAGATATATACTTTTTATTTTGTTCCTCTTTTTCTCTCCTTCTCCGTCTTTGGTTAGAAACTATATAATCAACACACTTGTTTTGTTGGTAAATATTAGTAATACAGTTAAGCAAAACTGCATGATATTTTGCAAATATAACTTCACAAGATTACTATCCATATACAATTTGCAAACTATTACATGGCTATAAAATTAAATAATTCTTGATTATTATCATTTTATAATACAGATTAATACACTAGTCCAGACATCTAACTGTATGTTAGCAAACTTTAAATATTAGTAAATAGAGGCTATTTCTTGGAATTTTTGTTGTGATATTTTCCTCCAATAATTTTTTTCCTGTTTTCTGTTGAATATAAAAGCTTTCCAAATATTTGGCAGTAATATGTTGCTGTCGGTGAATGAAACTCATATGACTGCAAACAATTTTGGCTCATTTTCTTGATCAGCAAAGATAGTGTAACATATTTGTTGATCAAATAGTATTAGAAACTACAAAAATATTTTATGAGACCTTTCAACCAAGCCCTGATAAAAAATTTGATCAGCTAATCCTCTCTTGAAGGCAGAAGGCTGTAATATAAAACATTTGTGACACTATTGATCCACAATTGATTTCTTTCTTATTTTACATGCATATTTTTTTTACTGCTAGCAAAGCCTTAATATTAGCTCATTAAACAAAATGAAGATTTAAAGCAGGTGTTCACAGTTGGCTTTACAAGCTCTTTATATTCATTTCATGTAACTCTGAGTACTTGCCATTATGTTTCTATAGGCTAGTACCTAAAAAAATTAAGAACCATATTTAGATTATTCCTAAAATGAAAATTTCTTGAGTTTCTAATTCTGACCAAAATGTGTTTATAAAAGTTGCATAGCTTGTGAAAAACGGTATATATAATTGGTAGGATACAATCTTAATTTTAAGTATCTAAACATTATGAAACATACATGTTTTATATTCAATCATATATTTCCAGCTGTTTGAGAATTTTCATCGTAAAATCATAGCTACATTTAAAATGCAGAAAATTAATCAAGATGACAAAAATCAAGATTATATGCTAAAGTAACTCATGGATTATTGTTTATATATGGTAACAGCAACGAGATTATTGCGTGAACAAAAATGAAAAATACAGAAATACTCACAACTGAGGATGAATGGTGAAGATGGTATAACTTAACAAAAATCGTTAAATTAACTTGTTTGATTAGGGAAAGGATAACAATTACTGTTATAAAAGATAGAAACTGATGATTTCTGGATTTATTAACTGTATATGTTGTGTTTATATATGAGCAGAGGGGAATTATGTTATATAATTGTGAAGGGGGAAAAGGTATCAAGGATGTCTTGTAACTGTTGCAAGGAAAATCATAAATTGCTTCTTTAAATACTTTTTTCTTCACTTTATTTTGTTGTTCTTTATCTTTTTTTACTTTTATTTTTGTATTTATTTTTTAACTTTGTAAATAAGTCTTTAATAAAAAATATTTTTAAAAAAGTTATATTCTAAAGCAACATATATGATAGTGCTGAAAGGAAATTTGTGTTGGGATACATTAGTTAACATAATTCAAAGCTTGAATATTAGGGAAATGAAAACCAATACATTTAGATCATTTAGAAAAGGAAAAAGAATTTCCTTTTTCTGTAACATTGTATAGGCATCTGCGTGTATTACAAAATTTTAATCACAGCATTGCATACTCTATTTCTCTTCAAAATATCTCACAGTTTATCAATAAGCAGATTATTTAATTGAACCAGTTTTTATTGTGTTTCTGTTCATATTTTTAACACAATAGCCATTTTTTACTGAATGCCTATCAATACATTACAAAATTTGTAATGGGGTAATGATTCCCATCATTAAAAGGGTATCGAAAGAGGAAATAATGTTTGACTTTAGCACTTACGTCATGATCTTCCATATTTTTCAAAGCAGACAAATGATTCAAAAAGCAGCTGTGGACTTGCCTAAGAAACTAATCTAGTTCTGTCTCTCTGCCTTAGGCAGCAATTGATTCTACCTTACATTAGGAATATATGTATTTCTAAATTAATTTGAGCTAGGATTTAATTTGATTGTTAGTCAGATTAATTCATATCTCATATTACTATAAAATGAATCTTCAAGTCAATAAGGCTTGTTTGAATCTGGTTCAATATATTTAAGAACAATGCAACACAGATTTAAGAGCAAGACCTGCAATTGGCATGTTCATGAATAGCTAGACACCTATTATTTATCACAGGAGTTGGAAATAGATTCCTTAGTCAAGGGCTTTCACCATTTGCTCAAGCAACCTTTTACAGCTTGAACAGAACACCTATAATTTTCTTTAAAAGAATACTCTTTTCATACAGAAAGAACTCTGGTATATCTTTGCTTCCAGAAATGAAATGTAATATTAATATTACATAATATTAAAGCATTAGCAGCAAGAATAAACTTGAAAATTCTATTGTACAAAAGAGGCATGAGCTCTTTATCCATCAATATCACAATATCACTAATATATCAGCTTCTGCTGATATATTTTTAAAAGTTCAAATGTGGTAGATTTTGCAGTGACTACTGCTAGTGCCTCTTATTGATACTTTTGGGCCAAGAACCTCAGATTCAGGAAATAAGTGTATGAACTCTTTTTATGTTCCCACTAGCACACAGAGAGGTAAATCCAAACAAAATCTCTTTTATTCAAGATATCCTAGTTAAGGAAAAAGGCTATATTTAGGTTTATATTCTATGCAAAAGTGTATCTTCCTCGGTTTTAATATCACAAACACTGAACATAAGGGTGATGCACAAAAAGTCCCATAAACTGACCACATGGGCCACTAAATCTAAATAAAAAAGGGTAATGCACAAAAAGTCCCATAAGCTTACCACATGGGCCACTAAATCTAAATAAAAAAACTCCTTCCTCCCTAATTTCCTATTGAAATTATTTTACACTGTTAAGATTAGATGCACCCAATTTTTTTTATGCCACGAAGCTTTACATACAGTGGTCTATAAATTTTTGAAAATTATCGACCTCTGAGATGAAATGTGTTAATTTTACATATTTTGATTAGATGAATTAGAAAACAGGTGATAAAGGTGCTGGTTGGCTAAAGTTTTCAAGATATTTCACAATAAAGATTTATACACAGGCAAGTATTTTTGCCTACAAGGGAGAGAGGTGTCTAAGGATCATGATGCCCCGTAACTTCTTGACAAAATATGGTAAAACAATGAAAATGGTACCACATGGAAGTATATATACAGTATTTATCTTCACTTTGAGAACAGGAAGGCAAATGACTATGAAAAACACATGGAAAATTTGCTTAAGTCTTATAAAGCACTTGGTGCAAACATGTCACTGAAAATTCACTTCTTACACTTGCATTTAGACATTTCCCTTTGAACTGTGGGGCAGTGAATGATGAGCATGGGGAGAGATTCCACCAGGATATCGCAAGAATGGAGAAAAGATAGCAAGGGAAATGGAGTCTGTCCATTGCTTGCTAGTTGTTACTGGAATCTCCCCAGGGATGATCCTACTGCAGTTCATGAGAGAAAAGCCAAGAAGTGTAGTTTAGATACCGAATAAAGATGGAACCTTGTCATTTAATCAGATGTTAGAACTTGTCAGTTTTTCATGCAAAAAGCATGAAAATGTTAAATGAAAAACCAATAAATTAATGGAAAGTTATGTTATTGGTATCAATAAAAACATTTATAATGATTGGCGTGTCACCATTCTCATTGCTATATCACATTTTACAGAAAAGTTATGGAGCAAAAAATTGCACATCCCCCTCATAATTTTGAATTATTTTGATGCAATATTGACCTGAAGCTGTATCTTGGAAACTGGAGCCAATTAATACCAGGACTTAATTTTCCTTTATTAGTGACCCAATTCTGGTAAAATTAAGCTACTTTCATTTCTAAGGCTTTCTCCTGGTATACCAATGATACCAATGAAAATTCCTGTATCAGCTTGCCAAATTCCCTTGTTCCTCACCAATTAAGCAAGATGGGCAGTAGACAACTCTAGTGAATGAAATAAAAATTTGGGGTGCAATCATTTTTTTTTAAATCACAAAAACTAATTCTAGCAGGTAATACTTTAACTTACAAAAAAAAAGGATGTACATGAAGTCCGACAGTTTCCAGTCAGGTCTTATTTCCATAACTCAGCTACAGAGAGAAACTGATTAAAAACATCTCTGCAGCGTTTCAGGGCTAGGTGGAAGAAGAAGAGCAAGAATCATTTAGCAAGGGAGAAAATGGGCCCAGATATTTAGAAGTGCAGTCTTTCTAATCTCTAAACTACCTATTTGACTGGCAATGGCATCATGAGTAGCTTAGAGTTCTATGTCAATTTATGTTAAACATAATCTGCATTAGGTCTAAAATTTGTTCCAAATATTTATTGCTTTTTCTTCATTTTTCTAGGCCAGTTTTATTCGACCTTAGCAACTTTAAGATATTTTGGTGTCAACTGTCAGAATTGTGTATTGTATAAATACATGTTGATTCTGGTAACATTGTTTTCTTTAGTAATTTTAGATTCCTAAATAATTTTCTTTTTGTATTTTATAATACCTTGATTCAGACTGTTCAATGTTGATGTATTTCCTGCCTCCATTTAAGAAACCATTAATGTCAGAGTAGTAAGTTATATTAACATGCATTAAATAATGAGGATTCCTTTCAAGTTTATATTCTGCATTGATAAACTTTCTTTCTCTCTTAATTCTTTGCAGGGTACATACCCAGTTATTTAGACAAGGATGAGTTATGTGTTGTTTGTGGTGACAAGGCGACTGGATATCACTATCGTTGTATTACTTGTGAAGGGTGCAAGGTAATAACAGCAGTATAAATTAATAAGAGCTGGAAATCATAAATTAGTTTTATTTCCTATAATAGATATCATGTAAGTGGAAATGCCATGTAGGGAACAGCATATGTTATATGTAACAAAACAAGAATAATCCTTCTTTTAAAATATCACAGTTATATTCTTGCTTGCAATAGAAAGGAGGCTCTCATTTTATTGATTGATTTTAGAATTTTAAAATACAATAACAGTTAAAAAAATCAGATGAGGTAGAAGAAAAAGAAAATACAATCTAGAATTATGACCTCCACCCTTCTTTTTATTGAATAGTTGTAATCTTACTCTTGTACCTCTCACTTTTTTGTAATTTCCTTCCCAGAAAGAAGGATCTCAAACTTTTTCAAAAACTTTTTTCTTGATTTTTTTAGCAAGGCATTATATAGCACCATAAGTCCAGTAATGTTTTACAAATGAAGGCAAAGATACGTGTCCAAGGATAATGTTGCAGGATTCAATCTGTGTCAGTCACTGGGACCAGAAGTTTAGTCTGCCAAGCTTTCAGACTCACATTGGAGCCATCCTCAGGAACTTTTCTTTCCTGAAATGCATACTTTGGACTCTTCTATGTGTAGCATTTTTGTGTAAATAAATGCAGAATATCCCAAAATACACATTTTGGTAGAGGGAAATTCCCTGAGGATGGATTCCAACACTAGTCTGAAAACTTGGAAAACTAAACCTCTGGTCCCAGTGACCAAAGCAGGTCACTGGATCCTACAATGTTTTGTATAAGAAATTTAGTTGTGCTGACTGTGATTATGTTTTCCTTGCTGTCTTTAAACTTCGGTCATTAACTAATGACTTGGCATTATTAACTTTAGTCATTTATTAATGACTTGGCATCATTAACTTGGTCATTTATTAATGACAGTTCTCTATATTTTCCTTTGTAGACAACACCAGCTGTAAGTTTATGTCAATTTTAAAGCAGGGGAGGGCAAGGTGTATTTTTTTCTAGTGCTACGAAGTGAGAGAGAGTTCCATGGTGACAAGTAAGCATTAAAAGTAGAGAAAGAATTTTAATTCATTTTTTTTGTGATAAGAGTTCAAGTTATTTATTTTTTAATAAAAGTAAAAATTGTTATGTTAAATTTGTAAGATGTGTGCAATATATTATTTAGTTTAAAATAAGTTATTTGCTACTAAATTCTGGTAGTGTGTTCTTGGGGGTTTCCAAAGGCTTCAGGCTGGCCACTGGTTATGCTGTAAAGATATTTGGAAGCTGGATCTTTCCTTCATCTTCACCTGGTCATTGATAAATAAATGAAACAGATCACACTAAGTCAAAATCAAATAGCTACATAGTGGATTATTGCAGTGTGTGAATTAACTATCTTAAGATACAGTAAATTTTGCTAATGTATTTTATAAATCACTTTATAATCATATTCTTAAATGACAGAAGTCTTTCTTTCATAATCCACCTACTGATTACTACAATTTATAATTAATTAAATAGATCCTAATTAATTGCATCAAAGAGTTTTTCATTTTTAATTTTAGTTCTGTAGCATGCTCTCAAAATGGTACCAGGTATGTGACCATTGATTTCAAGGAGTCTGTAATTCATCTTCAAAACTATAATAAAGGTGAATGGTAAGGAGTTTCTGCTCTCTTCAGAGCTAGTTTCAGCTTCTCTTTTCTTCATACATCAGCACAGGAAATGGAAATCAGATACTGTTTTATATACAATAGGCTAGTATTAAAAGAATTTCAATGTATGTTATAAACAAAAATTATAGCTAAGCCAATCTTATACATATTTCAGATAAAGATATTCAATATATTACAACCTAGAAAATATTCTGGGGATATGTTTGGTCAAAATGTCTGTGAACTGAATCCATCTAAAGTGTCATGGTATAAAATCTAATTTAGTACCTATCTAATGTGCATTCAAATGTCATCCATCAGTAATATTACAGTTTACCAGAAGGTAATATTCATCAGTGCTCCTTTGGATACTAAACTGATGTAATTATTTACAGAGGTCACAGGCTACTTGTAGGAGTAGGATGTCAGCAGTATTCAAGAATTATTAATCACTACTTTCTTTTAAAAAACAGTCCATGAACTGGAAAAATCCATCAGTCCTTTTAATCTTATCTTCTTTAAATAAGCTCATTTATAGCAACTAAACAAGAATTGAGTACAGTTATTTGTACAACTTCTCCAAGTAAATAGTTGAAATCAGGTGAAGTATAAGGCATATTCTTGTTTGTAGGAGTTACTTCTAAAGTCATCTTTTGAAAAATTAAATAAGATGTAAAACTGATACCCTGAACTTTGGGGTAGACATGTAACTTAATATTGTAGTTACGCTTCAGATTCCCAGCTGAGAGAAAACCAAACTGTAATTATAGAATCATATTGCATTTTCTTAATGGTTTCTTAATAAATACCCAGGTAAAATGTCCTGCATAGTTTATACAGAAAGGTGAGTGATTTGGTAAAATTTTGTAACTTCTTATTCACACAGGGTTTTTTCCGAAGAACAATTCAAAAAAATCTTCATCCAACTTACTCCTGTAAATATGAAGGAAAATGTGTGATAGACAAAGTCACAAGAAACCAGTGCCAGGAATGTCGCTTCAAGAAATGCATCTATGTTGGCATGGCAACAGATTGTAAGCTTTTTTTAATTTCCTATTTGTTTTCATTAGATATGTTTATTACAATTTGTTTTGATAATCAGTATTTTATTCCAATTTTTAATTTATATTCTTATATGCTGATTAAAATATTGATTGATGTGTTCAATTAAAAAATTTTTAGAGCTTAAATTTTCTGTTAACTCTTGAAAAGATTATGCTTTCTTCTGGCCAAAATTATTTTGTGCAATATTAAGGAGATGAACAATTTCTATCACAGAAGTGGGAAGATTTTTGAGCAAAACTCTGCAGACGAAGAAAAAAAAATCAAGCTTAAAGATTTGGAAAAATGGGAAGTTGGATACTGTTGCATGAGTCATCCTGCGGTTGTTTGTTTTATTTTTAGCCAGAAGGAAAAGGAACACTATTTCACTTCTAAGAAAATAGAATATATGACTGCAAAATTAACTCTTTACAAGGTTGTATTCCCAAAGTTTCTCAGAAAATTTTCAGGAGCATCTTAATTGATGTGAATTGGAGTAATTATAATTAAAAATTGCAGCCTCAGCTTATCAGTCTTAACTATTTATAAAAATATAAACAAATGTATTTATTAAAAATATTAAAACAATCAATTTGTTCAGTACTCATATATGTATAAAAAGGTGTATAACTTTTTAAATACATATTTAAAAATTCCAAATACTTAGCTCATGAATAATTAAATTACTAACATTGTGTCTGTATATTATCTTAATGTCTCAGATAATATCCTTCCAAATATTATTTGTTGAGCAATATAAGAACAGGACAGTGGCATTGTGCTTAATAACTGTCTGGGTACGTCTAAATATTTAGTAGAAGCTGTATGCTATTTTTGGTACTGCTTTGCTTTGATCCAACAGGATTTTACTTAGGTGCTTATGATTATGTCTATTCTGATTATCAATGTCTCTTCAAGTATGAAAGTTAGGTTTTTCATATACCTCTCCTTTTTCCTTTTAATTCCTTTTAATTATGTGATATAAGTTCTGAACCACTGAGTAAGAATGATTGGACACAATAATTCTGGACAGCATACATTTTTTTCTCTAGATTTTCTGTAGATTTGGATAAAAGATTAATGGTAAAGATGCTTTATCATTTAGTGATAGAGTTAGAGTTACTTTTTTAGGGATATGTCATGACCACAAATCACATTTTCTGCCCTGTTCACTGTGTCATATAATAACAATAGCATTTAGACTTATATACTACTTCCTAGTGCAGTGGTTCCCAACCTTTTCTTGTTTGAGGCACAACCTTTTCTTGTTTGAGGCACCCTTGGAAAGCCTTTCAAAAGTTCCCGGCACCCTTATAAGGAAATAGATATTTAAAATCTCCGTAGCTCAAAAGTTCCCGGCATCCTCAAAAGATCTCACGGCACCCCTTAGTGCCGCGGCACACTGGTTGGGAACCACTGTCCTAGTGTTTTACAGCACTCTCTAAGTGGTTTACAATTGCCTCCAACAATCTGGGTACTCATTTTTACTGATCTCAGAAGAATGGAGGGCTGAGTCAATCTTGAACCTTGGGATTGAACTCCAGACTGATCATCCCTTTTCACAATCTCAACAATGACTAGCCTGCCAACCATGGATGATATTTTTCACACTGACTCTCTGGAGAATGACATGTCACTGAGGCAGGCTAAAAATAGATTAAGATGGAAATGAAATGAAAACATTTCTGAAAGGAACGTGAAAGAAATTGGCAACCTGTAGTGCTCCAACTGGCCTGCCACAGGACCACCCATTCCAGATAATCATCGCTTCTGTGTATCTGTGGCCATTTCTCCTTTGTCTCCTAGACAGAAGAAAGTGATGTTTGGTAGCCATTTTTTTTTCTTTTTGCCCGGTGTAAATATTAGTCCCTTGTGAAAGCTGTGCTGTATTCTGTGAGGTTAATATTCCTAACAGTAATCTCTATAGCCTAACTCTATGATTGTGGGGGACTCCACTTGACATCAGGTTGGGTATGGCCATTTGATGTCACTCACGTCGAGGGGCACCTTGCCGGCTTCTACTCGCCCTTCCCCTCCCAGTCCCTTCTCACTTGCCCATCTGGGCTCTTTAGGGCCCCAACAGGAAGCAGTTGCTGGAGCTAAGCAGCTAGCACAAGAAAGTGTTGGCAAAACAGCTGGCTCAATTCAAATTGGAGAAGGAGACTCAGCAGAAGCACCTCACTGAGGACTACGAGCATAGGCTTTCCAAGCAGAGGGAAAATCTGAGGGAGTGCCAGACCAGGTACTGGAGGCTCAGCGGGCTGCGATGGTCAGCCAGTTCCAGGCCATGATGCAGTTCCACTGAAACAAGGCCCTCCGGCTCTTCGCCACTAGTAGCACTTCCCTCCGGCCTTCACCCAAAGCCCCGCACTAGGAGGCCAAAGCAGACACCAAGTAGGAATTTCTGCCCCCCCCTCTGCCCACACAAAAAAGACCCTGAATGGGGAGACTCTTTGCAGCAACACAAATGCATGTATCCAGCCCAGGGGCTGTAGTTTTAGGACCCATGATTTAGTGCAATATAAAAAATGCAAATAATTTTCTGCAGACCATCAAAATTTTCTCACGTGGTCTGTGGACAAGAAGTTGGTGATCGCTCCTCCATATAATCTCCAGTCTCCAGCAGAGGAAAATACATCTTTACAATATGGGAAAGGCCTCATAGATGTCCTTGTCATATATTCAGTGGCTGTATAAAGAGAAAGTTTGTACTTGATGTTCCTCTATATGACAGTCAATTAATGGTCAGCCAGGATTCTTTATGTGGTTGAGCCCTTCATATATACACAAAGCAGAACATTCATGTAAGGCTGTTTCACCTTACCCTTACAGTCAAGGTGATGGCTGTAGTGGAATAGTTCCATGATTTCCTCATATGTATTTTCATTGGATATGGAAAGTCATCTGATTATCCCAGCTATTTTTGCATTGTTTCTTGTTTTGAAAAGTACATAAAATTGAAATATTTTATCCTAAGATTCTGTGTCTCATCTTTTGATCTTGAAGACATGATATCCTTAAAAAACATCTGACAAGGATTTTTTTGAAGCTTAACTTGCTACAGCATAGAATAGGCCAGACATAATAGCACTAAATATATATTTTTTAATTTTTCTTCATGAATTTCCATGATTTGGAATTAACTTGATTTTGAAGGATGTGCTTGATTAGATATAAAAGCTCCAGATTTTGCCCTGGCTAGTCATTCTGCTATTTGTCCACTCCAACATAGATATTACCTGAATCATCAACAGAGATATTGAGATCATCCAAAGAGATAAGAAGCATTTCTAGTTTCCTTTTTTGTAATATATTTTTTTTCTCATTAGTGGTGTTGGATGACAGCAAACGGCTAGCAAAAAGAAAACTCATTGAGGAAAATCGGGAGAAAAGACGCCGAGAAGAATTACAAAAAACAATAGGAGTGAAACCGGAACCAACTGATGAAGAATGGGAGCTTATTAAAATTGTTACAGAAGCACATGTGGCTACAAATGCACAAGGAAGTCACTGGAAACAGAAAAGGAAATTTTTGGTATGTACTGCAACAGTTTAGAACTGCCTTTTCCTGTCCAGATGAACTCAGTGGTGAAAGTGCACATCATAGTAAATGTACTTTCTGAACATTCATAGGATGGATTTTTGCCATTTTGATGGGAAAAAACCTAAAATCTATATTGTAGGATTAATATAGCTACAAATAAGCAAGGATCTCAAAATCCCTCCTCCAAACTGAGGAAAGCAAAATTTAGCCCATCCATTATGAGCATTATCATCTCAATCACCAGCACCCTTGGGCTTTTTCCTGATATAAATGCCACCATAAGCTGCCAAAGGTTTGCATAGGTAGGAGTCCATTGCCCTGTGTCTGAATATAATGATTCTGTTTAATGTTTCCTGATATACTGGCCCTCCATTCATTTGTTTAACTGTGCTTTAATACCATCTGTACTAATGCATTGTATTTTAAGGCGGTGAGTAGTAAATAGATAATATAGCATACTTATTATATGGAGAAAAGAGTTTTGTTGTACCATGCAGTAATTGTTTTTTAACATAGAACACAATAGATTATGAACACATGGTTATTCCTCACATAGTTATTGCAATAAGTAAACAAAAATCCTTAATAGTAATCCTCTGATAAAACTCCATGGAAACCACTGATGTCATTGGGACTATATAGCATATGGATTGTTATTTTTTTATATTCTTATACCAAGTTCTAGTATTGAACTATTTTAGTTTAATAGAGTCCAAATGTTACAAATTATTATCCTTATCCATTTTATTTTTTTTAACTTAAGGATATTTTCAAGTTACAAGAGCTCCTCCTATAGGGGAAGGGTTTATTTTTGAATAATGGTAGAATAATATAAGAATCATCATGCCTTACTTTTAAAAAATGAAACATATTGTATTACTGGAGCTTTCAAGCATTCCATAGTTTTCCCTGTTAGATGTTGGAGAGAATTTTAAACCAACTGGGCAAACTTTTTTCAAAGATCCACAATCCTTTGGGTCAGACCAGAATTTAAAAAAATGGGTAGAAGCAAGTTTAAAGAAAACTAAATTACATTAATTAAAGTTATGATCTTATATGATTATTCCCAATTTATTTACAATTTTTCCTCCTAATATAGTAAAAACTATAATTTAGTAATACCTTTAGAGAATATGAGCAATCTGTGTTGTGCACCTTCTAAGCTAAATGAACAAAGCTAAATCAACGAAAGTTCTCGTCACTTTTAGGAAATCTTTGAAAAGTGAAAAATGAAGTGTTCAAATTAGGGGTTATCACAATGATTTTCCTACATTAATTACATTAAAAGGGGACAATAGCAATAGGTTATTTTGTTCCAGGGAGTAGAGCCTTAATTATATTAAATTATGAAAATACAGTTTCCAGTTGACTGTTACAAAATGTTTCCCAATGGTGAGCGCTAATTGACTGTTGACTAAGACACTGGTATGCTGCACTTCCAGTGGTCTTATCTATACAGTTGAATGCCCTGAATGAAGACAACCCATTATTGCCCGAGGATATGCACTTAAAACAGTACAATATATCATTAACCCACAATGGAGGCAGTACAAATATCCTTTTTTTCTTCAAGTGTTTTCCCCTGTTATCTCAATTCAAGCTCTTCCATCTGGACAATCATGGTGCATGAAGGAGAATGCTAGGAGATGATATAACATGAAGCAGCAATCTGTTCAGCTTCAGTTGGTCCAGCAGGTCTGCTGTGGGACTATCAAATTCTGTCTTATTGACTGGGTTGGTTTGGTTGTGAGAGACATCAGAACTCCAACTTTCACTGTCATTCTATTTTCCCCATTGTAATTGAGTTAATCAGGCAGACATAGAAAATACGAAGCCGTAAAATTATTACCCCATCCTTGGCTAATTGAATTTAATTGGAACTATAATTAAAAATATGTGACTGTTGCACTTCTTTGGCCTGTTAAAATGAGGCTTTCCCTTTCCAGTGGCTCCTGTTTGTAACAAAGCCCTGGTCCTTTATTTCATCTCTTCACATAATATTCTTAGAATAGTTTACTAAGTAAACTTAGAATAGTAAACTAATTCCCAGAGCAAAATCTTTGTTCAAACTACAACCACACACACAAAAATCTGTTTGCTGCCCCTTAATGGTTTATTAATAAGGAATAAATCATTCCATCAATGGAATAAAAAGGAAGTAGGGAAAAAAATAGTAGTGCATGGAATAACCAGTGCATGTCAGTTGAGGAGCTAATTTAGAATATTTGTTTAAATAATGTATAAGAGTTTCTTATTTTCATCTAATTGTAAAATACAACACAGAGAGATATTTATCACACAAATAAACAAATACACTAAGTATAATAATTTAAAATTGATACTAATAGTTGTCAATAGCAAGATTAGAAAAAAACCTGGATAAATCATTTTTTACTAGGTGACATAATTTCAATAACCATAAGAGTTAGCCCTTGTCTTTCAACCATTCGTTTAAAGACCTTCCAAAGTTATGACAACTCTGAAAAAAGGTGATTTATGATTGGTCCTTGCACTTACTACCAACAGTGTTTCCACAACCATGTGATCAAAATGTGGGCACTTTGGGCACTTGGCAGCTGATATGAATATATGACAATTGAGGCATCCTAGATCACATTATCACCATTTGTGAGCTTCCTAGGAGGCTTCCAACAAACAAAGTCAATGGAGAATCTGGATTTACGTAACCATGTGATTTGCTTAACAACCACAGCAAAAAAAGGTTGTAAAATTGGGCACCACTTACTTAATGACTGCATTGCTTCGTGACAGAAATGCTAATCCCAATTACTGTAAATTAACTACTCCGTCTAATCCATATTACAGTTTTAACTCATACTGAACGTTACCATTAGAAACCTTTATGGAAACTTTTTTATATGCTGAAACACAGGGAAAGTATACCTATTCATGTAGAATGCAGATTTTTTTTTTTTGACATAAAAATAAATTAAACAGTAGGCTCTACATTAGGTAGTTGATTACTGCTAAAAAGAAATCAGATTCATCAATAGTGTACACTATTTGTATATACTTTTGATTTAACCTACATCTCACATAGTTATGTATCAGCTTCTTTATTAATTTGAACTAGACAATTATTTGAATTTGGATTCCGAATACATGAATTCTAAGCAAAAACACATCTAGTGATATTCGGGTGCAGAAATTATCTGAATTGAATTCTACCATTAAACCTTAATCGAGCAATGAAAATGTTTATTAATAAATATTTGAAATTTCAGAAGGATCCTAAAAGGAGAAAGTGAAGTTGCACTTCTGATAAATTCGTTTATTCATTTATTTATTTATTTTATTTGTCAACAAATACAAGAAAACAAGTAACAGAGTAGACACAGACATGGACACATGAAAAATTTTTGGCACAAAAAAAAGGATATAAATTGGCAAAACATAGCTATAAACACATAGAATGATTACATATAATTGGGAACAGTAGAAAAGGAATGGTAGGCATGCTGGTGTGCTTATGCATGCCCCTAATTCTGAGATCCCATATGGAATAGAAAATTGGATCCAGGGGCATCCAACCAGAACATCCTGATTAAGGACATAATATTGGCTATGAATAAATTGGAAGAGTACCAATACTCTAATTATATTTATTTTAAATATAAGCTAAAAATTCTAGAATAGGT
The DNA here is from genome assembly GCF_028640845.1 of Ahaetulla prasina. Lineage (NCBI taxonomy): Eukaryota > Metazoa > Chordata > Lepidosauria > Squamata > Colubridae > Ahaetulla > Ahaetulla prasina. The sequence goes on from NC_080542.1 coordinate 96,749,892, forward strand.
ATCCTTCCTGTGTTGTAGCAGAATACTGTAGAGCCTTTTGTGCTGCAGTCTTTTGGGAAGACTTCTGAAGATGTCAACAGATCTTGTCAACTTTTCTTGTTTCTTCTAATTTTAACTTAGACATAGCCATAGAATTGCAAGCCACTTTTCTTTTCCAAGAAATTAGAATTGATTGATTGATTAATTGATTATATGTCATTAAGCCAGTGTCGACCCTTAGCAACTACAAAGATTTTCTCCATTATGATCTGTCTCCAATCCGATCTTTCAGGTATTCCACCGGTGCATCTTAATTTAATTTAAATATCAGGATATGGAATGTACAAGTTATACATTAAATGACAGGAAATAGAATCTTATATAACTTTATATAACTTTGACCTGAATCTCCAAACTTCCATGTCCAAAAGCAGTTAACAAAAAGTTGAAAGTCCTTACTGATTCCTTTCCTATCTATTTATCTTATCTGTCAGTCTATTCCAGCTGAAAAAACACTCTTTGTTTGTTAGAGTTTTCAGTGAAGAGTAGGAGTGCCTCTGATCAAAAAACAAACAGAATAACAATTTATAAATATATAAATATATATAAAAATGTATACATATCTATATACTGTTTATACATAACAAACATGAGAAATACGGTTTATGCAAGCGTTAATATGGGCTATCTTTTTAGGTTTCAAGGGAAGAATATTCTTAGATGGGAAAACTTAGGCTTTCATATACAAGTTGTCACACTGTTTCCTTTATTTTTTTTTAAATTAGCAAGTAGTAATTATACTTGCAATATACATAGATTATTACAGCATTGGTATTTCAAAACATATGTACATGGATATAAATTTATCTTACATAGTAGCCAAGACTTAAAATCAAGCAAAATTATGTTGCCAACATTGCACAGTTTTAAAAAGAATCCATATTTATGGTAAATAAATTACATTCTTACAATGTTTTTGTTTTCTGTTGTTAGCCAGAGGATATTGGACAAGCACCAATAGTAAATGCCCCAGAAGGTGGGAAAGTAGATTTAGAAGCTTTCAGCCAGTTTACAAAAATTATCACACCAGCAATCACAAGAGTGGTGGATTTTGCCAAAAAGTTGCCTATGTTCTGTGAGGTATGAATTCCTTTTCTATTTAATTTGTTTTGGTTTCTGGTAGCATTTTTATTGTTGATATTATTGTTGTTGTTGATAGATGTTTTGCATTATCTTATAACAGTTCAGAAAAAAAAAGAAAGAAAAATTATGGCCCATGTTGTGCATACAGGCACCCAATACAAGTGGGCTAAAATAAAGCAACCTTTGATAGAACTTTTTCTTAGAGTTCAATGCTTTTTCAGGCAGTAATAGGAGTATTTTCCCTCTGGATATCTCCCTGTCACTATGCTTAATTCAACCTTGCTCCTTTTGGAGGCAATTTGGATAGTTTAAAACATCCTTGAAGCACCTGTAATTGGGTAAAAAAAATTCCCCCAACCAGCTGAAAAATGTCATTCACTTCTTTCTTCTTTTTTTGTATCATCACAGCATTGCCAGATGGCTTTCTGTAGCCCTTCCAAAGCCAGACATCAGTTTTGTAGGCCTAAACCCATGAAATATTGTCTTATCTCTGGTTTAAAGTAACAACATGAATTCATTCAAAGGGCTAAGAACTGCATTTAGGATGTATGCTAGGATTTCAGAATCTTGACTTACTGTTTATCAAGATAGGATCCAAAATCCCTGTGCCACTATATCTCCTTAGAATTAAAAGGAAGTTATAAAAATATAAAAATGCATGAATGATAATGATTCAAATCAAAATAGAATTTAATATGGAATAAATCATCATTCAAATGTAGGCCCTATATAATTGAACAGCCTATAGTCATTTTTGTAACAAGCTATAGCGCATACTTAAGAAAGTATTTCTTTTTCAGCTTATTTTTTGTGTATATCAGAGCTGTCCTGAAGAGGGATCATTTTATGGATAAATAATGTATTTTTATCATGCTTAACATTTTGTTGCTTCCAGTTTAATAGCTTAGTATGGCTACCTTTTTCTTTTAGTAAAATTATATACCTTTATTTCTGTTGCCCAAGAACAACTGAAGAGAACCATCCTCACTGCAATCTAATTTTTTCCCTCAACTTGTTTTGCAAGCCCTTTGGAAAAGTATTTTGCTAGCTGTGGCTTCATATTAAGATCTCCTCCAACCCCCATTATATTTCAATGTAGAAAACTGCTTAGTGAATAATGGCAGCAGGCCATTATCCAAAATATTGTTGCTGCTATAAAAACCTGATCATACATTTCTTTTCACTACTTCCTTGCCTTGGCCACTCTTTTTGAGCATAAGGGGTGGAGAAAAGGACTATATTCAGATTGATGCTGTTTTCCCTGGAGAAGGCAAAAGGGATGAAGACAGACCCATAAATGAACAACTTAATATGAAATTCATTGAACGTGGAATGTGCCATTGGGCTTCTCTTTTCATATTATAATAAGCAAAGTGTGTTCAATTCAAATTGAGAGTATTTGCCCATTCCCGTACATATAGTTCTTGGATAGCTTTCATGGCACTTAAGATTAAATGCTTAAGTTTTTCATTGTATGGTAATGTCAGTTTGGATACGTTCACTTTGTTTCCTTATTTATTTAATTTACCGTATATACTCGAATATAAGCCGATCCGAGTATAAGCCGAGGTCCCCAATTTTACCCCAAAAACTGGGGTAAACTGGGGACTCGAGTATAAGCCGAGGGTGGGAAATGAGGCACCTACCGGTTGGGGAAACCCTCCCTCCCTCAGCTGAGAAGGCTGGCGGCTCCCCCGCCCCGCCCTCTCACTGCACCGGCAGGGCTTCCGTCCGGTAAAATGTGAAAAAAAGAAAAAAAAAAACTCGAGTATAAGCCATATATACTCGAGTATAAGCCGAGGGGCTTTTAAAAAAAAAAAAAACTCGAGTATAAGCCGTATAGACCCGAGTATAAGCCGAGGGGAAGTTTTTCAGCACAAAAAACGTGCTGAAAAACTCGGCTTATACTCGAGTATATACGGTACTTGTTGCCCATCTCACTAACCAAACAATTCTAGACAGCCTACATGCATTCTTCAACTTTTCAAAAAGGGAAAATTGATAGTACATACTTAGCATATCATATAATTTGCCTGTTAGCAGGATATGTGTGAAATAAAACAGCTTTTCACAGCCTACTCAACTTGAACAGAAGCATCTTTTGATATAATCCTAATCTAAGCATGTTAAGCTTTCATAGATTCCATGACTGACAGTCTTTGCAATTGGGGCTGATATGAAACAGAACAATAATGTTAATCTAAATGTCACATTTAAATATCTATTCTTTAGAAGATATTGTTAAACAGGAAGTGGGGAGAAAAATTATGACCCTCCAGACCCTGAGCTGCCACTATCTTTAGTATAGTCTGCAAGCTACCTGGATACTAAGAGTCATAATTTAGCAATATGGAAGATATGTATTCATTATATTTTACAACATCACTTTATATGACACTACATTATTAGATCTATTTTTTAACAGATTTGTTCCACATTGGGTGGCAATATTATTTGGATGTGTTTCTGAAAAATTGAAACAGGATCTAGATCATTTTAGTAAGGAAATGTATAAAGCTCTGTGATTAAAGCTAACTGGAAATATAATGGTACAGATACATTTTTAAAAGCATTCATTTGAAAACACAGCATCTAGTACTAGATTGTAAAGAAACAGCACAGATGTTGTCTACTTCTGTTATGCTCCCCATTAGGAGCCCTATGTCACTAAACCCCACTGAAATTCAACTTTTACTCTCCAGGATAATCTCACTCAGGGAATTGCAGGAGTTTACTGGATATAAGCCAACAAGAAATGTTCACTCCAATCAGTAAACGAGCAAGAGCAATAAGAATACCATTCTTATTGTTAGAGAGCAGTGAAAATGACAGTTTTTGTATAATAGCTTTAGCTATGGTTTCTTACACTAGATATACGCATCTCAAGATGCTTCTGAACCTCACAGTTAGTCCTTTCATTCTGTTTGTTTCTCTTTCTTTCCTTCTTTTCCTTCTTCCCTCCTCCCTCTCTCCCTTGCTTTTCTCTCTCTCTCTCTCTCTCTCTCTCTCTCTCTCTCTCTCTCTCTCTCTCTCTCTCTCTCTCTCTCTCCCCTCTTATTGTTTCAAAATGTACTTCAATGCTTTTTAGCTTACAGGGGAAACTGCATTGTTTGTCTGTAAGTTTGCACTAAAAAGCATTGAAGTACATTTTTAAGTACATATAAAATATTGCCACAGAATACATAAATTTGTGCCAAAAGCACTGAAATATATCTCAAATAAATATAAAATACTGCCATTTCAGCTTTAAATAACAGTTTTTGTTAACTAGAGAACAAGGGTAAAAAGAAATGTAACAATTAGCGAAATTGAGGATTGATTTTAGAATATTTTCCCTCAAACTGGCTTTCTTACATTCCAGGGCAGTATTCAATTATGTTATAGCCATTTTACCTACTTTCTATTATACTTCCTAATAAAAGAACTAGCAAGCTGAGGTTGGCCACTATCTCATTATGGAACATTATTCATTTATTCTGTAATTTTCACCTGTTTTGTAAATTCCACTCCTTTTTAGAAATGTATGGCACAAGGCTAATAGCAATAAGTATTGAAGGAATTGTTTTAATTGTAAAATGATCTCAAAATAAATATTGATAATTTATCCCTCTATTTTCCTATTTTATTCTTTATTTCTATTTTGCCTCTTCTATATTAAGAAACATTACTTTCTTTGAGAATGAATATGGTTGTAGTATCTTTCACTATGACTCCCTTTCCAGTATAGATTATTTTGCCTGCTGTTCAGGAAAATCAATGTATAGCTCAATTAGGCTACCAGTAAAACAATCACTGTACTTCTCAAGCTGACAAATGAAGAAAAGAAAAGGAAGAGGAGGAGAAGGAAGAAGAGGAGGAGGAGAAGATGGGGAAATATAATATTTGTTTTTCCATATAAAGTCTTGTTTAAAATTCTTTTTTATTTTACTTATTTTGTCATTTCTAAGCCCACCTACTTGCCAACAAATCTTCTGTCATTAAGGTATGGCTTTCAGTTTATGAAGGCAAACTTTTGTTTTCTCAGAATGGTTTTGGCAATGCTAAATGTAATCACTACATCTGTAAAAAAAAAAATCTCCCGTTCCTCACTGTACAGACAGAGGAAAAAACATTCATAGTTAAAAATAAATGTCTTCAAATGTAGCCACTTGAAATGAAACTTTTATTAGCACAAGTAATAACCATCAGGATAGTATTCTTCTCTGAATATTCTGTTGATTTCTATTCAAATCTATAGAATTAGCAGTTTATAATAATGCTCAATGAAAAAAATATTTTGAATACGAAGTTGCCAACTTTATTCACTTGCCGGTCACCACCATCAAGATCAAACTTAGAAATAAGTTTCAGATTGGCTTTTGGTCAGCAATTTATCATATAGGACAGTGATGGTGAACCTTTTTGGTATCGAGTGGCCAAACTGGAGTGTGCGTGCACGCTGGAGCCCCGGAAATGCAAAGATCAGGTGGCCGGAGCATGCATGCACCCCAGGCAGATGGTCTTTGGGTTTCCGGGGCTCCGGCATTCACAAAGATCAGCTGGCCAGGCACATGTGCTCTCCAGAAACCAGAAGAGCAGCTGGCAACAGCATGCATGCCCACAGAGAATGGCTCTGTGTGCCACCTCTGGCACATGTGCCATAGGTTCGCCATGACAGATATAGGAGAAATTCCAGGTGTATTGTGTATATATCTGATAGTCCTCTAAGCAGATCTTAATCATTTTAAAAGTCTGAAATTAACAGGGCTTCTAAATGGATGGTTTCAGGCAAAAAATACTGTATAGCTATTTCTCCTTTTTGAAAATTTACTATGGAAACTAAGTTGAAAAGAGAAAATATTATTAATAATTGTTTAAAGGGCCCTAATCTTCTGTGAATATGGTAGGGACAGCTTCTAGTAAAAGACTTACCTAGAAGTACTTCATAATGGGGAAGATTTGTTTTTATGTTTGTTTTTATTATACAGAAAAGTATTTTTCCTGTAGAAAAATTTATTCCACTTGTAATTATTTACAGCTGCCATGTGAAGATCAAATTATACTTCTGAAAGGTTGTTGTATGGAGATCATGTCCCTCAGAGCAGCAGTGCGCTACGACCCAGAAAGTGAGACCTTAACACTAAATGGAGAAATGGCAGTAACAAGAGGCCAGTTGAAAAATGGGGGTCTTGGTGTAGTATCAGATGCCATTTTTGACTTGGGTATGTCACTATCATCATTCAACCTTGATGACACGGAAGTTGCTCTTCTTCAGGCTGTACTGCTGATGTCTTCAGGTTAGTGTGAACATTTTTTGTTTTTTTGTTTTAAATAATTTTTTATTCCATTTTTCAACATCATATTTATGTACAAACTATTATCCATCATTAATCATTAATTTTTTATTTATTACTGATTCAGGCCTGCCCGACTGCCACTTCCTTACTACACAACCTCCCTCTCTACCCTCTACTACTTTCCCATCCTTCATCTCCTTCACTTTACTACTTCCTCTCCTCCTTCTCCACTCCTCCCTTCCTCCACCCTATCTAACCCTCTTATTCCCCTCCTCCTTCTCTACACTTTCCTACCTACTTTCTTCCCTCCTTCTACTCCTCTCTCCTTTTCTTCCTGAAATGGCAGTCGAGCATCCCCAATATCATTTTAAATTTTTTAATTTCATATCTTCAAAAATTACTGTACATTAATAATCAATCCATGTATCACTTGTTGATTCATTTCTCCCCTCCTCCCTTCCCCCGACTTCCCAGAGCAAATACCGGGTATTATGACCAACAATCACAAGCTAAAGTATACAAAATATACATAACCTCCCACCTTAAAAAATTTAAAACTATAGATCCCCTCACAATAAAAATAAAAAGATAGGAAAGAATAATAAAAAAAGAAAAGAAAAGAAAAGAAACAATACCAACTTCACATATTACTTCTTACAGTCCATTTTTAAAATTAATCCATCTTCTCAAATTCAATTTTTTTTCCACTTGTACATTCCTTCAAATCTCATAAGTCCATTTCTCAAATTACAGTCCATCTTCTCGAACTCAAATTTTTATCACTTATATATTTCTTCAATTGCCATAACATTTAATGTCCATTCTTCTTACAGTCCATTTTAAAAATTAGTCCATCTTCTAAAGTTCAAAATTTTTTTTCCGCCCACTTGTATATTCCTTCAAATTTCATAAGTCCATTTCTTAAGTTACAATCCAGCTTCTCAAATTCAAATTTTCATCACTTATATATTTCTTCAATTGTCATAAGATTTAATATTCAGTCTTCCAATACTACTCCATCAATCAAATATCAAGCAAATATCCACAATATAACAGTAAACAGTTAAAATCATTACATCCACATTATCTAAATTCATAAATTCCACTTTCCATCCTTCACAATTAAGTAATATCATCCCATAGATTTATACCATACAAATAGCAAATAACAAAAATCCTATAATTTATATCCTAAACAAATCAATTCCAAAAATTAACCATAATCATCCTATTCACATCTTAAACATTCCTCCCCTCTCCCATTCTATTTTCCATCATTTCCAAACCAGTTAACTTAGCATCTAACAACAAAGGATTCCCACTCTTTAAAACATTAATATAAAAATGTCTCGCTTTCATAACTGAATTAAGAAAATACTTTCTACCTCTAAAATTCACTGACAAACCCATTGGGACTTCCCATCTAAAATATATCTGATATTTCTTAAACTCATCCACCAAAAAAGCAAATTCTCTTCTGTTTCTTAACATTTTAGGAGGAATTTCCTTCATCATTTTATATCTTGTCCCAATATCTGAAATTTATTTTTATAAAAGGCTTGCAAAATTTCATACCTAACCTTTTTAGTTGTAAAATAAATAACCACATCCCTAGGTACTCTATTTTGTCTTGCCCACCAAGAATTAACACGATAAATTCTTTCAATATTAGTCTCAAAATCTTCTGGCTCCACACCCTTTATCTGAGCAAAGGCTTGCGTAAAAATCTCCTTTAAATTTTCCTTCCTATTTTGTTTCAACCCCCTCACCCTTATAGCATATTCCATTAATCTATATTGTAATATTACTCTTTCTTCATCTGCCCTATCTACCTTTGCCTTTATATCTTCCATCTTATTATCTAAGTTCCAATTGTTTTGATTTTTTTGAATTTCTTCTATTTTCCTTTGCAACTCTAAATTAGCTTTATTAATTTCTGCAAGATCATCCTGCATCTGAATACAAGAGCTTAATATTTGCGCAATTGCATCCTTTACCATTTTCATTTCCCTCTTCTGCTCTTCCACCACTTCCTTGAAATCCAACATCTCTTTCTCTATTTCGTCAAATTTTTGATCTATTTCTAAAAAGTGACTCTCCAAAAACTCCTGTAAATAATTTCTTACTTCCTTTTTGATTTCTTCTTTTAATTTTTGAATCTGAGCTGAAGAAATTTCAAAATTTTTAATGACTTTTGGCACTATTTGCTTAAAAGCCATTTTTTTTTAAAAAAAAGGATAACTTAATAATAGACCAAGAAAAAGAAAGAAAAGAAAAAAAATTAGAAAAGAAAGTTTCAAAAAAACTTATCTTCTAAATCACTATAATCCCAAGGAAGAAGAAAAAATATAAATCATAAGATTCTCATTTCTTCCATTTAGTCAGTATCTTCCTATGTATCTTCTATTTCGACAAGAGAGGGAAAAAAAATATTTAGAAAAAAAAATTCAAAAAACTTTTCTTCTAAATCACTATAATCCCAAAGAAAAAGAAAAAATATAAGTCATAAAATTCTCATGTCTTCCGTTTAGACAGTATAACATTTTTTAAATATTATGAATCAACATCTTTACCTGTTAAGAATTCTGTAAACCTTCTAGAAAGATTCACACTCTTTCAAACATACATAATAAAAATTAGATGACAGTGTTAAAAAATCATTTATTATACCATGCTGATTTTATGGACTCAGGAAGAACAGATTTTCCTTGATGAGTTTTGTGATAGATGTCTCCATAGAAATCTTTGCTATTTAAAGAGTTCCATTAGAAAACAAGGGGCCAATTTTTCTCTTTGTGGGCTCAAACTCTGTGAACTCTGGTGTATTTGATATCCCTTCTATTGGTAATGATAAAAAAAGAAAGGAACGGAAACATAGAGAGACAACCATTTAACAACTCCACTTCCTTCTTAGGACGTAAAAAACAATTTAGTAAATCCACAACCTTAAAAAAACCTATTATAAGTGATTTTATAATAATGTAGATATAATTGACAATAATGTAGTTATAATTGATAAGAATGGTATCATTCTTGAGCAAACTTTGTTTTAGAATTTTTTTTGTCTTTTGCTGAATGTATTTTGAGATGTTTAAGTTCTTTAGTGACATAAAATTATGTGTGAATACATAGGATTAATTGTATATAAATATATGTGAGATTACTTGTAGTAAGGCAAATTATTCACCCTTTTGCTAAGTTTTCTGTATCCTATCATTGCTTCTTTTTAGAACCCAAGTTCTTGTGTGCTTATGATTGTGTATGAATATGGATCATAGGCAAACATTATGGCATAATTTTTGCCATATGGACTAACACATAAAAGAATCCTGAGCAATCCTGGGCAATGCTTAACATGGTTGCTGGCTTATCTATAGCAGATCAAATAAGTGTTAAGAATTTATTTCAAAATGATGTTGTGAATTTTACAATGTAGTTATCAAGGAATTAGAAATAAAACATTGGCTTTTGTTTCCCCCCCTTTTTTATTTTTTAATAAGTTTTTATTAGTGGAGTTTTAAAGGCTTTAAATCAGGGGTGAAATCCAGCAGGTTCTGACAGGTTCTGGAGAACTGGTAGTGGAAATTCTGAGTAGTTCAGAGAACCAGCAAATGCCACCTCTGGCTGGCCCCAGAGTGGGTTGAGAATGGAGATTTTGCAGTATCTTTCCCCTACCACGCCCACCAAGCCACACTACACCTACCAAGCCACATCCACAGAACCGGTAGTTTAAAAAAATTGAATTTCACCTAAATGTTATTTAGGTCTTAATATCTGTTGTTAGTCCAGAGATCAGTGTGGTTTGGTGGTTAGACCATATTCAGAATCTTCTCAACTCTGAAACTTTCATGTGGTCTGGAGTCAGTTGCTATCTCTCAGCTTCATTTTATCCTTTTATTCTTCTCACGGAGCTCTGAGATGAACAATTCACATTGCTCTGAGCTCTGAGAATAAAAGCAGAAAAGTGAAGAAAGGAATGTAGTTCACAGGTCAATTGTAATGGGAAAAATTAAATCCTGACCATTAACCATAAGCAAAATTGCTGTTCCAAAAATGTAGTTCCCATCGAGTAAAGAAGAACTAGTTTTGCAAGAGATTTGGTTGTCATCCAACCAAACAATTGGTTGTTTTTGCAATGAATGCTAAACAAAAGAAAGGATACATAAGGAAAAAGAAATGTTCTGAGAGCTGGCATCTCTCAAAAAATTGGAAGTAATGATGTAAGCAAGTCTTTAAAGAGACAACTTTCAGCCTGTTTATTTCTTTCTCTTTCTGACAGACTGTCTCCTTCCAGTGGAGGCTTACTGCACTAGTTTTGGTTCGTTTTCTTTTTTGTTTAAAAATCAGGATAAATTTTGGCACTTATGTTTGCTACCAAATTTCAGCAGCATTGTTTGAGTATGAGTGTGGGGGACAGAATAATCCAAAGCCCATGGAAAAGCCTTCTAGATACAATATAGCTCAGAAATAGGTTTTAGGCAACTGAAATATTGCAATAGAGTTTGCAATTTCAGCTTCAACAGAGTGAACTGTTGCATTATATCATCCAAGTTGACAGATCATTGAGTTTTCCAGTGAATCCAACAAGTCCCAACTTCTGTCCAGTTTAACAATGTCCAGAGATCAATTATTCACAGGGTACAATTTAATTATGTGAAAATAGCTAACATAACCAGGTAACTCATATGATGAGTTATGATGCAAATTTTAAAAGGCAGGACTTTTATTGCCTGATTATATGCAACACACACACCCCACACACACCCAGCCACATCCACACCAGCCATAATTCATCTGTAATACCCGCTCCCAAAAACAAGGCTTGTTTTTCTCATTGATAGTTCCTTTTCCCAAGCTACTAGTTTACAAGGATCAATGCAAAATTCAATTTATGCCGCCTGGGGAAATGTAGTGGAAGTAAGTTTTGGTTCTATTTGCACTTTGCAAAATATACTTTTTAAGGTAAAGTAAAGTTTTTAATTTTTTTAATCTAAATCTTATTTTTACAGATCGCCCAGGTCTTGTCAGCATTGAAAGAATAGAAAAGTGTCAAGAAAGCTTCCTCTTGGCGTTTGAACATTATATTAATTACAGAAAGCACCATATTGCACACTTTTGGCCAAAACTGCTGATGAAAGTGACAGACCTACGAATGATTGGAGCCTGCCATGCTAGCCGCTTCCTGCACATGAAGGTGGAATGCCCCACAGAACTCTTTCCTCCTTTGTTCTTGGAAGTGTTTGAGGATTAAAAAGACTGGAAAGATTCTCAGAGATTCTATAGCACTACTGGGTGTCATTTCATTCCATTGCCTAGTTTTTTCTTCTTACTTTTGGTCCATTCCCATTTTGTACCACCTCCTTTGGAGGATTATTTTTAATAGGCATGAATGAATGAAGATATCCCTTCAATGCGGGTACTTGTCACAATTGTGTTTTTTGTGTGTCCATTACTCCTTTCGATGTGAATCCTTTGAGAGTTTAACCTCAAGAATTTTAAGTTTATTCACCAGCACTCAGGTGACCCATGTTTATAATTGTTTGGAGAGATATGGGTATAAATATATAAATATAAATAAATTGAGGAAGCAAGAAAATGGATAGATAAATCCTGCCATATTTTATACAGTATTAACTCACTTTCTGGACATGAGACTTCTGCTGAGGAATTCAGAACAATCTAGCAAGTGTTAATCTTTTTTTTTTTTTTGTTTACATTTATACCCCGCCCTTCTCCGAAGACTCAGGGCGGCTTACAATGTATAAGGCAATAGTCTCATTCTATTTGTATATTTTTTTTACAAAGTCAACTTATTGCCCCCCCAACAATCTGGGTCCTCATTTTACCTACCTTATAAAGGGTGGAAGGCTGAGTCAACCTTGGGCCGGGCTCGAACCTGCAGTAATTGCAGGCTCTGTGTTCTAATAACAGGCTTCTCTATTGGCTGAGCTATCCCGGCAATCTTGCTGAAGATCAAATGCAATCAGTTGCAGTTATATACAACTTGAAATATAACTCAGATACATTAAGTTCACTGCACTGTGGTCCCAGATTGCAAATTTAACTATGCCTAATTTCACCTCGCAATGCTTAAGAATATATAGTTTTATCCAGGTAAAACTTCCCACCATAATCATAATTTCATCATCATTTTCAGGTTGTTATGAGTATTTTAGAAATTCAATTGCAGGTAATCCTCACTTAATGGCTGCCCTGTTTAGCAAGTGTTCAATTATAGTGACACTGAAAAAGTAACTTTATGAGTGATCCTTGCACTTATGACCATTGCAGCATCCCTACCATTATGTAATTCACATTTGAGTGCTTTACAATGAACATAGCATTCCACAGTCATATGATTACTATTTGTGCATTTCAAGCCAGCTTCCATCAAGCAGCGTTAATGAAAAAGCCAGCATTAAAATCACAAGTTGCAGTTGTGTAATATCTCACTTTAATGACCATTGGTGATTTGCTTAGCAGCATGAGTGACACCTTAAATCCAACACAGTTGTGTGATGCTTCATTTAACCACCCTGCCGATCCGAATTGTGATTGTTTGGTGAGGACTACCTTTGTAAAAAGCTCCAAAATGCAGTCAGAGTCCTATTTTTCCCCAGGTGAACATAGCTTATCATTTCCTCTTATTCAGTCCAAAAGCAAAAACAATGCAGGAAGAAATGAGTACATTTAAATTTTCCCCAGAGCCAAGGTCCCTGATCTCGTTTCTTCTTAATGGTAATTTGGATAAATTAGATTCATAGTTGACTATATTTCTCCCGCTTGCCCAAAATTATTTTGAGTAGCAAGACAAGTTATTCTGTGCCATTGCCATTTATATGTTTTTAAATATTCACAAGATAATGGCTTTAAGGGATTCCCTGATTCCTCCAGTTTGTCTCTTCTAGTGCATGCAATTCCTAAACCATAAAAATATTTGCAATGAATTCTTCCCAATTTAATATGATACATAAGAAAGGTTTTCTCTGTCTTTCCCTCCCCAACTCAACAAAAATTAATTCCAGCTGTCTGTAAATAAACCTTTCCACTCTCTTCTGTATGGTCATATATCCTTTTTCTGCCTGTATACTGTCACCCTTCCAGTGACTGTAAATCAGTAACCTGAATCCCAGGATTTGTGAATCTCCTTTTATACAGCCAAGAGATATGGGCCTTTAACTTTTTGTGAACAAAGTGTCACATGCTATGACTGTGTTGGCAAATCTATGGAATGCATGCCGGAAGCGGCACAAAGAACCATCCCGCGAAGGATGCGTGGCCTCACTGGCTCCTCGTCTGTATTCCTGTGCACACAAACGCCCCAGTGAACTGGCCTTTGTGCCAAAACCCAGAAGACCGGCATTCAATCACACATGTGCGAGCCGGCACCCGAACATCTGGGTTTACATCATGCACATGTGCAATGACCAGCTTTTTCGTTGGGCCTCCACCCATGCTGGAAACCATAAGCTCGGGTGCCGGCTCACGTATGCGTGACAGAATGCTTCTCTTCTGTGTTTTGGTGCTCCTGTGCAAAGGCCAGCAAGGCCACACAGTTCTGGCAGGATGGTTTTGCGTGCCATTTCTGGCATGCAGGCCAGCACATGGTGATGTAAAAGATTAGCGATCACTGTCCTATAACATGGAAATCTGTTTCAAGAAAAAAGATTTGACAGAATGTAAATTGTTAGGAATCCTCAATTTTATTCCAAATGAATAGCTGAAATTCTAGATTCCAAATCATTTTGTCCTCTTTAGTAATGTTTGCACTCAGGTAGACTGTCACTGTGGACAACATTTGAATTATAATATTGTTTTCAGCCATGGTTAATTCCATTGACAACAGAATCTTTTCAATGTATTGTATTTAAGTTATTTTCAATGGCTTATTTACAATCTGCAAATGGTAGTCCTTGTCAGTAAATGTCAAATCATGCAGTAAGACTTTCAGTCTATATGAATTGGAGAGAAAAAGTGCTTTTTAATGGCAGGCTGAGTTCAGTGTTTTAGTTTTTACAAAACAAATGTCAACATTCCAGATTGGTTTCTGTAAAACGTTATTGGTTCTATAGCAACCTAAATCAAGATGTAAGTGAGTTTTGTACAGGCCGTGGACTTTTGAACAGGCCGTGGCCTATTCACAATTGGGACATGTGAGTGGTGGGCCAGTGCATGTGTGCAGCCCAACTCATGCGAATGGCAGGTGCAAGCAGTCCCAGCCCCACACACGAGTGGTGGACACTGCCACTCACAGCCTCACTTGGACAAGTGGTGGAAACTAGCGCTTGCAGCTCCACATGCGTGAGCTCCACAAAAATGAAGCCATGTGCATGCATGCGTACACCTGTCCCTCGCACCATCCCCTCTTTCCTCCCTCCCCCATACTGGAAAGGTTGGGGAGTGCTGTTTTCTGGGGCTTCATGGGCAAAGGATGAATCATGTTCCTTTGATAAACTAGATATGCCTACAGAGTAGGCATATAAGGATGTTGTCATCGGAGAGATTTTTATAGACTATGCAGTTTTTTATCTTGTACAAATTTCTCATAATGTAAACATTTACATAATGTCAGAGTTGACTACTAGCTTGAGGTCTCTAAAACTGTCCAAAAAAATAGTTGAATCAACTTGCATTTTTTTCCAAAATGATCACATTTGCCTAGCCAAAATATCTGTGAAAATTTTGGTAATCAGCCCATTTGTTAAGAAAAAAATGAAAATGTACCATATTATATGTTATTTTCTCTTCAATTCTACCTTCTCAGAATTCAGAGTGTCCACAAGACTGGATGTTTTCATCAAAATAATGATAGCATTGCACTATTGCGTTGCAAACTTCAGTTCTTTTCATACATGTGTGCTGTGTCATGACATGTGAACATAAGAGGTGGAGCTAATGGTGGAATGCTGCTTTTATCACATGACCTCCTTCCTTTCGTTGCAACCTAGTTCCTTTTAGGTGCATTGTGAGTTCAACTCCCAAAGTTACTAGTCAACATGCCAGAAGATCACCAAGTTGCAGAAGTATAGAAGGGCCCTAGAGGGGATTTTTCTCATTTACTTATGCCAATTTTATTTTTAAATCGCCATCTCTTTTTTACTTTGCTATAGAAAAAGCATGATGTGCATATCTATTATTAACTTTATAGGTAAGATTATATCCTAGCTGCAAACAGATACTGTTTCTAAAATCTTTTAAATATTGCTATTCATCTTCCCTGTCCCAAATATAAATATTTATATTAATGTTTACTTCCATGTAAACATGTCAAAGATCATAATCTAAAAGACAAGGGGCATCCAGTAAGGACTAGAGTACCTCACTTAACCTGTGATTAAGTCCCCTGTGGAAATGTTGAGATTTTCTTCAAAGTAAAGTAATAAATAGTATTTAGGGTTATTTTCAGAAAAACTCCGAAGTTTTCCTTTGTTGAAGGGGACAAGGAAAGTATCTTGGATCCAACCTGATAACGCCACAGCTTTTCAATAATCTATTACTATAAGATGAGAATATCTTATTTATTTTGATCAATAAGGAATTGCTCTATTACTGTGGAACAGTTCCATTCTAGAAAACTATAATATGCTATGTTTAAAACATATAACAAGTTAAGATCACAATCTAATGAATGCTATGTTTTGTTTTGATTTGCATTAGCTCTTTATGATGTGATATTCTAAAGTTTAGCCCACATTTAAACATAAATACATGAAATTGGCTCATATTTGGTTTTTAATGTGCTTTGTGCTATTCAGAGTGTAACAATCCATTTGGATGACGATCCCAGTGATCATTCACCAAAACTCAAGAGCCACATTTTGATTTCTAGAAGCTTAATCTCTCAACATCAATGGATATCCCAACCCCAGGATTCCAGTTGCTCTTCTTTTTTCATGTGTAAGTGTGCTCATATTATAATGGTTTCTATTTTTAGTCACACCAGAGAAACATATTATTTTAAATTATTGGAATCTGATACCTTGGGTTTCTTTTTGACAAAGTGGTCCCAATTCTGCAGGCACTGGTATAAGATTTTAAGAAACATCTGGCAGCATCTTCAGCTTTAGCTTTCATAATGATTACTAGGAGTGGTAAATTGTACACCCATTTATTCTCTGTTGGGAGGTGTTTTGACTGACTACAAAACGTCTGAATTTTTGACTATGCAGCTTTAATTCTGATTGTTTATAATGTTCCATGCTGTTCAAGTTTGTTTTCTGCTGTAGGTATAGTACCAAGTGGAGCATTCTACAAAATATTATTTCTCTTTTTAAAAATAATTATTGTTTAATTATTGTTTAATTTGCTTAAGCTGTCCTGCTCTAAATAATAGATATTTAAGCTGCTGTGGGTTTGATATTGCAATTGAGTTCCATAGTGTTTTTAAATTGGGAGAGAGGATAGTGATGGACTCTACAGTGACTTAGCCATTTTAAAACAACAGCACTGTGCCAAAATATAGGTGTCAGAATCAGACACTGAACATTTGTGATTTATCTTTGTGTTAATATGCTGCAGTGGAATTAAAAAAGGCAATGCAAAGTCAAAAGGAAAATGGTTGATTTGTGGAAGAAAATCCACCCATGCAGCTCTATAGACCACAAGATGACCACATTGTTGTTAGTGATGTACTTTGTGTTATGTAATCTTAAAATGTAGGTATCATATTGATATGCCACATAAATTGTCAGTAACATCATTCTTAAGATTTTTAAATCTTAATGCTTTTCCGATGGAGCCAATATTTTTTGTAGATTTAGGCTTTTATAATCTCTATCCTCTGCTGGAAATTAGAATCAAAACCTGTGAGATTCATTCAGTTCTTACTTTATTAGAAAACAAGTGCAGTCCATAGGATTAAAAAAAAAAAGATGAATAAAATGGGCAAGTCACTATCAGCCATTTGTGCCAGAACAAGTTTCTGCCTCATTTTGATAGTTAAGAAAAATGTTGATAAAGTTGTGCACTCATTCATGATCTACTAAGAAATTTTCTTTGCTTGCCTTTTTGCAGCTTTGAAATAGCAAGACATACAGGAGACATTTTGCTACGTTCTCTTGTAATTTCTGCTAATAGTTTAATTTATCACAAATTTCCTCATATATTAGGTTGATATGACCCTTATATAAAGTTTTATAGACATGATATCCTAGATAGGAGAGATTTATTTTCATTAAAAAAAAACAAGGAAAACTAATTTAAAATAAAATAGGCTTTCTTTTTAAAACATACAAACATAAATATAGATTACTACAATTTTAAAAAAGATTTGGCCTTTCACTAAGTTTTTACTGTGTTGTATAAGTGCTATCAAATGCAGAGTCTGCCTTGCTTCTGTGTATTAATCCTCATTCAACTATGTTGCCTTCAGAAGCAGTATTGTGCAGGTAAAAAGCTGTTTGTGACTATCTGTTTTGCACAGTTTAACTTTATAAAGCTAATTGTTATTTATGCACAAGACAATCAAATGTAAATCTATGTCCATGTAGATGGGATTGATGTAAATTATTGAGCACAATGTAAAACATTAAGACATTTTTATTTTGCAACTGAAATTATGAAAGTGAGAACTGAGATCATACCATGGATTGAAAAAAACATTTAATTTTTAAATTATTTTTTCCTTATGTCAATTATTTTAGAATTCCACAAAATGATGTTTTGTTTCTTTTCATTTTATTAAGATGGATGCTGCTGAGCTTTGGATTAGCCTTGTTATGGTTTGGATTTCTTCAGACTAAGTTTGGAAGTATACAGATTTATTAGAAAGGCTGAAGATTCTGGGATAAAATTTAAGTGTTTTGTTTGTTTTGTTGTTGTTTTTCCCTTTCAAACAGTGTTAAATATATGCTAGATGGTTAATATTTTTTTCAGCCTAAAAATTATATTAAATATGTGATCATAAATGTTTTAAACTACCTGAAGAGAAATTTGTATATTTGGGAAACGAATATAATTTTTACATAGCTTTTGTATGCAGATATTAATATGCAATTATGACTATAGTGAGCATAGATTATTATGTAAGCTTGAATTCTAAAAACAAACATCTTACAACTGATATGTGTTGGTGTCTCTTATTTCTTGTCACTGACTTTCTTTTCAACCTGTTGCATTTTAATATTATGATAACCAATGGTTAGGAATATATCCCTCTTGAAGATAGGACTGGAATTTCCCTTATTTAGGAGATCAATAGACTCAAACTTTATCTTTGCTGCCATTTATTTATTTATTTATTTATTTCGATTTTTATACCGCCCTTCTCCCGAAGGACTCAGGGCTGTGTACAGCCAAGTAAAAATACAGTATATACAGATTAAAAGAAATTAAAGGAAAACATATTATATTGTGGCCGAAAATTTAAAAAAGTTTAAAATCTTAAAATATAAATAACCCCAATAAAATTTTTAATCCAGTCCCGCTTAAATGAAAAGGTGCGTTTTCAGCTCACGGCGAAAAGTCTGAAGATCAGGCACTTGACGTAAACCTGGGGGAAGTTCATTCCAAACCCGGGGGAAGTTCATTCCAAAGCGTAGGAGCTCCAACAGAGAAGGCCCTTCCCCTGGGGGCCGCCAACCGACATTGCTTGGCGGACGGCACCCTGAGAAGGCCCTCTCTGTGTGAGCATACGGGTCAGTGGGAGGCAAAAGGTAAGAGCAGGCGGTCCCATAAGTACCCGGGTCCTAAGCCATGGAGCGCTTTAAAGGTGGTAACCAGAATCTTGAAGCGCACCCGAAAGACTACAGGAAGTAGTTACTGCAATGCTCTCTACATGGGGCTCCCCTTGAAGGGCATCCGGAGGCTGCAGTTAGTCCAGAATGCGGCTGCGCGGGTGATAGATGGAGCCCCTCGTGGCTCCCGTATAACACCCATCCTGCGCAGGCTGCACTGGCTACCTGTGGCTTTCCGGGTGCGCTTCAAGGTTCTGGTGACCACCTTTAAAGCGCTCCATGGCATTGGGCCGGGTTACTTACGGGACCGCCTACTGCTACCGAATATCTCTCACCGACCCGTGCGCTCTCACAGAGAGGGTCTCCTCAGGGTGCCGCCAGCTGCAATGTCGTCTGGCGACACCCAGGAAGGGCCTTCTGTGGGGCCCCACCCTCTGGAATGAACTACCCCGGACTTCGCCAGCTGACCTCCGGACCTTCCGCCGCGGGCTTAAAACATATTTATTTAACTGTGCAGGACTGAGCTAGATTTTAAATTATCGGTTTTAAATTGGGTTTTATTCTATATTTTTAATTCTAAATTAACGGGCTTTTTAGAATAAGTTTTTTAAAATGTTTTTTATATTGTATTTATGTGTTTTTAAATGCCTGTACACCGCCCTGAGTCCTTCGGGAGATAGGGCGGTATATAAATTTGATTAAATAAAATAAATAAATAAATAAATTAAATAAATAAAATAAATAAATAAGCCAGTGCAAACTGCGCAGGATTGGTGTTACATGGGAGCAACGAGTTGCTCCCACTATTACCCACGCAGCTGCATTCTGGACAAGCTGCAGCCTCCGGGTGCACCTCAAGGGCAGTCCCATGTAGAGAGCATTGCAATAGTCCAGGCGGGAAGTGACAAGGGCATGAGTGACCGTGCATAAGGCATCCCGGTCAAGGAAGGGGCGCAACTGGCGCACCAAGCGTACTTGGTGGAAGGCCCTCTTGGAGACGGCCGCCAAATGATCGTCAAACGACAGCCGCCCATCCAAGAGGACACCCAAATTGCGCACCCTCTCCGTTGGGGCCAATAACTCACCCCCCACAGCCAGCTGCGGCTGCAGCTGACTGTACCGGGGTGCCGGCATCCACAGCCACTCCGTCTTGGAGGGATTGAGCTTGAGTGTGTTTCTCCCCATCCAGACCCGTACGGCTTCCAGACACCGGGACAGCACTTAGACAGCTTCGTTGGGGTGGTCCGGGGTGGAAAAGTACAGCTGAGTGTCATCAGCGTACAGATGATAACTCACCCCGAAACCACTGATGACCTCACCCAGCAGCTTCATGTAGATGTTGAACAGGAGGGGCGAGAGAATCGACCCCTGAGGCACTCCACAAGTAAGGCGCCTCGCGGTCGACCTCTGCCCCCCTGTCAACACCGTCTGCGACCGGTCGGAGAGATAGGAGGAGAACCACCGATAAACGGTGTCTCCCACTCCCAACCCCTCCAACCGGTGCAGCAAGATACCATGGTCGATGGTATCAAAAGCCGCTGAGAGATCTAATAGGACCAGGGCAGAGGAACAACCCCTATCCCTGGCCCTCCAGAGGTCATCCACCAAAGCTGTCTCCGTACTGTAACCGGACCGGAAGCCGGACTGGAATGGGTCTAGATAGACGGCTTCATCCAGGTACCGGGGAAGCTGACATGCAACCACACTCTACAACCTTCACCACAAAGCGAAGGTTGGAGACTGGACGATAATTTCCCAAAATAGCTGGGTCCAGGGAAGGCTTCTTGAGGAGGGGTCTCACCACCGCCTCTTTCAAGGCAGCGGGGAAAACCCCTTCCAACAATGAAGCATTTATAATTCCCCGGAGCCAGCCTCGTGTCACTTCCTGAGTAGCCAGCACCAGCCAGGAAGGACACGGGTCCAGTAAACATGTGGTCGCATGCAGCCTCCCCAGTAACCTGTCCACGTCCTCGAGAGCCACAGTCTCAAACTCATCCCAAACAACCTCAACAAGACGTGCCTCTGCCATCCCACCTGGATCATCGCAATTGTGGTCTAAACTATCCCGAAGCTGAACAATTTTATCATATAGATAACCGTTAAACTCCTCAGCACGTCCCTGTAGGGGGTCATCCCATCCCTCCTGATGAAGGAGGGAACGAGTCACCCGGAACAGGGCAGCCGGGCGGTTATCTGCCGATGCAATGAGGGTGGAAACGTAAGAACACTTCACCTCCCTCATTGCCACTAGGTAGGTCTTAGTAAAAGATCTCACTAGTGTCTGATCAGCCTCGGAACGGCTAGACCTCCAGGTACTCTCTAGGCGTCTTCTCCGGCGTTTCATCTCTCTCAGCTCCTCAGAAAGCCAAGGAGCCAATTGAGATCTACGCCGGGTCAGAGGCCGCAAAGGCACGACACGGTCCAAAGCCCCAGCCGCGGCCCGCTCCCAGGCCGCAACTAGTTCTTCAGTCGTGCCGTGGGCAAGATCCTCAGGGAACGGCCCAAGCTCCGTCCGGAACCTCTCAGGGTCCATCAGGCGCCTGGGACGGAACCAACGTATTGGCTCCGTCTCCCTGCAGTGGTGAGCGGCAGTCCGAAAGTCCAGGCGAAGGAGAAAATGATCTGACCATGACACCGGTTCAGTCACTAAATCTCCTAATTCCAGATCATTAATCCACTGTCAGATCTAGTATGCCTCCCCCCATGTGTGTAGGGCCATCATTTACTTGAATCAGGTCCATGGCCATCATGGAAGCCAGGAACTCCTGAGCTACCGTTGACGACAAGCCGGCCGATGGCAAGTTGAAATCCCCCATAACCAAAAGTCTGGGAGTCTCAACTGCCACCCCGGCAAGCACCTCCAGCAGCTCAGGTAGGGCTGTAGTCACGCAGCAAGGAGCCAGGTACGCGATCAACAGACCCATCTGATTCCTATGGCCCCACTTCACAAGGAGGGATTCACAACCAGCTATCTGAGTCACAGTGGACTCCCTCAGCTCTAGACTTTCCTTAATCACAACCACCACCACCCCACCCCTACCTTGAGCCCTTGGCCGATGAAATGCACGGAAACCCGGCGGGCACAGTTCAACCAGAGGAACACCCCCCTCTGTGCCCAACCAGGTCTCCATAATGCCCGTAAAATCCGCGGACTCCCTCTGGATAAGATCGCAAATCAAGGGAGCCTTGTTAATCACGGAACGGGCATTGCATAGCATCAGCCGAAGACCCAAGCTCTGAGGATCCTGACCATCCGGGGAACGAGTAAGGACTGAGGGGCCGGAGCACATGATCGCTTTAAGACATCGAGCACGTGCTCCCCGAGAATGATACAACCCCTTGCCTCCGCCATATCTGCCTCTCCCACTTACCGTACAGATGGAATAATGCACTACGCTTTGAACATCCCCCTCCTCCCCTGTCTTCGGAACTGATGAAATCGTGCCGTGAGCATGCACTGGGACTGGACATACTTTCCTTAACGGGCTTCCTCCCATACCTATCAATCCCCTCCCCCCCTTTAACCCCCCCCCCCGGCGGGCTACCCCCATTACCCGAGCTCACCCTCCCACCCCTTAAAAGTTCCCTATTTAAAAAACCCCACAGGTTCTTCTTTTTCACATGCCACCTCTGTGGGTCCCAAAACCCGTCATAGAGGCTGGCCCTCGGTAGTGTGGAGGGCCATTCCTGCGAGGCGGGGGCACCTCGCAGTTGCAAGAGTTCATAAGAAGAATAGCACATAGCAGTAGAAGATAAGATCAGCGAAAAGGATGGTCCATCTCCGAGTGGCAAAGATGATGACGATTAGATGATAGTTCCAAATGATGATAAACTTGGATAAAAGGCAGGCCTAAAAAGATGACACAAGGCAATAATCCAGAATGCTGATAGTCCCAATAAGGGCAGACAAGAGTAGAAAACACAGAACAGTCCAGATGATAGTCTGTCAGAAGTCTGAAGCAAGCATCCTGGAATAAGAAGTGGGGGGGGTGTTCCAGTCGTAGACAATGTCGGCCTCCGTCCCCCATCGAAACTACTGCCTCTTCTAAGAGGCCCAAGGACCAACAACGGCCAAGAATCCCAAGCTGGCCAGAAGCGGCGTAGTAGATGATAAACCATCAAAGGGGGACTACAAGCAGATGAATCCATAGTACCTCCATCGCCTTCCCACTGTCCTCCAACCATCACCTCCGAAACCAAGTCAGAAGGCACAGTCCGGGGGGCCCTTCAACTCCAACACCCCCTAGTACA
The DNA here is from genome assembly GCF_028640845.1 of Ahaetulla prasina. Taxonomy (NCBI): domain Eukaryota; kingdom Metazoa; phylum Chordata; class Lepidosauria; order Squamata; family Colubridae; genus Ahaetulla; species Ahaetulla prasina. The sequence goes on from NC_080542.1 coordinate 96,773,215, forward strand.
TCCTCACCCGGTTCGGAGGCCAGGTCTCTCCAAACCTCTCTTTCCGAGAGGCCAAGCCTGTCCAGCAGGTTGAACCTCTCCGAGAGCCAGGAGAATATGAAGGGCGCCATGATCACAATCTGGCAGCAGGGAATAAGCCATAAACGACTTGGCCGGAAGCAGATGAAACGCCTCTATTGCTATCATCCAGGTCAGGGTAAAAAACCTAGATCCGGACGGCACAGCACAGCCAGACATTAAGGTGTAATAAAATCGGAGGCAAACCAGCCAGGAGATGTAAAAACCCAGCGCCAACTGCAAGGGCCGGCTGAAGCGTCGGCCGAAAAAAAAACGGCCGAAAAAACGCAACTCATCGTCAGGCCCAGCCCAGGCCCGCAAAAAAAACATGGCCACCGAAGTTCCGCCGTCTGCTTACCCGGCTCCGTTCTCAGCAGCCGTGGGCTCGAAAATGTCCGAAAACCTCTCCCACGGCTGCCTACCAGATGACAATCCGGGTCGGAGACAGCAGACGGCTAGACTGGCGGCTTACACATTGCCATCCTCGGAGGGCCTTCCAAAACGCCAGGACCGAATCTTCAATGCTGCGCCATCTTGCGCATGCGTAGAACCATTTAAACCATTTAAAGGTCATCCAGATTGTGCAGCCCAGACCTGAGAGTCTTACTGTCCAATAGTGGCCCTATATATTTTACTTCTCAAAGTAAAATCATATAGAAAAGGAAATGCAACATACAATATAGTAACTGTGAGCTCATTCAGGCTCATTCCTGGTAGTATTAGAACATGTTTTAGAGTTGAATTGATTCTCTTAGTCCACCTGATGGAGGCTAAAAGACATAGAATCTGCATTGTAATGAGATTAAAAGTTGTTTAAACAATAAAAGCCATGAAAGCTGTACAAGGAAGATGTTCTAAATAATTATTGCTCCCCAAAATTGAACAAACTGACCTTATTTAAAATTAATGCCAAAACATACATTTCTAGTGGTAAAATGGAACAGTCCTAAATATTTTTACTCCTAGTGACGGAGGTTATTTCTGAGATAATATCAATTCAATTACATTGTTGTGAGACAGCAGGCTATCTTCCTGGAACACGACCAAATGGATGGTATGGTAAACTGAATTAGTTTATGGTGTATTTATTGCAGTTCCGCTCTGTTTCAAGAAACTACCTTTAATTTTAATCTCAGACTAACTTCAGAAAAATCCAATGCTTATGACTTATTGAGTATGATTTGTAATCTGCAGAGAGCAACTGCAGCTACAGTTAATTAGTGGTTGCATCCCTCACTTTATTGTCACTTTGAATGTACTCATATCGGCATACATTAAAATGAAATTTTGTTGCATACAGTTCTCAAAGGGTCACCACCTCCAATATACACATGACTAAATAAATAAATAAATAAAATACAAAATTATGTATATACTCACATATATGGCACAGAGAAACAAAGCAGGCTAGTTTGGATATATACATGTACATGGGGAGAAAAACAAATCTTGCAAATTTACCAGATGAATGGCATAGGGAACAAAGCTGTTACAGAATCTGGTAATCCTGCTAGAAATACTTCTAAACCTCCTCCCAGAGGGGAGCAACTGTAAAATGGGGGGGAGGTTCTCTAATGAGGCTTTGAGCTCTAAACCCATAGCACTTATAAACAGTATCCTGAATAACAGGAAGCTTCCTCTAGTCTCGGCTGTCCTAATCACTCTCTGAATGGACTTTCTATCTGAGCCACTGCTGCCGCCAAACCAAACAGTAATAGAGTTTGTTAAAATGCTCTAAATTGTGCCTCTGTAAAAAGTGGCCAGGAAAAAAAGGAGAAAAATGTGCTATCCTCATCTGACACAGGAAATGTAGATGTTAGTTTGCATGCTTCACTAAGGATGGAGCAACCAGTTCAGATTGTTAGTTATCTGCACCCACAGATACTTAATACTGTTGACCACTTCTGCATCCTTGATACCAAGTAGAGTATGACTATTCAGGCTCTTTCTAAAATATACAGTGACCTTCTTTGTTTTATTAACATTCAGAATCAGGTTACTTTTATTGCACCAGTCCACTAGAGCCTTCACCTCTTCCCTATAAGAATCTTCATTGTTGTCCTGGATAAGACCCATGACTGCTGTGTGATCTGCACACTTCACAATATGATTCATAGCAGATTTGGCATAGCAGTCATGGGTCATCAAGGTGAACAGTACAAGACAGAGCCCTTTGGGGAATCCATACTCAAGGAGATGGAGTTGGAAACTTCTTCCAACACACACAAATGGGTAAGGAAATCTAGTATCCAATTACATAAAGGAGTATTAAAATCTAAAAGTCTAGTTGTTCACAAAATGCTGAGGAATAATTGTGTTGAACGCCAAACTAAAATCAACAAACAGCATTCACACATGAGTATTCTTCTGGCCCAGGTGCACCAAGCTAAGATGAAGCACACAGGAAAGTAAATTATCTATAGAGCATCATCTTCCAATAGGCAAACTGTAATGAGTCAAATGTAGGGGGACAGCATGAAACCATATAGTTGTTTACCAGTCTCTCAAAACACTTCATCATAATGGAAGTGAGTGCAACTGGATGGTAATCATTAAGGCATGTGATGATAGTTTTTTGGGAACTGGTACAATGATTGAAGTTTTAAAACATGATGGAACCACAGCCTGATACAACGAGAAATTAAAGATGTCTGTGAGAACAGTGGCCAGCTAGTTAACACACTCCTTAAGTACTTGCCCAAAGATATCAGGACCAGCAGCTTTCCAAGTATTGACTTTCTGCAGGACCTTCCGAACAGCAGTTGTATCAAACCTGAGCTCATCAGGGAGGGGAATAGTTTGTTTGTAGCCTCAAACTATCCAAATAACATGTTTAGCTTGTTTAAAGAGTTTGTGTCACACTTATATGTCAGGGAAGCTGCCTTATAGACAGTAATGACCCGAATACCTTGTCACATATGTCTCAGATCCATAGAACCTTGAAAGAATTTCTATACTTTCTGACCATAGGCCTGCTTTCCTGTTTTTATAGCACACCTTAAATCAGTTTTTGCTATTCTAAGTGCTGCCAATTGCCTGATTTGAAGTGGTGTTTCTCACCTTCAACATCACATGGCCTTTTGTGACATCCAAGGTTTCTCATTTGCTCTCATGACAATAGTCCCAAGAACATTGACATCCTCCATACACTTTTGAATATAAGAAGAAACAGTAGAAGCGTTTCTGCTACCACAAGCATTTATGGAGGCAAATCAGTGGTAAGTAGAGCAGTGGGGATTATCTATTGGAATGGATGGGGTCCTCATTTTACCCACCTCAGAAGTCAACCTTGAGCCTGGTGAGATCTGAACTGCCAAACTGCAGGCAGCTGCCAGTCAGCAGAAGTAGCCTGCACTACTGCACTCTAACCACCATGGTTAGAGTGCCACCAAGGCTCATAATACATCCTTGAATTGGTAGTATTACACGAGGATGATTTTAATGTTGTATTAAGTGAAAATGTTGAAATCCGTTGTACTTGTATCAATAGGAAATGGATTGATTTATTTCCAACCCATTGTTCAAAAAGTAAATTTACCATGGGTTGCCAGCTGAGCCAAATGCTTCATTGTAGGAAATTATGCAACATTTGAATACTGCAGCATACAGGTAATAATGATTTATTTTAATCTACAACTATTATCATTACTGGTCCTAGGCCTGGTTGGCTGATATGTTAGAACATTTATTTTCAAACATGTAATTGAATTCATACTCTACATGTCCAGATTGACCTTGAAAGAAATGTAGCTTGATAAATTTACCCAGCAAATTATACAAAGGGAATGACCTTTGTATGCAAATGAGTACTTTGTGGGGAATCTCAGCAGAAGAATTCTAATATAAACATAACAGAAGCAGCCCTGAACAAAAATTGAACCCCACTATGTTGATTATTAGGCACATGAGTAAATAACAGGTACTGAAATGATTGAGAGGCTAAACTACAGCTACAATGTTTATTATAGATTAGAAATCATGCTGCTAGACTGAAGGCAAGCTAAATAAAGCTTTTTAGGATATAAAAGGTCTCTTTACCTGTGCTGTTCTCCAATAAGCAAGATGTTGGAAAATTACTGTGGTTTATTTCCACACCTTCTCAATCAATCCTCATGGATCAGACCAAACACACCTGACTAGTAGCACCTTAATATTGATTTATTAAACATCAGGAAATATTAAAGCAGGTAATAGGCAAGCAGAAGCAGTGAGATAGACAGACCTACCATGAGCAAAAGAGAAAAGTCGGTGAATGGAATATCAGTAATTTATCTCTGTATATCTTTGTATCAAAGAACATTCCAGAGGGGTGTGTGTGTGTGTGTGTGTGTGTATCTCAATGATGTAAATTACTGATATTCCATCTGATATTATGATATATATATGGAATGAGAAGCACACTTTTCAGGCTATGCTGAGGGCACCTTTAATCCAGCCCAGTCTTTTATATATTTAATAGCAGCAGAATAGCAGAGGAAAGTAAAACTCCAGATGATCCTTTCTCTAGTCTGTATCGTTTTTAAAAATTGCTGAAGGGAATGATGTATCTGACAGAAGAGAAGATGTTCCATAAAACAACTTGGAATAAGAAATAAGAAAAAATAAGAAAGAAGTCTTCTTGAGAGATTTTTAAAGGATTAAAGGTGCCTTACTCAGTGATTTCAATAAAACTTGCCAATCCAAAGGTTCTTAATCTTTAAAGAAAACTAAAGAATAATGGGGAAAAATCCATGTAGGCTTCATCACAGCTGTAAATCCCATGACTCCCAGCCAATCGCAAGTCATCCGCAAAACCTGTTGTCTATTCACAAAAATACCCAATTGTATGGAGCACATGTGTGTAATCTGATGATTTCTTTAATGCCAGCAAAATTTCAACTGCCCAATTCCTTACAGGAAAATCAGTCTGTTGTGATGACTCATCAGGAGTGCCAGGTTTTCTAGGCAGACTCTTTCCAAATCTGTGATTAGGACTTGAGTAGAACAAGTGGTCCCAGGAAGGAAGAATTACAGCCTAGTTTATATGTGAGCCCTGCTGCTTTTCATTGGGGAAAATGCTGAATGAAACAAATGAAAGGTAGCTGGATCAATGCTGAATCAGCAGAATTCTCAGTGGAATCCTTTCAATATCATATTTAGCCTGCTAATTTCTGATGGAAAATACCTCTCAGAAGTTAGAGCTGAAGTTTGCTACTGATGTTTGACATATCAAAACAAAAAACTTAAATCATGGTAATTAATGAAATATGTATGTTGTATATGGATTAATAGGGAATTTTACAAATTCATGGAGTGTATATCTAATAGCAATGAATCAGGGGAGCTATCTGGGATTTTCAGATAGTAGACAGAATCATAGAGTTATTGAATCTCTTAAATGCTGTTGATATAATTTACTTGGACTTCAGTAAAGCATTTGATA